>NC_087369.1:149903063-151254588 GCF_030014295.1 Loxodonta africana
AGGGCTCAAACAATCAGGACAGTGCAATCTAGTAGCCCATCTATGTATATTGAAAGAAAACAAAACAAGACTCAGTGAGCAAATATAGAATAAATCACTACAATATCTTAGAGATGGCTCGGAGACAGCAGTTGATATCAAAACACATAAAGAAGCGGACCATGATTGCTTCTACAACTCCCCAAACTAAAGAATCAAAATCTTTCCCAAATGAAGATAGAATCCTGGAATGGCCAGGTGCAGAATATAAAAAACTAATTTACAGAATGCTTCAAGACATCAGGGATGACCTCAGAAATGAAATAAGGCAATCTACAGAAAAAAATGCATCAGTTGGTCTCAACCCACCTGGATCAAAGGAGAATGAAGAACACCAAGGTCACACGATAACTATGAGCCCAAGAGACAGAAAGGGCCACATGAACCAGAGACTTACATCATCCTGAGACCAGAAGAACTAGATGGTGCCCAGCCACAACCAATGACTGCCCTAACAAGGAGCACAACAGAGAACCCCTGAGGGAGCAGGAGATCAGTGGGATGCAGACCCCAAATTCTCATAAAAAGACCAGACTTAATGGTCTGACTGAGACTAGAGGAATCCCAGCGGTCATGGTACCCAAACCTTCTGTTGGCCCAGGACAGCAACCATTCCCGAAGACAACTCATCAGACATGGAAGGGACTGGACAATGGGTTGAAGAGAGATGATGACGAAGAGTGAGCTACTTGTATCAGGTGGACACTTGAGACTGTGTTGGCATCTCCTGTCTGGAGGGGAGATAGGAGGGTAGAGAGGGTTAGAAACTGGCAAAATCGTCACAAAAGGAGAGACTGGAAGGGGGGAGCAGGCTGACTCATTAGGGGGAGAGTAAGTGGGAGTATGGAGTAAGGTGTATGTATATAAGCTTATATGTGACAGACAGACTTGATTTCTAAACTTTCCCTTAAAGCACAATAAAAATTATTTTTAAAAAATCTCCATATCTATCTTCAGTGAATTATCCTGTTCTAACTTGTTATTTAATCCATTCATTACATTTTGATATATGTGTATATATATATATATATATATATATATATTTATAAGAAACTTTGTTGTTAGGTGCCATCGTGTCAGTTCCGACTCATAGCAACCCTATGTACAACAGAACAAAACACTGGCCATCCTGCGCCATCCTCACAATCGTTATGTTTGAGCCTATTGTTGAAGCCGCTGTGTTAATCCATCTTATTGAGGGTCTTCCCTGTTTTCGCTGACCGTCTACCTTGCCAAGTGTAACATCCTTCTCCAGGGACTGATCGCCATCCTTGCTTCTAAGGAGCATTCTGGCTGTACTTCTTCTAAGACAGATTTGTTCCTTCTTTTGGCAGCCTGTGGTATATTCAATATTCTTTGCCAATACCACAAATCAAAGCCGCTAATTCTTCTTCGGTCTTCCTTGCTCATCGTCTAGCTTTCACATGCATAGGAGGTGGCGAATGAAAACACCATGGCTTGGGTCAAGCAAACCTTAGTCTTCAGGGTGACATCTTTGCTTTTCAATACTTTAAAGAGGTCTTTTGCAGCAGATTTGCCAAATTCAATGCATCTTTTGATTTCTTGACTGCTCCTTCCATGGGTGTTGATTGTGGATCCAAGTAAAACAAAATCCTTGACAACTTCAATCTTTTCCCCATTTATCATGATGTTGCTTATTGGCCCAGTTGTGAGGATTTTTGTTTTCTTTATGTTGATGTGCAATCCATACTGAAGGCTGTGGTCTTTGATTTTCATCAGTAAGTGCTTCAAGACCTCTTCACTTTCAGCAACCAAGGTTGTGTCATCTGCATAACTCAGGTTGTTAATGAGTCTTCCTTCAATCCTGATGCCCTGTCCTTCATATAATACAGGTTCTTGGATTATTTGTTTACCATACAGGTTGAATAGGTATGGTGAGAGGATACAACCTGACGCACACCTTTCCTGACTTTAAGCCACAAAGTATCCCTTGTTCTGTTGGAACAACTGCCTCTTGATCTATGTACAGGTTCCTCGTGAGCACAATTAAGTGCTCTGGAATTCCCATTCTTCACAATGTTTTCCATAATTTGTTATGATCCGCACAGTCAAATCCCTTTGTGTGGTCAATAAAACACAGGTAAACATCTTTCTCGTATTCTCTGCTTTCAGCCAAGGTCCATTGGACATCCTCAAGGATATCCCTGGTTCCACGTCCTCTTCTGAATCTAGCCTGAATTTCTGGCAGTTCCCTGTCGATATACTGCTGCAGCTATTTTTGAATGATCTTCAGCAAAATTTTACTTGTGTGTGATATTAATGATACCGTCCAATAATTTCTGAATTCGGTGGGATCACCTTTCTTGGGAATATGCATAAATATAGACCTCTTCCAGTTGTTTGGCCAGGTAGCTGTCTTCCAAATTTCTTGGGATAGACGAGTGAGTACTTTCAGCACTGCACCTGTTTGTTGAAACATCTCAGTTGGTGTCCTGTCAATTCCCAGAGCCTTGTTTTTTGCCAATGCCTTCAGAAACTTTAGTCAATTTTTTTTTCAAATCTATCTATTGTTTTTATGGAAGTTCTAGTGGACAGACTCATCAGGAGGGTACTTGTAGGGGTGATGGAAACGCTCTATATCATGGTGATTACAGAGGCTACACACTGAATTGTACACTTAAAATGAGTAATTTTTGTTGTACGTAAATTATTTCTCAATGAAGTTACTTAATATTATAACAATGTATAATTTATTTTGTATGGATTATATCGAACATTAACAGTCATTATTAACTGAATATAAAATTTATAAATAGTAGTTATTACATTAATAATACTAAGAAAGTGGTGACCATTTTTCATCACATAATTCAGGCTCACTCTTATACCATTAATCCAATTATTCTGTATACTTCTTATTATTTTCTGTACCACATTTTAATTATCCACACCTTTGGTGAAATGATGTTCAAGCAGTTTATTTAAAAAAACAAGGTCACAATACTTTCTTGATTTAACTGATACTTTCAATATTCCAAAAACTACTTACACTTTTATTCTCTGTTCCTAAAATATACAGGTTCTTTCTGGTTCCACATATTTAATAAGGTGAGTAAATTTTCTTTTTTTTAGTCACTTATTAATGTGTAGTAAACAGTGGACTTATATTTTCTTGTTATTCTTGGATATTTGTTGTTGTAGTTGTTAGGTATTACCAAGTCGGTTCCAACTCATAATGACCTCATGTACAAGGAACTAAATACTGCCCAGTCCCGCACCTTGCTTGCAATTATCGTTATGCTTGAGCCCATTGTTGCATTTACTGTGTCAATCCATCTCATTGAGGGCCTTCCTCTTTTTCACTGACCGTCTACTTTTTCTGCTTTACCAAGCACGATGTCCTTCTCCAGAGACTGGTCCCTCCTGGTAACATGTCCAAAGTATGTGAGACAAAGTTTCGCCACCCTCACTTCCAAGGAGCACTCTGGCTGTACTTCTTCCAAGACAGACTTTTTCGTTCTTTTGGCAGTCCTTTGGTATATTCAGTATACTTTGCCAACACCCTAATTCAAAGGAATAAATTCTTGTTTAATCATTGTTCAGCTTTTGCATGCATATGAGGTGATCGAAAATACCATGGCTTGGGTCAGGTGCACCTTAGTGATGTCTTAGCTTTTTGACACTTTAACAAGGTCTTATTATGTTATATTTTACTGTCAAGAAACAAAATGCTGCTTACTCTCTCCATGGCACAGGTATATCACTAGTAGAACTATTTTGCTTATTAACCATGCTGTATCTTTTTTTGAAGTCCTCAAAATAAGGAGGAAGAGGTAAAATTTTAGAGGGTAAGTGGAAGAGCTTCCTGCAGTGGCCAAGCAATAAATGAAAGTGACATTAAATGTTAGAGATGAATAAGGTATTTGCTTAAGTGAAATGGCTTGATCTCTCAAGGTAAGGAAGGGATTATGGGCATGACTAACTACCCTGACAGTGAATAAAATAATGGTAAAGATACATTCATTGCTTTACGTGTACAGTCTGGAGACTACTGAGGTGTCTCGGTACTTGGAGCAGCCTTGGAATGGAGAAAAGAAAGAAGAGACACTACATAAATGTATCAGTTGTATATATGGGAAGTTCACAAGTAAAACATTAATTTTGCCTTTGTTAGGTTTCTTTAAGCAACAAAAGTATATCAAGTGCTAACTCTGTGGTTTGCACAGTGACAGGGGCTGGGAATAGAACTCTAAGTGGCAATGAATCTATGCCTTTATAAAGCTTACTGTTGAATGAGAGAGAAATACATTGCTCAAATAAACTCAAAAATAGATGTCAAATAGATGTAAAATTGCAGACTATAATAAACTCTATGAAGGAAAGCCATACCATTCTGAATAATCAGATAAAGTATCTATCTACTAGTACTTGATATAATAATTGTCATGAGCACAATGCTTTATAACTGTCTTATTTGTGTAAATACAACTTTGTGACACATTATACAGGTATGCCCACTTCAGGAGTGAGTGACACATAAGACCAGACAGGACAAATTTTTGTAAATTATGAAATCACAGAGTTAAAGAAAGCACATTAATTTTTATTCTGTTGTTGTTACAAGAGTGAAAAAATCAACGCTGAGATTCTCCGACCCCTGTGTCCTTTGAGAAAGTTTAATCCCAGCAACCACCACATGGTCAAAGAAGTTGAATATTTACATAAAACTTGACTGGTACATTAGTAATACAAGCTGTTACAGCAAAGAAAAAGGAAAAAAATGAAGCATCTATTTAAGAGGCTGAAACAGAAGGTAGACTATGTTTCAGGCATGCCAAATCATTTTGAAATCCAGTTACAAGACAGTGTCACTTGATGACAGTTTTAAGCAGATGGATACCAGCATATGTGCACTATTGAGTATGATTAATTGAATGACCAGGGATTAGCTTTCTTAGAGCTAAAGCAAAAGAGAAGGGAAGAGATCTGTGAAGCCACATCCCACCAAACTTAATGCTTGCCAACTGTCTTTAAGTATTATTTATCGAATATGCAAATCGTGCTTCAAAGAAAAAATAGCCGTTGTGCTTAGTTGTAAACAATTCAGTTACTATTTAAATTCATTTCTTTGGCAAACTAAAGTTTTTATTCATTTTAATTAAAAACTGTGTGTACTCTTTTTCTAATTCATAACAGGTCTAAGGAATCTTACATCAAAAACCCATAAAATGGACCTAATTGTCATTTTATTCTCAGAGGAATTATGCTGCTAACCAGGCTCATCTTTATGTCTCCTTAAAAAGAAGAGGATCAATACTCTCCTTCCCATTCCCAGATTCACACCAGCATCATATGATAATATTTAACCATGTTAATGGGTAAAGAAAGTAGCCCTAGTGGCACAAAGTTTAAGCACTCAGCTGTTATCCAGAAGGTTTCCGGTGAAAACCCACACAGTGACTCTATGGGAAAAAGACTTGACAATTTGCTTCTGTAAAGATTATAGCAAAGAAAACCCTATGGGGCAGTTCTACTCCGTAACGCATGGGTTGCTATAAG
The DNA here is from genome assembly GCF_030014295.1 of Loxodonta africana. Classification (NCBI taxonomy): domain Eukaryota; kingdom Metazoa; phylum Chordata; class Mammalia; order Proboscidea; family Elephantidae; genus Loxodonta; species Loxodonta africana. Next base: position 149,908,623 of record NC_087369.1, read on the forward strand.
TCAGAATCGACTGGACAGCACCCAACAATAACAATGAAGAAAGAAGATCCTGATAGCTGCTCAGGAAAATTCTCTATCCTCTTGATTATGAAAATGGGAAGAAAGTCTTTCACATCTTCATTTCTTTCCCAAAATAGAGTGAAAATCATTAATCAAAAGAAAATCTCATTTGTACTCATTTTCAAAACTAGAAGATATGTCATTGCTTAGGTAATGCTATTTTTGCCCAGTTATAAGCACAAATCCTGGAAATATCAAATGTATTTTAAAGCTATGCAATCATAACATTGTGTATAAATTTTAATAATTTTATTGTGCTTTAAGTGAAAGTTTACAAATCAAGTCAGTCTCTCACACAAAAACCCATATACACCTTGCTACACACTCCCAATTACTCTCCCCCTAATGAGACAACCCACTCTCTCTTTTCATGTCCATTTCGCCAGCTTCTAACCCCCTCCACCCTCTCACCTCCCCTCCAGGTAGAAGATGCCAACATAGTCTCTAGTGTCCACCTAATCCAAGAAGCTCACTCCTCACCAGCATCCCTCTCCAACCCTTCGTCCAGTCCAATCCATGCCTGAAGAGTTGGCTTTGAGAATGGTTCCTGTCCTGGGCCAACAGGTCTGGGGGCCATGACCACCAGGGTCCTTCTAGTCTCAGTCAGACCATTAAGTCTGGTCTTCTGAGAATTTGGGGTCTGCATCCCACTGTTCTCCTGCTCCCTCAGGGGTTCTCTGTTGTGTTCCCTCTGAGGGCAGGCATCAGTTGTAGCTGGGCACCATCTAGTTCTTCTGGTCTCAGGATGATGTAGTCTCTGGTTTATGTGGCCCTTTCTGTCTCTTGGGCTCGTAATCGCCTTGTGTCCTTGGTGTTCTTCACTCTCCTTTGATCCAGGTGGGTTGAGGCTCACTGATGCATCTTAGATGGCCGCTTGCTAGCGTTTAAGACCCCAGACGCCACTCTTCAAAGTGGGATGCAGAATGTTTTCTTAATAGATTTTATTAGGCCAATTGACTTAGATGTCCCCAGAAACCATGGTCCTGAGACCCCTGCCCCTGCTACGGTGGCCTTCGAAGCATTCTGTTTATTCAGGAAACTTCTTTGCCTTTGGTTTAGTCCAATTGTGCTGACCTCTCCTGTATTGTATGCTGTCTTTCCCTTCACCTAAAGTAGTTCTTATCTACTATCTAATTAGTGAATGCCCCTCTCCCACCATCCCTCCCTCCCACCCTCTCATAACCAGGAAAGAATGTTCTCTTCTCAGTTTAAACTATTCCTCAAGTTCTTATAATAGTGGTTTTATACAACATTTGTCCTTTTGCAACTGACTAACTTCTCTCAGCATAATGCCTTCCAGGTTCCTCCATGTTATGAAATGTTTCACAGATTCTTCACTGTTCTTTATTGATGCACAGTATTCCATTGTGTGAACATACCATAATTTATTTATCCATTCATCCATTGATGGGCACCTTGGTTGCTTCCATCTTTTTGCTATTGTAAACAGTGCTACAATAAACATGGCTGTGCATATATCTGTTCATGTAAAGGCTCTTATTTCTCTAGGATATATTCCAAGGAGTGGGATTGCTGGATTGTATGGATGTTCTATTTATAGCTTTAAAAAAAAAAAAAAAGCTTTTTAAGGCAGTGCCAAATCGATTTCCAAAGTGGTTTTACCACTTGACATTCCCACCAGCAATGTAGAAGTGTTCCAATCTCTCCACAGTCTCTCTAACATCTATTATTTTGTGTTTTTTGGATTAAAGACAGCCTTGTCGGAGTGAGATGAAATCTCATCGTAGTTTTGATCTGCATTTCTCTAATGGCTAATGATAGTGAACATTTCCTCATATATCTGTTAGCTACCTGAATGTCGTCTTTAGTGAAGTGTCTGTTCATATCTTTTGCCCATTTTTTAATTGGGTTATTTGTCTTTTTGCAGTTGAGTTTTTGCAGTATCATCTAGATTTTAGAGATCAGGTGCTGATCAGAAATGTCATAGCTAAAAACTTTTTCCCAGTCTGTATGTAGGTAGTCTTTTTACTCTTTTGGTGAAGTCTTTGGATGAGCATAGATGTTTCATTTTTAGGAGCTCCCAGTTATCTGGTTTTTCTTCTACATTCTTTATAATGTCTTGTATACTGTTTATGCCACGTATTAGGGCTCCTAATGTTGTCGCTATTTTTTCTTCCATGATCTTTATCATTTTAGATTTTATATTTAGGTCTTTGATCCACTTTGGGTTAGTTTTTGTGCATGGAGTGAGGTATGGGTCTTGTTTCATTTTTTTGCAGATGGATATCCAGTTATGCCAGCACCATTTGTTAAAGACTGTCTTTTCCCCATTTAACTGTTTTGGGGCCTTTGTCAAATATCAACTGCTCATATGTGGATGGATTTGTGTCTGGATTCTCAATTCTGTTCCATTGATCCATGTGTCTGTTGTTGTACCAGTACCATGCTGTTTTGACTACTGTGGCGGTATAATAGGTTGTAAAATCAGGTAAAGTAAGGTCTCCTACTTTGTTCTTCTTTTTCAGTAACGCCTTATTTATCCGGGGCCTCTTTCCCTTGCATATGAAGTGGGTGATTTGCTTCTCCATCTCATTAAAGAATGTCATTGGGATTTGGATCGGAATTGCATTAAATGTAAAGATCGCTTTTGGTAAAATAGACATTTTTTTTAATGTTAAGTCTTCCTATCCATGTACAAGGTATGTTCTTCCACTTATGTAGGCCTCTTGGTTTCTTGCAGAAGTGTACTGTAGTTTTCTTTGTATAACTCTTTTACATCTCTGGTAAGATTTATTCCTAAGTATTTTATCTTCTTGGGGGCTACTGTAAATGACTTTGATTTGGTGATTTCCTCTTCGATGTTCTTTTTGTTGGTGTAGAGGAATCTAACTGATTTTTGTATGTTTATCATGTATCCCGATACTCTGCTGAACTCTTCTATTAGTTTCAGTAGTTTTCTGGAGGATTCCTTAGGGTCTTCTGCGTATAAGATCATGTCATCTGCAAATAGAGATACTTTGACTTCTTCTTTGCCAACCCGGATGCTCTTTATTTCTTTATCTAGCCTAATTGCTCTGGCTAGGACTTCCAGCACAATGTTGAATAAGAGTGGTGATAAAGGGCATCCTTGTCTGGTTCCCGATCTCAGTGGGAATGTTTTCAGACTCTCTCCATTTAGGGTGATGTTGGCTGTTGGCTTTGTATAAATGCCCTTTATTATGTTGAGGGATTTTCCTTCTATTCCTATTTTGCTGAGAGTTTTTATCATGAATGAGTGTTGAACTTTGTCAAATGCCTTTTCTGCATCAATTGATAAAATCATATGATTCTTGTCTTTTGTTTTATTTATGTGGTGGATTACATTAATTGTTTTTCTAGTGTTGAACCATCCCTGTATACCTGGTATGAATCCCACCTCGTCATGGTGAATTATTTTTTAATATGTTGTTGAATTTTGTTGGCTAGAATTTTGTTAAGGATTTTTGCATCTACATTCATGAGGGATATAGGTCTATAATTTTCTTTTCTTGTGGTGTCTTTACCTGGTTTTGGTATCAGGGATATGGTGGCTTCGTAGAATGAGTTTGGTAGTATTCCGTCCTTTTCTATGCTCTGAAATACCTTTAGTAGTAGTGGTGTTAACTCTTCTCTGAAAGTTTGGTAGAACTCTGCAGTAAAGCCCTCCAGACCAGGGCTTTTTATTGTTAGGAGTTTTTGGATTACCTTTTCAATCTCTCCTTTTGTTATGGGACTATTTAGTTGTTCTACCTCTGTTTCTGTTAGTTTTCGTAGGTAGTGTGTTTCTAGGAATTCATCCATTTCTTCTAGGTTTTCAAATTTGTTTGAGTATAGTTTTTCATAGTAATCTGATATGATTCTTTTAATTTCAGTTGGGTCTGTTGTAATATCGCCCATCTCATTTCTTATATGGGTTATTTGCTTCCTCTCCTGTTTTTCTTTTGTCAGTTTGGCCAGTGGTTTATCAATTTTGTTGCGCATTTAAAAAAAAACAGCTTTTGGTCTTGTTAATTCTTTCAATTGTTTTTCTGTTTTCTATTTCATTTAGTTCAGCTCTAATTTTTATAATTTGTTTTCTTCTGGTGCCTGTGGGTTTCTTTTGTTGCTCTCTTTCTGTTTGTTCAAGTTGTAGGGATAATTCTTTGATTTTGGCCCTTTCTTCTTTTTGGATATGTGCATTTATTGATATAAATTGGCCTCTGAGCACTGCTTTTGCTGTGTCCAAAGGTTGTGATAGGAAGTGTTTTCATTCTCATTGAATTCTATGAATTTTATTCCGTCCTTAATGTCTTCTATAATCCAGTCTTTTTTGAGAAGGGTATTGTTCAGTTTCCAAGTGTTTGATTTCTTTTCCCTGCTTTTCCTGTTATTGATTTCCACTTTTAGGGCCTTATGGTCAGAGAAGATGCTTTGTAATATTTCAGTGTTTTGGATTCTGCTAAGGCTTGCTTTATGACCTAATATGTGGTCTATTCTAGAGAATGTTCCATGTGCACTAGAAAAGAAAGTATACTTGGTTGCTGTTGGGTCAAGTGTTCTGTATATGTCCACGAGGACAAGTTGGTTGATTTTGTCATTTATATCTTCCGTGTCTTTATTGAGCTTCTTTCTGGATATCCTGTCCTTCACCAAAAGTGGTGTGTTGAAGTTTCCTACACTTATTGTGGAGCTGTCTATCTCACTTTTCAATGCTGATAGAGTTTATGTACCTTGCAGCCCTGTCATTGGGTGCATAAATATTTAATATTTATATTAATATCTTCTTCATTTATTGTCCCTTTAATCACTATATAGTGTCCTTCCTTATCCTTTTTGATGGATTTAACTTTAAAGTCTATTTTGTCAGAAATTAATATTGCCACTCCTGCTCTTTTTTGATTGTTGTTTGCTTGATATATTCTTTCCATCCTTTGACTTTTAGTTTGTTTGTGTCTCTAAGTCTAAGGCATGTCTCTTGTAGGCAGCATATAGATGGATCTCGTTTTTTAATCCATTCTGCCACTCTCTGTCTCTTTATTGGTGCATTTAGTCCATTTACATTCAGGGTAATTGTGGATAGGTATGAACTTAGTGCTATCATTTTGATGTCTTTTTTTATGTGTTGACAGTTTCTTTTTCCCACTTGATTTTATGTGCTGAGTAGATTTTCTTTATATATTGTCCTTTCCTCATATTTGTTGTTGTTGATTTTGTTTCTGCTGAGTCTGTATTTTTCCCTTGTATTTTATTTTGATGAGTAGGATAGTTTGTCTCCTTTGTTGTTACCTTATTATTTACCCCTATTTTTCTAAATTTAAAACTAACTTTTATTTCTTTGTATCACCATATCTTCCTCTCCATATGGAAGTTGTATGATTACATTTCTTAGTCCCTCTTTATTATTTTAATGTTGCTTTCTGTTTTTTTTTTTCTTTTATATAATAACATTGCCATTGCCCTGTGTTGGGGTTTTTTGTTTTATTTTTTTTTATCTTGTTTAGTTTTTTTGGATTTCCCTGTCTGGGTTGACTTCTGGTTGCTCTTTCCAGTGTTCTAGTCTTGGGTCGATACCTGGTATTATTGATTTTCTAACCAAATAACTCCCTTTAGTATTTCTTGTAATTTTTTTTTAATAACTTTTATTAAGCTTCAAGTGAACGTTTACAAATCCAATCAATCTGTCACATATAAGTTTACATACATCTCACTCCCTACTCCCACTTGCTCTCCCCCTCTTGAGTCAGCCCTTTCAGTCTCTCCTTTCTTGACAATTTTGCCGGCTTCCCTCTCTCTCTATCCTCCCTTCCCCCTCCAGACAAGAGTTGCCAACACAAACTCAAGTGTCCACCTGATATAATTAGCTCACTCTTCATCAGCGTCTCTCTCCCACCCGCTGACCAGTCCCTTTCATTTCTTATGAGTTGTCTTCGGGGATGGTTCCTGTCCTGTGTCAACTGAAGGTCTGGGGAGCATGGCCGCCGGGATTCCTCCAGTCTCAGTCAGACCATTAAGTTTGGTCTTTTTATGAGAATTTAGGGTCTGTATCCCACTGATCTCCTGCTCCCTCAGGGGTCCTCTGCTGTGCTCCCTGTCAGGGCAGTCATCGATTGTGGCCGGGCACCAACTAGTTCTTCTGCTCTCAGGATGATGTAGGTCTCTGGTTCATGTGGCCCTTTCTGTCTCTTGGGCTCTTCGTTGTCGTGTGGACTTGGTGTTCTTCATTTTCCTTTGCTCCAGGTGGGTTGAGACCAATTGCTGCATCTTAGATGGCTGCTTGTTAGCATTTAAGACCCCAGACGCCACATTTCAAAGTGGGATGCAGAATGATTTCATAATAGAATTATTTTGCCAGTTGACTTAGAAGTCCCCGCAAACCATGTTCCCCAGACCCCCGCGCTTGCTCCGCTGACCTCTGAAGCATTCATTTTATCCCGGAAACTTCTTTGCTTTTGGTCCAGTCCAATTGAGCTGACCTTCCATGTATTGAGTGTTGTCTTTCCCTTCACCTAAAGCAGTTCTTGTCTACTGATTAATCAATAAAAAACCCTCTCCCACCCTCCCTCCCTCCCCCCTTCGTAACCACAAAAGTATGTGTTCTTCTCAGGTTTATTATTACTCAAGATCTTATAATAGTGGTCTTATACAATATTTGTCCTTTTGCCTCTGACTAATTTCGCTCAGCATAATGCCTTCCAGGTTCCTCCATGTTATGAAATGTTTCACAGATTCGTCACTGTTCTTTATCGATGCGTAGTATTCCATTGTGTGAATATACCACAATTCATTGACCCATTCATCCGTTGATGGACACCTTGGTTGCTTCCAACTTTTTGCTATTGTAAACAGAGCTGCAATAAACATAGGTGTGCATATATCTGTTTGTGTGAAGGCTCTTGTATCTCTAGGGTATATTCCGAGGAGTGGGATTTCTGGGTTGTATGGTAGTTCTATTTCTAACTGTTTGAGATAACGCCAGATGGATTTCCAAAGTGGTTGTACCATTTTACATTCCCACCAGCAGTGTATGAGAGTTCCAATCTCTCCGCAGCCTCTCCAACACTTATTATTTTGTGTTTTTTGGATTAATGCCAGCCTTGCTGGTGTGAGATGGAATCTCATCGTAGTTTTAATTTGCATTTCTCTAATGGCTAATGATCGAGAGCATTTTCTCATGTATCTGTTGGCTGCCTGAATATCTTCTTTAGTGAAGTGTGTGTTCATATCCTTTGCCCACTTCTTGATTGGGTTGTTTGTCTTTTTGTGGTTGAGTTTTGACAGAATCATGTAGATTTTAGAGATCAGGCGCTGGTCGGAGATGTCATAGCTGAAAATTCTTTCCCAGTCTGTAGGTGGTCTTTTTACTCTTTTGGAGAAGTCTTTAGATGAGCATAGGTGTTTGATTTTTAGTAGCTCCCAGTTATCGGGTTTCTCTTCATCATTTTTGGTAATGTTTTGTATTCTGTTTATACCTTGTATTAGGGCTCCTAGGGTTGTCCCAATTTTTTCTTCCATGATCTTTATCGTTTTAGTCTTTATGTTTAGGTCTTTGATCCACTTGGAGTTAGTTTTTGTGCATGGTGTGACGTATGGGTCCTGTTTCATTTTTTTGCAAATGGATATCCAGTTATGCCAGCACCTTTTGTTAAAAAGGCTATCTTTTCCCCAGTTAATTGACACTGGTCCTTTGTCAAATATCAGCTGCTCATACATGGATGGTTCTATGTCTGGGTTCTCAATTCTGTTCCATTGGTCTATGTGTCTGTTGTTGTTCCAATACCAGGCTGTTTTGACTACTGTGGCTGTATAATAGGTTCTGAAGTCGGGTAAGGTGAGGCCTCCCACTTTCTTCTTCTTTTTCAGTAGTGCTTTGCTTATCCGGGGCTTCTTTCCCTTCCATATGAAATTGGTGATTTGTTTCTCTATCCCCTTAAAATATGACATTGGAATTTGGATCAGAAGTGCGTTAAATGTATAGATGGCTTTTGGTAGAATAGACATTTTTACTATGTTAAGTCTTCCTATCCATGAGCAGGGTATGTTTTTCCACTTAAGTATGTCCTTTTGAATTTCTTGTAGTAGAGCTTTGTAGTTTTCTTTGTATAGGTCTTTTACATCCTTGGTAAGATTTATTCCTAAGTATCTTATCTTCTTGGGGGCTACTGTGAATGGTATTGATTTGGTTATTTCCTCTTCGGTGTTCTTTTTGTTGATGTAGAGGAATCCAAGTGATTTTTGTATGTTTATTTTATAACCTGAGACTCTGCCAAACTCTTCTATTAGTTTCAGTAGTTTTCTGGAGGATTCCTTAGGGTTTTCTGTGTATATAATCATGTCATCTGCAAATAGTGATAACTTTACTTCTTCCTTGCCAATCTGGATACCTTTTATTTCTTTGTCTAGCCTAATTGCCCTGGCTAAGACTTCCAACACGATGTTGAATAAGAGCGGTGATAAAGGGCATCCTTGTCTGGTTCCCGTTCTCAAGGGAAATGCTTTCAGGTTCTCTCCATTTAGAGTGATATTGGCTGTTGGCTTTGCATAGATGCCCTTTATTATGTTGAGGAATTTTCCTTCAATTCCTATTTTGGTAAGAGTTTTTATCATAAATGGGTGTTGGACTTTGTCAAATGCCTTTTCTGCATCAATTGATAAGATCATGTGGTTTTTGTCTTTTGTTTTATTTATGTGATGGATTACATTAATGGTTTTTCTGATATTAAACCAGCCTTGCATACCTGGTATAAATCCCACTTGATCAGGGTGAATTATTTTTTTGATGTGTTGTTGGATTCTATTGGCTGGAATTTTGTTGAGGATTTTTGCATCAATGTTCATGAGGGATATAGGTCTATAATTTTCTTTTTTTGTAATGTCTTTACCTGGTTTTGGTATCAGGGAGATGGTGGCTTCATAGAATGAGTTGGGTAGTATTCCGTCATTTTCTATGCTTTGGAATACCTTTAGTAGTAGTGGTGTTAACTCTTCTCTGAAAGTTTGGTAGAACTCTGCATTGAAGCCGTCCGGGCCAGGGCTTTTTTTTGTTGGGAGTTTTTTGATTACCGTTTCAATCTCTTTTTTTGTTATGGGTCTATTTAGTTGTTCTACTTCTGAATGTGTTAGTTTAGGTAGGTAGTGTTTTTCCAGGAATTCATCCATTTCTTATAGGTTTTCAAATTTGTTAGAGTACAATTTTTCATAATAATCTGAAATGATTCTTTTAATTTCATTTGGTTCTGTTGTGATGTGGTCCTTCTCATTTCTTATTTGGGTTATTTGTTTCCTTTCCTGTATTTCTTTAGTCAGTCTAGCCAATGGTTTATCAACTTGGTTAATTTTTTCAAAGAACCAGCTTTTGGCTTTGTGAATTCTTTCAATTGTTTTTCTGTTCTCTAATTCATTTAGTTCAGCTCTAATTTTTATTATTTGTTTTCTTCTGGTGCCTGATGGATTCTTTTGTTGCTCACTTTCTATTTGTTCAAGTTGTAGGGACAGTTCTCTGATTTTGGCTCTTTCTTCTTTTTGTATGTGTGCATTTATTGATATAAATTGGCCTCTGAGCACTGCTTTTGCTGTGTCCCAGAGGTTTTGATAGGAAGTGTTTTCATTCTCATTGCTTTCTATGAGTTTCTTTATTCCCTCCTTAATGTCTTCTATAACCCAGTCTTTTTTCAGAAGGGTGTTGTTCATTTTCCAAGTATTTGATTTCTTTTCCCTAGTTTTTCTGTTATTGATCTCTAGTTTTATTGCCTTGTGGTCTGAGAAGATGCTTTGTAATATTTCGATGTTTTGGACTCTGCAAAGGTTTGTTTTATGACCTAATATGTGGTCTATTCTAGAGAATGTTCCATGTGCGCTAGAAAAAAAAGTATATTTTGCAGCAGTTGGGTGGAGAGTTCTGTATAAGTCAATGAGGTCAAGTTGGTTGATTGTTGTAATTAGATCTTCCGTGTCTCTGTTGAGCTTCTTACTGGATGTCCTGTCCTTCTCCGAAAGTGGTGTGTTGAAGTCTCCTACTATAATTGTGGAGGTATCTATCTCGCTTTTCAATTCTGTTAAAATTTGATTTATGTATCTTGCAGCCCTGTCATTGGGTGCATAAATATTTAATATGGTTATGTCTTCCTGATCAATTGTCCCTTTTATCATTATATAGTGTCCTTCTTTATCCTTTGTGGTGGATTTAAGTCTAAAGTCTATTTTGTCAGAAATTAATATTGCTACTCCTCTTCTTTTTTGCTTATTGTTTGCTTGATATACTTTTTTCCATCCTTTGAGTTTTAGTTTGTTTGTGTCTCTAAGTCTAAGGTGTGTCTCTTGTAGGCAGCATATAGATGGATCGTGTTTCTTTATCCAGTCTGTGACTCTCTGTCTCTTTATTGGTGCATTTAGTCCATTTACATTCAGGGTAAATATAGATAAATAAGTGTTTAGTGCTGTCATTTTGATGCCTTTTTATGTGTGTTGTTGACAATTTCATTTTTCCGCATACTTTTTTGTGCTGAGGCGTTTTTCTTAGTAAATTGTGAGATCCTCATTTTCATAGTGCTTGACTTTATGTTAGTTGAGTCGTTACGTTTTTCTTGGTTTTTATCTTGAGTTATACAGTTGTTATACCTTTTTGTGGTTACCTTATTGTTTACCCCTATTTTTCTAAGTAAAAACCTAACTTGTATTGTTCTATATCGCCTTGTATCACTCTCCATATGGCAGTTTAATGCCTCGTGTATTTAGTCCCTCTTTTTGATTATTGTGATCTTTTACCTATTGACTTCCATGATTCCCTGTTATGTGTATTTTTTTTTTAATTAATCTTAATTTGTTTTTGTGATTTCCCTATTTGAGTTGATATCAGGACGTTCTGTTTTGTGACCTTGTGTTGTGCTGATATCTGATATTATTGGTTCTCTGACCAAACAATATCCTTTAGTATTTCTTGTAGCTTTGGTTTGGTTTTTGCAAATTCTCTAAACTTGTGTTTGTCTGTAAATATCTTAATTTCGCCTTCATATTTCAGAGAGAGTTTTGCTGGATATATGATCCTTGGCTGGCAGTTTTTCTCCTTCAGTGTTCTGTATATGTCGTCCCATTCCCTTCTTGCCTGCATGGTTTCTGCTGAGTAGTCAGAACATATTCTTACTGATTCTCCCTTGAAGGAAACCTTTCTTTTGTCCCTGGCTGCTTTTAAAATTTTCTGTTTATCTTTGGTTTTGGTGAGTTTGATGATAATATGTCTTGGTGTTTTTCTTTTTGTATCAATCTTAAATGGGGTTCGATGAGCATCTTGGATAGATATCCTTTCGTCTTTCATGATGTCAGGGAAGTTTTCTGTCAGGAGTTCTTCAACTATTTTCTCTGTGTTTTCTGTCCCCCCTCCCTGTTCTGGGACTCCAATCACCCGCAGGTTATCCTTCTTGATAGAGTCCCACATAATTCTTAGGGTTTCTTCATTTTTTTTAATTCTTTTATCTGATTTTTTTTCAGCTATGTTGGTGTCGATTCCCTGGTCCTCCAGATGTCCCAGTCTGCATTCTAATTGCTCGAGTCTGCTCCTCTGACTTCCTAGTGCGTTGTCTAATTCTGTTATTTTATTGTTAATCTTTTGGATTTCTACATGTTGTCTCTCTATGGATTCTTGCAACTTATTAATTTTTCCAGTATGTTCTTGAATAATCTTTTTGAGTTCTTCAACAGTTTTATCAGTGTGTTCCTTGGCTTTTTCTGCAGTTATCCTAATTTCATTTGTGATATCATTAAGCATTCTGTAAATTCGTTTTTTATATTCTGTATCTGATAATTCCAGGATTGTATCTTCATTTGGAGAAAGATTTTGATTCTTTTGTTTGGGGGGTTGGAGGGAGAAGCTGTCATGGTCTGCTTCTTTAAGTGGTTTGATATGGATTGTTGTCTCCGAGCCATCACTGGGAAACTAGTTTTTCCAGAAAATCCGCTAAAAAAAAATGCAGTCAGATCCCTATCAGAGTTCTCCCTCTGGCTCAGGCTATTCAGATGTTAATGAAGCCGCCTGGGGAGGGTGGGGGAGGGAGCAGAGAGATAGGAGAGTAGCACCTCAGAATATAGCCAGAGTTGCTTGTCTTGCTTGGAATGACTATTATATCTGAGACTCCCGCGGGGCGCATCGCCTATGTGTGCTGGCTGTGTGGAGATTGCCCCCGGGGGGTCTGGCCCGCTGGAGTCACGGTCAGATCCTCTGCTTCCAGCCCCACGCCCAGCGTCGAGGCTCCCCTACTGGGACGGTGCACTCTCGACTCCAAAATCAGTCGCTGCCTCCCGGGGACTTCTCGTCCCTCCAGCCACGTGGCCCTGCCGCCCAGAGAACCAGTTGGGCCTCCTCCCGGGGTTAGTTCAGATGGGTGGAGCAGGACCCCGTGCTTGTGCCATGACCGAGTGTCCCGACTGGGACGCTGTTCTCCTCGCTCCAATACCAGCCGCTGCCTCCCGGGGACTTCTCCTACCGGCTGCGTCCCACGCCGCCCGCGTGACCCGGCTGGTCCCCTTCCCGGGGTTAGTTCAGGGGGGTGGAGCAACTCTCCGTGTTTATGCCGTACCTGCGTCCAGTCCAAATCCCTGCGGGACGGTACCCCAGCTCGGACGCTGCTCTTTCTGCTCCAAGACCAGTCACTGCCTCCCAGGGACTTCTCCTACCGGCTGCGTCCCACGCCGCCCGTGGAACCAGCTGGTCCCCCTCCCGGGGTTAGTTCAGGGGGGTGGAGCCGCTCTCTGTGCTTGTGCCGTACCTGACTGGTACGCTGGCTCCAGGCTCTGGAAACAATCGCTGCTTCCCCGTATTAGTTCGTTCTCCGTCTCTAAATCTGTGTTTGTTGTTCAGGGTTCGTAGATTGTTATGTATGTGATCGATTCACTTGTTTTTCCGTGTCTTTGTTGTAAGAGGGATCCGAGGTAGCGTCTGCCTAGTCCGCCATCTTGGCTCTGCCCCCCTTCTTGTAGTTTTGGTTTGTTTTTTACGAATTCCCTCAACTTCTGTTTATCTGGAAGTGTCTTAATTTCACCTTCATATTTAAAAGACAGTTTTGCTGGATATATGATTCTTGGCAGGCAATTTTTTCCTTCAATTTTTTAAATATGTCATTCCATTGCCTTCTTGCCTGCATGGTTTCTACCGAGTAGTCTGACCTTATTCTTATTTTCTCTCCTTTGTAGGTGACTTTTCATTTATCCATTGCAGCTCTTATAATTCTCTCTTTTTCTTTGGTTTTGGCAAGCTTGATTATAATATGTCTTGATGACTTTCTTTTAAGATCTTCCTTATGTGGAGTTCAATGAGCATCTTGGATAGATATCTTCTCATTTTTCACAATATCAGGGAATTTTTCTGCCAACAAATCTTCAACAATTTTCTCTGTATTTTCTGTTATCCCTCCCTGTTCTGGTACTCCAATCACTCGTAGGTTATTTCTCTTGATAGAGTCCCACATGATTCTTAAGGTTTCCTCAATTTTTTAATTCTTTTCTCTGATTTTTCCTCAAATGCATTAGTTCCAAGTGATTTACCTTCGAGTTCAGAATTTCCAGCTTTTTTCTGTAATTTTGTTGTTAATCTTCTGAATTTCTGATTGCTGTCTGTCTACGGATTTTTCCAGTTTATCAAACTTTCATTATGTTCCTGAATAATCTTTTTAATTCCTTCAGTTGCTTTATCTGTATGTTCCTTGGCTTATTCTGCATATTGTCTTATTTCCTTCCTGATGTCTTCAAGTGTTCTGAATATTAAACTTTTGTATTCTGCATCTGGTAATTCCAGGAATGCACTTGCATCTAGAAAATCCCTGGATTATTTGTTTTGAGAGCCTGTTGAGGTAATCATGGTTTATTTCTTTATGTGACTTGATATTGACTGTTGCCTCCAAGCCATCTATAAGTTATTGTATTAGTTTATGCTTGCTTACTATATCGTAGCTGCTTGCTTTGTTTTGTTTTGGTATACCCCTATGGGTTGCTTGAGTGAGCTAGCTTGATTATTTTCGCCTTTGGAGCTCTGGTGTCCTGTCCCCAGCTGGCTAGAACTGTTATTAGGTATATCAGTCTAGGAGTCCATTCAGTTTTCTTGTATGAATTCAGCTCAGGTTTTCAGGTAGCTGAAATCACGTGTGTGGTACAGGTTCTGTCCTACAGTCTTAGAGTAGCAGGGGTGATTGGCGTATATACTGGTATCTGATTGCAGTGGGGGGTCACGCTCTGAACAAGGCAGAGGGCTGAGTGCCAACCCCCAAGTGTCTCTGAGGAAAATGTGTCTCTGTTCCCTAGAGCGTGTTGGTGGGTCGGTTCTGCAGAGGGACCATGAACACCGAAAGTTTTTGGTTGTAAGGACTGGGAGGTACCAGTTATCTTTGGATCCCTGTTGCTGGTGGCTGGGTGACCTGAGTGGAGCTACCAGTCCTTATTTCCCTGACGTGGGTAGGTGAGGACCTTGTTTAATAGGCAAAGCAATGTCAAACATCAAACACCCACCTCTCCACCGCACAGCTGAAATGATTGGAGTCTGCCAACAGGGGCCTATTCTCCCGAAATAGGCCCACACAGGTCCATGCAGAAGGGAAAGGTGCTCAAGGTACACAGACGGTTAATGCCTCAACAGGAGCCAATTCTGTCCTGAGCTCCCCCAGTTATTGGAGCTAGCAAATGATCTTTCCCCCGCAGTTGCAAATTTTTTCCTTCCCCAGGGCTGGGCGGAAGGCTCTAGGTGCTCACCAGGGTCTATCTCAGGCCCAGGGATTCAGCTGCTGAAGCTAGGTTGGGGGTGGGGGGGGCGCATGGTAAAATATACGCAAGTACTTAGCTTTTGCCGAGAGCGCCATTCTCCTCAGGTTCTGGAGGTGTGAGTGCGCTGTGTGGCTGGTTGCTTCTCCCTGAGGAAACTGCGGCACGAATGCTAGTACCAGCCTGCCGCCACCACCACTGCTGCTCTGGGAATGGTGCCTGAGGGCTCCCCGTGATTCAGGTCCGGTAACTCCTCTCTGCTTCTTAAGGGTCTCTTCCTTCCCCTGCCCCTCAGCTCATTGTCTAAGCTTGCCTTTCATGCTCAGGGCTCCCAGCTTGTCACAAATATACTCTTTTCACTTGTTTTTTCAGGTCTTTGTTGTAAAGAGGGCTCATGGGAAACGTCTGTCTATTCCACCATCTTGGCTCTGCCCCTCTGTGTATACATTTTTATATATTTACATTTTACACAATATTGTATACTATATATATATATATATATGCAATAACTCTTAATAGTCATGGAAATTCGTTGTTAAAAGCTGTAGTAGCTGGAGACAATAACACCACTATATCTGTTCTTGTAGTTTTATCATGAAAAGCAAAGTATTAAAAACCTTACCAGCAAACAGCCTCTGCATCAGATGAGGCAAAATACACATTTACCTGGTATGTCAAATAAAACACAAGTATTGCTAGGGAAATTAGATTCCTTCTATTGCTGTATGTGTCTTTGGATATCAAAGTATGACTGAGAGAGTTTACAAGCTCATTATCAAAAATATACAGTATTGACACGAGAAGTTGATTCAAAGGCAGGTCTGGGATACCTGAGCTGCAACCTAGATAGATGGAAATAAATAATAGAGCTTTATACTCTGTTCACTACTCATTCTCCATAAAACATCCAAATTTTAATATCGTTGGTGTTGTTCTCACTTTCCATCAAGTCAACTCCAACTCATGGCAATCTTAGGTATAACAGAACAAAACATTGCCTAGTACTGCACCATCCTCACAGTCTTTGGTATGTTTGAGCCCAGTGTTGCAGCCACCATGTCAATCCATCTCATGAAGGGTTTCCCTCATTTTTGATGCCCCTCTACATGATATGCTTATCTAGTTATTAGTCTTTCCTGATACTGTGTGCAAAATAAGATGGATGAAGTTTTGACATGCTTACTTCTAAGGAGCATTCTGGCTATATTTCCTCTAAGATGGATTTGCTCATCTGGTAATGTATGGAATATTCAATATTCTTCACCAACACCACAATTCAAAGGTGTCAGTTCTGCCTCAATCTTCTCTTTTCATTATCTAGCTTTCAAGTCCATATGAGGCAATTGAAAAGACCATGGCTTGGGTCAGGCTCGCCTTAGTCATCAAAAGTGACATCTTTGCTTTTTAACACTTTAAAGAGGTCTTTTGTGGTAGATTTTCCCAATGCATTAATACGTGTTTGATTTCTTGACTGCTGCTTCCATGGCCATTGATTGTTGATCCAAGTGAAATGAAATCTTTGATAACTTCAATTTCTTGGCCATTTATCACGATGTTGTTACTGGTCCAGTTGTGAGGATTTTTGTTTTCTTTACATTCAAGTGTAATCCATAGTGAAGGCTGTAGTCTTTTACCTTCATTCCCAAACCCACTGCCGTCGAGTCGATTCTGATTCACAGCGACAGTATAGGACAGAGTAGAACTGCCCCACAGGATTTCCAAGGCTATAAATCTCTACGGAAGCAGACTGCCACATCTTTCTCCCAAGGAATGGCTGGTGGGTTCAAGCCAATGATCTTTTGGTTAACAGCTGAGTGCTAGCCTTCACCAGTAAGTGCTGAAAGTTGTCTCAACTTTGGGCAATCCAGGTTGTGTCATCTGCATATCACAGGTTGTTAATGAGTCTTCCTCCAAACCCAAGACCAGGTTTTTTGTCATATAGTTTAGCATCTCAGAGTATTCGTTCAGCATACAGACTGAATAAGTAAAGTGAAAGGATTCAACCCTCCTAGCATTATCTTTTCCATTTTTAAACCAGGTGCTATTCCCTTGTTCTATTCAAACGCCTGCTTCTTGATCTGTGTACAAGTTCCGCATGAGCACAAATAAGTGTTCTCCAATATGGTAGAAAGCCATTTATCAAGTACCACCTGGAGGCTAAACTGAATTAGACAGTGTTTATTAGACACTTATCATGGCAGTTTGACTCAAGAGTAGTTTTCCAACTTAGCAACAGAACCCTTATTTTTCAGTTTCTTCTCAGGTGTATCTGCTTAGCACATGCTCATGTCATGGAATGAGAATCAGTTGCACGCTAACCATTGAGAATCTGGAAAATAATGTGATATAATTAATTTTAGAACTTGAGGAAAGTGTATATTTTCATTGAGCACAGCACATTTGCTGCAGAAATGCGCTTGCTCATACAATTTTTCATGGGTGGACATGGATAGTTTTTTTTTATTTTATTGTGCTATAGCTGAAAGTTTACAGCTCAAGTTAGTTTCTCATTAAAATATTTATACACAAATTGTTTTGCGACATTGTTTGTAATCCCCACAATGTGACAGCACTCTCCCCCTTTCCACTCCAGATTTCCTGTGGACACACATAGTTTTGCATAATAAGAATAAATAATTGCATAAATCCAAGTTCCTATTTACAAGAACTTAAAGCCTATGCAGAGAGATCAGAGAAAGCTTTATTTTTTCCTGAATTCTGCACAAAAACAATGCAATGTGTGGTTGGGCTCTAACATGTAATAATTTAATATATATTTGAGCAGGTGAATTTTTATGAAGGATTTTCAATAAATACATATAAAAAGAAATTCAAATTAAATTTTTGGAATACACTGAAGTTCTACAGAACACACTTGGAAAACCAGAGCCCTTGAAGAAGGCAGGCTAAAGCAATGTGCTTACTTGCAGGGAAAATATTATCTCTGAGGCCACAACTTGCTTCTTTGAACAGTGTAATCTTCGTGTTCTACTATGTCCTCTCTAAAATGGTTTCATGGAAGTTAGAAATAGCCCTAGAACTCCATCTATCAGCCTTCTGATGAGATCACAGGAGGTAAGGGAAGGTAAGTACTAAGTAAGAAAGATAGGTGTCTTCATGTTGGTGGAATAGTGAGGGGTAAATAACCAGATAAAGAGACAGTAGGAACATGATTTTGAATAACCATACTGGAACAGCACTGTGATGATTAACATGCTATTCTGTATATATTCCATGGTTTGCAAACAGTATTATGTCTGAGGAAGGTTAGCTCCTTTGATAAGAGAATATGGCTACTGACAACGGTCAGGAGTTCGATACACCACATGGACCAGGGGTTATAAGGGTGAAAGAATATGGCTGCAGTAGTTGTAAACTAATCTTACCACATAGCAAAAATTCAAAATTTATTTCAATATGGTGAGGTTAGTTGGCACCTATTAGGCTTAGGACATGATATTAGATGATAACAGTATGAATAAAACTCTGGATCTGCTGTTGAAAGCACTAAAGAATGTTGTTGCTGTTGTTGTTAGGTGCCGTCAAGTCGGTTCCGACTCATAGCGACCCTATGCACAACAGGAAGAAACACTGCCCTGTCCTGAGCCATTCTAACAATGGTTGTTGTGCTTCAGCCCATTCTTGCAGCCACTGTGTCAATCCACCTCGTTGAGGGTCTTCCTCTGTTCCTCTGACCCTGTACTCTGCCAAGCATGATGTCCTTCTCCAGGGACTGATCCTTCCTGACAACGGGTCCAAAGTATGCAAGACGCAATCTCGCCATCCTTGCTTCTAAGGAGCATGCTGACTGCACTTCTTCCAAGACAGATTTGTTCATTCTTTTGGCAGTCCATGGTATATTCAATATTCTTTGCCAACAACACAATTCAAAGGCATCAACTCTTCTTCGGTCTTCCTTATTCATTGTCCAGCTTTCACAAGCATATGATGTGATTGAAAATACCATGGCTTGGGTCAGGCGCACCTTAGTCTTCAGGGTGACATCTTTGCTCTTCAACACTTTGAAGAGGTCCTTTGCAGCAGATTTACCAATGCAATGCGTCTTTTGATTTCTTGACTGCTGCTTCCACGAGTGTTGATTGTGGATCCAAGTAAAATGAAATCCTTGACAACTTCAATCTTTCCTCTGTTTATCATGATGTTGTTCATTGGTCCAGTTCTGAGGACTTTTGTTTTCTTTATGTTGAGGGGCAATCCATACTGAAGGCTGTGTTCTTTGATCTTCATTAGTAAGTGCTTCAACTCCTCTTCATTTTCAGCAAGCAAGGTTGTGTCATCTGCATAACGCAGGTTGTTAATGAGTCATCCTCCAATCCTGATGCCCCGTTCTTCTTCATATAGTCCAGCTTCTTGGATTATTTGCTCAGCATACAGATTGAATAGGTATGGTGAAAGAATACAACCCTGATGCACACCTTTCCTGACTTTAAACCAATCAGTATCCCCTTGTTCTGTCCAAACAACCACCTCTTGGTCTATGTAAAGGTTCCTCATGAGCACGATTAAATGTTCTGGAATTCCCATTCTTCGCAATGTTATCCGTAGTTGGTTATGATCCACACTGTCAAATGCTTTTGCATAGTCAATAAAACACAGGTAAACATCCTTCTGGTATCCTCTGCTTTCAGCCAGGATCCATCTGACATCAGCAATGATATCCCTGGTTCCACGTCCTCTTCTGAAACCGGCCTGAATTTCTGGCAGTTCCCTGTTGATATACTGCTGCAGCCATTTTTGAATGATCTTCAGCAAAATTTTGCTTGAGTGTGATATTAAGGATATTGTTCTATAATTTCCACATTGAGTTGGATCACCTTTCTTGGGAATAGGCATAAATATGGATCTCTTCTAGTCAGTTGGCCAGGAAGCTGTCTTCCATATTTCTTGGCATAGACTAGTGAGCACCTCCAGCGCTGCATCTGTTTGTTGAAACATCTCAATTGATATTCCACCAATTCCTGGACCCTTGTTTTTCGCCAGTGCCTTCAGAGCAACTTGGACTTCTTCCTTCAGTACCATCGGTTCCTGATCATATGCTAGCTCTTGAAATGGTTGGACATCAACAAATTCTTTTTCGTATTATGACTCTATGTATTCCCTCCATCTTCTTTTTATGCTTCCTGCATCGTTTAATATTTTCCCCATGGAATCCTTCACTATTGCAACTCAAGGCTTGAATTTTTTCTTTAGTTCTTTCAGCTTGATAAATGCTGAGCATGTTCTTTCCTTTTGGTTTTCCACCTCCTGCTCTTTGCACATGTCATTATAATACTTTGTCTTTTCGAGCTGCCCTTTGAAATCTTTTGTTCAGTTCTTTTACTTCATCAATTCTTCCTTTTGCTTTAGCTGCTCAACATTCAAGAGCAAGTTTCAGAGTCTCCTCTGACATTCATCTTGGTCTTTTCTTTCTTTCCTGTCTTTTCAATGACCTCTTGCTTTCTTCATGTATGATGCCCTTGATGTCATTCCACAACTCATCTGGTCTTCGGTCACTAGCGTTCAATACATCAAATCTATTCTTCAGATGGTCTCTAAATTCAAGTGGGATATACTCAAGGTCATATTTTGGCTCTCGTGGACTTGCTCTGATTTTCCACTAAAGAATAGTGGAAGAGAAAAAAGAAAAAGCAGATAATTCTAATAAAAATGTTAAGTGCCTTCATAAAGGTATACACATAATGACAAGCGACTATACCAGAGGACTATCTAATGTTGGGGGTTCAAGGAAGACACATACAAGATATGACATCCTAACTTGAGTCATGAAGTAGGATTAGCTGGCATGTGAAGATGGAAGATGACATTTTATTATTGTTATTTTGTTACATGAAGATAGTGGATACAGGAGCTAGGGGCTTCATATGTGTGAAACGGTTTGGGTAGGATCTATAATAGGCTGATATCATCACAAAGTTTGCAGTTTAACAGTCCTAGGCAAATTTAGGAAATTAGCAGAATGATTTAACCAGCCTAAAATATAAGCTTCACTTTTTAACTACCTTAAATTTCACAGGTATGTATACATGAATTTCTAAGAATTGTTTTACTTACAGAAGGAAGAAAATAAAATGAAAATAAAAGCCCCAAACCAAACCCATTGCCATAGAGTCAATTATGGCTCATAGCAACCCTGTAGAAAGACTAGAACTGACCCATAGGTTTTCCAAGGAATGACTGGTAGATTTGAACTGCAGACCTTTTTTGCTTAGCAGCCAAGCTCTTAACCACTGCACCACCAGGGCTCCAAAATGAGAATAGAAATATCTATTTCAATATTTCAGACATAATGATCATAACTCTAGTAATATACTTCTAAAATAACATGTGACTGAGACCTTGATGCAAATAAAGTTTGAGTTATAAAAGAAATCTACATTAAGATAATTCTTTTTATGACTCTACCAATAAAGTATACATGTTTTATAAAGCCACCAAGCACTTAATCAAGTGATACCAAGTCCATCTATAATGGAATTATCTCTGAGTATTTTTTTTAATAGTACCTAGAAGTTACCCACATTTGCCAAATTATACTTACATGATTATTGAGTTTTTTTCTCCCCTCCCTCTCTAAAAATGGCATGGCCAGAAAACAAACACAGAAGGTGCACATTATTTGTGCAAAAATACAATGAGTCAGCTGAAAAAATAACTACTGAAACCTATTATGTGTTCCAGGACATGTTATAGATGCTTGGGATACAAAAAGATGCTAGAAAGATAGAATTTTTACCCTAAAGTATCTTATATTCTAATGGGCAGAGATCATAATGAATATGAAAAATAAATAAATAAATAATATCATGTGTTAATATCAATTCTCAATAGAGAATTGTAATAGAATGTAACCATAGTTTAGAAGATGATTTTAGCTTAAGTGATTGGGTAAGCCTTCTCTGGATAGTATACTTTTGAGCTGGGAATGGAATTATGAGAGAGTGGAATCTATGAAAACATCTGCAGAAATGGTGTTACAAGCAGAAGGATCAGCAAGAGCAAAGTCCCCAAGACATAAATAAGCTACCACAATTGAGTAACAGGGAAAAAAGCCCAGTGTCCTAGAGTTCAAGTTTTAGGTATCTAAGTCCATGTGGAGAAATCCATTAGATAGCTGGATATACAAGGATGCAGGCCCTGAGTATGCCAGAAAGGATGGAATCAAATGGAAGTTTTGTTCTTATATAGGAGAAGAGACACTTCTTCCATCATAAAAGGGAAGAAGTGAGAATATATGGGTATAGATACTGGTAGGTTTGTGGGATTTAGGCAACAAAATGAAGTTCTGATTGCATCTGTTCTTTATGAAGTGCACACTGAGGTCATTAGCTAAGATGGGGATGGTGATTTGAGGAGACAGAGAGTGCAAATGCCATGTTGGACAGTGGAACAACGAATACATCAGGAAAACATAAGAGACTTGTCTGGAAATATTCTATGCCCATTGATAGCTTTTGATTATAATTTTAAAGTGAGTTTATTTAGAACAATTGTATGATTTTCTCCATCAATATTCAGCATCACATTAAGTGAAAAAATGTTATGCTAATAATATTTCGTCTATCCTAAAAAAAGTCAAAACTAAGAAAGGTATAATTGGAAATCAATGCTGCAAGTGACTTATATTAATGCAGACCTCCAACTGTCAAGTAATAGAAACTAAAGTATAAAAAAAAAAATTATAGGTGTACACAAATATGGCATTAAAATTTTTCTGATGGGTCACAGCAAACCCACTTTTCCCTAACACCAGAACCTCTCCCTCTGCCTTTCTGTTTTGTTCCCTAAACCTCTTCCCATACCCCAATCTATGTACCTCCTTTTTTCCTCCTTTTTGGTGTAGACATTCTGAAGCTCCCAGCCAGGCTCTTCAACATTGAAACAACTAGACATCCTTGGTGCCAGGTTCTCCAGGTATATAAGTTCTACATAATGTTAAAAAAAAAATGCTGACATGTTTCTTGACAGCCAAATCATACACTTTAATGCCTTCTCTGCCCAAATTTTTCCAATGAACAAAAAAATGGACATTACTACTGCAGTCATATTCATACATCAGGTAAATTAGAGATTTATGTATTTTTTTTTAAGCATGCATGGAAGGGAAAAGTTTGCAGAGGACTGTGCTGAATAATACAATGCAGTGGACTGGTTTCCACAATACAAATGAATGCACCAGATGGTCAAAGAAAATGAGTTCTTAATCTACCTTAGCCCACATGTCTTTCCAAGTATTATACAATCCTTCCAAACGTATCTGGCTGAATATTATGCCAACTAGCACATAAGATGGTACATTTTCTAACTTCAACTCTTGGTGGGTTAATGTTGAATTGCTCTTTATTTGGACTTTATTATCCACTAATCTTTCCAGGCATGAGAATGAATTTCAACTATGTATGTTATTGTCCTGGTAAGAATGGAAGAGAAAAGTAAGAAGGGCTAATTTAGCCTACTTAAAATATTACCTTTTAGAAAAGATAAGGAGTAATTGAAAAATGAAACCTTTGAAAAGCTTCACTAAATTCAGAGGATGTTTCCAGTGGAATAGGGTTATAATGTCAATATTGTGCTGAATAGATTAGCTATCTGGAGTGAGAAGCTGAGAAGTACATTATTTGTAGTTCAGAGTTATGTTAATTGATATTGGACCCTTGCAATGATAAGTGTCCCTGATTTTGTGCTTCTACTGGGATTAGTATATGGGTCAGTAAGGTAGAAACAGTTACGCCACTTCAACAGCCCCTCAATCTCAGTGGGTTAACACAATGAAAGCTTATTTCTCACTTGTGAAAGTCAGCTGTAGGTCTAGACACCTCTATCAGACAATTGTCCTCTCTTTAGGTGTTCAGTACCCAGGGTATAGGAGGCTTTAACACTCCAGAGTTGCACCATCTAAAACATACAGCCTCCTTGTCTGGTGAGGCATGAAATGATAACAGGAGTTATCCTTCCTTCCGTACAAAAGTGATCTTTTCTTCCTGCAAAAGTGACGTACATTATCCATGCTTATATTTTTTGGATCGAGCAAGACACATGGTCATGCCTAACTTTAAAGGGGGTGAGGGTGAGTTAATGCAGCCCTTTTACTATGTTCCTGGATGAAAAGGAGAACCAGGAATATTGGTAGATAAGATTAAACCAAACCAAAATCCGCTGCCATTGAGTTGATTCCGACTTTTAGCAACGCTATAGGACAGAGTAGAACTGCTCCACTGGGTTTCCAAGGAGCATCTGGTGAATTTGAACTGCTGACCTTTTGGTTAGCAGCCATAGCTCTTAACCACTATGCCATGAGGGTTTCCAAACCAGATTAAAGTTTATGATAATTGTGTAGTTATGAATCACCCTACAAAAAAAAAAAAAGGCTTTTGTCCTTGGTTCCTGAGAGATAATCCTTGGATTTTCCTGAGTGATTGAGGTGCATTTATGATCTAAAACCTCTAGACCACACATGAAGATTTGTGTTAACAAGCAGAGGTAGGCAGACCAGAAAGACTACCTGGTATCAACTAAACTCAGGAGGCATAATTTAACCTATTATGCATATACAATGAGGCCTCGAGGCCTCAATCATGACTATACAATGATTGAGACCAATAAAGTTTCTGAACACGGGGGGAGGCTCCAAGAGCTTCCTGGTTGGTGAAGGGAGGGTGACTTGCCCTCCTTGGGACATGCTCTCCCAGACCTTGCCCACACACCATTTCCTTATGATGATCTTGATTTGTATTCTTTTGTTACAATAAATCTTTAATCATAAATATAGGAATTTCTGTGAGTTGTGAGTTTTTCCAGTGAATTATTGAACCACTAATGCCAAAGAAGAGGAAATTGAAGATTTTTGCCAACTTCGGCAGTCTGAAATTGATGAAACATGCAATCAGGATGCATTGGTAATTTCTGGTGATTGGAATGTGGAAATTGGAAGCCACAAATGTAGAGGTTTAAAATAATGCAACCCTATTATTTCATAATTCTATATGGTAGAAGTCTGGTGGGGTCTGCTGGAGTCTCAGCTCTGAGTTTCACAAGGCCGGAAAGCAAGGTGTTGACAACGCTTCATTCCATTCTGGAAGTTCAGGTTGTTGGCACAATTTAGTTGTTTTGTGGTTGTGGGACTGAGAGCCGTATTTCCTTGCTGGCTGTTGGTTCAAAATCCTTCTTAACTTCTTTAGATGGTGGCCCCGTTCCTTCATCTCCAAAGCAAGCAACAATGAGTGGAGTCTTTCTCACTCTTTGAATCTCTCTGATCTCCCCTTTTGCTTTCTCTCTTCTCTACTTCCTTATCTTCCACTATATCTCTCTGACTGACTTGTCTTCCTTCCTATTCTGCATTTTAGGGTCCATGTGATTTCATTGGACCCACCCAGATATTTTAGGATCATTTGCTTATCTTAAGACTGGCTGATTAGTAATCTTAATTCCACGTGAAAAATCCCTTTACAGCTGTATCTACATGTGTTTGATTGAATAAACAGGGGACAGAATTTGGCGGGGGCAGGGGGGCATCTTTAGAATTTTGCCTACTACAAATGTGAAGTATAATATTTTTTATAAGTAATTTGGCAACTATCCAAGGAAATTAAAATTGCATATAACCTTTACCTAGGAATTGCACTTTTATAAACTTATGCTAGAGAAATGCTATAGAATAAAAACATCACAACAGGTGTACTGTTGATTGTTACAGCATTGTTTGTAGTGGAAAGGAATGTAAACTATCCTAATGTCAATCACCATGAGAAGAGCTGAATAAAATGTGGAATAGCTCAGTTACGATTTCCACCACGGAAGCAGAACCACTATATGTGATGTAAAATAAGGAATTTATTGTAGGGTTTAGACCTCACACAGTCATGGCAGATGGTTAAGTAGGCTATGTAAGTCTATTATTCCTAGATCTGGTTTGCAACTGAAGTCAGCAGGGCTTGCAGTCAGGAAGGGAAGATGAATATGAGATGGAAGAGAACAAGGACAAACAAGAACCTGCAAAGACAAACTGGAACCGTCTCTGCCTCTCACTGTCTCCAATCTTGATGAGGTGCACAACCTGCAGAATATGCTGGTGACTTTTACCACATAAAGCTGCATTCACACCAAGCCCAGGCTTCATAGAAGCTGAAAGAGTTTCCAGTGAAAAGCAAAGAAACTGAAGGCCCAGCTGCTGTGCCAATTCAGGGCGAGCCAGCAGATGAGTGAAAATATGTTACTCCAGTGCCTGCTGTATAGAGAACTTCAAGCAGAAAAACAGACTCTACTTCAATTCTACTAAATCCCATGCAAAATTCTCTTGTGGCGAACTGAAAAATATACAGGGAAGAGACTTCTGGGAAATTTAGTTCCCTCTTAGTTAAATTGTAGTGCAAAGCTGCCAGCTCATACTACAGTATATTATACAATTATTTTTAAAATATTAGCTAATTAACTGTTGACTTGGAGAAACCTTCAAGATATGCAACTTAAAAAAAATGCTTCTCCAGCAGAGCATGTTCTGTGGACCAAATCCAGCCCCCCCACCTGTTTTTGTAGTTT
Source organism: Loxodonta africana (assembly GCF_030014295.1). Lineage (NCBI taxonomy): Eukaryota > Metazoa > Chordata > Mammalia > Proboscidea > Elephantidae > Loxodonta > Loxodonta africana. Next base: position 149,934,930 of record NC_087369.1, read on the forward strand.
TAGGGGAACACAAATACACCCATTCTTTACCTACTGCCTATGGCTGCTTTCATACTTTCATACTACGATGGTAAAGCTGAGTAGTTTTCACCAAGATCATATGGCCTGAAAAGCCTGAGATATTTATTACCTGGCCCTTTAGAGAAAAAGTTCTCCAAAACTGCTCTGAGAGTAATGTTGTCTGCAAAATACACACATCAGAAAATGCTCTCTCTATATGGCAATGTTTGTATATATTTTATGAACTTGTAGAATTTTATGGAAGGCTTTTATATCAGACTATAGTAATTTACTTCCTCAGTGGCAACTAGAGGTAAGTAGGTGAGATTACTCTCTTTTCCTATAAACTACATTGGATGCTTTTCATTTTTACAATGGCATTTGGTGCTTTTATCATTTTAAAAAATGCAATTATTCTAAATAGAGTATATATATAAAAAAATAAAGATAATGAAAAAGCTTATTGAAAGAATAACAAAAACACAGTCTGTAATGAAACATATATAGTTTACAAGAACTATTTTATGTCACAGAATCCAAAAGATATAAACCAGATTTTAATATCAATTTCCAATTCCTCCTTATTACATCTATCAGCTATCTTTGGTATAATAATTCCATATAACAAAAAATTCACAAATTCTTAGTGACATAACAACAATAGACATTTATTTTTGCTTTCAAATCTATGGGTTGGCTGAGTGGTTCTGCTGATCTAGCATGAACTCAACTGTGACCTCTCAAGTCCCCTCAATGTCTCTTTTCACATGCCACCAGCAGACTAGCCCAGGCCAGGTTTTTCAGAGAGATTGGAAGTTCATAAAGCCTCTTCAGATCTAAGATTGGATCTGGCGCACTTTTACTTCTGTTATATTCAATAAGCTAAGCTAAATTAAGTACCCAGGACAACCCAGATTCAAAGGGTTAGGAAACAGATATCGCCTTTTTTTTTAATTGTGTTTTCGGTGAAAGTTTACACAGAAGCTTAGTTCCTATTCAATAATTTCTACACAAATTGTTCAGTGACATTGGTTACATTCTTCACAATGTGTGAACATTCTCATTATTTCTGTTCTGATTGTTCCATTTCCACTAATCTAAGTTTCCCTGCTGCCTTACAGTCTCATCTTTGTTTCAAAGTAACTGTTGACCTTTTGGTCTTATATAGGTGATTTTTAAAAGATGCACAGTACTTACAGGTGATATTCATTATTTTGTGAGCCAATCTGTTACTTAGCTACAAGGTGACTTCAGGGGTTAGTTTTTGTTCAAGCTTTTTTTCTTTTTTCCTAAATTTTATTTACTTTGTTGCTATTGTTGAGAATATACAGAGCAAAACATAAACCAATTCAACAGCTTTTACATGTATGATTTAATGACATTGATTACATTCTTCCAGTTGTACAACCATTATTACCCTCCTTTTCTGAGTTGTTCCTCTGTCATGAACATAAACTCACTGCGCCCTAAGGTTTCTATCTAATCTTTCAAGTTGCTATTGTCAATTTGATCCCATATAGATAGTTCTTAAAAGAGCATAATGCTCCAGGCCAACATTTTTTACTAGTTAAGCTAAACTATTGTTCAGTTTTGAGATGACTTCAGGGGATATTTTTGGTTTAAGGTTTAAGATTATCTCAGGACAATAGTTTCAGGGATTCATCCATCCACCCCCCATGACTCCAGAAAGTCTAGAATACATGAGAATATTAAATTCTGTTCTGCATTTTCCTCCTTTTGATCAGAATTCTTCTATGGAAACTTTGATCAAAATGTTCAGTTATCGGGTGGGGCCTAGATGATGGAATAGACAGATGTTTCTGGGGAGCACTGTTACAACAAAGACCTGAAAAAAACAAGTGAAACGAGTATATTAATGACAAGCTAGGAGCCTTGAACATCAAAGGCAAAGTTAGAAAACAAGCTGAGCAGCAGGGAGAGGAAGAGACGGTTCAGAAGCGGAGAAGAGTTAATGGATCTGAATTGCCGGGAGCCCTCAGGCACCATTCCCGGGAGTGGCTGCAGCAGGCTGGTAGTAGTGTTCGGCCACAGTATTCTCAGGGAAAAGCAGAGAGTGACACAGCGTACTCACACCTCCAGAACCAAAGAAGAACGGCACTCTCAGCAAAAGCTAAGTACTTGTGTATATTTTACCACACCCCCCCAACCCTAAGCTGGCTTCAGTGGCTGTTTATTTCCCTGGGCCTGAGACAGGCCCATTAGAGTGCATAGAGCCATCCTCCCAGGCTTGAAGAAGGAATAATTCACAGTTGGGGGAAAAGATAATTTGCCAGCTCCACTAACCGGGGGAGCTCAGGACAGAAGTGGATCCTGTCCAGGCATAAACGGTATGTTGACTTTGAGTATCTTTCCCCCCTGCATGGACTTGTGTGGGCCTATTTCAGGAGAAAAGGCCCTTGTTGACAGACTACAACCATTTCAGCTGTGTGGGGGAGAGGTGTGTGTTTGATGTTTGATATTCTTTGCCTATGAAATAGAGTCCTCACCTACCCACATCAGGGGCCTAAGGACTGGTGGATCTACTCAGGGGTTCAAGGATAACTGGTACCTCCCAGTACTTACAACCAAAAACTTTGAGTGCCCATGGACTATCTGCAGAACACACCCACCTGTATGCTGTAGGGAAGAGGGATGTACTTTCCTCAGAGACTCATGGGGGATGATTCTTAGCCCCCTGCCTTGTCCAGAGCGTGATCCCCTGCTGCAACTAGATACCGGTACCTACACCAATCACCCCGCCCCTCTAAATCTGTAGGACACAGCCTGTATGACACACTTGATGAGCAGCTACCTGAACACCTCAGCTGAATCCATACAAGAAAAGTGAATGGACTCCTAGACTGATATACCTGATAACAGCTCTAGCCATCTGGTGACAGGACGTCAGAGCTTCAAAGGTGAAAATAATCAAGCTAGCTGACTCAAGCAACCTGTTTGGGCATATCAAAACAAAACAAAGCAAGAAGCTACAATACACTAAGCAAACATAAAATAAACTAATACAATAACTTACAGATGTCTCGGAGACAAGAGTCAATATCAAATCAAAAAAAGAAACAGACCGTGGTTGCCTCAACAAGCTCTCAAAACAAAGAATCAAGGGATCTTCTAGATGAAAGTGCCTTCCTGGAATTACTAGAGGCAAAATACAAAAGATTAATATACAGAACCCTTCAAGACACTTGGAAGGAAATCATGCAATACGCAGAACAAGCCAAGGAACACACAGATAAAGCACCTGAACAAATTAAAAAGGTTATTCAGGAACATAATGAAAAATTTAATAAGCCGGGAAAATCCACAGACTGGCAGCAATCAGAAATTCAGAAGATTAACAATAAAATTACAGAATTAGACAATTCAATAGAAAGTGAGAAGAGCAGAATTGAGCAACTGAAAGGCAGAATTGGTGAACACAATAAAGCACTTGGAACCAATAAATTTGAAGAAAATCAGATAAAAGAATTTAAAAAAATGAAGAAACCTTAAGAATCATGTGGGACTTGATGAAGAGAAATAACCTACGAGTGACTGGAGTACCAGAACAAGGAGGGATAATAGAAAATACACAGAGAATTGTTGAAGATTTGTTGGCAGATATCTTTCCTGATATCGTGAAAGATGAGAAGATATCTACCCAAGATGCTCATCAAACTCCAGGTTAGGTGGATTTTAAAAGAAAGTCACCAAAACATATTACAATCAAACTTGTCAAAACCAAAGATAAAAAGAGATTTTAAGAGCAGCTAAGTCACCTACAAAGGAGAGTCAATAAGAATAAACTGGGACTTTTCAGCAGAAACCATGCAGGCAAGAAGGCAATGGGATGACTTATATAAAGAATCGAAGGAAAAAACATTGCCAGCTAAGAATCATATATCCAGCAAAACTGTCTCTCAAATATGAAGGTGAAATTAAGACATTCCCAGATAAAAAGAAGTTTAGGGAATTCGTAAAAACCAAGCCTAAACTACAAGAAATACTAAAGACTTTTGTATGGTTAGAAAATCAATAATATCAGGTAACAACCCAAGACCAGAGCAATCAGAAGTCAACCCAAATAGGGAAATCACAAAAATAAAACAAGATTTTAAAAAATGCTCAAAACAGGGAAACAGCGATGTTATTCTGTAAAAGAAGACAACGTTAATTTTTTTTAAGAAATGTAGTCACAGATCTTTCATATGGAGAGGAACACAAGGTGATATAAAGAAATAAAAGTTACTTTCAAATTTAGAAAAATAGGGGTAATTATTAAGGTAACCCCATAGGAGAAAAACTATCCTACACATCAAAATAAAATTCAAGAAAAAAAAAAAAAAAGGCTCGGTAGAAACAAAATCAACAGCAACGAAGAGGAGTTAAAGACAATATATAAAGATGAACTACGCAGCACAAAAAAATTAAGTGGGAAAAAGTGTGAACAACACACCAAAAAAGACATCAAAAAATGGCACTAAATTCATACCTATCCATAATTACACTGAATGTAAATGGACTAAATGCACCAATAAATAGACAGAGATTGGAAGAATGGTTAAAATAACATGATCCATCTATATGCTGCCTACAAGAGACACACCTTAGACTTAGAGACACAAAAAAACTGAAACTCAGAGGATGGAAAAAAATACATCAAGCAAACAACAATCAAAACAGAGTGGGAGTGGCAATATTAGTTTCTGACAAAATAGACTTTAAAGTTAAATCCACCACAAAGGATAAAGAAGGAAACTATATAATGATTAAAGGGACAATATACCATGAGGATATAACCATATTAAATATATATGCACCCAATGACAGGGCTACAAGATACATAAAACAAAGTCTAACAGCATTGAAAAGTGAGATAGACAGCTCCACAATAATAGTTGGAGACTTCAACACACCACTTTCAGTGACGGACAGGACATCCAAGAAGAAGCTCAATAAAGACACAAAAGATCTAAATGCCACAATCAACCAATGTGACCTTATAGACATATACAGAACACTCTACCCAAAAGTAGTCAAATATACTTTATTTCTAGTGCACATGGAACATTCTCTAGAATAGACCACATATTAGGTCATAAAGCAAGCCTTAGCAGAATCCAAAACATTGAAATATTACAAAGCATCTTCTCTGACCACAAGGCCATAAAAGTAGAACTCAATAACAGAAAAAGCAGGGAAAAGAAATCAAACACTTGGACACTGAACAATACCCTGCTCAAAAAAGACTGGGTTATGGAAGACATTAAGGATGGAATGAAGAAATTCATAGAATCTAATGAAAATGAAAACACTTTCTATCAGAACATTTGGGACACAGCTAAAGCAGCGCTCATAGGTTAATTTATATCAACAAATGCACATAACCAAAAAGAAAAGAAGGGTCAAAATCAAAGAATTTTGCCTACAACTTGAACGAATAGAGAGAGCAGCAAAAGAAACCCTCAGGCACCAGAAGAAACCAAATAATAAAAAACTGAGCAGAATTAAATGAAACAGAGAACAGAAAAACAATTGGAAGAGTTAACAAGAGAAAAAGATGGTTCTTTGAAAAAATTAACAAAATTGATAAACCATTGGCCAAACTGACAAAAGAAAACAGGAGAGGAAGCAAATAACCCAAATAAGAAACGATATGGGCAATATTACAACAGACCCCACTGAAATTAAAAGAATCATATATTACTACGAAAAATTGTACTGTAACAAATTTGAGAACCTAGAAGAAATGGGTGATTTCCTAGAAACACTCTACCTACCTAAACTAACACAGACGTAGAACAACTAAACAGACCCATAACAAAAGAAGAGATTGAAAAGGTAATCAAAAAACTCCCTACAAAAAAAAAAGCTCTGACCTAGACGGCTTCACTGCAGGTCTACCAAATTCTCAGAGAAGAGTTAACACCACTACTACTAAAGGTATTTAGAGCATAGAAAAGGACAAAATACTCCCAAACTCATTCTATGAAACCAGTGTATCCCTGATACCAAAACCAGGTAAAGACACCACAAAAAAAAAAGAAAATTACAGACCTATATGCCTCATGAACTTAGAGGCAAAAATCTTCAACAAAATTCTAACCATTAGAATTCAACAATATAGCGAAAAAATAATTCACCATGACCAAGTGGGGTTCATATCAGGTATGCAGCAATGGTTCAACATTAGAAAAACAATTAATGTAATCCACCACATAAATAAAACAAAAGACAAGAATCACATGATTTTATCAATTGATGTAGAAAAGGCATTTGACAAAGTCCAACACCCATTCATGATAAAAACTCTCAGCAAAATAGGAATAGAAAGAAAATTCTTCAACATAATAAAGGGCATTTATACAAAGCAAAAGGCCAACATCATCCTAAATGGAGAGAGTCTGAAAGCATTCCCCCTTGAAATCAGGAACAAGACAAGGGTGCCCTTTATCACCACTCTTATTCGACATTGTGTTGGAGGTCCTAGCCAGAGCAATTAGGCTAGATAAAGAAATAAAGGGCATCCAGATTGGCAAGGAAAAATTAAAAGTATCTCTATTTGCAGATGACATGATCTTATACACAGAAAACCCTAAAGAATCCTAAAGAACACTACTGAAACTAATAGAGGAGTTCAGCAGAGTATCGGGATACAAGATAAACATACAAAAATCAGTTGGAGTCTTTTACACCAACAAAAAAAAAACATCGAAGAGGAAATCACCAAATCAATACCATTTACAGTAGCCCCCAAGAAGATAAAATACTTAGGAATAAATCTTACCAGAGATGTAAAACTCTTATATAAAGAACACTTCTGCAAGAAACCAAAAGAGACCTACATAAGTGGAAAAACATACCTTGCTTATGGGTAGGAAGACTTAACACTGTAAAAATGTGTATTCTACCAAAAGCGATCTACAGATTTAATGCAATTCCAATCCAAATTCTAACGACATTTTTTAATGAGATGGAGAAACAAATCACCAACTTCATATGGAAGGGAAAGAGGCCCCAGATAACTAAAGCATTATTGAAAAAGAAGAACAAAGTGGGAGGCCTCACTCCACCTGATTTTAAAATCTATCATACCACCACAGTAGTCAAAGCAGCCACTACCTAACCTCAGAACCTGCTATACAGCTATGGTACTCAAAACAGCCTGGTACTGGTACAACAACAGATACATAGACCAATGGAACAGTATTTAGAATCCAGACATCGATCCACCTACATATGAGCAGCTGATATTTGACAAAGGCCCAAATGCAGTCTGTTTAACAAATGGTGCCGGCATAACTGGATATCCATCTGCAAGAAAATGAAACAAGACCCATACCTCACACCGTGCACAAAAACTAACTCAAAATGGATCAAAGACCTAACTGTAAAATCTAAAACAATAAAGAACATGAAAGAGAAAATAGGGACAGTGTTAGGAGCCCTAGTACATGGCATAAACAGTATACGAAACATCGCTAACAATGCAGAAGAGAAACTAGATAATTGGGAGCTCCTAAAAATCAAACACCTGTGCTCATCCAAGGACTTCACCAAAAGAGTAAAAAGACTACCTACAGACTGGGAAAAAGTTTTTAGCTATGATATTTCCGATTAGTGCCTGATCTCTAAAATCTACAAGATAGTGCAAAAACTCATCTACAAAAAGACAAATAACCCAGTTAAGAAATGGGCAAAAGATATGAATAGACACTTCACTAAAGAAGACATTAAGGTAGCTAACAGATACATGAGGAAATGCTCATGATCATTAGCCATTAGAGAAATGAAAATCAAAACTACAATGAGATTCCATCTCACTCCAGCAATGCTGGCATTAATCCAAAAAACACAAAATAATAAATGTTGGAGAGGTTGTGGAGAGACTGGAACACTTCTACACTGCTGGTGGGAATGTAAAATGGTACAATCACTTTGGAAATCGATTTGGCACTTCCTTAAAAAGCTAGATATGTGATCCAGCAATCCCACTCCTTGGAATATATCCTAGAGAAATAAGAGCCTTTACACGAACACATATATGCACACCCATATTCATTGCAGCACTGTTTACAATAGCAAAAAGATGGAAGCAACCAAGGTGTCCATTAACAGATGAACGGATAAATAAATTATGGTATATTCACACAATGGAATTCTATGCATCCATAAAGAACAGCGAGGAATCTGTGAAACATTTTATAGCATGGAGGAATCTGGAAGGCATTATGCTGAGTGAAATTAGTTGCAAAAGAACAAATATTGTATAAGACCACTATTACAAGAACTCGAGAAATAGTTTAAACAGTTTAAACAGAGGAACATATTCTTTGATGGTTAGGAGAGCGGGGAGGGAGGGAGAGGGGTATTCACTAATTAGATAGTAGATAAGAACTACTTTAGGTGAAGGGAAAGACAACACACAATACAGGAGAGGTCAGCACAACTGGACAAAACCAAAAGCAAAGAAGTTCCCTGAATAAACTGAATGCTTCAATGGCCAGTGTAGGAGGGGCAGGGGTTTGGGGACCATGGTTTTGGGGGACATCTAAGTCAATTGGCATAATAAAATCTATGAAGAAAACTCTGCATCCCACTTTGGAGAGTGGCGTCTGGGGTCTTAAACACTAGCAAGCGGCCATCTAAGATGCATCAATTGCTCTCAACCCACCTGGAGCAAAGGAGAATGAAGAACACCAAAGACACAAGGTAATTATGAGCCCAAGAGGCAGAAAGGGACACATAAAGCAGAGACTACATCAGCCTGACACCAGAAGAACTACATGGTGCCCAGCTACAACCTATTACCGCCCTGAGAGGGAACACAACAGAGAACCCCCAAGGGAGCAGGAGAGCAGTGGGATGCAGGCCCCAAATTCTCTTAAAAACACCAGACTTAATGGTCTGACTGAGACTAGAAGCACCCTGGAGTTCATGGTCCCCAGACCTTCTGTTAGCCCAAGACAGGAACCATTCTCAAAGCCAAGTCTTCAGACAGGGATTGGACTGGACAATGGGATAGAAAACGATACTGGTGAAGAATGAGCTTCTTGGATCAAGGAGACACATGAGACTATGTTGGCATCTCCTATCTGGAGGGGAGATGAGAGGGCAGAGGGGGTCAGAAGCTGGTGGAATGGATAAGAAAATAGAGAGTGGAGCTAAGGTGTGTGCTGTCTCATTAGGGGGAGAACAAAGAGGAGTACATAGAAAGGAATATATAAATTTTTGTATGAGAAACTGACTTGATTAGTAAACTTGAACTTAAAGCACAATAAAAAAAAATTCAATTATGGTAGCCGGCACCATCCAGTTCTTCTGGACTCATGGCAGAGGAGGCCGTTATAACGAGGCAATTAGCCAGAGGTTCATTTCCTTTTCCTATTCCTGACTCTCCTTCTGTTGCTCCAGGCAAACAGAGACCAATTGTTGTGTCTTGGATGGCTGCTTGCAAGCTTTTAAGACCCCAGACACTACACAATGAACTAGGAGGCAGAACAGAAGCACTAAACCTGCTCTTAGGCCAATTAACTAGGATGTTCCATGAAACCATGACCTTAAATCTCCAAACCAAGAATCCAAATCCCATGAGGTGTTTGGTTATACGTAAGCAACCTCAGCAGCTACACTTTTTTTTCTGTCATTCTTGTAAATATCACACAACTTTTGCCAATTCAACTTTGTACAGGTGTGCAACTTATTGACAGCAATTACAATAATCGGCTGTGCAAGCCTACCCTTAATCAATGGGATTATTCCATTACCATTAACTCTCATTTTTCCCATTCCTACCACCCCTGGTAACCACTAAGAAACTTTGGTCTCTATACATTTGCCTTTTCTTGTCTTTTTATATAAGTGAGTTCATACAATGTTTGTCCTTTTGTGATTGTCTAATTTGGGCAGCATAATGTCTTCAAGCTCCATCCATATTGTAGCATGTATCAAGGCTTCATTTCTCTTACTGGTTGAGTAGTATTCCATTGTATGTATGTACCACATTTTGTATATCCATTCATCTAATGATGGACATTTAGGTTGTTTCCACCTTTTGGCTATTGTGAATATGCTACAATGAACATTGGTAGTACTCCAGGATCAACCAGCTCAGTAGATCTGCTTTTTTGGAATTTGAGGTTCTGTTCCATATTTTTCTCCATTGTGTCAGGGTCTGTCTATTGTGGCCCTGATTTGAACTGTCAATAGTGGTAGCTAGGTACCATCTAATTCTTCTGGTCTCAAGGTAGATGAGGCTGTGGTTCGTGTAGACTGTCCTGTAGACTAGTTTCTTCTTTGAATCTTTTGTTTCCTTCTTTCTTTTTTGCTCCAGGCTAGTAGAGACCAACAGTCATATCTTAGATGGCCAGACACCACCTCTTAAAAGTCATATTGTAAAGGGCCTGGAAACCAAGAGGAGTGAAGAGTTGGAGACATATTTACAATTAGTCCACACCACACTAAAGAAATGGTCTGGTTTAAGGAGTTATCTCTTTGCAAGTCCAACTTGGATAGTCTTCTGGGTCTCTCACAACACCCTGTTGTGTTGCTTTGTATTGGAATGTGTCCGAACTTTGCTTCAGAAGTTTGTTACTAAGTTTTATTGGATTTTTAAAATTTTTTATAAAAGCCAAATGAGCCAGAATACTTTGATCTTTGAAGTCAATAAATTTAAGAATTAAGTCTCTGGAAACACACTGCCTAGATTTGATCCTTGAAGTGTCATTTACTAGCTCATGGCCTTGGACAAGCATTGTCACGTAGAAAATGAAGATAATAAAAAACCAACTACCTTATAGAATTTTGGAATAAATGTCATTCTGTAAGAAAAAAAAATAGCCAAATGCAAGAACTAAATAAAAGTTAGTTTTTTTTTTTTTTTTATTACTTTTATCTCCTTGATGTCTATCTAACATTACAATAGTTTGGAAACACCTTTCCCTGACTAAAAGACCAGGATTTTAACAAATTTCCCTTCCCATTTATTTTTAGAAATGCTTACATTTCTACGAATTCGTCCCACTCAACCATCATCGTTCTCAAGGCCTCTGGTCCATTCCTGTGCAAGTCTTCTTTTGACATATTGAGACACCCATCTTTTGACATCTTGAGCACCTTCAGGCTTCTGCTACTCTTGTACTTTTGAGATCCTCAGGGATTCATCCTTAAATTCTCCACAGCGATACCTGACAAGTTGTAAAATGTAAAACACTACTGATGGTTCAGAGATAATAGAACAGTATCTCAGTATAAGGAACATAAGAATTGGAGGCACATCAGATATTGTATGTAATGCAAAGGTGTAAATTGCATTTTACATTTTGTTAAATATTTCGTCTTTTTAATTTTATTGCAAAACTTGAAAAACATTAAAAATAAATTATAGTAACCTGTGTAAGGCAAAAACTTGTCAGAGAAGGAAAACTGAAATATTTGCCACTGAATCGATTGACAGAAAAGTGGAAAGACTGCACCCTGTCAAAGGCAGAAAAATTGTGAGACTTGGAAAAACAAAGCAGTCCCGTCAAGTTCCCGCTGTCACAGTTTTCACTGTATAAGTAAATGTCTACCATTGCTTAGTTTTCTTTTGTATAAACCTGCTGCTGTTGAGTTGATTCCAACTCATAGCGACCTTGAGTAGCTGGTGGATTCGAACTGTTGACTTTTTGGTTAGCAGTCGAGCTCTTAACCACGGTGCTACTAGGGCTCTTCCTTTCCTATAGGTAATTCAACTAAAATCCATGTTTTACGAATAACAACAAATAATATTTTAGCTTCACTTTTTCGTCTTCCTTCAGTCTTAAAATTTATCCCTGTCTCCATGCTTTTATATTCCCTTATTTTCCTTTTTCTTTCATAAAACAGAGGTCTTTTGTGTGTTTAACTCTTTTTCCTCAGCCTTCTAGTCTTTCTCTATGTTTTTAAAATTTCTCAGATGTTATACTGCTTGAAATTGTTCTTTTTTACTACAAATGTTTGATTTTAGGAGGTTGAACAAAACCTGCCAATTCTCTCAGGAAAAGAGGTAGAAGGCAAGAATTCTGATTATAGGGAAAGACTGCCAAAATTAAAAGAGTACTTACAATGAAGCAAAATAGAAATAAATAGTATATTTTACATAATTATAATGTATACGCTCAAGAATGACAAGATCTTTCTCTGTGTGGACAAATTTAAGCACAAATTTGAAGCAATTATTCATAAAATTCTGACAAGCATAACAACGCTCTTGCCCAAGAAAAGTTTTCTAATTCTCTGACTCAAACAAACACGATCAAGTAATGAAAGAAAGTAAATTATGTTTTTTTTTTTTTTTCCTATTTAATCTTTGAAATTCTTAGAAGGCCAAATAACTTGTTGCTCTTTCCTCATCAACAAGCAGATGAAGTAAATTATTTGTATGAAAGTATATTTACTTATATAATAGTTCATACATTTAAAATAGCTTTTATCAAAAGCTTACTAAATGATAGGTGCTATACTAACTATTTAAATGAATTAAATGTTTTAAGTCTCACAATAATTCTCTAAGGCAACCACCTGAGGCTCCAAATTGTAAGTAACCCAAACAGCCAATATAAGAAAAATGTATAAATTGTGCTATATTCATAGTAATCAGTAAAACGAATAAAGAAAAAAAAAACCCTGATGATACACACAATGATATCTACAACATTAAGATGAGTGACATAATCTACTCTCAAAATCATTATTTTAGTTATATATAGTCTAGGGAGGTCTCTGGGTAGAGAAGTTAGAAATTACTAGAAATAGGCATAAAGGAACGTTTTGAGGTTTCGGAAATGTTCTATATCTTGTTTTAGATAATACTTGCAATGAGTGTGTATGCCATTGTCAAAATTCAGCAAACTTAACAATTAAGATCCATTTTGTGTGTAAATTATAGCTCAACAAGAAACAGTCTTTATGAAATCATTTAATAACTATGTCTTGACTAAATGTAAGCCACAGAATACTAAAAACAATAGCTGTTTTAGGTCATATGGACTAAAGTATGTTAACAATAAATATTGCATGAATGAGTTAATTACTAATCTAGAAATAGAGAAAAATAATAAATATCCACACAATAATAAAATGCGAAACATATAACAAGGGGAATAAAAGTGGTAGAGCTATGCTCTCATTTGCATTCATCTTCTTAACTCTACTAATCTTGTATGGGAAAATACAGGCAAAATTTGAAACAAAACGTAAGCCCTTTTTAATAAGGGATTAAAATCATACCACCCATTTTAAACTAGAAGGATTGTCATAGGACTCAAGTTGAAAAAAAAAGAAACAGTGCTGTAAATGAATTAGTAATTCATGTTCTTTATAATTGTATTTATGGGTTTGTTGAAATGACAAGCTATAATAAAAAATACTCACTGACACAATTTAGGTCCCCGTTATAGTTTAGCTTGGCTAAATACAATGAATATCTATGGATATTCCAAACAGTTCTTAAGATTTGTTTTACATAGATTCTCAAGGAAAGGGTGGAGTATTTTAAGAGTTAGTTTTGCCATCTTGCCTAGATCTGTAACTGTATACTTCCTGAACAGATATGACTTTTATATGATATCACTATTAAAGGATCTATTTTTTTTATTGCACAGATTGAGAAAAATAATTGGACTCATGAGAACTGTGTGATCTTTTGTAAACTTATGTAAAATTTCTATCCCAATGTAATTCTACCAGTTGCCATCAAGTTGAATCTGACTCATGGCAACCGTATGTGTTGCTGTGTAGAATTGTCCTCCATAGGGTTTTCAGAAGCAGATCACTGGGCCTTTCTTCCAAAGTGCCTCTGGGTGGGTTCGAATTGCCTACTTTTCAGATGGTTGTTGAGGGCATATTGGTTTGCGTCATTGTTGTTGTTGTTAGATGCGATCTAGTCAGTTCCAACTCATAATGACCCCATGTACAACAGAACGAAATACTGCCCAGCCCTGCGTTATCCTCACAATCGTAGTTATGCTTAAGCCCATTGTTGCAGCCACTGTGTCAATCCATCTCGATGAGGCTCTTCCTCTTTTTCACTGACCCTCTACTTTACCAAGCATGATGTCCTTCTCCAGGGACTCATCCCTCCTGACAACACGTCCAAAGTATGTGAGACAGATCCTCGCCATCCTTGCTTCTAAGGAGCATTCTGGTTGTACTTCTTCCAAGACAGGTTCATTCGTTCTTTTGGCAGTACTTTGGTATATTCAGTATTCTTCTCCAACACCACAATCCAAAGGTGTTAATTCTTCTTCGGTCTTCTTTATTCATTGTCTAGCTTTCACATGCATAGAAGGTGTTTGAAAACACCATGGCTGAGGTCAGGCACACCTTAGTCCTCAAGGTGATATCTTTGCTTTTCAACACTTTAAAGAGATCTTTTGCAGCTGATTTGCCTAATGCAATGTGTCCTTTGATTTCTTGACTGCTGCTTACATAGGTGTTGATTGTGGATCCAAGTATAAAGAAATCCTTGACAACATCAATCTTTTCCCCATTTATCATGATGTTGGAAACCCTGGTGGCGTAGTAATAAATGCTACGGCTGCTAACCAAAGGGTCGGCAGTTTGAATCTGCCAAGCACTCCTTGGAAACTCTATGGGGCAGATCTACTCTGTCCTATAGGGTCTCTATGAGTCGGAATCAACTCGATGGCACTGGGTTTGGTTTTTTGGGGTTTATCATGATGCTGCTTATTGGTCCAGTTGTGAGGATTTTTGTTTTCTTTATGTTGAGGTGTAATTTATACTGAAGGCTGTGGTCTTTGAGCTTCATTAGTAAGTGCTTCAAGTCCACTTCACTTTCAGCAAGCAAAGTTGTGTCATCTGCATATCGCAGGTTGTTAATCAGTCTTCCTCCAATCCTGGTGCCCCATTCTTCTTCATATAGTCCAGCTTCTCTCATTATTTGCTCAGCATACAGATTGTATGGTGAAAGGATACAACAACCCAGATACCTTTCATGACTTTAAGCCACGGAGTATCTCCTTGTTCTATCTGAACAACTGCCTCTTGATCTATGTACAGGTTCCTCAGGAGCACAATTAACTGTTCTGGAATTTCCATTCTTCACAATGTTGTACATAATTTGTTATGATTCACATAGTCAAATGCCTTTGGATAGTCAATAAAACTCAGGTAAACATCTTTCTGGTATTCTCTACTCTCAGCCAGGATCCATCTGACATCGGCAGTGATATTCCTGGTTCCACATCCTCTTCTGAAACCGGCCTAAATTCCTGGAAGTTCCCTGTCGATATACTGCTGCAGCCAGTTTTGAATGATCTTCAGCAGAATTTTGCTTGCATGTGACAATAATGATATTGTTCTATAGTTTCCACATTCGGTTGGATCACCTTTCTTTGGAATAGGCGTAAATATGGATCTCTTCCAGTCAGTTGGCCAGGTAGCTGTCTTCCATATTTCTTGGCATAGATGAGTGAGTACTTTCAGCACTGTATCCATTTGTTGAAACATCTCAGTCGATATTCCATCAATTCCTGGACCCTTGCTTTTCGCCAATGCCTTCAGTGCAGTTTGGACTTCTTTCAGTACCATTGGTTCCTGCTCATATGGTACCTCCTGAAATGTTTGAACATTGACTAATTCTTTTTGGTATAGTGACTCTGTGTATTCCTTCCATCTTCTTTTGATCCTTCCTGAGTCACTTAATATTTTTCCCATAGAATCCTTCACTATTGCAGCTCGAGGCTTGAATTTTTTCTTCAGTTCTTTCAGCTTGAGAAATGCTGAGCATATTCCTCCCTTTTGGTTTTCCATTTCCATGTCTTTGCACATGTCACTATAACACTTTACTTTGTCTTCTCGAGCCACCATTTGAAATCTTCTGTACAACTCTTTTATTGCATCATTTCTGCCTTTCCGTTTAGCTTCTCAATGTTGAAAAGCAAGTTTCAGAGTCTCTTCTGATATCCAGTTTGGTCTTTTCTTTCTTTCTTGTCTTTTTAATTACTTCTTGCTTTCTTCATGTATGATGTCCTTGATATCACTCCACAACTTGTCTGCTCTTCAGTCGTTAGTGTTCACCGTGTCAAATCTCTTCTTGAGAAGGTCTCTAAATTCAGGTGAGATATACTTAAGGTGGTACTTTGGCTCTCGTTGACTTGTTCTGATTTTCTTCAGTTTCAACTTGAACCTGCATATGAGCAATTGATGGTCTGTTCCACAGTTGGCCCCTGGCCTTGTTCTGACTGATGATACTGAGCTTTTCCATTCTTCCTTCCCACAGATGTAGTCAATTTGATTCCTGTGTATTTCATCTGGCGAGGTCTATGTGTATAGTCGCTGTTTATGTTGGTGAAAAAAGGTATTTGCAATGAAGAAGTCATTGGTCTTGCAAAATTCTATCATTCTATCTCTGGCATTGTTTCTATCACCAAGGCCATATTTTCCAACTACTGATTCTTCTTCTTTGTTTCCAACTTTCATATTCC
Organism: Loxodonta africana; assembly: GCF_030014295.1. Taxonomy (NCBI): domain Eukaryota; kingdom Metazoa; phylum Chordata; class Mammalia; order Proboscidea; family Elephantidae; genus Loxodonta; species Loxodonta africana. The sequence continues at coordinate 149,951,393 of NC_087369.1, forward strand.
AATCTCCAGTAATTATCAATGCATTCTGTATGCATGTTCAATCAATTTCATACTCAGAAGTTGGTAAAAATCTTCAATTTCTTCATCTTTGGCCTTAGTGGTTGGTGGTTAAATTTGAATAATAGTCGTATTAACTGGTCTTCCTTGTAGACGTATAGATATTATCCTATCACTGACAGTGTTGTACTTCAGGATAGATCTTGAAATGTTCTTTTTGATGATGAATTCAACATCATTCCTCTTCAAGTTGTCATTCCCAGCATAGTCGACCATGTGATTGTTCCATTCTAAATGGCCGATACCAGTCCATTTCAGCTCACTAACGCCTAGGATATCAATGTTTATGCGTTCCATTTCATTTTTGATGACTTCCATTTTTCCTAGATTCATACTTTGTACATTCCAGGTTCTGATTATTAATGGATGTTTGCAGCTGTTTCTTTTCATTTGGAGTCATGCCACATCAGTAAATGAAGGTCCCGAAAGCTTGACTTCTTCCACATCATTAAGGTCAACTCTACTTTGAGGAGGCAGTTCTTCCCCAGTCATCTTCTGAGTGCTTTCCAACTGGAGGGGCTCGTCTTCTGGCACTGTATCAGACAATATTCCACTGCTACTCATAAGGTTTTCACTGGCTAAATCTTTTCAGAAGTAGACTGCCGGGTCCTTCTTCCTAGTCTGTCTTAGTCTGGAAGCTCAGCTGAAACCTGTCCACCATGGGTGACACTGCTGGTATTTGAATACCAGTGGCATAGCTTCCAGCATCACAGCAACATTCAAGCCCACATAGTATGACAAACTGACAGACATGTGAGGGCTCTCTAGCAGTTATAGAGTCTCCAATAGTAAGTTGGCAATTATTTATGTAGCTTAAAACATAACCTCCAAAAGATATTTAAACTATCTGATTTTTTTTTCTTACCTCCTCTCACAGTTGGAAACACCTTGCAATGATACCTCAGACTGAAAGTATTAGAACTTTGAAGCAAAAATATCCCAGGACTTTTAGATAAATATTGATATTTAGTTTAATTTTATCTCAGGGTCAGTGTACTCATTTTAACGTGCATGGTTTTTAAATTATGGAGAGTCTGTTCAGTAAGTAGAAATTAGCAAATGCCCAACAAGATCAAATCCAGAGTACTATGGGACTTCTACTCATAAGACATATTTTGTAGAACCCTATTGGCAAATAAAAAGAAAAAAAAAAAACCTTGTCATTAAAAATATGACAGTCAACAAAAGAATAAATTGCTACTGTATGAAAAGTTGAAGTAGGTAACGTCCAGGTTGGGAATTTTGCTCCAATGGAATAAGAGGCAACTGAAAATGAATTACACTGGGCATAAGAGGGAACAGAATCATGCTCTCTACTTGAAACTGGAGCTTGAAGGAGGTTTCCTAGCTCCACAGCTCTGGAGGATTAAAAAAAAATGCAGCCAAATACCCCCTGGAGCTAAAGTGTCTAGTTAGTTTGCCAGCTTCAATGAGCAGGACATAGACATAGATTTCTGACCAGCAGAACAAACGACCTAAGCAAACTACTGTTTCTGTGACTAAAAGTCATATCCCTAAGATAATCATTGTGCATTAAATGTAATAAGTCTAAACTGTCATTATAAAAGTTGGTTTTAGAAGGCTAAGTGAAGGAAAACAAAATTTCTAGACATTGGGAGGAAACATAGAGAAGGAAAAAAAGAACACAATCAGAGAAAGAGAGGGAGAGGGAAGAAAATAGAATCTACAAATCAAAATGGGCCTACAAAGTAAAAATTCCTAAGCACACAAAATCTAATGCTAATAAAACCCAACTAAATCAGTACTGAGAGTAATAATTTACTCCAAAAGAAATTTGTGTTTGTCAAAGATATTAAAAGGTTAAGAATGTAAAATAAAAACATAAGTTTCATTGTAAAAGAACACTAATTTAGAAAATGAAACAGAAAATGCTGGTATTATTTATTCTTTAAAAATATAGAATTCACTAGTGAGGACATGTGGGTTGGGGCTTTTCTTTGTGGGAAAATTTAATTATTAACTTAGTGTATTTAATTGTTATAGGTCTATTTAGATTTTCTAACTCTTCTTAAATCAGTTTTGGTAATATGTTTCTTTCTAGCAATTTGTCCATTTCATCTAAGTTGCTAATTTTTGTTGACATAAAGTTATCCATCAGTATTCCCTTATAATCTCTTTAATTTCCGTAAGGTCAATAGTGCTGTTTCTTCTTCCATTTTTGATATTGGCATGTTGTGTGTCTTCTTTTTTTTTTTTCTTGATCAGTCTAGTTTTACCAAATTTTTTTTTTATCTTTTCAAGAGAAGAGCTTTTGATTTCATTGGTTTTCGCTATTATTTCCTGTTTTTTTTTTATTTTATTGATTCCCACTCAGTATTTATTGTCTTTCTCCTTGTTTGTTTTGAGTTTGGTTTGCTTGTCTTTTTCTTGGTTCTTCAGGTGGAAGCTTAGATTACTGCTTGGAGTTATTACTTCTTTTCTAAAATATTTATTTAAAGTTATACATTTCCTCTAAATGTTGTTTTAGCTGCATTTTAGTATGCTGGATTTTCTTTCAGTTCAAAATATTTTCCAATTTACCTCTTCTTTGATTCATAGGTTATTTAGAAGTGTTTCGTTTAATTTCCAAATATTGGTGAATTCCCCAAGTTTCCTTCTATTGTTGATCCTAATTTAATTCCACTGTAGTCAGAAAACATACTTCACGTGATTTAATTATTTTGAATTTGTTGAACTTTATGGCCCAACATATGGTCTTAGTAAAAGTCCTTGTTTACTTGAAAAGAATATTGATTTCACTGTTGTTAGTGTGTTCTATAAATGTCAATTAGATAAATTTAGTGTCATATTGTTAAAACTTCAGTATTTGTACTGAATTCCTACTTGTTCTACCAACTATTGAGAGAACATGAACGAAATCACTAACTAAAATTATAGATTTGTCTATTTCTTGAAGTTGTATCAGTTTTTGTTTTATCTAATATGAAGCTCTGTTATTAGGTGAAGAACCATAAAGCGTTTCTGTGTCCTCTTTATGAATGACTACTTCATCATTATGAAGTTAATTTTTAATCCCTGATGATTTTCTTTGTTCTGAAATTACTTTTTCTGATATTAATATAGTCACTAGTTTCTTCTGTTGATTAGCAATGTCATACTATACATTTTTCCATCCTTTTACTTCTAACCTATTTGGTTTTTGTATTTAAATTGAATTTCTTATAGAGAGCCCACTGTTGGGTCTAGCTTTTAATCTAATCTGACAAACTTTGAAATATAGCTGGGGTATTTAGATCATTTATCTGTAATGTAAGTATTGATATTGTTAAGTATAACCCATCTGTGCTTTGTTTCTTTGTCTTTGTTTACCTCCTTTGGGATTAATTGAGCATTTTTTATAATTTTATTTCCTTAGTTGGCTTATTAGCTATAACTTGTTTTGCTATTTTACTGATTACTTTAGAAATATATTACATATCTTTAACTTATCAAAGTATGCCTTTAAGTTATATTATACCATCTCACCTATACTATAAAAAAAGAAAAAAACCCTTACTGTCGAGTCAATTCCGACTCATAGCGGCCCTATAGGACAGAGTAGAACTGTCCCACAGGGTTATAGGGTTTCCAAGGAGTGGCTGGTAGATTCAAACTGCTGACTTTGTGGTAAACTGCCAAGCTCTTAACCACTCTGCCACCAGGGCTCCACCTATACTGTAGGTTCCTCACAAAAGTATAATTTTAATTTTCCCTTGCTGAACTTTGTGCTATTGTTGTCAACCATTTTCCTTTTATTTATGTCATAAACCTCACACTACATTGGTATTCATTTACCAGTCAACTATTAATAGTAAACTATCTTTAAAAGATCTAAATAATAAAAAAATATGCATTTACTCATGAAGTTAACTTTACCAGTGTACTTCATCCCTTTATATAGATTCACTCTTCCATCTGCCATAATTCCCTTTCTGCCTGAATGACTTCCTCTAACATTTCTTGCCATGCTGATCTGCTAGTGAAGAATTGTTCCAGCTTTTGTATGCCTGAAAGAGCCTTTAATTCACCTTCATTTTTGAAAGTTATTTTCACAGGGTATAGAATTTGAGGTTGACAGTTTACTTTTTCTTTCAGTACTTTAAAGAAGTTGCCACAATGTCTTTTCTCGTGCACTGTTTTGATGAGAAATCTAGTGTTATCTTTATTTTTATTCCTCTGCATATGAGTCTTTTTGCTCTGATTACTATTAAGATGTATTCTTTAGAACTGTTTTTGAGAAATATGGTTATACAGTGCTTTGATATAGTTTTTATTACCATGTTTCTTGTTCTTGGGTTTCATTGTGGTTATTATATATGTGAGTTTATACCTTTCATCAAGTTTGGAAAGTTTTCAGCTCTCTTATCTTCAAATATATTACTCTGCTGCCCATTTCCTTTCATTTGAGGATCACAATTACACCTTTTTCAGGCTGTTAGAAGTTCCCACAGCTCACTGATGCTCTTTTTATCATTTTTCATTCCATTTTATCTCTGCGTTTCGTTTTGGATATTCTCTGTTGCTAAGTTTTTATCCCAAAGTGTCTGTAAATTTGTTTTACTGTGGTGGCTTTTGTGTTGCTGTGATGCTGGAAACTATGACAACAGTATTTCAAATACCAGCAGGATCATGCATGGTGCACAGGTTTCAGTAGAGCTTCCAGACTGAGACTAGGAAGAAGGACATGGTGGTCTACTTCTGAAAAATTAGCCAATGAAAACCTTATGAACAGCAGTGGAACACTGTCGGGTATAGTGCTGGAAAATGAGCCCCTGAGGTTGGAAGACATTCAAAAGATGACTGGGGAAGAGCTACCTGCTCAAAGTAGAGTCGACCTTAATGACATTAATGGAATCAAACCTTCCAGACCTTCATTTGCTGATGTGGTATGACTCAAAATGAGAAGAAACAGCTACAAACATCCATTAATAATCAGAGCATGGAATGTGTGGAGTATGAATCTAGGAAAATTGGAAGTCACCAAAAATGAAATGGAACTCGTAAAGATCAATATCCTAGGAATTAGTAAGCTGAAATGGACTGGTTTTGGTCATGTTGAATCAAACAATCATATGACCTACATGCCGGGAATGACAAATTGAAGAAGAATGGTGTCAAATTAATCATTGAAAAGAATAGCTCAAGATCTATCCTGAAGTACAATGCTGTCAGTGATAGGACTGTAATGCAAAACTGGAATTAAAAAAGAAGGATCAGTAGTTGGAAAATATGGCCTTGGTGAAAGAAATGACACTGGAGACTGCATGATAAAATTTTACAAGACCAATGACTTCTTCATTGCAAATACCTTTTTTCAACAACATAAACGGTGATTATACATAGGGACCTCACCAGATAAAATACACAGTAATCAAATCAACTGTATCGGTGGAAAGAGACAATGGAACAGCTCAATGTTATCAGTCAGAACAAGGCCAGGGGCTAACTTTGGAACAGACCATCAATTGCTCCTATGCAAGTTGAAGTTGAAGAAAATTAGAACAAGGCCAAGAGAACCAAAATACAACCTTAAGTATATCCCACCAGAATTTAGAGACCATCTCAAGAATAGATCTGATGCACTGAACGCTAATGACCAAAGACCCGATGAGCTGTGGGAAGACATTAAGAACATCATATATGAAGAAAGCAAAAGATCATTTAAAAGACGGGAAAGAAGGACAAGATCAAAATGGTTGTCAGAAGAGATTATAAAACTTTCTCTTGAATGTAGAGTAGCTGAAGCGAAAGAAAGAAATGACAAAATAAGAGCTGAACAGAAGATTTCAAATGGTGGCTCGAGAAGACAAAGTAATGTATTATGATGAAATGTGCAAAGACCTGCAGTTAGAAAACCAAAAAGGAAGAACATGCTCAGCATTTCTCAAGTTGAAAGAACTGAAGAAAAAATTCAAGCCAGGAATTGCAGTATTGAAGGATTCTACTGGGAAAATACTGAATGACTCAGGAAGCATCTAAAGAAGACGGGAGGAATACACAGAGTCACTGTACTAAAAATAATTGGTCAACATTTAACCATTTCAGGAGGTAGCATATGATCAGGAACCAACGGTGCTGAAGGAAGAAGTCCAAGCTGCACTGACAGGAATAGCAAAAAACAGGGTTCCAGGAATTGACGGAATACCAATAGAAATGTTTCAACAAATGGATGCAGAGCTGGAGGTGCTCACTTGTCTATGTCAGGAAATTTGGAAGACAGCTTCCTGGCCAACCAAATGGAAGACATCCATATTTGTGCTCATGAGGACCCTGTACATAGACCAAGAGGCAGTCATTTGAGCAGAACGAGGGGATACTGCATGATTTAAAATCAGCAAAAGTGTGCATCAGGGTTGTACCTTTTCACTATACTTATTCAATATGTATGCTGAGCAAATAATCCGAGAAACTGGACTATATGAAGAAAAATGTGGCATCGGCATTCGAAGAAGATTTATCAACAATCTGCGATATGCAGATTACACAGCCATGCTTGCAGAAAGTGTAGAGGACTTAAGTACTTATTGATGGAGATGGAAGACTACAGCCTTCAATATGGATTGCGCCTCAACATAAAGAAAACAAAAATCCTCACAACTGGACCAATAAGCTACATATATCATGATAAATGGAGAAAAGATTGAAATCGTCAAGGATTTCATTTTATTTGGATTCACAGTCAATGTCCATTGGAACAGTGGTCAGGAAATTAAATGATGTGTTGCAGTGGGCAAATCTGCTGCAAAAAGATCTCTTTAAAGTGTTGGAAAGCAAAGATGTCACTTTGAGGACTAAGGTGCGCCTGACCCAAGCCATGGTATTTTTAATCGCCTCACATGCATGGAAAAGCTGGACGAGACTGATGAAGAATTGATACTTTTGAATTACGGTGTTGCTGAAGAATACTGAATACTATGGACTGCCAGAAGAATGAAAAAAGTCTTTCTTGGAAATAGTACAGCTAGAATGATCCTTGGAAGCAAGGATGGTGAAGTTTTGTCTCACGTACTTTGTACATGTTATCAGGAGGAACCAGTCCCTGGAGAAGGTCTTCATACTTAGCAAAGTAGAGGGTCAGCGAAAAAGAGCAAGACTCTCAAGGAGATGGATTGACACAGTGGGTGCAACAATGGGCTGAAGCATAACAATGATTGTGAGGATGGTGCAAGACCGGGCAGTGTTTCATTCTGTTGTACATGGAGTTGCTATGTGTTGAAGCCGACTCGATGGCACCTAAAACAACAACAGCAAATTTTTATATTTACTGATCTTTTCTCCTGCAATAGTTAATCTGTCACTAAGCCAATTCAGTATATTTTTCAAACCATATATTGTATTCTTCATATCCAGAAGTTTTCTTTCTTTTTTATGTCTTATATTTTCCTTATCTACTTAGCTATTAAAACCTATGGAATATGGCTATATTAACTGTTTTAACATCCTTCTGTGCTAATTCTAACTGCTGTGTCAGTTCTGGGTCAGTTTCAAATGATTGGTTTTTCTTTTTATTACATGTCATAATTTGGTTCTTATCTTTGAGGAACTATTGCCCTTTCTTGGCTGATGTTCAGTAACTTAGAAACTGTTGTTTCATGTATTTTGCTTGTTTTTTGGTGATTTTGAGTGTTAAGGGTAAACACAGTCTTTATTACATCCTTCTTGGTTGTAAGCAGACATATCAATAAAGTAAATTTCAAGATCTACAAAGATTAAGAGAGTGTACCTGACACAGGATCTCAGTGAAAAGAACACAAAAAGTGTGCTTAAACAATAAGAAATGTGAATGCAAAGATGTCTGATACTAATTACAATGCTGACACAAAAATCAACAAACTTATGTTCATAAATGTAATTTTTGATTATAATAACCACTACTTACTTGTATATGTATATATAAAAGCAGCTGCATCAGTGTATTGACAGGGAACTGCCAGAAGTTCAAGCCGGATTTAGAAGAGGACTTGGAACCAAGAATATTATTGCTGATGTCAGATGGATTCTGGCTGAAAGCAGAGAATACCAGAACGATGTTTACCTGTGTTTTATTGACTATGCAAAGGCATTCGGTTGTGTGGATCATACAAATTATGGATAACATTGTGGAGAATGGGAATTCCAGAAGACGTAATTGTGCACATGAGGAATCTGTACATGAATCAGGAGGCACTTGTTCAAACAGAACAAGGGGATACGGCACGGTTTAAAGTTAGGGAAGGTATGTGTCAGGGCTGTATCCTTTCACCATACCTGTTCAATCTGTGTACTGAGCAAATAATCCAAGAAGCTGGACTATATGAAGAAGAATGGGGCATCAGGATTGGAGGAAGACTCATTAACAACCTGCGTTATGCAGATGACACAACCTACTTGCTGAAAGTGAAGAGGACTTGAAGCACTTCGTAATGAAGTTCAAAGACCACAGCCTTCAGTATGAATTACACCACAACATAAAGAAAACAAAAATCCTCACAACTGGACAATACGCAACACCATGATAAATGGAGAAAAGATTGAGGTTGTCAAGGATTTTATTTTACTTGGATGCACAATCAACACCCATGGAAGCAGCAGTCAAGAAATCAAAATGCACATTGCATTGGGCAAATCAGTTGCAAGAGATCTCTTTAAAGTGTTAAAAAGCAAAGATGTCACCTTGAGGACTAAGGTGCTCCTGACCCAAGCCATGGTGTTCTCAATCACCTCATGTGCATGCGAAAGCTGGACAATGAATAAGGAAGACTGAGGAAGAACTGATGTCTTTGAGTTGTGCTGTTGGTGAAGAATACTGAATATACCAGGGACTGCCAAAAGAACGAACAAATCTATCTTTTTTTTTTTTTTTTTTTGCCAAAAGAACGGACAAATCTATCTTGGAAGAAGTACAACCAGAATGCTCCTTAGAAGCAAGGATGGCGAGACTGTGTCTCACATACTTTGGACATGTTGTCAGGAGGGATCAGTCCCTGGAGAAGGACATCATGGTTGGTAAGTAGAGGGTCAGCGAAAAAGGGGAAGAGCCTCAACGAGATGGATTGACACAGTGGCTGTAACAGTGGGCTCAAGCATAGCAACAATTGTGAGGATGGCATAGGACTGGGCAGTGTTTTGTTCTGTTCTGCATAGGGTCGCTATGAGTCAGAACTGACCCTAGGGCACCTAACAACAACAACAATACTTAACTGTAGTGGTTTAGAGCAAAACTAAAACACAAAATAGAAATTAAACACTAATGGGAGGCACTCAATGTAAGTCAAAACATACTAAATCCTTTGTGATTGGGAGGAGGTTAAAAATAAATTTACTGAGAATCTTATAATGTTTATGTGTACATCTTAATGTATAAAGTTAACAAAAGAGTAAAAAAAATCATAAGCTTTCAAATAAACAAATGAAAAAAGGAATATTGAAACTTTTAGCAGCCCAACAGAAGGCAAAATCCAAAAACCCTCTGTCGTAGATTTGATTCCAACTCTGACGACGGGCATAGTGACCCTATATGATAGAGTAGAACTTCCCTATAGGGTTTCCTAAACCCCACTAATAGGGTTTCCTAAACCCCACTAATAGGGTTTCCTAAACCCCACTAATAGGGTTTCCTAAACCCCACTAATAGGGTTTCCTAAACCCCACTAATAGGGTTTCCTAAACCCCACTAATAGGGTTTCCTAGGCTGTAAATAATTATGGAAGCAGACTGCCACATCTTTCTCCCACAGAGCAGGTGGTAACCTTTTGGTTAGCAGCTGAGTGTTTTAATCGCTGCACACCCAGGGATCCTCAAAAGAAGGTAGGAATGGAGAAAATAAATAAATAAATAAATTGAAGACATTAATATACAGGCATATCTTGTTTTTATTGCACTTCAATTTATTACACGTCACAGATATTGCATGCTTCACAAATTGAAGTTTTGTGGCAACCCTGTGTCCAGCAACTGTATCATTACCATTTTTCCAACAGCGTGTGCTCACTTCTTGTCTCTGTATCACATTTTGGTAATTCTTGTAACATTTCAAACTTTTTCTTATTATTATATCTGTTATGGTGATGTGTGGTCAGTGATCTTTGATGTTGCTATAGTGATTATTTCAGGGCAAGACGAACCAAGCCTATATAAGATGGCGAACTTAGTTGATAAATGTGTGTGTTCTGAATGCTTCACCACCAGCCCTTCCCCCATTCCCCACCCCATCTCTCTCCCTCTCCTCGGGCCTCTCTAGTTCCTGAATCAGGGCGATACTGAAATTAGGCCAATTAATAACCCTACAATGACCTCTAAGTGTTCAGGTGAAAGGAAGAGTCAAAGGTCTCTCACTTTAAATCAAAAGCTGGAAATGATTAAGCTTAGTGAGGAAGCCTTGTCAAAAGCCAAGACAGGCCAAAAGCAAGGCTTCTTGTGCCAAACAGTAAGCCAAGTTGTGCATGCAAAGGAAGAGTTCTTGAAGGAAATTAAAAGTGGTATTCCAGTGAACACACGAATGATAAGAAAGAAAAACAGACTTATTGCTGATATGCAGAAAGTTTTAGTGGTCTGGATAGAAGATCAAAGCAGCCACAACATTCCCTTAAACCAAAGCCTAATCTAGAGCAAAGCCCTAACTCCATTCAATTCTATGAAGGCTGAGAGAGGTGAGGGAGCTGCAGAAGAAAAGTTTGAAGTTAGCAGAGGTTGGTTCATGAGGTTTAAGGAAAGAAGCTGTCTCCATAACATAAAAGTTCAAGTTAAATCCTGAAGTAATTGCAGATGTGGTGGAAATGGCAAGAGAACAGAAATTAGAAGTGAAGCCTGAAGATGTGACTAAATTACTACAATCTTATGACAAAATCTTAACGGATGAGGAGTTGCTTCTTATGGATGAGCACAGAAAGTGGTTTCTTGACATGGAATCTTGGTGAAGGCATTGTGAATGCTGTTGAAATGACAACAAAGGAGTTAGAATATTACATAATCTTAGCTGATAAAGCAATGGCAGGGTTTGAGACAAATGACTCCAAATTTGAAAGAAGTTCTACTGTGGGTAAAATGCTATCATACAGCATCGCATGCTACAGAGAAATCTTTCATGAAAGGAAGAGTCAATCCATGCAGCAAACTCCATCGTTGTCTAATTATAATTGCCACAGCCACCCCAACCTTCAGCAACCACCACCCTGATTAGTCAGCAGCCATCCACATCGAGGCAAGATCCTCCACCAGCAAAAAGATTATGACTTGCTGAAGGCTCAGAAGATAGTTAGCATTTTTTAGCAATAAAGTATTTTTTAATTAAAGTATTATTTTTTTTGGACATAGTGTTATTGCACACTTAATAGACTACAGCGTAGTGTAAACATAACTTTTATATGCATGGGAAACCAAAAAACTCATGTGACTCACTTTATTGCAGTGGTCTGGAACAGAACTTGCAATATCTCTGAGGTAAACCTTTATAAATCTAGCTGACAGAAATAATTTCAAATATTTAAGTAATCACAGTAAAATCAAATTTAAACACTCTAAAAGACAGATTTTACCAGATTGGATAAAAAATAAAATCCATGTACACGGGGCTTGGATGACAAAAAACAAAAACTTAGCCACATAATAAAGCTGAAAATAAAAGCATGGAATAATAAATAGCAGGCAAACAAAGAAAGAAACAAATATAGTTAAATAATATGAAAGCCAGTATTCAGAGAGCCATGTATCCAGAAAGCAAGCAAGAATGAAGGAACGAAGGAAGACAAACAAGAACTAGAGAAGGCTGGAGAACTTAGCTGGCCATACCATATAGGCTGGTGCACTTTTGAGGACTGGTAATAATGATGACTGCAACCCATTTTAGAATACTTATACTTTGTTTTACAGTCAACCACCAATCAAGCAATGCAAATGGTGCGTAATAAATCTCCCTGTTTCTTAAAACGGGTATCTCAACTTTTTAAATTGCACAAGTCTATGCAAAGTGATGTGTCTGCCAGCTCAGAGGAATTCAAAACCACAGATTTGCAAAACATATGACCATCAATGTACTAGTGCCCATAATATATAAACAATGCCTATAAACCAATAACAAAAAGAACCCAATGGAATAATGGGCAAAGGAATGGAATATGGGAGTTTTTAGCATGGGACCTATAAATTTTTTCTATAATATTTTGTTCATGTAGTGTAATGTAAATATTTGATACATTTCAAAAATAGATACAAGATATTAATTGTATTCTCTATTCTCCTCTGTATGGTTGAGGTATTTCACATGCAAAAAATAAAGTGAAAGCAGAAATATTAGGGAAGTAATAGGTTATCAATTATTGGAGTATTGCCATATAATATGTAGCTGATTAAAACATTAAGTTAAAGTAAGGGAGAGGGAAGAGAAATGAAAATATGAAATTTAAAATCTAGTAAAAATTTATTAACACAATTTTGTACATTTTTTCCCTTTGGATTTAACTTTCCAGCTAGAACTATAATGGAAAGTAGCACAATGTTAGAGCAAGAATATTAGTTTTTGAAAGAAAAAGCTTTCATTCTAGTCCTAGTTCTAAAACAAACTTCGATTGGACTTCTACATTAACTCTGTTTAATCTTACCAAACCAAACCCAGTGCCGTCGAGTCAATTCCAACTCATAGTGACCCTATAGGACAGAGTAGAACTGCCCCATAGAGTTCCCAAGGAGCACCTGGTGGATTCGAACTGCCGACCCTTTGGTTAGCAGCCATAGCACCTAGCCACTACGCCACCAGAGTTTCCTTGTTTAATCTTAAGAAAACAAAAATCCTCACAACTGGACCAATAAGCAACATCACGATAAATGGAGAAAATATTGAAGTCGTCCAAGGATTTCATTTTACTTGGATCAATAATCATTGCCCATGGAATCACCAGTCAAGAATTCAAACAATGTTTTGCACTGGGCAAATCTGCTGCAAAAGACCTCTTTAAAATCTTAAAAAGAGAAGACATCGCTTTGATGAGTAAGGTGTGTCTGACCCAAGCCATGGTCTCTTCAGTAGCCTCATATGCATATGAAAACTGAACAAATGAAAAAGAAGACTGAAGAAGAACTGACACATTAAATTATAGTAATGTCAAAGAATACCAAATATATCATGGACTGTCAGAAGAAAGAACAATTGGTCTTGGAAGAAGTACAGCCAGAAAGCTCCTTAGATGCGAGAATTGCGAGACTTTGTCTTCTTACTTTGGACATGTTATCAGGAGGGACCAGTCCCTGGAGAAGGACATTGTACTTGGTAAAGCAGATGGTCATCGAAAAAGAGGAAGACCCTTAATGAGATGAATGGACACAGTGGTTCCAACAATGGGTTCAAACATACCTACTATTGTGAGTATGACACCACTATTATATGAAATCAGAGAAGAAAATATTCTTTGATGGTTATGAGAGTTCGGAGGGAGGGAGGGAGAGGCGTATTAACTAATTAGATAGTAGACAAGAACTATTTTAGGTGAAGGGAAAGACAACACACAATACAGGAGCGGTCAGCACAACTGGACTAAATCAAAAGCAAAGAAGTTCCCTGAATAAACTGAATGCTTCGAAGGCCAGTGTAGCAGGGGTGGGGGTTTGGGGACAATGGTTTCTGGGGGCATGTAGGTCAATTGGCATAATAAAATCTACTAAGAGAACATTCTGCATCCCACTTTGGAGAAGTAGCATCTGGGATCTTGAACGCCAGCAAGTGGCCACCTAAGATGCATCAATAGGTCTCAACCCACCTGGAGCAAATGAGAACAAAGAACACCAAAGACACAAGATAATTATGAGCCCAAAAGACAGAAAGGGCCACATAAACCAGAGACTACACCAGCCTGAGACCAGAAGAATAGGTGGTGCCCGGCTACAACCGATGACTTCTCTGACAGGGAACACAACTGAGAATCCCTGAGGGAGCAGGAGAGCAGTGGGATGCAGAACTCAAATTCTCGTAAAAAGACCAGACTTAATGGTCTGACTGAGACTAGAAGGACTCTGGAGGTCATGGTCCGCAGACCTTCTGTAAGCCCAAGGCAGGAAACATTCCCAAAGCCAACTCTTCAGACAGGGATTGGACTGGACTGTAATACAGAAAATGATACTGGTGAGAAGTGAGCTTCTTGGCTCAAGTAGACACGTGAGACTATGTGGGCAGCTCCTGTCTGCAGGGGGGATGAGAAGGCAGAGGGGTACAGAAGCTGGCTGAATGGACACGGAAACACAGGGTGGAGAGAAGGAGTGCGCTGTCTCATTGGGGGAGAGGAACTAAGAGTATATAGCAAGGTATATATAACTTTTTATATGAGAAACTGACTCGATTTGTAAACTTTCACTTAAAGCATGATAAAAACTAAAAAAAAAAAAAAAACCTACTATTGTGAGAAATACACAGGACCAAGGAATGTTTTGTTCTGTTATACATAGGGTAGCTCCGAGTCAGAAACAACTCCAGGGCACCTAGTGATAACTAATTTAAAATGATCGTTTTCTAAGAACATATTAATATCAAATGTTTTGTAGTTCACTAGAGAAGTCATGAGTTAATATTATAACCTATTGATCAGACTGCTATGATCCATTGGGTTTTCATTGGCTAATTATCAGAAGTAGATCGTCAAGCCTTTATTACTATTTCTTCAATTAGATACTAATTAGTAATGCTTATCAATAGCATTCATGCGTATCTGATGACTAAGTTTCGATATACCAAAAAGAGCTTAAAATTATCAATTGAGCTTTGATCATACCCCATTATATTAATTGTCCAAGAGATCCATTTTTTCAGTTTAATATCTTTCAAATCACATTGCATGAAAGAGTTTCATGTTTGATATTTGGTGAAATATGATATTTTGCTACAGAAATTTTAGTCCTTATCTACCAGAACTTTCTGTCCACAAGATCAATGCATCAGAGTGTCTTTTTTTTTTTTTTGGTTTGTTGTAGTATTAAAGGAGCCTGGTGGTGTAGTGGTTAACAGTTCAGCTGCTAACCAAAATGTTGGCAGTTCAAATCCAGCAGTTGCTCCTTGGAAACTCTATGGGGCAGTTCTACTCTGTTCTATAGGGTCACTATGAGTAAGAATCGACTCGATGGCAATGGGTTATAGGTAGTATCAAAAAAAAATGCTTAGTCAAAATTCATAATCATTCTTGTCACAAACAGCAGTAATTCCCATCATATGGAAATCAATTCTCCTTCAAACCAACATTCACTGACAATAATATTTCAATAAAATAATGTGGTTTATAACCCTTACAGATTGTTTCTGAGGAAGAACACATATAAAAACAAAAGAGAAGAAATTAGTTTTATAAGGACTGTATCACTGCTTACATTCATAATCTTTCTCCAAAAACTACCAGAAGGTTCAAATATGTTCACTTCAAAGTTCTTTATTTCAAACTTCACGCTTATGCATAAAACTTTGTAAATAGTAATTATTTTCACAAATATATTCATAAACAGATGTTTTAAGGAATGAAATGACTCCTAAATTCAGAAAATATGCAGCTTGAGTGCCACAGGGTATAGAATCTTGAGAATAAAGAAAATACATTAGCTTCTGCTTTCAGGGCAGGGGGGAAAAAGAATTCCAGCTTTATCTAATTTCTTCCCATTAATCTGTTAATTACACGAATTGAGAGGAGAAGCTTACTATTTATAAAAGAAAATTTCTACAATTGTGTAGCCAGATCAAAACTTTAAAAAAAATAAACCAAGTCATATGTGTCTCATATTTTTTAATTTTGCCGTTAGATTTGAGAAAGAAGTTATAAGTGGAAATAGCAGTTTGGTAGCATGGAACCATGGCAAAAGCTGAAGCAGTAACAAATTAGAGTAGGAAAAAGAATGCCAAAATTAATATTTATCCTCCATCTTTCAGTGTGTCCTTTAAAAAAAAGTTAAGGTCAATATTAGTGGCAAGAGCTTATCCAGATGCTAAGTGTAGCAGGGTATCAGAAATTAATAAGGAACCACGCACACATTAATCAATATTGCAGGAAAAATTTAGCGAGGCAAAATGGAGAACTGGGATTCTCAGTTTTGAGAAGCTATAAAGCTACCCCTGTTGTAAATTAGGAAGAAATGAAGACTAAAACAACTCATAAACAAATCATCACACAGTCATATATTTCCCCCTTAATATTTAAGTGCAGAACACACTTGTCACACCTCCCAAAATCACACAAAAACCCTGAAAATAACTCCCCCAGTAAGAACACAGGTCATGCAAAGCAAAATTAAAAAAATAAAAAGGAACAATAACAGCAACAAAAAAGCAAGAGGTTTAGCTTCCAGCAACTTTAGTCTATACAACTTCAACAAAACTTCTGCTTACAGCTGATATAAGAGTTGGATAACATGGACGTACAATTTATCTATACAGGCATATCTTGGAGATATTGTGGGTTCTGTTCCAGACCACCACAATAAAGTGAATATCACAATAATGTGAGTCACATGAATTTTTTGGTTTCCTCATGCATATAAAAGTTATGTTTACACTATACTATAGTCTATTTAGAGTGCAATAGCATTAAATTTAAAGAAATGTTCATACCTTAATTAAAAAATATTTCAGTGCTAACTGAGATGTTTCAACAAATGGATGCAGCAGTGGAGGAGCTCACACGTCTATGACAAGAAATTTGGAAGAGAGCTACCTGGCCAAACAACTGGAAGAAATCCATATTTGTACCCATTCCAAAGAAAGGTGATCCAACAGAATGCAGAAATCATCGAACAATATCAATAATATCACACACAAGTAAAAATTTTGCTGAAGATGATTCATAAGCAGTTGCAGCAGTACATCCACAGGGAACTGCCAGAAATTCAAGCTGGATTCAGAAGAGGATGCAGACCAGGGATATCATTGCTGATGTCAGATGGATCCTGGCTGAAAGCAGAGGATTCCAGGAAGATGTTTACTTGTGTTTTATTGACTATGCAAAGGCATTCAACTGTGTGAATCATAACAAATTATGGATCACATTGTGAAGAATGAGAATTCCGGAACACTTAATTTTGCTCATGAGGAACCTGTACATAGACCAAGAGGCAGTTGTAGAACAGAACAAGGGGATACTGTGTGTTTTAAATCAAGAAAGTTGTGCATCAGGGTTGTATCCTTTCACCATACTTATTCTGTATGCTGAGCAAGGGAGCCCTGGTGGCATAGTGGTCAAGAGTTATGGCTGCTAACCAAAAGGTCAGCAGTTTGAATCCACCAAGCTCTCTTTGGAAACCCTATGGGGCAGTTCTACTCTGTCCTACAGAGTCACTATGAATCAGAATCAACTCGACGACAATGGGTTTTGTGCTGAGCAAATAATGAGAGAAGCTTGACTCTATGAAGAAGAATGGGGCATCAGGATTGGAGGAAGACTGATTAACAACCTGCGACATGCAGATGACACAACCTTGCTTGCTGAATATGAAGAGGACTTGAAGCACTTACTCATGAATATCAAAGACTATGCAGCCTGAAGAAAGGACTACGCCTCAACATAAAGAATACAAAAATCCTCACAACTGGACAAATAACAACATCATGATAAAGGAGAAAAAGACTGAAGCTGTCAAGGATTTCCACAATCATTGCCCCTGGAAGCAGCTGTCATGAAATCAAACTATGCATTGCATTGGACAAGTTTGCTGCAAAAGGTCTCTTTAAAGTGTTAAAAAGAAAAGATACCTGACCAAGCAATGGTGCTTTCAATCTCCTCATATGCATTTGAAAGCTGGAGAATGAACAAGGAAGACCGAAGAAGAATTAATGTTTCTGAATTATGGTGTTGGTGAAGAATATTGAATATCACATGTACTGCCAGAGGAACAAACAAACCTGTCTTGGAAGAGTACAACCAGAATGCTCCTAAAAAGTACGGATGGCAAGACTTTGTCTCACATACTTTGGACATGTTATCAGGAGGGACCAGTCCCTGGAGACGGATATTAGACAGTCAGGGAAAAAGAGGAAGACCCTCAATGAGATGGGCTGACAAAGTGGCTGCAACAATGGGGTCAAGCATAGCAATGATTGTGAGGATAGCACAGAACCGGGTAATGTTTCCTTCTGTTGTACTTCTGTTGTCACAGGGTCGCTATGAGTCACAACAGACTGGATGGCACCTAACAACAACTTATTGTTAAAAAATGCTAACCATCATCTGAGCCTTCAGCGAGTCGTAATCTTTTTGCTGGTGAAGGGTCTTGACTCTATTGTGGATGGCTGCTGACTGATCAGGGTAGTGGTTGCTGAAGTTTGGGGTGACTGAGGCAATTTCTTAAAATGAGACAACAATGAAGTTTACTGCATGGATTGACTCTTCCTTTCATGAAAGATTTCTCTGTAACATGTGATGCTGTTTGATAGCATTTTACCTACAGTAGAACTTCTTCTGTGTGTAAACCTTTCCATGAGTTTTTATAAGAGTAGTCTCATACAGTATTTGTCCTTTTGTAATTTACTTATTTCACTCAGCATAACACCCTCCAGACTCATCCATGTTGTCAGATGTTTCTCAGATTCATCATTGTTTTTTACTGTTGCGTCACATTCCATTGTGTGTACGTACCTTAGTTTGTTTATCCGTTCATCTTTTGATGGGCACTCAGGTTGGTTCCATCTTTTTGTATTGTGAATAATGCTGCGATGAATATGGGTGTGCATATGTCTATTCATGTGATAGCTCTTATTTCCCTAGGATATATTTCTAGGAGTGGGATAGCTAGATCCTATGATATTTCTATTTCTAGCATTTTAAGGAAGCTCCATATTGTTTTCCAAAATGGTTGTACCATTTTGCATTTCCACCAGCAGTACATAATAGTTTCAACCTCCCTGCAGCCTCTTCAACATTTGTTATTTTCTGTTTTTTTTTTTTTTGTGTGTGTGTGTGCAAGTAATATCAGGGTTAGGTGGTATCTCATTGCAGTTTTGATTTGCATTTCTCTAATTGAGACTACTCTCGAGCATTTCCTCATGTGTCTGTTAGTTGTCTGAATGTCTTCTTTGGTGAAGTGTCTGTTCATACCCTTTGCCATTTTTTAATTATATTATCTGCCTTTCTTATAGAGGTGTTGATTTTCCTGTAGATTTTAGAGATTAGACCTTTGTCAGATTTGTTATAGCCAATTTTTTTTCCCTGTCTCTACATTCTATTTCACTCTTTGGTGAAGTCTTTTGATGAGCATAAGTGCTTAATTTTTAGAAGATTCCATATCTAGCTTATCTTCTGGTGTTTGTGGATCGTTACTTATGGATTGTATCCTATTTACACTGTGTATTAAGGCCTCTAGTGGATCTTATTTTTTCTTCTATGATCTTTACAGTTTTTGGTTTCATATTTAAGTCTTTGACCCATTTCGAATTAGTTTTTGTGTATGGTGTGAAGTATGTGTCCTGTTTCACTTTTTTGCAAATGGACATCCAGTTTTGCCAGCACCATTTGTTAAAAAGACTGTCTTTTCCCCGTTTGGTGGGCTTTGGGCCTTTGTTGAAGATCAGGGGACCATAGATGGAAGGATTTACATCTGGGTTCACAATTCTGTTCCATTGGTCAATGTGTCTGTCATACCAGTACCAGGCTATTTGACTACCATAGCTGTATAGTAGCAGATTCTGAGGTCAGGTAGTGCGAGGCCTCCTACTTTATACTTCCTCAATAGTGCTTTACTTACTCAGGACTGCTTTCCTTCCCATATAAAGTTAACGGTTAGTTTTTTCCATCTCATTAAAAAATGCTGTTGGTATTTGGATGGGGATTGCATTGCATTTGTAGATTGCTTTGGGAAGAATTCACATTTTCACAATGTTGAGTGTACCTATCCATGAGCATGGTATGTTTTTCCATTTATGTAGGTCTTTTGGTTTCTTGCAGTAGTGTTTTGTAGTTTTCTTTGTATAGGCCTTTTACATACCTGGTTAGGTTTATTCCTAAGTATTTTATTTTTTAATAAATGGTATTCATTTCCTGATTTCCTTTTCATTGTTCTCTTCACTGGTGCATAGGAATCCAACTGATTTTTGTATGTTTATTTTGTATGTGGCTACTCTGCTGAACCTTTCTATTAGTTCCAGTAGTTTTCTTGTAGAGTCTTTAGGGTTGTCTGTGTATAGTAACATATCATCCACAAATAGGGACAGTTTTACTTCTTCCTTACCAAAAAGACAAGGATGCCCTTTATTTCTTTTTACTGTCTTGTTGCTCTAGCTAGGACCTCCAGCACAATGTTAAAGAGGAGTGGTGATAAAGGGCATCCTTGTCTTTTTCCTGTTCTCCGGGCTAGTGTTTTCAGCCTCTCTCCATTAAGAATGATGTTGGCTGTTTGTATAGATGCCCTTTATTACGTTGAGGAATTTCCCTTCTGTACTTTTTTTTTACCTATTTTACCGAGATTCTTATCAGGAATGGGTGTTGGACGTTGTCGAACACCTTTTCTGCATCAACTGAGATGATCATGTGCTTCTTTTGTTTTATTTGTGTGGTGAATTACATTGATTGATTTTCTAATATTGAACCATCCTTGCATACCTGGTATGAATCCCACTTAGTTGTGGCATATTTTTTTTTATATGATGCTAAATTCTACTGGCTAGAATTTTGTTGAGTATTCTTGCATCTATATTCATGAGAGATATTGGTCTATAATTTTCAATTTTTGTGGTGTCTTTGCCTGGGTTTGGTTTCAGCCACAGTAGAACTTCTTTCAAAATTGGAGTCAATTATCTCAAACCCTGCCACTGCTTTATCAACTAAGTTTATGTACTATCTTAAACACTTTGGTGTCATTTCAACAATGTTCACAGCACCTTCACCAGGAGTAGATTCCATCTCAAGAAAATACTTTCTTTCCTCATCCGTAAGAAGCAACTCTTCATCTGTTAAAGTTTTATCATGAGATTGCAGCAATTTAGTCATATCTTCAGGCTCCACTTCTAATTTCTGTTCTCTTGCCATTTCCTCCACATCTGCAGTTACATCCTCCACTGAAGTCTTGAACCCCTCAAAGTCATCCATGAGGATTGGAGTCAACTTCTCAACTCCTGTTAATGTTGATATTTGACTTCCTCCCATGAATCACAAATGCTCTTAGTGGCATCTAGAATGGTGAATCCTTCCCAGAAGGTTTTCAATTTACTCTCCACAGATCCATTTGAGGAATCACTATCTATGAAACGTGTTTCTTAAATAATAAGACTTGAAAGTCAAAATTACTCCTTGATCGATGGGCAGCAAATGGGTGTTGTGTTAGCAGACATGAACACAACAATCTCCTTACACATCTCCATCAGAGCTCTTGGGTGACCAGGTACATTGTCAATGAGCAGTAATATTTTGAAAAGAATCTTTTGTTTTCTGAGCAGTAGGTCTCAACAGTGGGCTTAAAATATTCAGTAGTCCATGCTGTAAACAGATGTGCTGTCATGCAGGCTTTGTTGTTCCATTTATAGAGCACAGGCAGAGGAGATTTAGCATAATTCTTAAGGGCCCTAGCATTTTAGGAACATAAATGAGCATTGGCTTCACCTTAGTCACCAGCTGCATTAGCTCCTAACAAGAGAGTCAGCCTGTCCTTTGCAGCTTTGAAGCCAGGCATTGAGTTCTCCTATTGATGTGAAAGTCCTAGACGGCACCTTCTTCCAGGATAAGGCTGTTATGTCTACACGGAAAATCTGCTGTTCAGTGCAGCCCCTTTATCAATTACCTGAGCCGGATCTTCTGGAGAACTTGCTGAAGCTTCTACATCAGTACTTGCTGCTTCACCTTGCACTTTTATGTTGTGGAGACGGCTGCTTTCCTTAAACCTCATCAACCAACCTCTGCAAGCTTCGAACATTTCTTCTGCAGCTTCCTCACTTCTCTCCTAGACTTTATAGAATTGAAGAGAGTTAGGACCTTCCTCTGGATTAGGCTTTGGCTTAAGGGAATGTTGTAGCTGGTTTGATCTTCTATCCAGATCCCTAAAACTTTCTCCATATCAGCAATGGGGCTGTTTTGCTTTCTTATCATTCGTGTGTTCACTTGAGTAGTACTTTTTATTTCCTTCAAGAACTTTTCCTTTGCATTCACAACTTGGCTAACTGTTTGACACAAGAGGCCTAGTCTTCGACTTTTGCCATGGCTTCCTCACTAAGCTTAATCATTCTAGCTTTTGATTTAACGTGAGAGACCTCCGACTGTTCCTTCCACTTGAACACTTAGAGGCCATTGTAAGGTTATTAACTGGCCTAATTTCAATATTGTCTTCACTCAGGGATTAGGGGGGCTCGAGGAGAGAGAGACAGGGGGATGTAGAGTCGGTGAAGTAATGAGAACACACACAACATTTATCAATGATGTTTGCCATCTTATATGGGGCTGGTTTGCGGTGCCCCAAAATCATTATTATACTAACATCAAAGATCGCTGATCACAGATCACCATAACAGATAGAATAATAATGAAAAAGTCTGAAATATTACAAGAATTACCAAAATGTGACACAGAGAAATGAAATGAGCACATGCTGTTGGAAAAATGCTGCTGATAGACTTGCTGGATGCAGAGCTGCTACAAAACTTCAATTTGTAGAAAACACAATATCTGCAAAGCACAATAAAGCAATGTGCATTAAAACGAGGTATGTCTGTATCTACATACACATAAAGGAGCCTTGGTGGCACAAAGGTTAAAGCACTCGGTTGCTAAGCACAAGGTCAACAGTTCAAACCCACCAGTGGCTCTATGAAAGAAAAGATCTGGCATTCTGGTCCCACAAAGATTACAGCCCAGAAAACCATATAGGGCAGTTCTACTTTGTCCTATAGGGTTGCTATGAGTTGGAGTAGACTTGATGGCACACAACAACAACAAGAACACATACCAAACCAAAAGCCAAACTCATTGGTATCGAGTCAATTCAGACTCATAGTGAACCTACAGAACAGAATAGAACTTCCCCATAGGGTTTCCAAGGCTGTAATCTTTACAGGAGCAGACTACCACATCTTTCTCCAGTGGAGCAGCTCATGGTTTTGAACTACGGACCTTTTGGTTAGCAGTTGAGCACTTAACCACGGCACCACCAGGGCTACTCAAGAACATACGGACAGAAATGTGTATATCAATATAACCATTGATTTGAAGGCATCTAGAAACTAACAAGGAAGAAAGGTATTTAGGCACCAAGATCTAGGAACTAAAAAACCCAGACATGTAGCCTGGAATTTGGCCCACTTTTCACTAGGTACATCTGCTCATTCCATAAGAAACATCTTAGTGGCTTTAAGGATGGGCAGATATCTTGAAAGACTCAGGGCAATGGCAGACAAATTGAAGTTAAGGGCTAGAGAAAAATTAATCAAAACTATAATAGCCCCTCCAGGGTTTAGAAACCTTATTCAAATCACCTCAAATTCTGAAACTGTTAAACTGTTTTCTTATTATTATCACTTTTATTTGGCAGGCATAGCAAAAAACTTGTTCATTTTTGGATAATTATAACATCATCTAGAGTCTCAAATTATTTCTACAATTTTTTATACATAATGTCCAGTCCATAATAAAAATAATCAAGCTTATGAGGACAGAAGATAATGTGATCAAAACCCAAGATATGATTAAAGGAAATTAAAAGAGATCCACAGGATACTATAAATATATTACAACTCTATAGGATATACTTCATAGAATGAATAAAAGGATGCAAAATGTTAGGAGAGCAATTAGACCTGCTTTATAAAACCAAATGGAAAATATATGACTAAAAATAAAATCCTTGGAATAAAACACTCATTGTTTATACTTAACAGTAGACTGAACAAAGGATCTGTGAACTGAATTACTAGACAGTAGACATTATTAAACAAAGCCCAAGAAACAAAAAAGGAAAAGAAATGAGCAGTTAACGCCAGTATGAATAACAGCAAATGATTTAGAATTATGTGTAATTGGATTCTCGAAAGGGAAGGATAGCAACAATAGGGATGATGAAAATATTTGAAGAGGTAATAACCATTTTTTCCCAGAATTGAAGAGACACAAAACACAGATCTAAGAAGCTTAGCAATCCAAATAAAGATTAATACAGAGAAGACCACACCTGGATACATCATCATTAAACTGCAGAAAACTGAGGATAAAGAGCAAATCTTAAATACAGACAAGTAAACAAACAAACAAAAAAATCATTGTATTCAGAGAGGTAATAATAAAAATATCTATTGACTTCTCATAAGAAATAATGAAAACCAGAAGACAATGGAATAAAATCTTTAAAGTGTCGGGGGTGGGGGGAACAATCAACTTAGAGTTATTTATCCAGCAGAAATATCTTTCAAAACTTAAGAAAAAATAGAGTTATATTCAAATAAAAATGAAGAGAATTCATTCCTAGATGACTCCAATTAAAATAAAAATTATGAAAGGAAGATTTTCAGGCTGAAAGAAAATGATCCAGATGTTAAGTTGGAGCTAGAAGAGTTAATGAAGAGAACTGGGAATGCTATTTCAGTGAATAATTATTAAATAAGATTTAAAAAACATTCAAAGTGTTTTGAATGTTAAATTAAAATAATAATCTTACATTGTAAAGATTATAACATGTATATATAGATATAAGTATAGGATAATTTTTTTTTTTAGTATAGGATAGCAATGATAATTTCATAAGAGTAAATAATGGTAAAATGCTGTCTAAAGTTCTTGTATTTAATGTAAATCTGCATATTATTAATGATTTGTTGCAGTGAGTTAAGGATGCATATATTAAACCCTAGAGCTTCCAATAAAAAATGAAGAGGTGAATATAAAAGGCCACTTGACGATATAGAATGGAATATCAAAGCTCAACTGATTGGTAATAACAGGGACCAGATTTTCCCTCCTCTCCTAAACAACTACAAAACAGGGTAGCACAAATGGTTTGGTTTCAGCTATTAACTGAATAAGTTGGCAGTTTGAATGTACGCATTGGTGCTGTGGAAGAAAGATCTGGCAACCTGCATCTGTAAGATTACTACCAAGAAAACCCTGTGGAGCATGGATCTACTCTGAAGCATATGGGGTCACCATGAGTTGAAATTGGCTCAATGGCAACAGGTAATGACATTAAGTTTTCTGATCCATGAACATGGGATGTTTTTCCATTCATTAAGATCTTTTAAAATTTCTTCCAATAATGTTTTATAGCTTTCAGAGTATACATTTTGTACTTCTTCTGTTAAATTTATTTCTAAGTACTTTTTTTTGTTTTGATGCTATTGTAAATGGGTGGCACTATTCCTTAACCTGACCTACAGATTCAACACAATTCCTTTCAGAATCTCAGTTGCCTTCTTTTTGTCAGCTGACAAGCTGATTCCAATATTCATATGGAATGCAAGGAACCGAGAAAAGCCAAAACAATCCTGAAAAAGAATAAAATAATACTCACACTTCCCAATTTCAAAACTTACTGCAAACAAACAGTAATCAAGAGAGTGTGGTACTGGCTTAGGATAGACATACATATCGATGAAATCGAACTTAGACTCCAAAAATAAAACCATACATCTATGTTCAAGTGATTTTCAACAAGTGAGCCAAGATAATTCAATGGAGAAAGAATAGTTTTTTCAACAAATGGTGCTGGGACAACTGGATAACCATATGCAAAAGAATGAAGTCAGACCCTTACCTCACACCATATACAAAAAGTAACTCAAAAGGGATCAAAGACCTCTATATATGCAAGTAAAAACTATTAAAAGAAAATATAGCATAGCCTTTATAACTGTGGATTTGACAAAAGATTCTTTTGACACCAAAAGCACAAACAAAAGAAAAAATAAATAAATTGGAGTTAATAAAAATAAAAAAGTTAAAACCAAGCTTTTGTGCTTCAAAGGATACCATCAAGAAAATAAAAGGACCACTCCCACAGAATGGGAGAAAATATTTACAGATGACTTATCAGATAAGGAAATTTGTATCTAGAATATATTAAGAACTCTTATAACTCAATAATAAAAGGACAAATAACTCAAAAAATGGGCAAAGGATCTAAACAGACACTTTTCCAAAGAAGATATACAAATGGCCAATAAGCAGTTGAAAAGATGCTCAAGATCATTAGTCATCAGGGAAACGCAAATAAAGCCACTGTGGAAAAGAGTTTCATGGTTCTTCGAACAGGTAAACATAGAATTAGCATAAAAAAACCAAACCCACTGAGCATACTACCCCACAATTCCACTCCTAGATACATACCAAAAAAGAATTAAAAAAAAAAAGATATTCAAACAAATACTTGGGCAGGAATGTTCATAGCAGCACTACTCACAATAGGAAACCACCCAAATGTCCATCAATAGATGAATGGATAAGTAACGTGGTATATCCAAACAATGAATGCAATTCAGCTATCAAAAAAGGATGGAGTATTGATACATGCTACAACCTGGATGAACCTCAAAAATACTACCCTAGGTGAAAGAAGGCAAGCACTAAAGGTCACATATTGTATGATTCTACTTATATGAAATGTCTGAGAGAGAGAGAAAGGGAGAAAGATGAATCTAAGGAGACACAAAACAGATTACTAGCTGCCAGAGGCAAGGGTGAGAGGGGAATAGGCAGTGACTGCTTACTGGCTATCTGGCCTCCTTTGGGGGTGGTGCAAATATTTTGGAATTAGACAGAGGTAATGGCTGCAGGACATTGTGAATGCACTAAATGCTACTGAGTTGTATGCTTTAAAACGGTTAAATTTATGTGACATGGATTCTACCTCAATAATAAATTAAGTAAATAAATGATGATGATACAGATCTATACGACCACTAGAATGGCTAAAAATTTAAAACATATATATATAACAATACCAAGTTTTGGCAAGAATGTAGAATAACATAACTCTCTGACTTTCCTAGTATAAATATAAAATTGTACAGGGACTTTTAACACATTTTGGCAGTTTCTGAAAATGCATAACATATACTTACCATCTGACCCAACAATTCCACTCCCAGGTATTTATATAAAATAACTGAAAACATACGCCCATAAAAAAGGTATGTGCAATGATATTCAAGCAGCTTTAGTCATAATTTCCAAAAACTGGAAACAATGCAGGTGTCCATCAACAGGAGAATGGATAAATATACAAGGGAAAGCTATGTGGCAGCTAACAGTATTTTTCTTACAATGGGTCGCTATAGTATTTTTCAAGTAATGTAATATTACTCAGCAATGAAAAGGAATGAACAATTAATACATGGAAAACTTTGATGAAAGTCTAAACATGAAGTGAAAGAAGCCAGACATTAAAAAAGTATGTACCTAGAGGTGGGGCCAAGATGGCGGACTAGGTGGACGCTACCACGGATCCCTCTTGCAACAAAGACTCGGAAAAACAAGTGAATCGATCACATACATAAAAATCTACAAACTCTCAACAACAAACACAGATTTAGAGATGGAGAACGAAAAAATACGGGGAGAGAGCGATTGTTTTCAGAGCCAGGAGCCAGCGTACCAGTCAGGTGACCTTTGGAGCCCGATTTGGGGCAGAGCCCAGGGGGGCAGATGGCATAGACAAGGGGCCCAGCCCTAGCCCCCGAACTCATCCCGGGAGGGAGCCCAACCGGTTCGCTCGGGCGGCGTGGTGGCACAGCCGGTGGGAGAAGTCCCCGGGAGGCAGTGACAGGTCTTGGAGCGGGGAAAGCAGCGTCCCAGCCAGGGAGCCGTCCCGCCGGGATTTTGGCGGAAGGCGGGCATGGCGCGAGAGCGGGGAGCAGCTACACTCCCCTGAATTGACCCCGGGGGGGGGCCCAGCCGTTCGCGAGGGCGGCGCCCACCCGGTTTGCACAAGCGGTGCGGCGGCGCAGCCAGTGGGAGAAGTCCCTGGAAGGCAGCGACAGGTCTTGGAGTGGGGAGATCAGCGTCCCAGCCGGGGAGCCGTCCCACCGGGATTTTGGAGGGCGCGGGAGGGGCGTGAGCGCGGGGTGAAGCTCCATCCCCCTGAATTGACCCCGGGGCAGTCCCAGCCGATTCACGTGAGCGGCGTGGTGGCCCAGCCGGTGGGAGAAGACCCCGGGAGGCAGTGGCCGGTCTTGGAGCCGGGAGAGCGGCATCCCAGCTGGGACTCCCAGTTGCGGCACAGGAGTGGGGAGCTGCTCCGCTCTCTTGAGCTGACCCTGGTGGGGGGAACCCACCCGGTTCGCGGGGGCAACACGTGACGCGGCTGGCGAGATGGGGAGTCCACGGGAGGCAGCGACTGATTTTGGAGTTGGGAGTGCACCGTCCTAGTAGGGGAGCATTAACCTTGGGGGTGGGGCAGACAGTGGAGGATCTGACCGTGACGCCAGCGGGCCAGAACCCCCGGGGGCAATCTCCACACAGCCAGTAGATATAGGTGACGCGCCCCGCGGAAATCTCAGATATAAGAGTCATTCCAAGTAAGACAAACAACTCTGGCTACATTCTGAGGTGCTACACTCCTAGCTCTCTGATCCCTCCCCCACCCTCCCCAGGCGGCTCCATTAACATCCGAAAAGCCTGAGCCAGAGGGAGAACTCTGATAGGGATCTGACTGCATTTTTTTTAGCGGATTTTCTGGAAAAACTAGTTTCCCAGTGATGGCTCGGAGACAGCAGTCCATATCAAACCACATAAAGAAGCAGACCATGACAGCTTCTACAACCCCCTAAACAAAAGAATCAAAATCTTTCCCAAATGAAGATACAATCCTGGAATTATCAGATACAGAATATAAAAAACTAATTTACAGAATGCTTCAAGACATCACAAATGAAATAAGGCAAACTGCACAAAAAGACAAGGAACACACTGATAAAACTGTTGAAGAACTCAAAAAGATTATTCAAGAACATAGTGGAAAAATTAAGAAGTTGCAAGAATCCATAGAGAGACAGCATGTAGAAATCCAAAAGATTAACAATAAAATTACAGAATTAGACAACGCAATAGGAAGTCAGAGGAGCAGACTCGAGCAATTAGAATGTAGACTGGGACTTCTGGAGGACCAGGGAAACAACACCAACATAGCTGAAAAAAAATCAGATAAAAGAATTTTAAAAAATGAAGAAACCCTGAGAATCATGTGGGACTCTATCAAGAAGGATAACTTGCGAGTGATTGGAGTCCCAGAACAGGGAGGGGGGACAGAAAACACAGAGAAAATAGTTGAAGAACTCCTGACACAAAACTTCCCTGACATCATGAAAGACGAAAGGATATCTATCCAAGATGCTCATCGAACCCCATTTAAGATTGATCCAAAAACAAAAACACCAAGACATATTATCATCAAACTCACCAAAACCAAAGATAAACAGAAAATTTTAAAAGCAGCCAGGGAGAAAAGAAAGGTCTCCTTCAAGGAAGAATCAATAAGAATAAGTTCAGACTACTCAGCAGAAACCATGCAGGCAAGAAGGGAATGGGACGACATATACAGAACACTGAAGGAGAAAAACTGCCAGCCAAGGATCATATATCCAGCAAAACTCTCTCTGAAATATGAAGGCGAAATTAAGATATTTACAGATAAACACAAATTTAGAGAATTTGCAAAAACCAAACCAAGGCTACAAGAAATGCTAAAGGAGATTGTTTGGTCAGATGACCAATAATATCAGGTACCAGCACAATACAAGGTCACAAAACAGAATGTCCTGATATCAACTCAAATAGGGAAATCACAAAAACAAACAAATTAAGATTAATTCTAAAAAATAAATAAATAAAATAATACACATAACAGGGAATCATGGAAGTCAATAGGTAAAAGATCACAATAATCAAAAAGAGGGACTAAATACAGGAGGCATTGAACTGCCAGATGGAGAGTGATACAAGGCGATATAGAACAACACAAGTTAGGTTTTTACTTAGAAAAATAGGGGTAAATAATAAGGTAACCACAAAAAGGAATATCAACTCCATAACTCAGGATAAAAGCCAAGAAAAACGTAACGACTCAACTAACATAAAGTCAAACACTATAAAAATGAGGATCTCACAATTTACTAAGAAAAACGTCTCCGCACAAAAAAGTATGTGGAAAAATGAAATTGTCAACAACACACATGAAAAGGCATCAAAATGACAGCACTAAAAACTTATTTATCTATAATTACGCTGAATGTAAATGGACTAAATGCACCAATAAAGAGACAGAGAGTCACGGGCTGGATAAAGAAACACGATCCATCTATATGCTGCCTACAAGAGACACACCTTAGACTTAGAGACACAAACAAACTAAAACTCAAAGGATGGAAAAAATATATCAAGCAAACAATAAGCAAAAAAGAAGAGGAGTAGCAATATTAATTTCTGACAAAATAGACTTTAGACTTAAATCCGCCACAAAGGATAAAGAAGGACACTATATAATGATAAAAGGGACAATTGATCAGGAAGACATAACCATATTAAATATTTATGCACCCAATGACAGGGCTGCAAGATATATAAAAAAAAATTTTAACAGAACTGAAAAGTGGGATAGACACCTCCACAATTATAGTAGGAGACTTCAACACACCACTTTCAGAGAAGGACAGGACATCCAGTAAGAAGCTCAATAGAGACATGGAAGACCTAATTACAACAATCAACCAACTTGACCTCATTGACTTATACAGAACTCTCCACCCAACTGCAGCAAAATATACTTTTTTTTCTAGTGCACATGGAACATCTCTAGAATGGACCACATATTAGGTCATAAAACGAACCTTTGCAGAGTCCAAAACTTCGAAATATTACAAAGCATCTTCTCAGACCACAAGGCAATGAAACTAGAAATCAATAGCAGATAAAACTAGGGAAAAGAAATCAAATACTTGGAAAATGAACAATACCCTCCTGAAAAAAGACTGGGTTATAGAAGACATCAAGGAGGGAATAAGGAAATTCATAGAATGCAACGAGAATGAAAATACTTCCTATCAAAACCTCTGGGACACAGCAAAAGCAGTGCTCAGAGGCCAATTTATATCGATAAATGCACACATACAAAAAGAAGAAACAGCCAAAATCAGAGAACTGTCCCTACAACTTGAACAAATAGAAAGTGAGCAACAAAAGAATCCATCAGGCACCAGAAGAAAACAAATAATAAAAATTAGAGCTGAACTAAATGAATTAGAGAACAGAAAAACAATTGAAAGAATTAACAAAGCCAAAAGCTGGTTCTTTGAAAAAATTAACAAAATTGATAAACCATTGGCTAGACTGACTAAAGAGATACAGGAAAGGAAACAAATAACCCGAATAAGAAATGAGAAGGACCACATCACAACAGAACCAAATGAAATTAAAAGAATCATTTCAGATTACTACAAAAAATTGTACTCTCACAAATTTGAAAACCTATAAGAAATGGATGAATTCCTGGAAAAACACTACCTACCTAAACTAACACATTCAGAAGTAGAACAACTAAATAGACCCATAACAAAAAAAGAGATTGAAACGGTAATCAAAAAACTTCCAACAAAAAAAAGTCCTGGCCCGGACGGCTTCACTGCAGAGTTCTACCAAACCTTCAGAGAAGACTTAACACCACTACTACTGAAGGTATTTCAAAGCATAGAAAAAGACGGAATACTACCCAACTCATTCTATGAAGCTACCATCTCCCTGATACCAAAACCAGGTAAAGACATTACAAACAAAGAAAATTATAGACCTATATCCCTCATGAACATTGATGCAAAAATCCTCAACAAAATTCTAGGCAATAAAATCCAACAACACATCAAAAAAATAATTCAACCTGATCAAGTGGGATTTATACCAGGTATGCAAGGCTGGTTGAATATCAGGAAAACCATTAATGTAATCCATCACATAAATAAAACAAAAGACAAAAACCACATGATCTTATCAATTGATGCAGAAAAGGCATTTGACAAAGTCCAACACCCATTTATGATAAAAACTCTTACCAAAATAGGAATTGAAGGAAAATTCCTCAACATAATAAAGGGCATCTATGCAAAGCCAACAGCCAATATCACTCTAAATGGAGAGAACCTGAAAGCATTTCCCGTGAGAACGGGAACCAGACAAGGATGCCCTTTATCACCGCTCTTATTCAACATCGTACTTGAAGTCCTAGCCAGGGCAATTAGGCTAGACAAAGAAATAAAAGGTATCCGGATTGGCAAGGAGGAAGTAAAGCTATCACTATTTGCAGATGACATGATTATATACACAGAAAACCCTAAGGAATCCTCCAGAAAACTACTGAAACTAATAGAAGAGTTTGGCAGAGTCTCAGGTTATAAAATAAACATACAAAAATCACTTGGATTCCTCTACATCAACAAAAAGAACACCGAAGAGGAAATAACCAAATCAATACCATTCACAGTAGCCCCCAAGAAGATAAAATACTTAGGAATAAATCTTACCAAGGATGTAAAAGACCTATACAAAGAAAACTACAAAGCTCTACTACAAGAAATTCAAAAGGACCTACTTAAGTGGAAAAACATACCCTGCTCATGGATAGGAAGACTTAACATAGTAAAAATGTCTATTCTACCAAAAGCCATCTATACATATAACGCACTTCCGATCCAAATGCCAATGTCATATTTTAAGGGGATAGAGAAAAAAATCACCAATTTCATACAGAAGGGAAAGAACCCCCGGATAAGCAAAGCATTACTGAAAAAGAAGAAGAAAGTGGGAGGCCTCACTCTACCTGATTTCAGAACCTATTATACAGCCACAGTAGTCAAAACAGCCTGGTACCGGTACAACAACAGGCACATAGACCAATGGAACAGAATTGAGAACCCAGATATAAATCCATCCATGTATGAGCAGCTGATATTTGACAAAGGACCAGTGTCAGTTAATTGGGGAAAAGACAGGCTTTTTAACAAATGGTGCTGGCGTAACTGGATATCCATGTGCAAAAAAATGAAACAGGACCCATACCTCACACCATGCACAAAAACTAACTCCAAGTGGATCAAAGACCTAAACATAAAGACTAAAACGATAAAGATCATGGAAGAAAAAATAGGGACAACCCTAGGAGCCCTAATACAAGGCATAAACAGAATACAAAACATTACCAAAAATGATGAAGAGAAACCAGATAACTGGGAGCTCCTAAAAATCAAACACCTATGCTCATCTAAAGACTTCACCAAAAGAGTAAAAAGACCACCTACAGACTGGGAAAGAATTTTCAGCTATGACATCTCCGACCAGCGCCTGATCTCTAAAATCTACATGATTCTGTCAAAACTCAACCACAAAAAGACAAACAACCCAATCAAGAAGTGGGCAAAGGATATGAACACGCATTTCACTAAAGAAGATATTCAGGCAGCCAACAGATACATGAGAAAATGCTCTCGATCATTAGCCATTAGAGAAATGCAAATTAAAAGTACGATGAGATTCCATCTCACACCAACTAGGCTGGCATTAATCCAAAAAACACAAAATAATAAATGTTGGAGAGGTTGCGGAGAGATTGGAACTCTCATACACTGCTGGTGGGAATGTAAAATGGTACAACCACTTTGGAAATCCATCTGGCGTTATCTTAAACAGTAAGAAATAGAACTACCATACAACCCAGAAATCCCACTCCTCGGAATATACCCTAGAGATACAAGAGCCTTCACACAAACAGATATATGCACACCCATGTTTATTGCAGCTCTGTTTACAATAGCAAAGATCTGGAAGCAACCAAGGTGTCCATCAACGGATGAACGGGTAAATAAATTGTGGTATATTCACACAATGGAATACTACGCATCGATAAAGAACAGTGACGAATCTCTGAAACATTTCATAACATGGAGGAATCTGGAAGGCATTATGCTGAGCGAAATGAGTCAGAGGCAAAAGGACAAATATTGTATAAGACCACTATTATAAGATCTTGAAAAATAGTATAAACTGAGAAGAACACATACTTTTGTGGTTACGAAGGGGGGAGGGAGGGAGGGTGGGAGAGGGTTTTTTATTGATCAATCAGTAGATAAGAACTGCTTTGGGTGAAGGGAAAGACAACACTCAATACATGGAAGGTCAGCCCAATTGGACTGGACTAAAAGCAAAGAAGTTTCCGGGATAAAATGAATGCTTCAAGGGTCAGCGGAGCAGGAGCGGGAGTCTGGGGAACATGGTTTGAGGGGACTTCTAAGTCGATTGGCAAAATAATTTTATTATGAAAGCATTCTGCGTCCCACTTTGAAATGTGGCGTCTGGGGTCTTAAATGCTAACAAGCGGCCATCTAAGATGTATCAATTGGTCTCAACCCACCTGGAGCAAAGGAAAATGAAGAACACCAAGGTCACACGACAACTAAGAACCCAAGAGACAGAAAGGGCCACATGAACCAGAGACTTACATCATCCTGAGACCAGAAGAACTAGTTGGTGCCCGGCCACAATCGATGACTGCCCTGTCAGGGAGCACAACAGAGAATTCCTGAGGGAGCAGAAGATCAGTGGGATGCAGACCCCAAATTCTCATAAAAAGACCATACTTAATGGTCTCACTGAGACTAGAGGAATCCTGGCGGCAATGCTCCCCAGACCTTCTGTTGGCACAGGACAGGAACCATCCCTGAAGACAACTCATCAGACATGAAAGGGACTGGTCAGCGGGGGGGAGAGAGATGCTGATGAAGAGTGAGCTAACTAAATCAGGTGGACACTTGAGAGTGTGTTGGCAACTCTTGACTGGAGGGGGGATGGGAAGATAGAGAGAGAGGGAAGCTGGCAAAATTGTCACGAAAGGAGAGACTGAAAGGGCTGACTCAATAGGGGGAGTGCAAGTGGGAGAAGGGAATAAGATGTATGTAAACTTACATGTAACAGACTGATTGGATTTGTAAACGTTCACTTGAAGCTTAATAAAAGTTAATTAAAAAAAAGTATGTATCTTTATTCCATTTTTATGAATTTCAAACACAGTCCAAACTAAATTAATTTGATAAATATCAGAACAATGGTGGTTCTTATGGGGGGGGGCTCTTGATTGTAGAGTGTCATAAGCACTCTACAATCAAGACCTTTCAGTGGTGATACAAATGTTCTATATCTTTTTTTTTTACTGTGCTTTAGATGAAGGTTTACAGAGCAAATTAGCTTCTCATTAAACAATTAATACACATATTGTTTTGTGACATTGAATGCCAACCCCACGACATGTTAATGCTCTCCGCTTCTGGAGCTCGGGTTCCACATTTCCTTTCACCCAGCTTTCCTGTCCCCTCCTGCCTTCTCGTCCTTGCCCCTAGGCTGGGATGCCCATTCAGCCTCGTATA
Organism: Loxodonta africana; assembly: GCF_030014295.1. NCBI lineage: Eukaryota > Metazoa > Chordata > Mammalia > Proboscidea > Elephantidae > Loxodonta > Loxodonta africana. The sequence goes on from NC_087369.1 coordinate 149,986,746, forward strand.
CATGGTTGAGCTAAGTGTATTATTGTTTGTATCTAATCTTTGGCTGAAGGGTGAACCTCAGGAGCGCTTCAGTACTGAGTTAAAAGGGTGTTGGGGCGCCATACTCTTGGGGTTTTAAATGTTCTATATCTTGATTTGAGTGTTATATTCAGAGGAGTATGTATTCATCAAAACTTGTGAAAATGTACACTAAGACTGGAAAACCCACACACAAAGAATGAAATGAAAATTTGATAAGATAGAATAATTACAATTTGGAAATATGTGGATGGGAGTAACAAAAATAGGTGCAGATGAAAAAACATTTAGTGTAATGGAGGAGAGGTCAGAAGAAAATAGTCTATGGAAAAATGCAAAATGCTGAAAGTACACGTGATATACATGGGATTCATTAAAAGTTTTAACAAGAAGGTAAATGGATTCCTGAGAGAAGGCGAGGAGAAAATGCAATAAAAGAAATATTTGATGAAATAAAGAATAAGAATTTTCCAAAATTAAAGAATGATAAGGCATAGCTTCAGCAAACTCTTTGAACCCAAAGGAGGATAAATACAATGAAAACCACAATTTCATACAACATAGAAAAACTGCTAAGCACCAAAGTGAAAATCTTATACATTTTTCTAGAAAATAGAAAAAACTTGAACAATTCCCTGCAGTATTCCTTTGAGTGCATCAAAACTTTATTACCAAAATCTTACAAAGGCATAATCAGAAAGGAGAATCTCAGGACTCTCCTTCACAAATATGTATGCAAAATTTTTCAACAAATTATTGAAACAACTCAATTCAACAATAAATAAAAGAAAATCCAACATGACACAACTGTATGAGAGACACTGAGCCAGCACCATCCAGGTAAGCTACTTCTAGGTTCTTGTCTCAATCTATGTAAGATGATAAATACCTATTATTTTAAACTGCTAATTTTTGAGGTAATTTTGTTTCATGGCATAGGTAACTAATACAGAGTGGATATGCCTTCTCTATATGGACCAATGAAAATATTGTACAATGAAAAGAGTATGACTAAATCAACTCTGCACCTGATATTCAAAAAAAATAAAAAGGAAGCAGTGAAGTATAATCATCCTACCTCTCTTTCCTTCCTCAGAGGAGCAAAACGGTTAAAATGAGACTTCTACAGTCAGTTTTTCTGGATTTGAATTCTGGCTCCAGCACTTACTAGTTGTGTAATATTGGGCAAGCAGCCCTGGTGGTGCAGTGGTTAAAGTGATTGACTGCTAACTGAAAGGTCAGGGTTCAAAACCACCAGCAGCTACACAGGAGAAAGATGTGGCAGTCAGCTTCCCTGGAGATTCACACCCTTGAAAACCGTCTGGGGTCTCTGTGAATTGGAATCGACTCAACCCCAGTGGGTTTGGTTTTGGGTTTTTTAGTGTTTGGCTGCTAGCCATAAGGTTGGTGGCTCTGCAGGACAAAGGCTTGGCGATCTGCTTTCGTAAAGATCACAGCCAAGAAATGCCTAGAGGCACTTCTAGTCTGTCACATGCTGTCGCTATGAGTCGGAATTGACTCAATGGCACACAACAAAAACAAAATGGCTGTAATTTATCAGATTAACTGAGTTGATGTTTGAAAAGCATTTGGAACATCAATGGAATATGGTAAGTATGATATACGTGTTTGCTATCTCAAATAAATTGACGATTGAGATGAAAAAATTTAAATCCAATACCAGGTTTCAAAGAGTGATAAAGTATAACATTTTAAATCAATCCAAGACATGTGTTCTCCATGTTTTCTTAAGGGATTCTAAAAATTGTAATATTTACATTTTTTTTTATTTCAATTAAGCCATAGTTTATCTAATTAATATGTTTGATATAAGCATACACCTTAAATATGGGTAGCTATAAATAAGAAAGCATTGAAGCAGAAAGCAACCACCATGGATTTCAGGCAAAGGAACCTGCTCTTGCTAACTGAATCAAAAAAGCAATTACTATAGACAATTTAGCCATTAAAACCCAAAACAGCAGTCACAGAAGTGACAGGTTTGTGACACTTTTCTACTTGATTATTTCCATTTCTGTTTCTAGAAGTGAGAAATAACTTTTATTAAATCAGAGGGCAAATCCATTAATTAATGAGGCATACAAAAAAATTTTTTTTTTTACCATCATTAGGTAAATGTGAAAATTAAAGATGAAGTGTTTTGTTTCTTTCAAAATAGAAATAATATTGATTTTATCTAATACTAAAAGAAATGCTCCGTGTAAAAAAAAAATCAGATATTTCAGAAAAATACGAAGACGGCAATAAAACTACCATTAAATTTACAACACAGTGCTAGACACTATATACATCGTAATGTACATTCTTCCAGACATTCCTCTATGTAAATAGACATCTTTTGTTTTACTTTTTAAAAATACATCATATACCGTACCCTTTTCTAATTAATAATATAGTTCAATTATTTTCTATATCAGAATACACAGTTCTAAAGCATAACTTTGGTGGCTCAAATATATTACCTAACCATTTTTGCAAAGACTGCCTTCCTAGTCGTGTGTAGGCACTGAAGTCTCTGTTCCTTAGCTTGTGCTAAGCTAGTGTTTTTTACAGAAATTTCTTTGAATGCCAGAGGACAAGAAAAAAAAGCAAGAAAACTTCTCCAAATTTTGTAGATTGGCTCTTTGTCAGAGCACCCCTTCAACATTTAGCCATACTTGAATTGAGATTACCTCGAGGTAAACTGTAAAATATTCTCAGGTAATTTCTGAGTATACATCTTGTCCTGGGCATGCGTGTGACTTTCTAAATTCCCTCCTATTGAGTCAACTCTGACTCATAGTGACCCCCTGTGTTAGAGTAGAACTACTCCTTTGGGTTTTCTTGGCTATATATTTATGGAAACAGGTAACCAGGTCTTTCTTCCATGGTGCCCTTGGATGGGTTCAAACCACCAACCTTTAGGTTATTAGCACAGGGCAAAAGGTTTGTGTAACCCAGGGACCTCATGTACATAGGTGCCTTTGAATGTTCTAATTTCACAAAGAAACTCTCTCCCCACATCCTCCTTTCAGTACCTAGTCATCTATTATATGCTTTAATCTTACCCTTTAGCCCCAGGTGGTTACTGGCATTTACAGCTTTGGCAGTGACTGGAGCCTTTCTCTGCCACAGCAGCTCTGTACCTCACATCAGTCCTTCAGACAGGTTAGTACAAACTGAATAATTTGTGAATAAAGTCAGCTCTGCTCGCTCCTGAGCCAGCGACCAGGGTGCCTCTCTGAGAATGCAGGTTGCCACAGCTTTAAGATGGTCTTGAGCCAGGGAAAGGAAAGGGTAGAGACTAGACACACAGAAAACCAACGTTTTCCTTTTGGAAGTTATGTTTTTCTTGATTTAGTATTCCCTTAGTTGCTATAAACTGTTGACTGGTTTCCAGAGTTCTGAAGTTGTTTCTGCCAGCTTCTGCTAGTTTTCAGTGTTTTTGTGGGGAGATAGGAGCATGGAGCTACTTATACCACCAGCCAATGATGTCATTCCTGCATTTATATTTTTATAAGTACTTGCTCATTAAAAATCCAAGCAATATAGGAAAATACTAAGATAAAAGTAAAACACCCCACATTTCACTACCTAGAGTTATTTTTAACATTTACTGAGTATCAATCAAAATATCTCATATATACAGATGAATAACTATCTAGTATTTAGTTACAAGTAACAGCATAAATATGGATCTCTTCCAGTTAGTTGGCCAGGAAGCTGTCTCCCATATTTCTTGGTATAGACTAGTGAGCACCTCCAGCACTGCATCTGTTTGTTGAAACATCTCAATTGATACTCCATCAACTCCTGGAGCCTTGTTTTTCGCCAATGCCTTCAGAGCAGCTTGGACGTCTTCCTTCAGTACTATCGGTTCCTGATCATATGCCACCTCTTGAAATGGTTGGACATCAACTAATTCTTTTTGGTATAATGACTCTGTGTATTCCTTCCATCTTCTTTTGATGCTTCCTGTGTTGTTTAATATTTTCCCCATAGAACCCTTCACTATTGCAACTCAAGGCTTCAATTTTTTCTTCAGTTCTTTCAGCTTGAGAAACACTGAGCATGTTCTTCCCTTTTGGTTTTCCATCTCCAGGCCTTTGCACTTGTCATTATAATACTTTACTTTGTTTTCTTGAGACGCCCTTTGAAATCTTCCGTTCAATTCTTTTACTTCATCAGTTCTTCTTTTGCTTTAGCTGCTCAACGTTCGAGAGCAAGTTTCAGTCTCCTCTGACATCCATCTTGGTCTTTTCTTTCTTTCCTGTCTTCAATGACCTCTTGCTTTCTTCATGGATGATATCCTTGATGTCATTCCACAACTCATCTGGTCTTCAGTCACTAGTGTTCAATGCATCAAATCTATTCTTCAGATGGTCTCTAAATTCAGGTGGGATATACTCAAGGTCATATTTTGGCTCTCGTGGACTTGCTCTGATTTTCTTCAGTTTCAGCTTGAACTTGCATAGGAGCAATTGATGGTCTGTTCCACAGTTGGCCCCTGGTCTTAGTCCTGACTGATGTTATTGAGCTTTTCCATTGCCTCTTTCCACAGATGTAGTCAATTTGATTTCTGTGTGTCCCATCTGGCAAGGTCCATGTGTATAGTCGCTGTTTATGTTGGTGAAAGAAGGTATTTGCAATGAAGAAGTTGTTGGTCTTGCAAAATTCTATCATTCGATCTCTGGCATTGTTTCTATCACCAAGGCCATGTTTTCCAACTACTGTTCCTTCTTCATTTCCAACTTTCTCATTCCAATCGCCAGTAATTATCAATGCATCTTGATTGCATGTTCGATCAATTTCAGACTGCAGCAGCTGATAAAAATCTATTTCTTCATCTTTGGTCCTAGCGGTTGGTGCGTAAATTTTAATAATAATCATATTAACTGGTCTTTCTTGTAGGCATATGGATATCATCCTATCACTGACAGCGTCGTACTTCAGGATAGATCTTGAAATGTTCTTTTGGACGACGAATGCAACACCATTCCTCTTCAAGTTGTCATTCCCAGCATAGTAGACTATATGATTGTCCAATTCAAAATGGCCAATACCAGTCCATTTCAGCTCACTGATGCCTAGGATATTGATGTTTATGTGTTTCATTTCATTTTTGACGATTTCCAATTTTCCTAGATTCATACTTCCTACATTCCAGGTTCTGATTATTAATGGATGTTTGCAGCTGTTTCTTCTCATTTTGAGTCGTGCCACAACAGCAAATGAAGGTTCCGAAAGCTTTACTCCATTCAAGTCATTAAGGTCTACTCTACTTTGAGGAGGCAGCTCTTCCCCAGTCATCTTTTGAGTGCTTTCCAACCTGGGGGGCTCATCTTCCACCACTATGTCAGACAATGTTCCGCTGCTATTCATAAGGTTTTCACTGGCTAATGCTTTTCAGAAGTAGACTGCCGGATCCTCCTTCCTAGTCTGTCTTAGTCTGGAAGCTCAGCTGAAACCTGTCCTCCATGGGTGACCCTGCTGGTATCTGAATATAGGTGGCATAGCTTCCAGCATCACAGCAACACCCAAGCCCCCACAGTACGACAAACTGCAGACACGTGGGGGAATTGCTAAACTTGAAATAAATATTCACAGTGAGAGATACTTGTTCATAAAGGATCTACCTGAAGCATAAAAAAGGTATAAAAAGATTTTCACAAATTGTATTTTCTTTTTGTTGCTTATGTTTAGGAATATAATTGAATTTTTAAAAATAAACTTTACCCTGCAATCTTTCTAAACCCCATAATTAATTATAACAATGCTTCTAGTTTCTTTTGGGTCTTCTATGTTAATCATCATATAATCAGATTTAATTCTTTCCATTAATCCTTATGCCATTTATTTATATTTGTCTTGGCTTACTGTACTGTGTGGGGCCATCCATACTATGTTGAACAATAGTAATGATGGCAATCTTGTCTCACTCCAGATTTTAAAGGAATAAAATTGTTCCCTTCTATGGCAGAGACAATGCTATGCAGTCATCAAATCATGTTTCTTTTTTCTGTTTCCTACATGTCCAAGAAAACTATATTCCCAAGCCTCTCTTGCAGTCAGGTCAAGAACATGTAACTGGGTTCTGGCCAAGAGATATGACCATAAGTGATGTAAACCTCTCTAAGACTTGGCCCTGAAAAGTATCTCATGGCACCAACCTGCTCCCCGTTTCCGTGTGACACTGGAGTCCATAAATTTTATATGTGAAAGGTATGAAATGGAAGCAGCTTGGATCTATGAGTCACTGCTTGGAAGGGTGTTGTCCTGGAGAGCTGTTTTAGACTTTGCCTATATGAGAAATAATGTGCAAAGGCATCATAATTTTGGTGATCATCTGTTGCTGAAATAAATCCTTTCCTCCTTGAACTAGAGAAGATTCTGTTATCTACAAATCAACCTTGAACAAGAGGCCATATATTTCTTGTTTGTTAAAAGGTTGTATTTTCGTGTTTCAATTCATGAAGGATTTTGAATTTTACCAAATATAATTTTGCTCATTTAGTGTGTTATTGTATTATTTACTTCAATTTTTTTAATGTTTTAAATTACATTACTAGATTTTCTAGTATTAAGTCAGACTTCAATTATCCAGATGTGCCCAACACTGATGATGATGTATTGTCATTTTTATACAGTGCTGGATTTATGTTGCAAATCTTGTCATTATGAGTTTTGTATCAGTAGTATCTTCTTTTGTATTACCCTTGTCAGGTTCAAATATCAATATTACACTAACCAACACCCAAATCTGCTTCTATCAAGTTGATTTTGACTCATAACTACCCTACAGGACAGAGTAGAACTGACCCACAGAGTTTCCAAGGAGTGGCTGGTGGATTTGAACTGCCACCAACCTTTTGGTTAGCGGCCATAGCACTTAACCACTACTCCACCAGGGTTTCCGATATTACACTAGCCCCAATTAAATCAGTTGGATTATATGCCCAGTTTTTTTTTTTATTATTCATAAGAGATTATATAAAACATGAAGCCTCTGTCCCTTAAACAATTATTTGAATTTACTGGATAAACAATCTAATATTTTCTTTGTGAGAAAATTTTAACTTATGGATTTACTTTTTTGGTGGTTAGGGCATTTAAATTTTCCTATTTTTTGTCATTTCTAATGATTTTTAACTTCTAGGCATCTGTCAATTTTATTATTCTTATTTTTTAATTCATATTATTATCTTACGTTCTTTTAAGTCTCTTCTATGACTTTAGTTGAGCGGCACCTTTCATTCAGAACATTGCTTCTTTGACAGTTTTTTTTTTTCTTTATCAATACTCCAGAGGTTTTTTTAAACGTGATTAGTCTTTCTGAAGAACCAACCTTTAACTTTATTCCTTTCTGTCTAATCTATGTTTTCTGCTTACATTTTTATTATTTATCTTCTTCTGCTCTTTTTAACGTTTATTCTATTTTTCTAATTTCTTAAGTAGTATGCTTTTTTTATGCTTAGTTAATTAATTTTATGAATCTCTTCTTTTTATAAGTTTTGAGGGCTATATATTTTACTAAGAATAATTTTAGTTGAAATCACCATGTTCTGATATGCAATATTTTCACCATTCAATTTTATGTATTTTCTAATTTTCATGATGATGTTTACAGGAACCAATGATTTAGAATGGTGTTTTAAAAATTCTGATAGTATATTTTAAGCTGCAGGAAGATAGGGGTAAATTTCAAGGTAACCACAAAAAAAGTTAAACCTACTCATCAAAATAAAAAGAAAAACATAAAGTCTCAGTAAACACAAAATCTGCAAAAATGAAAGAAGTAAAAATAAAATCCACAAACAAAAGGAATTCAGCACAGGACAGTAAGAGGAACAAAGAAAACACCAGCACCACAGAAAAACCACTACAAAATGCTAGCAATCACACTGAACGTAAATGGCTTAAATGCACCTATAAAGAGACAGAGAGAGACAGAATGGATTAAAAAAAAACAGGACCCACCAATATGCTGTCTACAAGAGACACAGTTTAGAAATGAAGACATAAATATATTAAAACTCAAAGGACGAAAAAATACATATCATGCAAATGGCAACCAAAAAAGAGCAGGAGTAGCAATATTAATCTCAGATAAAATAGACTTTAAAACAAAATCCACCATAAAACACAAGGAAAGACAGTATGCAATGATCAAAGTGACAATCCACCTTGAGGCCATAACCATGATAAATATCTATGCACCCAATGACAGGGCTCCAAAATACATAAACACTAACAGCTCTGAAAAGAGAAATTGACGGTTCCACAATAAGAGTATGAGACTTCAGCACACTACTCTCGGTAAAGGACAGAACATGTAGAAAGAAACTCAGCAAAGATACAGAAGATCTAAAGGCTGCAATCAACCAACTTGGCCTTACAGACATATACAGAACATTCCACCCAACAAGCAGCAAAGTATACCTTATTTTCCAATGCACATGGAACCTTTCTCTGGAAGAGACCACATCTTAGGCCACAAAGCAACCCTCAATAAAATCCAAAACACTAAGATAATGCAAAGCACCTTCTCTGATCACAATGCCATAAAAGTAGAAATTAATAACAGGAAGAACAAGGGAAAAAATCAAGTACAGAGAAACTGAATAACACCCTGCTTAAAAACTAATGGGTAATAAATGAAATCAAAGATGGAGTAAAAAAACTCCTAGAATCAAATGAGAATCAAAGCACATTATATCAAAACCTTTGGGACACAGCAAAGGCAGTGCTCAGAGGTCAATTTATAGCAATAGATGCACACATCAAGAAAGAAAAAAGGGACAAAATTAAAACCTTAGCTATACAACTCAAACAAATAGAAAGAGAACAGCAAAAGAAACTCACAGCTACCAGAAAAAGGAAATAATAAAGTTCAGAGCAGAAATAAATGAAATAGAGAATAGAAAAACAATAGAATTAACAAAACCAAAAGTTGGTTCTTTGAAAGGATCAACAAACCATTGACCAAACTGACAAAAGAAAAACAGGGGAGGAAGCAAATAATCCAAATGGGAAATGAAATGGGGGACGTTAGAACAGACTCGATTGAAATAAAGAGTCATAAGAGAATACTATGAAAAACTATATTCCAACAAATATGAAAACTTGGAGAGAATGGACAAATTTCAAGAAGCACACTACCTACCCAAAATAATACAAACTGAAGTTGAAAATCAGAACAGACCCATAACAAGAGAAGAGATTGAAAAGATAATTTTTTAAAAATCCCAACAAAAAAAAAGTCCTAGACCAGATGGCTTCACTGGAGAATTCTACCAAACATTCATAATAAAGCTCATATGAGTACTACTCAAACTATTTCAGAACATAGAAAAGAAAAGGATATTTCTGAATTCATTCTATGAAGCCAGCATAACCCTGATAACAAAACCAGGCACAAAAAAGAAAGTTACAGACCAATATCTCTCATGAATATAAATGTAAAAATTCTCAACAAAATTCTAGCCACTAGAATTCAGCACCATATCAAAAAAAATAATGCATCACAACCAAGTGGGATTCATGCCAGGTATGCAAGGATGGTCCAACATTAGAAAATCAATCAACATAATTCACCACATAAATAAAACAAAAGAATCACATGATCATATCAATTGATGCAGAAAAGGCATTCAATAAAGTCCAACACCTATTCTGGATAAAAACACTCGATAAAATAGGAATAGAAGGGAAATTCCTCAACATAATAAAGGGCATCTATACAAAACCAAGAGCCCTGGTGGCATAGAGGTTAAGAACTCGGCTGCTAACCAAAATGTCGGCAGTATGAATCCACCAGGCCCTCCTTGGAAACCCTACTCTGTCCTATAGGGTCACTATGAGTTGGAACTGAGTCGAAAGCAATGTTTTTGTTGTTGTTGTTCTTGTTATACAAAACCAACAGCCAACATGATTCTTAACAGAGAGAAGCTGAAAAACATTCCCCCTCAAAACAGGAACAAGACAAGGATGTCCTTTATCACAACTCCTATTTAACATTGTGCTGGAAGTCCTAGCTAGAAAGTTACAGAACAATATCTCTCATGAATATAGATCCAAAAATTCTCAACAAAATTCTAGCCAATAGAATTCAGCATCATATCCAAAAAATAATACACCACAACAAAGTAGGATTCGTACCAGGTATGCAAGGATGGTTCAACATTAGAAAACCAGTCAATGTAATCCACCACATAAATAAAAGGAAAGAAAAGAATCACATGATCATCTCAATCAACACAGAAAAGGCATTCAATAAAGTCCAACACCCATTCCTGATAAAAACTCTCAATAAAATAGGCATAGAAGGGAAATTTCTCAACATAATAAAGGGCATTTATACAAAACCAATGGCCAGCATCATTCTTAATGGAGAGAGCCTGAAAACATTCCCCTTGAGAATGGGAACAAGACAAGGATGCCCTTTACCCCCACTCCTATTTAACATTTTTCTAGAAGTCCCAGCTAGAGCAATAAGGCATGAAAACGAAATAAAGGACATCCAAATTGGTAAGGAAGAAGTAAAATGATCCCTATTTGCAGATGATATGACACTATAATAGAGAGCCCAAAAGACTCTTCAAGAAAACTACTGGAACTAATATATTCAGCAGAGTAGCAGCATACAAGATAAACATACGAAAATCAGTTGGATTCCTACACACCAATAAAGAGAACTACAAAAAGGAAATCAGGAAAGCAATATCATTTATAATAGCCCTTAAAAAATAAAATTGGTAGGAATAAACATAACCAGGGACATAAAAGACCTATACAAAGAAAACAATGAAACACTACTGCAAGAAACCTACATAAAAATGGAAAAACATAACACGCTCATGGATAGGCAGACTCACCATTGTAAAAATGTCAATTCTACCCAAAGCAATCTACAAATACAATGCAATCCTGATTCAAAAACCAACAATGTTCTTTAAAGAGATGGAAAAACTAATCATTAACTTTATATGGAAAAGAAAGAGGCCCCAGATGAGTAAAGCACTATTGAAGAAGAATAAAGTAGGAGGCCACACACTTCCTGATCTCAGGACTTACTTTACAGCTATGGTAGTCAAAACAGCCTGGTACTGGTACAACGACAGGCACATTGACAAATGGAACAGAATCAAGAACCCAGATGTAACTCTATCTACCTATGGTCACCTGATCTTCTACAGAGGCCCAAAGTCCATCAAATGGGGAAAGACAGTCTTTTTACCAAATGGTGCTGGCAAAACTGGATGTCCACCGGCAAAAAAAGAAAAAGGACCCATACCTCACACCATACACAAAAATTAATTCGAAACTAATCAAAGACCTAAATATAAAACCAAAAACTATAAAGATTAAAAAAAAAAAGAAAAACCAGTCAATGCTAGACACTAGACGGTGAAACACTGTCCAAATCCTACGTTTGTTCCTCATTAGGTTTCTTTTTGTGTCTCAGAGAAAGCCTGGAAAATAGTGCTCTGTTTTGCCAAATTCTCAGGGGGAGGTGGCAGCTCCTGACCTATGTTATGAAATTCTTAGGGAGAGGTGGCAGCTCGTGACCGAGTTATGAAATTTAAAGAAGTGGTAGCTCCATACCTTCTTTATGATATAGTTTCTCAATGAGGAATCACAATGTTAAAATTAAAATCATGAGTAGCCTTAAAGTACTTTCCAGTTGGAAGAACTAGTATATTTAAGGTCTAAAATAAGAGACTAGGTCTCTAGCCAGTGGAATGAATTAAGTTCAAAAAGAAGGAAACCAAAATCTTAAACCTTAGAGCTTAATATCTTTGATGAATGAGCCTGAATTTCCCCCCTACTACTGGGAAAACCTGGTGGCATAGTGGTTAAGTGCTACGGCTGCTAACCAAGAGGTCAGCAGTTCGAATCCGCCAGGTGCTCCTTGGAAACTCTATGGGGCAGTTCTACTCTGTCATACAGGGTCACTATGAGTCAAAATCGACTCAACAGCAATGGGTTTTGGGTTACTGAGACACCGGTTTGGGGTTAATATTTAAAAACGCTATAAACTGAATACACTAGAAGTAATTTGGAAGGTCAGTGACCATTCTGGGAAAACGAAATATCATTTGTGTTGTCTTTTCCTCTTTAGGGAAATTTGCTTGATGCTTAGGTTTTGTCAAAAGGTCTAATATTCCTCCATCTGAAGATCTGGCAAGTTAATAAGGTTTGTGTAGAATCTGTTCTTTCTGTTGAATTGAGTCAATCTTACCAAAAATTGCTATATACACTTTTAGAAACTAGGATCCCCATATCCTTGTTTCGTTTGGTATTATTCGGTGAGTTTATGTGATTTTTCTGTCTCCTTTTGTTCTAAGAGCTGGCTTCTGGTCTAGAGCATTGTGTCTAAGTTTCTGTCTTGTATCAGGTTAGAGGCTAGTACTGACAATTGTTGGTTTTTTAAGGCTGTCTTAGAACCTCAATTCTTTCCTCGTCCAGAAAAACAGTCTTGTGTCTGTTTTTGGATTTAGATTTTCAGTAGCAACTTACAGAAAATTTTTATATAAATTGTTCTATTTGAAAAGTACACCAAGATCTTTATGTTCTGTATGTCAGTCTTAGAAGTGAAACCTAGGTAGCTTAAGCTAGATATTATATGAAATGTATTTTATTTAAAGACAAGGGATAGTTTTGTCTTAAAGTAAAAGTAACAGTTCCAGAACAGTAAAAGGGAAAGAAATTAGTTATCTTTTGCCTTTCAAATTGTCTAGGTCGACTTAAACATATGTAAATAAATTGGAGTGACCTAATCTTGTCTTCTACCATGAGTTAAAAGGTATGTAGGGTGGGGAAAGATCAGGTCTTCGTAACCTCCAGTCTCCAAGGTCGTATAGTACCACGGAAGCTTTCAAATGACCCTTTCCAACTAGGTGGAGACCCTTTTTAAGACAAAAAGAAGAAAAATTGCTGTTTTACTATAGTTACCAGAAATTAGGTGGATCCCAATCATAAAAGGACTGTAAACAATTGCTCTCTATTGTGGAGGAACTTTAAGAAGCCAAAAAATAGAAATCACAATGAGACACACCATAACACTTCACGTTATATCCATATCAATGAATTGGTCAGTCAAGCAGAGACTTTGTGATTTCCAAAGCCAGTTGATAAAATCTTTAAGGGCTAAAATTAGGTAGGGAAAATATGAGAAATAGTAAAAATTGAATGAAAACTTAGATTGTTTAAACAGACTTTATTTCAGTTACAGTTATGTTTTATGGTATACAGGCTTAAAATAATTTCTAAGACCTTTTAGGTAACTTATTGATGTTAAATTGAGTTAATAGATATTTGTCATGATTTAAACTCTGCTGCCAGTGGATCACACTTTAAGTAGCAATCTAAGCACTAAAAAGTATGTAAGTATCTTCACCTGTAGATGTACAATCAGATATTTGATACCATGAAGGGTGATTGCCACTTAACTTATTCCTGAGCCTTGCAACGCTAGAATAATCTTTTTCTTTTTTCTCATATTTCTCAAAAATCATAGTGGCTTGATTTTTGCCTGACCTCAGAAACAAGGTGGTCCTGTTTCTAGCTGCAGAATAGGAGTGGGATGAAAAAAAAAATCCTTTTCTTTAGAGCCATGTACATAAAGAAGCTATTCTCAAAACGTACTGAATGTAAGTGAACGCCTCTCTAAAGTAAGATTGTTCAGGTCTCAGGTTTATTATACTGATCACCAAATTATCATTGAGAAAATTTTAAAAACTATTGTTCATATACAAGAGTCAGATGAATGTCTTGAGACAAGAAGACATCATTTCCAGTAGGCATTTGGGTAATGGATGCCAGAGTGTTGTTCCATTTCTTATGAAGAGCTGAGGATACATTCATCTAGTTGAGGAAAACATCAATTATATATACCGTAAAAGCATACAACTGCAGTTTTGTATTTCCTTATTCTCACTCCTCTCTAACTTTTTGTTTCATGAAAGGCACAAGAGGAAAAATGAAGCTGCTGAAATTATTTATGGAAAATTTACAGTCTTCCAAGTGCACCTCTCCATGCTGTCTATCTATCTAGCTCGCCTCATTGCTCTGACTCACTCCATTCCTTTACTCTCACTTTTCTGGATCCAGTGGTGGCCCCAAAGCTGAGAAGTATCCACTCTCTTTGTACATGTGGGAAGCAGAGGTTCAGAATAGTTAGAGGCCCAGATTTCTCTCCAACCACCATGAAAAGGCCTGGAGTAAGCTTCATACCTCAGCCCTGGACAGATTCCAGGGCCCTCTCTCCCACCCCAAGAGGAGTTAGCAGAGATCCAAAAACAGAACCCCTGATAAGGAAAAGATTTCAAGCTTAGTATCCTATCTCTAAATTGAATTATTCTTTTTTTTATTGTACTTTAGGTGAAGGTTTACAAAACAAACTAGGTTTTCATTAAACATACTCTTTTATGACATTGATTAACAACCTCATGTCAGTGCTCTCTCTTCTTGACCTTGGGTTCCCTACTACCAGCTCTCCTGCCCCTCCTGCCTTCTAGTCCCCACCCCTGGCCTGTTGTGCCCCTTTAGTCTTGTTTTGCTTTATGGGACTGTCTAATCTTTGGCTGAAGGGTTAACCATCTAGCTGTACCGGACTCAGTCTGCTGGAGGTCGTGGCAGATGTGATCCATTAGTCCTTTGGAATAATCTTTCCCTTGTATGTTTAGTTTTCTTCATTCTCCCTTGCTCCCGAAGGGGTGAGACCAGTGGAGTATCTTAGATGGCTGCTCACAGGCTTTTAAGACCCCAGACGCTACTCACCAAAGTAGAATGTAGAATATTTTCTTTATAAACTATATTATGCCAATTGACATAGATGTTTTCTGAGACCATGGCCACCACAGCCCTCAGCCCACCAATTCAGTCCCTCATAGAGTTTGGATGTGTCTATGGCATTTCCATGACCTTGCCCTGTACAAGTTGTGCTGGCTTCCCCAGTACTGTATACTGTCTTATCCTTCACCAAAGTTACCACTTATCTACTGTCTATTTAGTGTTTTTCCATCCCCCCCGCCAACCTTCCTTGTAACCATCAAAAATTGTTCCTGTTTATGTGTAAACCTTTTCATGAGTTTTTACAGTAGTGGTCTCATACAATATTTGTCCTTTTGTGATTGACTTATTTCACTCAGCATAATGCCTTCCAGATTCATCCATATTATGAGATGCTTCACAGACTCATCATTGTTCTTTATTTTTGCGTAATGCTCCATTGTGTGTATGTACCCTAGATAGTTTATCCGTTCATCTGTTGATGGGCATCTAGGTTGTTTCCATCTTTCTGCTATTGTGAACAATGCTGCAATGAACATGGGTGTGCATATGTTTATTCGAGTGACAACTCTTATTTGCCCAGGATATATTCCTAGGAGTGGGATTGCTGGATCATATGGTATTTCTATTTTCTAGCTTTCTAAGGAAGCACCATATCGTTTTCCAGAGTGGCTGTATCATTTTGCATTCCCACCAGCAATGCATAAGAGTTCTGATCTCTTCGCAGTCTCTCCAACATTAATTCCTGTTTTTTTTTTTTATTAACTTTTATTAAGCTTCAAGTGAACGTTTACAAATCCAATCACTTTATCACATATAACTTTACATACATCTCACTCCCTACTCCTACTTGCTCTCCCCCTCTTGAGTCAGCCCTTTCAGTCTCTCCTTTCATGACAATTTTGCCAGCTTCCCTTTCTCTCTATCCTCCCATCCCCCCTCCAGACAAGAGTTGCCAACACAATCTCAAGTGTCCACCTGATATAATTAGCTCACTCTTCATCAGCGTCTCTCTCCCACCCGCTGACCAGTCCCTTTCATGTCTGATGAGTAGTCTTCGGGGATGGTTCCTGTCCTGGGCCAACAGAAGGTCTGGGGACCATGGCCACCAGGATTACTCGAGTCTCAGTCAGACCATTAAGTTTGGTCTTTTTATGAGAATTTGGGGTCTGTATCCCACTGATTTCCTGCTCCCTCAGGGGTCCTCTGCTGTGCTCCCTTTCAGGGCAGTCATCGGTTGTGGCCGGGCACCAACTAGTTCTTCTGGTCTCAGGATGATGTAGGTCTCTGGTTCATGTGGCCCTTTCTGTCTCGTGGGCTCTTAGTTGTCGTGTGGCCTTGGTGTTCTTCATTTTCCTTTGCTCCAGGTGGGTTGAGACCAATTGATGCATCTTAGATGGCCGCTTGTTAGCATTTAAGACCCCAGACGCCACATTTCAAAGTGGGATGCAGAATGATTTCATAACAGAATTATTATGCCAATTGACTTAGAAGTCCCCGAAAACCATGTTCCCCAGACACCCGCGCTTGCTCCGCTGACCTTTGAAGCATTCATTTTATCCCGGAAACTTCTTTGCTTTTGGTCCAGTCCAATTGAGCTGACCTTCCATGTATTGAGCGTTGTCTTTCCCTTCACCTAAAGCAGTTCTTATCTACTGATTAATCAATAAAAAACCCTCTCCCACCCTCCCTCCCTCCCCCTCTTGTAACCACAAAAGTATGTGTTCTTCTCAGTTTATACTATTTCTCAAGATCTTATAATAGTGGTCTTATACAATATTTGTCCTTTTGCCTCTGACTAATTTCGCTCAGCATAATGTCTTCCAGGTTCCTCCATATTATGAAATGTTTCACAGATTCCTCACTGTTCTTTATCGATGCGTAGTATTCCATTGTGTGAATATACCACAATTTATTTACCCATTCATCTGTTGATGGACACCTTGGTTGCTTCCAACTTTTTGCTATTGTAAACAGAGCTGCAATAAACATGGGTGTGCATATATCTGTTTGTGTGAAGGCTCTTGTATCTCTAGGGTATATTCCGAGGAGTGGGATTTCTGGGTTGTATGGTAGTTCTATTTCTAACTGTTTAAGATAACGCCAGATGGATTTCCAAAGTGGTTGTACCATTTTACATTCCCACCAGCAGTGTATGAGAGTTCCAATCTCTCCACAGCCTCTCCAACATTTATTATTTTGTGTTTTTTGGATTAATGCCAGCCTTGCGGGTGTGAGATGGAATCTCATCGTGGTTTTAATTTGCATTTCTCTAATGGCTAATGATCGAGAGCATTTTCTCATGTATCTGTTGGCTGCCTGAATATCTTCTTTAGTGAAATGCGTGTTCATATCCTTTGCCCACTTCTTGATTGGGTTGTTTGTCTTTTTGTGGTTGAGTTTTGACAGAATCATGTAGATTTTAGAGACCAGGTGCTGGTCGGAGATGTCATAGCTGAAAATTCTTTCCCAGTCTGTAGGTGGTCTTTTTACTCTTTTGATGAAGTCTTTAGATGAGCATAGGTGTTTGATTTTTAGGAGCTCCCAGTTATCTGGTTTCTCTTCTTCATTTTTGGTAATGTTTTGTATTCTGTTTATGCCTTGTATTAGGGCTCCTAGGGTTGTCCCAATTTTTTCTTCCATGATCTTTATCGTTTTAGTCTTTATGTTTAGGTCTTTGATGCACTTGGAGTTAGTTTTTGTGCATGGTGTGAGGTATGGGTCCTGTTTCATTTTTTTGCAAATGGATATCCAGTTATGCCAGCACCATTTGTTAAAAAGGCTATCTTTTCCCCAATTAATTGACACTGGTCCTTTGTCAAATATCAGCTGCTCATACGTGGATGGATCTATGTCTGGGTTCTCAATTCTGTTCCATTGGTCTATGTGCCTGTTGTTGTACCGGTACCAGGCTGTTTTGACTACTGTGGCTGTATAATAGGTTCTGAAATCAGGTAGAGTGAGGCCTCCCACTTTCTTCTTCTTTTTCAGTGGTGCTTTGCTTATCCGGGGCTTCTTTCCCTTCCATATGAAATTATTGATTTGTTTCTCTATCCCCTTAAAATATGACATTGGAATTTGGATCGGAAGTGCGTTAAATGTATAGATGGCTTTTGGTAGAATAGACATTTTTACTATGTTAAGTCTTCCTATCCATGAGCAAGGTATGTTTTTCCACTTAAGTAGGTCCTTTTGAATTTCTTGTAGTAGAGCTTTGTAGTTTTCTTTGTATAGGTCTTTTACATCCTTGGTAAGATTTATTCCTAAGTGTCTTATCTTCTTGGGGGCTACTGTGAATGGTATTGATTTGGTTATTTCCTCTTCGGTGTTCTTTTTGTTGATGTAGAGGAATCCAAGTGATTTTTGTATGTTTATTTTATAACCTGAGACTCTGCCAAACTCTTCTATTAGTTTCAGTAGTTTTCTGGAGGATTCCTTAGGGTTTTCTGTGTATATAATCATGTCATCTGCAAATAGTGATAACTTTACTTCTTCCTTGCCAATCCGGATACCTTTTATTTCTTTGTCTAGCCTAATTGCCCTGGCTAGGACTTCCAGCACGATGTTGAATAAGAGCGGTGATAAAGGGCATCCTTGTCTGGTTCCCGTTCTCAAGGGAAATGCTTTCAGGTTCTCTCCATTTAGAGTGATATTGGCTGTTGGCTTTGCATAGATGCCCTTTATTATGTTGAGGAATTTCCCTTCAATTCCTGTTTTGGTGAGAGTTTTTATCATAAATGGGTGTTGGACTTTGTCAAATGCCTTTTCTGCATCAATTGATAAGATCATGTGGTTTTTGTCTTTTGTTTTATTTATGTGATGGATTACATTAATGGTTTTTCTGATATTAAACCAGCCTTGCATACCTGGTATAAATCCCACTTGATCAGGGTGAATTATTTTTTTGATGTGTTGTTGGATTCTATTGGCTAGAATTTTGTTGAGGATTTTTGCATCTATGTTCAAGAGGGATATAGGTCTATAAAATTTTCTTTTTTTGTAATGTCTTTACCTGGTTTTGGTATCAGGAATATGGTAGCTTCATAGAATGAGTTGGGTAGTATTCCGTCTTTTTCTATGCTTTGGAATACCTTCAGAAGTAGTGGTGTTAACTCTTCTCTGAAAGTTTGGTAGAACTCTGCAGTGAAGCCGTCCGGGCCAGGGCTTTTTTTTGTTGGGAGTTTTTTGATTACCGTTTCAATCTCTTTTTTTGTTATGGGTCTATTTAGTTGTTCTACTTCTGAATGTGTTAGTTTAGGTAGGTAGTGTTTTTCCCGGAATTCATCCATTTCTTATAGGTTTTCAAATTTGTTAGAGTACAATTTTTCATAATAATCTGAAATGATTCTTTTAATTTCATTTGGTTCTGTTGTGATGTGGTCCTTCTCATTTCTTATTCGGGTTATTTGTTTCCTTTCCTGTATTTCTTTAGTCAGTCTAGCCAATGGTTTATCAATTTTGTTAGTTTTTTCAAAGAACCAGCTTTTGGCTTTGTTAATTCTTTCAATTGTTTTTCTGTCTCTAATTCATTTAGTTCAGCTCTAATTTTTATTATTTGTTTTCTTCTGGTGCCTGATGGATTCTTTTGTTGCTCACTTTCTATTTGTTCAAGTTGTAGGGACAGTTCTCTGATTTTGGCTCTTTCTTCTTTTTGTATGTGTGCATTTATCGGTATAAATTGGCCTCTGAGCACTGCTTTTGCTGTGTCCCAGAGGTTTTGATAGGAAGTATTTTCATTCTCGTTGCATTCTATGAATTTCCTTATTCCCTCCTTGATGTCTTCTATAACCCAGTCTTTTTTCAGGAGGGTATTGTTCATTTTCCAAGTATTTGATTTCTTTTCCCTAGTTTTTCTGTTATTGATCTCTAGTTTTATTGCCTTGTGGTCTGAGAAGATGCTTTGTAATATTTCGATGTTTTGGACTCTGCAAAGGTTTGTTTTATGACCTAATATGTGGTCTATTCTAGAGAATGTTCCATGTGCGCTAGAAAAAAAAGTATACTTTGCAGCAGTTGGGTGGAGAGTTCTGTATAAGTCAATGAGGTCAAGTTGGTTGATTGTTGTAAGTAGGTCTTCCGTGTCTCTATTGAGCTTCTTACTGGATGTCCTGTCCTTCTCCGAAAGTGGTGTGTTGAAGTCTCCTACTATAATTGTGGAGGTATCTATCTCACTTTTCAATTCTGTTAAAATTTGCTTTATGTATCTTGCAGCCCTGTCATTGGGTGCATAAATATTTAATATGGTTATGTCTTCCTGATCAATTGTCCCTTTTATCATTATGTAGTGTCCTTCTTTATCCTTTGTGGCGGATTTAAGTCTAAAGTCTATTTTGTCAGAAATTAATATTGCTACTCCTCTTCTTTTTTGCTTATTGTTTGCTTGATATATTTTTTTCCATCCTTTGAGTTTTAGTTTGTTTGTGTCTCTAAGTCTAAGGTGTGTCTCTTGTAGGCAGCATATAGATGGATCGTGTTTCTTTATCCAGTCCATGACTCTCTGTCTCTTTATTGGTGCATTTAGTCTATTTACATTCAGCGTAATTATAGATAAATAAGTTTTTAGTGCTGTCATTTTGATACCTTTTTATGTGTGTTGTTGACAATTTCATTTTTCCACATACTTTTTTTGTGCTGGGACGTTTTTCTTAGTAAATTCTGAGATCCTCATTTTCATAGTGTTTGACTTTATGTTAGTTGAGTCGTTATGTTTTTCTTGGCTTTTATCTTGAGTTATATAGTTGTTATACCTTTTAGTGGTTACCTTATTATTTACCCCTATTTTTCTAAGTAAAAACCTAACTTGTATTGTTCTATATCGCCTTGTATCACTCTCCATATGGCAGTTCAATGCCTCCTGTATTTAGTCCCTCTTTTTGATTATTGTGATCTTTTACCTATTGACTTCCATGATTCCCTGTTATGTGTATTTTTTTTTAATTAATCTTAATTTGTTTGTTTTTGTGATTTCCCTATTTGAGTTGATATCAGGAGGTTCTGTTTTGTGACCTTGTGTTGTGCTGATATCTGATATTATTGGTCATCTGACCAAACAATATCCTTTAGTATTTCTTGTAGCTTTGGTTTGGTTTTTGCAAATTCTCTAAACTTATGTTTATCTGTAAATATCTTAATTTCGCCTTCATATTTCAGAGAGAGTTTTGCTGGATATATGATCCTTGGCTGGCAGTTTTTCTCCTTCAGTGTTCTGTATATGTCGTCCCATTCCCTTCTTGCCTGCATGGTTTCTGCTGAGTAGTCAGAACATATTCTTATTGATTCTCCCTTGAAGGAAACCTTTCTTTTCTCCCTGGCTGCTTTTAAAATTTTCTGTTTATCTTTGGTTTTGGTGAGTTTGATGATAATATGTCTTGGTGTTTTTGTTTTGGGATCAATCTTAAATGGGGTTCGATGAGCATCTTGGATAGATATCCTTTCGTCTTTCATGATGTCAGGGAAGTTTTCTGTCAGGAGTTCTTCAACTATTTTCTCTGTGTTTTCTGTCCCCCTCCCTGTTCTGGGACTCCAATCACTCGCAAGTTATCCTTCTTGATAGAGTCCCACATGATTCTTAGGGTTCCTTCATTTTTTTAATTCTTTTATCTGATTTTTTTTCAGCTATGTTGGTGTTGATTCCCTGGTCCTCCAGAAGTCCCAGTCTGCATTCTAATTGCTCGAGTCTGCTCCTCTGACTTCCTATTGCATTGTCTAATTCTGTAATTTTATTGTTAATCTTTTGGATTTCTACATGCTGTCTCTCTATGGATTCTTGCAACTTCTTAATTTTTCCACTATGTTCTTGAATAATCTTTTTGAGTTCTTCAACAGTTTTATCAGTGTGTTCCTTGGTTTTTTCTGCAGTTTGCCTCATTTCATTTGTGATGTCTTGAAGCATTCTGTAAATTAGTTTTTTATATTCTGTATCTGATAATTCCAGGATTGTATCTTCATTTGGGAAAGATTTTGATTCTTTTGTTTGGGGGCTTGGAGAAGCTGTCATGGTCTGCTTCTTTAAGTGGTTTGATATGGATTGTTGTCTCCGAGCCATCACTGGGAAACTAGTTTTTCCAGAAAATCCGCTAAAAAAAAAATGCAGTCAGATCCCTATCAGAGTTCTCCCTCTGGCTCAGGCTATTCGGATGTTAATGAAGCCACCTGGGGAGGGTGGGGGAGGGAACAGAGAGATAGGAGAGTAGTACCTCAGAATATAGCCAGAGTTGCTTGTTTTGCTTGGAATGACTATTATATCTGAGATTCCCACAGGGCGCGTCGCCTATGTGTGCTGGCTGTGTGGAGATTGCCCCCGGGGGTTCTGGCCCGCTGGCGTCACGGTCAGATCCTCCGATTCCAGCCCCACGCCCAGCGTCAAGGCTCCCCTACTGGGACGGTGCACTCTCGACTCCAAAATCAGTCGCTGCCTCCCGGGGACTTCTTGTCCCTCCAGCCGCGTTGCCGTGCCGCCTCCGCTAACCGGTTGGGCCCCCTCCCGGGATTAGTTCAGGTGGGTGGAGCAGCTCCCCGTGCTTGTGCCGTGACCAAGTGCCCCGGCTGGGACGCTGTTCTTCCTGCTCCAATACCAGTTGCTGCCTCCTGGGGACTTCTCCTACCTGCTGCGTCCCACGCCGCCCGCGGAACTGGCTGGTCCCCCTCCCGGGGTTAGTTCAGGGGGGTGGAGCAGCTCTCCGTGTTTATGCCGTACCTGCGTCCAGTCCAAATCCCGGCGGGATGGTTCCCCGGCTGGGACGCTGCTCTCCCCATTCCAAGACCAGTCACTGCCTCCCGGGGACTTCTCCTACCGGCTGCGTCCCACGCCGCCCGCGGAACTGGCTGGTCCGCCTCCCGGGGTTAGTCCAGGGAAGTGGAGCAGCTCTCTGTGCTTGTGCCGTACCTGACTGGTACGCTGGCTCCAGGCTCTGAAAACAATCGCTGCTTCCCCATATTAGTTCGTTCTCCATCTCTAAATCTGTGTTTGTTGTTCAGGGTTCGTAGATTGTTATGTATGTGATCGATTCACTTGTTTTTCCGTGTCTTTGTTGTAAGAGGGATCCGAGGTAGCGTCTGCCTAGTCCGCCATCTTGGCTCGGCCTCAATTCCTGTTGTTTTGATTCATGTCAGTAATGCCGGGATGAGAGGATATCTCCTTCTGGTTTTGATTTGCATTTCTCTAATGGCTAGTGATCGGGAGCATTTCCTTATGTGTCTGTTGGCCACTGAATGTCTTTTTTGGTGGTCTGTTCATTTCCTTTGCCCATTTTTTAATTGGATTATTTGTCTTTTTGTTGTAGAGGTGTTGGATTTTCCTGTAGATTCTAGAGATTAGACCTTTGTCTGATTTGTAATAGCCAAATATTTTCCCCAGGCTATAGATTCCCTTTTTACTCTTTTGCAGAAGTCTTTTGATGAACATAAATGTTTAATTTTTATAAGATCCCAGTTATCTAGCTTATTTTCTGGAATCTGTGTGCTGTTGGTTATGGTTTGTATCCTGTTAATGCCTTCTATTAGGGCCTCTAGCGTTGATAGTATTTTTTCTTCTATGAACTTCATAGTTTTGGGCTTTATATTTAGGTCTTTTATCCATTTTGAATTTGTTTTCGTGTATGGTGTGAGTTATGGGTCCTTTTTCATTTTTTTTGCAGATGGACATCCAGTTTTGCCAGCACCATTTGTTAAAAAGACTGTCTTTTCCCCACTTGATGGACTTTGGGCCCTTGTCAAAGATCAGGTGACTGTAGATGGATGGATTTATATCTGGGTTGTCATTTCTGTTCCATTGTTCAATGTATTTTTCATTGTACCAGTACCAGGCTGTTTTGACTACCATAGCTGTATGGTAGTTTCTGAGGTCAAGTAGTGCTAGTCCTCCTATTTTATTCTTCTTCTTCAGTAGTGCTTTACTTATCCGGGGCTTCTTCCCTTTCCATATGAAGTTAATGATTAGTTTCTCCATCTCTTTAAAGAATGTTGTTGATATATGGATAGGGATTGCATTGTGTTTGTAAATTGCTTTGGGTAGAATTGTCATTTTCACAATGTTGAGTCTACCTATCCACGAGCATTGTATGTTTTCCATTTATGTAGATCTCTTTTGGTTTCTTGCAGTAGTGTTTTGTAGTTTTCTTTGTACAGATCTTTTACATACCTGGTTAGATTTATTACTAAGTAAAAAAAAAAATTTTATTTTATGTTTTAGGGGCTATTATAAATGGTATTGTTTTCCTGATTTCCTTTTCATTGTTCTCTTTATTGGTGTATAGGAATCCAACTGATTTTTGCATGTTCATCTTGCATCATGCTACTCTGCTGAATCTATTAGTTCCAGTAGTCTTCTCGTGGAGTCTTTTGAGTTTTCTATGTATAGTATCATATCATTCGCAAATAGGGACAGTTTGACTTCTTCATTACCAATTTGGATGGACTTTATTTACATTTCTTGCCTTATTGCTCTAGCTAGAACTTCCAGCGCAATGTTAAACGTTGTCCTTGTTAGGTGCCGTTGAGTCAGTTCCATCTCATAGCGATCCCATGTACAACAGAACAAAACACTGCCTGGTGCTGCACCATCCACACAATCATTGCTATGCTTGAGCCCATTGTCACAGCCACTGTGTCAATCCATCTCTTTGACAGTCTTCCTCTTTTTAACTGACCCTCTGATTTTCGAAGCATGATGCTCTTCTCCAGGGACTGATCGCTTCTTATAACATGTCCAAAATACCCGAGATGCGGTCTTGCCATCCTTGCTTTTAAGGAGCACTCTGCTTGCACTTCTTCTAAGACAGATTTGTTTGGTCTTTTGGAAGTCTCTGGTATATTCAATATTCTTCGCCAACACCACAACTCAAAGGCATCAGTTAAACTTTCCGGAATTCCCATTCTCTGCAATATTATCTATAATTTTTATGATCCACACGGTTAAATGCCTTTGCATAGTCAGTAAAACACAGGTAAACATCTTTCTGGTATTGTCTGCTTTCAGCCAGGATCCACCTGACATCAGCAATGATATCACTGGTTCCACGTCCCCTTCTAAATCTGGCTTGAATTTCTGGCAGTTCCCTGTCAATATACTGCTGCAGCTGCTTTTGAATGATCTTCAGCAAAATTATACTTGCAAGTGATATTAATGATATTGTTTGATAATTTCCGTATTCAGTTGGATCACGGATGTTAAATAGAAGCGGTGATAAAGGGCATTCTTGTCTTGTTCCTGTTCTCAAGGGGAATGTTTTCAGCCTCTCTCCATTAAGAATGATTTTGGCTGTTGGTTTTCTATAGTTGCCTTTTATTATGTTGAGAAATTTCCCTTCTAAACCTATTTTATTTAGAGCTTTTATCAGGAATGGGTGTTGGGCTTTTTCGAATGCCTTTTTTGTGTCGATTGAGATGACCACGAGATTCTTTCATTTTTTTTTTATTTGATAGATTACGTTGATTGATTTTCTAATGTTGAACCATCCTGGCATACCTGGTATGAATCCTACTTGGTCATGGTGTATTATTATTTTTTTTGATATGATGCTGAATTCTATTGGCTAGAATTTTGTTGAGCATTTTTGCATCTATATTCATGAGAGATATTGGTCTGTAAATTTCTTTTTTGTGGTGTCTTTGCCTGGTTTTAGTATAAGGGTTATGCTGACTTCATGGAATGAATTTGGAAGTACTGCTTCCTTTTCTATGTTCTGAAATAGTTTGAGTAGTACTGGCATAAGCTCTTCTCGGGATGTTTGGTAGAATTCTCCAGTAAAGCTATCTGGGCCAGGACTCTTTTTTTGTTGGTAGTTTTTTAATTACTTTTTCAATCTCTTCTCTTTTTATGGGTCTGTCCAGATTTTCAACATCATTTTGGGTAGGTAGGGTGTTTCTAGAAATTTGTCAATTTCCTCTAGGTTTTCAAATTTGTTGGAGTATAGTTTTTCATAGTACTCTGTTATGATCCTTTTTATTTCAGTTGGATCTGTTGTAATGTCCCCATTTCATTTCTTATTCAGGTTATTTGCATCCTATACTGTTTTTCTTTTGTCAGTTTGGCCAGTGGTTTGTCAATTTTGTTAATCCTTTCAAAGAACCAACTTTCGATCTTGTTGATTCTATTGTTTTTCTATTCTCTATTTCATTTTTATTTCATTTATTTCTGCTCTGATCTTCATTATTTCCTTTCTTCTGGTGGCTGTGGGCTTTTTTGCTGTTCTCTTTCTACTTTTTGAGTTGTGTAGGTAATGTTTTGGTTTTGTCCCTTTCTTCTTTTTTGATGTGTGCATTTATTGCTATAAATTGACCTCTGGGGACTGTCTTTGCTGTGTCCCAAAGGTATTGATATGATGTGTTTTCATTCTTGTTTGAGTCTAGGGATTTTTTTTATTCCATCTCTGATTTCTTCTGTTACCCAGTGGTTGTTAAGCAGGGTGTTATTCAATTTCCATGTAATTGATTTTTTTTTTCTTTGTACTTCCTGTTAATTTCTACCTTGATGGGGTTGGAGTCAGAGAAGATACTTTGTATAATCTCCATGATTTGTATTCAGGCTGTGGCCTGATGTTGTTTGTCCCAAAACTGAAGGACTCACTTTAGTAATTCTTGTAAGCTTGGTTTGGTTTTTACATATTTGCTTAATTTCTGTTTACCTGGAAATGTCCTAATTTCACCATCATATTTGAATGACAGTTTTGCAGGATAAAGTATTCTTGGTTTGCATTTTTTTTCTTTCAAGGTTTTATGTATGTCATCACATTGCCTTCTTGCCTGAATGGTTTCTCCTGAGTAATCAGAGTTTAGACGTTGCTTTTCCTCTGTATGTGGCTTTTCGTTTTTCTCAAGCTGCTCTCAGGATTCTTTCTTTGCCTTTGGTTTTAGCGAGTAGGATTATGATATGTCTTGGTGATTTCCTTTTGGGGCCTATCCTATATGGGGTTTGTTGAGCTTCTTGGATGGTCAGCTTTTCGTCTTTCATGATATTAGGGAAGTTTTCTGTCAGCAATTCTTCAATGATCCTGTCTGTGTTTTCCATTTTCTTCCCCTCTTCCGGAACTCCAATCACTGGCAAATTTTTGCTTTTGATTGGATCCCACATAATTCTCAGGATTTCTTCATTTTTCTTCATTCTTTTTTCTGATTTTTCCTCAGAGTTGTATCCAAATGTTTGTCTTTCCCTTCACTGATCCTGTTTTCCATCCTTTCAAACCTGCTCCTCAGCCCTTCTATGATGCCGACCATTTCTGAAATCTTGTTTATCATTTGTATTTCTAGTCGTTGCTTTTGTATGATTTCTAGTTGTTAATTTATTTTGGCATTTTGCTCCTGAATTCTTCCATTTTTTTGTCTGTATTTTCCATGAATTTGTCTACCTTTTCCATGAATTTCTTTTTTTTCCTAATCTTTTTCTGCTTTTTGCTTCAACTCTTGGATAGCTCTGAATGTTAGAGGTTTGAATTCCCTATCAAGTAATTCTAGTGTCTTTTCTTCTACTGGAAAGTCATCTCATGTTTTATTTTGGATGCATACTGGAGCCATTCTGTCCTGTTTTTTCATATGTTTTGACACTGTCTGCTGTCTTCAGGACATTCAGTAGTTATTTTCTTCATTTATTTGTTGTAGATTTCTTTGTTTTGTTCAGCTTTTTTGTTTTATTTGGTTATGTTTGAGCAGGCAGGCTGTGTGTTCTCAGTTGTTTGCTCATCTGTGGACACAGTAGTTTTCATCTCCTTGTTTAACGGGTAGGGCCAGCCATTCAGCTATGGTGCAGTAGGGCAGGTCCAGCTGAAGGGGAGGGGCTGGGATGGGTGGTTTGTGGCACATACTAGGGCTGACAGGGTGGGGTGGGAATAAGTGTGGGACAGGTTCCAGAAGGCCATACCTGTGCTGTCCCAGGTATGTGGTGTTCAGCACACAGTGCAGGTAGGCAGGAAGGATGGGGGAGGTTGTGATGTGTGGAGCTAGGATGGGTATGGGAAAGAAAAGAGAGAGGAGACAGATACAGGAACCAAAAACAAACATAAAAGAAACAAACAATGAGTGGAGTGGAGATGAGAAATGGAGAAAAACAAAAAGAAAATAAAAACTAGAAAAAAATGAAGAGAAACAAAGCCCCCAGGGATCTCACCAATGTGGCTGGGAAGAACAGGAAAGTTGCTCACAGGCCGTGCAGTACAGCCTGGCTAGAAGGGGCTCCAAAGTCACAAAAGGAAAAAGAAAACAAATTAACAAACAAAACAAAACAAGAAAGGAATGCCCCCAGGGATCCCACCAACACAGCTGTGCAACCAGTGTAGTAGCTCCCAAGCAGGGCACTACAGT
Organism: Loxodonta africana; assembly: GCF_030014295.1. Lineage (NCBI taxonomy): Eukaryota > Metazoa > Chordata > Mammalia > Proboscidea > Elephantidae > Loxodonta > Loxodonta africana. The sequence continues at coordinate 150,014,850 of NC_087369.1, forward strand.
CAAGGTAGAAGGTGCTCCCAAGCTTCAAAAAGAGAAAACAAAACAAAACAAAAAAAAAGCCCTGGGGATGCCACCAGCTGGCAGTGTAGTCTGGGGAGCAGTTCCCCAGCTGAGTGGCGCTTCACAGCCTTTCAAGAAGAAGCAAAACTGGCACACGGAGCCAGGTGTTGGAGAGAAAGGAAGGGGACGTGGCAAGAGACAGGAAGGAAACCAAAAGAAGCCAAAAAAAGCAACACCAGCCACAAACAATAGGCACTGATGGAGCTGGCCAGTGTGGGTGAGGCGAATTCAAGCCCCAACCAAGAGACCATGGCCTGCAGAAAGCCACGGAGGTAGAACGGGGGGAGAAGGATGGAGGGTGGGAAAAGCATATATCACCAGTTACCAGGTGTTCTGTCTCCTGCTGGGAGCTCCACAAAGCTGCTTTCCCATACTCCCTATCCGCTGATCTCCGACAGGAGTTCAAGGTGGTGAATCCATGCTGCATTAGCTGACAAGGAACCTCTGCAAGTATCTCCCCTCACACTCGGTTCTCTGTCAGTTTCTTATTCCATTCATTGCTTGGCTGAGGTTTTATGTCTTCATTTGATGCTTAGGGTTCCAGGATTGACATCTGTCTCTGTTTTACTTAGTTTTTCTGGTCTTTGGTGTGGAGGGATGGTGTGGTGCTTCTGTCTATAGAGCCATGTTGGCTCTGCCCTTCTAGATTGAATTATTCTTAATCTCGATAACTTTCAGTTCTAGGAAAATGAACTCCCTGATTGTCCCCTCATCTGCCCCTGGAATTCCTAAATTCTTTACTCCTTCTCATTTTTATTATTATTACATTTTATTTTGAAATCATTTGACTCACAAGAAATTAAAAAAATTTAGTTTCTGTGTAGCCTGTACCAAGTTTCCCCCAATAATATGCCACATTGCCTAAACTTGAAATTTGACATTGATACAATACTATTTACTCAGATGCATACCTTATTCATAGTTCACCTGTTTTCACCGCACGTATTTGTTGGTATATAGTTCTATGAAATTTTTCCACGTATCTAGGGATGTGTAACCATCACCGCAATCAGAATAGAGAACTGTTCTATCACCACAGATTACTCTGTCATGTTATTACTTAGTAGCCATACCCTCTCTCCAGCTCTAACCCCTTAGTGACCATTGATTTGTTCCCCATCAGCATCAGTTTCACACTTCAAAACATTTATATATAAGAATCCTACATATGTAACACTTCGAGATTAGCTTTTTAAACTAACCATGATGATCTTGAGATCTAGCCAAGTTATTGCGTGCACCAATAGTTTATTCCTTTTTATTGCTAAGTGGTATTCCATTGTATAGATAAACTGTTTACCAATTCACCCATTAATGATCTTGGGATCATTTTCAGGTTTGACTATAACTAATAATGCTGCTAGGAATATTTATGTACAGGCTTTTATGTGAATATAGGTTTTTATTTATCTAGGATAAATATACAAAGTATATGATTGCTGGGTCATATGGTAAGAGTATGTTTAGTTTTACAAGAAACTGCCAACTGTTTTCCAGAGTAGTTGTAGCATCTTACATTCCCACCCACAATCCATGAGATCCAGTTTCTGAGCTCCTTGCCAGTGCTTGGTATTTATTCCCAGTGCCATCGAATTACCTATGCATTTTATTTTAGTCATTCTAAGAGGTGTACAGTGCTATTTCCTTATAAGGTGACTCAGTGGTTACATGCTCAGCTGCTAACCAAAAGGTACGCAGTTTGAATCCACCAGCTGCTCCTTGGAAACCCCATGAGGCAGTTCTACTCTCTCCTATAGGGTCGCTAGAGTCCGATTTGACTTGATGGCAACGGGTTGTTTTTTTTTTTTTAAAGCAAATGATGTTGAAAATATTTTCAACTGTTTATTTGCCACCCATATATCTTCAGTGAAGTATCTGTTTGATTCTCTTTTGCCCATTTTCTAATTGATGGTATGTTTTCTAACTGATGAGTTTAGAGAATTTATTACATATTCTACACCCAAGTCTTTTTGTGATTTGTAAAAATTTCTCCAATGTGTGTCTTGTCTTTTTATTCCTTTAATATGTTCTTTTGCAGAAGAAAAGTTTTTCATTTCGATAATGTTCCATTGTAAGATATCTAAGAATTTGTCACTGACCCTAAGTCACAAAGGCTGTCTCCAATGTTTTCTTCTAAAGGTTTTATAGCATTATGTATTGCAAGTATATTAATGATCCATTTTCAGTTAACTTGTGTATAAGGTAAGAGGTGTAGGTTGAGGTAATTCTTTGCATATGAATGTCCAATTTTCAACACCATTTGTTATAAAGACTCTCCTTACTCCAATGAATTACTTTTGCACCTTCGTCAAAAATAGATAAGCCATACTTGTGTGGTTCTATTTCTTGGCTCTCTATTGTGTTTCACTGATCTATTTGTCTAAGTCTTCTCTACACCACATACTCTAGAACACTATAACTTTATAAAAAAAACTTTATAGTAAGTGTTAAAATCAGAAAGTGCTTTCCCTACAACAATATACATCTTCTTCCAAAATGATTTTTGCTATTCAAGTTCATATATCATTCCATACAAATTTTAGAATGAGGTTGCCTGTATCTACAAAGAATCATTCAGGCTCAATTTCTTTAATCTAGTTCTTTTTTATTTTATTTTTTCTTCCCTATTCATCTCTTCTTTGCACCTGCATTACCTCTCATTCCAAATTCCCCCACCAACCTGTGGAAACCCACCAGTGTGTATCTTCTTTTACTTTTCTTAATGTGCTTATAACCACAAATACACATCTTCACTTTCATATGTACTCACACATGTGCATAAATATGCCTACACATGGGAAAGTGTCATTGTTTTCTTTACCCCTGAAAAAAAATTTATATTATACAGACATCTTTGCATTTTGCGTGTCTCTCCCAATAGTATTATGAAGATACTCCACAAATCAACGTGGCAAAATTCCCACTATGCATAATTTATTGTAACATAATATTTCCAGTATTTTACACCCCATATAATATTGCCATAAACACCCTTGAAAATAAAATAAAATAAACAGAAAGACTAATAATCACTAGAGGTGGTGATGCTTCATACACTTTCCTACTGGAGCGCAGGGACACTGAGCTTAGAGAATCCTAAACAAATGGTGATTTCTGAGCCCATCTCTCCTTGTCAGCCAAGTACAGTAGCTCCAACCTATTTAGATGCCCAATCACATAAAAGCAAAGCAAGAGTCTTATTGTGGTAAGGATCCACCCAGCTAAAGGGTTTGTTGAGCTCTACAAACAAGGTAGCATTCCTGCTTGTACTCCTATTCCCACCCCCCATCCCGACCCTCTCCCCCTGCTGACTATGCCTCCTGGACACTGGGTCTGTTGGAACCACCCAATACACTCATTCACAATGCAGATTCCAGGACCCCTGCTGAGTCAAGCCGGTGGGCATGAGGCCCAGATGCTTTGACTACAAACTGCAGGGGGCAGGCTCAACTCACAAGCCAAGGATTTCTCAAGAGAAGACAACTTTTGAGGCACATGGGAGGGGAAGGGTGGAATAGAACCACTTAAAGATTCACTACCAGGGTCAGAAAATATTCTGGTGCCACCAAGAATGAAACATTCTCAGAAAGGGCAAAACACTTTATTGAAGATCATGCTAAGGGATGACCTCACTTGCCCTTGGTGCCCTTGTGCTTCAAGGCTTCCAGCTGTCCTCTGCTGTGCTCAGGGTCCTCTAAAAGCATCTTCTCTGGACCACTGATGGCCCAAATTCCTTGAAATTGGCAGAGGTGACCCACATTTGCCTGAAAGTGCTTAAAGAGGTTGCAATGGATGCGCCAATCCACGCAGAGAAACTCCTGGTAGGAGAAGCTGTGATCTTGATGGTGGTCCCCTCTGAAGCTAACAGCTTCAGGTCTTTCAAGAGGCGTTCCATAAAGCCAGGGAATAGAGTGGTGCCCCCAGCCAGCACAATGTCCGCAAAAAGGGTCATCTGGATGTCGGTGTCGCACTTCATGATGCTGCTAGCAGTCATTTTCGAGAGCCCAGGACTGTGGACGCCCAGCTGGTCAGGCGCAAAGAGGGCCTCGGGCACCTGGTACAGCTGTTCCCCCATGCAGATGACAGTCCCATCTGGCAATTTGTATTCTTTCAGAACCTCCTGTGGCCTCTTGCTTAGCTCCTTCTCTATGTCAACAGCCACATAGCACAGCTTCTCTTTAATGTTGTCCACCAAGCACCTGTTGAGTATGCTGGGGCGGACACGCCTGCTGGACAGGAGGAGCTGGGTGAGGTATTCTGTGAGGTCCCTCCCTGCCACAAAGAGCTTGTTCACGGCATGAGCTTGGGGGTAACCATCCAAGACAGGGACAGTGCAAGTGACCCCATCTCCACTGTCCACCACGAGGCCCGTGACGCAGCCATAGGCATAGAGTGATAAAACTGCTTGGTTACACAGATAGAAGGCGGGAACGTTGAAGGTCTCAAACATTACCTCTGCCATCTTTTCACGAATCTCCCTTGGGTTCAAGGAAGGCTCAGTCATGAGGACGGGCTGGGCACTGGGTTCCACACCTAGTTCGCACTCAAAAATGTGATGCCAGAGCTTCTCTGCGTCCTCCCAGCCCATGACAAGGCCACGCACAATGGGGTAGTGCAGGTGTAGGGTATCATACTTGGACAGGGTATCTTCCCCCACATAGTATGCATTCTCTTTGAAGCCATCTGAACACAAGTCCAATTTTGGATACCCCACAGCAGAGTCGATAACGTGAGTGGGTCTAATCACTCCAGACAAGCCTGCTTTGCACAGTCCAGACCCATTGTCAAAAATCACAGCTGGAGTATCTAATATATGTCGATTAAACATGTCTACAGCAGAATCTTCTGAGCTTCACCAAAATAAAGACAGAACACTTGGACTACTTTTTGACACAACACCCACCTCTGAAGCTCAAAAGCCACGGGATTCCGCAGTGTTCAGTTTGTCCCCCAGGTGGAGCTAGCAGGCTGTGCCCAATCCTCAAGAATATCCCATCCTCAGCCCATGAAGCTGTCGTCCTTTCACATGGCCCAGGGCCTGCTGCGGCCTTTACAAGGATGGCTGTCCCCTATGTAACAATGTAACCAGGCAACAATTGTCCTCAGTAAGCATCAGAGGGACCTTAAAGGGGCGGAGCTCTGACCCACCAGCACACCCTGCTAGGTGAGACAGGAAGCAGAAAAAGACAAACCATACCTACCTATGAGTGGCTGTCATAAGCTTGTGAACCCAAACCAGAGGCCTAGCCTTAGAACCAAGGGAAGGAGCCCACCTGTGGGCTGGTCGCAGAGAACTGGCTTCTCTGCTCAGCTGAGCTGCTATTTGGGGGATGACAAAAACACAGTTCCCTTTGCTAAGGGGAAACACTAAGCACCAGACACACAGCTGGGTCAGAGTAGCGACACCGAAAACCCAGTTCCAGCAGACACTCAGATTATTCTTTCTTATTTCCCCCTATATTTGTTATCGTTGTTGTTGCTGGACAGATACATGAAGATATAATTCATATACCATGCAATTCATCCATTTAAACTGTACAATTAGGTGGTGCAGCGGTCAAGAGCTATGGTTGCTAACCAAAAGGTCAGCGGTTCGAATCCACCAGCTGCTCCTTGGAAACCCTACAGGACAGGCCAACTCTGTCCTATAGGGTTGCTTTGAGTTGGAATTGACTTGACAGCAATGGGTTTGGTTTTTGGCTTAGTATATTCATGGATATGTGCCGTCAGCACCAAAGTCAATTTTGGAACAGTTCTAAATCCTTATCCTTTATTTATCACTCCAATATCACCCCATTCCCTCGCTCCAAAGGAACCACTAACCTGTTTTCTGACTCTATAGATTCAGCTCTTCAGGATATTTCTTATAAATGGAATCATACAATATGTGGCCTTTTGTGTCTGACTTTGCTCACTTAGCATATTGTTTTCAAGACTCATCCATGTTTTAGCATATTCCATTATTTCATTGTTTTAATGACAGCGACTTTGGCATGGTTCTATTTGACTGTCTTTCTATGTAGCTACACCCACCTCTTAAGTTACACTTATTGCTGGCTGATTATCAATTTTAACCATGGGATATAGAATACCCCATAGACTAAATAAATTTGGGCTTCTTTGAAGGGATTGTTTTCAAGTTCATTGTTTGAAATTTGATGTGAACTCATGAGGTTTCCTTCCAGATACCTCTGTGCTGCTTCTCTCTAGCAAAATAACTGACCTATAGCTTAGCCTATATCTCCAATGCTTCCACCAATGTCCTCCCAATTGCCTTTCAGTATTTTCTTCCCTAGAAACACTGGCACTGTAGTGGTTAAGTGCTACAGCTGCTAACCAAAAGTTTGGGAGTTCAAATCCACTAGGCGCTCCTTAGAAACTCTGTGGGGCAGTTCTATTCTGTCCTATAGGGTCGCTATGAGTCTGAATCGGCTCGACAGCAGCGGGGTATATAGCCTTCCCTAGTATTTGAGAGTGTTCTTAGAATTGTACTTGTATACATTGTGTTGTAAATGAAGTTAGTTCCTTTTGGAAGTGATTACAACTTGTGTGTTTTCCTAGCCTATACCTCTTCCCGCCCCTGCTTCTCCCAGTAGAAGCACTGAGCCATGGCTCTGGAGCTGGGGGTGAAGACAACGGCACAGTTTTCTCTGAGTGACTCTCACATATTAGGAGGTCTGAGCTTAGTGGAGGGGGAAAGTACCTCAGGTCTTCTCAGTTTGCCTTTCCTGGCATGGAACCACTGCCTTATGAGCCTTGGTAAGTGTGATTGGGACACCAGTGACCTCAGTGGGACTGTGCCCAAGGTAGCACTTTCATCCCACATGAGAGGGCCGAGCAGAATAAGGAAGTATACATCTCTAAATCACACACACCAAGAACTTAGTCTCAGTAACACATAGCTGAATGCAGCATGAGAAATGTTGATGTCCTACTTCTCCCAGGAAGATGCCTTCTAGCTGGGAACTGTGAAAGCAGGGAGTCCTGTATCAAGTTTCCATTTTAATGAATTAGGAGGGAGAGGAATCCTGGTTTAAGTAACACAAGCTCTCATTTTTATTAGCAAATTTTAGTACATTTTCGTGAATAAATGTTTCTTCATTTGCTGTGTCCTCAGGACCATTTCCAGAGACTTTAAATGATTGTTTTAAAAAGAATTTTCACCAGTTTCACTGGGAACCAGATTCTCAGAGCCCCTCATGCTGCTGTGTTAGAAGTCTATGCACACAATCAGATCTTGTGAAGTGGTACCAGCTGGTTGCCTCACACCACTGCCTTCATTCCTTGTTTGGTAATACAGCTTTCCTTTTGTTGTCATTTAGTGTTCTGAAATTTTACTGTGATTTGTGTAGATATCTTTCTTATAATTTATCATACAAATTTATTTATTTATCTGCTTTGATCAAGACATCTATTGAAGTAAAGATATTTCCATGACTGATAATAGATTTTTCAATATTTCCATCAAAATCTTCAGTTTCATTAGCATACCCCAAGTGAAAATGAGATTTAAATTGGGAAATAAAGATGGAATAGACCCAGTAGAGTAGACAGATATTGGTATATGACTCTGTTTGAGGTCTGGTTTTTTAGCCAGGATAATATTGAGAAGGTCATCTAGGTACTCCACACTTTTATGCTTCTTTCAATGATGACAGAATACCTTAAAGGAGTGGAATTATGTCCCATTTGATACTACTATATCCTACATATTCCATGCATAAATCTGTAGTAGTATTTATAGATTTCACTGTCCACTATTACCCTTCAGGAAATCCTAATGTCCAAACCCACCCACTGCCATCAAGTCAATTCCGACTCATAGCGACCCTATAGGACAGAGTAGAACTGCCCCATAGAGTTTCCAAGGAGCACCTGGCAGATTTGAACTGCTGACCTCTTGGTTAGCAGCCATAGCACTTGACCACTATGTCACCAGGGTTTCCAATCCTAGTGTAGTAGTCTTCTACTGAAGATAAGCTTCTGTATTCAAGTTATATTGGCCTGGCCTATTTTAACTTTAAGTAAGAGAAGATGGCTCATATTTACAACAAAAACAACAACAAAAATAAAAGAATAGCTGCTGAGGTTACTTATGTGCAAGCAAAACCCTTGTGGGATTTGGTTCCTTGGTCTGTAGGTTAAGGTCATGGTTTCATGGGACATCCCGGTTAACTGGCCTAATTACATGTTTAGTACTTCTGCTTTACATCTTAGTTCATTGCATACTGCCTGGGGTCTAAAAAGCTTGCAAGTAGACATCCAAGGCATAACAACGGGTCTCTATTTACCTGGCGCCACAGAGGAAGAAGGAGAGTCGGGAATAGGAGGAGGATATGGAATATGTTCCTAACTCCCTCCATGAACAACTGAGTCCTTTGCCTTGAGACCATAAGAACTGGATGGTGCTTGGCTAGCATTACTCAACATTTTGATCAAAGATTCTGTAGAAGTAGCCTAGTCAAAAGGAGGAAAATACAGAACAGAATTTTAAATTCACACAGACTTCAGGTTTCCTAGAGGTAAGAAGGTTGGATGAATGCCTGAATCTACTTCCCTGAGACAATCTTTAAACCTTAAACCAAAAATAGTCCTTGGAGTTTTCTTAAAACCAAACAATAGTTTACCTGCTAAAAAATGTCTGCATTGGTATCTGGGGTCTTAAACGTTACCAAGCGGCCGTCTAAGATGCATCAATTGGTCTCAACCCACCTGTACCAAAGGAGAATGAACACCAGGGACACAAGGTAATTACGAGCCCAAGAGACAGAAAGGGCAACATAAACCAGAGACTACATCAGCCTGAGACCAGAAGAACTAGATGATGCCCAGCTACAACCGATGACTGCCCTGACAGGGAACACAACGGAGAACCCCTGAGGGAGCAGGACAGCAGTGGGATTGTTGTTGTTGTTGTTAGGTGCCATCAAGTCGGTTCCAACTCATAGTGACCCTATGCACAACAGAACGAAACGCTGCCTGGTCCTGCGCCATCCTTACAATCGTTGTTATGCTTAAGCTTATTGTTGCAGCCACTGTATCAATCTATTTCGTTGAGGGTCTTCCTCTTTTCCGCTGACCCTGTACTCTGCCAAACATGATGTCCTTCTCCAGGGACTGATCCCTCCTGATGACATGTCCAAAACATGTAAGATGCAGTCTCGCCATCCTTGCTTCTAAGGAGCATTCTGGTTGTACTTCTTCTAAGACAGATTTGTTCATTCTTTTGGCAGTCCCTGGTATATTCAATATTCTTTGCCAACACCACAATTCAAAGGCATCAACTCTTCTTCGGTCTTCCTTATTCATTGTCCAGCTTTCACATGCATATGATGCAACTGAAAATGCCATGGCTTGGGTCAGGTGCACCTTAGTCTTCAGGGTGACATCTTTGCTCTTCAACACTTTGAAGAGGTCCTTTGCAGCAGATTTACCCAATACAATGTGTCTTCTGATTTCTTGACTGCTGCTTCCATGGCTGTTGATTGTGGATCCAAGCAAAATGAAATCCTTGACAACTTCTGGCTTTTCTCCATTTATTATGATGTTGCTCATTGGTCCAGTTGTGAAGATTTTGTTTTCTTTATGTTGAGGTATAATCCATACTGAAGACTGTGGTCTTTGATCTTCATTACGAAGTGCTTCAAGTCCTCTTCACTTTCAGCAAGCAAGGTTGTATCATCTGCATAACGCAGGTTGTTAATGAGTCATCCTCCAATCCTGATGCCCCGTTCTCCTTCATATAGTCCAGCTTCTCGTATTATTTGTTCAGCATACAAATTAAATAGGTACGGTGAAAGAATACAACCCTGATGCACAACTTTCCTGATTTTAAACCAATCAGTATCTCCTTGTTCTGTCCAAACAACTGCCTCTTGATCTATGTAAAGGTTCCTCATGAGCACAATTAAGTGTTCTAGAATTCCCATTCTTTGCAGTGTTATCCATAGTTTGTTATGATCCACACAGTCAAATGCCTTTGCATAGTCAATAAAACACAGGTAAACATCCTTCTGGTATTCTCTGCTTTCAGCCAGGATCCATCTGACATCAGCAATGATATTCCTGGTTCCACGTCCTCTTCTGAAACCGGCCTGAATTTCTGGCAGTTCCCTGTCGATATACTGCTGCAGCCATTTTTGAATGATCTTCAGCAGAATATTGCTTGAGTGTGATATTAAGAATATTGTTCTATAATTTCCACATTCGGTTGGGTCACCTTTCTTGGGAATAGGCATAAATATGGATCTCTTCCAATCAGTTGGCCAGGAAGCTGTCTTCCATATTTCTTGGCATAGACTAGTGAGAACCTCCAGCGCTGAATCTGTTTGTTGAAACACCTCAATTGATATTCCATCAATTCCTGGAGCCTTGTTTTTTGCCAATGCCTTCAGAACAACTTGGACTTCTTCCTTCAGTACCATTGGTTCCTGATCATATGCCACCTCTTGAAATGACTCAATATTGACTAATTCTTTTTGGTATAATGACTCTGTGTATTCCTTCCATCTTCTTTTGATGCTTCCTGCATCATTTAACATTTTCCCCATGGAATCCTTCACTATTGCAACTCTAGGTTTGAATTTTTTCTTCAGTTCTTTCAGCTTGAGAAACGCCGAGCGTGTTCTTCCCTTTTGGTTTTCCATCTCCAGCTCTTTGCACATGTCATTATTATACTTTATTTTGTCTTCTCGAGAGACCCTTTGAAAACTTCTGTTCAGTTCTTTTACTTCATGAATTCTTCCTTTTGCTTTAGCTGCTCGACGCTCAAGAGCAAGTTTCAGAGTCTCCTCTGACATCCATCTTGGTCTTTCCTTTCTTTCCTGTCTTTTCAGTGGCCTCTTGCTTTCTTCATGGATGATGTCCTTGATGTCATTCCACAACTCGTCTGGTCTTTGGTCACTAGTGTTCAATGTGTCAAAGACCCCAAATTCTTGTAAAAAGACTAGACTTAATGGTCTGACTGAGACTAGAAGAACCCTGGTGGTCATGCCCTCCAGACCTTCTGTTGGCCCAGGACAGGTGCCATACCCAAAGCTAACTCTTCAGACATGGATTAGACTGGACAGTGGGTTGGAGAGGAATGCTGGTGAGGAGTGAACTCTTTGGATCAGGTGGACACTTGAGACTATGTTGGCATCTCCTGTCTGGAGGGGAGATGAGAGGGTAGAGGGGGTTAGAAGCTGGTGAATAGACATGAAAGGAGAGACTGGAGGGAGGGTGCAGCTGTCTCATCAGGGGAGAGCAATTGGGAGTATGTAGCAAGGTGTATATAAGTTTTTGCATGAGAGACTGACTTGATTTGTAAACTTTCATGTAAAGCACAACAAAAATTTAAAAAAAAAACAGTGCAATGAATATCTCATCAAATTAAGACACACTTGGAAGAAGGATCCAGCAGTCTACTTCTGAAAAGAATTAGCCAGTGAAAACCTTATGAATAGCAGCAGAACATTGTCTGATATAGTGCTGGAAGATGAGCCCCCCAGGTTGGAAAGCACTCAAAAGATGACTGGGGAAGAGCTGCCCCCTCAAAGTAGTGTCAACCTTAATGACATGGATGGTGTAAAGCTTTCAGGATGTTCATTTGCTGATGGAACATGGCTCAAAATGAGGAAGAAACAACTGTAAACATCCATTAATAATCGGAACCTGGAATGTACGAACTACTAACCTAGGAACATTTGAAATCGTCAAAAATGAAACAGAACGCATAAACACCGATACCCTAGGCATTAGTGAGCCATAATGGACTGGAATTGGCCATTTTGAATCGTATAGTCTATTATGCTGGGGATGACAACTTGAAGAGCAATGGCGTTGCATTCATCGTCAAAACGAACATTTCAAGATCTATCCCAAAGTGCAAAACTGTCAGTGATAGGATACTATCCATACAACTACAAGGAAGACCAGTTAATACAACTATTATTCAAATTTACACAGCAATCACTAAGGCCAAAGATGAAGAAATTGAAGATTTTTATCAGCTTCTGCAGTGTGAAACTGATTAAACATGCCATCAGGATGCGTTGATAATTACAGGTGATTGGAATGCAAAAGTTGGAAACAAAGAAGATCAGAAGTTGGAAAATATGGCCTAGGTGATATAAAAGATGCCAGAGATTGAACGACAGAATTTTGCAATATCAATGACTTCTTCATTGCAAATATCTTTTTCACCAATGTAAACAGTGACTATACACATGGACCTCACCAGATGGAATACACAGAAATCAAATTCACTACATCTGTGGAAAGAGATGATGGAAAAGCACAATATCATCAGTCAGAACAAGGCCAGGGGCCGACTGTGGAACAGACCATCAATTGTTCATATGCAAGTTCAAGCTGAAACTGAAGAAAATCAGAGCAAGTCCAAGAGAGCTAAAATACGACCTTGAGTATATCCCACCTGAATTTAGAGACCATCTCAAGAATTGATTTGACATGTTGAACACTAATGACCAAAGACCAGACGAGTTGTGGAATGACATCAAGGACATCATACATGAAGAAAGCAAGAGGTCATTGAAAAAACAAGAAAGAAAAGTCCAAGATAGATGTCAGAGGACACTCTGAAACTTCCTCTTGAATGCCGAGCAGCTACAACAAAAGGAAGAAATGATGAAGTAAAAGAACTGAACAAAAGATTTCAAAGGGCGGCTCGAGAAGACAAAGTAAAGTATTACAATGACATGTGTAAAGGCCTGGAGATAGAAAACCAAAAGGAAAGAACACACTCTCGATGTTTCTCAAGCTGAAAAAAACTGAAGAAAAAATTCAAGCCTCAGGATAGTGAAGGATTCTATGGGGAAAATATTAAACAATGCAGAAAGCATCAGAAAAAGATGGAAGGAATACACAGAGTCAATATACCAAAAATAATTTGTCGAGATTCAACCATTTCAAGAGGTAGTATATGATCAGGAACTGATGGTACTGAAGGAAGAAGTCCAAGATGCACTGAAGGCACTGGTGAAAAACAAGGCTCCAGGAATTGACAGAATATCAATTGAGATGTTTCAACAAACGGATGCAGTGCTGGAAGTGCTCACTCGTCTATGCAAAGAAATTTGGAAGACAGCTAGCTACCTGGACAACCAATTGGAAGAGATCCATATTTATGCACCTTCCCAAGAAAGGTGGTCCAACCCAATGAAGAAATTATTAAACAATATCATTAATATCAAACACAAGCACAATTTTCGTGAAGATCATTCAAAAACGGCTACAGCAGTATATCAACAGGGAACTGCCAGAAATTCAGGCCAGATTCAGAAGAGGATGTGGAACCAGGGATATCATTGCTGATGTCAGGTGGATCCTGGCGGAAAGGAGAGAATACCAGAATATTTACCTATGTTTTACTGACTACACAAAGGCATTCGACTGTGTGGATCATAACAAATTATGGATAATATTGCGAAGAATGGGAATGCCAGAACACTTAATTGTGCTCATGAGGAACATGTACATAGATGAAAAGGCAGTTGTTCGCACAGAACAAGGGGATACTGAGTGGTTTAAAGTCAGGAAAAGCAGTGGGGTTGTATCCTTTCACCATAACTATTCAATCCGTATGCTAAGCAGATAATCCGAGATGCTGGAGTATATGAAGAATGAGGCATCAGGATTGGAGGAAGACTCATTAACAAACTGCGTTATGGAGATGACACAACCTTCTTGCTGAAAGTGAAGAGGATTTGAAGTACTTACTGATGAAGACCAAAGACCACAGCGTTCAACATAAAGAAACAAAAACAAAAATCCTCACAACTGGACCTATTAGCAACATCGTGATAAACGGAGAAGATTGAAGTTGTCAAGGATTTCATTTTACTTGGATCCACAATCGATACCCATGGAAGCAGCAGTCAGGAAATCAAAAGACGCATTGCATTGGGCAAATCGACTGCAAAAGAGCTCTTTAAAGTGTTGAAAAGCAAAGATGTCACCTTGAAAACTAAGGTGCGCCTGACCCAAGCCATGATATTTTCAATTGCATCATATGCATGTGAAAGCTGGACAATAAATAAGGAAGACCGAAGAAGAGTTGACGCCTTTGAATTGCGGTGTTGGAGAATATTGAATATACCATGGACCGACAAAAGAATGAACAAATCTGTCTTGGAAGAAGTATAGCCAGAATGTTCCTTAGAAGCAAGGATGGTGAGATTGCATCTTACATACTTTGGACATGTTGTCAGGAAGGATCAGTCCCTGGAGAAGGACATCATGCTTGGTAAAGTACAGGGTCAGCAGAAAAGAGGAAATCCCTCAACGCGGTGGATTGACAAAGTGGCTACAACAATGGGCTCAAGTATAGCAAGGCTTGTAAGGATGGTGCGGGACTCGGCAGTGTTTAGTTCTGTTGTACATAGGGTCATTAGGAGTCGGTACTGACTCGATGGCACCCAACAACAACAACAATGGCACAAGTAGAAACTGCTGAATTGGTATATGTTTTGCTATGTATATTCTCAACGACAACAACAAAATAAATAAAAATGAAATAAAGAGAAGACAGCTCAGATGCATGTGTTTTAGAAGAAGCTCATATCCCCAGTACATTATAACATTTCACAATATACCCTTACTGCTTCTCATTCTTCAAAACATCAGGATTGGGTTCTTTTCACAATTTAGTCCATCTACACATGCCACCCCACACGTCTTTCAGTTTGTCATACTGTGGGGGCTTGCGTGTTGCTGTAATACTGGAAGCAATGGCATGGGTATTGAAATATCAGTAGTAGATCGACAGGGAACTGTCAGAAATTCAAGCCAAATTCAGAAGAGGATGTGGAAAAAGGGATGTCATTCTTGATGTCAGAAGGATCCTGGCTGAAAGCAGAGAATACCAGAAAGATGTTTACCTGTGCTTTATTGACTGTGCAAAGGCATTTGACTATGTGGACCAATAATGGATAACTTTGAGAAGAATGGAAATTCCAGAACACTTAATTATGTTCACGAGGAATCTGTACATAGATCAAAGGGTATACTGCATGGTTTAAAGTTAGGAAAGTTATGCATCGGGATTGAATCTTTTCACCATACCTATATAATCTGTATGCTGAGCAAATAATCTGAGACGCTGGACTACATGAAGAAGAATGGGGCATCAGGATTGGAGGAAGACTCATTAACAACCTGCGTTATGCAGATGATACAACCTTGCTTGCTGAAAGTGAAAAGGACTTGAAGCACTTGGTGATGAAGATAAAAGAAAACAGCTTTCAGTATCGGTTACACCTCAACATAAAGAAAACAAAAATCCTCACAAATGGACCAATAAGCAACATCATGAGAAGTCGAAAAAATATCAAACTTGTCAAAGGTTTCATTTTACTTGGATCCACAGTCAACACACATGGAAGCAGCAGTCAGGAAATGAAAGGATGCATTTTATTGAGCAAATCTGCTGCAAAAGACCTCTTTAAAGTGTTAAAAAGCAAACATATCACTTTAAGGACTAAGCTGCACTTGACCCAAGCCACAGTGTTTTAAATCACTTCATAAGCATGTGAAAACTGGGAAGTGAATAAGGAAAACCAAAGAAGAATTGACGCTTTTGAGTTATGGTGTTGGCAAAGAATATTGAATATGCCATGGACTGCCAAAAGAATGAACAAAACTGTCTTAGGAAGTACAGCCAGAATGCTCTTTGTAAGCAAGGATGGGAGGACTTCATCTTACATACTTTGGACATGTTATCAGAAGGGATCAGTCCCTGGAGAAAGACATCATGCTTGGTAAAGTAGAGGATCAGCGAAAGAGAGGAAGACTCTCAATGAGACTGATTGACAAGGTGGCTGCAACAATGGGCTCAAGCATAACAATTATCATGAGGATGGCGCAGGACTGGGCAAAGTTTCGTTCTGTTGTACACAGGGTCACTATGAGTCGGAACTGACTCGAAGGCACCTAACAACAACAGCAACAACACATGCCATGCTCTAGACCAACACAGAAACAACAAATCAATAATGGCATCTGTCTTAGGCTGGGTTCTCTAGAGAACCAAAACCAATAAAGCATATAAATATGTATAGAGAGAGATTTATGTTAAGGAAAATGGCTCATGTGATTGAAGAGGCTGGAACACCCCAAGTCCGTGGATCAGAATAGAGGCTTCTCCTGATTCATGTAGCCACAGGGGCTGACAAACCCAACATGAACAGGTCAGAGAGCAGGACTCTTGCTTACACGCTGTGAATATCGACAAATCCCAAGACTGGCAAGCAAGACCACAAGGCTTCTCCTGATTTATGTACCTGTATGGGCTGGCAAACCCAAGATTGGTAGGTCTGGGAGCAGGACTTTTGCTCACAGGCTGTGAAAATCGATGAATCCCAAAATTGGCAGCTAAGCTGCTAGCTCAAGCCCCAAGAACCAGAGGTCATACAAACAGGAGCCAGCTGCAGGATCCAGAACAGGCAAG
Organism: Loxodonta africana; assembly: GCF_030014295.1. NCBI lineage: Eukaryota > Metazoa > Chordata > Mammalia > Proboscidea > Elephantidae > Loxodonta > Loxodonta africana. The sequence goes on from NC_087369.1 coordinate 150,031,357, forward strand.
AGCCAGAACGTCCGCTTATACTTGGATGCAGGCCACATGCCCAAGGAAATTCCCTTTCAACAGATTGGCTACTTAAAGCAGATCCCATCACAGGGGGTGATCACATACAAACACTGAGAATCATGGCCCAGCCAAGTTGACACACAATCTTATACATCACAGGATCCATTTTGTGGGGCACTTGTATTCTCTCATGTTAATGCTTATCTCAAAGGCCGAGTTGTGGATCTGAACACAATGCTTCCTGAATGCATATAAATATTCAATTAGAGGATGTCAGAAATAAATGTGGAGTATAAATATCAAAAAAATTCACTCTTTCTTAAAGCAATGAGAATACTGGCAAAAATTGACTGGATCATTCATTAAGAATTCTGGAAATTTACCAAAGGCTTGCAGCAATATGGGGAGCCTAGTTCAAAAAAGTGGTCTTGGTTGCCCAGTGGATAAGACATCAGCTGCTAACAAAAAGTTCAGCAGTTCAAATTAATCAGCCGCTCCTTAGAAACCCGATATGGCAGTTCTACTCTGTCCTATAGGTTCATATCTGAATTTTGATAACAACAGCAAACTTTGGGGAGTTTTATCCTGCCCTATCCCTGTTCCCCTTCCCGACTCCACAGTATCCTTGAAAAGCAAGAGTCCACAATTACAGTATGGAAAGAGAATAGAATAGAAGGTCCTTCAAATTCTCTTTCCTAGAAAATTGTCATTATTAAATTTATCTGGTGGGTCCTTTGAGGATCCCTGATGGTGCAGTGGTTAAAGCACGGTGGTTAAATTTTAAGCCCACTAGCTGCTCCACAGGAGAAGGATGTGGCAATCTGCTTCTGTACAAAGATTTACAGCCTTGGAAACCCTATGGGACAGTTGTACTCTGTCTTAAAGTGTTGCTATGAGTTGGAATCGACTCAACAGCAACAGGTTTGGGTTTAAATTTTTATATATTAAGATGTTAATTGTGATCCCTAGTAAAATCACAAACAACTAAATTATAGTAAATTAAATGGCAAGGGAATTTTTTTTTTTTAATCTGGGTGTTCCCTTTAACTGCTTTCACCAATACAGTAGGGGAGAAGTCATATTTTCGCCATGCTGGGAGTAATTGGTAACTTGCTTGGAAACTTTCACTTCTTGCTTCTTGGAGACATAAACTGACAGGGAACTGTTTTAGGGAGAGGCCATATGGATAAGCATTAAAGAATCAGATATGTGAATGAAAGCCATATTGCAAATCCAGCCCTGTAAAACATTCATATAAGTTTAGTCCCATTTACTAACTGCAATCACAAGACAGATAACAAATGAGAACACCCCAGCACAGAGTCATAAGAGATAGCTATCTGTTTTTTAAATCATGAAACTTTGGGGCAGTTTGATATAAAGCACTTGAAACCTGAAAATTAAAGAAGACAATCCTAAACGTACATGAATTTAATGAAAAAGATTCAAAATACATGAATCATAAACTGGCAGAAGTCACAAATGGAAAATGTTTAAAATCATCATTGGAGATTTGAACACCCCAGTCTAAGAATAAAATATAACAATTAGACAAAATAATCATTGAGAAAATAGAAGATCTTAACAACAGTAATAATCACCTTCTCCTAACTAACAGGTAAACCAAATTAAACCAGTTGCTGTCAAGTCCATTCCCACTCATGACAATCCCATGAGTGTCAGAGTAGAACTATGCTCCATAGGGTGTTCAGTGACTTATATTTTGGAAGTAAAACACCAGTCCTTTCTTCTGAGGTGCCTCTGGGTGAACTCAAACCTCCAACCTTTTGGTTAGCAGCTGAGCACTTAACAATTTGCATCGCTCAGGGACTCCAATTTACAGGTATAAAAACCCATTGTCATCGAGTTGATTCTGACTCATAGCGACCCTATAGGACAGAGTAGAACTGCCCCATAGAGTTTCCAAGGAGCACCTGGCAGATTTGAACTGTCGACCCTTTGGTTAGCAGCCGTAGCACTTAACCACTGTGCCACCAGGGTTTCCATTTACAGGTATACAACACTATATTCAACAAATATAGGCTACACATTGGTCAAAAATTAACATGAAGTAGTTCACTTAAGATAGACCCTATATTACAGCATTCAATAAGTTTCAAGTAATTACGAAATTTAAAAATCAGAGAATATTCTCTGACTAAAATAAATAAACTATAAATAAATATCAAAAGATAAGTAAAGAATCTCCACATAGTTAGAATTTAAACAATATACATATAAAAAAAAACAAAGATCTAAAAATAAATTGAAAGAATAAGAAAGTATTTCCAAATGAATAATGAAAAGACAGCATATAAATATTTTTGAGATACATCTAAAGCATTGCTTAGATGGAAATATTTAGGCACTAAATGCTTATTTTAAAAAACATGAAAACCTTTAAATGAATGATCTGAGATTCAACCTTAAGAGGCTAGAAAAGAAAGAGGAAATTAAACCCAAAGTAGGTAGTAAAAAAGAAATAGTGAAAAAATAATAGAGACAAATAATAGACAAGTGTTTATTCTCTGAAAATAGTAATAAAATTAATTAGCATCTAGCAAAACTTCTGTTAAAAGAAAAAAGACTCAAATTACCAATATGAAGAATGAAAAAGTTTATATCACTACAGTTACTATAAACATTAAATGTAGTAAGAAAGGAATATTATAAACAATTTTATGCATATTAACCTGACAACTTAGTTTCAATGGAAAATTCTTTACAGATCAAAAAAAGTATCATAAAAAAAAACAACCCAGTGCATCGAGTCTATTTTTTTATCTTAAAAATAGATGATCTAAATACCCTATATCTAGCAAAATAGTTTGAATTCATTTTCAAATCCCTTCCCTCAAAGACAACTATAGACCCAAATGGTTTCACTGGTGAATTCTATCAAACAACTCAAAAAGAAATAATACCTGTTTTGCACATACTTTTTATGAATAAAGAGAGAGAGGGAACATGTCTCAACCTACTTTAAGAAGCAAATATAACCCTGGCACAAAAAACTGAGAAAGAAATTATAAAAAAGAAAAAAATATATAAGAAATGAAAATTATAACCTGATATCTATCATGAACTTAGAGGCAAAATTTAACATAAAATGAGCAAATCAAATCAGTGGTATGTAAAAATGATAATACAACAAGACCACCTGGCATTTATTGCCAGGATGCAAAGTTAGCATTCAAACATCAATTGATGCAATTCAACACATTAACAAAATCAAATAAAAATCTTATGAACATGTTAACAGATGCAGAAAATACACTTGGCAAAATTCAACATCCTTTTAGGATAAAAACACTTATAAAACTAAGAACAGAATAAAAAAAAATCCCCAATCTGATAACAGGCATCTATAATAGTTAAGAGGGGCAGTAGTGGAATGTGCTCACAGCTTTATTACTTCTGCTTCCGGACATGATGGAGTAGCATGGATAAGATGTAACACCATCCCCCTGAAGACAACTAGAAAACTGGATGTTATATATAAAAACGTAAGTTTTCAGGCATTGATCAATTGGCAATACATGCTACTGATCACTGCAAAAATAGAAATAAAGTGATCCTTATGATTGCCTAAACTTACTACCTGGGGTGTGTTTCCTGACCACATAGCAAAGAGGAGAAGCCCATGTAGAGCCTAATAGTCTTGATGATTTGAGGAGAGGGAGTTTGGAGTTTGGAAAGTGCAGGGTGTCTCAAATCATGGAGCAAAATACTGGATTTTTTTCACAGTAAGAGAGCTCTGGAGAATTGCACAAGTGTCTGGATGAGTACTGACCTGGATATGTCTATGTGGTGAATATAAAGGTTGGAAAAGAAAACACTGGAAACTTCTGGGGAAAATAATCTTTACAGTTCACATAAGAGTGAAATGGTTTGTACTTTCACCTGCCAGAATGTAAAGACATCCAAATGCATCGGCCTTTAGGTTGAGACCTGTTATAGATTGAATTGTGTTGCACCAAACATGTGTTGAAATTGTAACCCCTGAGCCTGTAAATATGACCCTGTTTGAAAATAGGGGGTTTCCTTTTGGTATGTTAATGAGTATAGGGTGGATCCTAAACATAAATACTAGTTATAAAAACACCAGACTAGACAGAGACACCCACACAGGGAAGGCAAATGCTATCCTACAATAGAGGAAGATGATTCTACAGGCCCAGGAACTCCAAAGATTGCTGGCTAATAGAGGCTGAAATAGACAAAGACCTCCCCTAGAGCCACGCTCTGAATTTTGAATTTTAGTTTCCTCAGCTGTGAGAAAATAAATTCCTGTCTTTAAAGCCACCCATTTGTGATATTTCTATTATGACAACACTAATTTCTATTATGGTAGCACTTATGGAAACCAAGACAAGTCCTCAGAAGACTTTTGCTCTAATAGTGGAAACAAATTTTCCTTGGGTTAAAGACTGTTGTGGGTCCACGTTGAAAGGAACAGATTGATTCCAAGTAACTTAACTTCATCCCAGTATGAAAGCCCAACAATATTTAAAAGAATATAACAAAATCTTGCACCAAATAATGTAAAATTCAATTTGTCTGCACCCAATCAAAAATTACTAGGCCTGCAAAGAAGCAGGAAAAGAAATGGCACAAGAAAAGGAGAAAAGCAATCAATGTACACAGACTAATAAATGATAGTAATGATGGAATTAATAGAGAAAGATAATATATTAATTGCCCAGAGCATCTGCAACAAAGTGCCACAAAGTGTGTGGCTTATAATGATAGAAATTTATTGTCTCCAAGTTTGAATTCATGGTATTAGAAGGGTCATGTTCACTCCAAAGGCTCTAGGAGAATTTGTTTTTTCACTCCCAGGTTCTGGTAGCTCTAGGAATTCCTTGGCTTGCAGCAACAGCATAACTCCATCTCTGCCTCCATCTTCACATAGCCATCTTCCCTCTCTGTGCCTCTCTGTTTCTTCTTCTCTTTTATAAGGACAGCACTCATAGTATGACCTCATTTTAACTGAACTGATAACATCTTTAAAGACCCTATTTCCAAATAAGGGTCTCTTCACAAATACTAAAGGTTGAGATTTTAACATAACACAATCTATAAAAGATATTAAATACACTGCATATGTTTAAAAAGGATGAAGAAAAAAAAGAAACTGATGAAGAAAAAAACAGGAGATATGGAAGATTCAAATCAAGTGTCTAGAGTAGGAAATACACTATTTGAATTAAAAAGAAACTGAAGGAATTAGTAGACGATTAAGTATCACCGTGGGGGAGAAGGAGATCAGAGAACTCAAAGACATAGCAATAAAAAAGTCTCCAAAATAAAATACTGAGAGAAAAACATGGAGGAAAATAAACAAGGATCAGCAATATGTTGGGTGATATTTTGTGATGATGTATCTGTGATGAGAGTCATAAAGTAACAAACCAACAAACCAACTCAATGCCGTCGAGTCGATTCCGACTCATACTGACCATATATATATATATACGAAAACATAATGACCAAATATATTTAAATTTTGATGAGGATAACAAACCTAAGATCTTCAATAATCCCAAAGCAGAGGAAACATGAAGAAACCATGCAAAGCATATTTTAATCCAACTGCTGAAAAGCAGTGATGAAGGGAAAAATCTTAAATGCAGGCAGAGAAAGAAGACATTACATAAAGAGTAACATACAGAGGCAGAGCCAAGATGGTGGAATTGACAGACGCTTCTGGCAAGCCCTCTTTACAACAAAGACCCAAAAAAACAAGTGAAATGAGTATATTTATGACAAGCTAGGAGCCCTGAGCATCAAAGGCAAGCTTAGAAAATGAACAGAGTGGCAGGAGGAGGAAGAGAAGGTTCAGAAGCAGACAGGAGCTACTGGACCTGAATCATGGAGAGCCCTCAGGCACCATTACCGGAGCAGCGGCGGTGGCGGGCTGGTAGTAGCGTTTGGCTGCAGTTTCCTCAGGGAGAAGCAGCCAGCCACACAGCCTACTTACACGTCCAGAACCAGAAAAGAACGGTGCTCTTGGCAAAAGCTAAGTACTTGAGTATATATTACCACACCTCCCACCCCAAGGCCAGCTTCAGCGGCTGAATTCCCTGGGACTGAGACAGGCACTGTTGAGTCCCTAGAGCCATCCTCCTGGCCTTGGAGAAGGAAAAAATTTGCAACTGGGGGAAAAGATAATTTCCAACTCCGCTAACCAGGGGAGCTCAGGACAAAAGTGGCTCATGTCCAGGCGTAAATGGTCTGTCAACTCTGGGCACATTTCCCCTCTGCATGGACCTGTGTGGGCCTATTTCAGGAGAATAGGCCCTTGTTGACAGACTCCAACCGTTTCAGTTCTGCCATGGAGAGGTGGGTGTTCAATGTTTGATATTGCTTTGCCTATTAAACAGGGTTCTCACCTACCCACGTCAGGGGCCTAAGAACTGTTAGCTCCACTCAGGTCACACAGCCACCTGCAACAGTGGTCTAAGGAAAACTGGTACCTCCCAGTCCTTACAACCAAAAACTTTGGGTGCCCATGGTCCCTCTGCAGAAACCACCCACCGGCACACTCTATGGAACAGGGATGCACTTTCCTCAGAGACACTTGGGGGTTGGTTCTCAGCCCCTTGCCTTGTTCAGAGCATGACCCCCTACTGCAATCAGATATGGGTACATACACCAATCACCCCTGCCCTTCTAAGACTGAAGGACAGAGCCTGTACCACACACTTGATAATCAGCTACCTGGACACCTGAGCTGAATTCATACAAGAAAAGTGAATGGACTCCTAGACTGATATACCTGATAACAACTCTAGCCATCTGGGGACAGGACATCAGAGCTCCAAAGGTGAAAATAATCAAGCTAGCTCACTCAAGCAACCCATTTGGGCATATCAAAACAAAACAAAGCAAGAAGCTATGACACAGTAAGCAAGCATAAACTAATACAATAACTTATAGATGGCTCGGAGACAACAGTCAATATCAAGTCACATAAAGAAACAGATCATGATCACCTCAACAAGCTCTCAAAACAAAGAATCCAGGAATCTTCTAGATGAAAGCGCATTCCTGGAATTACCAGATGCAGAATACAAAAGATTAATATACAGAACCCTTCAAGACATCAGGAAGGAAATGAGGCAGTATGCAGAACAAGCTAAGGAACACACAGATAAAGCAATTGAAGAAATTAGAAAGATTATTCAGGAACTTAATAAAAATTTAATAAGCTGGAAGAATCCATAGACAGGAATCAGAAATTCAGAAGATTAACAATAAAATTACAGAATTAGACAACTCGATAGAAAGTCAGAGGAGCAGAATTGAGCAAGTGGAAGGCAGAATTCTGAACTTGAAGATAAAACACTTGGCACCAATACATTTGGAGAAAAATCAGAAAAAAGAATTTAAATAAATGAAGAAAGCTTAAGAATCATGTGGGACTCAATCAAGAGAGATAACCTACCAGTGACTGGAGTACCAGAACAGGGAGGGATAACAGAAAACACACAGAGAATTCTTCAAGATTTGTTGGCAGAAAACTTCCCTGATATCAAGAAAGATGAGACGATATCTGTCCAAGAAGCTCACCAAACTACACATAAGGTAGACTTTAAAAACTTACCAAAACCAAAGGTAGAGAATTTTAAGACCAGCTAGGGATAATTGAAAAGTCACCTACAAAAAAGAGTCAATAAAAATAAGCTCGGAGTATTTGGCAGAAACCATGCAGGCAAGAAGGCAATGGGATGACTTAAATAAAGAACTGAAGGAAAAAAATTGCCAGCCAAGAATCATATCCAGCAAAACTGTCTCTCAAATAGGAAGGTGAAATTAGGACATTTCGAAATAAACTAAGTTTAGGGAATTCTTAAAAACCAAACCAAAACTACAAGAAATACTAAAGGGAGTTCTTTGGTTAGAAAATCAATAATATCAGGTATCAACTCAAGACTAGAACACTGGGCAGAGCAACCAGAAGTCAACCCAGACCGGGAAATCACAAAATAACTCAAGATAAAAGAACACTCAAAACAGGGAAACAGTGATGTTATTATGTAAAAGAAGACAACAATAAAACAATAAAGAGGGGCTAAGAAATGTAGTCATAGGTTTTTCATACAGAGAGGAAGGCAAGGTGATATAAAGAAACAACAGTTATGTTTAAACTTAGAAAAATAGGGGTAAATCTTAAGGACACCATAAAGGACACAAACTATCCTACACATCAAAATAAAATACAAGAAAAAAATACAGACTCAGCAGAAACAAAATCAACAACAATGACTAAGAGGAAAAGACAATATATAAAGATAAACTACTCAGCACAAAAAATTAAGCAGGAAAAAGAAATTGTCAACAACACACAAAAAAAGACATCAAAATGACAGCACTAAATTCATACCTATCCATAATTACTCTGAATATAAACGGACTAAATGCATTAATGAAGACACAAAGAGTGGCAGAATGGATTAACAAACATTGTCCGTCTATATGCTGCCTACAAAAGACACACCTTAGACTTAGAGACAAAAAAAACCTAAAACTCGAAGGATGGAAAAAAATATATCAAGCAAACAATAATCAAAAAAGAGCAGGAGTGGCAATATTAATTTCTGACAAAATAGACTTTAAAGTTAAATCCACCACAAAGGATAAGGAAGGACACTATATAATGATTAAAGGGACAATATACCAGGAGGAAATGACCAAATTAAATACTTATGCACCCAGTGACAGGGCTGCAAAATACATAAAACAAACTCTAACAGCATTGAAAAGTGAGATAGACAGCTCCACAATTATAGAAGGAGACTTCAACACATCACTTTCGGTGAAGGACAGGAGATCCAGAAAGAAATTCAATAAAGACATGGAATATCTAAATGCCACAATCAACCAGCTTGACCTTATAAACATATACAAAAAACTCCACCCAACAGCAGTCAAGTACAGCTTATTTTCTAGTGCACATGGAACATTCCGTAGAATAGACCACATATTAGGTCATAAAGCAAGCCTTTCCAGCTTGCAAAACACTGAAATATTACCAAGTATCTTCTCTGATCATAAGGCCATAAAAGTAAAAATCAATAACAGGAAAAAGAAATCAAACACTTGGAAACTGAACAACACCCTTCTCAAAAAAGACTGGGTTATAGAAAATATTAAGGATGGAATAAAGAAATTCATAGAATCCAATGAGAATGAAAACACTTCCTATCAGAACTTTTGGGACACAGCTAAAGCAGTGCTCAGAGGTCAATTGATATCAATAAATGCACACATACAAAAAGAAGAAACAGCCAAAATCGAAGAATTATCCCTACGGCTTGAACAAATAGAAAGAGAGCAACAAAAGAAACCCTCAGGCACCAGAAGAAAGCAAATAATGAAAATTAGACGACAATTACATGAAATACAAAACAGAAAAACAGGTAGCAAGAATTAACAAGACAGGGGGAGGCGGGGCCAAGATGGCGGACTAGGTGGACGCTACCGCGGATCCCTCTTGCAACAAAGACTCGGAAAAACAAGGGAATCGATCACATACATAACAATCCACGAACTCTGAACAACAACCACAGACTTAGAGACAGAAAACGAACAAATACCGGCAGACAGCGACTGTTTTCAGAACCAGGAGCCAGCGTACCAGCCGACTACCTGGAAAATCTAGTTTCCCAGTGATGGCTCGGAGACAGCAGTCCATATCAAACCACATAAAGAAACAGACCATGACAGCTTCTCCAACCCCCCAAACAAAAGAATCAAAATCTTTCCCCAATGAAGATACAATCCTGGAATTATCAGATACAGAATATAAAAAACTAATTTACAGAGTGCTTAAAGATATCACAAATGAAATTAGGATAAATGCAGAAAAAGCCAAGGAACACACTGATAAAACTGTTGAAGAACTCAAAAAGATTATTCAAGAACATAGTGGAAAAATTAAGAAGTTGCAAGAATCCATAGAGAGACAGCATGTAGAAATCCAAAAGATTAACAATAAAATTACAGAATTTGACAACGCAATAGAAAGTCAGAGGAGCAGACTCGAGCAATTAGAATGTAGACTGGGACTTCTGGAGGACCAGGGAAACAACACCAACATAGATGAAAAAAAATCAGATAAAAGAATTAAAAAAAATGAAGAAACCCTAAGAATCATGTGGGACTCTATCAAGAAGGATAACCTGCGAGTGATTGGAGTCCCAGAACAGGGAGGGGGGACAGAAAACACAGAGAAAATAGTTGAAGAACTCCTGACACAAAACTTCCCTGACATCATGAAAGACGAAAGGATAGCTATCCAAGATGCTCATCGAACCCCATTTAAGACTGATCCAAAAAGAAAAACACCAAGACATATTATCATCAAACTTGCCAAAACCAAAGACAAACAGAAAATTTTAAAAGCAGCCAGGGAGAAAAGAAAGGTTTCCTTCAAGGGAGAATCAATAAGAATAAGTTCAGACTACTCAGCAGAAACCACGCAGGCAAGAAGGGAATGGGACGACGTATACAGAGCACTGAACAAGAAAAACTGCCAACCAAGGATCATATATCCAGCAAAACTCTCTCTGAAATATGAAGGAGAAATTAAGATATTTACAGATAAACACAAGTTTAGAGAATTTGCAAAAACTAAACCAAGACTGCAAGAAATGCTAAAGGAGATTGTTTGGCCGGATGACCAATAATATCAGATACCAGCACAATACAAGGTCACAAAACAGAATGTCCTGATATCAACGCAACTCAAATAGGGAAAGCACAAAAACAAACAAATTAAGACTAATTCTAAAAAATAAATAAATAAACAAAATAATACACACAACAGGAAATCATGGAAATCAATAGATAAACGATCACAATAATCAAAAAGAGGGACTAAATATAGGAGGCATTGAACTGCCAGATGGAGAGTGATACAAGGCAATATAGAACGATACAAGTTAGGTTTTTACTTAGAAAAATAGGGGTAAATAATAAGGTAACCACAAAACGGAATATCAATCCCATAACTCAAGAAAAAAGCCAAGAAAAACGTAACGACTCAATAAACACAAAGTTAAACATTATGAAAATGAGGATCTCACAAGCTACTAAGAAAAACGTCTCAGCACAAAAAAGCATGTGGAAAAATGAAATGGCCAACAACACACATGAAAAGGCATCAAAATGACAGCACTAAAAACTTACTTATCTATAATTACGCTGAATGTAAATGGACTAAATGCACCAATAAAGAGACAGAGAGTCACGGACTGGATAAAGAAACACGATCCATCTATATGCTGCCTACAAGAGACACACCTTAGACTTAGAGACACAAACAAACTAAAACTCAAAGGATGGAAAAAAAATATATCAAGCAAAAAAGAAGAGGAGTAGCAATATTAATTTCTGACAAAATAGACTTTAGACTTAAATCCGCCACAAAAGATAAAGAAGGACACTAGATAATGATAAAAGGGACAATTGATCAGGAAGACATAACCATATTAAATACTTACGCACCTAATGACAGGGCTGCAAGATAAATAAATCAAATTTTAACAGAATTGAAAAGAGAGATAGACACCTCCACATATATAGTAGGAGACTTCAACACACCACTTTCGGAGAAGGACAGGACATCTAGTAAGAAGCTCAATAGAGACATGGAAGACCTACTTACAACAATCAACCAACTTGACCTCATTGACTTATACAGAACTCTCCACCCAACTGCTGCAAAATATACTTTTTTTTCTAGTGCACATGGAACATTCTCTAGAATAGACCACATATTAGGTCATAAAACAAATCTTTCCAGAAACTAAAATATCGAAATATTACAAAGCATCTTCTCAGACCAGAAGGCAATGAAGCTAGAAATCAACAACAGAAAAACTAGGGAAAAGAAATCAAATACTTGGAAAATGAACAATACCCTCCTGAAAAAAGACTGGGTTATAGAAGACATCAAGGAGGGAATAAGGAAATTCTTAGAAAGCAACGAGAATGAAAATACTTCCTATCAAAACCTCTGGGACACAGCAAAAGCAGTGCTCAGAGGCCAATTTATATCGATAAACGCACACATACAAAAAGAAGAAAGAGCCAAAATCAGAGAACTGTCCCGACAACTTGAACAAATAGAAAGTGAGCAACAAAAGAACCCATCAGGCACCAGAAGAAAACAAATAATAAAAATTAGAGCTGAACTAAATGAATTAGAGAACAGAAAAACAATTGAAAGAATTAACAAAGCCAAAAGCTGGTTCTTTGAAAAAATTAACAAAATTGATAAACCATTGGCTAGACTGACTAAAGAAAAACAGGAAAGGAAACAAATAACCCGAATAAGAAATGAGAAGGACCACATCACAACAGAACCAAATGAAATCAAAAGAATCATATCAGATTACTACATAAAATTGTACTCTAACAAATTTGAAAACCTAGAAGAAATGGATAAATTCTTGGAACAATACTACCTACCTAAACTAACACATTCAGAAGTAGAACAACTAAATAGACCCATAACAAAAAAGAGATTGAAACGGTAATCAAAAAACTTCCAACAAAAAAAAGTCCTGGCCCAGATGGCTTCACTGCAGAGTTCTACCAAATCTTCAGAGAAGACTTAACACCATTACTATTGAAGGTATTTCAAAGTATAGAAAAAGACGGAATACTACCCAACTCATTCTGTGAAGCTACCATCTCCCTGATACCAAAACCAGGTAAAGACATTACAAAAAAAGAAAATTTTAGACCTATATCCCTCATGAACATAGATGCAAAAATCCTCAACAAAATTCTAGCCAATAGAATCCAACAACACATCAAAAAAATAATACACCCTGATCAAGTGGGATTTATACCAGGTATGCAAGGCTGGTTTAATGTCAGAAAACCATTAATGTAATCCATCGCATAAATAAAACAAAAGATAAAAACCACATGATCTTATCAATAGATGCAGAAAAGGCATTTGACAAAGTTCAACACCCATTTATGATAAAAACTCTCACCAAAATAGGAATTGAAGGAAAATTCCTCAACATAATAAAGGGCATCTATGCAAAGCCAACGGCCAATATCACTCTAAATGGAGAGAACCTGAAAGCATTTCCCTTGAGAACGGGAACCAGACAAGGATGCCCTTTATCACCGCTCTTATTCAACATCGTGCTGGAAGTCCTAGCCAGGGCAATTAGGCTAGACAAAGAAATAAAGGGTATCCAGATTGGTAAGGAGGAAGTAAAGCTATCACTATTTGCAGATGACATGATCGTATACATGGAAAACCCTAACGAATCCTCCAGAAAACTACTGAAACTAATAGAAGAGTTTGGAAGAGTCTCAGGATATAAAATAAACATACAAAAATCACTTGGATTCCTCTACATCAACAAAAAGAACACCGAAGAGGAAATAACCAAATCAATACCATTCACAGTAGCCCCCAAGAAGATAAAATACTTAGGAATAAATCTTACCAAGGATGTAAAAGACCTATACAAAGAAAACTATAAAACTCTGCTACAAGAAATTCAAAAGGACATACGTAAGTGGAAAAACATACCCTGCTCATCGATAGGAAGACTTAACATAGTAAAAATGTCTATTCTACCAAAAGCCATTTATACATATAACGCACTTCCCATCCAAATACCAATGTCATACTTTAAGGGGATAGAGAAACAAATCACTAATTTCATATGGAAAGGAAAGAACCCCCAGATAAGCAAAACAATACTGAAAAAGAAGAAGAAAGTGGGAGGCCTCACCCTACCTGATTTCAGAACCTATTATATAGCTACAGTAGTCAAAACAGCCTGGTACTGGTACAACAACAGGCACATAGACCAATGGAACAGAATTGAGAACCCAGATATAAATCCATCCACGTATGAGCAGCTGATATTTGACAAAGGACCAGTGTCAGTCAATTGGGGAAATAATAGTCTTTATAACAAATGGTGCTGGCATAACTGGACATCCATTTGCAAAAGAATGAAACAGGACCCATACCTCACACCACGCACAAAAACTAACTCCAAGTGGATCAAAGACCTAAACATAAAGACTAAAACGATAAAAATCATGGAAGAAAAAATAGGATCTACCCTAGGAACCCTAACACAGGGCATAAACAGAATACAAAACATTACCAAAAATGATGAAGAGAAACCAGATAACTGGGAGCTCCTAAAAATCAAACACCTATGCTCATCTAAAGACTTCACCAAAAGAGTAAAAAGACCACCTACAGACTGGGAAAGAATATTCAGCTATGACATCTCAGACCAGCACCTGATCTCTAAAATCTACATGATTCTGTCAAAACTCAGCCACAAAAAGACAAACAACCCAATCAAGAAGTGGGCAAAGGATATGAACACACATTTCACTAAGGAAGATATTCAGGCAGCCAACAGATACATGAGAAAATGCTCTCGATCATTAGCCATTAGAGAAATGCAAATTAAAAGTACAATGAGATTCCATCTCACACCAACTCGACTGGCATTAATTCAAAAAACACAAAATAATAAATGTTGGAGAGGCTGCGGAGAGATTGGAACTCTCATACACTGCTGGTGGGATTGTAAAATGGTACAACCACTTTGGAAATCCATCTGGCGTTATCTTAAACAGTTAGAAATAGAACTACCATACAACCCAGAAATCCCACTCCTCGGAATATACCCTAAAGATACAAGAGCCTTCACACAAACAGATATATGCACACCCATGTTTATTGCAGCTCTGTTTACAATAGCAAAAAGCTGGAAGCAACCAAGATGTCCATCAACAGACGAATGGGTAAATAAATTGTGGTATATTCACACAATGGAATACTACGCATCGATAAAGAACAGTGACGAATCTCTGAAACATTTCATAACATGGAGGAATCTGGAAGGCATTATGCTGAGCGAAATGAGTCAGTTGCAAAAGGACAAATATTGTATAAGACCACTATTATAAGATCTTGAGAAATAGAAAAAACGGAGAAGAACACAGACTTATGTGGTTACAAAGGGGGGAGGGAGGGAGGGAGGGAGAGGGCTTTTTATTGATCAATCTGTAGATAAGAACTGCTTTGGGCGAAGGGAAAGACAACACTCAATACAAGGAAGGTCAGCCTAATTGGACTGGATTAAAAGTAAAGAGGTTTCCGGGATAAAATGAAAGCTTCAAAGGTCAGCGGAGCAGGGGCTGGAGTCTGGGGAACTTGGTTTGAGGGGACTTCTAAGTCAATGGGCTAAACAATTCTATTATGAAAACACTCTGCATCCCACTTTGAATTGTGGTGCCTGGGGTCCTAAATGCCAACAAGCGGCCATCTAAGATACATCAATTGGTCTCAACCCACCTGGAGCAAAGGCAAAGGAAGAACACCAAGGTCACAAGACAACTAAGAACCCAAGAGACAGAAAGGGCCACATGAACCAGAGACCTACACTATCCTGAGACCAGAAGAACTAGTTGGTTCCCGGCCACAATCGATGTCTGTCCTGTCAGGGAGCACAACAGACAACTCCTGAGGGAGCAGGAGACCAATGGGATACAGACCCCAAATTCTCATTAAAAGACCACACCTAATGGTATGATTGCGACTAGAGGAATCCCAGAGACAATGCTCCCCAGAACTTCTGATGGCACAGGACAGGAACCATCCCCGAAGACAAATCATCAGGCATGAAAAGGACTGGTCAGTGGAGGGGAGAGAGATGCTGATGAAGAGTGAGCTAATTAAATCAGGTGGACACGGGAGAATGTGTTGGCAACTCTTGACTGGAGGGGGGATGGGAAGATAGAGAGAGAGGGACGATGGCAAAATTGGCACGAAACGAGAGACTGTAAGGGCTGACTCAATAGGGGGAGAGCAAGTGGGAGAAGGGAGTAAGATGTATGTAAACCTACATGTGACAGACTGATTGGAATGGTAAATGTTCACTTGAAGCTTAATAAAAATTAAAAAAAAAAGAATTAACAAGACAAAAAGATGGTTCTTTGAGAAAATTAACAAAATTGATAAACCATTGGCTAAACTGACAAAAGAAAAACAGGAGAGGAAGGAAATAACCCGAATAAGAAATGAGATGGGCGATATTACAACAGACCCAAATGAAATTAAAAAATCATATCAGATTACTACGAAAAATTGTACTCTAACAAATTTGAAAACCTAGAAGAAATGGATGAATTCCTAGAAACACACTACCTACCTAAACTAGCACAAACAGAGGTAGAACAACTAACGAGACCCATAACAAAAGAAGAGATAAAAGGTAATCATAAAACTCCCAACAACAACAAAAAAAGCCCTGGCCTGGAGAGCTTCACTGCAGAGTTCTACCAAACTTTCAGAGAAGAGTTAAGACCATTACTACTAAAGGTATTTCAGAGCATAAAAAAGGACGGAATACTACCAAACTCATTCTATGAAGCCACCATATCCCTGATACCAAAAGCAGGTAAAGACACCACAAAAAAGAAAATTACAGACCTATATCCCTCATGAACTTAGAAGCAGAAATCCTCAACAAAATTCTAGCCAATAGAAGTCACAACATATCAAAAAAATAATTCACTATGGCCAAGTGGGATTCACACCAGGCATGCAGGGATGTTTCAACATTAGAAAAACAGCTAACATAAGACATCATATAAATAAAACAAAAGACAAGAATCACATGATTTTATCAATTGATGCAGAAAAGGCATTTCACAACGTTCAATACCCATTCATGATAAAAAAAAACTCTCAGCAAAATAGGAGTAGAAGGAAAATTCCTCAACATAAAAAAGTGCATTTATACAAAGCCAATAGCCAACATCATTCTAAATGGAGAGAGTCTGAAAGCATTCCCCTTGAGATCGGGAACCAGACAAGTATGCCCTTTATCACCACTCTTATTCAACATTGTGCTGGAAGTCCTAGCTAGAGCAATTAGGCTGGATAAAGAAATAAAGGTATCCAGATTGGCAAGGAAAAATTAAAAGTATCTCTATTTGCAGATGACATGATCTCATACACAGAAAACCCTAAGGAATCTTCAAGAAAACTACTGAAACTAATAGAAGAGTTCAGCAGAGTATCGGGATACAAGATAAACATACAAAAATCACTTGGATTCCTCTACACCAACAAAAACAACATTGAAGAGGAAATCACCAAATCAATACCATTTACATTAACCCCCAAGAAAATAAAATACTTAGGAATAAATCTTACCAGAGATGTAAAAGACTTATACAAAGAAAACTTCAGTACACTTCTGCAAGAAACCAAAAGAGACTTACATAAGCGGAAAAACATACCTCGCTCGTGGATAGGAAGACTTAACATTATAAAAATGTCTGTTCTACGAAAAGCGATCTATAGATACAATGCAATTCCTATCCATTTCCAATGGCATTTTTTAATGAGATGGAGAAACTTATCACCAACTTCATATAGAAGGGAAAGAGGCCTCAGATAAGTAAAGCATTATTGAAAAAGAAGAAAAAAGTGGGAGGGCTCACTCTACCTGGTTTCAGAACCTATTATACCGCCACAGTAGTCAAAACAGCCTGGTACTGGTACAACAACAGACACATGGACCGATGGAACAGAATTGAGAATCCAGACATGAATCCATCCATATATGAGCGGTTGATATTTGACAAAGGCCCCAAGTCAGTTAAATGGGGAAAAACACAGTCTTTTTAACAAATGTTGCTGGCATAACTGGATATCCATCTGTAAAAAAATGAAACAAGTCCCATACCTCACACCGTGCACAAAAATGAACTCAAAATGGATCAATGACCTAAATATAAAATCTAAAACAATAAAGATCATGGAATAAAATATAGGGACAATGTTAGGAGCCCTAATACATGTCATAAACAGTATACAATACATTACTAACAATGCGGAAGAGAAACTAGATAACTGGGAGCTCTTAAAACTCAAAAACTTAAGCTCATCCACTTTAAAGTCAGGAAAGGTGTGCGTCAGGGTTGCATTCTTTCACCATACCTATTTAATCTGTACACTGAAAAAGTAATACGAAAAAAAAAAAAAGTAATACGAGAAGCTGGACTATGTGAAGAAGAACGGGGCATCAGGATTGGAGGAAGACTCATTAACAACCTGCGTTATGCAGATGACAAAACCTTGCTTGCTGAAAGTGAAGAGGACTTGAAGCACTTCGTAATGAAGATCAAAGACCACAGCCTTCAGTATGGATTACACCTCAATATAAAGAAAACAAAAATCCTCACAACTGGAACAATGAGCAACATCCTGATAAATGGAGAAAAGATTGAAGTTGTCAAGGATTTCATTTTACTTGGATCCACAATCAACAGCCGTGGAAGCAGCAGTCAAGAAATCAAAGATGCATTGCATTGGGCAAATCTGCTGCAAAGGACCTCTTCAAAGTGTTGAAGAGCAAAGATGTCACCCTGAAGACTAAGGTGTGCCTGACCCAAGCCATGGTATTTTCAGTTGCTTTTCATATGCATGTGAAAGCTGGACAATGAATAAGGAAGACTGAAGAAGAGTTGACGCCTTTGAATTGTGGTGTTGGAGAAGAATATTGAATATACCATGGACTGCCAAAAGAACGAACAAATCTGTCTTGGAAGAAGGGCAGCCAGAATGCTCCTTAGAGGCAAAGATGGCGAGACTGCGTCTTACATACTTTGGACATGTTGTCAGGAGGGATCAGTGCATGGAGAAGGACATCATGCTTGGCAAAGTACAGGGTCAGCGGAAAAGAGGAAGCCCCTCAACGAGGTGGATTGACACAGTGGCTGCAACAATGAGCTCAAGCATAACAATGATTGTAAGGATGGTGCAGGACTGGGCAGTGTTTTGTTCTGTCGTGCATAGGGTCGCTATGAGTTGGAACCGACTCAATGGCACCTAACAACAACAACAACATGCTCATCCAAAGACTTCACCAAAAGAGTAAAAAGGCTACCTATAGACTGGGAAAAAGTTTTTAGCTATGACATTTCCGATCAGCGTCTGATCTCTAAAATCTACTTGATACTGCAAAAACTCAACTAGAAAAAACAAATAACCCAATTAAAAATGGGCAAAAGATATGAACAGGCACTTCACTAAAGAAGACATTCAGGCTGCTAACAGATACGTGAGGAAATGCTCACCATCATTAGCCATTGGAGAAATGCAAATCAAAACTACAACGAGTTTCTATCTCACTACAAAAAAAAAAACAAGGCTGGTATTAATCTAAAAAACACAATATAATAAATGTTGGAGAGGTTATGGAGAGACTGGAACACTTATACACTGCTGGTGGGAATGTCAAATGGTACAACCACTTTGGAAATCCATTTAGCGCTTCCTTAAAAATCTAGAAATAGAACTACCATACAATCTAGCAATCCCACTCCTTGGAATATATCCTAGAGAAATAAGAGCCTTTACATGAACAGATATATGCACACCCATGTTCACCGCAGCACTGTTTACAATAGCAAAAAGATGGAAGCAACCAAGGTGCCCATCAACAGATGAATGGATAAATAAATTACAGTATATTCATACAATGATATACTACGCATCGATAAAGAACAGTGATGAATCTGCAAAACATTTCATAACATGGAGGAATCTGGACAGCATTACGCTAAGTGAAATTAGTTGCAAAAGGACAAATATTGTATAAGACCACTATTATAAGAACTTGAGAAATAGTTTAAGCAGAGAGGAAAATATTCTTTGATGGTTGCGGGGGGATGGGGGATGGAGGGGGGAACCCAGTAAACCCAGTGCCGTCGATAGTAGATAAGAACTACTTTAAGTGAAGGAAAAGACAGCACACAGTACAGGAGAGGTCAGCACAACTGGACGAAATCAAAAGCAAATAAGTTTCCTGAATAAACCAAATGCTTCTAAGGCCAGCATAGCAGGAGTGGGAGTTTGGGACCATGGTTTTAGGAGACATCTAAGTCAATTAGCATAATAAAGTCTATTAGGAAAACATTCTGCATCCCACTTTGGAGAGCAGCATCTTGGGTCTTAAACACTAGCAGGCGGCCATCTAAGATACATCAATTGGTCTCAACCTACCTGGAGCAAAGGAGAATGAAGAACACCAAAGACACAAGGTAATTATGAGACCAAGAGACAGAAAGGGCCACATAAACCAGAGGCTACATCAGCCTGAGACCAGAATTAGATGGTGCCCAGCTATAACAGATGACTGCCCTGATAGGGAACACAACAGAGAACCCCTGAGGGAGCAGGAGAGCAGTAGGATGTGGACCCCAAATTCTCGTAAAAAGACCAGTCTTAATGGTCTGACTGACACTAGAAGCACCCCGGTGGTCATGGTCCCCAGAACTTCTGTTAGCCTAACACAGGAACCATTCCCAAAGCCAAATCTTCAGACAGGGATTGGAGTGGACAATTCTTCACCAGTATGAGCTTCTTGGATCAAGTAGACACCTGAGACTGTGTTGGCTTCTTCTGTCTGGAGGGGAGATGAGAGGATTGAGGGCGTCAGAAGCTGGCCAAATGGACACAAAAAGAGAGAGAGGAAGGAAGGAATGTGCTGTCTCATGAGGGGGAGAACGAGGAGTACATAGCAAGGTGTACCTAAATTTTTGTATGAGAGACTGACACAATTTGTAAACTTTCACACACACGCACGCACACACACGAGAGTTTTAGTATAATGTATTCTTAAAAGAAAGGAATTCAAGGAACTTCTCTGTTTGATGAATCATGTAATACCACAGGGTCCCATTACCAATGATAACCACATTCTTCACAGTCCATAACTGAATAAATAAGCAAAAAGTATAACAAACACATTTATTTGTATAATTAATGCAAAAACTCACAGAAATAATATCATATTTTTGGTGGGTTATAATACCCAAGGGATGGGTAAAAACAACAACCTCTGATATTTTGCATCGTTAATGGTGATTAAGTAGAAATTAATGCTTATGAAAATAATTATATTTTTGATCTATTTTTTGTTTTGGATGTATGGTGGCATACACATTTTACTGAACACTGTTCAAGCTCTCGATCATTAATCATTTCATGGTTGTGTTTTTATTATGCAATGATGTTGAACTATCTGTCTGGCTCAGTTTTATCAGTGGAAACATGAAAAGAAAAATGGGTTCACCAGTACTTTTATTCTAGAAATACATATCATTAACCCCTTCCAAAATGAAGGTATAAAACATTAACTTCCCCCATGTTTCTGTCAGTTTGTCATAGTGTGGGCGCTTGTGTGTTGCTGTGATGCTGGAAGTTACACCACCGGTATTCAGATACCAGCAGGGTCACCCATGGAGGACAGGTTTCAGCTGAGCTTCCAGACTAAGACAGACTAGGAAGAAGGACCCGGCAGTCTACTTCTGAAAAGCATTAGCCAGTGAAAATCTTGTGAATAGCAGTGGAACGTTGTCTGATATAGTTTCAGAAGATGAGCCCCCCAGGTTGGAAGGCACTCAAAAGATGACTGGGGTAGAGCTGCCTCCTCCAAGTAAAGTTGACCTTAATGACGTGGATGGAGCAAAGCTTTCGGGACCTTCATTTGCTGATGTGGCACGACTCAAAGTGAGAAGAAACAGCTGCAAACATCCATTAATAACTGGAACCTAGAATGTATGAGGTATGAATCTAGGAGACCTGGAAATCGTCAGAAATGAAATGGAACACATAAACATCGATATCCTAGGCATTAGTGAGCTGAAATGGACTGGTATTGGCCGTTTTGAATTGGACAATCATATAGTCTACTATGCTGGGAATGACAACTCGAAGAGGAATGGTGTTGCATTAGTCGTCAAAAAGAACGTTTCAAGATCTATCCTGAAGTACAACACTGTCAGTGATAGGATAATATCCATACACCTACAAGGAAGACCAGTTAATACGACTATTACTCAAATTTACACACCAACCACTAGGGCCAAAGATAAAGAAATAGAAGATTTTTATCAGCTGCTGCAGTCTTAAATTGATCGAATGTGCCATCAAGATGCATTGATAATTACTGGATATTGGGATGCCAAAGTTGGAAACAAAGAGGAAAGACCAGTAGTTAGAAAATACGGCCTCGGTGATAGAAACAATGCCAGAGATTGAATCATAGAATTTTGCAAGACCAACGACTTCTTCATTGCAAATACCTTCTTTCACCAAAATAAACCGTGACTATACACATGGACCTCGCCAGATGGAACACACAGAAATCAAATTGACTACATCTGTGGAAAGAGACAATGGAAAAGCTCAATATCATCAGTCAGAACAAGGCCAGGGGCCGGCTGTGGAACACACCATCAATTGCTCATATGCAAGTTCAAGCTGAAACTGAAGAAAATCAGAGCAAGTCCACGAGAGCCAAAATATGACCTCGAATATAGTCCACCTGCATTTAGAGACCATCTCAAGAACAGATTTGATGGATTGAACACTAGTGACCGAAGACCAGACGAGTTGTGGAATGACATCAAGGACATCATCCATGAAGAAAGCAAGAGGTCACTGAAAAGACAGGAAAGAAAGAAAAGACGAAGATGGATGTCAGAGGAGACTCTGAAACTTGCTCTTGAGCGTCGAGCAGCTAAAGCAAAAGGAAGAATTCATGAAGTAAAGAACTGAACAGAAGATTTCAAAGGGCCTCTCAAGAAGACAAAGTAAAGTATTATAATGACATGTGCAAAGAGCTGGAGATGGAAAACCAAAAGGGAAGAACACACTCGGCGTTTCTCAAGCTGAAAGAAATGAAGAAAAAATTCAAGCCTCAAGTTGCGATAGTGAAGGATTCCATGGGGAAAATACTAAACGACGCGGAAAGCATCAAAAGAAGATGGAAGGAATACACAGAGTCATTATACCAAAAAGAACTAGTCGGTATTCAACCATTTCAAGAGGTGGCATATGATCAGGAACCGATGGTACTGAAGGAAGAAGTCCAAGCTGCTCTGAAGGCATTGGCGAAAAATAGGGCTCCAGGAATTGATGGAATATCAACTGAGATATTTCAACAAACAGATGCAGCGCTGGAGGTGCTCACTCATCTATGCCAAGAAATACGGAAGACAGCTTCTTGGCCAACTGCCTGGAAGAGATCCATATTTATGCCTATTCTCAAGAAAGGTGATCTAATCAAATGTGGAAATTAGAGAACAACATCATTAATATCACACGCAAGCAAAACTTTGCCAAAGATCATTCAAAAATGGCTGCAGCAGTATATCAACAGGGAACTGCCAGAAATTCAGGCTGGTTTTCAGAAGAGGACGTGGAACCAGGGATATCATTGCTGATGTCAGATAGATCCTGGCTGAAAGCAGAGAACACCAGAAGGATGTTTACCTGTGTTTTATTGACTATGCAAAGGCATTCAACTGTGTGGATCATAAAAAACTACGGATAACACTGCAAAGAATGGGAATTCCAGAACAGTTAATTGTGCTCATGAGGAACCTTTACATAGATCAAGAGGCAGTTGTTCAGACAAAACAAGGGGATACTGATTGGTTTAAAGTCAGGAAAGGTGTGCATCAGGGTTGTATTCTTTCACCGTACCCATTTAATCTGTATTCTGAACAAATAATACGAGAAGCTGGACTATATGAAGGAGAACGGGGCATCAGGATTGGAGGAAGACTCATTAACAATCTGCGTTATGCAGATGACACAACCTCGCTTGCTGAAAGTGAAGATAACTTGAAGCACTTACTAATGAAGATCAAAGACCACAGCCTTCAGTATGGATTACACCTCAACATAAAGAAAACAAAAATCCTCACAACTGGAACAATGAGCAACATCATGATAAATGGAGAAAAGATTGAAGTTGTCAAGGATTTCATTTTACTTGGATCCACAATCAACAGCCATGGAAGCAGCAGTCAAGAAATTAAAAGACTTATTGCATTGGGTAAATCTGCTGCAAAGGACCTCTTCAAAGTGTTGAAGAGCAAAGATGTCACCTGAAGACTAAGGTGCGCCTGGCCCAGCCATGGTATTTTCAATCACATCATATGCATGTGAAAGCTGGACAATGAATAAGGAAGACTGAAGAAGAGTTGACGCCTTTGAATTGTGGTGTTGGAGAAGAATATTGAATGTACCACGGACTGCCAAAAGAATGAACAAACCTGTCTTGGAAGAAGGGCGGCCAGAATGCTCCTTAAAAGCAAGGATGGTGAGACTGCGCCTTACATACTTTGACATGTTATCAGGAAGGATCAGTCCCTGGAGAAGAGCATCATGCTTGGCAGAGTACAGGGTCAGCGGAAAAGAGGAAGACCCTCAACAAGGTGGATTGACACAGTGGCTGCAACAATGAGCTCAGGCATAACAATCATTGTAAGTATGGCGCAGGACCGGGCAGTGTTTCGTTCTGTTGTGCATAGGGTCGCTATGAGTTGGAACCGACTCGATGGCACCTAACAACAACAACAACATAGCATTAACCTAATTAAATTCTGAAGATCCCTGGGTAAAGTAAATGGTTTGCTCTCTGCTATAACAGGATGTTTGGCAGTTTGAACCCACCCAGAGGTGCCTCAGAAAAAAGGCCTGATGATCTGCTACCATAAAGATTTCAGCCAAGAAAACTCTGTGAAGCACAGTTTTACTCTATAACACATGGGTTGCCATGAGTTGGGGGTTAAACTTGAGGCTAAAGGGATTGTTTAAATTAAATTCTGTCTCATAATAGTACAAGTAACTAACAAAAACAATGAACATCTCTATAATAAAAATAACTACCAGTAAAGATAAACCATAATTCATACAAAAAGTTTACTGATTTATAAACCATTTAGATAATTATTTTTCAAAGTAGCTAGTATGCTGAACTTCTAATAACATTTAATGCATCAAAACATGTTGATTTTAAACATTAACTTTGGTCTCTTTGTTTTTCTGATATGTATTACTTTTACCAAGAGCAATGCATATCCTATTCATACACTTACCTATACTTTCTGACACTGAAGGTCATTGAAAATAATTTTGAAAGCATTCATTGAGACATAAATAACTGAAGGAACAAAGCCCTGTTAAATATTTAGAAAGTACATCTTTCCATTTTGAGGTTTGGCTGCACTACCGAACTAAAATTAACAGTCTGAACATTTCCATCAAGATTAACAAGACACTAAGCAAAACACTAAATAACTGGAAATAAAATTTAGAGTTTGTCAAAGTTAAGGTACATAAGTTGCAGCAATGAGATGATGTGCTTACTTTAGAGAAAGGTAGATGTGGAAATGGCAGATATAGATAAAACTTCATAAATTCATGTGAAAATTACCTAATATAGTTCTGTGACATTTTACATGGTTACATTATATCAGAATGTCACAAGAGACTATAGGTACAAACTAATTCAGAGGGAGAAAAGCAGATGAGAGGAGGATGGCACTGAAGTTTATAAGGTAAATAAATCAGCTTATGAGTGAATATGGTAGAAAGCTAAGGATGATTGATTTTCTTTCCCTTACTTCTACATTGAAATACTCATGAAAGTTTTAAAACACCGCAAGCAAGAGTACTGAAATCTGAGAGTATGCACGACTAATCTGTCAGACACCAGCAGGATTTTTAACCCACCAAAATGTAGATTAGACACAGAATCAAAACAAAGAAAGACCCTAGGTTATTTCTTCTCATTACACAATCAGAAAATAGAGATCCAGTTCCTATACTGACAAACCAACTGGACTACACCAACACTGCCTTCTAAGGTAGTCTAAGCTATTTTGCCTGAATGTGCATCTCCACACATACATACACACCACCAAACATGCATCAATGCATCTCCTCTGTTGCTTAGGTATAATTATGGCATCTTTGTTGGGTGTACAATTATGCCATACCTCTCTCACCATCTCCCTAGGTGTTAATGGACATAAAGTATGTACTTTAGGGGAAGATGATTGCCCTCTAAAGAAACCCAGAACTTTGTTAGACTATTTTAGTGAGGTAAAGGAGGAAGGGCTGTTCTCTGGTGCCAGTAAACCTCACCCACTCTGTACAGGACAAATAAGTGATGTCCATTGCCTTCAGGGAGCTTTCCACTTATATTACCACCTTTTATTGACTCCCCTTTATTATCACTTCCCCTGCCTGTTTTTCTGTAAATGATATTTGGCACATAAACATGGCTGTCCAATTAGTATTGAATCCTGGGAAAGAGAAACTTGGGCATTTTCCTCCCAAGGCATGAACTGGGATGTGCTTGGACGTGATCCAACATCATGCTGTAGACAGGAGCCTAACTTCAGAGATCCTAGGCTGATGATGATGATGTGTGCTGTTCTACTCATCCCTGTCCTGTTTATTCCGTGAATAATAAACGCCATTAGAACAGCATCTGGTCTGTGCTCCGCTCCAAATGGTCTTCTCTAAGAACTTGTGAATATAGTGACATTGCAATTTTGTAGAAGCAGTAGTGGCATTCAGGCATATGAAATCCATGAGCAGAACCATACTAGAGAAATAACTTAAACATACCAAAAATATGTATGTGAAATAATTATATCAACTCTACATCTAGTTACAGATAAAAGTGGGATTGTAGCCCAAACCCTATGTGTGTGCCCTCTTCTGATTATAAAATTCATACATGCTCATTTGATTTAAAAACATATGGAAAAAATAATTAACCTACATTAACATTTTGGATTGTATCCTTCGATACTAATCTCGGTATAGAAGGATGAAATCTAAAAGTTAGCATAGGTTATTACTAATATACTGATCTAATATAATATAAACTAATATACTAATTTCTCCTCACGTGCCCATCTGTTTGTTGTATTGTGGCGACTGGCGAGTTGTTGTGATGCTGGAAGCTATGCCCTTCAGATACCAGCAGGGTCACCCATGGAAGACAGGTTTCAGCTGAGCTTCCAGACTAAGACAGACTAGGAAGAAGAACCCGGCAGTCTACTTCTGAAAAGAATTAGCCAGCGAAAACCTTATGAATAGCAGCGGAACATTGTCTGATATAGTGCCAGAAGATGAGCTCCCCAGGTTGGAAGGAACTCAAAAGATGACTGGGGAAGAGCTGCCTCCTCCAAGTAGAGTTGACCTTAATGACGTGGATAGAGTCAACCTTTCGGGACTTTCATTTGCTGATGTGGCATGACTCAAAATGAGAAGAAATAGCTGCAAACATCCATTAATAATTGGAATATGGAATGTACGAAGTATGAATCTAGGAAAACTGGAAATCGTCAAAAATGAAATGGAATGCATAAACTTCAATATCCTAGGCATTAGTGAGCTTAAATGGATTGTTTTTGGCCATTTTGAATTGGACAATCATATAGTCTATTATGCCCGGAATGACAACTTCAAGAGGAATGGTGTTGCATTCATCATCAAAAAGAACACTTCAAGGTCTATCCTGAAGTAAAACTCTGTCAGTTATTGGACACTATCCATACACCTACAAGGAAGACCAGTTAATATGACCATTATTCAAACTTACACACCAACCACTAAGGCCAAAGATGAAGAAATTGAAGACTTTTATCAGCTTCTGCAGTCTGAAATTGATCGAACATGCAATCAGGATGCATTGATAATTACTGGTGGTTGGAATGTGAAAGTTGGAAACAAAGAAGAAGGATCGGTAGTTGGAAAATATGGCCTTGGTGACAGAAATGATGCCGGAGATCGCATGATATAATTTTGCAAGACCAGCAACTTCTTCGTTGGGAATACCTTTTTTCACCAACATAAATGGTGACTATACACATGAACCTCCCCATATGGAACACACAGAAATCAAATTGACTACATCTGTGGAAAGAGATGATGGAAAAGCTCAGTATCAGTCAGAACAAGGCTAGGGGCTGACTGTGGAACAGACCATCAATTGCTCATATACGAGTTCAAGATGAAGCTGAAGAAAATTAGAACAAGTCAACAAGAGCCAAAGTATGACCTTGAATATATCCCACTTGAATTTAAAGACCACCTCAAAACTAGATTTGATGCATTGAACACTAATGATCGAAGACCAGATGAGTTGTGGAATGACATCATACATGAAGAGAGTAAGAGGTCATTGAAACGTAAGAAAGAAAAGACCAAGATGGATGTCAAAGGAGACTCTGAAACTTGCTATTGAATATTGAGCAACTATAGCAAAATGAAGAAATGATGAAGTAAAAGAGCTGAACAGAAGATTTCAAAGGGCAGCTCAAGAAGACAAAGTATTATATGAAGAAATGATGAAGTAAAAGAGCTGAACAGAAGATTTCAAAGGGCAGCTCAAGAAGACAAAGTATTATAATGACATGTGCAAAGAGCTGGAGATAGAAAACCAAAAGGGAAGAACATGCTCAGTGTTTCTCAAGCTTAAAGAACTGAAGAAAAAATTCAAGCCTCGAGTTGCAACAGTGAAGGATTTTATAAGGAAAATATTAAACGACGCAGGAAGCATCAAAACAAGATGGAAAAAATACAGAGTCATTATACCAAAAAAGAATTAGTCGATGTTCAACCATTTCAAGAGACAGCATATGATCAGGAACCGATGGTACTGAAGGAAGAAGTTCAAGCTGCACTGAACGCATTGGTAAAAAATAAGGCTCCAGGAATTGACGGAATATCAACTGAGATGTTTCAACAACCAGATGCTGGAAGTACTCACTCGTCTATGCTAACAAATTTGGATCCATATTTATGCCTATTCCCAAGAAAGATGATCGAACCCAATGAGGAAATTATTAAACAATATCATTAATATCACACACAAGCAAAATTTTGCTGAAGATCATTCAAAAGCGGCTACAGCAGTATATCAACAGGGAACTGCCAGAAATTCAGGCCGGTTTCAGAAGAGGACATGGAACCAGGAGTATCATTACTGATGTCAGATGGATCCTGGCTGAAAGCAGAAAATACCAGAAGGATGTTTACCAGTGTTTTATTGACTACGCCAAGGCATTCAACTGTGTGGATCATAACAAATTATGGATAACATTGGGAAGAATGGGGATGCCAGAACACTTAATTGTGCTCATGAGGAACCTTTACATAGATCAAGAGACAGTTGTTCAGGCAGAACAAGGAGTTTAAAGTCAGGAAAAAATCAGGGTTGTACCCTTTCATCATACCTATTCAATCTGTATGCCAAGCAAATAATCTGAGAAACTGGACTATATGAAGAAGAACAGGGCTTCAAGATTGGAGGAAGATTAATTAACAACCTGTGTTATGAAGATGACACAACCTTGCTTGCTGAAAGTGAAGATAACGTGAAGCACTTACTGATGAAGATCAAAGACCACAGCCTTCAGTATGGATTACACCTCAACATAAAGAAAACAAAAATCCTCACAACTGGAACAATGAGCAACATCATGATAAATGGAGAAAAGACTGAAGTTGTCAAGGATTTCATTTTACTTGGATCCACAATCAACACCCATTAAAGCAGCAGTCAAGAAATCAAAAGACATTGCATTGGGCAAATCTGCTGCAAAGGACCTCTTTGAAGTGTTGAAGAGCAAAGATGTCACCCTGAAGACTAAGGTGCGTCTCATCCAAGCCATAGTATTTTCAATCACATCATATGCATGTGAAAGCTGGACAATGAATAAGGAAGAACAAAGAAGAACTGACACCTTTGAATTGTGGTGTTGACAAAGAATATTGAATATACCATGGACTGCCAAAAGAAAGAGCAAATCTGTCTTGAAAGAAATAGAACCAGAGTGCTCCTTAGAAGTGAGGATGGTGAGACTTCATCGCACATACTTTGGACATTTTATCAGGAGGGGCCAGTCCCTGGAGAAGGACATCATGCTTGGTAAAATAGAGGGTCAGCGAAAAAGAGGAAGATCCTCGACAAGATGGATTGACACAGTGGCTGCAACAATGGGCTCAAGCAGAACAATGATTGTAAGGATGGCGCAGGACCAGGCAGTGTTTTGTTCTGTGGTACATAGGGTCGGTATGAGTTGGAACTGACTCCATGGCACCTAACAACAACAACATACTAGTCTCTGTGTGTGTATGCCTGTGTATTTTCTCTTATAATTCTTAGATAATGAGAAACATTTTATCATTGAAACTTGGAAGACAGTATTCCTTTTTAAAACTACAGAAATGTTGGAAGAGTAAAAGTAGTATAAGGAACATAAACAAGAGTACTCTTTACAGACTCACCATTGTTAACTTTTGTTCCACATGCTATAATTTGTGCATTCTTTCTTTAGTTTTCTATGTCTCTCTGTCTCTGTCTCTCTAGCTGGCCCCCCTGGCTCTCACTGTTACCCTTGCTCTTGCTCTACCTCTAGTTCTCCCAAACTGTTTGGGTGCAAGTTGCATGTGTCATGATATTATGGCCTTGTAATATATTTTACAGGTGCTGCCTTGACTCCGTTTTGAGATCATGGCTAAAAACTCTCAATCCCCATCAGGGGAAATTTGCTAAGCTTACACCTCAACTACTTCCTTTATCAGGCTCTAATATTCCTGAGCTCCAGTACACACACTCAACTGCTGGAGGCCCCAACATGTCTAACACCTAGAGACTACCCCTTCTTCCTTGAGTCTACAGAGTTATTCAAAACACCCAATCCATAGGAAGTTCTTGAAACTGAGCTAACCCTTTCCTGCTTGCTACAGGGGCCTACCTCCTGCAGTTCTAGCTTGATGTTACTCAGTGCCCAGATACAATGCCCTGTGTGGCCCTGTGTAGCGGCCTTCTCTCCATTGGAACTATAAGTAACAAAGAGTGAATTTCATCTATACAAATGTCTTTGTGTTGTGTCCTGCCATCTAAAGAAGGTATAATTGTACATAAAATCATGTAATTTTGCAAGAAGTTCTTTATTCCTAAACATTCCACTGTGTATTTCCTAAGAATAGCCTCTTATATAAGCACAGTACTGTTATTAACTTCTGTAGAATTAACACCTGTAGAATATTTTATCTAATCTAGTATTCATATAGTAATTTTGTCAGTTGTACAAACATGTCTTTTATAGCATTTCTCCCTTTCTAGGATAGGATTCAGTCAAAGGTCAGGTATTGCATGTAGTTGTCATGTATTCTTGTTGTTTTTTGTTGTTAGGTGCTGTCAAGTCAGTTCCGCCTCATAGCAACCCTATGTAGCAAAGAACAAAACACTGTCTGGTCCTGTGCCATTCTCACAATCGTTGTAGCCACTGTGTTAACCCACCTTGTCAAGGGTCTTCCTCATTTTTTTTTTTTCTGTACTTTAGCAAGCCTGATGCCCTTCTCCAGGAACTAGCCCCTCCTGACAACATGTCCAAAGTCTCGACATCCTCACTTCTAAGGAACATTTTGGCTGTACTTCTTCCAAGACACATATGTCCGTTCTTTTGGCAGTCCGTGGTATATTCAATATTCTTAGCCAACACCATAAACCAAAGGCGTCAATTCTTCTTCGGTCTTCCTTATTCATTGTATAGCTTTCGCATGCATATGAGGCAATTGAAAATACCATGGCTTGGGTCAGGCCCACCTTAGTCCTCAAAGTGACATCTCTGCTTTTTAACACTTTACAGAGGTGTTTTGCAGCAGATTTGCCGAATGTAATATGTCATTTGATTTATTGACTGCTGCTTCCATGGTGTTGAATGTGGATCCAAGTAAAATCAAATCTTTGACAACTTCAATATTTTTGCTATTTATTTATTGGTCCAGTTGTGAGGATTTTTGTTTTCTTTATGTTGAGGTGTAATCTATACTTAAGGTTGTGGTCTTTTCATCAGTAAGTGCCACAAGTCCTCTTCTCCTTCAGCAAGCAAAGTTTTGTCGTCTGCATATTGCAAGTTGTTAATGAGTCTTCCACCAGTCCTAATGCCACATTCTTCTTCATATAGTCCAGCTTCTCTGATTATTTGCTCAGCATACAGATTGAATAAGTATGGTGAAAGGATACAACACCCTTCTTGACTTTAAACCATGGAGTATTCCCTTGTTCTGTTCGAAAAGCTGCCTCCTGGTCTATGTAAATGTACCTCATGAGCACAATTAATGTGTCCTGGAATTCCTTTTCTTTGCAAAGTTATCCATAACTTCTTATGATCCACACAGCTGAATGCCTTTGCATAGTCAGTAAAACATAGGTAAATATCTTTCTGGTATTTTCTGCTTTCAGCCAAGATCCAGTTGAAATCTGCAATAATGTCCCTCATTTCACGTTCTTTTCTGAATCTAGCTTTAACTTCTGGCAGTTTCCTGTTAATGTACTTCTCCAACATTTTAAAAATTATATTCAGCAAAATTTTCCTTGCATGTAATATTAAGGCTACTGTTTGATAATTTCCACCTCCTGTTGGATCAGCTTTCTTTGGAATGGACACAAATATGGATCTCTTCCAATTGGTTGACCAGGTAGCTGTCTTCGAAATTTCTTGGCATAAACGAGTGAGCACTTCAGCATTGCATCCCTTTGCTGACATGTGTCAATTGGTATTCCATAAATTCCTAGAGCCTTGTTTTTCACTAATGCCTTCAGTGAAGCTTGGAATTTTTCCTTCAATACCATTGGTTCTTGATCATAGGCTACCTCCTGAAATGGCTGAATGTCAATCAATTCCTTTGGTACAGTGACTCTGTCTATTCTTTCCATCTGCTTTTGCTGCTTCCTGCATCGTTCAATATTTTGCCCATAGAATCCCTCGGTATTGCAACTCAAGGTTGGAATTTTTTCTTCAGCTTGAGAAATGCCAAGTGTGTTCTTCCCTTTTGGTTTTCTAACTCCGGGTCTTTGCACTTGTCATTACAATACTTTACTTTGTCTTCTTGAGTTGCCCCTTGAAATCTTCTATTCTGCCCTTTGACTTCACCACTTCTTCCATTCACTTTAGCTACTCTATGTTCAAGAGCAAGTTTCAAAGTCTCTTCTGACATCCACCTCAGTCTTTTCTTTCTTTCCTGGAGCGAGACAGCTGAGTGCCTGTGCACAGTAGGCTTCCTGGCAGAGTGGGGTGCCTCCAAGCACTTATCGGTGAAACTACAGAGCTTTGGAACATTTGATGTGGACTGAGGGGCCAAGAGACCAAGGAACCAGGAAGCAGAAGCTGAAGAGACAAGGAACACAGGAATCCTAGTTGTCTCAGCCTCAAAAGGTATGGCCTCAGCCTCTGGAGTTTCAAAGTGTGGAGCCATGGCATCTGGTGTTTCTAAGGATGGAGTCATCACTCAGATGGACTAGGAGGGTGGTACTTCTAAAGCTGAGGGAGCAGAGTTGCCAACCCAGCGGGCCTGGAAGACAGAGCTGAAGCCCAGAGCCAAGGGGCCTCCACTCAGAATCCGGAGAGTGTGGCGAATACCTAGAGTCTGAACGGCAGGGCCATTGTGTAAATGGTCTCAGAAAACAGAGGATTACTTTGAAAGCCTTGGGAGCTAATGTAATGTGTTCTGCTGACTCACTTGGTGCCCGTTATGCCTTCTTTCCCACCAATTTCTCCCATTTGTAATGGAAATATCTAGCTTCTGCCTGTTCTGCCATTGTACTTTGGAAGCAGATAACTTGTATTGTAGATTTTACAGATGAAGAACAATTTTTGGATTTTGGACTTGGGGTTGATTTAAGATTTTTGCTATGATATGATGGGGTGAATGTGTTTTACATGTGGCAAGTACATGAATTTTGGGAGTCCAAAGGATAGAGTGGCATGGATTGAATTTTGTCCCCCATAAATATGTGTCTACTTGGTTAGGCCATGATTCCCAGTATTGTGTAGTTGTTCTCCATTTTGTGATTTTCCTATGTGTTATAAATCATAATAAATGCCTGTGGTTAAAGATGATTAGGGTGGGATGTAACACACTTGCTTGGGTCACATCCCTGATCTGATGTAAAGAGAATTTCCATTCAGTGTGGCCTGCATCAACTTTTATCTTACATAGATGAAAGGGAAAAAAGCAGAGCATGGGGACCTCATACCACCAAGAAACAAGCACCAGTAGCAAAGCGCGCACTTTGGACCTGGGGTTCCTGCACAGAGAAACTCCTAGTCCAGTGGAAGATTGATGACAAGGACCTTACTCCGGAGCCCACAGAGAAAGCTTTTCCCTAGAGCTGACGCCCTGGTTTGGACTTCTAGCCTACTTTAATGTGAGGAAATAAATTTCTCTTTGTTAAAGCCATCCACGTGTAGTACTTCTGTCATAGGAGCACTAGATGACTAAGACAACCATTATGTTTCCAAAATTTTCCATCATCCTTAACGAAAGCTCAGCATCCCCTAAACAATGAGCTCCTCTTTTCCCCTCCCTCCCACCTGCCCCTGGTAATCACTAATAAACTCTGATTTTCATGCATTTGCCTATTCTAGATATTTCATATAAATGGGATCATACAATATTTGTCCTTTTGTGACTGACTTATTTTACTCAGTATAATGTTTTCAAGGCCATATCTTTCTTAAAAAAATATTTTACATGGCAAAATTCGTCAGTTTGTCTTCACATATGATATAATTGAATACTTTGATAAATGTATTTATCGCCAAAACACAAGCCTTCTTGATTCCATTTCATTATAGTACAAAATAACTTATACCATTAGATATTGGATTTTCAAAAGATTTTTTTCAACAAGTTGAGATGTTTCAAAGTACATTTATAGAATTTCAAACCTAAAGTTACTTGAATTACTATGATTTCATTTGTTCATTTCCTCACTTGCTTTAGCAGAAATGCATTTAAAGATTTTCCTGTTTGTAAGCTTTGTGTTCATTAAAAGAAATTTGGTCAAATTCGAAAGGTTGAATATTTAGCAATTCCATTCACTGACTATTTTAATTAAATTGTTTATACTGATTTTGAAAAAATGCAACCAAAATTAGAATGTTAAAATAGCTTAAAGAATCATAGGACTTTTAGGGTTATTTATGAATTAGTTCTTCAAAGACTTAAGTACTTATAAATTCCAATAAATTATAGGAAGCAAAGGAAATCATGTACTACAATGCTAAAATGGTTTTATTCCAACATCAGCTTCATCAAAAAATAATTCTATTACTCAGTATATACACAAAATATTTGTAGATTTTGACAATCACAGTTTCTATCATGATTGGCAGAATATGACAATTTATTTGGAACCATTTATGAATTATGTCTGCATCACAACCAATTCCAAGTATATTTATGCTCCATAAAAATATGGGTCCTTAATTTAGTAAAATACTGTTTTCCCAAAATGCTGAATTCCACCAATGTTACATTCATATTATTACTAAAGAAACAAATAATTTTATCTTCAATGTTGAAGATTTAATGGACTGTACAATAGCATTTAGGAAACAATTAAATGTTTTACCTACAACAGAAGAAACTTCTAAAACCTTTATATATATATATATCAACAACCTAATATATATAAACAACCTAATATATATATATAACAACCTAAATAAATATATATTTACCTTCCTTATTCCGACTCAATGGCACTGGGTTTGGTTTTGGTTTTTTTATTTTATTTTTATATGCCATTATGATTTTAGGTATATACATATTGATATGTATTCATATTTTTCTTTTATTTTTACTGCTATATAATATTCAACTATATGAGTAAACTTTTGCTAATGCATTGACTTTCCAATTGAAAGATAGATAATTTTTTTCCAATTTTTCACTCTAATAAATTATGCTGCAATGCATATGCTTATTTATATATCCTTGAGAGCACAGGGTGATTTTCTGTGATGTAAAGTTGTGCAGAAGGAATTCAAGAATGGTAAGAAAGTACGGTCATCTTAAATTTTACTAGGCCTTGACAAATTGCACTCCAGTGGCCTTATTACAATTTCACTCCAATTCAACCAGTAACATACAAGACTGTGTATTTTCTCAAACCCTCCCCAAAATTGATATTATTATATTTTTTACCAAGCAAAAAGTTTGAGATGGCTTATCAGTGTTTTAATTTGTCATTTCCTGATTATTAGTGAATTTCAGTACCTTTTCATACTTTTTTCTTTCCCTCACTAACTTGTCTTTTTGCATTCTTCATGTTTTGAATTTGTCTATTTGCCTTCTAAATGATTTTTAGAATTGTTTACATAAAGTTTATGTCACACAATGACTATTAAGTTAATTGTGTTTGCCACAATGACTTACTAAAAAATACTGTGTACTACTTTTCTTATGACTTCTTTCAGTGTAAAATCCTTTGCACCCCAAAACGGACTAAATGAATGTGCTATAAGAAGTAATTTTTCGATGTTAAAGTTTTAGGCAAACACAGGTCTACCAGTTTAGTGCCCACAAAAGCTTCCAGATAGAGAACACTTACGAAACATACAGGAATTGTATGCCACATTTAGAAAAACTCAAAATGTTTTTCTTTGTGTATATATATCAAGCAAAAACGATGAAGAGGTGAGTGTTCTATAACTCATCAGTCTAATCTTCCCATGTTTTAAAATGTATTCCCCTGATTAGACATTATTCGTGCAATAAAATTGTTAAGTGCAATTTGAAAACACAGAATACATCGGTCCCAATATTTGAAACATCGATGAAAAAAATGGTACAGAAAAAAAGAGGGAGGTGCAGCCAACATGGCATTATAGACAGAAGCACCATGCCACCCCTCTGCAGCAAGACCAAAAAAAAAAAAAAAAACTAAGCAAAACAGATACAAATGTCAATCCTGGAACCCCAAGTACCAAATAAAGGAATAAAGAATTCAAACAAGCACCAAATGGAATAAGAAAATGACAGAGAATGAGGAGATAACCAACATCAGACAACAACTTGCCTCTAGCACATAAGATAGCATCAGCCAGTTAACGATGTAGATAATGAACCCTCAGGAATAAAACAAAACTAAGAAATTTATAAGAGGCAGTGACCTCACTGACATGGAACACAACAGAGAGTTCCTGATGAAGAAAGAGAAAAGTGTAGAGCAGAACTCAAATTCACATAAAAAGACCAGATTTAATGGTCTGACTGAGACTGGACAAACCCCCAAAGCCATGGCCCCAGAT
The DNA here is from genome assembly GCF_030014295.1 of Loxodonta africana. NCBI lineage: Eukaryota > Metazoa > Chordata > Mammalia > Proboscidea > Elephantidae > Loxodonta > Loxodonta africana. The sequence continues at coordinate 150,068,368 of NC_087369.1, forward strand.
GCTCTGTCAACCCAGAATTAAAGCCATTCACGAAGCCCACTCTTCAGACAAAGATTAGACTAGACTATAAAACATAAAATAATACTCGTGAAGAGTGTGCTTCTTAGTTGAAGCAGATACACAAAACACAAGACCAAATGGGTGGCTTCTGTCCGGAGCAGGATGAGAAGGCAGAAAGGGACAGAAGCTTGTTGGATGGACACGGGAAACCTGGGGTGCAAAGGGGAAGTGTGCTGTCATATTATAGGGATTGTAACTAACGTCACATAACAATATGTGTATAAATTTTTATATGAGAAATTAACTTGATCTGTAAACTTCCACCTAAAGTAAAATAAAAAAAAATTAATAAATAAAAAATTTATAACAGGAAACCAGAGACATCAATCTGTAAATGACAATGTCAGAACAATAAAAGACAGAATAAATGGTGTAGGTATAGAACTTTCAAATTGATAGGAAGTCAAGATGCTATCAAGTAACAAAAGACTGGTTTAAACTTAAGAAGTTATGGGGAAACTTTCAAGGTAACTACAAAGAAAATTAACAAACCCACACATCAAAATAAAGAAGAAAAATATAAAGTCTCAGTAAAGTAACACAAAATCTACAAAAATGAAAGAAATGAAAAAAAAAATGCAAACAAATGAATTCGGCACAGAAGAGTAAGAGGAACAAATAAAATATCAGCACCACAAAAAAGTACTACAAAATGACAGCAATAAACTCACACCTATCAATAATCACACTGAATGTAAACAGCTTAAAACGAACAAACAAACCAACCTGTTGCCATCGAGTTGATTCCAACTTATATAGTGACCCTATAAAACAGAGGAGAACTGCCCCACAGGGTTTCCAAAGAGCAGCTGTGGATTCAAACTGCTGATCTTTTGGTTAGCAGCCAAGCTCTTAACCAGTGTGCCACCAGGGTTCCAAATGGTTTAAATGCAGCCATAAAGAGACAGAGAGTAATTGAATGGATAAAAAAAAAAGGACCCATCATATGCTGTCTACAAAAGACACACCTTAGGAAGAAAAGGCATAAATTTATTAAAAATCAAAGGATGAAAAGAATATGTCAAGCAAACAGCTACCAATGAAGAACAGGAGTACCAATACTAATCTCAGATAAAATAGACTTTAAGACAAAATTCATCATAAAAGACAAAGATGGGTATTATATAAAGATTAAAGAGACAATCCACCATGAAGACATAGCCATAATAAATATCTATCTACCCAATGACAGAGCTCCGAAATACATAAAACAAACATTAACAGCACTGAAAAAAGAAATTAATAGTTCCACAATAACAATAGGAAATTTCAACTGAGCCACTCTTGGTAAAGGATAGAACACCTAGAAAGAAACTCAACAAAGATACAGAAGATCTAAAGGTCCCAATTGAACAATTTTACCTCACAGACATACATAGAACACTCTGTCCAACAGCAGCCAAGTACACATTTCTCTCTAACACATATGGAGCATTCTCCAGAATAGACCACATCTTAGGCCACAGAGCAACCCTCAACAAAATCCAAAACACTGAGATAATATAAAATATCTTCTCTGATCAAAAGGCCATAAAACTAGAAATTAATAACAGGAAGAGCAAGGGGAAAAATCAAACCAATGGAAACTGAATAACACCCTGCTTAAAAACCACTGGGTAATAGAAAAAATCAAAGATATAATCAAAAAATTCCTAGAATCAAATGAAAATGAAAACACATCCTTCAAGAACCTTTGGGACACAGCAAAGGCAGTGCTCAAAGGTAAATTTATAGCGACAGATGCACACATCAAAAGAAGAAAGGGACAAAATCAAAACATTAACTACACAACTCAAAGAAAGAGAAAAAGAACAGCAAAAGTAAGGTCACAGCTACCAGAAGTAAGGAAATGATAAAGATCAGAGCAGAAATAAATGAAATACAAAATAGAAAAATGATAGAAAGAATCAATAAAACCAAAAGTTGCTTCTTTGAAAGGATCAACAAAATTGACAAACTATAAGCCAAACTGACAAAAGAAAAACAGGACAGGATGAAAATAACCCAAATAAGAAATGAAACGGGCGACATTACAACAGACCCAATGGAACTAAAAAGGATCATAACAGAGTATTATGAAAAGCTATACTCCAACAAATTTGAAAACCTAGAGGAAATGGACAAATTTCTAGAAACAAACCACCTACCCAAACTAACACAAATCAATACTGAAAATCTGAACAGACCCATAAAAAGAGAAGAGATTGAAAAGTTAATTTAAAAAAAAAAAAACTCCCAACAACAACAAAAAAAGCCCTGGCTCAGCTTGCTTCACTGGAGAATTCTACCAAACGTTCAGAGAAGAGCTTACACCAGTGCTACTCAAACTATTTCAGAATATAGAAAATGAAGAGATACTCCCAAATTCATTCTATAAAGCCGGCATAACTCTGATACCAAAAGCAGGCAAAGACACCACAAAAAAAGAAAATTACAGATCAATATCTCTCATGAATACAGATGCAAATCTTCTCAACAAAATTCTACCCAATAGAACTCAGCATCATATAAAAAAAAATAATACACCACGACTAAGTGGGATTCATACCAGGTATGCAAGGATGGTTCAACAATAGAAAATCAATCAATGTAATCCACCACATAAGTAAAAGAAAAGAATCACATGATCATCTCAATGGACGCACAAAAGGCATTCAACAAAGTCCAACACCCATTCCTGATAAAAACTCTGAATAGAATAGGTATGGAAAGGAAATTCCTCAACATAATAAAGGGAATCCACACAAACCAACAGCCAACATCAATCTTAATGCAGAGAGGCTTAAAACATTCCCCTTGAAAAGAAGAACAAGACAAGGATGCCCTTTATCACCACTTCTACTTAATGTTGTGCTGGAAGTACTAGCTAGAGCAATAAGGCAAGCAAAAGAAATAAAGGACATCCAAATTGGTAATGAAGAAGTAAAATTGTCCCTATTTGTGGATATCATACTATACATAGAACACTGAAAAGTTTCCATGAGAAAACTATTGGAACTAATAGAAAAATTCAGCACAGTAGCAGGATATAAGATAAACATACAAAATCAGTTGGATTCCTATACAACAATAAAAAGGATGACGAAAAGGAAATCTGGAAAACAATACCATTTATAATAGCCCCTAAAAAAATAAAATACTTAGGAATAAATCTAACCAGGGATGTAAAAGACCTATACAAAGAAAACTACAAAACACTAGTGCAAGAACCCAAAAGAGATCTATGTAAATGGAAAAACATACCATGCTCATGGATAGGTAGACTCAGCATTGTGAAAATGACAATTCTACCCAATGCAATCTCAATCCAAATACCAACAGCATTCTTTAAAGAGAAGGAAAAACTAATCATTAACTTTATATAGAAAGAGAAGAGGCCTCAGATAAGTAAATCACTATTGAAGAAGAATACAGTAGGAGGACTCACACTACCTGACTTCAGAAACTGCTATACAGCTATGTAAGTCAAAACAGCCTGGTACTGGTACAATGACATACACATTGACCAGTGGAACAGAACTGAAAATCCAGATGTAAATCCATCCACCTACAGTCATGTGATCTTCGACCAGAGCCCAAAGTCCATCAAATGGGGAAAAGACTGCCTTTTTAACAAATGCTGCTAACAAAACTGGATGTCCATCTGCAAAAAATGAAACAAGTCCCATACCTCACCATACACAAACTAATTCAAAATGAATCAAAGACCTAAATATAACACGAAAAACTATAAAGATCATAGAAGAAAAAACAGGAACAGCACTAGAGACCCTAGTACATGGCATTAACAGGATATTTTTTTTTAACCATAACTAACAACACTCAAACTCCAGAAGATAAGCTAGATAACTGGGATCTTCTAGAAATTAAACTCTTATGCTCATCAAAAGACTTCACTAAAAGAATAAAAAGTCTGGGGAAAAAAATTTGACTATGACATATATGACAAAGATCTAATCTCTAAAATCTATAGGAAAATTCAACACCTCTACAACAAAAAGAGAAATAACCCAATTAAAAAATAGGCAAAAGAAATGAACACACTTCACCAAAGAAGACATTCAAGCGGCTAAAAGACACATGAGGAAATGCTCATGATAACTAACCATTAGAGAAATGCAAATCAAAACCACAATCAGATACCATCTCACGCCAGCATTATTGGCATTAATAAAAAAAAAAAAAAAACCAGAAAAAGACAAATGTTGGAGAGGCTGCGAGGAGATTGGAACTCTTATGCACTGCTGGTGGGAATGCAAATGTATACAACCATTTTGGAAAACAAAGCGGTGCTTTCTTAGAAAGCTAGAAATAGAAATACCATGTGATTCAGCAATTCCACTCCTAGGAATATACCCTAGAGCATAAGAGTCATCACAGGAATAGACATATGCACACCCACGTTCATTGCATGTTCACAATAGCAAAAAGATGGGAACAATCTCTGTGCCCATCAACAGATGAATGCATAAACTGTGGTACATACACAGAAGAACAATGACGAATCTGTGAAGCATTTCACATCATGGATGTATCTGGAGGGCATTACGCTGAGCGAAATAAATCAATCACAAAAGAACAAATTTTGTATGAGACCACTACTATAAAAATCCATGAAAAAGTTTACACACAAAAAGAAACATCTCTGATGATTATGAGGGAGGGGAGGGAATAACACTAAATAGACAATAAGTAAGTGGTAACTTTAGTGAAGGATAAGACAGTACACAATACTGCATAAGCCAGCACAACTTGACCAAGGCAAGGTCATAGAAACTTCATAGACACATCCAAACTTCCTGAGGGACCAAATTACTGGGCTGAGGACTGGAGATCATGGTCTTGGGGAACATCTAGCTCAATTGGTATAACATAGTTTAAAAGGAAAATGTTCTACATTCTACTTTGGTGAGTAGCATCTGGGTTCTTAAAAGCTTGAGAGCGGCCATCTAAGATACTCCACTGGTCTCAAACCATCTGGAGCAAGGTAGAATGAAGAAAACCAAAGACACAAGAGAAAGATTAGTCCAAAGGACTAATGGACCACAACTACCACAGCCTCTACCAGACTGAGTCCAGCACAACTAGATGGTGCCCAGCTACTACCCCCAAATGTTCTGACAGGGATCACAATAAAGGGTCCTGGACAAAGCTGGAGAAGATTGTAGAACAAAATTTAAACTCACAAAATAAAAGACCAGACTTACTAGTCTGACACAGACTGGAGAAACCCAGAGAGTATGGCCTTTGGACACCCTTTTAGCTCAGTAATGAAGTCACTCTAGAGGTTCACAAGTCAGCCAAAAATTAGAAAGGGCCATACAACAAAATGAGACTAAATGGGCACACAAGCCCAGGGGCAAGAACAAGAAGGCAGAAGGGGACAAGAAAGCTGGTAACGGGGATCCCAAATCTGAGAAGGGGAGAGTGTTGACATATCATGGGGTTGGCAACCAATGTCACATAACAATATGTGTATTAATTTTTAAATGAGAAGCTAGATAAAGAGGCAGCTGTTCAGACAGAACAAGGAGATACTGAGTGGTTTAAAGGCAGGAAAGGTGTGCTTAAGGGTTGTATCCTTTCACCATACTATTCAATCTCTATGCTAAGAAAATAATCCAAGAAGCTGGATTATATGAAGAAGAATGAGGCATCAGAATTGGAGGAAGGCCATTTAACAACCTGCATTATGCAGATGACAAATCCATGCTTGCTGAAAGTGAAGAGGACTTGAAGCACTTACTGATGAAGATCAAAGACCGTATCCTTCAGTATGGATTACACCTCGACATAAAGAAAACAAAAATCCTCACAACTGGACCAATAAACAACACCATGATAAATGGGGAAAAGATTGATGTTGTCAAAGATTTCATTTTACTTGCATCCACAATCAACAGCCATGGAAGAACCAGTCAAGAAATCAAAAGACGCATTGCATTGGGCAAATCTGCTGCAAAAGACCTCTTTAAAATGTTGAAAAGCAAAGACGTCACCTTGAAGACTAAGGTACGCCTGGCCCAAGGCTGGTATTTTCAGTTGCAGCATATGCATGTGAAAGCTGGACGATGAATAAGGAAGACTGAAGAAGAATTGAGGCCTTTGAGTTGTGGTGTTGGCGAAGAATATTGAATATACCAGGGACTGCCAAAAGGGTGTATACACCTGTCTTGGGCCATCTAAGATGCATCAGTTGGTCTCAACCCACCTGGATCAAAGGAGAATGAAGAACACCAAGGACACAAGACAATTATGAGCCCAAGAGACAGAAAGGGCCACATGAACTAGAGACTTACATCATCCTGAGACCAGAAGAACTAGATGGTGCCCGGCCACAACCGATGACTACCCTGACAGGGAACACAAGAGAGAACCCCTGAGGGAGCAGGAGAACAGTGGGATGCAGACCCCAAATTCTCATAAAAAGACTAGACTTAATGGTCTGACTGAGACTAGAAAGACCCAGTGGTCATGGCCCCCAGCCCTTCTGTTGCCCCAGGACAGGAACCATTCCCAAAGCCAACTCTTCAGACAGGGATTGGACTGGACAATGGGATGGAGAGGGATGCTGGTAAGGAGTGAGCTTCTTGGATCAGGTGGACACTTGAGACTATGTTGGCATCTCCTGTCTAGAGGGGAGATGAGAGGGTAGAGGGGGTTAGAAGCTGGTGGAATGGACACGAAAATAGAGAGTGGAGGGAGAGAGAGGACTGTCTCATTAGGGGAGAGTAATTGGGAGAATATAGCAAGGTGTATATAAGTTTTTGTGCGAGAGACTGACTTGATTTGTAAACTTTCACTTACAGCACAATAACATTTTTTTTTTTTAAATCTGTCTTAGAAGAATCTCCTTAGAAGCATGGATGGCGAAACTGCATCTTACATACTTTGGACATGTTGTCAGGAAGGATCAGTTCCTGGAGAAGGACATCATGCTTGGTAAAGTACAGGGTCAGCTAAAAAGAGGAAGACCCTGAATGGGATGGATTGACACAGTGGCTGCAACGATGGGCTCAAGAATAACAGTGATTGTGAGCATGGGGCAGGATCAGGCAGTATTTTGTTCCGTGGTACATAGGGTCGCTATGAGTTGGAACCGGCTCAACAGCACCTAACAACAACAACAACAGTTTGCTCTGTAAATCTTCATCTAAAGTACATAAAAAAAGAAAACCTTCCAAAAGCACTCCTGCACACATTCCTTTTCATAAGTATCATGCACTACCACGTCTTCTCTTCATCCTTTAACCAGCACAACAAACTTTGATTATGTACCATTTATTTTAAAATTGTTTACTTAAAAATTTCATTTATGACAAATAAACTTCTGTTCATTGTTCAAATTATATATTTTACTCTCTGAAAATTTGGGGGTTATGCTATGTTGAAATGAAACACATCTTGATTTTTTTTCCACCAAAAATTAATGCTTCTACTATATCTGAGTAGACTTTTCCTGGACCCACAAATAAAAAACATAAACTCTGGAAAGATATGCAAAAAAAAAAAATACCTTAGAGGCCACGGAGAATGGACAAAGCCTGACAGAATTTGGAAGGAAGTTAAGAATTTTACAAAGGAGAGAAAGGAGTGAATTACCAGTTTTTACAGCTTTTAGGTTGAAGGTCAGGCCAAAGTTGGTGTCACATGAGCTGGGGTTTTTTTCAATGGAAAATCTACAGTCTTTCTGGTATGAAGAACAAAAAGTGCAGAGTTTGTGGCAATTCTAGCCACTGGAAAGTGAGGTGGGAATACCACAAATGAATAATCCAGAGAGATTCTTTACATTTCGTGTGTAACCTCTTGCCAAGCCTCTGGATAATCACTGAAACATGCATGTGTAAAGTAGACAGAAAGTGCCCAGCTAAAGATAAAAGACCTGGGGAGGCAGAGTCAACATGGTGCTACAGACAGAAACACCATGCCATTCCTCTACAGCAAAGACCCGAAAAACTAAGTAAAATAGATATAATCATCAACCCTGGAAACTTAAGTGTTAAATGAAGGGATAAAGAATTCAACCAAGCACTAAATGGAATAAGTAACTGAGAGAGAACAAGGAGAGTTACAGAGTGGAGATCCTCTACCAGTAAGGGTGGAACAGACACACCATCTTGGACCGCTCAGCCACCAAGAGCAGCAGACAAGGAGTAGGGGAAGGCAATGTCAAGGCATTTCCAGCAGGAGACAGAGAGCCCAGTTACCAGGGATACATGCTTCCCACCCTCCACCCTTCTTCCTCTGTGTGGTTTCCTCTGCTCCAGAAAACATCCAAAATAAAACACCAGACGGCCTTCCAGTAGAAGAGAAAGCATTGGAACTACTTGACATGGAATTCAAAACGTTAACATTCAGGGCTCGTCAAGAGATGAAGGAAAATGCAAAAAAAGTAAGGAAAAAAGTAGACAAAATCATGGAAAACACAGACAAAACAATGGAAGAATTCAAGAACTTAATACAGAAACTAAATGTAAAAATAAACAAAAAACTAGAAATCATTAAAAAAAAAAACCAGCAATTAAAATCCAAAAGATAAATACCAAGACTGCAGAAATGGACAGTGCCATAGAAGGTTTCAGGAGCAGATTCAAAACAATGGAAGACAAGATCAGAGAAATTGAAGACAAATACTTGGATACCACTTTGTTTGAGAAAAAAATCAGAAAAAAAGGATGAAGAAAAATGAAGAAACCCTGAGAACAATGTGGGATACAATCAAAAGCAAAAATTTGTGTGTGATCAGAGTTCCACAACAGGGGAAGAAAACGGAAAACACTGAGAGGATCATTGAAGATTTGCTGACAGAAAACTTCCCTAATATCATGTGAGATGAAAAGCTGACCATCCAAGAAGCTCAACGAACCCCATATAGGATATACCCCAAAAGAAAATCACCAAGATATATCATAATCACACTTTCTAAAACCAAAAACAAAGAAAGAATCCTTAGAGTAGCTCAAGAAAAATGAAAAGTCACATACAGAGGGAAACAATAAAAATACACGCTGATGAAACCATGCAGGCCAGAAGGCAATGGGATGACATATACTAAACCTTGAAAGAAAAAAAAAAAAAACTTCCAACCGAGAATAATATACCCTGCAAAACTGCCATTCAGATATGATGGCAAAATTAGGACATTACCAGATAAAAAGAAATTAAGTGAATATGGAAAACCAAACCAATCTTACAGGAATTAGTAAAGGGAGTTCTTTGGTTACAGAACCAACAACATCAGACAACAGCCTGAATCTAGGATGCAGGGCTGCATCAGCCAGATGCCAACATAGGTAATGAACTCTGAATAATAAAACAGAACTAAAAAATTTGTAACAGGGAATGAAAGAAGTCAATCTGTAAATGACAGCAACATCAGAATGATAAAAAGAGGGAATAAAAGGCGCAGGTATAGAACTTCCAAAAGGAGAACAAGTCGAGGCAATCACAAGCAATAAAAGATTGGTTCAAACTTAGGAAGATGGGGTAAATTTCAAGGCAACCACAGAGAAAGTTAAACCTGATGTTCTTAGGTGCTGTTGACTCAGCTTCGATTCATATCACTGCCCACCATCCTCAGAATTGTTATGCCTGAGCCCATTGTTGCAGCCACTGTGTCAATCCATCTTGATGAGGGTCTTCCTCTTTTCCACTGACCCTGTACTTTACCAAGCATGATGTCCTTCTCCAGGAACTGGTCTTCCTGATAACATGTCCAAAATATGTGAGACGTAGTCTCACCACCCTTGCTTCTAAGAAGCACTCTGGCTGTACTTCCTTTAAGACAGACTTATTCATTCTTTTGGCAGTCCATGGTATGTTCAATATTCTTCACCAACACCACAATTCAAAGGTGTCGATTCTTCTTTGGTCCTCTTTATTCATTCTCTAGCTTTCACATGCATAGGAGGCGATTGAAAACACCATGGCTTGGGTCAGGTGTACCTTAGTCTTCAAGGTGAAATCTTTGCTTTTCAACATTTTAAAGGGGTCTTTTGCAGCAGATTTTCCCAATGCAATGTGTCTTTTGATTTCTTGACTGGTTCTTCCATGGCTGTTGATTGTGGATGCAAGTAAAATGGAATCTTTGACAACTCCAATCTTTTCCCTGTTTATCATTTTGTTGCTTATTGGTCCAGTGGTGAGGATTTTTGTTTTCTTTATGTTGAGGTGTAATCCATACTGAAGGATACGGTCTTTGATCTTCATCAGTAAGTGCTTCAAGTCTTCTTCACTTTCAGCAAGCAAGGTTTTGTCATCTGCATAACGCAGGTTGTTAACGAGTCTTCCTCCGATCCTGATGCTGTGTTCCTCTTCATACAGTCCAGCATCTTGGATTATTTGCTCAGCATGCAGATTGAGTAAGTATGGTGAAAGGATACAATCATGGCACACACCTTTCCTGACTTTATTGCCATATAGTATCCTCTTGTTCTGTCCAAATAAATGCCTCTTGATCTATGTACACGTACTTCATAAGTAAAATTAACTGTTCTGAAATTTCCATTCTTTGCAATGTTATCCATAATTTCTTATGATCCACACAGTTGAGTACCTTTGCATAATCAATGAAAAACAGGTAAACATCTTTCTGGTATTCTCTGCGTTCAGCCAGGATCCATCTGACATCAGCAACGATATCCCTGGTTTCACATCCTCTTCTGAATCTGGCTTGAATTTCTGGCAGTTCCCTGTTGATATACTGGTACAGCTGCTTTTGAATGATCTTCAGCAAAATTTTTCTTGCACCTAATATTAACGATATTGTTTGATAATTTCCACATTCGGTTGGATCACCTTTCTTGGGAATAGGCATAAATATGGATCTCTTCCAATCGGTTGGCCAGATAGCTGTCTTCCAAATATCTTGGCATAGACAAGTGAGCACTTCCAGCACTACATCTGTTCGTTGAAACATCTCAGTTGGTATTCTATCAATTCCTGGAGCCTTGTTTTTTACCCATGCCTTCAGTGCAGCTTGGACTTCTTCTTTCAGTACCATTGGTTCCTGATCATATGCTACGTCATGAAATGGTTAAATGACAACCAATATTTTTCAGTATAGCAACTCTGTCTATGCCTTCCATCTTCTTTTGATGTTCCCTGTGTTCTTTAATATTTTCCCCATAGAATTCTTCAACATTGCGACTCAAGGATTGAATTTTTTTCTTCAGTTCTTTCAGCTTGAAAAATGACAAGCATGTTCTTCCCTTTTTGTTTTTCTATCTCCAGGTCTTTGCACATGTCATTATAATACTTCGTCTTCTCAAGTCACACTTTGAAATCTTCTGTTCAACTCTTTGACTTCATCATTTCTTCCATTTGCTTTAGCAACTCAACGTTCAAGAGCAAGTTTCAGAGACTTTTCTTTCTTCCTGTCTTTTTAATGACCTCTTTCTTTCTTCGTGTATGATGTCCTTGATGCCATTCCATAACTCATCTGGTCTTCAGTCATTAGTGTTCAACACGTCAAATCTATTCTTGAGATGGTCTCTAAAATCAGGTGGGATACATTCAAGGTTGTACTTTGGCTCTTGTGGACTTGTTCTAATTTTCTTCAGCTTCAACTTGAACTTGCATATCAGCAATTGATGATCTGTTCCACAGTCGACCCCTGGCATGGCACTGCCTGAGGATATTGACCTTCTCCATCATCTCTTTATACAGATGTAGTTGATTTGATTCCTGTGTATTCTGTCCGGCAAGGTCCACATTTATGTTGTTGATAGAAAGTATTTGCAATGAAGAATTCGTTGGTCTTACAAAATTGTATCATATGATCTCCATCAAAGTTTCAATCACCAAGACCATATTTTACAACTACCAATCCTTCTTGTTTGTTTCCAACTTCCGCATTCCTATTATCAGTAATAATCAATGCATCTTGATTGCACATTTGATCAACTTATGACTGCAGAAGTTGGTAAAAATCTTGAATTTCTTCACCTTTAGCATTAGTGGTTGGTGCATAAATTTGAAAAATAGTCGTGTTAACTGGTCTTCCTTATAGGTGTATGCATGTTATCCCATCACTGACAGCCTTGTACTTCAGGATAGATCTTGAAATGTTCTTTTTGATGAATGCAACATCATTCTTTTTCGATTTAACATTCCCAGCATAGTACATCATATGATTTTTTTATTCAAAATGGCCAATACCAGTCCATTTCAGCTGACTAATGCATACAATATTGATCTTTATGTGTTCCATTTTATTTTTGAAGATGTCCAATTTTCCTAGATTCATACTTCATACATTCCATGTTCCAATTATTAATAGATGTTTGCAGTTGTTTCTTCTCATTTTGAGTCATGCCATGTCAGCAAATATAGATCCCAAAAGCTTGATTCCACCCACATCATTAAGGTAGACTACTCTGAGGAGGCAGCTCTTCTCCAGTCATATTTTGAGTGCCTACCAACCTGAGGGGCTCATCTTCCGGCACTATATCAGACAATGTTCTGCTGCTATTCATAAAGTCCTCACTGGTTAATTATTTTCAGAAGTAGACTGTCAGGTCCTTCCTTCTAGTCTGTCTTAGTTTGGAAACTCAGCTGAAACCAGAACACCAGGGATGACTCTGCTGTTGTTTGAAAACTGGTGTCATAGTTTCCAGCATCACAGCAACATGCAAGCCCCAAAAGTAATACAAACTGATGGATGTGTGGGGTAACAAATATACTCATCAATACAAAGAAGAAAAACATAAAGTCTCAGTAAACACACACACAAAAAAATCCACAAACAGAAGATATTCAGCACAGGAGAGTGAGAGGAACAAAGAAAGGTCAGCACCACAAAAAAAAAAAGCACTACAAAATGACAGCACTAAGTTCACACCTATCAATAATTGCAATGAATATAAATGGCTTAAATTCACCCATAAAGAGACAGAGAGTGACAAAATGGATAAACAAACAGTACCCACCAATATGCTGTCTACAAGAGACACACATTTGAAATAAAGACACAAATTTATTAAAAATCGAAGGATGGAAAAAATATATCAAGCAAACAGCAACCAAAAAAGAGCAGGAGTGGCAATACTAATCTCCAGTAAAATAGACTTTAAAACAAAATCCACCATAAGAGACAATAAAGGGCATTATACAATGAATAAAGGGACAATTCACCATGAAGACAAAAATAATAAATATCTATCCACCCAATAACAGGGCTCAAAATACATGAAACAAACTCTAACAGCACTGAAAAGAGAAATTGAGAGCTCTTCAATTGTAGTAGAAGACTTCAACACACCACTCTCAGTAAAGGATAGAACATCTGGAAAGAAACTCAGCAAAGATACAGAAGATCCAAAGGCCACAATCAACCAACTTGACTTCATAGACATATACAGAACACTCCACCCAACAGCAGCAAAGTACACATTCTTTTTCAACCCACATGGAACGTTCTCCAGAATAGAACACACCTGAGGCCACAAAGCAACCCTCAACAAAATCCAAAACATTGAGATAATACAAAGTATCTTCTCTGATCACAACATCATAAAAAAGGAAATTAATAACAAGAAGAGCAGGGGAAAAAATCAAATACATGGAAACTGAATAACACCCTGCTTAACAACCACTGTGTAATAGAAGAAACCAAAGATGGGATAAAAACACATCCTACCAGAACTTTCGGGTCATAGCAAAAGCAGGGCTCAGAGGCTCAGAAGAAAGGAACAAAATCAGAACATCAGCTACACAACTCAAACAAATTGAAAAAGAACAGCAAAATAAGCTCACAGCCACCAAAAGAAAGGAAATAATAAAGATCAGAGCAAAATAAATGAAATACAAAATAGAAAAACAATAGAAAGAATCAACAAAACCAAAAGTTGGTTTTTTTGAAAGGATCAACAAAATCCACAAACCACTGACCAAACTGACAAAAGAAAAACAGGAGAGGACAACAAATAATCAAAATAAGAAATAAAATGGGGGACATTACAACAGATCCAACTGAAATAAAAAGGATCATAAGGATACTATGAAAAACTATAATCCCACAAATTTGAAAATCTAGGGAAATGGACAAATTTCTAGAAACACACTACCTACACAATCTGAAGTTGAAAATCTGAACAAACCCACAATAAGAGAAAGACTGAAAAGGTAAAAAAAAAAAAAAAAAAAAAAACTCCCAACAAAAAAAAGCCCTTGCTCAGATGGTTTCACTGGAGAATTCTCCCAAACATTCAGGGAAGAGCTTACACCAGTACTACTCAAACTATTTCTGAACATAGAAAAGAGAAGGATACTTCCAAATTCATTCTATGAAGCCAGCATAACCCTGATACCAAAACCAGGCAAAGATACCACAAAAAAAAAAAAATGTATATATATATATATAGAGAGAGAGAGTCTTCTTCTATGCTTGAGCCCATTGTTGTAGCCACTGTGTTAATCCACTTCATTGAGGGTCTTCCTCTTTTCCGCTGATCCTGTACTTTGCCAAGCATGATGTCCTTCTCCAGAGACTGATCCCTCCTGACAACAGGTCCAAAGTATGTAAGACACAGTCTCACCATACTTGCTTCTAAGGAGGATTCTGGTTGTACTTCTTCCAAGACAGATTTGTTCATTCTTCTGGCTGTCCATGGTATATTCAATATTCTTCACCAACACCACAATTCAAAGCCATCAGCTCTTCTTCGGTCTTCCTTATTCATTGTCCAGCTTTCAAATGCATATGATGCGATTGAAAATACCATGGCTTGGGTCAGGCGCACCTTAGTCTTCAAGGTGACATCTTTGCTTTTCAACACTTTAAAGAGGTCCTTTGCAGCAGATTTGCCCAATGCAATGCGTCTTTTGATCTCCTGACTGCTGCTTCCACGGCTGTTGAATGTGGACCCAAGTAAAATGAAATCCTTGACAACTTCAATCTTCTCTCCATTTATCATGATGTTGTTCATTGGTCCAGTTGTGAGGATTTTGTTTTCTTTATGCTGAGGGGCAATCCATACTGAAGGCTGTGGTCTTTGATCGTCATTACGAAGTGCTTCAAGTCCTCTTCACTTTCAGCAACCAAGGTTGTGTCATCTGCATAACGCCGGTTGTTAATGAGTCTTCCTCCAATCCTGAAGCCCCGTTCTTCTTCATATAATCCAGCTTCTTGGATTATTTGCACAGCATACAGATTGAATAGGTATGGTGAAAGAAAACAACCCTGGTGCACACCTATCCTGACTTTAAAACAATCAATACCCCTTGTTCACTCCGAACAACTGCCTCTTGATCTATGTAAAGGTTCCTCATGAGCACAGTTAAGTGTTCTGGAATTCCCATTCTTTGCAATGTTATTCATAATTTGTTATGATCCACACAGCTGAATGCCTTTGCATAGTCAATAAAACACAGGTAAACATCCTTCTGGTATTCTCTGCTTTCAGCCAGGATCCATCTGACATCAGCAGTGATATCCCTGGTTCCACATCCTCTTCTGAAATCAGCCTGAATTTCTGGCAGTTCCCTGTCAATATACTGCTGCAGCCGTTTTTAATAATCGTCAGCAAGTCTTTGCTTGTGTGTGATATTAATGATATTGTTCTATAACTTCCACATTCGGTTGGGTCACCTTTCTTGGGAATAGGCATAAATACGGATCTTTTCCAGTCAGTTGGCCAGGAAGCTGTCTTCCATATTTCTTGGCATAGGTGAGTGGGCACCTCCAGCACTGCATCCATTTGTTGAAACATCTCAGTTGATATTCCATCAATTCCTGCATCCTTGTTTTTCACCAATGCCTTCAGAGCAGCTTAGACTTCTTCCTTCAGCACCATCAGTTCCTGATCATATGCTACCTCTTGAAATGTTTGAACATCAACTAATTCTTTTTGGTATTATGACTCTGTGTATTCCTTCCATCTTCTTTTGATGCTTCCTGCATCATTTAATATTTTCCCCATGGAATCCTTCACTATTGCAACTCGAGGCTTGAATTTTTTCTTCAGTTCTTTCAGCTTGAGAAACAACGAGTGTGTTCTTCCCTTTTGGTTTTCCATTTCCAGCTCTTTGCACATGTCAGTATAATACTTTACTTCGTCCCCTCGAGCTGCCCTTTGAAATCTTCTGTTCAGTTCTTTTACTTCATCAATTCTTCCTTTTGCTTTAGCTGCTTGACGCTCAAGAGCGTGTAAGAGTCTCTTCCGACATCCATCTTGGTCTTTTCTTTCTTTCCTGTCTTTTCAATGACCTCTTGCTTTTTTTATGTATGATGTCCTTGATGTCATTCCACAACTAGTCTGGTCTTCAGTCAGCAGTGTTCAATGCATGAAATCTATTCTTCAGATGGTCTCTAAATTCAGGTGGGATATACTCAAGGTCATATTTTGGCTCTCGTGGACTTGCTCTGATTTTTTTCAATTTCAGCTTGAACTTGCATATGAGCAATTGATGGTCTGTTCCACACTTGGCCCTGGCCTTGTTCTGACTGATGATGTTGAGCTTTTCCATTGTCTCTTTCCACAGATGTAGTCAATTTGATTTCTGTGTCTTCCATCTGGCGAGGTCCATGTGTATAGTCACCGTTTATGTTGGTGAAAGAAGGTATTTACAATGAAGAAGTCGTTGGTCTTGCAAAATTCTATCATTCGATTTCCAGCATTGTTTCTATCACCAAGGCCATATTTTCCAACTACTGATCCTTCTTCTTTGTTTCCAACTTTTGCATTAAAATCACCAGTAATTATCAATGCATCTTGATTGCATGTTCGATCAATTTCAGACTGCAGCAGCTGATAAAAATCTATTTCTTCATCTTTGGCCCTAGTAGTTGGTGCATATATTTGAATAATAGTTGTATTAATTGGCCTTCCTTGTAGGCGTATGGATATTATCCTATCACTGACAGCATTTTACTTCAGGATAGATCCTGAAATATTCTTTTTGATGATGAATGCAACACCATTCCTCTTCAAGTTCTCATTCCCACCATAGTAGACTATACGATTGTCCGATTCCAAATGGCCAATACCAGTTCATTTCAGTTCACTAATGCCTAGGATATCGATATTTATGCATTCCATTTCATTTTTGATGATTTCTAATTTTCCTAGATTCATACTTCATACATTCCAGGTTGTGATTATTAATGGATGTTTGCAGCTGTTTCTTCTCATTTTAAGTCATGCCACATCAGCAAACGAAGGTCCCGAAAGCTTTACTCCATCCTCGTCATTAAGGTTGACTCTACTTGGAGGAGGCAGCTCTTCCCCAGTCATCTTTTGAGTGACTTCCAACCTGGGGAGCTCATCTTCTGGCACTATATCAATGTTCCACTGCTATTCATAAGGTTTTCACTGGCTAATACTTTTCAGAAGTAGACTGCTAGGTCCTTCTTCCTAGTCTGTCTTAGTCTGGAAGCTCATCTGAAACCTGTCCTCTATGGGTGACCCTGCTGAATACTGGTGGCATAGCTTCCAGCATCACAGGATACGCAAGCCCACACAGAATGACAAACTGACAGACACGTGGGGGGTATACAAGATAAACATACTAAAATCAGTTGGATTCCTATACAGCAATAAAGAGGACTATGAAATGGAAATCAGGAAAACAATATCATTTATAATAGCCCCCCCTAAAATAAAATAAAAATAAATAAATAAAATACTTAGGGATAAATCTAACCAGGGATGTCAAAGACGTATACAAAGAAAACTACAAAACACTACTGCAAGAAACCAAAAGAGACCTAAATAAAAGGAGAAACATAGCATGCTCATGGATAGGTAGATTCAACATTGCGAAAATGTCAATTCTACCCAAAGAAAACTTCAAATACAATGCAAACCCAATCCAAATACTGAAAGCATTCTTTAAAGAGATGGAAAAAGTAATCATTAACTTTATATGAAATAAACAAACACCAGAAGATTAGCTAGATAACTGAGATCTTCTAAAAATTAAACACTTATGCTCATCAAAAGACTTCACCAAAAGCGTAAAAAGAGAACCTACAGACTGGGAAAGAAAATTGGCTGTGACAAAACCGACAAAGGACTAATGTTTAAAATCTACAGGAAAATCCAACACCTCTACAACAAAAAGACAAACAATTCAATTAAAAAATGGGCAAAAGATATGAACAGACACTTCACCAAAGAAGGCAGCTAACAGACACATGAGGAAATGCTCGGGATCAGTACCCATTAGGGAAATGCAAATGGAAACCACAATGAGATACCATGTCACTGTGATATTACCGGCACAAACCAAAAAAAGAAAAAAATTACTGAAAATAACAAATGTTGGAAAAGCTGCAAGGAGACTGGAACTCTTATGCACTGTTGGCGGGAAAGCAAGATGTACAACCATTTTGGAAAACATTATGGCACTTCCTTAAAAAGCTAGAAATAGAAATACCATGTGATCCAGCAATCCCACTCCTAGGAATATATCCTAGAGAAATAAGACCTGACACACAAATAGACATATGCACACCCATGTTCATTGCAACATTGTTCACATAGCAAAAAGATGGAAACAACATAAGTGCTCATCAACAGATGACTGGATAAATAAAGTGTGGTACATACACAAAATGGAATACTATGCAATGATAACAATTATGAATCTGTGAAGCATCTCACAACATGGATGAATCTGGAGGGTATTATGCTGATTGAAATAAGTCAGTCACAAAAGAACAAATATTGAATGAGACCACTACCATAACATTTCATGAAGAGGTTTACACACAAAAAGAAACAATCTTTGGTGGTTACAAGGGGGAGGGGTGGGAGAGAAAAACACTAAATAGTCAATAGATAAGTGATGACTTTGGTGAAGGGAAAGATAGTACACAATACTGGGTAAGCTGGCAAAACCTGTACAAGGCAAGGTCACAGAAGCTTCATAGATACATCCAAACTCCCTGTGGGACCGAATTACTGGGCAGAGTGATGGGGACCACAGACTCAGAGAACATTTATCTCAATTGACATAACATAATTTATAAAGAAAATGTTCTACATCCTAATTTGGTGAGTAGCATCTGGGGTCTTAAAAGCTTGTGAACAGCCATGTAAGATACTACCCCGGTCTCACCACATCTGGAGCAAGAGAGAATGAAGAAAACCAAAGACACAAGGGAAAGATTAGTCCAAAGGACTAATGCACCACAACTATCACAGGTTCCATCAGACTGAGTCCAGCACAACTAGATGGTGCCCAGCTACCACCACCAACTGCTCTGACAGGGATCACAATAGAGGGCCCTGGACAGAGCTGGAGAAAAATGTAGAACAAAATTCTAACTCACAAAAAAATAAAACAAAACAGACTTACTGGTCTGACAGAGAATGGAGAAACCATGAGAGTATGGCCCCTGGATTCCTTTTTAACTCAGTATTCAGTACTGAAGTCACTCTTGAGGTTCAGCCAAAGATTATTCAGGCTGATAAAAGAAAATGAGACTAAATGGACACACCCGCCTAGGGGCAAGGACGAGAATTCAGGAGGGGACAGGAAAGCTGGTACTGGGAAAACCCAAGTTCAAGGAGAAAGAGTGTTGACATGTTGTGGGTGTGGCAACCAATGGCACAAAACGATGTGTGTATTGTTTAATGAGAAAATAATTTGCTCTGTAAACCTTTATCCTAATATACAATAAGAAACAAACAAACAAAAAGACCTGAACTGAGATTTGACTTGTGCCAATAGAGACTTTGCCATTTGAACCAAGTTAAATGCCTTCTAAAAACGAAAGCATCAAAGCTATTTGGAGCAATGTAACATAAACAAGAGTCTCCACAAGATAACATATCCAGTGTCCCCAGATACATTAAAAAATGTTACTTGACATATGAA
Source organism: Loxodonta africana (assembly GCF_030014295.1). NCBI lineage: Eukaryota > Metazoa > Chordata > Mammalia > Proboscidea > Elephantidae > Loxodonta > Loxodonta africana. The sequence continues at coordinate 150,088,252 of NC_087369.1, forward strand.
GGGTCAGGAAAAGACGAACTATTCTAAAGCGAAAACAATCAATGGGAATCCATCTTGAGATGACCCGCAGGTTAGAATTAGCCCCAGTGGTTAAGAGTTTGGCTAATAACCAAAAGGTCAGCAGTTCAAATTCACCAGCCACTCCTTGGAAACTTTACGAAGCAATTCTACTCTGTCCCATAGGGTTGTGATGCATCAGAATCGACTTAACAGCAACAGGTTTTAGTATAATTATGGAACCCTGGTGATGCAGTCCTGGTAGCTCTGTGGTTTAGAGGTCAGCTGCTGACGAAAACGTTGGCAGTTCAAATCCACCAGCTGCTCCTTGGAAACCCTATGGGGCAGCTCTACTCTGTCTTAAAAGGTCACTGTGAGTTGGAATTGACTCGATGACAACAGATTTGGTTTGGTTTTGGGTGGTGCAGTTGTTAAGAGCTCAGCTGCTAATCAAAAGTTCGGCAGTTCGAATCCACCAGCTGCTCCTTAGATACCCTATGGGACAGTCCTACTCTGTCCCATAGCATCGCTATGAGTCAGAATAGACTCAATGGCAACAGATTTGGCTTAGTATATTTAGACTCAAAAAAGCAATAAAAGAAATCTTAGTAGAAAAATAAAAACATAAAAAATATAATTTATGCAGCTTAAAATGCAATATAGGGAAAAAATTAAATGTTTGACCATAATAGCAGAATGGAGAAGACAAAAGTAAGAGTTACCGAACAAGAACAAAGATTAATAGAAATCACACTTGTTGTTTTACAAGTGAGGTTATAAAGTAATATAACATAAATGATTACTAAAACAATATATAAAAATATTTGGGATGCAGGTACAGTAGCTCTTAGAAGAAAATGAAAAATTTTAAATGCTTGTATTGGAAAAGATTAAAAGTGAAAAATCAATGATCTAAAATTTCATATTAAGAAGCTAGAAAAAGAACTAAATTAAAACAAAAATAAGTGGAATTGAAGAAATAATAAAAATAAGAACATATCAAAGAAATACAAAAAAAGAAAAATAGACAAGATAAAACTAAAAAGTTGTTTGACTTGCTCAATAATATGTATAAAAATGTGAAGTGATCAGGATAAAAAAGAGAAAGCACATATTACCAATATCAGGACTAAAGGACATGGTCATTGCTAAAAATTCTATAGATAAAAATTGTAAAAAAATAGTATAAAACACTTTATGCCAATCAATTCAGTGACCCAGATAAAATGGATACTTTTCTTGAAAAATTAAAAATTGCCAAAATTGAGAAAAAAAATAAAGAAAATATGAATAGCTTTAAATGTACTTTGAAATTGAATTTGTAATTGAAAATCTAACCAGAGATGAAAATCCAGGCTCAAATGACTTCATTGGTGACTTCTGTTGTTGCAGTTATTAGTTCCCGAATCAGCTCCAACTCAGGGTGACCTTATGTATAACAGAACAAAATGTTACCCGGCCTGTCATGATCATTGGCATATTGGAGTCTGTTGTGGCTATTGTGTCAATCCACCTCATTGAAGATTTCTTTCATTTTCATTGACCTTCTCCTGTACCAAACATGATGTCCTTCACTAGAGACTGGTCTTTCCTGATGACATATCCAAAGCGAAGAGCCAAAGTCTCACTTCTAAGGAATATTCTGGCTGTAATTCTTCCAAGACAAATTTGTTCATTCTTCTGGCAGTCCATGGTATACTCCGTATTCTTCCCCAACACCATAATTCAAAGGCGTCAATTCTTTTTCAGTCTTCCTTATTCATTGTCCAGCTTTCACATGCATATAAGGCAATTGAAAATATCGTGGTTGGTTCAGGCACACCTTAGTCCTAAAAGCGATATCCTTGCTTTTTAACAGTTTTAAGAGGTCTTTTGCAGCAGATTTGCTCAATGCAATAAGTCATTTGATTTCTTGACTGCCGCTTCCGTGGTGATTGTGGGCCCAAGTAAAATTAAATCCTTGACAATGTCACTCTTTTCTCCATTTATCATGATGTTGTTTATTGGTCCAGTTGTGAGGATATTTGTTTTCTTTATGTTGAGGTGTAACCCATACTGAGGGCTGTAGTCCTTGATCTTCATCAGTAAGTGCTTCAAGTCCTCTTCATATTCAGTAAGCAAGGTTGTGTCATCTGCATAACGCAGGTTGTTAGTCTTCCTCTAAGCCTGATGCTGCGTTCTTCTTTATAGAGTTGAGCTTCTAGGATTATTTGCTCAGTATACAGATTGAATAAGCATGGTGAAAGGATACAACTCTGACGCACACCTTCCCTGATTTTAAACCATGCGGTGTGCTCCTTGTTCTGTTCAAATGGCTGTACAGGTTCTGCATAACCACAATTAAGTGCTCTGGAATTCCCATTCTTTGTAATATTATCCGTAATTTGTTATGATCCATGCAGTCAAATGCCTTTGCATAGTCGATAAACACAGGTAAACATCTTTCTGGTACTCTCCACTTTCGGCCAAGATACATCTCACATCAACAATCACATCCCTCTTTCTACATCCTCTTCTGAATTTCGGCTTGAATTACTGGCAACTCACTGTTGATATACGGCTACGATCATTCTTTAAGTATCTTCAGCAAAAAGTGGTGAGTTCTGTTGAGTATTTAATGAAGAACTATCACCACTCCTATAAAACTCTTTCAGAAAATAAAGGATGAATGCATGCATCACAATGCATTTTATGAGGTCAGCATTATGATGATACCATAACTGAACAAAACATTACAAAAAAAAAAAAGAAAAAAAGAAAATTACCGACCTATCAACACAGACCCATAAATTGTACTCAGTAGGTCTGATTTTTGTGTTGGTACAAACAAAACAAGAAAACCTGAGAATGTAGATAAAGCTACTTCCTATCAGACAACCCTAGTGAATAAATGACCAAAAGGGGATTTGTGCTAATCTATGCTTTCCAACCCCATAATGCTCAGGCACAGAGCTGTTCTACCATTTATCAATGTAGAAATACTGAAAATGATTTTTGTGTTTTATATGATCGAGTAAACTAGTTAATATGTTAATGATAATGGGAAGCAATTTGCTCACTGTTGGAGAAAACAGATACATATGAAGAATATAGAAAGGCAAGGAAGAATCCTGTGGTTTGTGGCTGAAATTAGAAGTATCACATTGAGTCAATGATTTCACACACACATATATACACATTATTCTAGTCCAGTCTGCTGATAGGACCTAAAAATAATTATACCGAAGGAATAATGAGAACATCTAGGGCCTTGCTCTTTGTTTCTAATTATTATCCTCCATCAAAAAAGAAACAGGTGTTCTTGGCTGATTCAAGTTCTGGGGCAGGGAAAATATGAGACAAGCCTCAAAAATCTTGTTTCATTTGTAAATATACAAAGATGAGGACATGTCAAAAGGCATGGGAGCCACCTTGAATGGGGTCTCAGTGACAAAATGTGAAATAATTTGAGCATCAAATAATGACAATAATAAATTAACCTACTAACTAAAGTAGGAATACATAAGCTTATACTGATAATAATACACATAACAAATAAAGAAAAAAGATATTTTTACAATAAAAAACCAACTAATACATATAGAAGGAAAAATAAAGTTTTAAAAATTCACCAATTTGCAACTATTAGTATAATAAATGATTCAGGCAGCAACTCTCAATGGATGCTAAAACTAATGTGAGGAAGTTTGATAAGCAGGATATTTACATAGTCACAAATTATTGTCCCACAAATTCCTTATTATTTGAAAAGAAACAAACCATGGTAGTGTTAAAGTTACTGGAAGACACTACCATGTAATCATAACCAACATCAATAATTGTCTTGGCCATCTAGTGCTGCTATAACAGAAATACCACAAGTGGATGGCTTTAACAAAGAGAAATTTATTCTCTCACAGTCTAGTAGGCTAGAAGTCGGAATTCAGGGAATCAGCTCCAGGGGAAGGCTTTCTCTCTCTGTTGGCTCTGGAGGAGAGTCCTTGTTATCAATCTTCTCCTGGTCGAGAAGCTTCTCAGGCATAGGGACCCTGGGTCCAAAGGACACACTCTGCTCCCAGTGCTCTGGAGGAAGGTCCGTCTCATCAATATTCCCCTGGACTAGGAGCTTCTCCACGAAGGAACCCAGGGTCCAAAGAATGCACTGTGCTCCTGGTACTTCTTTCTTGGTGGTAAGAGGTCCCCCGACTCTCTGCTCACTTCTCTTTCCTTTTATCTCTTGTAAGATAAAAGGTGGTGCAGGAAACACCCCAGCATAACTCCCTTTATATTGGATCAGGGACGTGACCTGAGCAAGTGTGTCACATCTCACCCTAATCCTCTTTAACATAATCTAATCTTGCCTAATTAACCACAGGCAGATATAAGGATTTACAACACACAGGAAAATTATACTCAATCAAAAAATCGAGAACAACCACACAGTACTGGGAATCATGGCCTAACCAAGTTGACACATATTTTGGGGGGGACATAATTCAATCCATGACAAATACAAAAGGAAAATTTAATCCAGATGAAAGAAAAAAGACTGTTGAACTGATATAAAAAATTACATGCTGCCATATCAAAGGTTTACAGCAACACAATGGAGTGTTTAGTTAAGAAAAATGGCTGAATCTCAGTAAGAACGGTGAGCTTTGTGGCACTTTAACTTATCATACTCTCTTCCAGACCCCAGCACTGGGGTGGCCTTAAAAAATAACACCCTACAATCCCAGTACGAGAGGAAGCAGAACTAAGCTGGAGCCCTTTCAAAACCTCATTACCAAAAAACAGTCATTATTTGACCTGTCTGATGGTTCTCTGGAAGACCCTCTTAAAAGGCTTACCTTTATTTCACCTAACCTGGAACTAACATAGTGATAAAAATCCTCTCCATGGTGGTGATTTGTTAAAAATATTTACAAGTAAATGTTTTAAAGTCATGATTATCTAAGGTGATGAATAACAATTGTGTCAAAGAACAGACTAACCACAAACTTTAACAGGAAAAGGTGAGAAAGGAGATGTCTACAGGGGCTTGGAAAAGCCCTAACATATATCTGGACATCTAGAAGACCACACACACACGTAGGGCTGTGTGTATACTCAGGAAAGTTCGGTAGCCAAATAGTCTTCGAAAAAATTTTTTACACAAAGAAGAACATTTTAAAATGAAAATAAGGTCAATTTACAAGAAGACATAACAGTTATAAACACATTTGTTAATTTAGCAGTCAGCTAAAAATAAGACAGATATTTCCTTAAAGGCCTAAAATCATAAAACCTCCCAGTGTTTGTTCAGGAGTTCTATGTGCATGTGTTGGGGGATGCCTTGAACACTCTGCCAGACAACTGACAACTCGCCTTAGTCTTCATTTCCTACTTGCTCAGAGACTCAAAGTCAACCAGAGGTGACAACTTGAGTCACTTCACAAGTCTTTCCTAAGCAAAAAAAAAAAAAAAAGTCTTTAAAAAGAACAAGCCTCATACTACTTCAAAGCTTACTACACAGCTAAAGCAATCAAGACAGTCTGTTACATAAGATACAACTATCAGTCCTACTCATCTGGAGCAAAAGGGAAAGAAGGAAAACAAAGACTCAAAGAGGAAACTAGTCTACAGAGCAAACAGTATACACGAACCACGGCCTCATCTACCCTGAAACCAGAGGAACTAGATGGTGCCTGGCTACAATTACTGACCATTTCAATCAGGCCACAATAGATGGACCTTGGTAGGATGGCTGAAAAATGTGGAACAGAATCTCAAATTCCTTAAAAAAAAAAAAAAAGACCCAGAAAATTGCTGAATCTTTGTGAAGGATATAATGGAATTCATTCTACTAGTCTTATAACTTTTCTGTAAGTTTGACGTTTATCCAAGTAAAAAGTTAAAAATAAAATAAATAAACAATTGGAAACTAATCATGGGTAAGTTTCAGACACATCCAACCTGAGACACATTTTGAAAAATATCTAACACTCTCCTAATCCTATCAAAATCATGAAACACTGAGAAAAGTGGAGACCTAGAGTGAGAGTAAGGACATATGGAAACTGAATGTTTGGTGTGATTGAGGTTGGATTCTGAATGAGTAAAAGGATTTAGGATCTATTGGGTCAAATTTGCATGCAATCTTTAAATTTGATAATTATATAAATTTTCAACACTCAGATTTTAATAATTGCACTACGATTATAGAAATGAATGTCCTTGATCATAGGAAATGCACATTGAAATACAGATGGGTTAAGGGCATCATACCTACAATTTATTCTCAAGTGGTTCAGAAACACATGTAGAGTGGTGTATTGTTAAATTGACTCCTCAAAAAACAAAAGAGCCTTTACGTAGTGTTTGTTGTTTACCATGGTGTAAATACTCCTGCCATGATTGGATTCCACATTGTGTCTGTCAGTTTCTCTTACTGTGGTGGCTTGTGTGTTCCTGTGACGTGAAAGCTATGTCACTGGTATTTCAAATTCCAGTAGGGTCACCTTGGTAGGAAGGTTTCAGCAGAGCTTCCAGACTAAGACAGACTAGGAAGATGGACCTGGTGAGCTTTTTAAAAAAAAATGGCTGGTGAAAACCTCATTTAGTACAGGAAGCTGAGTATCTCAGGTTGGAAGGCACTCAAAGTATGACTGGGGAAGAATTATCTCCTCAAAGTAGAGTCCTCCTTAATGATGTGGGTGGAGTAAAGCTTTCGAGACCTTCACTTGCTGATGTGGCACTACTCAAAAAGAGAAGAAAGAGCTGCAACCATCCACTAATAATTGGAATGTGGAATGTAGGAAGTAAGAATTCAGGAAAATTGGAGGCCATCAAAAATGAAATGAAACACATAAAGATCAATAACCTAGGCATTAGTGAGCTAAAATGGATTGGCATTGGTCATTCTGAATCAGACAAACATATGGTCTACTATGCTGGGAACGAGAAATTGAAGAAGAATGACATTGCATTTATCATAAAAAAGAACTTTTCAGTATCTATCCTGAAGTACAATGCTGTTAGTGATAGGATAATATCCATACACCTACAATGAAGACGAGTTAATATGACTATTATTCAAATTTACACACCAAACACTAATGCCAAAGATGAAGAAATAGAAGACTTTTACCAACTTCCGCAGTCTTCAACTAATCGCACATGCAGTAAAGATACCTTGATAATCACTGACGATTGGAATGAAAAAAACAGAAACAAAGGATCAGTAATTGGAAAATATGGCCTTGGTGATAGAAACAACTCTGGAGATGGCATGATAGAACATTGCAAGACCACTGACTTATTCATTGGAAATACCATCTCTCAACAACATAAATAGCAAATATACACGTGGACCTCGTGGGATGGAATGCACAGGAATCAAATTGACTCCATCTGTGGGAAGAAATGATGGAGAAGCTCAAAATCTTCAGTCAGAGAAAGGCCAGAGAACTACTGCGACTGTGGAACAGACCATCAATTGCTCATATGCAAGTTCAAGTTGAAGCTCCAGAAAATTAATACAAGCCCACGAGAGCCAAAGTACAACCCTGAGTATATCTCACCTAAATTTAGAGAGCACCTCAAGAATAGATTTGAAGCATTGAAAACAAATGACCAAAGAACAGACGGGTTGTGAGATGACATCAAGGATAACACACATGAAGTAACCAAAAGGTCAATAAAAGACAGGAAAGAAAGAAAAGACCAAAATGGATGTCAGAAGAGAGTCTGAAACTTGTTCTACAATATAAAGTAGCTAAAGCGAATGGAAAAAATGATGAAGGAAAAGAGCTGAAGAGAACATTTCAAAGGATGGCTCAAGAAGACAAAATAAAATGTAATGAATGTGCAAAGATCTGAGTTAGAAAACCAAAAGTGAAGAACATGCTCGGCATTTCACAAGCTGAAAGAATTGAAGAAAATTCAATCCTCGAGTCGCCAATAATGAAGAATTCTACGGGGAAAATATTGAACGAAGCAGGAGCACTGAAAGGAGATGGAAGGAATACACAAAGTCACTGTACCAAAAAGAATTGGTCAATGTTGAACCATTTCAGGAGGTAGCATTTGATCAAGAACAGATGGTGTTGATGGAAGAAGTCCAAGCTGCACTGAAGGCATTGGCAAAGAACAAGGCTCCAGGAACTGATAGCATACCCATTAAGATGTTTCAACAGATGAATGTAACTCTAGAAGTACTCACGTTTCTATGTCAAGAAAGTTGGAGGACAGCTGCTTGACCAACCAACTGGAAGAGATCCATATTTGTGCCCATTCCAAAGAAAGATGATCCAAGAGAATACAGAAATTATCAAAAAATATCCTTAATATCACAGGCAAGTAGACTTTTGCTGAAAATAATTCAAAAACATTTTCAGCAGTATATTGACAAGGAACTTCCAGAAATTCATGTTGGATTCAGAAGAGGACATGGAATGAGGGATATCATTGCTAAAGTCAGATTGATCTTGGCTGAAGGCAGAGAATACCAGATAGATGTTTATCTGTGTCTTATTGACAATGCAAAGGCATTCTACTGTGTGGATCGTAACAAATTTTGGATAACACTGCAAAAAATGGGAGTTCCAGAACAGTTAATTGTACTTATGTGGAACCTGGACATGGACCAAAAGGCAGTTGTTCAAACAGAACCTGGGGATGCTGTGTGGTTCAAAATCAGGAAAGGCGTGTGTTAGGGTTCTATCTTTTCACCATACTTAATCAATCTATGTGATGAGCAAATAATCTGAGAACCTGGACTATATGAAGAAGAATGTGGCATTTGGATTTGAGAAAGGCTCATTAACAACCTACGTTACACAACCTTGCTTGCTGAAAGTGAAGAGGACTGAGGTACTTACTGATGAAGATCAAAGACTACAGCCTTCAATATGGACTAAACTTCAACATAAAGGAGACAAAAATTCTCACAATTGGACCAATAAGCAGCATCATGATAAACGGAGAAAAGACTGAAGTTGTCAAGGATTTCATTTCACTTGGATCCATAATCAATGCCCATGGAATCAGTGGTCAAGAAATCAAACAATGTATTGAATTGGGCAAATATGCTGTAAACAACAAAAAAGTAAAGATGGGACTTTGAGGACTAAGGTGCTCCTGACCCAAGCCATGGTATTTTCAATCACCTCATGTGCATATGACAGCTAGACAATGAATAAGTAAGGCAAAGAAGAATTGATGTTTTTGAATTGTGGTGTTGGCAGAGAATATTGAATATACCACCGACTGCCAGAAGAAAGAACAAATCTGTCTTGGAAGAAGTACAGCAAAAATGCTTCTTAGAAGCAAGGATGGCAAGACTTCATCTCACATACTTTGTACATATTACCAGGAGGAACGAGTCCCTGGAGAAGGACATCATGCTTGGTAAAGTAGGGGGTCAGTGAAAAAGAGTAAGACCCTCAATGAGATGGACTGACACAGTGGCTGCAACAATAGGCTCAAACATGGCAAAGACTGTGAGGATGGCGCAACGCCAATAGTGTTTCATTCCATTGTACTTAGGGTTGCTATAAATCATAACGGACTCGATGACACCTAACAATAACAACAACAATGGCTTGATTTGAACCTACCAAAATGTGTTCACTGGATAAGGAGTTGTAAGAAATGCACTCATCATGCTCTTGCAAGTCATGTAAGCTCACTCCAGCAAGGGAAGTGAGAAGTAGGGAGAGAAATACAATGTGGAAAAATAATTATTTGTCAGTTTAGGTGTAGGGTAAGGGATGTTCTTTTTACTATTCTCTGAACATTTATATAACTTGATATTATTTAAAAATTTAAAAATGAAAATGTTGTTGTTGTTAGGTGCCATTGAATCAGCTCCGACTCACAGCAACCCTACGTACTACAGAACCGAACGCTGCCCGGTCCTGCACCACGCTCACAATTGTTGTTATGCTTGAGCCCATTGTTGCAGCCACTGTGTCAATCCATCTTGATGAGGGTCTTTCCCTTTTCCACTGACCCTGTACTTTACCAAGCATGATGTCCTTCTCCAGGAACTGATCGCTCCTGACAACATGTCCAAAGTCTGTGAGACACACACTAGCCATACTTGCTTCTAAGGAGCATTCTGGTTGTACTTCTTCCAAGACAGATTTGTTCATTCTTCTGGCAGTCCATGGTATATTCAATATTCTTCACCAACACCACAATTCAAAGGCGTCAATTCTTTGGTCTTCCTTATTCATTGTCCAGCTTTCACATGCATGTGATGCTACTGAAAATACTATGACTTAGGTCAGGCGTACCTTAGATTTCAAGGTGACATCTTTGCTTTTCAATACTTTAAAGAGGTCCTTTGCAGCAGATTTGCCCAATGCAATGCATCTTTTGATATCTTGACTGCTGGTTCCATGGGTGTTGATTGTGGATCCAAGTAAAATGAAATTCTTAACAACTTCAATCATTTCTCCATTTATCATGATGTTGCTTACTGATCCAGTTGTGAGGATTTTTGTTTTCTTTATGCTGAGGGGCAATCCATACTGAAGGCTGTGGTCTTTGATCTTCATTAGTAAGTGCTTCAAGTCCTCTTCACTTTCAGCAAGCAAGGTTGTGTCACCTGCACAATGCAGGTTGTTAATGAGTCTTCCTCTAATCCAGATGCCCCGTTCTTCTTCATATAGACCAGATTCTTAGATTATTTGCTCAGCATACAGATTCAATAGGTATGGTGAAAGGATACAACCCTGATGCACACCTGTCCTGACTTTAAGCCATTCAGTATCCTTTTGTTCTGCCCAAACAACTGCCTCTTGATCTATCTAAAGGTTCCTCATGAGCACAATTAAATGTTCTGGAATTGTGTCAGTTAATTGGGGAAAAGATAGTCTTTTTAACAAATGGTGCTGGCATAACTGGATATCCATTTGCAAAAAAATGAAACAGGACCCATACCTCACACCATGCACAAAAACTAACTCCAAGTGGACCAAAGACCTAAACATAAAGACTAAAACGATAAAGGTCATGGAAGAAAAAATAGGGACAACCTTAGGAGCCCTAATACAAGGCATAAACAGAATACAAAACATTACCAAAAATGACAAAGAGAAACCAGATAACTGGGAGCTCCTACAAATCAAACACCTATGCTCATCTAAAGACTTCACCAAAAGAGTAAAAAGACCACCTACAGACTGGGAAAGAATTTTCAGCTATGACATCTCCGACCAGCGCCTGATCTCTAAAATCTATATGATTCTGTCAAAACTCAACCACAAAAAGACAAACAACCCAATCAAGAAGTGGGCAAAGGATATGAACACGCACTTCGCTAAAGAAGATATTCAGGTAGCTAACAGATACATGAGAAAATGCTCTTGATCATTAGCCATCAGAGAAATGCAAATTAAAACTACGATGAGATTCCATCTCACCCCAACAAGGCTGGCATGAATCCAAAAAACACAAAATAATAAATGTTGGAGAGGCTGCAGAGAGATTGGAACTCTCATACACTGCTGGTAGGAATGTGAAATGGTACAACCACTTTGGAAATCTTTCTGGCGTTTTCTTAAAAAGTTAGAAATAGAACTACCATACAACCCAGAAATCCCACTCCTCGGAATATACCCTAGAGAAATAAGACCCTTCACACAAACAGATATATGCACACCCATGTTTATTGCAGCTCTGTTTACAATAGCAAAAAGCTGGAAGCAACCAAGGTGTCCATCAACAGATGAATGGTTAAATCAATTGTGGTATATTCACACAATGGAATACTATGCATCGATAAAGAACAGTGACGAATCTCTGAAACATTTCATAACATGGAGGAACCTGGAAGGCATTATGTGACCGAAATTAATCAGAGGCAAAAGGACAAATATTGTATAAGACCACTATTATAAGATCTTGAGAAATAGTATAAACTGAGAAGAACACATACTTTTGTGGTTACGAGTGGGGGAGGGAGGGAGGGTGGGAGAGGGCTTTTTACTGATGAATTAGTAGATAAGAACTGCTTTAGGTGAAGGGAAAGACAACACTCAATACATGGATGGTCAGCTCAACTGCACTGGACTGGACCAAAAGCAAAGAAGTTTCCGGGATAAACTGAGTACTTCAAAGGTCAGTGGAGCAAGGGCGGAGGTTTGGGGACTATGGCTTAAGGGGATTTCTAAGTCAATTGGCAAAAAAATTCTATTATGAAAACATTCTGCATCCCACTTTGAAATGTGGTGTCTGGGGTCTTAAATGCTAACAAGTGGCCATCTAAGATGCATCAATTGGTCTCAACCCACCTGGATCAAAGGAGAATGAAGAACACCAAGGTCACACGATAACTACGAGTCCAAAAGACAGAAAGGGCCATATGAACTACAGACTTACATCATCCTGAGACCAGAAGAACTTAGATGGTGCCCGGCTACAACCAATGACTGCCCTGGCAGGGAGCACATCAGAGAACCCCTGAGGGAGCAGGATATCAGTGGGATGCAGACCCCAAATTCTCACAAAACGACCATACTTAATGGTCTGACTAAGACTAGAGGAATCCCGGCGGTCATGGTCCCCAAACCTTCTGTTGGCCCAGGACAGGAACCATTCCCGAAGTCAACTCAGCAGACATGAAAGGGACTGGACAGTGAGTAGGAGAGAGATGCTGATGAAGAGTGAGCTAATGATATCAGGTGGACACTTGAGACTGTGTTGGCATCTCCTGTCTGGAGGGGGGATGGGAGGATAGAGAGAGTTGGAAGCTGGCAAAATTGTCACGAAAGGAGAGACTGGAAGGGCTGACTCATTAGGGGAAGAGCAAGTGGGAGAACGGAGTAAGGTGTACATAAACTTATATGTGACAGTCTGACTTGATTTGTAAACGTTCACTTGAAGCTCAATAAAAGTTAATAAAAAAATGTTCTGGAATTCCCATTCTTTGCAAAGTTATCCATAACTTGTTATGATCCACACAGTCAAATGCCATTGCATAGTCAATAAAACACAGGTAAACATCCTTCTGGTATTCTCTGCTTTCAGCCAGGATCCATCTAACATAAGCAGTGATAACCCTGGTTCCACATCCTCTTCTGAATCTGGCCTGAATTACTGGCAGTTCCTTGTTGATATGCTGCTGCAGCTGTTTTTGAATGATCTTCAGCAAAATTTTGCTTGCGTGTGATATTAATGATATTGTTCTATAATTTCCACAATTGTTTGGATCACCTTTCTTGGGAATAGGCATAAATATTGATCTCTTCCATTGGTTGGCCAAGTAGCTCTCTTCCAAATTTCTTGGCATAGACAAGTGAGCACTTTCAGCTCTGCATCCGTTTGTTGAAACATGACAATTGATATTCTGTCAAATCCTGGAGCCCTGTTTCTCACCAGTGCCTTCAGCCCAGCTTGGACTTCTTCCTTCAGTACCATCGGTTCCTGATCATATGCTATCTCTTGAAATGGCTCAATATCGACTAATCCTTTTTGGTATTTTTTTTTTTATATATAATGACTCTGTATATCTTCCATCTTTTTTGATGCTTCCTCCATCGTTTAATATTTTCCCCATAGAATCCTTCACTATTGCAACTCAAGGCTTGAATTTTTTCTACAGTTCTTTCATCTAGAGAAACACCAAGCGTGTTCTTCCCTTTTGGTTTTCTATTTCCAGCTCTTTGCACATGTCATTATTATACTTTACTTTGACTTCTCGAGCCACCCTTTGAAATCTTCTGTTCAATTCTTTTGCATCATTATTTTTTCCTTTTGCTATACCTGCTTGAAATTCGAGAGCAAGTTTCAGACATCCATTTTGGTTTTTTCTTTCTTTCCTGCCTTTTCAATGATCTCTTGCTTTCTTCGTGTATGATGTCTTTGATGTCATTCCACAACTCGTCTGGTCTTCAGTCATTAGTGTTCACCACTTCAAATCTATTCTTGAGATGGTCTCTAAATTCAGGTGGGATACACTCAAGGTTGTATTTTGGCTCTCGTGGACTTTCTCTGATTTTCTTCAGTTTCACCTTAAACTTGCATGTAAGCAAGTGATGGTCTGTTCCACAGTTGGCCCCTGGCCCTTGTTCTGACTGATGATATTGAGCTTTTCCATCATCTATTTCCACAGATGTAGTCGATTTAATTCCTGTGTATTCCATCTGGCGAGGTCCAAGTGTATAAGTGCCATTTATGTTGGTGAAAAAAGGTATTTGCGAGGAAGAAGTCGTTGGTCTTGCAAAATTTATCATTTGATCTCCAGGATTGTTTCTATCACCCAGGCCATTTTTCCAACTACCGATCCTTCTTCCTCGTTTCCAACTTTTGCCTTCCAATCACCAGTAATTATCAATGCATCCTGATTTCATTTTCAATCAGTTTCAGACTACAGAAACTGAAAAAAATCTTCAATTTCTTCATCTTTGGCCTTAGTGGTTGCTGTGTAAATTTGAATAATAGTCATATTAACTGGTCTTCCTTGTAGGCATATGGATATTTTCTTATCATGGACAGCATTGTAATTTAGGATAGATCTTGAACTGTTCTTCACAACTACTGAGGATATATAAAAAGGAACAAAAAATTATACCTCAGACACAAGCAGATTGACAGAAACAACAACATGCTTTTAGATTGAGAAAGGGTAAGAGGCACACATGAAAAAGCACATATGATTAAAATATGAAGAACAATGATGAATCTGTGAAACATTTCATAACAGGAAGGAATCTGGAAGGCATTATGCTGAGTGAAATTAGTCTGTTGCAAAAGGACAAATATTGTATGAGACTACTATTATAAGAACCTGAAAAATAGTTGAAACAGAGAAGAAAATGTTCTTTGATGGTAACGAGAATGGGGAGGGAGGGAGAAGGGTTTTCACTAATTAGATAGTAAATAAGAACTATTTTAGGTGAAGGGAAAGACAACACACAATACAGGAGAGGTCAGCACAACTGGTCTAAACCAAAACCAAAGAAGTTTCCTGAATAAACTGAACAGTTCTAAGTCCAGTGTAGCAGGGGCTGAGGTTTGGGGACCATGGTTTCAGGGACATCTAAGTCAATTGGCACAATAAAATCTATTAAGAAAACATTCTGCATCCCACTTTGGAGAGTGGCGTCTGGGGTCTTGAACGCTAGCAAGCGGGGCCATCTAAGATATATCAGTTGGTCTCAACCCTCCTAGAGCAAAGGAGAATGAAGAACACCTAAGACACAAGGTAATTATGAGTCCAAAAGACAGAAAGGGCCACAGAAACCAGAGACTACATCAGCCTGAAACCAGAAGAACTAGATGGTGCCCAGCTACAACCATTGACTGACCTGACAGGGAGCACAACGGAGAGCCCCTGAGAGAGCAGGAGAACAGTGGGATGCAGACCTCAAATTCCTGTAAAAAGACCAGACTTAATGGTCTGACTGAGACTAGAAGGACCCAAACGATCACGGTCCCCAGACCTTCTGTTAGCCCAAGACTGGAACCATTCCCAAAGCCAACTCTTCAGACAGGGATTGGACTGGATAATGGGATAGAAAATGATACTGGTGAAGAGTGAGCTTCTTGGATCAAGTAGACACATGAGACTATGTGGGCAGCTTCTGTCTGGAGGGGAGATGAGAGGACAGAGGGGGTCAGAAGCTGGTGGAATGGACATGAAAAGAGAGAGTGGAGGGAAGGAGTGTCCTGTCTCATTAGAGGGAGAGCAACAAGGAGTATATAGCAAGGTGTATATAAATTTTTGTATGAGAGACTGACTTGGTTTGTAAACCTTCACTTAAAGCACAATAAAAAAAAATTTGTGACAACTTGACTAGGCCATGATTCCCAGTATTGTGTGATTGTTCACTATTTTGTTATCTGATGCAATTTTCCTATGTGTTGTAAATCCCACCTCAATGATGTTAATGAGGCAGGATTAGACGTAGTTGTGTTAATGAGGCAGGACTCAATCTACAAGATTAGGCTGTATCTTGAGTCAGTTTCTTTTTGAGATATAAAAGAGAGAAGTGAGCAGAGAGATAGGGGGACCTCATAACCACCAACCAAGAAAAGCCAGGAGTGCGAGTACTTTGGGCACAGAGTCCGTGAACTGAGAAGCTCCTTGACCAGGGGAAGATTGATGACAAGGACCTCCTCCCAAAGCCAATAGAGAGAGAAACCTGGCACCCTTAATTTGGACTTCTAGCCTCCTAGACTGCGAGAGAATAAATTTCTCTTTGTTAAAGAAAAAAAAAATGAGAATATGGTGTCTTAGTTATCTAGTGCTGCCATAACAGAAATACCATAAGTGGGTGGCTTTAATAGAAAGAAATTTATTCTCTCACAGTCTAGTAGGTTACAAGTCCAAATTCAGGGCTGCAGCTCCAGGGAAAGGCTTTCTTTCTCTGCCGGCTCTGGAGGAAGGTCCTTGTCATCAATCTTCCCCTGGTTGAGGTGCTTCTCAGGTGCAGGGACCCTGTGTCCAAAGGACACACTCTGTCCCTGGTGCTGCTTTCTTGGTGGTATGAGGTCCCCTACTCTCTGCTTGCTTCACTTTTATCTCTTGAGAGATAAAAGGTGGTACAGGCCACACCCCAGGGAAACTCCCTTTACTTTGCATCAGGGAGGTGACCTGAGTAAGAGTGGTGTTACAATCCCCCCCTAATCCTCTTAACATAAAATTGCAATCAGAAAATGGAGGACTTCCACACAATACTGGGAATCATGGCCTAACGAAGTTGATACACACATTTTTGGGGGGACATAATTCAATCCAGAATACATGGAGATGTAGCTAAACTCTTTATTTTTCAAATTAAAAAGAAAATGAAGCCACGAGGAAGAAAGGGATTTGACTGGGAACGGAATTCTTCCTGCAGACTTCAACAAAAGCTGAAGTTTCATTCTTATCCGTGAAAGTTAATGTGAATATTTGTACTGCTCAGTAAGCTATCAAATCTTGATTACTTAATTCTCTATTTATTCTCATTCACTATGATCCGCTTGGCTTCTGCACAAGGATTTGTAGCAGAGAAGCTGAGACTCGAAGGTAACAGGTTTGGGTTTTATTGTTATTATCATTGGCATGGGAGTAGACAATCAGTGTATTAGAACACAATAGAAATTCCACAAATAAACCCATAAATATGTGAAAACTTGATATATAATACGGATAACACTGACTATTAGAGGTGAAATGAATGGACCACTAATTAAATGGTGCTGTGTCAATTAATTAACTAATTAATTAAAGATAACATTTAATTCTTCTCTTAAACCATATATACAAAAGCTTCAGAAGCCTTAAAGCCTCAACTCTGAAGGAGATATCTTCAAAATTTCTAGAAATAAATATAGGATTATATTTTCTTAAGAAGATGAATGGGAAAGTTCTATGAAAGAGAAAATCATCGGTGCCATTGAATTTCTACAAATGTTTAGATTCCACACTCATTCTATGAAGCTATCATGGTCCCAATTGTAAAACACAAATAGGCTAACAGAAAAAGAAATCGTAGCCCAAACTCAGTCAAGAACAGATTTAAAACACTTAAATAAAATATTAGGTCACCAATACAGCTGGGTATTAATGCTAAATTGCCCACATCAATTGAATAAAGGAGAGAAAGATGGTTACCTTAGATACCAACACTGAATTTTATAAATTTCATTATTTGTTTCTTAATTTAAAAAAACTGGAAGTGGAGAGAAATTTCTTAACTTATATATGCTATGAACACATGCTGAGGAGCCCTGGTGGTACAATGGTTAAAATGCTTGGCTGCTAACCAACAGGTCAGAGGCTTGAACCCACCCCACAACTCTGAGGGTGAAAAGACCTGGAAATCTCCTGTAAAGATTGTTCCTGTTGTTGTTAGGTGCCATCAAGTCAGTTCCAGCTCACAGCGACCTTGTGTACAACAGAATGAAATACTACCAGGTCCTGTGCCATCCTCACAATCATTGCTTGTTTGAGCCCATTGTTGCAACCTAGAAACTCTATAAGGCAGTTCTACTCTGTCATATATGCCCACTATGGGTTGGAATTGACTTGACAGCACACAACAACATGAACATGTGCTACACTTCTACCTGAGGATAAAGTTCTGCTGGCCAGGGGAAACACTTTAAGTAGCAATCTAAGCACTGAAAGGTATGCAATTATCTTCACCTGGTAGTATAGTGGTTAAGTGGCTGCTAACCAAAGGGTCGGCAGTTGGAATCCACCAGGTGCTCCTTGGAAACTCTATGGGGCAGTTCTACTCTGTCCTATAGGGTCGCTATGAGTCGGAATCGACTCAACGGCACTGAGTTTGGTTTTTTTGGTTTGGTAGGTGTTCAATCAGATATTTGATACCATGAAGGGTGATTAATATATTCCTGGGCCTTTATAAATATATATATATGTATATACATATATATACTATTATTAAAACATACTGAATGTAAGTGAATGCCTCTCCGAAGTAAGATTCTTCAGGCCTCAGGTTTACTATAATGATCATCAAATTACCATTGAGCAGAAAATAGTAAAGACTATTGTTGGTATACAGGAGCCAGGTGAATGTCTTGAGACAACATCATTTCCGATAGGCGTTTGGGTAAGGATGTGGGAGTGTTGTCCTGTTTCTTATGAAGAGCAGAGAATACATGCATCTAATTGCGGAAAACAATTAGCCAATGAAAGCCTTATGACTAGCAGCGGAACATTGTCTGATACAGTGCCAGAAGACGAACCCCTCAGGTTGGAAGGCACTCAAAACACAACTGGGGAAGAGCTGCTTCCTCGAAGTAGAGTTGACCTTAATGACGTGGATGGAGTCAAGCTTTTGGGGCTTTCATTTGCTGATGTGGCACAACTCAAAATGAGAAGAATCAGCTGAAAACATCCATTAATAATCAGAATGTATGAAGTCTGAATCTAGAAAAATTGGAAATTATAAAAAATGAAATGGAATGCACAAATATCAATATCCTAAGCATTAGCAAGCTGAAATGGACTGGTATTAGTCATTTTGAATCAGACTATCATAGGGTCTACTATGCTGGGGATGACAACTTGAAGAGAAATGGCTCTACATTCATCCTCAAAAAGAACATTTCAACACCAATCCTGAAGTATGATTCTGTCAGTGACAAGATAAAATCCATACAACCACAAGGAAGACCAGTTAATACGACTATTATTCAAATTAATGTGCCAACCACTATTGCTAAAGATGAAGAAACTGAAGATTTTTACCATCTTCTGCAGGCAGAAATTGATCGAATATGCAATCAGGATGCACTGATAATTACTGGTGATTGAAATGCGAAAGCTAGAAACAAAGAATTGGTAGTTGGAAAATATGGCCTGGGTGATAAAAAAGAAGCCAGAGATCGCATGATTGAATTTTGCAAGACCAACGACTTCTTTATTACAAACACCTTTTTTCACCGACATAAACGGTGGCTATACACATGGACCTTGCCAGATGGAATACACAGGAATCAAATCGACTACATCTGTGGAAAGAGACGATGGAAAAACTCAGTATCATCAGTCAGAACAAGGTCAGGTGCCAACTGCAGATCAGACCATCAAATACTCATGTGCAAGTTCAAGTTGAGACTGAAGAAAATTAGAATAAATCCACGAAAGTAAAACCTTGAGTATTTCCCACCTGAATTTAGAGACCATCTCAAGAACAGATTTGACGTGCTGAAAACTAATGACCAAAGACCTGACAAGCTGTGAAATGATATTAAGGACATCATACACGAAGAAGGAAGAGGTCATTAAAAAGACAGGAGAGAAAGAAAAGACCAAAATGGATGTCAGAAGAGACACTGAAACTTGCTCTTGAA
Source organism: Loxodonta africana (assembly GCF_030014295.1). Lineage (NCBI taxonomy): Eukaryota > Metazoa > Chordata > Mammalia > Proboscidea > Elephantidae > Loxodonta > Loxodonta africana. Next base: position 150,108,028 of record NC_087369.1, read on the forward strand.
CATTGAGTAGCTAAAGCAAAAGGAGCAAATGATGATGTAAAAGACCTGAACAGAAGATTTCAAAGTCCAGCTCAAGAACACAAAGTAAAGTATCATGATGACATGTGCAAAGACCTGGAGATAGAAAACCAAAAGAGAAGAACACATTCAGCATTTCTCAAGCTGAATGAAAAGAAAAAATCCGAACCTCGAGTAGAGATACTGAATGATTCTATGGAAAAATATTGAGTGACTCAGAAAGCATCAAAAGAAGATAAAAGGAATACACAGAGTCACTATACCAAAAAGAATTGGTCAACGTTCAACCATTTCAGGAGGTAACATATGATCAGGAACCAATGGTATGAAGGAAGGAGTCCAAGCTGCACTGAAGGCATTGGCGAAAAACAAGACTCCAGGAATTGAAGGAATACCAATTGAGATGTCTCAACAAACGAATGCAGAGCTGGAAGTGCTCACTCATCTATGCCAAGAAACTTGACAGAGAACTACCCAGCCAATCAATTGGAAAGATCCATGCTTTTGCCTATTCCTGAGAAAAGTGATCCAATGAAATGTGGAAATTATCCAAAAATATCATTAATATCACACGTGAGCAAAATTTTGCTGAAAATTATTCAAAAGCAACTGCAGCAGTATATCAACAGGCAACTTCCAGAAATTCAAGTGGGATTAAGAAGAGGATGTGGAACCAGGCATATCATTGCTGATGTCAGATAGATCATGGCAGAAAGCAGAGAATACCAGAAAGATGTTTCCTGTGTTTTACTGACTATGCTAAGGCACTCAACTGTGTGGATCATAACAAATTATGGATAACATTGCAGAGAATGGGAATTCTGGAACACTTAATTTGTGCTCATGAGGAATCTGTGCATGGATCAAGAGGCAGTCATTCAAACAGAACAAGGAGATACTGCATGGTTTAAAGTCAGGAAAGATGTGCATCCGGGTTTTATCCTTTCACCATACCTATTCAATCTGTATACTGAGCAAATAATCCAAGAAACCGGATTATATGAAGAAGAACGGAGCATCAGGATTGGAGGAAGACTCATTAACAACCTGCCATATACAGATGACACAACCTTGCTTGCTGAATGTGAAGAGGACTTGAAGCACTTACTGATGAAGATCAAAGACCACAGCCTTTGGTATGAATTACACCTCAACATAAAGAAAACAAAAACCCTCACAACTGGACCAATAAGCAACATCATGGTGAACGGAGAAAAGATTAAAGTTGTCAAGAATTTCATTTTACTTGGATCCACAATCAATACTCATGGAAACAACAGTCAAGAAATCCAAAGATGCATTGCATTGGGCAAATCTGCAGCAAAGGACCTCTTTAAAGTGTTGAAGAGCAAAGATGTCACTTTGAAGACTAAGGTACACCTGACCCAAGCCACGGTGTTTTTAATCACATAATGTGCATGCAAAAGCTGAACAATGAATAAGGAAGACCTAAGAAGAACTGACGCCTTTGAATTGTGATGTTGGTGAAGAATATTGAATATACCATGGACTGCCCAAAGAACAAACAAACCTGTCTTGGAAGAAGTACAACCAGAATGCTCCTTAGAAGCAAGGATGGCTAGACTTTGTCTCACATGCTTTGGACATGTTATCAGGAGGGATCAGTCAGCAAAAAAGAGGAAGACCCTCAATGAGATGGATTGACACAGTGGCTGCAACAATGGGCTCAAGCATAGCAACAATTGTGAGCATGGCACAGGACCGGGCAGTGTTTCATTCTGTTGTGCATGGGGTCACTATGAGTCAGAACTGATTCAACAGCATGTAACAACAATTGAGGAAACCATCGATTATATAGACATCAAAAGGGTCCAGCTGTAGTTTTGTTTTGTTTTTCCTTATTGTCACTCTTCTCTAAACTTCTGTTTCATGAAAAGCACAAGATGAAAAATGAAGCTGCTGAAATTATTTATGAAGAATTTATGGTCTCCCAAGTGCACCTCTCCATGCTGTCTTTCTCGCTTGCCTCATTGCTCTGACTTACTCCATTCCTTTGCTATCACTTTTCTGAATCCAGTGGTGGCCCAAAAGCTGAGCAGAATCCACTCTCTTTGGACATGTGGGAAGGGGAGTTTCAAAATAGTAGTAGCCCCAGATTTCCATCCGCCCCCCAAGCAAAGACCTGGAGTAACCTTCATACCTCAGCCCTGGACAGATTCCAGGGCTTTCTCTCCCACTCCAAGAGGAGTTAGCAGAGATCCAAGAACAAAACCCCTGAAAAGGAGATTTCAACATTAGCATCCTATCTCTAGATTGAATCATTCTTAATCTCAATAACTTTCAGTTCTAGGAAAATGAACTACTTGATTGTCTCCTCATCTGCCCCTGGAACTTCCAAAACTCTTTGCTCCTTCTCACTTTTTTTTTATTACTTTTTATTTTGAAATAGTTTGACTCACAAGAAATTACAAAAAAAAATTATAGAGTTTCTGTGTAGCCTGTACCGAGTTGCCCCCAATAATATCCCACATCGCCTAAACCCAGAATTTGACATTGATACTATTTACTCAGACGCATACTTTGTTCACATTTCACCTGTTTTCACTGCACGTATTTGTTGGTACATAGTTCTATGAGATTTTACCACATATCTAGAGATTCGTAACCATCACCACAATCAGAATAGAGAACTGTTCTATCTCCAAAGATTACTCCGTCATGTTGTCGTGTAATAGTCAGACCCTCTCTCCAGCTCTAACCCCTTAGTGACCATTGATTTGTTCTCCATCAGTATCCGTTTCACACTTCAAAACATTTATATATAAGAATCCTACAGGGTGTAACACTTTGAGATTAGCTTTTTAAACTAATCATGATGACCTTGAGATCTATGCAAGTTATTGCACACACCAGTAGTTTGTTCCTTTTTATTGCTGAGTAGTATTCCATTGTATAGATAGAATAGACTGCTTACCAATTCACCCATTGAATGACATTTCGATTATTTTCAGGTTTGACTATAATAATGCTGCTAGGAATATTTATATGCAGGCTTTTATGTGATATAAGTTTTTACTTCTCTAGGATACGTATTTTAGTGGGTAGGGTACATACACAAAGGGTGTGATTGCTGAGTCATATGGTAAGAGTATGTTTAGTTATATAAGAAGCTGCCAAACTGTATTCCAGACAAACTGTATTCCAGAGTAGCTGTAACATTTTACATTCAAACCCACAATCCACGAGATCCAGTTCCTCTGCTCCTTGCCAGCACTTGGTATTTATTACTGGTGTGTTTTATTTTAGTCATTCTAAGAGGTGTGCAGTGTTATTTCATTATAAGGTGGCGAGTGGTTAAACGTTCACCTGCTCATCAAAAGACAGGAAGTTCAAATCCACCAGCTGCTCCTTGGAAACCCTATGAGGCAGTTCTACTCTGTCCTATAAGTTCGCTCTGAGTCAGAATTGACTCAATGGCAATGGGTTTTGTTTTTTTAAAGACTAATGGTGTTGGAAATACATTCAAGTGTTTATCTGCCACCCATACACCTTCAGTGAAGTGTCTGTTCAAGTCTTTTGCATATTTTCTAATTGATAGTGTCTTTTCTAACTGATGAGTTTAGAGAATTTATTATATACCCTAGACCCAAGTCATTCTCACAATATGATTTGTAAAAAATTTCTCTAATATGTGTCTTGTCTTTTTATTCCTTTAACAGATTCTTTTGCAGAATAAAAGTTTTTCATTTTGGTAATGTTCCATTGTGTAATATATAAGAATTTGTCACTGACCCTAAGTCACAAAGGCTGTCTCTGATGTTTTCTTCTAAAGGTTTTACAGCATTGTATTTTATGAGTATATTAATGATCCATTTTGAGTTAATTTGTATATAAGGTGAGAGGTTTAGGTTGAGGTACTTTTTTGCATATGAATGCCCAATTTTCATCACCATTTGTTATAAAGACACTCCTTACTCCATTGAATTACTTTTGTGCATTTGTCAAAAATAGATAAACTGTACTTGTGTGGTTCTATTTAACTTTTTGTTGTTGAATTTTTGCAGTATCACATAGGTTTTAGAGATCAGACACTGAACAGCAATGTCATAGCTAAAAACTTTTCCCAGTCTGTAAGTAATCTTTTTACTCTTTTGGTGAAGTCTTCGGATGAGCATAGGTGTTTGATTTAAAAAAAAAATTTTTTTTTTTAGTTATCTAGTTTTTCTTCTCCATTGTTAGTAATGTTTTGTATACTGTTTATACCATGTATTAGGGCTCCTAACATTGTCCCTATTTTTTCTTCCATGATCTTTATCGTTTTAGATTTTATATTTGGGTCTTTGGTCCATTTTGAGTTAGTTTTTGTGCATGGTGTGAGGTACAGGACTTGTTTCATTTTTTTGCAGATAGATATCCAGTTATGCCAGCACCATTCGTTAAAAAGACTGTCTTTTCCCCATTTAACTGTTTTGGGGCCTTTGTCAAATATCAACTGCTCATATGTGGATGGGTTTATCTCTGGATTCTCAGTTCTGTTCATTGGTCTATGTATCTGTTGTTGTACGAGCACCAGGCTGTTTTGACTACTGTGGCGGTATAATGGGTTCTAAAATCAGGTAGAGTGAGGCCTCCCGCTTTGTTCTTCTTTTTCAGTAATGATTTGCTTATCCGGGTCCTCTTTCCCTTCCATATGAAGTTCGTGATTGGTTTCTCCATGTCGTTGGAATTTGGATAAGAATTACATTGTATCTACAGATTGCCTGGCTAGAATAGACATTTTTACAATGTTGAGTCTTCCTATCGATAAGCAAGATATGTTTTTCCACTTACGTAGGTCTCTTTTGGTTTCTTGCAGTAGTGTCTTGTATGGTTTTTCTTTATAATTTTTATTGTACTTTAAGTGAGGTTTACAAATCAAGTCAGTCTCTCACACAAAACCCATATACACCTTGCTACACACTCCCAATTACTCTCACCCTAAAGAGACAGACCATTCTCTCCCTCCACTCTCTCTTTTCGTGTTCATTTCGCCAGCTTCTAACCCCCTCCACCCTCTCATCTCCCCTCCAGGCAGGAGATGCCAACATAGTCTCAAGTGTCCCCCTGATCCAAGAAGCTCACTCCTCACCAGCATCCCTCTCCAACTCATTTTTCAGTCCAATCCATGTCTGATGAGTTGGCTTCAGGAATGGTTCCTGTCCTGGGCCAACAGAAGGTCTGAGGGCCATGATCACCGGGGCCCTTCTAGTCTCAGTCAGACCATTAAGTCTGGTCTTATGAGAATTTGGGGTCTGCAACCCACTGCTCTTCTGCTCCCTCAGGGGTTCTCTGTTGTGTTCCCTGTCAGGGCAATCATCGGTTGTAGCCAGGTACCACCTAATTCTTCTGGTCTCAGGATGATGTAGTCTCTGGATCATGTGGCCCTTTCTGTCTCTTGGGCTCATAATCACCTTGTGTCCTTGGTGTTCTTCATTCTCCTTTGATCCAGGTGGGTTGAGACCAATTGATGCACCTTAGATGGCTGCTTGCTAGCGTTTAAGACCCCAGACGCCACTCTTCAAAGTGGGATGCAGAATGTTTTGTTAATAGATTTTATTATGCCAATTGACTTAGATGTCCCCTGAAACCATGGTCCCCAGACCTTTGCCCCTGCTATGCTGATCTTCAAAGCATTCAGTTTATTCAGGAAACTACTTTGCTTTTGGTTTAGTCCAATTGTGCTGACCTCCCCAGTATTGTGTGCTGTCTTTCCCTTCACCTAAAGTAGTTCTTATCTACTACCTAATTAGTGAATGCATCTCTCCCACCATACCTCCCTCCCCCCTCTCGTAACCACAAAAGGATGTTTTCTTCTCAGTTTAAACTCTTTCTCAAGTTCTTATAATAGTGGTCTTATACTGTATTTGTCCTTTTGCAACTGACTAGTTTCACTCAGCATAATGCCTTCCAGGCTCCTCCATGTTATGAAAAGTTTCACAGATTCCTCACTGTTCTTTATCAATGCATAGCATTCCATTGTGTGAATATACCGTAATTTATTTATCCATTCATCCATTGATGGGCACCTTGGTTGCTTCCATCTTTTTGCTATTGTAAACAGCGCTGCAATAAACATAGGTGTGCATATATCTGTTCATGTAAAGGCTCTTATTTCTCTAGGATATATTCCAAGGAGTGGGATTGCTGGATCGTACGGTAGTTCTAAGCTTTTTAAGGAAGTGCGAAATCGATTTCCAAAGTGGTTGTACCATTTGACATTCCCACCAGCAGTGTAGAAGTGTTCCAATCTCTCCACAGCCTCTCCAGCATTTATTAATTTGTGTTTTTTGGATTAATGCCAGCCTTGTTGGAGTGAGATGAAATCTCATTGTAGTTTTGATCTGCAATTCTCTAATGGCTAATGCTTGTGAACATTTCCTTATATATCTGTTAGCTACCTGAATGTCTTCTTTAGTGAAGTGTCTATTCATATCTTTTGCCCATTTTTTAATTGGGTTATTTGTCTTTTTGTAGTTGAGTTTTTTGCAGTATTATGTAGATTTCAGAGATCAGGCACTGATCAGAAATGTCATAGCTAAAAACTTTTTCCCAATCTGTAGGTTGTAGCGTAGTTAACTCTTCTCTGAAAGTTTGGTAGAACTCTGCAGTGAAGTCATCCAGACCAGGGCCTTTTTTGTTGGGAGTTCTTTGATTACCTTTTCAATGTCTTCTTTTGTTATGGGTCTATTTAGTTGTTCTACTTCTGTTTGTATTAGTTTAGGTAGGTTGTGTATTTCTAGGAATTCATCCATTTCTTCTAGGTTTTCAAATTTGTTTGAGTGTAGCTTTTCACAGTAATCTCATATGATTCTTTTAATTTCAGTTGGGTCTGTTGTAATATCGCCCATCTCGTTTCTTATTTGGGTTATTTGTTTCCTCTCCTGTTTTTCTTTTGTCAGTTTGTGCAGTGGTTTATCAATTTTGTTGAGTTTTTCAAAAAACCAGCTTTTGGTCTTGTTAATTCTTTCAATTGTTTTTCTGTTTTCTATTTCCTTTAGTTCAGCTCTGATTTTTATTATTTGTTTTCTTCTGGTGTCTGTGGGTTTCTTTTGTTGCTCTCTTTCTATTTGCTCAAGTTGTAGGCATAATTCTTTGATTTTGGCCCTTCTTTTTGGATGTGTGCATTTATTGATATAAATTGGCCGCTGAGCACTGCTTTTGCTGTGTCCAAAAGGTTCTGATAGGAAGTGTTTTCATTCTCATTGGATTCTCTGAATTTCTTTATTCCATCCTTAATGTTTTCCATAATCCAGTCTTTTTTGAGCAGGGTATTGTTCAGTTTCCAAGTGTTTGATTTCTTTTCCCTGCTTTTCCTGTTATTGATTTCCACTTTTATGGCCTTATGGTCAGAGAAGATGCTTTGTAATATTTCAATGTTTTGGATTCTGCTAAGACTTGCTTTATGACCTAATATGTGGGCTATTCTAGAGAATGTTCCATGTGCACTAGAAAAGAAAGTATAGTTGGTTGCTCTTGGGTGGAGTGTTCTACATATGTCTACGAGGTCAAGTTGGTTGATTGTGGCATTTAGATCTTCTGTGTCTTTATTGAGCTTCTTTCAGGATATCCTGTCCTTCACTGAAAGTGGTGTGTTGAAGTCTCCTACTATTATTGTGGAGCTGTCTATCTCACTTTTCAATGCTGATAGAGTTTGTTTTATGTATCTTGTAGCCCTGCATTGGGTGCATATTTAACATGGTTATATCTTCTTGGTGTATTGTCCTTTTAATCATTATATAGTGTCCTTCCTTATCCTTTCTGATGGATTTAAATTAAAGTCTATTTTGTCAGAAATTAATATTGCCACTCCTGCTCTTTTTTGATTGTTCTTTGCTTGATATATTTTTTCCATCCTTTGAGTTTTAGTTTGTTTGTCTCTAACTCTAAGGTGTGTCTCTTGTAGGCAGCATAGAGACGGATCTTGTTTTTTAATCCATTCTGCCACTGTCTGTCTCTTTATTGGTGCATTTAATCCACTTACATTCAGCGTAATTATGGATCGGCATGAATTTAGTGCTATCCTTTTGATGTCTTTTTTGCGTGTTGTTGACAGTTTCTTTTTCCCACTTAATTTTATGTGCTGAGTAGATTTTCTTTATATATTGTCCTTTCCTAATATTTGTTGTTGTTGATTTTGTTTCTGCTGAGTCTGTATTTTTCCCTTACATTTTATTTTGATGAGTAGGATAGATTGTCTCCTTTGAGGTTCCCTTATTATTTACCCCTATTTTTCTAAATTTAAAACTAACTTTTATTTCTTTGTATTGCCATATCGTCCTCTCCATATGGAAGGTGTATGATTACATTTCTTAGTCCTTCTGAATTATTTTAATGTTGTCTTCTTTTATATAATAATATTGCTGTTACCCTGTTTTGAGCTTTTTTTTTTTTTAATAATCTTGCTTTGTTTTTTTGGATTTCCCTGTCTGGGTTGACTTATGGTTGCTCTGCCCGGTGTTCTAGTCTTGGGCTGATACCTGATATTATTGATTTTCTAACCAAAGAACTCCCTTTAGCATTTCTTGTAGTTTTAGTTTGGTTTTTACAAATTCCCTAAACTTGTGTTTACATGGAAATGTCTTAATTTCACCTTCATATTTAAGAGACAGTTTTGCTCAATACATGATTCTTGGCAGGCAGTTTTTTTCCTTCAATTTTTTAAATATGTCATCCCATTGCCTTCTAGCCGGCATGATTTCTGCCGAGTAGTCTGACCTTATTCTTATTGGCTCTCCTTTGTAGATGACTTTTCGTTTATCCCTCGCTGCTCTTATGATTCTCTCTTTATCTTTGGTTTTGGCAAGTTTGATTATAATATGTCTTGGTGACTTTCCTTGGAGATCTACCTTATGTGGAGTTTGATGAGCATCTTGGATAGATATCTTCTCATCTTTCACAATAGCAGGGAAGTTTTCTGCCAACAAATCCTCAACAATTTTCTCTGTATTTTCTGTTATCCCACCCTGTTCTGGTGCTCCAATCACTTGTATGTTATTTCTCTTGATAAGAGTCCCACATGATTCTTAAGGTTTCTTCATTTTTTTTTAATTCTTTTCTGTGATTTTTCTCCAAATATATTAGTGCCAAGTGATTTATCTTCGAGTTCCGAAATTCTAGTTTCTACTTGCTCAATTCTGCTCCTCTGACTTTCTATTGAGTTGTCTAATTCTGTAATTTTATTGTTAATCTTCTGAATTTATGACTGCTGTCTGCCTATGGATTTTTTGTCTGTCTATGGATTTTTCCAGCTTATAAAACTTTTCCTTATGTTCCTGAATAATCCTTCTAATTTCTTCAATTGCTTTATCTGTGTGTTCCTTGGCTTGTTCTGCATATTGTCTCATTTCCTTCCTGATGTCTTGAAGGATTCTGTATATTAAACTCTTGTATTCTGTATCTGGTAATTCCAGGAATGCACTTTCATCTAGAAGATTCCTGGATTCTTTGTTCTGAGAGCCTGTTGAGGTGATCATGGCCTGTTTCTTTATGTGACTTGATATTGACTGTTGTCTCTGAGCCATCTCTAAGTTATTGTATTAGTTTATGCTTGCTTACTGTGTTGTAGCTGCTTGCTTTTTTTTCTTTTGGTATACCCCTATGGGTTGCTTGAGTGAGCTAGCTTGATTATTTTTGTCTTTGGAGCTCTGGTGTCCTGTCCCCAGCTGGCTAGAGCTGTTATCAGGTATATCAGTCTAGGAGTCCATTCAGTTTTCTTGGATGAATTCAGCTCAGGTGTCCAGGTAGCTGATCATCAAGTGTGTGGTACAGGTTCTGTCCTACAGTCTTAGAGGGGCAGGGGCAATTGGCATATATACCGGTATCTGATTGCAGTAGGGGTTCACACCCTGATCAAGGCAGGGAGCTAAGAACTGACCCCCAAGTGTCTCTGAGGAAAGCACGTCCCTGTTCCCTAGAGTGTGCTAGTGGGTGGGTTCTGCAGTTGGACCATGGGCACCCAAAGTTTTTGGTTGTAAGGACTGGGAGGTGCCAGTTATCTTTGGACCCCTGTGGCGGGTGGCTGGGTGACCCGAGTGGAGCTACTAGTCCTTAGGTCCCTGTTGTGGGTAGGTGAGGACCTTGTTTAATAGGCAAAGCAATGTCAAACATCAAACACCCACCTCTGCACCGCACAGCTGAAATGGTTAGAGTTTGCCAACAAGGGCCTATTCTCCAAAAATAGGCCCACACAGATCCATGAAGAAGGGAAAGGTGCTCAAGGTCCACAGATGGTTTATGCCTGGACAGGAGCCGCTTCTATCTTGAGCTCCCCCATTAATGGAGCTAGCAAATTATCTTTTCCCCCCAACTGCAAATTTTTTCCTTCCCCAAGGCCGGGAGGATAGCCCTAGGTGTTCAGCAGGGCCTATCACAGGCCCCAGGGAGTCAGTCGCTGAAGCCGGCTTGGGGGTAGGGGTGCGCAGTAAAATATATGCAAGTACGTAGCTTTTGCCGAGAGCGCCGTTCTTCTCAGGTTCCAGAGGCGTGAGTAGACTGTGCAGCTGGCTGCTTGTCCCTGAGGAAACTGTAGCCGAACTCAAGGACCAGCCCGCCGCCACCGCCGCCACCACTCTGGGAATGGCGCCTGAGGGCTCCTCATGATTCAGGGCTGGGTACTTCTCTGCGCTTCTGAATGGTCTCTTCCTTCCCCTGCCCCTCAGTTCGTTGTCTAAGCTTGCCTTTGATGCTCAGGGCCCCCAGCTTGTCACAAATATACTCGTTTCACTTGTTTTATCAGGTCTTTGTTGTAAAGAGGGCTCCCCGGAAGCGTTTTGTCTATTCCACCATCTTGGCTCCGCCTCTCTTGTAGTTTTTTTATATAGGTCTTTTATGTTCCCTTTAAGTTTTATTCTTAAGTATTTTATCTTCTTGGGGGCTACAGTAAATGGTATTGATTTGGTGATTTCCTCTTCGATGTTCTTTTTGTTGGTGTAGAGGAATCCCACTGATTTTTGCATGTTTATCTTGTATCCTGATACTCTGCTGAACTCTTCTATTAGTTTCTCAGTTTTCTGGAGGATTCCTTTGGGTTTTCTGTGTTTAAGATCATGTCATCTACAAATAGAGATACTTTTACTTCTTCCTTGCCAATCTGGATGCCCTTTATTTCTTTATCGAGCCTAATTGCTGTGGCTAGGACCTCCAGCACAATGTTGAATAAGAGTGGTGATAAAGGGCATCCTTGTCTGGCTCCCACTCTCAAGTGGAATGCATTCAGACTCTCTCCATTTAGGATGACGTTGGCTGTTGGCTTTGTATAAATCCCTTCATTATGTTAAGAAATTTTCCTTCTATTCCTGTTTTGCTGAGAGTTTTTATCATAAATGGGTGTTGGACTTTGTCAAATGCCTTTTCTGCATCAATTGATAAAATCATGTGATTCTTGTCTTTTGTTTTATTTATGTGGTGGATTACATTAATTGTTTTTCTAATGTTGAACCATCCCTGCATACTTGGTATGAATCCCACTTGGTCATGTTGAATTATTTCTTTGATATGTTGTTGAATTCTATTGGCTAGAATTTTGTTGAGGATTTTTACATCTAAATTCATGAGGGATATAGGTCTGTAATTTTCTTTTTTTGTGGTGTCTTTACCTGGTTTTGGTATCAGGAATATGCTGGCTTCATAGAATGAGTTTGGGAGTATTCCATGCTTTTCTATGCTCTGAAATACCTTTAGTAGTACTGGTTTTAACTGTTCTGAAAATTTGGTAGAACTCTTCAGTGAAGCTGTCTAGGCCAGGGCTTTTTTTTTTTTGTTGGGAGTTTTTTAATTACCTTTTCAATCTCTTCTTTTGTTATGGCTTTATTTAGTTGTTCTACCTCTGTTTGTGTTAGTTTACATAGGTAGTGTGTTTCTAGAAATTCATCCATTTCTTCTAGGTGTTCAAATTTGTTAGAGTACAATTTTTTGTAGTAATCTGAAATGATCCTTTTAATTTCAGTTGGGTCTGTTGTGATATCACTCATCTCATTTTTATTCGGGTTATTTGCTTCCTCTCCTGTTTTTGTTTTTTTTTTTTTGTCAGTTTGACCCATGGTTTATCAATTTTGTTGATTTTTTCAAACAAGCAGTCTTTGGTCTTGTTAACTCTTCCAGTTTTTTGTCTGCTCTCTGTTTCATTTAGTTCAGCTCTAATTTTTATTATTTGCTTCCTTCTGGGGCCTGAGGGTTTCTGTTGTTGCTCTCAATTTGCTCAAGTCATAGGGATAATTCTTTGATTTTGGCCCTTTCTTCTTTTTGTATGTGTGCATTTAAATTGACCTCAGAGCACTGTTTTAGCTGTGCCTCAAAAGTTCTGATAGGAAGTGTTTTCATTGGATTCTATGAATTTCTTTATTCCATCCTTAATATCTTCTACAACCTAGTCATTTTTGAGGAGGGCACTGTTCACTTTCCAAGTGTTTGATTTCTTTTCCCTGCTTTTTCTGTTATTTTTTTTCTACTTTTATGGCCTTAAGGTCAGGGAAGATGCTTTGTACTACTTCAGTGTTTTGAATTCTGTAAAGGCTTCCCTTATGACCTAATATGTGGTCTATTCTAGAGTATGCTCCATGTGCATTGGAAAAGAAAGTATACTTTGCTGCTGTTGCGTGGACTGTTCTGTATAGGTCTATGAGGTCAAGTTGTTTGATTTTGGCATTTAGTTTTTCTGTGCCTTTATTGAGCTTCTTTCTGGATGTTCTCTCCTTCACTGGAAATGGTGTGTTGAAGTCTACTATTATTGCGGAGCTATCTAGCTTTTTTAATACTGTTAGAGTTTGCTTTATGTATTTTGAAGCCCTTTGGTTGTGTGCATAAATACTTAATATGGTCATATCCTCCTGGTATACTGTCCCTTTAATCATTATATAGTGTCCTTCCTTATCCTTTGTGGTGGATTTAACTTTAAAGTCTATTTTGTTAGAAATTAGTATATCCTCTCCTGCTGTTTTTTGATTGTTACTTGATATACATATTTTTCCGTCCTTTGAGTTTAGGTTTGCTTTTATCTCTAAGTCTAAGGCGTGTCTTTTGTAGGCAGTATATAGATGGATCTTGTTTTTTAATCCATTCTGCCACCCTCTGTCTTTCTATTGGTGCATTTAGTCCATTTACATTCAGCGTAATTATGGATAGGTATGAGTTTACTGCTGTCATTTTGATGTCTTTTTTTTTGGGTGTTGTTGACAGTTTCTTTTTGCCACTTAACTTTGTGTGCCGAGTAGTTTATCTTTATATATTGTCTTTTCCTATTATTCATTGTTGTTGATTCTGTTTTTTCTGAGTCTTTTTTTTTTTCTTATATTTTATTTTGATGAGTAGGATAGTTTCCTTTGTGGTTCCTTAATATTTACCCCTATTTTTCTAAGTTTAAACCTAACTTTTATTTCTTTATATTGCCTTTGACTTCCTGTCCATATGAAAGATGTATGGCTACATTTTTCAGTCCTTCTTTATTGTTTTAATGTTGTCATCTTTTACATAATGACACCACTCTTTCCCTGTTTTGAGCTTTTTTTAATCTTGATTTATTTTTGTGATTTCCCTATCTGGGTTGATATATGGTTGATCTGTCCTGTGTTCTGATATCTGGGTTGATATCTGATATTATTGATTTTCTAACCAGAGAATTCCCTTTAGTATTTCTTGTAGTTTTGGTTTGGTTTTTACCAATTCCCTAAATTTCTGTTTTTCTGGAAATGTCTTAATTTCGCTTTCATATTTGAGAGACAGTGTTGCTGGATATATGATTCTCAGCTGGCAATTTTTTTCCTTCAATGGTTTATATAAGTTGTCCTATTGCCTTCTTTTCTTCATGGTTTCTGCCAAGTAGTCCGAGCTTATTCTTATTGACTCACCTTTGTAGGTGACTTTTTGTTTATCCCTAGCTCCTCTTAAAATTCTCTCTTTATCTTTGGTTTTGAAAGTTTGATTATAATATGTCTTGGTGACTTTCCTTGGAGATCTACCTTATGTGGAGTTCAATGAGCATCTTGGATAGATATCTTCTCATCTTTCACAGTATCAGGGAATTTTTCTGCCAAGAAATCTTCAACAATTCTCTCTGTATTTTCTGTTATCCCTCCATGTTCTGGTACTCCAGTCACTCGTAGGTTATTTCTCTTGATAGAGTCCCACATGATTCTTAGGGTTTCTACATTTTTTAAATTCTTTTATCTGACGTTTCTTCGAATATATTGGTGCCAAGTGTTTTATCTTCAGTCTCACTAATTCTGCAGTCCATATCCTCAATTCTGTTCCTTTGACTTTCTATTGAGTTGTCTAATTCTGTAATTTTGTTGTTAATCTTCTGAATTTCTAATTGCTGTCTCTCTATGGATTCTTGCAGCCTATTAAATTTTTCACTGTGTTCTTGAATAATATTTTTAACTTCTTCAACTGCTTTATCTGTGTGTTCCTTGGCGTGTTCTGCATTTTGCCTGGTCTCGTTCCTGACGTCTTGGAGGGTTTTGTGTATTAATCTTTTGTAGTCTACATCTGGTAATTCCAGAAAAACACCTTCATCAAGAAGATTCCTTGATTCTTTGTTTTGAGAGCTTGTTGAAGTGATCATAGTCTGTTCCTTTATGTGATTTGATATTGACTGTTTTCTCTGAGCCATCTATAATTATTTATTAGTCCATGTTGTTTGCTTACCGTATCCTAGGTTCTTGCTTTGTTTTGTTTTGCTATGCCCAAATAGGCTGCTTGAGTGAGCTAGCCTGATTATTTTTACCTCTGAAGCTCTATCATCCTGTCACCAGATGGCTAGAGCTGTTACCAGGTATATGAGACTAGGAATCCATTCACTTTTCTTGTATGGATTCAGCTTAGGTGTCCAGGTAGTTGGTTATCAAGTGTGTGGTACAGGCTTTGTCCTACAGTCTTAGAGGGTTAGGCGTGATTGGTGTAGGCACAGGTATTGGGTTGCAGCAGGGGGTCACACTCTGAACAACATGGGGGGCTGACAAGCACCCTCTGAGTGTCTGTGAGGAAAGTGCGGCCCTGTTCTCTGGAGTGCAGAGTTGGGTGGGTTCTGTAACTGGACCATGGGCACCCAGTGCATTTGGTTGTAAGGACTGGGAGTTACTAGTTATCCTTGGGCCCCTGTCTTGGGTGGTTAGGTGACATGGGTGGAGCCACCAGTCCTTAGGCCCCTGATATGCGTAGGTGAGGACCCCGCTTAATAGGCAAAGCAGTGGCAAACATCAAACACTCACCTCTCCACCACACAGCTGAAACAGTTGCAGTCTGCCAACAGGGGCCTATTCTCCTGAAATGGGCCCACATAGGTACATGCAGGGGTGAAAGGTATTCAAAGTCTGCAGACCATTTGTGCCTGGACAGGAGCCGCTTGTGTCCTGAGCTCCCCAACTTAGTGGAGCTGGCAGATTATCTTTTCCCCAAATTGTTAATTTATTCCTTCTCCAAGGCCAGGAGAATGGCTTCAAGGTGTGCAGCAGGACCTATCTCAGGCCCAGGGAAATTGACAGCTAATGAAGCCATCTTGGGGGCTGGGGGCATGGTAAAATAAATGCAAGTGCTTAGCTTTTGCCAAGAGCGCTGTTTTTCTCTGGGTCCAGAGGTATGAGGCTGTGCAGTTCACTGTCTCTCCTTGAAGATACTGCATCCAGAATGCTACCACCAGCCCCACCATGGTCACTCCAGGGGACTGTGCCTGCGGGTTCCCACGGAGTCAGGTCTGGCAACTCCTAACCACTTCTGAACCACCTCTCTCTCCCCTGCTGCTCAGTCCATTTTCTTGCTTTGCCTTTGATGTTCACGGTTCCTAATTTGTCATATATATAATCACTTCACTTGTTTTTTAGGGTCTTTATTGTAAGAGGGATCACCAGAAGTGTTTGACTACTCTGCCATCTTGGTCCTGCCTTCCTGCTATTGGCCATTTTGAATCAGACAATCACATGGTCTACTATGCCGGGAACGACAACTTAGAGAGGAATGGCGTTGCATCATCTTCAAAAAGAACATTTCAAGATCTATCCTAAAGTACAATGCTGTCAGTAATAGGATAATATCCATACGCCTACAAGGAAGAACAATTAATACGACTATTATTCAAATTTACACACCAACCTCTAAGACCAAAGATGAAGAAATTGAAGATTTTTACCAACTTCTGCAGTCTGAAATTGATTGAATCAGGATACAATCGATATGGTGGGCAAATATTCAGAGAAGCTGGACTATATGAAAAAGAGTCTGGCACCAGAATTGGAGGAAGATTCAGTCACAACCTGCAATAAGTACATGACAATCTTGCTTGCTGAAAGTGAGGAGGACTTGAAGGACTTACTGAAGAAGATCAAAGACCACAGCCTTTGGTATGGATTACACCTCAACATGCAGAAAACCAAAATCTTCACAACTTGACCAATAAGCAACATCAAGATAAGTGGAAGAAAGATTAAAGTTGTCGAGAATCTCATTTTACTTGGATCCACAACCAACACTCATAGAAGCAGGTGTCAAGAAATCAAACGAAGCATTGAATTGGGCAAATCTGCAAAAGACGTCTTTAAAGTGTTAAAAAAGCAATGATATCACGTTAAGGACTAAGACATGCCTGACTCAAGCCATGGTGTTTTCAATCACCTCATATGCATGTGAGAGATGGCCAGTGAATAAGGAAGACCAAAGAAGAATTGACGTCTCTGAATCATGTTGTTGGTGAAGAATATTGAATATACCATGGACTGCCAGAAGAACGAACAAATCTGTCTTATAACCTACAGTCAGAATGCTCTTCGAAAACGAGGATGGCGAGGCTTCGTCTCACATACATTGGACATGTTATCAGAAGGGATCAGTTCCAGGACAAGGACATCATGCTTGGTAAAGTAGAGGGTCAACAAAAGAGAGGAGGACCATCAACAAGATTGATTGACAGGGTAGCTTCAACAATGGGCTCAAGCATAACAATGATCACTAGGCTGCCACATGACTGGGAAGTGTTTTGTTACGTTGTATAAAGGGTCGCTATGAGTCAAAGCTGACTCAATAGCACCTAACAACACATGCCATGCTCTAAGCCAACACAAAAACATCAAATCAATGTTGGCATCTGTCTTAGGCTGGGTTCTCTAGGGAGGCAAAACCAGTAAAGCATATAAATAAATATAGAGAAACATTTATATCAAGGAAATGGCTCATGTGATTGTAGAGTCTGGAACATCCCAAGTCCATGGATCAGGATACAGGCTTCTCTTGACTGACGTAACTCCAGGGGCTGGTGAACCCAAGATCAGCAGGCCAGAGAGCAGGGCTCTTGCTCACAAGCTGTGAAGATCGACAAATCCCAAGATCGGCAGGCAAGATCTCAAGGCTTCTCCTGATTCATGTAGCTGCATGGGTTGTTGAACCCAAGATAAGTAGGTCAAAGTTTAGAGCTCTTGCTCACAGGATGTGAAGATCAACAGATCCCAAGATCAGCAGGTAAGCTCCTAGTTCAAGACCCAAGAACTGGAGGTCAGACAAACAGGAGCCAGCTACAGGATCCAGAAAAAACAAAAGCCAGAATGTCTGCTTATATTCTGATGCAGGCCACACGCCCAAGGAAAGTCCCTTTCAACCGACTGGGTACTCACAGCAGATCCCATCATGGGGTGATCACATATAAACACTGAGAATCATGGCCCAGCCAAATTGACACACAACCTTAACCATCATATTGCTTTTGCACATGCTGCCTCTTCAGAGGCTTTTCCTGCCTGGGCCACACCCCAAACCAATTAAATCAGAATCTCTTGATTGGGGGGGTGGTGGGCATTGGTATTTCTTAAAGCTCCCTAGGTGATTACATGGTGCATCCAAGTTTAAGAACCATCACTTTAAACTGCAAGTCAAGCATCATCTCCTCTGAGAAACTCACAGTCTGATTAAGTTGTTCCTTTTCTCTGCTTTCAGAATACCATCTGTGGCCTCCTATCACAATGACCATCATTCTGCATAGAAATTGCTGGTTTACTCATATGCCCCTGTTATTATACTTTAAACTCCTTGAGCTCATGGACCATGTCTTAACTGGATTTGTATCATAAGTACATAGAATGATATCTACCACAAAGTGGGTACAGTAAAAAAATTAATTTTATTGTGATTTAGGTGAAAGTTTACAGTGCAAATTATTTTCTCATTCAAAAATTTATACATGAATTGTTTTGTGACATTGGTCGCAATCCCCATAATGTGTCAGCACTCTCCCCCTTTCCCTTCCTACCCCGGGTTCCCCATGTCCAGTTTTCCTGTCCTTCCTGCCTTGTCGTATTTGCTTTTGGGGAAATGTTGCCCATTTGGCCTCATACACTTGACTGAACTAAGAAGGAAGTTCTTCTTGTGTGTTATTTTTCATTTTATAGGCCTGTCTCATCTTTAGCTGAAAGGTGGACTTTGGGAGTGGCTTCAGTTCTGAGTTAGCATGGTGTCCGGGGGCCATAGTCTCGGGGGTTCCTCCAGTCTCTGTCAGATCCGTACGTCTGGTCTTTTTTGTGAATTTGAATTTTGTTCTACATTTTTCTCCAGCTCTGTCTGGGACCCTTTATTGGGACCCCTGTCAGAGTGGTAGGTGGTAGTAGTGGGCACCATCTAGTTTTTCATGGCTCAGACTAGTGGAGGCTGTGGGTTGTGTGGTCCATTAGTCCTTTGGACAAATATTTTCCTTGTGTCTTTGGCTTTCTTCATTCTCCTTTGGTAAAGTAGAGGGCCAGTGAAAAAGAGGAAGACCTTTGTCTTAGGCTGGGTTCTCTAGAGAAGCAAAACCAGTACAAGCATCTAGCTTGATGTGTGGATCCAAAAAAAAAAAAAAGACCCTTTTGGGAAATACCTCTCTCCCATTTACCTACCCACTTTCTGCTCTGCTCTGGGTCCTGATCCAGCTTCAGTGACCCCCTGCACTCCCTGATCTGGAAGTAGGACCTGTCACGAGCCATTCTCCTGGCTTTGGAGAGGGAACACATTAACAAACAGGAAAAAAATAATCTGCCAGCTCCCCTAAGCTGGGAACTCATGGGGGGCACAGCTGCTTTGCCTAGACACAGGCATAAGGGGTCCACAGACTTTGAATGCTTTTCACACCTGTGTAGACCTGTGTGTAGACCAGCGAAGGCCCTCATTACCAGAGTACAGTAGGGTTTATACCTGAAGTCTATTTTCATCTGTGTCTGCTATAAGCAGGAGTAGAACATTCATGACATTTAACACTGCCCTGCCCATTAAACAGCATCCTCACAGACCCACGTCAGGGACCTAAGGACTGGTGGCTCCACCCACTCCACTGAGCCACCCACAACGGGGGTCCAAGAGTTAAGTGGTGACTCCCAGTCCTTACAGCCAACAGCATTGGGTGCATACAGTCTGGCTGCAAAACTTACCTACCTACGCATTCCAGGGAACAGGGAAAAGCCTTCTGCTCAGACACTCAGGAGCAGCAGTCAGCCCCCTGCCTTGATCAGTGCATGACCCCTAAGGCAGCCAGATACCTGGGCCTACTCCAATCACCCCTGCCTGTCTAGGACCGTAGGTGAGAGCCTACACCACATTCTCAGTGCCTGATGACCTGGACACCTGAGCTGAATCCACACAAGAAAAGTAAATGGAATCCTGGGCTCACATACCTAGTAACAGCTCTAGTCACCTGGACACAGGACTCGAGAGATTCAAAGACTCCTATAATTAAACTAGCTCACACAACCAGCCTATTTGGACATATTAAAACAGAACAAAACAAGAAACTAGGACACAGTAAACAAACATAAAATAAATAAATATGATTACATATTGATGGCTCAGAGACAACAGTCAATATCAAATCACATAAAGAGGCAGACCATGATGGATTCAGCAAGGCATGAAAACAAAGAATCCAAAAACGTTCCAGAGGAAGAGAATTCTTTGAATTATCAGAGGTAGAATTCAAAAGACTAATATACAGAACTCTTCAAGAGATCAGGAAGGAGACCAGGCAAAATACAGAATAAGTCAAGGAACACACAAACAAAGCTATGGAAGAACTAAAGAAGGTTATACAAGAGCACAATGACAAATGTAACAGGCTTCAAGAATCCACAGAGAGAAAGCAAACAGAAATCCAAAAGATTAACAATAAATTTTCAGAATTAGACAACTCAATAGAAAGCAATAGGAGCAGAATTGAGGCAATGGAAGTCAGAATTAGTGAGGCTGAAGATACAGCACTTGACACCAACTCATTTGAGGAAAAAAATCAGATAAAAGAATTGAAAAAAAAATGAAGAAACCCTAGGAATCACGTAGGGCTCTATCAAGAGTAATAACATATGAGTGATTGGATTACCAGAACAGGGAGGGATAACAAGGAATACAGAGAGAATTCTTGAAGATTTTTTGGCAGAAAACTTCCCTAATATAGTGAAAGATAAGAAGATATCTATCCAAGACACCCATCAAACACCACACAAGGTAGATCCATAAAGAAAGTTACCAAGACATATTATAATCACACTTTCAAAACCAAAGATAGAGAATTTTAAGAGCAGCTAGGGATAAACGAAAAGTCACCTATGAAGGAGAGAAAATAAGACTAAGCTCTGACTACTCAGCAGAAACCATACAGGCAAGAAGGCAATGGGATGACATATATAAATCCTTCAAGGAAAAAAATTTCCATGCAAGAATTATATATTCAGCAAAACTGTCTCTCAAACATGATCATGAAATTGGGGCATTTCCAGATAAACAGAGTTTAGGAAATTTATAAAAACCAAAGCAAAATTACAAGAAATAGTAAAGGGAGTCCTCCAGTTAGAAAATCTATAACATCAGATAACAACCCAAGACTAGAACACAGAACAAAGCAACCAGATATCAACCCAGATAAGGAAGTCGTGAAAATAAATCACAGGTAAAACACTGAAAATAGGTCAACAGAAATGTCAATATGCAAAGGTGACGATATTAAAACAAAAAAGAGGGACTAAAAAATGTAGTCATAGAACTTTCATATAGAGAGGAAGTCAAGATCATAAAAAGAAATAAAAGTTTGGTTTAAACATAGAAAAATAGGGGTAAATATTGAGGTAACCACGAAGGAAACTAACAAACCTACACATCAAAATAAAAAACAAGAAAAACATAAAGACTCAGCAAATACAAAATTAACATGGATGAAAAGAAAATACATAAAGAAAATGACTCAGTACAGAAAATTAGGTGGAACAAAGAAATTTTCAACAACACACAAAAAAAGACATCAAAACAATAACAATAAACTCATACCAATAGATAATTTTGCTGAATGTAAATGGACTAAATGCAACAATAAAGAGAGAGTGGCAGAATGGATAAAAAAAGATATGATCTGTGTATATGCTGCCTAAAAGAGACACACATTAGACTTAAAGATACAAACAAACTAAAACTCAAAAGATGGGAAAAATATATATCAAGCAAACAACAATCAAAAAAGAGCAGGAATGGCTATAATAATTTCTGACAAAATAGACTTTAAAGTTAAATCCACCACAAAGGATAAGGAAGAACACTATATAATGATTAAAGGGACAATATACCACGAGGATATAGCCATATTAAACATTTGTGCACCCAATGACAGGGCTGCAAGATATATAAAACAGACTCTGACAGCATTAAAAAGTGAGATAGACAACTCCACAATAATAGTAGGAGACTTCAACACACCATGCTCGGTGAATGACAGAACATCCAGAAAGAAGCTCAATAGAGACACGGAAGATCTAAATGCCACAATCAACCCACTTGACCTCACAGACATATACAGAACACTCCACCCAACAGCAGCCAAGTATACTTTCTTTTCCAACACACATGTGACTTTCTCTAGAATAGACCACATATTAGGCCACAAAGCAAGCCTTAACAGAATGCAAAACATTCAAATATTACAAAGCATCTTTTCTGACCACAAAGCCATAAAAGTAGAAATCAATAACCGAAAGAGCAAGGAAAAAAAAATCAAACACATAAAAACTGAACAACACCTTGCTCAGAAACTTTTGGGTTATAGAAGAAATTAAGGAGAGAATAAAAAAATACACAAAATCCAATCAGAATGAAAACACATCCTACCAGAACCTTTGGGAAACAGCAAAAGCAGTGCTCAAAGGTCAATTTACAGCAATAAATGCACATACGCAAAAAGAAAGAGCCCAAATCAGAACATTAACCCTACAACTCAAACAAGCAAAAAGAAAGCAGCAGAAGAAACCCTCAGTTACCAGAAGAAAGGAAATAATAAAAAATTAGAGCAGAATTAAACGAAATAGAGAATAGACAAACAATTGAAAGAGCTAACAAGACCAAAAGCTGGTTCTCTGAAAAGATCAACAAACCACTGGCCAAACTGACAATAGAAAATCTCAAGATGAAGCAATTAACCTCAATAAGAAATGACACGGGCAACATCACACAAACCCAACTGAAATTAAAAGAATCCTAACAGAATACTAAGAAAAACAGTTTGGCGAAAGTGAAGAGGACTTGAAGCACTTACTGATGAAGATCAAAGACCACAGCTTTCAGTATGGATTACACATCAACATAAAGAAAACAAAAATCCTCATAACTGGACCAATAAGCAACATCAGTCAAGAAATCAAAAGGCATGGGAGGTGGGGCCAAGATGGTGGAATAGACAGACACTTCCAGTGAGCCCTCTTAAAACGAAGACCCCAAAAATCAAGAGAAATGAGTACATTTATGACAAGCTAGGAGCCCTGAACATCAAAGACAAGGTTAGAAAATGAATTGAGGGGAAAGGGAAAGAAGAGATGGTTCAGAAGCAGAGAGGAGTTATCGGACCTGAATTGCCGGGAGCCCTCAGGCACCATTCCCTGGAGTGGCTGCAGCGGGCTGGTACTAGCATTAGGCTGCAGTTTCTTCAGGGAGAAATAGCCAGCCACACAGCCTACTCACACCCCCAGAAACAGAGAAGAATGGCGTTTTCGGCAAAAGCTAAATACTTGCATATATTTTACCATGCCCCACCACCCCCAAGCTGGCTTCAGTGGTTATTGATTTCCCTGGGCCTGAGATAGGCCCTCTTGAGTGCCTAGAGCCATCCTCCAGGCCCTGGAGGAGGAATAAATTTGCAATCGGGGGAAAAGATAATTTGCCAGCTCCACTAAATAGGGGAGCTCAGGACAGAAGCAGCTCCTGTCCAGGCATAAACACTCTGTGGACTTTGAGTACCTTTCCCCCCTGCATGGAACGGCGTGTGCCTGTTTCAGGAGAATAGGCCCTTGTTGGCAAACTACAAATGTTTGAGCTGTGCAGTGGAGAGGTGGGTATTTGATGTTTGACACCACTTCGCCTAATAACCATGGTCCTCACCTACCCACATCAGGGGTCTAAGGAGTGGTGGCTCCACTCAGGTCAACCAGCCGCCTGTGACGGGTCCAAGGATAACTGGTAGCTCCCAGTCCTTACAACCAAAAACATTGAGTACCCATGATCCATCTGCAGAACACGACCACCTGTAGGCTCAAGGGAACAGGGACACACTTTCCTCAGAGACACTTGGGTGACGATTCTCAGACCCCTGCCTTGCTCACAGCATGACACCCTGCTGCAACCAGATACTGGCACATACACCAATCACCCCTGACCACCTAAGACTATAGGACAGAGCCTGTACCACATGCTTGATGATCAGCTACCTGGACACCTGAGCTGAATTCGTACAAGAAAAGTGAATGGACTCCTAGACTGATATACCTGATAACAGCATTAGCCATCTGGGGCAGGACATCAGAGCACCAAAGGTGAAAATAATCAAGCTAGCTCACTCAAGTAACCCATTTGGGCATATCAAAACAAAACAAAGCAAGAAGCTATGATACACTAAGCAAACATAAAAAAACTAAAACGATAACTTACGGATGGCTTGGAGACAACAGTCAATATCAAGTCACAAAAAGAAACAGACCATGATTGCCTCAACAAGCTCTCAAAATAAAGAATCAAGGGATCTTCTAGATGCAATTCCCTTCCTGGAATTACGGGACACAAAATACAAAAGATTAATATAGAGATCCCTTCAAGACATCAGGAAAGAAATAAGGTAATATGCAGAAAAAGCAAAGGAACACACAGAAAAAGCAGTTGAAGAAACTGAAAAGGTTATTCAGGAATGTAATCAAAAATTTAATAAGCTAGAAAAATACATAGACAGACAGCAATCAGAAATTCGGAAGATTAACAAAAAATTACAGAATTAAACAACTCAAAAGAAAGTCAGAGAAGCAGAATTCAGCAAGGGAAAGGCGGGATTTGTGTGCTTAAAGATAAAGCGCTTGGCAACAATATATTTGAAGAAAAATCAGATAAAAGAATTTAAAAAAATGAAGAAACCTTAAGAATCATGTGGGACTCGATGAAAAGAAATAACCTACCAGTGATTGCAGTTCCAGAACAGGGAGGGATAACAGAAAATACAGAGAGAATCATTGAAGGTTTATTGGCAGAAAACTTCCCTGGTATTGCGAAAGGTGAGAAGATATCTATGCAAGATGCTCATCAAACTCCACATAAGGAAGATCTCCAAAGAAAGTCACCAAGACATATGATAATCAAGCTTGCCAAAACCAAAGATAAAGAGAGCATTTTAAGAGCAGCTAGGGATAAACAAAAAGTCACTTACAAAGGACAGTCAATAAGAATAAGCTCGGACTACTCGGCAGCAACCATGCCAGCAACAAGGCAATGGATGACTTATATGAAAAAAAAATTGAAGGAAAAAAATTTCCAGCCAAGATTCACATATCCAGCAAAGCTGTCTCTCAAATATGAAGGTGAAATTAGGACATTTCCAGATAAACAGAAGTTTACGGAATTCGTAAAAACCAAACCAAAACTACAAGATATACTAAAGGGAGTTCTTTGGTTAGAAAATTAATAAGATCAAGTATCAACCCAAGACTAGAACACTAGGCAGAGCAACCAGATGTCAACCCAGAGAGGGAAATCACAAAAATACATCAAGATAAAAAATGCTCAAAACAGGGAAACAGTGATGTTATTATGTAAAAGAAGACAACATTAAAACAATAAAGAGAGACTAAGAATAGATGTTTCATATGGAGAGGAAGTCAAGTTGACACAAAGAATTAAAAGTTAGTTTTAAATTTAGAAAAATAGGGGTAAATAATAAGGTAACCACAAAGGAGACAAACTATCCTACTCATCAAAATAAAATGCAAGAAAAAAATAGAGACTCAGCAGAAACAAAATCAACAACAATGAATATGAGGAAAAGAAAATAATCTACTCAGCACAAAAAGTTAATTGGGAAAAAGAAACGGTCAACAACACACAAAAAAAGACATCAAAATGATAGCAATAAAATCATACTTATCCATAATCAGGCTGAATGTAAACGGACTAAATGCATCAATAAAGAGACAGAGAGTGGCAGAATGGATTAAAAAACATGATCCATCTATACGCTGACTACAAGAGACACACCTTAGACTTAGAGACACAAACAAACTAAAACTCAAAGGATGGAAAAAAATATATCAAGCAAACAACAATCAAAAAACAGCAGGAGTGGCAATATTAATTTCTGACAGAATAGGCTTTAAAGTTAAATCCATCATAAAGGATAAGGAAGGATACTACATAATGATTAATGGGAC
This sequence comes from Loxodonta africana, assembly GCF_030014295.1. Lineage (NCBI taxonomy): Eukaryota > Metazoa > Chordata > Mammalia > Proboscidea > Elephantidae > Loxodonta > Loxodonta africana. The sequence continues at coordinate 150,133,701 of NC_087369.1, forward strand.
AAGATACCAGAAGGATATAGCCATATTAAATATTTATCCACCAAATGACAGGGCTGTAAGATATATAAAGCAAACTCTATCAGCATTGGAAAGTGAGATAGACAGCTCCACAATAATAGTAGGAGACTTCAACACACCACGTTCGGTGAAGGTCGGGACATCCAGAAAGAAGCTCAATAAAGACACAGAAGATCTAAATGCCACAATCAACCAACTTGACCTCGTAGACATATGTAGAACACTCCACCCAAGAGCAACCAACTATACTTTCTTTTCTAGTGCACATGGAACATTCTCTAGAATAGCCCACATATTAGGTCGTAAAGCAAGCTTTAGTACAATAATCCAAAACACTGAAATATTACAAAGCATCTTCTCTGACCATAAGCCCATAAAAGCAGAAATCAATTACAGAAAAAGCAGGGAAAAGAAATCAAACACTTGGAAAGTGAACAATACCCTGCTCAAAAAAGACTGCATTATAGAAGGCATTAAGGATGGAATAAAGAAATTTATAGAATCCAATGAGAATGAAAACACTTCCTGTCAGAACCTTTGGGACACAGTGAAAGCAGTACTCTGAGGTCAATTTATATCAACAAATGCACACATACACAAAAGAAAGGGCCAAAATCAAAGAATTATCCATAAAACTTGAACAAATAGAAAGAGAACAACAAAAGAAACCCTCAGGCACCAGAAGAAAACAAATAATAAAAATTGGAGCTGAACTAAATGAAATAGAAAACAAAAACAATTAACAAGACCAAAAGCTGGTTCTTTGAAAAAATCAACAAAATTGATAAACCATTGGCAAAACTGACAAAAGAAACACAGGAGAGGAAGCAAATAGCCTGAAAAAGAAATGAGATGGGCGACATTATAACAGACCCAACTGAAATTAAAAGAATCATATCAGATTACTATGAAAAATGTACTCTAACAAATTTGAATACCTAGAAGAAATGGATGAATTCCTAGAAACACACTACCTACCTAAACTAACACAACAGAGGTAGAACAACTAAATAGACCCATAAAGAAAGAAGATATTGAAAAGGTAATAAAAAAAAAACTCCCCCCCGCAAAAAAAAAAACCCTGGCCCAGACGGCTTCACTGTAGAGTTTACCAAACTTTCAGTGAAGAGTTCACACCACTACTCCTAAAGGTATTTCAGAGCATAGAAGAGGACAGAATTTTCCCAAACTCATTCCGTGAAGCCAGAATATCCCTGATACCAAAACCAGGCCAAGACACCACAAAAAAAAAAAAAAAAAAATTACAGACCTGTATCCCTCATGAACACAGATGCAAAAATCGTCGAACAAAATTCTAGCCAATAGAATTCAACAACATATCAAAAAATAATTCACCATGACCAAGTGGGATTCATGCCAGGTATGCAGGGATGTTTAACATTATTAGAAAAACAATTAATGTAATCCATCACATAAATAAAACAAAAGACAAGAATCACATGATTTTATCAATTGATGCAGAAAAGGCAGTTGACAAAGTTCAACACCCATTCGTGATAAAAACTCTCAGCAAAATACGAATAGAAGGAAAATTCCTCAACATAATAAAGGGCATTTATACAAAGCCAAAGGCCAACATCATCCTAAGTGGAGAGGGTCTGAAAGCATTCCCCTTGAGATCCGGAACCAGACAAGGATGCCCTTTATCACCACTCTCATTCAACATTGTGCTGGAGGTCCTAGCCAGAGCAAATAGGCTAGATAAAGAAATAAGGGGAATCCAGGTTGGTAAGGAAGAAGTAAAAGCATCTCTATTTGCAGATGACATGATCTTATACACAGAAAACCCCAGAGAATCCTCAAGAAAACTGAGAAACTAATAGAAGAGTTCAGCAGAGTATCAGGACACAAGATAAACATACAAAAATCAGTTGGATTCCTCTACACCAACAAAAAGAATATTGAAGAGGAAATCACCAAATCAATACCATTTACAGTAGCCCCCTAGAAGATAAAATACTTAGAAGTAAATCTTACCAGAGATGTAAAAGACTTATACAAAGAAAACTACAAAACACTCCTGCAAAAAATCTAAAGAGACTTATATAAGTGGAAGAACATACCTTGCTCATGGATAGGAAGACTTAACATTATAAAAATGTCTATTCTACCAAAAGCAATCTATACATTTAATGCAATTCCGATCCAAATCCCAACGACATTCTTTAATGAGATGGAGAAACAAATCACCAATTTCATATGGGAGGGAAAGAGGCCTCAGATAAATAAGGCATTACTGAAAAAGAAGAACAAGGTGGGAGGCCTTACCTTACCTGATTTTAGAACCTATTATACTGCCGCAGTAGTCAAAACAGCCTAGTACTGGTATAACATGAGATACATGGACCAACGGAATAGGATTGAGAATCCAGACATAAATCCATCCACATATGAGCAGTTGATATTTGGCAAAGGCCCCAAAACAGTTAAATGGGGAAAAGACAGTCTTTTTAACAAATGGTGCTGGCATAACTGGATATCCATCTGCAAAAAAAGAAACAAGACCCATACCTCACTCCATGCACAAAAACTAACTCAAAATGGACCAAAGACCCAAATATAAAATCTAAAACGATAAAGATCATGGAAGAAAAAATAGGGACAATGTTAGGAGCCCTAATACATGGTATAAACAGTATACAAAACATTGTAAAGAATGTAGAAGAAAAACTAGATAAAACTGGGAGCTCCTAAAAATCAAACACTTACGCTCATCCAAAGATTTCACGAAAAGAGTAAAAAGACTACCTACAGACTGGGAAAAAGTTTTTAGCTATGACATTTATGATCAGCGCCTGATCTCTAAAATCTACATGATACTGCAGAAACTCAACTGCAAAAAGACAAATAACCCAATTAAAAAACGGGCAAAAGATATGAATAGACACTTCACTAAAGAAGACATTCAGGTAGCTAACAGATACATGAGGAAATGTTCATGATCATTAGCCATTAGAGAAATGCAGATCAAAACTACAATGAGATTCCACCTCACTCCAATAAGGCTGGCATTAATCCAAAAAACACAAAATAATAAAAGTTGGACAGGTTGTGGAAAGACTGGAACACTTATACACTGCTGGTGGGAATGTAAAATGGTAAAATCACATTGGAAATTGAGTTGGTGCTTCCTTAAAAAGCTAGAGATAGAACTACCATACAATCCAGCAATCCCACTCCTTGGAATATATCCTAGAGAAATAAGAGCCTTTACATGAACAGGCATATGGACACCCATGTTCATTGCAGCACTGTTTACAACAGCAAAAAGATGGAAGCAATCAACGTGCCCATTAACAGACGAATGGATAAACAAATTATGGTATATTCACACAATGGAATACTATGCATCAATGAAGAACAGTGATGAATTTGTGAAACATTTCATAACATGGAAGAATCTGGAAGGCATTATGCTGAGTGAAATTAGTCAGTAGCAAAAGGACAAGTATTGTATAAGACCAGTATAAGAACTTGAGAAATAGCTTAAACAGAGAAGGAAATATTCTTTGATGGTTATGAGAGGAGGGAGGGAGGGAGGGGGTATTCACTAATTAGAGAGTAGATAAGAACTACTTTAGGTGAAGGGAAAGAGAACACAGAATACAGGAGAGGTCAGCACAACTGGACTAAACCAAAACCAAAGAAGTTTCCCTAATAAACTGAATGCTTCGAAGGCCAGCGTAGCAGAGGCAGGGGTTTGTGGACCATGGCTTTAGGGGACATCTAAATCAATTGGCATAATAAAATCTATTAAGAAAACATTCTGCATCCCACTTTGGGAAGCGGCATCTAGGGTCTTAAACGCTAGCAAGAGGCCATCTAAGATGCATCAGTTGGTCTCAACCCACCTGGACTAAAGGAGAATGAAGAACACCAAAGACACGAGGTAATTATGAGCCCAAGAGACAGAAAGGGCCACATAAGCCGGAGACTACATCAGCCTGAGACCAGAAGAACTAGATGGTGCCCAGCTACAACCGATGACTGCTCTGACAGGGAACACAAAAGAGAACCCCTGAGGGAGAAGGAGAGCAGTGGGATGCAGACCCCAAATTCTTGTAAAAAGTCCAGGCTTAATGGTATGACTGATTCTAGAAAGACCCCAGTGGTCATGGACCCCAGACCTTCTGTTAGCCCAAGAGAGGAACCATTCCCAAAGCTGACTCTTCATTTAGGGATTGGACTGGACGGTGGGATAGGAAAAGATGTAGGTGAAGAATGAGCTTCTTGGATCAAGTAGACACTTGAGACTATGTTGGCATCTCTTATCTGGAGAGGAGTGAGAGGGCAGAGGGGGTTAGAAGCTGGTGGAATGGATATGAAAAGAGAGAGTGGAGGGAAGGAGTGGGGTGTCTCATTAGGGGGAGAGCAATTAGGAGTATATAGCAAGGTATATATAAATTTTTGTATGAGAGGCTGACTTGATTTGTAAAGTTTCACTTAAAGTACAATAAAAATTAAAAAAGAGAAATCAAAAGATGCATTGTATTGGGCAAATTTGCTGCAAAAGACATCTTTAAAGTGTTGAAAGGCAAAGATGTCACCTTGAAGATTAAGGTGTGCCTGGCCCAAGCCATGGTGTTTTTAATCGCCTCCTTAGGCACATGAAAGCTGGATGATGAATAAAGAAGACCAAAGAAAAATTGACGCCTTTGAAGAGGGGTGTTGGAAAGGAATATTGAATATACCATAGACTGCCAAAAGAATGAACAAATCTGTCTTGGAAGAAGTACAACCAGAATGCTCCTTAAAAGCAAGGCTGGTGAGACTATGTCTTACATACTTTGGACATGCTGTCAGGAGGGATCAGTCCCTAGAGAAGGGCATCAAGCTTGGTAAAGTAGAGGGTCAGTGAAAAAGAAGCGACCCTCAATGAGATAGATTGACATAGTGGCTGCAACAATGGACTTAAGCATAACAATGTTTGTGAAAATGGCGCACGACTGGGCAGTGTTTCGCTCTGTTGTACATAGGGCCGCTAAGAGTCGGAACTTACTCGATGGCACGTAACAACAACAACATGAAAAATTGTACTCAAACAAATTTAAAAACCTAGAGGAAATGCACAAATTTCTAGAAATACACTACCTACCTAAGCCAACAGAAAGAGAACAAACAGAGGTAAAACATTAAATAAGAAAAAGAAATAAAGGGCATCTAGGTTGGTAAGGAAGAAGTAAAAGTATCCCTATTTGCAGATCTTATGATATTATACACGGAAAATCCCAAAGAATCCACAGGAAAACCACTGGAACTAATAGATTTCAGCAAAGTGTCAGGATACAAGATAAACATACAAAAATCGGTTGGATTCCTCTACACCACAAAAAGAATGTCTAAGAGGAAATCACCAAATCAATACCACTTACAAGAACCCCCAAGAAGATAAAATATTTATGAATAAATCTAACCAGATGCATAAAAGACCTATAGGAAGAAAACTACAAGACTCCATTGCAAGAAACCAAAGGAGACCTACATAAGTGGAAAACATACTTTGCTCGTGGATAGGAAGACTGAACATTGTGAAAATGTCAATTCTACCCCCCCCCAAAAAATAAGCAATCTACAAATACACTGCAATCCTCATACAAATACCAATAACATTCTTTAATGTGGTAGAAAAACTAATCATTAACTTTACATGGAAAGGAAAGAGGCCAGGATAAGTAAAGCACTATTGAAGAAGAATAAAGTAGAAGGCTTCACACTACCTGACTGCAGAATATACTTTACAGCTGCAGTAGTCAAAACAGCCTAGTACTGGTAAAACAACAGACACATGGACCAATGGAACAGAATTGAGAACCCAGAGGTAAATCTACCCACCTAAGGTCACCTGATCTTCTACGAAGGCCCAAAGTCCATTGGATGGGGAAAAGACAGTCTTTTGAACAAACGGTGCTGGCAAAACTGCATGTCCACCTGCAAAAAAAAATGACTTAGGACAGATACCTGACATAACACACAAACACTAATACAAAATGGATCAAAAACCTATATATAAAACCAAAAACTATAGAGATTCTAGAAGAAAAACCAGAGTCAACAGTAGAGGCCCTAATACAAGCCATAAATACAACAGAAACCATAACTAACAGTACACAAACACCAAGAAGATAAACTAAATAACTGTGATCTTTTATAAATTAAGCATTTATGCTCATCAAAAGACTTCACCAAAAGAGTAAAAAGAGAGCCTGAAGTCTGGGGGGAAAAAATAGACTGTCACATATATGACAAAGGTCTAATCTCTAAAATCTATAGGAATATTCAACACCTCTAAAACAAAAAGACAAATAATCCAATTAAAATCTGAGCAAAGGATATGAGTAGACACTTCACGAAAGAAAACAATCAGGCAGCTAACAGACACATGGGGAACTGCTGGTGATCACTAGCCATTAGAGACATGCAAATCAAAACCACAGTGAGATACCATCTCACCCCAACGTTACTAGCACAAATTAAAAAAAAAAAAAAAACAGAAAATAACAAATGCTGGAGAGGCTTCAGGGAGATTGGAACTCTTACGCAATGCTGATGGGAATGCAAAATGCTACAACCATTTTGGAAAATGATATGGTGCTCCCTTAAAAAGCTGGAAATAGGCGGGGGCCAAGATGGCGGACTAGGTGGACGCTACCGCGGATCCCTCTTGCAACAAAGACTCGGAAAAACAAGGGAATCGATCACATACATAACAATCTACGAACTCTGAACAACAAGCACAGACTTAGAGACGGAAAACGAACAAATATGGGCAGACAGCGACTGTTTTCAGAACTAGGAGCCAGCGCACCAGGCAGGTGACCTTCGGAGCTCGATCGGGGGCAGAGCCCAGGGGGGCAGACGGCACAGAAAGGGGGCCCACCCCTTCCCCCCCGAACCCATCCCGGGAGGAAGCCTAGCAGGTTGGCGCGGGCGGCGTAGGGGCGCAGCCGGAGGGAGAAGCACCCGGGAGGCAGTGACTGATCTGGGAGGGGGGAGAACAGCGTCCCAGCTGGGGTGCCGTCCCGCCGGGAGTTAGGCGAGAAGCCGACGGGGCGCGAGCGGGTGGGGGGTCAACTATATTTCCCTAAAGTGACCCCAGGGCGGGGCCCACACGTTCGTGCGGGAGGATGCACACCCAGTCCGCGCGTGTGGCACGGCACACCAGAGGGAGAAATCCCCGGAAGTGTCTGGTCTCAAAACAGGGAAAGCAGCATCCCAGACGGGCAGCCATTCCGCTGGGATCTGGGCACGCGCGCGCGCGGGCGGGGCATGAGCGCGGGGTCCATTTTTATTACCCTGAATTGACCCAGGGGGCGGGACCACCTGGTCGTGCGAGTGACGCCCTCCCAGTTTGCGCGAGAGGTGTGGCACACCGGAAGGAGAAGTCCCCGGGAGGAACTGATTGGTCCCGAAGTGCAGAAAGTAGCGTCCCAGACAGGGTGCCGTCTTGCCGGGGCTTGGGCGCGCGCACGAGCGGGGCATGAGCGCGGAGTCCATTTTTATTGCCCTGAATTGACCCAGGGGGCGGGCCCACCTGGCCGTGCGGAGGAACTGATTGGTCCCGAAGCGCAGAAAGTAGCGTCCCAGACGCGGTGCCGTCCTGCCGGGGCTTGGGCGCGCGCACGAACGGGGCGTGAGCGCGGAGTCCATTTTTACTGCCCTGAATTGACCCAGGGGGCGGGCCCACCGGGGCGTGCGGAGGAACTGATTGGTCCCGAAGCTCAGAAAGTAGCGTCCCAGACGGGGTGCCGTCCTGCCGGGGCTTGGGCGCGCGCACGAGCGGGGCGTGAGCACGGAGTCCATTTTTATTGCCCTGAATTGACCCAGGGGGCGGGCCCACCTGGCCGTGCAGGTGACCCCAAGCCAGTTCGCGCGAGAGGTGTGGGGCTCTGGAAGGAGAAGTCCCGGGGAGGAAGTGACTGGTTCCCGAACAGGGAAAGCAGCGTCTTAACCCGGAAGTCATCCCGCTGGGATCTGGGCGCGCGCACAGGCGGGGCGTGACCGCGGGACCTAATTATAATCGCCTGAATAGACCCTGGGGGCGGGCCCACCCGTTCGTGCGGGAAACGCCCACCCAGTGCCCACGAGCGGTGCCGCGCACCGGAGGAAGTCCCCAGGAGGAATTGACTGGTTTCCGAACAAGGAAAGCAGTGTCCTAGCCAGGGACCCGTCCAGCCCGGATTTTGGCAAACGGGGGCGGAGCGTGAACGTGTTGTTCAGCTCTATATTCTGTGGTGCTACACTCCTAGCTCTCAGATCCCTCCCCCACCCTCCCCAGGCGACACCATTAACATCCGAATACCCGGAGCCAGAGAGAGAATTCAGATAGGGATCTGACTACATTTTTTTTTAGCTGACTACTTGGAAAATCTGGTTTCCCAGTGATGGCTCGGAGACAGCAGTCCATATCAAACCACATGAAGAAACAGACCATGACAGCTTCTCCAACCCCCCAAACAAAAGAATCAAAATCTTTCCCAAATGAAGATACAATCCTGGAATTATCAGATACAGAATATAAAAAACTAATTTACAGAATGCTTAAAGATATCACAAATGAAATTAGGATAAATGCAGAAAAAGCCAAGGAACACACTGATAAAACTGTTGAAGAACTCAAAAAGATTATTCAAGAACATAGTGGAAAAATTAAGAAGTTGCAAGAATCCATAGAGAGACAGCATGTAGAAATCCAAAAGATTAACAATAAAATTACAGAATTTGACAACGCAATAGAAAGTCAGAGGAGCAGACTCGAGCAATTAGAATGTAGACTGGGACTTCTGGAGGACCAGGGAAACAACACCAACATAGCTGAAAAAAAATCAGATAAAAGAATTAAAAAAAATGAAGAAACCCTAAGAATCATGTGGGACTCTATCAAGAAGGATAACTTGTGAGTAATTGGAGTCCCAGTACAGGGAGGGGGGACAGAAAACACAGAGAAAATAGTTGAAGAACTCCTGACACAAAACTTCCCTGACATCATGAAAGAAGAAAGGATATCTATCCAAGATGCTCATCGAACCCCATTTAAGATTGATCCAAAAAGAAAAACACCAAGACACATCATCATCAAACTTGCCAAAACCAAAGACAAACAGAAAATTTTAAAAGCAGCCAGGGAGAAAAGAAAGGTTTCCTTCAAGGGAGAATCAATAAGTTCAGACTACTCAGCAGAAACCATGCAGGCAAGAAGGGAATGGGACGACATATACAGAGCACTAACCGAGAAAAACTGCCAACCAAGGATCATATATCCAGCAAAACTCTCTCTGAAATATGAAGGAGAAATTAAGATATTTACAGATAAACACAAGTTTAGAGAATTTGCAAAAACTAAACCAAGACTGCAAGAAATGCTAAAGGAGATTGTTTGGCCGGATGACCAATAATACCAGGTACCAGCACAATACAAGGTCACAAAACAAAACGTCCTGATATCAACGCAACTCAAACAGGGAAAGCACAAAAACAAACAAATTAAGACTAATTCTAAAAAATAAATAAATAAACAAAATAATACACACAACAGGAAATCATGGAAATCAATAGATAAACGATCAAAATAATCAAAAAGAGGGACTAAATATAGGAGGCATTGAACTGCCAGATGGAGAGTGATACAAGGCGAAATAGAAGGATACAAGTTAGGTTTTTACTTAGAAAAATAGGGGTAAATAAAAAGGTAACCACAAAACGGAATATCAATCCCATAACTCAAGAAAAAAGCCAAGAAAAACGTAACGACTCAATAAACACAAAGTTAAACATTATGAAAATGAGGATCTCACAAGCTACTAAGAAAAACGTCTCAGCACAAAAAAGCATGTGGAAAAATGAAATGGCCAACAACACACATGAAAAGGCATCAAAATGACAGCACTAAAAACTTACTTATCTATAATTACGCTGAATGTAAATGGACTAAATGCACCAATAAAGAGACAGAGAGTCACGGACTGGATAAAGAAACACGATCCATCTATATGCTGCCTACAAGAGACACACCTTAGACTTAGAGACACAAACAAACTAAAACTCAAAGGATGGAAAAAATATATCAAGCAAACAATGAGCAAAAAAGAAGAGGAGTAGCAATATTAATTTCTGACAAAATAGACTTTAGACTTAAATCCGCCACAAAGGATAAAGAAGGACACTATATAATGATAAAAGGGACAATTGATCAGGAAGACATAACCATATTAAATATTTACGCACCTAATGACAGGGCTGCAAGATACATAAATCAAATTTTAACAGAATTGAAAAGTGAGATAGACACCTCCACATATATAGTAGGAGACTTCAACACACCACTTTCGGAGAAGGACAGGACATCCAGTAAGAAGCTCAATAGAGACACGGAAGACCTACTTACAACAATCAACCAACTTGACCTCATTGACTTATACAGAACTCTCCACCCAACTGCTGCAAAATATACTTTTTTTTCTAGCGCACATGGAACATTCTCTAGAATAGACCACATATTAGGGCATAAAACAAATCTTTCCAGAATCCAAAACATCGAAATATTACAAAGCATCTTCTCAGACCACAAGGCAATGAAGCTAGAAATCAATAACAGAAAAACTAGGGAAAAGAAATCAAATACTTGGAAAATGAACAATACCCTCCTGAAAAAAGACTGGGTTATAGAAGACATCAAGGAGGGAATAAGGAAATTCTTAGAAAGCAACGAGAATGAAAATACTTCCTATCAAAACCTCTGGGACACAGCAAAAGCAGTGCTCAGAGGCCAATTTATATCGATAAATGCACACATACAAAAAGAAGAAAGAGCCAAAATCAGAGAACTGTCCCGACAACTTGAGCAAATAGAAAGTGAGCAACAAAAGAATCCATCAGGCACCCGAAGAAAACAAATAATAAAAATTAGAGCTGAACTAAATGAATTAGAGAACAGAAAAACAATTGAAAGAATCAACAAAGCCAAAAGCTGGTTCTTTGAAAAAATAAACAAAATTGATAAACCATTGGCTAGACTGACTAAAGAAAAACAGGAAAGGAAACAAATAACCCGAATAAGAAACGAGAAGGACCACATCACAACAGAACCAAATGAAATCAAAAGAATCATATCAGATTACTACATAAAATTGTACTCTAACAAATTTGAAAACCTAGAAGAAATGGATAAATTCTTGGAACAATACTACTTACCTAAACTAACACATTCAGAAGTAGAACAACTAAATAGACCCATAACAAAAAAAGAGATTGAAACGGTAATCAAAAAACTCCCAACAAAAAAAAAGTCCTGGCCCAGATGGCTTCACTGCAGAGTTCTACCAAACCTTCAGGGAAGACTTAACACCATTACTATTGAAGGTATTTCAAAGTATAGAAAAAGACGGAATACTACCCAACTCATTCTATGAAGCTACCATCTCCCTGATACCAAAACCAGGTAAAGACATTACAAAAAAAGAAAATTTTAGACCTATATCCCTCATGAACATAGATGCAAAAATCCTTAATAAAATTCTAGCCAATAGAATCCAACAACACATCAAAAAAATAATTCACCCTGATCAAGTGGGATTTATACCAGGTATGCAAGGCTGGTTTAATATCAGAAAAACCATTAATGTAATCCATCACATAAATAAAACAAAAGACAAAAACCACATGATCTTATCAATTGATGCAGAAAAGGCATTTGACAAAGTCCAACACCCATTTATGATAAAAACTCTCACCAAAATAGGAATTGAAGGAAAATTCCTCAACATAATAAAGGGCATATATGCAAAGCCGACGGCCAATATCACTCTAAATGGAGAGAACCTGAAAGCATTTCCCTTGAGAACGGGAACCAGACAAGGATGCCCTTTATCACCACTCTTATTCAACATCGTACTTGAAGTCCTAGCCAGAGCAATTAGGCTAGGCAAAGAAATAAAGGGTATCCAGATTGGTAAGGAGGAAGTAAAGCTATCACTATTTGCAGATGACATGATCGTATACATGGAAAACCCTAAGAAATCCTCCAGAAAACTACTGAAACTAATAGAAGAGTTTGGAAGAGTCTCAGGATATAAAATAAACATACAAAAATCACTTGGATTCTCTACATCAACAAAAAGAACACCGAAGAGGAAATCACCAAATCAATACCATTCACAGTAGCCCCCAAGAAGATAAAATACTTAGGAATAAATCTTACCAAGGATGTAAAAGACCTATACAAAGAAAACTATAAAACTCTGCTACAAGAAATTCAAAAGGACACACTTAAATGGAAAAACATACCCTGCTCATGGATAGGAAGACTTAACATAGTAAAAATGTCTATTCTACCAAAAGCCATTTATACATACAATGCACTTCCAATCCAAATACCAATGTCATACTTTAAGGGAATAGAGAAACAAATCACTAATTTCATATGGAAAGGAAAGAACCCCCGGATAAGCAAAACATTACTGAAAAAGAAGAAGAAAGTGGGAGGCCTCACCCTACCTGATTTCAGAACCTATTATATAGCTACAGTAGTCAAAACAGCCTGGTACTGGTACAACAACAGGCACATAGACCAATGGAACAGAATTGAGAACCCAGATATAAATCCATCCACGTATGAGCAGCTGATATTTGACAAAGGACCAGTGTCAGTCAATTGGGGAAATAATAGTCTTTATAACAAATGGTGCTGGCATAACTGGATATCCATTTGCAAAAGAATGAAACAGGACCCATACCTCACACCATGCACAAAAACTAACTCCAAGTGGATCAAAGACCTAAACATAAAGACTAAAACGATAAAAATCATGGAAGAAAAAATAGGATCTACCCTAGGAGCCCTAATACAGGGCATAAACAGAATACAAAACATTGCCAAAAATGATGAAGAGAAACCAGATAACTGGGAGCTCCTAAAAATCAAACACCTATGCTCATCTAAAGACTTCACCAAAAGAGTAAAAAGACCACCTACAGACTGGGAAAGAATATTCAGCTATGACATCTCAGACCAGCGCCTGATCTCTAAAATCTACATGATTCTGTCAAAACTCAACCACAAAAAGACAAACAACCCAGTCAAGAAGTGGGCAAAGGATATGAACACACATTTCACTAAAGAAGATATTCAGGCAGCCAACAGATACATGAGAAAATGCTCTCGATCATTAGTCATTAGAGAAATGCAAATTAAAACTACGATGAGATTCCATCTGACACCAACTAGACTGGCATTAATTCAAAAAACACAAAATAATAAATGTTGGAGAGGCTGCGGAGAGACTGGAACTCTCATACACTGCTGGTGGGGATGTAAAATGGTACAACCACTTTGGAAATCCATCTGGCGTTATCTTAAACAGTTAGAAATAGAACTACCATACAACCCAGAAATCCCACTCCTCGGAATATACCCTAAAAATACAAGACCCTTCACACAAACAGATATATGCACACCCATGTTTATTGCAGCTCTGTTTACAATAGCAAAAAGCTGGAAGCAACCAAGATGTCCATCAACGGACGAATGGGTAAATAAATTGTGGTATATTCACACAATGGAATACTACGCATCGATAAAGAACAGTGACGAATCTCTGAAACACTTCATAACATGGAGGAATCTGGAAGGCATTATGCTGAGCGAAATGAGTCAGCTGCAAAAGGACAAATATTGTATAAGACCACTATTATAAGATCTTGAGAAATAGAAAAAACGGAAAAGAACACATACTTTTGTGGTTACAAAGGGGGGAGGGAGGGAGGGAGGGAGGGAGAGGGCTTTTTATTGATCAATCTGTAGATGGGAACTGCTTTGGGTGAAGGGAAAGACAACACTCAAAACATGGAAGGTCAGCCTAATTGGACAGGATTAAAAGTAAAGAGGTTTCCGAGATAAAATGAAAGCTTCAAAGGTCAGCGAAGCAGGGGCTGGGGTCTGGGGAACTTGGTTTGAGACGACTTCTAAATCAATGGGCAAAACAATTCTATTATGAAAACACTCTGCATCCCACTTTGAATTGTGGCACCTGGGGTCCTAAATGCCAACAAGCAGCCATCTAAAATACATTAATTGGTCTCAACCCACCGGGAGCAAAGGCAAAGGAAGAACACCAAGGTCACACGACAACTGAGAACCCAAGAGACAGAAAGGGCCACTTGAACCAGAGACCTACAATATCCTGAGACCAGAAGAACTAGTTGGTGCCCGGCCACAATCGATGTCTGCCCTGTCAGGGAACACAACAGACAACTCCTGAGGGAGCAGGAGACCAATGGGATGCAGACCCCAAATTCTCATTAAAAGACCACACCTAATGGTATGATTGCGACTAGAGGAATCCCAGAGACAATGCTCCCCAGAACTTCTGATGGCACAGGACAGGAACCATCCCCGAAGACAAATCATCAGGCATGAAAAGGACTGGTCAGTGGGGGAGAGAGAGATACTGATGAAGAGTGAGCTAATTAAATCAGGTGGACACAGGAGAGTGTGTTGGCAACTCTTGACTGGAGGGGGGATGGGAAGATAGAGAGAGAGGGAAGAAGGTAAAATTGGCACGAAACGAGAGACTGTAAGGGCTGACTCAATAGGGGGAGAGCAAGTGGGAGAAGGGAGTAAGATGTATGTAAACCTACATGTGACAGACTGATTGGAATGGTAAATGTTCACTTGAAGCTTAATAAAAATTTAAAAAAAAAAAAGCTGGAAATAGAAATACCACACAGTCCAGCAGTTCCACTCTTAGGAACATATCTGAGAGAAATAAGAGCTGTTATATGAATAGACATATGCACACCCATATTCATTCCAGCATTATTCACAATAGCAAAAAAGATGGAACCAGCATAAGTGCCCGTCAACAGATGAATGGATAAACAAACTATGGTACATACACACAATGGAATACTATGCAATAATAATGAACAATGATGAATCTGTGAAACATCTTACAACATGGATAAATCTGGAGGGCATTATGCTGAGTGAAATCAGTCAATGATAAAATACTGTATGAGACCATTATTATAAAAATTGATGAAAAGGTTTACACAGAGAAAGAAACAATCTTTGATGGTTATGAGGGAGGGGAGGGTTGGGGAGGGAAAAAACACTAACTAGACAATAGATAAGTGGTAACTTTGGTGAAGGGAAAGACAGCACATAATACTGGTGAAGCCAGCACAACTTGACCGAGGCAAGGTCATGGAAGCTTCATAGACACATCCAAACTCCCTGAGGGACCAAATAACTGTGCTAAGGGCTGGGGACCATGGTCTCAGGGAATATCTAGCTCAACTGGTATAACAGTTTATAAAGAATATGTTCTACATCCTACATTGGTCAGTAGTGTTTGTGAGTGGCCATCTAAGATACTCCACTGGTCCCATCCTGTCTGGAGCAAAAGAAAATCAAGAAAACCAAAGACACAAGGGAAAGATTACTCCAAAGGACTGGTGAACCACAACTACCACAGCCTCCATCAGACTGAATCCAGCACAACCAGATGGTGCCCTGCTATCACCACCGACTGCTCTGACAGGGATCACAATAGAAAGTCCCAGGCAGAGGTGGAGAAAAGTGTAGAACAAAATTTAAACTCACAAAAAAGGACCAGACTTACCGGTCTGATGGAGACTGGAGACACCCCAAGAGTATGGTCCCTGGGCACCCTTTTAACTCATTACTGAGGTCACTCCTGAGGTTCACCCTTCAGCCAAATGTTAGACCCATAAAACACACAATAATACAAGTAGATTAACCACATATACGAGCCTAATGGGCATGCCATTCCATGGGCAAGGATAAGAAGGCAGGAAGGGACAGGAAAGCTGGACAAATGTAAATCGGGAACCCAAGTTCGAGAAGAGTGTTGACAGGTTGCCAGGTTGGCAACCAATGTCATAAAACAATATGGGAATTAATTGTTTAATGAGAAACTGCGTTGCTCTGTAAACCTTTATCTAAACCACAATAAAAATACGTATTTTTTTTAAGTTGTATTTTTTTTCCAATTTTCATTGAATTATGGTAAGGAAATATTGCTACACAATGGTTTCTCAGACTAATGAGACGTGATTTATGTTTTAGTCATTGTCAGTTTTCACAAATGATACATAAGCTGAAAAAGAAAGTGTATTTTAAATTATCAGGTGTAATATTCCATATACTCCATTATGTGTGTATGCTGCTATTGTTGGTTAGGTACTGTCAAGTCGATTCAGACCCATAGCAACCCTATGTACAACGGAACAAAACACTGCCTTGTCCTGCACCAGCCTCACAATTGATACTTTGAGCTGTTTGTTGCAGCCACTGTGTCAATACATCTCATTGAGGGTCTTCCTCTTTTTCACTGACCCTCTACTATATGTGTGTATATATACTATATATGTGTGCATACTATGTGTGTGTATATATAATTTTACTTACCAGTATTTAACAATTTTTCTATGATAAACAAGATGATTTTAAACAAGATGATGTCATGAATACGACTATGTTAGTCATAATAATTCATTTGTACATATGAAGAATCAACTTAAAACAGCGTAGGTAACATTAAAAAATTGAAAAATTTGTTGTACTATATATCTAAGAATACTACAATGTTTGAGTTAACTCCAGCAACTCTAGGGTTTCAAGGTAAGTGATCCATTTTCTTTCTCTTCTGCTCTTTCTCACTTGATTTTCTCTTTTTCCTTTTGTCTTTGCTTTTCTTTATGTTTAGATTTCAACTTCTCCTACCAAGAGGGGTTTCTTCTATGTGGCTAAATTGTGGGGAGTAGAACTTATTTATAGGCACCTGCTTGCTTAAATGATTCATACAACAAATTTTGTGTAGTATTTCTTTTGTGTAGGGCATTGGTATAAGCTTTGAGAATACAACATTAGAAAACAAAGGGAGAGAAAGAGAGGAAGGAACGAAGGTCGGTAGGAAGGAAGGAAAGAAGGAATTAATAATACATTCCCTCAGGAAGCATCACAACAATAAAAAAATAAATAAGAGAAATGTCAATAGTTACAGCAAGAACTATGGAGAAACATAGTTAACAGAGTGCCAAGGAATGGAGGTTGAAACTTGAAAGAAAATGGTCATGAAAAGGCTCATTGAAAAGGTAACATTTGAGTAAAGACCTGAAGTTTAGGAAGTTAGCCATGTGGATATCTCGGCAAAGATCAGTCCAAGGAGAGGGAACAGAAGCCCAGAGGTGGAAGCATGAGGCTATACATCGATTATTATGACAGAAGTTATTGCTGGTTTAGACCAGGGTGGTAGCAGTGGAAGTAATGAGAAATGACTGAATTCTGGATTAATTTGAAGTTAGAGCTAATTCCAAATCTAGAGCAAGGGTCAGTAAAATCTTTCTTAAAAGGCCTATAGTAAATATTTTAGATTTGCTGGACATACCATCTCTGTCATAACTGCTCAACTCTGGTGTTTTAGTGCAAAAGCAGCCATAGACAGTATTTAATGTACATGGCTGTGTTCCAATAAAACTTTATTTACAAAAACAGGAAGCTGGCCTGTGGGCTGTAGTTTACTGATTCTTTTGCTAGAAGAAAATATTGAAACAATACAGAATTCTGTTATGTTGTTGATATTTTTCCTGTTTTCAGTAAAGCTCTACAAAAAATGAATTGACTCAGGCTGGAGTTATGTAAGCAGAGATGGAAATAAATACAACCCTAATAAGCCCCCCCTCAGCCTACTGTCTGAAATCTATATCAACTGAGAGTCTCATAATTTTGGACCCTGCACATTTAAATATGTTGAAAAACTTCTGTACTCCAATTTAAAGTGGTTATAAAATGTGACTTCAATGCGGCAGTTCTATTGAGTTAAGCCTGTTGACTTGAGCCTTTCTCAAGCACCTTCCACTAAGTATTCTCTCCCAGTCAGTAACAGCCAGACCTTGCCAGTAATAGAGACCAGTGTTGAGCCACTGGTATAGTACCATCCTGTAAGGAGACCAACAAGTCACTTGACCATCAGTTGATTATATTGAGCTTCTTCTACTCCAGAAAAGGCAATATTTCATGCTAATTGGAATTGACATACGTTCTGGAATTAGGTTTGCTTTTCTTTCCAGCAGTGCCTCAGCTGGCATCATTATCTGAGGACACTTATCAAAAGATAACTAGCATGGGATACTGTATGACTTCACCTCAGACCTTTACAACAAAGGAGGTGTGACGGTGGGCACGTAACCTTCGGATATACTAATCATATCACATACTGTACCATCCTAATGGATCATTGGAAAATTATCTAGATGGCACAGCTGAATTGCCAGTTTAAAGATAATATCTGGTTAGAACAGGGCACCATCCTTCAGAATGCCATATACGCGATAATCCAACGCCTATTGGATGGTGTTGTATCTCCAATAGACAGACTACTCTGATCCAGGAGCCAAGAAATGGAAGTAGGTGTGGCCCCACTCAATCATTCCTAGTGACCCACTTCAGGAACTTGTGCTATCTACAACCTGTACACCTATTGCGTCTAGAGATTTTGGTTCCCAGAAGGGGGTCACTTATACCATGGTACACAGTAACAAGCCTATTAAACTGAAATCTATCCAGGTCACTTTGAGGTCCTAGTGCCAACAGACAAACAAGGACATTAAGGATTTACTATGATGGCAAAGGTAAATGGCCTTGATCGTTATGAGTACATAGGGTTGATACAAAAATAGGGCAAGAAGGAATATGTTTAACACTCAGGTAATCCAGTAGGACATCTTTTGTTACTTCCATACCAAGATTTATCTGTAAGTCTTCAGGGTTTGAGTCAAACGACTGGGCAAATCACCTAGACCAGCAGAATTGCTAGCAATAAAGGAAGGAAAACATAAAATGAGTGGTAGGGGAGAGAGATGCTGAGTATCAGTTATGGCGCTAGGACCAACTGAAGCACTGAGTGCTCTAATTTGTCCTATTGGCTCTCTTTTTGAAAAATTTCCCAGAAATTATGACCAACCAGAATCCTAGAGGAGCTGTGCTTGTATGGAGTAAAGCTCTTTTGAGAAATCAGTGGTTCTTAGACAAGCAAGAGGTAAGCCTTAGCAGATGCCATTGACACCTATTGAAAAAAAAGGAGGTCCCCTTTAATGGCTGGTGTACCCATCCTCCATCTGCTGTGAGCTTTGGTTTATAACAACACACACCTGCCACTTTCTCAGAGTGATACAAATGAGAGCCTGCCCACCCTTGAGGCTATACCACACCCCCTCCCCCATAAAAGGCTGACCTTGACCGATGACTGACAGAACAAAAAGCCAACCCACTTCCTCTCAGTTGGGACCCATTCTGTGGTATAATTTTTCACTCTAGAGCATCCTTATGGGATCATACTTAAGCTAGTCGCCAGTTGAGATCCAAATTCCTGTTTATCTTTTTTCCTCTATCCTATCTTGCTTCCCTTACTCCCCTTCTCCTGAGAGAATCCCCCAATAACCATTTGGAAAAGAGTAGTTGTTTCAGGCTCTGCTTTGGGGGAAGCTAAACTAAGACATCTTTATACACCACTTGCAGACCTCATCACACTCCATCAATCTATACATAGCCACTATTCTGAAAATTAAGGAGCCCTGGTGGCACAGTCGGTAAGTGCTCGGCTGCTAACTGAAAGGTCAGCAGTTCGAACCCACCAGCTGCTCAGTCAGGATTTAACTCAACGGCAGTGAGTTTTATTCTGAAAATTGTCAAGCTTTTCAGTTTTTCCTTTCTAAAATTTAACCTATATATGTGACACTAAACAATACTCTGTTGAGTTTTGCCTGCTTCTGAAATTTACATAAATGCAATTATAGTGCACTTATTCTCCTGAGATTAGATTTTTTTTTTTTTGCTCAAGATGGTGTGTTAAAGACCTATTGACATTGATGCATGTAGTTTTATTTCATTTATTTTCAGTGCTGTGTGGCAATCCATCATATATATATAATGCATAAATATATTTATATGTATTTATGTATTTTATATACACATATTTATTTATTTATATAAATAAAATAAAATGTATTATCCATTCTCCTGTTGATGAAAATTTGAAAAAATTTCAAAAAATCTTCCCTTTTTTTGCTATTAAAAATAGTATTGCTACAAATATTCTGCATTTCTCTCAGAGTTTACACATGTGTAAGATTTTCTCTAAGGAAAATGCCCAGGTGAGGGATCACTGGGTCATAGATTATTAAAATATTTAGCTTTATTAGGTAATATCCAATTATTTTCAGAACTGATTGTGCCAATTAAAGTCCCATAAGCACCATTAGATGGTAAGTCCTCCTCCGTACCCTCCACAGCACTTGGTGTTATATGACTTGTATTTTGAAATTTTGTGTATTTGGTAGATCTGAAATTGTGTTATATCATATTTTTAATTCCAATTTTCTTAATTATTAATAAGGTTGGTTCTTTTTATATTCATTAGTATTTATACTATCTCACCTGTGAAATGCTTGCTATTGTTTTTTGCCCCATTTTCTGTTGAGTGAGCTTTATTTTTCTTACTGAGTCATAGGAGTTCCCCCGGTGATTATAAATTTGTTGGAAAAGTGTATCGTATATACTTCTAGTTTACAACTTGTATTTTGAAATTTTCATTAAAGTGTAACACCTATGCAAAAAGTACACAAACCTTAAGTATACAGATTAAGGGATTACCACAACCAAACACCAAGTAACCACTAGAAATTCTGTGATGAGCTGCTCTGTTTCTACCAGCGAAAAGGATCATTTTTCAAATGGTTTATATTGTATACTTCAGTGCTGAAGATTGTATTGTACTGATCCAGAAATCTAGGGATTCTATACTGTGATCCTCCTATTGAAATTCACCATAATTTCCACACTGTGTCTTTTCCCATCACCAATAACTCTAATACCATAGGCTCCACTAAGTCATATGACCCAAGCATCAGGGTCCCTTGCACTACAGCAAAATGGTCTCTTGCTCTGGGCGCCACTCAAACTGACTACCTTTCATGTAATTCAGTATATTGACTGGATCAGTATCTCCAAGTGTGAGATATACTTCTTCCAGACCCTATCTAGCGTTACGTTTCCTTCTCAGTGGCGGGAGTTACAAGACATAATGATGTGTCCTTTAATTTGAAGATGTCCAGCATGTCACAGACCCTTGGATCCCCTAAAACTCCAGGTATGTTGCAAGCCTCTGAATCATTTTAGGTTTATCTCTCACCCTCTTGAGCACGGGCATCAGGCCAAAATCTCTAACATATATGCCATTTCTTTTTCTTATACTCCAAAGAATTATGGCATTGGAAAAAATGTCCTATAATCAATGATGTACAGAGGGCCCAGATCCCTTTAGACTACTTTATTACAGAGGGTGAGACAGTTCACATAAATTTATACTCCTGTCCATTCCAAGTGAATTAAAACTGTTCCTAGTGCTCCTTTTTTATAAGGATATAATAAAACAAATTCAACAGATTAGTGGCTGAAAGCCATGTACTTAATACCACAACTAGCAAAGCAGGTGCAATTGGGGATACGCTTATCTGAAGTATAAATTTAAGTCATCCTATAGGATTTTTTTTTCTATAGGATTAGTCTGGAGCTCTGGTGGCACAGTGGTTAAGAGCTTGGCTGGTAACCAAAAGGTCAGCAGTTCAAATCCACCAGCTGCTCCTTGGAAGGCTTATTGGGTAGTTCTACTCTGTCCTATAGGGTCGCTACGAGTTGGAATAGATTCAATGGCAATGGGTTTGGTTTGGTTTTGCTATGGGGTTAGTCTAGCTTTTGTATGAGTCAGAGCAGTAAAATAAATGAAGACCATCAATCACCTCAACATTCTTTAGGTCTTCAGGGATTGCACTAATCTCTGCCACCTTCCTCCCCAGATGCAATTTTGCTTTTGACTAATTTCCTTGGCTTGTATGGAGACCAGAAGAATGTGGCTGACAGATTTCCAACACAGGGAGCATGACTGATCAAGAACTTAAGCTACTGCTCTATGAGATAGATCACCACATTTATTCCAAGGTCACATTTTCCTGTCAATGACTGAGTATGGTGGGGGTTTTAAGGCAGATCTGCTCCTGGGAATCATGAGACTACTTTGTAGGCCAACTTGAGGACTCCCTGAAAGGTTTGATGAAAACTTCTTAAACTGCATGGCAGTCTAAGATCCTTCCATTCAACCTTTATTCCCTTTCCTTCACTTGGAGTTAGACTTACATTCTGGTCTGACAGCTCTCTCATTCTTCCCTAGCTCCCTCACCATTTCTCTAACAGGCATTTCCCCTAATAAAATCTTTGCATGTTTAATCTAATCTTGTTATCTGGTTCTTGTAGAAACCTGAATAACACAGCTAGAGGAAGGCATTTTGAGAGGCCGCAAGCCAAGGAATTGGTCACAGGCCAATTGGAATTCCAATTTACACATATGGGGACTGAAGAGATGACCACGGTATGTGTTTGTGGACCCAATGGGTCCACTATGAGCCAGATCTGGTCCACAATTCCAATTATTGCTTGGCCCCCATATGTTCCTTCTCTAACAAGGGAACCATGATAACACTTCAGATCTCAGAGTATCACTTCAGATCCCAAAGTATCACTGTTAACTTGAGAATCTCGGATTTCAAAATTTTGAGTGCATCAATACTGTTGGACCCATCCATATGTCATTTCCCTTTCTGGGTTCTAATCTTGGGATAACTGAGCTGCTGGGGTTGGGAATTCAATTTTTTCTGGATCCCTGCTACTCTTATGATTATACTCTAGGGCTGGCTTTCAGTGTTTTCTGCTCTTATGCTGTAGGAGATGGAAGTCTCTATATGGTATAAGGATGGCCTATGGCTTTCACACTTAGCTTAAATTGTTGTTTAGTCAACTTCCGTCTTATAGGGTTTTTCTTCACAGTATCAGTTGCCCAAAGCCATGTCCAGTCAATTCAGTATCCTTAAAATTATTTCCCAGGGCTTCCCAAATAACTAGTGTGTTCCGCTTATTAGATATGCCTTCCCAGGTCACCACCTACCATACGGCCAATTCAACATATACACAGTTTGCTGCCTCAGTATCTATTACTTTCTCCTAGTTTCCCTTCCACCCAGTTTTTGACAGGGCCACTCTTATCTTATCATGTTGCTTCTCACTAAATGTGGTCTCTAACTGGTTCTCCTGGCCATACCAAATATGGGTTCCTATGATAAGGATCCTGTTGCTATCCTGTAATCCAGTCTCTCAAAAGCCATAGTTACTCCTTGCCCCTCCTGGTCACGCAACAGTCCTATTGTGGTAAAGATCCACGCAGCTAAAGGGTTTGTTGAGCTCTATGACCAAGGTAACATTCTTGTTTGTATTCCTCTCCCCTCATCCCCATCTGCTCCCCCTGCTGACTGTGTCTCCTGGACACTGAGTCTCTGGAACCACCCAACACACTTGTTTACAATGCAGATTTCAGGGCCCATCAACTGCTTTGACTACAAACTGCAGGTGATGGGCTCAACTCACAACCCAAAGATTTCTCAGGAGAAGACAACTTATGAGGCACATGGGAGGGGAAGGGTGGAACAGAACCACTTCAAGACTCAATACCAAGGTCAGAAATTATTCTGGTGCCACCAAGAATGAACCATTGTCAGAAAGGGCAACACACTTTATTGAAGGTTGTACTGAGGGATGACTTCACTTGCCCTTGGTGCCCTTGTGCTCCAAGCTTTCCAGCTGCCCCCTGCTGTGCTCAGGGTCCTCTAAAAGCATCTTCTCTGGACCACTGATGGCCCAAACTCCTTGAACATGGCAGAGGTGACCCACATTTGCCTGAACGTGCTTAAAGAGGTCACAACGGATGCGCCGATCCACCCAGAAAAACACCTCTCTGGAGAAGCTGTGATCTTGATGGGGGTCCCTTTGGAAGCTAATAGTTCCAGCTCTTTCAAGAGGCGTTCTTCGAGGCCAGGGAATAAAGTGGTGCCCCCAGCCAGCACAATCTCCGCAAAAAGGGCCATCTGGATGTCGATGTTGCACTTCATGATGCTCCTGGTGACCATTTTTGAAAGCCCAGGGCTATGGATGCCTAGCAGGTCAGGCGCAAAGAGGACCTCGGGCACCTGGTGAAGCTGTTCCCCGATGCAGAGGACAGTCCCATCTGGCAATCTGTATTCTTTCAAAACTTCCTCCGGCCTCTTGCTTAGCTCCTTCTCTGCATCAAAAGCCACGTAGCACAGCTTCTCTTTGATGTCGCCCACCAAGCTCTTGTTGAGTATGCTGGGGCAGGCACGCCCGCTGGACAGGAGGAGCTGGGTGAGATGCTCTGTGAGGTCCCTTCCTGCCACATATAGCTTGGTGACAGCATGAGGCAGGGAGTATCCTTCAAAGACAGGGACAGTGCAAGTGACCCCGTCCCCGCTGTCCACCACCAGGCCCGTGACACAGGCAGAAGCATACAGCGATAAAACTGCTTGGTTACACAGATAGAAGGCAGGAGCGTTGAAGGTCTCAAACATTACCTCTGCCATTTTCTCACGAATCTCCCTTGGGTTCCAGGAGGGCTCAGTCATGAGCACGGGGTGGTCACTGGGTTTCACACTCAACTCGCACTCAAAAAGGTGATGCCAGAGCTTCTCCACGTCATCCCAGCCACTGACGAGGCCACGCTCAATGGGGTAGTGCAGGTGTAGGGCATCATACTTGGACAGGGCATCTTCCCCCACATAGTATGCCTTCTGAGTGGATCCAGCTGAACACAAGTCCAATTTTGGATACCCCACAACAGAGTTGATGACGTGACGGGGTCCAGTCTCTCCAGACAAGCCTGCTTTGCACAGCCCAGACCCATTGTCAATAATCACGGCTGGAGTGTCTAACATATGTCGATTAAACATGTCTACAGCGGATTGTTCCGAGCTTCACCAAAATAAAAACAGAACACTTGGACCACTTTTTGACACAACACCCACCTCTGAAGCTCAAAAGCCACGGGATTCCACAGTGTTCAGTTTGTCCCCCAGGTGGAGCTAGCAGGCTGTGCCCAATCCTCAAGAATATCCCATCCTCAGCCCATGAATCTGCCCTTCTTTCACATGGCCCAGGGCCTGCTGAGGCCTTTTCAAGGATGGATGTCCCCTATGTAACAATGTAACCAGGCAACAATTGTCCTCAGTGAGCATCAGAGGGACCTTAAAGGGGCGGAGCTCTGACCCACCAGCACGCCCTGCTAGGTGAGGCAGCAAGCAGAAAAAGACAAACCATACCTACGTACAGGTGGCTTTCATAAGCCTATGAACCCAAAGCACATGCCTGGTCTTAGAACCAAGAGAAGGAGCCCAGCTGTGGGCTGGTCACAGAGAACTGGCTTTTCTGCTCAGCTGAGCTGCTCTTTGGGGATTGACAAAAACACACTTCCCTGTGCTAAGGGGAGGCACTAAGCACCAGACTCACAGCTGGGTCAGAGTGGTGATGCTGGAAACCCAGTTCCAGCAGATACTCAGATTATTCTTTCTTATTTCACCACATATTTGTTATCTCTGTTGTTGCTGGACGGCTACATGAAGATATAATTTACACACCATGCAATTTATCCATTTAAACTTGCAATTAAATGGTCTTTATTATATTCATGCATATGTGCAATCACCACCAAAGTCAATTTTATAACAGTTTCATCACCTCAAAAATAACCCCTACCAATACTAGTTAGACCTGGATGGTAAGGAGAAAATGAGATAAAGCCAGAGATAAGAATTTATCTCTAGTCAAAAATCCTATAAAATTATGGTTTTCCCTAAGTCTGAATATACCACAACAAGAAACTCTCACAAAAATGCCTAAGAAAGAAATGTCAAGAGGGATAATATCACAGAATATCTTCTCCACAAAACATGTTGGCAAATAACCACAAATTATTGCTGGTGTTATACTCTTCTTTCGGTGGTATCTCAGCTATCTTTTTTTTTTTAATTAACTTTATTGAGCTTCAAGTGAACGTTTACAAATCAAGTCAAACTGTCACATATAAGTTTATATACACCTTACTCCGTACTCCCACTTGCTCTCCCCTAATGAGTCAGCCCTTCCAGTCTCTCCTTTCGTGACAATTTTGCCAGCTTCCAACTCTCTCTATCCTCCCACCCCCCCTCCAGACAGGAGATGGCAACACAGTCTCAAGTGTCCACCTGATACAAATAGCTCACTCTTCATCAGCATCTCTCTCCTACTCACTGTCCAGTCCCTTTCATGTCTGATGGGTTGTCTTCTGGAATGGTTCCTGTCCTGGGCCAACAGAAGGTTTGGGGACCATGACCGCCGGGATTCCTCTAGTCTCAGTCAGACCATTAAGTATGGTCTTTCTGTGAGAATTTGGGGTCTGCATCCCACTGATCTCCTGCTCCCTCAGGGGTTCTCTGCTGTGCTCCCTGTCAGGGCAGTCATCGGTTGTGGCCGGGCACCAACTAGTTCTTCTGGTCTCAGGATGATGTAGGTCTCTGGTTCATGTGGCCCTTTCTGTCTCTTGGGCTCTTAGTTATCGTGTGACCTTGGTGCTCTTCATTCTCCTTTGATCCAGGTGGGTTGAGACCAATTGATGCATCTTAGATGGCCGCTTGTTAGCATTTAAAACCCCAGACGCCACATTTCAAAGTGGGTTGCAGAATGTTTTCATAATAGAGTTATTTTGCCAATTGACTTAGAAGTCCCCTTAAACCATGGTCCCCAAACCTCCGCCCTTGCTCCGCTGACCTTTGAAGCATGCAGTTTATCCCGGAAACTTCTTTGCTTTTGGTTCAGTCCAGTTGAGCTGACCTTCGATATGTTGAGTATTGTCCTTCCTTCCACCTAAAGCAGTTCTTATCTACTAATTAATCAGTAAAAAAACCCTCTCCCACCCTCCCTCCCCCCCCTCGTAACCACAAAAGTATGTGTTCTTCTCAGTTTATACTATTTCTCAAGATCTTATAATAGTGGTCTTATACAATATTTGTCCTTTTGCCTCTGACTAATTTCGGTCACATAATGCCTTCCAGGTTCCTCCATGTTATGAAATGTTTCAGAGATTTGTCACTGTTCTTTATCGATGCATAGTATTCCATTGTGTGAATATACCACAATTGATTTAACCATTCATCCGTTGATGGACACCTTGGTTGCTTCCAGCTTTTTGCTATTGTAAACAGAGCTGCAATAAACATGGGTGTGCATATATCTGTTTGTGTGAAGGCTCTTATTTCTCTAGGGTATATTCCGAGGAGTGGGATTTCTGGGTTGTATGGTAGTTCTATTTCTAACTGTTTAAGATAATGCCAGATAAATTTCCAAAGTGGTTGTACCATTTTACATTCCCACCAGCAGTGTATAAGAGTTCCAGTCTCTCCGCAGCCTCTCCAACATTTATTATTTTGTGTTTTTTGGATTCATGCCAGCCTTGTTGGGGTGAGATGGAATCTCATCGTACTTTTAATTTGCATTTCTCTGATGGCTAATGATCGAGAGCATTTTCTCATGTATCTGTTGGCTGCCTGAATATCTTCTTGAGTGAAGTGTGTGTTCATATCCTTTGCCCACTTCTTGATTGGGTTGTTTGTCTTTTTGTGGTTGAGTTTTGACAGAATCATATAGATTTTAGAGATCAGGCGCTGGTCGGAGATGTCATAGCTGAAAATTCTTTCCCAGTCTGTAGGTGGTCTTTTTACTCTTTTGGTGAAGTCTTTAGATGAGCATAGGTGTTTGATTTGTAGGAGCTCCCAGTTATCGGGTTTCTCTTTGTCATTTTTGGTAATGTTTTGTATTCTGTTTATGCCTTGTATTAGGGCTCCTAAGGTTGTCCCTATTTTTTCTTCCATGACCTTTATCGTTTTAGTCTTTATGTTTACGTCTTTGATCCACTTGGAGTTAGTTTTTGTGCATGGTGTGAGGTATGGGTCCTGTTTCATTTTTTTGCAAATGGATATCCAGTTATGCCAGCACCATTTGTTAAAAAGACTATCTTTTCCCCAATTAACTGACACTGGTCCTTTATCAAATATCAGCTGCTCATATGTGGATGGATTTATATCTGGGTTCTCAATTCTGTTCCATTGGTCTATGTGTCTGTTGTTGTACCAGTACCAGGCTGTTTTGACTACTGTGGCTGTATAATAGGTTCTGAAATCAGGTAGAGTGAGGCCTCCCACTTTCTTCTTCTTTTTCAGTAATGCTTTGCTTATCCGAGGCTTCTTTCCCTTCCATATGAAGTTGGTGATTTGTTTCTCTATCACCTTAAAAAATGACATTGGACTTTGGATCAGAAGTGTATTGTATGTATAGATGGCTTTTTGGTAAGAATAGACATTTTTACTATGTTAAGTCTTCCTATCCATGAGCAAGGTATGTTTTTCCACTTAAGTAGGTCCTTTTTAATTTCTTGTAGTAGTACTTTGTAGTTTTCTTTGTATAGGTCTTTTACATCTTTGGTAAGATTTATTCCTAAGTATTTTATCTTCTTGGGGGCTACTGTGAATGGTATTGATTTGGATATTTCCTCTTCGATGTTCTTTTTGTTGATGTAGAGGAATCCAAGTGATTTTTGTATGTTTATCTTATAACCTGAGACTCTGCCAAATTCTTCTATTAGTTTCAGTAGTTTTCTGGAGGATTCCTTAGGGTTTTCTGTGTATAAGATCATGTCATCTGCAAATAGAGATAATTTTACTTCCTCCTTGCCAATCCAGATGCCCTTTATTTCTTTGTCTAGCCTAATTGCCCTGGCTAGGACCTCTAGCACAATGCTGAATAAGAGCGGTGATAAAGGGCATCCTTGTCTGGTTCCCGTTCTCAAAGGAAATGCTTTCAGGTTCTCTCCATTTAGAGTGATGCTGGCTGTTGGCTTTGTATAGATGCCCTTTATTATGTTGAGGAATTTTCCTTCAATTCCTATTTTGGTAAGAGTTTTTATCATGAATGGGTCTTGGACTTTGTCAAATGCCTTTTCTGCATCAATTGATAAGATCATGTGGTTTTTGTCTTTTGTTTTATTTATATGGTGGATTACATTAATGGTTTTTCTGATATTAAACCAGCCTTGCATACCTGGTATAAATCCCACTTGGTCATGGTGGATTATTTTTTTGATATGTTGTTGAATTCTGTTTGCTAGAATTTTGTTGAGGATTTTTGCATCTATGTTCATGAGGGATATAGGTCTATAATTTTCTTTTTTTGTGATGTCTTTACCTGGTTTTGGTATCAGGGAAATGGTGGCTTCATAGAATGAGTTAGGTAGTATTCCGTCATTTTCTATGCTTTGAAATACCTTTAGTAGTAATGGTGTTAACTCTTCTCTGAAAGTTTGGTAGAACTCTGCAGTAAAGCCATCCGGGCCAGGGCTTGTTTTTGTTGGGAGTTTTTTGATTACCGTTTCAATCCCTTTTTTTGTTATGGGTCTATTTAGTTGTTCTACTTCTGATTGTGTTACTTTAGTAGTTAGTGTTTTTCCAGGAATTCATCCATTTCTTCTAGGTTTGCAAATTTGTTAGAGTACAATTTTTTTGTAATAATCTGATATGATTCTTTTAATTTCAGTTGGGTCTGTTGTGATGTGGCCCATCTCATTTCTTATTCGGGTTATTTGTTTCCTTTCCTGTATTTCTTTAGTCAGTCTAGCCAATGGTTTATCAATTTTGTTAATTGTTTCAAAGAACCAGCTTTTGGCTTTGTTAATTCTTTCAATTGTTTTTCTGTTCTCTAATTCATTTAGTTCAGCTCTAATTTTTATTATTTGTTTTCTTCTGGTGCCTGATGGATTCTTTTGTTGCTCACTTTCTATTTGTTCAAGTTGTAGGGACAGTTCTCTGATTTTGGCTCTTTCTTCTTTTTGTATGTGTGCATTTATCGATATAAATTGGCCTCTGAGCACTGCTTTTGCTGTGTCCCAGAGGTTTTGATAGGAAGTGTTCTCTTTCTCGTTGCATTCTATGAATTTCCTTATTCCCTCCTTAATGTCTTCTATAACCCAATCTTTTTTGAGCAGGGTATTGTTCAGTTTCCAAGTATTTGATTTCTTTTCCCTGATTTTTCTGTTATTGATTTCCACTTTTATGGCCTTGTGGTCTGAGAAGATGCTTTGTAATATTTTGATGTTTTGGATTCTGCAAAGGTTTGTTTTATGACCTAATATGTGGTCTATTCTAGAGAATGTTCCATGTGCGCTAGAAAAAAAAGTATACTTTGCAGCAGTTGGGTGGAGAGTTCTGTATAAGTCAATGAGGTCACGTTGGTTGATTGTTGTAATTAGGTCTTCCGTGTCTCTATTGATCTTCTTACTGGATGTCTTGTCCTTCTCCGAAAGTGGTGTGTTGAATTCTCCTACTATAATTGTGGAGGTCTATCTCACTTTTCAGTTCTGTTAAAATTTGATTTATGTATCTTGCACCCCTGTCATTGGGTGCATAAATATTTAATATGGTTATATCTTCCTGGTCAATTGTCCCTTTATCATTATGTAGTGTCCTTCTTTATCCTTTGTGGTGGATTTAAGTCTAAAGTCTATTTTGTCAGAAATTAATATTGCTACTCCTGTTCTTTTTTGCCTATTGTTTGCTTGATATTTTTTTTTCATCCTTTGAGTTTTAGTTTGTTTGTGTCTCTAAGTCTAAGGTGTGTCTCTTGTAGGCAGCATATAGACGGATCGTGTTTCTTTATCCAGTCTGAGACTCTCTGTCTCTTTATTGGTGCATTTAGTCCATTTACATTCAGCGTAATTATAGATATGTGTTTAGTGTTGTCATTTTGATGCCTTTTTATGTGTGTTGTTGACAATTTCATTTTTCCACTTACTTTTTTGTGCTGAGACGTTTTTCTTTGTAAATTGTGTGTTCCTCATTTTCATAGTATTTGACTTTATGTTTGCTGAGTCGTTACGTTTTTCTTGGTTTTTATTTTGAGTTATGGAGTTGTTATACCTCTTTGTGGTTACCTTAATATTTACCCCTATTTTTCTAAGTAAAAACCTAACTTGTATTGTCTTATATCGCCTTGTATCCCTCTCCATATGGCAGTTCTATGCCACCTGTATTTAGTCCCTCTTTTTGATTATTATGATCTTTTACATATTGACTTCAATGATTCCCTGTTTTGAGCATTTTTTTTTAATTAATCTTAATTTGTTTTTGTGATTTCCCTATTTGAGTTGATATCAGGATGTTCTGTTTTGTGACCTTGTGTTGTGCAGGTATCTGATATTATTGGTTTTCTGACCAAACAATATCCTTTAGTATTTCTTGTAGCTTTGGTTTGGTTTTTGCAAATTCTCTAAGCTTGTGTTTATCTGTAAATATCTTAATTTCGCCTTCATATTTCAGAGAGAGTTTTGCTGGATACATGATCCTTGGCTGGCAGTTTTTCTCCTTCAGTGCTCTGTATATGTCATCCCATTGCCTTGTTGCCTGCATGGTTTCTGCTGAGTAGTCTGAACTTGTTCTTATTGATTCTCCCTTGTAGGAGACCTTTCTTTTATCCCTGGCTGCTTTTAAAATTTTCTCTTTATCTTGGTTTTGGCAAGTTTGATGATAATATGTCTTGGTGTTTTTCTTTTTGGATCAATCTTAAATGGGGTTCGATGAGCATCTTGGATAGATATCCTTTCGCCTTTCATGATATCAGGGAAGTTTTCTGTCAGCAGATCTTCAACTCTTCTCTCTGTGTTTTCTGTCCTCCCTCCCTGTTCTGGGACTCCAATCACACGCAAGTTATCCTTCTTGATAGAGTCCCACATGATTCTTAGGGTTTCTTCTTTTTTTTTAATTCTTTTATCTGATTTTTTTTTAACTATGTTGGTGTTAATTCCCTGGTCCTCCAGATTTCCCACTCTGCATTCTAATTGCTCGAGTCTGCTCCTCTGACTTCCTATTGCGTTGTCTAATTCTGTAATTTTATTGTTAATCTTTTGGCATTCTGAATGCTGTCTCTCTTTGGTTTCTTGCAACTTATTAATTTTTCCACTATGTTCTTGAATAATCTCTTTGAGTTCTTCAACTGTTTTATCAGTGTGTTACTTGGCTTTTTCTGCAGATTTCCTTATTTCATTTAAGAGGTCATCCCTGATGTCTTGAAGCATTCTGTAAATTAGTTTTTTATATTCTGTACCTGATAATTCCAGGACTGTATCTTCATTTGGGAAAGATTTTGATTCTTTTGTTTGGGGGGTTGTAGAAGCAGTCATGGTCTGCTTCTTTATGTGGTTTGATATCAACTGCTGTCTCCGAGCCATCACTAAGATATTGTAGGGATTTATTCTATATTTGCTCACTGAGTCTTATCTTGTTTTGTTTTCTTTCAATATACGTGGATGGGCTACTAGATTGTGCTGTCTTGATTGTTGTAGCCCTTGACTTACTTATGACCTATTACCAGCTGGTTTGGGCTGTTACCAGATGTATATGCCTGAGTCCATTCACTATTCTTCAGTAGAATCTGATTTTGGGTCATCAAGTGTGTGACTCACCCTATCACCTATCCATCTTGAGTAGTGGTGATAGTTGTGTGCACCAGATTCTAGTAGCAGTTGGGGTTCACACTCTGGGGGGGCAGGATGCTGACAGGCTTCCCCCAAGTGTCAGTGAGGTAGGTGTGTCTCTATTCCTAAAGCACCTTGGTGGGTGGGCTCTGCAGCTGTACCTTAGGCCCCCAATGCAAGTACCTCTACTGATTGGTAGGTGTCACCCTCCTTAGACCCCTAAGGCAGGAGGCTAGGTGGTCTGGGGGGAGCTTCAGCCCTCAGTTCCCTGTTGTGGGACAGTGAGGGCTGTGTTGAATACGCAGAGATATCAGACCTGGGAAACTTGTCTTTCCAGTAAATCTGCTAAAAAAAAAATGCAGTCAGATCTCAGCTATCTTTTGAATCTTTCTCCATGACCTCTCATTTCAATAGACAGAGCCTCTTCACTTTTACCTTTCACATTACCTGCATCTTCCTTCAAGTTTTTTGACTGGTATAACCAACCAGGAGAGCATTAAGCATGCAAAAATAGTATCTTCCATGAGTCTAGCGCACAGTTAAGAAATAAGCTCTCAAGTTAAACAGTCCAAGGATACAATCCGGGTGGACTTCTTCCTTGCTATGTAATCTTAACCAAGCCATCCACTTCACCTCTCTGGGCATCAATCTCCTCTCTTTAAAAATGCAGATAATTTTGGTACATTGAAAAGTAAATGAGAACATTCATATATAGGACTCAGCATAGCACCTGGCACATAAATGATATTATCATTATTAGGAAAGAATTAATGAAATGGGATAGGGTATTCACACCCTGTCTGAGCATGAGGCCTTAACTCAGGCAATCTCATTATTTGAAAATCCTTTGGATGTGGCCATTGTAATTGTTAATTCTCAGCTAATGAAATATAACACTCGACTGCTACCTGAAAGGTTGGTGGTGCGATCCCACCCAGAGGCACCTCAGAAGAAAGGCCTGGGAATCTGCTTCTGAAAAGCCACAGCCTTGACAACCCTGTGGAGCACAGTTCTACTCTGCACACTTCGGTTCGTCATAAGTCGGAACTGACTTGATGGCAAGTGGTTTGGTTTGGGTTTTAATGTTCTCTCAAACAACCGTCATAAGTATCCTAGGCTCTAAGAGAAACACGCAAAATGATGGACACGGTCTTCACCATTGCAGACTGGCACAGTTAGACAAAATTTCAAGCCTAGTTTGCCTCCACGATGCATGTAGGTTTTATTATTCAAATTTGTAACATTCCTCTAATTGCTGCCTACATTTTAAATACTTTGTTTCCCTTTCAAAATCATATAGTACCTAAAGGACCTGAATTCCCATCTTATTAGGGTGCCAGAACCCTCAGTTATAAGGTCCAGCAGAACATATCAGATGTCTATTCCAGTAAATATCCAAGCGCTTAGGAGAGTCTCTTTCTAGTTCTGCCTGTTAGAATGCAGTTTTCAAGGAAGCATAGTGCTGTTAAGGCGCCACTATTGGCTTTTTAAATGTCTCATTCAAGTCCGAACATTAAAAATTGAATGTCTTAGCTTTCAGGTGTGTGTGCCACTATAAAATATGATCATACACAAATGCCTCAGGCCAAAGGAATATCTCTCTTTATCCCAGGCCCACTATTGCCCTCAGCACAGACAATCAGATTGAAGTCAGTGACTAGTTTTCCAGCAGTCAAATAATATGTCAGAAAAGGTTAATAATGGGCTGAATTGCTTTTCTTTTCTATTTTTTTCTTCTGGGATAAGTTAGAGATAGGGTGACTTTCAGACTCCCCTTAGTTTTCTTAAGTATCAAGAGAATGCTGCTACCAAATGGAACTTGTCAGAGATGTTCCTTTTTGTCTTCCTCTTTTAACTATAATAGTGATTCTCTTTTAGACCTTTTAAAAGCTGATACCACTTCTTCCTCCCATTTTGTTCTTTTCTTTTAGACTCAGTACCAAAACAAATTACTATTGCTAATAAGAACGTACATATCCCATATGAGGATTTGGATAGAAAATTAAGCTGAGCACCACTTGTCTTTGACATAGGCTTTTCTTTGAACTATTCTAGGTGTATGATAGAATCACAAATCCTAAACTTGAGTGAATTCAGTTTATTCTATTTCAGGCCACACACTATATACCTAACCCCAAATATATATAAGAGTTACAAAATTAATGTGGAAGAATAATTACAAACCTATTCATCTATAATGTTTACAACAGGGAAAATGGGTGTTCTGTTGTAACAGGATCAGATGGGTACTCATATTGCAAAAGCTTCCCAAGGGATTCATTTAGGTCAGTAATTTGTAAACACCAGTCCATGGATGGCTGCATCGGAATCTCCTGGGGTGCATTTTAAAGACAAGAAGTAATAAAAACAACAATAACAGCAGCAACAAAAGCCAGGAGACCTGCTGGATTAGAATCTGTGAGAGACCAGAACCTGTGAACCTGTAATTTAATAAGCTCCCTGATATGGGAAGTACTGATTTAAGGGCTAGAACTTGAGAAAAGGGAAAGATAAACATGAATTTATATTCTCTGGGACTCACTACTGTCTCATTCATGAAACAGATTTACAATCATGAAAATAAATAGATTCAACTGGAACAGAAAAGTACATAAACAGAGGCACTGTGGCAGATAAGAATTGTAACTATTTAGACTATTGTAGTAGATGCTCAAGAACACTGGTAGTAAAGTGGTTGAGTGTGCACCTGCTAACTGAAAGGTTGGCAGTTCAAACCCACCAGCCGCCCCATATGAGAAAGATGTGGCAGTCTGCTCCCATAAAGATTGTCATTGGTAGGTGCCGTCAAGTTGGTTCAACTCATAGCAACCCTATGTACAACAGAACAAAACACTGCCCAGTCCTAGCCATCTCCCAATCAATGCTATGTTTGAGCCCATTGTTGTAGCCACTGTGTCAATCCATCTCCTTGAAAGTCTTCCTCTTTTTCACTGACCTTCTACTATACTAAGCATGATGTCTTTCTCAAGGGACAGGTCCCTCCTGATTACATGTCCAAAGTACGTGAGATGAAGTCTTGCCATCCTTAAATTTTAAGGAGCATTCTGGCTGTACTTCTCCCATGACAGATTTGTTTGTTCTTCTGTAAGTCCACGGTATATCCAATATTCTTCGCCAACACCAAAATTCAAAAACATCAATTCTTCAGTCTTCTTTATTCATCGTTCAGCTTTCACATGCATATGCCATGACTGAAAATACCGTGGCTTGGGTCAGGTGCACTTTAGTCCTCAAAGTGACATCTTTGCTTTTTAACACTTCAAAGAGGTCTTTTGCAGCAGATTTACCCAATACAATATGTCGTTTGATTTCTTGGCTGGTGGTTCCATGGGTGTTGATTGTGGATCCAAGTAAAATGAAATTTTTGACAACTTCAACATTTTCTGTTTATCGTGATGTTGCTTGTTGGTCCAGTTGTGAGCATTTTTGCTTTCTTTATGTTCCACTCTGTCCTATAATATCACTATGAGTCAGAATCAGGTTTGGTTTGGTTTTAGTAGATGCTCAAGTGACACCCTTCAGGATGACTCACAGCTGAGGATCTCCCCAGGAATTGTTCCGAGTTAATGGAAGCTGAATTGCTTTTGGTTGTGCTGCCTCCCCAGGGGCAGCCAGCATCCAATGATCAGTTATTGAGGGAGTACATTGGTCCACCCACCGCCCCTTGATTCAATTTGCAACTACTCTGAAGGGCCGTCCCAGATCCAGGCCTCCATGTGGGATTAGCTAGGGCCTGTGACACACCAGGGAGTCCCTGGGTAGTACAGTTGGTAAGATGCTCACCTACTAATAGGTTGATGGTTGAAACCCACCTGGAGGCACCTCAGAAGAAAGGCCTGGTGATCTGCTTCCAAAAGGTTACTACCTTGAAAACAAATCTTATGGAGTACAGTTCTATTCTACAACACGTGGGGTCACCAGGAATCAAAATCGATTCCACGGCAACTAGTTTGGTTTTTTTGGTGATGCGCCACTTTGCAACTTCTGCCTCTGCCCAATTCTGCTTCCCTCATTCCCTTCTTGGTATCGCTGCCAAGAGACGTCACCAACATACTTCTTGCATGTAAATCTCTGTCTTAAAGTCTATGCCCCATGGAACATAATGTAGGAGGGCTGGTCCCAGGAGTGGTCTCAGGAAGCAAAATCAAAAATGGGATTTTAGATCTGGATCATTCACTGGTCAGGTGGCAATGAAAACCTTATAGATAGCTCCTGGCATGCTCTAGAAGTGCAATTGTAAAAAAAAAAAAAATCTCACCAGTGTTGAGCTGGAATCAGATACACCGGTGGGGGGGAATACACTGGTGGGTGTTGCATCTCAGAGGTTTGAGAGGTTTGGGGAAGTAGTAATTATAAGTACAATGGAATTTACTGCTGAGTGACATCACTGCATTGGAGAAAGTAGATGAAAGATGATTAATCAACCATCTAAGTTAAAGTGAAAAAGTTAGAGTCTCTTTGGCAGTTTAAAAAGGGACTCTCTTATAAGCAAAGGGCAGAAGAAAGTGAGTCAGGCTAAGAATTTAATTATAAGGTTAGTGGAGCCCCAGGTATGGTTGAATTCTCAGTCTTTTCAAAGCAGCTATGCCAAAGTCAGGGCCCTGGTTTGGAAGGAATTGTACTCTGAGATATGAGATGGAGACATTCAATGCAATGCACTTAAACAAATCTTGAATCCTTAGATTCCACTGAACCTTCTGATTCTGCAGAGGTGGGCCAGTACTCCCTGGAAAAGGTGAGTACCCCCCATGCAGAGGGGCTCTGCTTTGGAAAGATTTACCTATGCCACTGCTTCAGGCCACCAGACTAATAACTATAGTCAAGTCACCAAGAAAGATTGGTCTTATTAATGCAGGTTTTAACAGCATGGCAATAATCCTGGAAAGTGGTGCTAATGCACTTCTAGGATATCTCTTGGAAGCTTGGAGAAAGTTACAGCCCACACTAGGCAATGTAGAAATGAGTGAATTACCATGGAAGACTGTAAAAGAAGGAACCATAAGTTTTAGAAAAGTGAGCATGCTAGAGTCTATATATTACATAAGGATGGAACAGCTACCAGCCAACTATGTTCTATGAGAGGCCCTATTTATCAAAATAGTGAATGTACAGATGAGAGGGGCACCAGCATTGCTGAAAAATTCTGTGGTGGCTGTGTTCTGCAGGGCAGGTCTGATGGTAGGAGATACTTTATAGAATGTAGTTCCCTGATAGCAAAGACAATGATAAGACCTTGAAATGATAAAGGCCTTGTGATGGCATTTTAGGTCCTTGGTGATGCAGTGGATAAGAGCTTGGCTATTAACCAAAAAGGTGAGCAGTTTGAATCCACCAGCCACTCCTTGGAAACCTTATGGGGCAGTTCTACTCTGTCCTGTGGGGTCACTCTGAGTCTGAATTGACTTGATGACCATGGATTTGGTTTTTGATGGCATTGATATATAAGAAGCAAAGTAAGTGCAATTATCATAATGAGTAGCAAGTTAATACTGGAAGCCAGGGAGCCATGCCCTGAACAGAGCTATGAAAATGGTTAATCCAACATGGAGTCCTCAGGGGCAAGTTTGCTAGGCAATTGAAAAGGTATCCCTGCAGCTATACAGTCTAGATACATAAGAATGGGTGACCAGGAGGCTGATGGTAGTGGTCTCCCCGCAAAAGCCTCAATTCATTGCTCAACTTTCATTTTTAGACTCAGATTCATAGACTTAAGGAAAGGCTGGCTCCTCACGGGAGGGACCCTGATAGTCCATAGCAAGTGTCCAAAAAACCCCATTGCCATTGAGTTGATTGGTTAGCAGGCATAGTATACTGTAGCTCTTAACCACAAGTGTAGATAATAATAATTTCCCTAGCAAATGGACCTACAGTCATATATATATATTTATAACTGAACAATGGAGAACTGGAAAGACAAGACATTTTCGCGATTAAAAGTCATAAGATCTAAACCAACATTGATATCCAGGGACCTAAACATCACCATGGTCCCCTTTTAGAATGTGTATGCATGGAGTCCTGGCCAGGCTCAGCTCATAGTGAGTTCATTCAGCCCACAGAACCACACATTTGCCATTACCCAGGCCCCAAATGTATACTGGTGGACATACTTAGCAGTTAAAGGAACCCTCACATTGGTTACTTGGCCTGTGGGATAAAAGCTATGCCAGTGGGGAAAGCCAGTGCCTCCTCCCTCCTGCAAATGTAGTACATCAAAAAAAAAATTTCATCCTGGGGGACAGTGGTAGAATGACAGATTAGTTCCACATTTAAAGGTACAAAAATACAAGAGTGGTAGTCTCCAACACAGGCCCTTTTATTTCACCAGTCTGGCCTTCACAAAAAACAAATGGATCCAAGAGGATGACAGTGACTACCACAAACTCAACAAAGTAGTTGTCCTAAACGCACCCTCTGTGCCTGATAGAGTGTCTTTTCTAGCGCAGATTAACATGGCATTATATGCAGCCAATCATCTGGATAATGTGTTCTTTTCCATTTCTATTAGCGAGGAGAATTAGAAGTAGTTTTCCTTCATATAGGGCAGAAAACAGTATCCATTTATGGCTGTACCACAGGACCACGTTATGCCTTCAACCTCTGCCATAATATAGTCTGAAGGAACTTACACTGTCTGGACATTTTATAATAAATCACATTGATTTACTATATTTGGTATATTGATGCATCATATTACATCGCTGATGTAATATTTATTACATTCATACTTCATGTTAATCAGAATAGATGATCAAGAAGTAGCATCCATGTTGGAAGCCTGGATAAGCTACACAAGCATCAGAGGGCGAGAAATAAACCCTATAAATATTCAGAGGCCTGCTACATCAATGAAGGTTTCAGATGTTCAGTGCTCTGGAGCATGCCAAAGCATCCCCTCTAAAACAAACGACAAATTATTGCATCTAGTAACACAACCACTAAGAAAGAAAGACAACATCTGGCAATCCTCTTTCGGTTCTGGAAGCAGCATATTGCACACCTGGAGATACGCCACCAACCCATTCACCAAGCAATATAAAAAGCTGACAGCTTTAAGTAAAACTCAAATTAGGAAAATGTTCTGTATTAAGTCTATACCACAGTACAAAGTATGCTGCCACTTGTCTCATATGACCCAACAGACCCTAAGCTACGGAGTTATCTGTGGTGGGAAAAAAATGTTACATAGAGTTTATAGAAAGTTCCCATTGGAATATAATGATGGAAACCCCTAGAGTTCTGTAAGAGGGACATGACATCTGTGGCAGAGATTATATACCATACAAAAAGCTGCTTCTGCAATGCTATTGGGCATTACTAGAGACAAAACACATGGCCATGGAGCACAAATTGGCCATGCTGCCAAAACCGACCAATAGGATATGGCTTCTTTCAGACTCATCAAGTTATAATATCAGGAGAATACAGCAGAAATTCATTGTAAGATAAAAGTGGTACATCTTGGATTATGCATGAGTAGTGCCAGAGGGCACAAGTAAATTGTACAATCAGGTACCCCAAACACTGATATTATAGACCACTGTTGCCCTGGCATCCCTCCTTTACCTCACAACTATGACTACATCGGTGAGGATTCTCTTACGTTCAACTGACAAAAGAGGCAAAAGGCCAAGCTCACTTCATGGATCATAAGGCTTGATATGTGGCTGTTGTTGTTGTTGTTAGGTGCCATCGAGTCGGTTTCAACTCATAGCGACCCTATGCACAACAGAACGAAACACTGCCCAGTCCTGCGCCATCCTCACAATCGTTGCTATGCTTGAGCTCATTGTTGCAGCCACTGTGTCAGTCCACCTTGTTGAGGGTCTTCCTCTTTTCTGCTGACCCTGTACTCTGCCAAGCATGATGTCCTTCTCCAGGGACTGATCCCTCCTGACAACATGTCAAAGTATGTCAGATGCAGTCTCACGAGCCTTGCTTCTAAGGAGCATTCTGGCCGCACTTCTTCCAAGACAGATTTGTTCATTCTTTTGGCAGTCCATGGTATATTCTTCACCAACACCACAATTCAAAGGCGTCAACTCTTCTTCGGTCTTCCTTATTCATTGTCCAGCTTTCTCATACATATGGCGTGATTGAAAATGCCATGGCTTGGGTCAGGCACACCTTAGTCTTCAGGGTGACATCTTTGTTCTTCAACACTTTGAAGAGGTCCTTTGCAGCAGATTTGCCCAATGCAATGCGTCTTTTGATTTCTTGACTGCTGCTTCCATGGCTGTTGATTGTAAATCCAAGTAAAATGAAATCCTTGACAACATCAATCTTTTCTCCGTTTATCATGATGTTGCTCATTGGTCCAGTTATGAGGATTTTTGTTTTCTTTACGTTGAGGTGAAATCTATACTGAAGGCTGTGGTCTCTGATCTTCATTAATAACTGCTTCAAGTCCTCTTCACTTTCAGCAAGCAAGGTTGTGTCATCTGCATAATGCAGGTTGTTAATGAGTCTTCCTCCAATCCTGATGCCCCGTTGTTCTTCATGTAGCCCAGCTTCTTATTATCTGTTCAGCATGCAGACTAAATAGGTATGGTGAAAGAATACAACCCTGATGCACGCCTTTCCTGACTTTAAACCAATCAATATCCCCTTGTTCTGTCCGAACAACTGCCTCTTGATCCATGTAAAGGTTCCTCATGAGCACAATTAAGTGTCCTGGAATTCCCATCCTTCGCAGTGTTATCCATAGTTTGTTATGATCTACATAGCCGAATGCCTTTGCATAATCAATAAAACATAGGTAAACATCCTTCTGATATTCTCTGCTTTCAGCCAGGATCCATCTGACATCAGCAATGTCCTCTTCTGAAACCGGCCTGAATTTCTGGCAGTTCCCTGTCGATATACTGCTGTAGCTGTTTTTGAATGATCTTCAGCAAAATTTTGCTTGCCTGTGATATTAATGATATTGTTCTATAATTTCCACATTCGGTTGAATCCCCTTTCTTGGGAATAGGCATAAATATGGATCTCTTCCAATCAGTTGGCCAGGAAGCTGTCTTCCATATTGCTTGGCACAGACAAGTAAGCACCTCCAGTGCTGCATCTGTTCGTTGAAACATATCAATTGATATTCCATCAATTCCTGGAGCCTCATTTTTTGCCAATGCCTTCAGAGCAGCTTGTACTTCTTCCTTCAGTACCATCGGTTCCTGATCATATACCACCTCTTGAAATAGTTGAATATCGACTAATTCTTTTTGGTATTATGACTCTGTGCATTCCTTCCATCTTCTTTTGATGCTTCCCATGTCATTTAATATTTTCCCCATGGAATCCTTCACTATTGCAACTCGAGGCTTGAATTTTTAATTCAGTTCTTTCAACTTGAGAAACGCCGAGCGTGTTCTTCCCTTTTGGTTTTCCACCTCCAGCTCTTTGCACATGTCATTATAATACTTTACTTTGTCTTCTCAAGAGGCCCTTTGAAATCTTCTGTTCAGTTCTTTTACACAGATATTGAGGAGACAGCTCTTCCCCAGTCATTTTTTGAGTGCCTTCCAACCTGGGGCTCATCTTTCAGCACTATATCAGACAATGTTCCTCTGCTATTTATAAGGTTTTCACTGGCTAATGCTTTTCAGAAGTAGACTGCCGGGTCCTTCTTCCTAGTCTGTCTTAGTCTCAAAGCTCAGCTGAAACCTGTCCTCCATGGGTGACCCTGCTGGTATCTGAATACCGGTGGCATAGCTTTCAGCATCACAGCAACATGCAAGCCCCCACAGTACGACAAACTGACAGACACGTGGGTGGGATATGTGGCTAAAAACCCCCAAAATACTGTTTCTGCACTACAACCCAATTCAGGCCTTAACATCAGAAGTGAGGCTAACTCATCTCAATGGAGAGAGTCACCCACTTTTATTAGAAAGAATGTAGCCTGAGATCAGAAGATATATAGACTCTTTGATGGTGACTAATGAGTTGGATAGTAAATCAGGGTCCTGGAAAGAGTAAAATTGAAATACCTGTGGATGGAGGTGTAGGAAAGTGTCACGGGGGTAGACCTGTGGGAGTGGAAACAAAGTGAGAAGTTCATAGAGAACATGTACTATGAAGAGGCTCTAAACAGCCAAGTAGACAAATGACTAGGCTAGATGATGGAAGCCAGCCTGTGTAATCAGTCACCTCAGTGCCAAGAGCACAGGTACATTAATAGAGTAGCATGATGGAGCATTGGAGGTTAAATATGGGTGCAACATCATGGGCATCCACTCTCTAAAGACGATCTAACCAATGCTGTTGCCAAGTGTCCAAACTGCAAGTGACAGAAACCAATGAGCCAAGTCGATTATGTTTGACCATTTCTGCCCTGGAAGGGTATGTGATTCTTCTTGATTGTAATCAACACGTACTCTGGGTATGGTTTGACTTTCCTGCTTGCAGGTTCTCAGCCACAGCTATTACTATCTGAGGGCTTACACAATGTTCATTATTCCGAAATGGGATTCCCTCATAATATCACATTGGATCAAGGGACTTTCTGTACAACAAAGGCGGTTTGGGAGTGGACCCATGAGCATGAGATCATGGTAGTATCTCATACAGCACATCCAGAAGCTGCAATAGAATTATAGTAAGACTTGCTAAAAGTGAAGCCAAGGTGAAAGCTTGGAAATGATACCCTTCAGGGAATAGCATACAATTTAAGCAATAATGATATAGTGCTATATCCCAAGTAGTTAGTTTACATGGGTCTGGAAACCAAGAGGTGGAAGCGGGACAGCCTCTCTTAACCATCATTCCAATGATCCACTTGGGTGTTTCTCATTCCTGCATCTCTGTATCCTGTTCCAGTTACCATAGGAGAACATTTTTCATCAGAGGAAACAGGAAGAATATTCCTGTGGAGATGAAAACATCATAAAAGTGAAAAATTATATGATGGAACTATAAAAACTGAAAATTTAAAAAATGCAAAAATAAAATATCTGAAGTTTAAATTTTATTAGATGTACTAACAGCAGAATGAGACTGACAGAGGAAAGAGACTGTGAATTTGAAAACAGATTGAAATGATTCAAACTGAAGGAGAGAGAGAAACAGGATAAAAACAAATAAATAGAATTCAGGATTCTGGAAGGCAATAAGAAAATGTCTACACACATGTAATTGGTGCCCTAGAAGGAAAGGAGAGAGGAAAAATGGACAGAATCATTATTTGAAGAGATAATGGCTGAGTTTTTCCAAAATTTGATGCAAAACATAAATTGAGAGGAAAAGAAGGTCATATAAGCTAAGCAGGATAAACAGAATAAAAACTATGTCTAGCACATCATAGCCAAATTGAAAAAAAAAGATAACAAGAAAATCTTGAAAGCAGAGAAAAATGGCACATCGTATTCAGGGAACAATGATTCT
Organism: Loxodonta africana; assembly: GCF_030014295.1. Classification (NCBI taxonomy): domain Eukaryota; kingdom Metazoa; phylum Chordata; class Mammalia; order Proboscidea; family Elephantidae; genus Loxodonta; species Loxodonta africana. Next base: position 150,177,602 of record NC_087369.1, read on the forward strand.
AATGAACACTGACATCTCATAAGAAACAATGTGGGCCAGAAAAGAGGGGAATGATGTCTTTAAAATACAGGAAAAAACAATACTGTCAACCCAGAATTCTATATCCTGTGCAAATATCCTTTAAAAATAAAGGTAAAATAAAGACATCTTCACATAAAATGAAAGTAAGATAATAAGGTGGCAGCTGACCTGCACTACAAAAAATGCCAAAGAAAGTTCTTCAGACTGAAACAGAATGATACCAGATAAAAACTCTGGTGATCTGGAAAGATAAAAGGGCATCTGAAATAGTAAACATCTGGGTAAATATAAGGAACTATGTTTCCTCTTAATATTTGAAAAATAAATTGGGAAGTATAATGTAAAAATTATATTATTCTCTAATGTGGTTTATAATAAAAGATATAATAAAATCATAATATATGTATATATAATACAAATGAGTACTGTAGCATGAAGAAACAAAAGGTAGGCAATTAAATGGATCTATGTAGCTTTTTTTTTTTTTTATGTAGCTGTAAGCTTTTTACATTTTGTGTGAAACAGTACAATATTAATTTTACGCAGACTGTGAAAAGCTTCATATATACATATATGAACACACATATATGTATACATATCTACATATACATGTATAAGTAGACATATAGTAACTTATAGAGCAATCTCTAAAAAATAATCCAAAGATGTATCACTAAAAATTAATAGTTGAATTAAAACAGGTCTAAAATTACTCATACAATCCAAAAAAAAAACAGTCAGAAATGCAGAACAGAGAAAAACATAACAGAGGGGGAAGAAAAAAACAAAATGATAATCCTAACTTCAACAATTCCAATAATTAAATGAAATGATAAGGGGCTAAATACTCCAATTAACAGGAAAAAACTAAGAATGGATCTAAAAAATCCATTTCTTGTCATCTACAAGAAATAACACTTTAAATGCAAAGGCACACAGAGGTTGGAAAGTTGAATGGTTGAAAGGCTGAATGAATAAAAAAAAGATACACCATTGAAACAGCAACCAGAATACAGGCTGGAGTGGCTATGTTCACAGACAAAACAGACTTCAAGAAGAAAAATACGATCAGAAATAAGGAGAAACAGTTCATAATAAAATGAAGGGATAATTCGTCAGGAAGACATAACATTCATAAATGTGTATGCAACTAAAATAGATCTTCAAAATATATGAGGTGGAAATTTACAGAAATAAAGCAGATTTTAACACCACTATTTTTTTTTTAATCTCAGCAACTGATGAAAAAATTAACCAAAAAATCAGTAAAGTCATAGATAATCTGAATGACATTATCTGCTAACCCTGACTTAATTGACATTTATAGGGCACCCCACCCAACAACTGAAGAATACACATGCCTATCAAGGACACATAGTAAGTTGACCAAGATAGGCCTTTTGCTGGGTCATAAAACTGGTCTCAATAAATTTAAAGGGTTTAAAACGAGTATTATATCCATTATACTGGTGCCTGTGATTTACTTTGAAATGCAACAACAACAACAACAATACATAATCTTATAGGTAGAGGATAGAAGACTATCTTATGGATGGAACCAAAAAAAAAAAAAAACAAACCAATTGCCCTCAAGTCGATTCTGACTCATGGCATCCCTCTAGGACACAGTAGAACTGCCCCATAGAGTTTCCAAGGAGTGGCTGGTGGATTCAAACTGCCCACATTTTGGTTAGCAGCCGAACTCTTAAGCACTGCACCACCAGGGCTCCTATGCATGGAACAATAAGTGATAATCAAATACAGTAAAATATTAACGGTACATGGTAGGTTGTAGTATACAGGTATTGCTTGTAAAATTCAGACAATTATGTTGTATGTTTAAACATTTTCATAATAAAATTTTGGGGAAAAATAAAACAACAGCAACAAAAATCATGTGGCCTTCACTCAGATATCATTCTGCCTGACGTATTTGTCCCCTTTTACACCTCTAAACTTCTTCTCCAGCCCTATTTGAAAATTCCTCCACTACTGGCTTTGATAACACTATCATTCTTGTACCTTTTGACCACTCTTTCCTAGAGGAAGTTACTTTTTTCTCTAAATATTCGCTAGTTTTGTGACATCCTCTGTTCATTCATTGTTTTAAAAAATATTTATTAAGATATTTCTATTTGCATGAAACTATTTTATAAGTATATCAGGGAATACAAACAATACCTGACATACTCAAAAAAACTTACATTCTAATGTGTGAAATACACCATTTTATATATGTACCATAAGTGAATCCTGGCAGCGCAGTGCTTAAAAAGATTGGCTGCTAACCAAAAGGTCAGTAGTTTGATCGCACCAGCTGCTCTGTGAGAGAAAAACGTGTCAGTCTGCTTCTGTAAAGATGTACACCCTTGGAAACCCTATGGGGCAGTTCTACTCCATCCTATATTGTCACTATGAGTTAGAATTGACTGGACAGCAGTGGGTTTGGTTTTTTGGTATTTGTATACCATATTTTTATGCAAATAAGGCATGCCTTCTAAGTTTGTTTGCCAACCACACCCCCCACGAGGTATTTTCATAAATGTGCTATGCTAATTTTTTTCACAGCAACATGTGAAAAAATATTGTCGTAGTGGCACTTATCAAAATACTTCATGGGGGGAGGGCACAGTTGGCAAACGAACATAGAAGATGCATGTTAATTTGTGTAAAAATATGGTATATATATGTATATTTATATAATTAGTAAACCATATGCTATTTTAGACGGAAATGAGTGCAATGAGAAAAAATAGAGCAGAGTAAAATGTATTAGGAGGGCTAGGCAAGTGGAGGGTAACAAGTTGCATTTTAAACAGAGTAGTGACAGTAGGCCCCATTGAGGAGATAACATTTGAGCAAATAATTGGAGATGACAGAAACAGCCATGCATATATCTAGGGAAGAGCATTCAAAGCACAGTGAAGATCTAGAACGAACCTTAAGCTGGAGCTTGTCTCTCATATATAGGAATAGTAAAAAAGCCAGTGTGGCTGAGTGAAAAGAAAGAGGGGAAATGGACTAGATGAGATCAGACAGGTAAGGAGGGATTGGGTCTATTACTCTGAGTAAAAATTAAGAACCACAACCAGGACTTGAGCAGAGGAGAGACATAATCATCGTGGCTGCTGTGTTGAGAATAGACCATAGGAACCAAGGGTGGAACCAGGGAGACCCATATGCAGTAATCTACATAAGAGGTAACGGTGACTTGGACCAAGATGGTAGCAGTGGAGGTGATGGGAGGTAGTCAAATACTGAGTTCATTTTGCAGCTATGTTGTTGTTTTTAGGTGCCATTGACTCCATTCTAGCAATCCTATGCACAACAGAACTTAACACTGCCCAGTCCTGCGCCATTCTCACAATCGTTGTTATGCTTAAGCCCATTGTTTCAACCACTGTGTCAATCCATCCCATTGAGGGTCTTCCTCTTTTTTTCTGACCCGCTACTTTACCAAGCATAATGTCCTTCTCCAGGGACTGATTCCTCCTGAAAACATGTCCAAAGTATGTGAGACGCAGTCTCATCCTCCTTGCTTATAAGGAGCATTCTGGTCATACTTCTTCCAAGACAGATTTGTTTGTTCTTTCATCAGTCCATGGTATATTCAATATTCTTCTCCAACACCACAATTCCAAGGTGGCAATTCTTCTTTGGTCTTCCTTATTCATTGTCCAGCCTTTGTATGCATATGAAGCAATTGAAAATACCATGGCTTGGGTCAGGCACACCTGAGTCTTCAAAGTGACATCTTTGCTTTTCAACATTTTAAAGAGGTCTTTTGCAGCAGACTTGCCTAATGCAATATGTCTTTTGATTTCTTATCTGCTGCTTCCGTGGGTGTTGATTGTGGATCCAAGTAAAATGAAATCCTTGGCAACTTCAATTTTTTTCCCATTTATCGCAATGTTTCTTATTGGTCCAGTTGTGAAGATTTTTGTTTTCCTAATGTTGAGGTGTAATCCCAAAAAACAAGTCTCCAGGAATTGACAGAATACCAACTGAGATGTTTCAACAAACAGATGCAGCACTGGAAGTACTCACTCGTCTATGCCAAGAAATTTAGAAGACAGCTACATGGCCAACCGACTAGATGAGGTACATATTTATGCCTATTGCCAAGAAAGGTGATCCCACCAAATGCAGAAATTATCAAACAATACCATTAATATCACACGCAAGTAAAATTTTGCTGAAGATCATTCAAAAGCAGCTACAGCTGTATATCGACAGGGAACTGCCAGAAATTCAGGCAGAATCAGAAGAGGATGTAGAACCAGGGATATCATTGCTGATGCCAGATGGTTCCTGGCTGAAAGCAGAGAATACCAGAAACATGTTTACCTGTGTTTTATTGACCATGCAAGGCATTTAACTGTGTTGATCATAACAAATTATGGATAACATTGTGAAGAATGGAAATTCCAGAAGACTTAATTGTGCTCATGAGGAACCCATACATAGACCAAGAGGTAGTCGTTTGAACAGAACAAGAGGATACTGCGTGGTTTAAAGACAGGAAAAGGTGTGCGCCAGGGTTGTATCCTTTCACCATACCTATTCAATCTGTATGCTGAGCAAATAATCCGAGAAGCGGACTTTATGAAGAAGAATGGGGCATCGGGATTGGAGGAAGACTCATTAACAACCTGTGATATGCAGATGACACAAATTTGCAGCTATAGCTAAAGAATTTCCTGATGAGTTAGATGAGAGGTGTGAGAGAAATACAATATTGAAGGATGGCACCAAGGTGTTTGGCCTGAGCCATTGGGAGGATGTAGTTTTTATCAGCTGAGATGGGAAAGACTGAGGTACAGCTGGTTTGAAGGGAAAGATCAAGAATTTGGTTTTGGGTAGATTTAAGTTTGAGATATCTATTATACATTTAAGTAGAACTGTTGAATAGGCAGTTGGATACGCATGTTTGAAACTTAGGATAAACATTTGGAGAGGAGATATAAATTTGGCAGTCTTCAACACTTGATGGAATAATTTAGAGAGTGAGTAGAGATAGAGAATAGGAGTTCTGATTTCTGGTCCAGCATGTAAAGACCTTGGAAGTCATAAATCCAATCTTCCCAAGAAAAAAGCTAAAAAAGTGAAAATCAACAACTCTCCTTAAATCCATCAGAGAATTGACATCACTCAGAGGCAAAACACTGCCCCCAAAACTGGACAGACAGAATGATATAGAGAATCACCGTTTACCAGGAGAAGAAATCACCACTACACAACAAAGCATCAGGTAGGAAGAGTTAAAGGGTAATTGACTAACTGTGAAGGTAGGCTACCTTGAGAAATTTAAAAATTCTGGAAGCTCATTTTAGAGGCAGGGCTCACACTTTTCTGAGTTTTAACAACTGAAGCCTCACCAGGTTCTCAGTGTGAAGCTGGGACAAAGATCCCCTTGTGATTCAAGCAGGGGGAGGGGAAAAGTAACCATTTTTAAACAGTGTTCTATTCTCCTTAAGAATAGTCTGCAAAACAGAGACCTGAGCCCACCCTACTAGCTGCTGCCCTGCCCGTGTGGAGCCAAGTGGTGAGCATTCCAGTGCTGCCAGACTAGTGACCAGCATAATATGCCTGCCCCACCCACCTGGATAAATCAAAACAAAAAATCAAGATGCAGCAAACAAACATGCAATCAATCCTAAGTAAATAACACCTTAATACCTCAGAACGACAGTCAATATCAAATCACATAAAGAAGTAGGACAAGAAGACTCAAGCAAGCGACCAAAATAAAGGGCCAGAAAGAGAAAGAAATGGTAACGGAACTACCTGATGAGGAATTCAGAAGACTTATATATAGAATCCTCCAAGAGATCAAGGAAAACACAGAGGAAATTCTAGAACTCAGGAAAACATACAAAACAAAATGACAAAATAAACAGGCAATTAGAAACTATACAAAAACAGCAACTAGAAATTCAGAAGATTAACTATAAAATTTCAGAAATAGATAACTCAATGGAAGGATGGAGAAGTAGAATTGAATCAATGGAAGACAGAATCAGCAAAATGGAGGGCGAATTCCTTGATACTAATTTGTTTGAGGAACAATCAGGAAAAAGAATGAAGAAAAATGAAGAAAGCCTAAGGGTTACGTAAGACACTATCAAGAGGAATAATTTACAGGTGATTGGGACTCCAGAACAGGAAGAGACAAAAAAAGCACAGAGAGAATTTTTGAAGATTTGCTGGCAGAAGACTTACCTAATACCATGAAAGATGAGAAAATATCCATCCAAGAAGCTCATAGATAAATCCCAAAAGAAATTCACCAAGACATATCATAATTAAACTTTCCGAAACCAAAGACAAAGAAAGAATTCTGAGAGCAGCTCAGGAAAAATGAACTCTCACCTACAAAGGGGAACCAATAAGAATAAGCTCTGATTTCTCAGAAGAAATCATGCTGGCAAGAAAGCAATGGGATGACATATATAAAGCCCTGAAAGAAAAAAACTGCCATCCAAAAATTATATAGCCAGCAAAACTGTCTCTCAAATATGATGGCAAAATTAAGACATTCCCAGATAAACAGAAATTAAGGGAATTTGTAAAAACAAGACTAACTGTACAAAAAATATTAAAGGGAGTCCTTCAGACAGAAAACCAACATCAGACAACCTGATATTAAGCCACATGACAGCATCACCCAGATACCAACCCAGATAAAGAATTTTCAAGAACAAAATAACGCTCCAAGACTGAAAACAGGGAACCAGAGACATCAATCTGTAAATGACAACAACTTCAGAATAAAGGGTGTAGTTACAGAACTTCTATAGGAAGAAGAAGTCAAGGCAATATCAAGATATAACAGTTTTAAATTTAGGAAGATAAAGGTAAATTTTGGGTAACCACAAAGAAAACACATAAACCAACTCACCAAAATAAAAGAAAAAAATCTCAGTAAAAGTAATCTCAGTAAAGTCTCAGTAAACACAAAATCAACAACAATGAAGAAAATGAAAAGAAAATCCATAAACAGAGAGAACTCAGTACAGAAAAGTAAGCAGAACAAAGAAACCATTAACACCACACACACACACCAAACACAACAAAATGACAGCAGTAAATTCATGCCATTGATAATCACGCAGAATGTAAATGGTTTAAATGCACCAGTCAAGAGAAAGAGAGTGGTCCAATAGATTAAAAAAAAAAATAAGACACATAGATATGTTGCCTACAAAAGAAACACCTTAGACATAAAGAAAAAAAATAAGCTAAAACTCAAAGGGGGAAAAATATATCAAGCAAACAGTAACCAAAAAAGAGAAGGAGTGGCAATATTAATCTCTGACAAAATAGGCTTTAAGGCAAAATTCAGCATAAGAGACAAGGAAGGGCACTACATAATAATTAAAGGGTCAATCCAGCAAGAGGACATGACCATAATGAATATTTACATGCCCAAAAACAGAGCTCCAAAATACATAAAACAAGCCTTAACAGTACTGAAAAGAGAAATAGACAATTCCACAATTATAGTAGGATGCTTTCACTCACGATTTTTGTTGAAGGACAGAACAACTAGAAAGAAACTCAACAGAGATACAGAAGACCTAAACAACACAATCAACCAGCTTGATCTCACAGACATATACAGAACACTCTACCCAACAGCAGCACAGTACACATTCTTTTACAACCCACATGGATTATTTTCCAGAATAGACCACATTTTAGGCCACAAAGCAAGCCTCAATAAATTCAAAAATATCAAAATAATACAAAGCATATTCTCTGATCACACTGCTATGAAATTAGAAATCAACAACAGGAAGAACAAGGAAAAAATAAAATACATGGAAAATGGAAAACAACTTGCTTAAAAACCACTGGGTAAAAGGAGAAATTAAAAATGAAATAAAAAAATTCTAGAATCAAATAAAAATGAAAACACAGCATACCAAAACCTTTGGGAGACAGCAAAAGCAGTGCTCAGAGGTCAATTTATAGAAATAAATGCACACATCTCCAAAGAAGAAAGGGCAAAAATCAGTACCTTGACCCTACAACTTGAATAGAAAAAGAGCAGCAAAAGAAACCCACAGCCACCAGAAGAAAGAAAATAATAAAGATTAGAGCAAAAACAAATGAAAGAGAAAACAAAAAAAACAATCGGAAGTATCAACAACACTAGAAACTGATTCTTCGAAAGGATCAATAAAATTAACAAATCCCTGGCCAAAATGACAAAAGAAAAGAAGATGCAAATAACCCAGATAAGAAATGAGGTGGGACTCCAGAACAGGAGGAGACAAAAAAAGCACAGAGAGAATTTTTGAAGATTTGCTGGCAGAAGACTTACCTAATACCATGAAAGATGAGAAAATATCCATCCAAGAAGCTCATAGATAAATCCCAAAAGAAATTCACCAAGACTCAATTCATGTGGCTTAATCTCAGGTTGTCTGATGTTGGTTTTCTGTCTGAAGGACTCCCTTTAACAGAACCAACTGAAATAAAAAGGATCATAACAGAATATTAAGAAAAATTACACTCCAACAAATTTGAAAACCTAGGAGAAATGGACAAATTTCTAGAAACACACTACCTACCTAATCTAACACAAACTGAGGTAGAAAATCTGAACAGACCCATAACAAGAGAAGAGATTGAAAAGGTAATTAAAAAAAAAAAAAAACAACTACCAGTTAAAAAAAGCCCTGGCCCAGATATCTTCACTGGAGAATTCTACCAGATATTCAGAGAAGAGCTTGCACCAGTACTACTCAAACTATTTCAGAACATAGAAAAGGAAAAGATACTTCCAAATTCATTCTATCAAGTCAGCATAACCCTAATACCAAAGTCAGGCAAAGACATCACTAAAAAAGAAAATCATAGACCAATACACCTCATGAATATAGATGTAAAAATTCCCAATAAAATTCTAGCCAATAGAATTCAACAGCATATAAGAAAAATAATACATCATGGTCAAGTGGGATTCATACCAGGTATGCAAAAATTGTTCAACATTAGAAAATCAATCAACATAATCTACCACATAAATAAAACAAAGGAAAAGAATCACATAATCATCTCAACTGATGTAGAAAAGGCATTTGATCAAGTCAAACACCCATTCCTGACAAAAACTCTCAGCAAAATAGGAATAGAAGGGAAATTCCTCAACATAATTAAGGGCATATATACAAAACCAACAGCTAACATTACTCTCAATGGAGAGAGACTCAAAGCATTCCCCTTGAGAACGGGAACCAGACAATGGGTGCCCTTTATCACCACCCTTATTCAATATTGTACAGGAAGTCCTAGCTAAAGCAATAAGGAAATAAAGGGCGTCTTTTTTTTTTTTAACTGATAAGGAAGAAGCAAAACTACCCCTATTCGAAGATGATATGACCCTATACTTAAAATATCTCAGAGATTCCACAAGAAAACTACTGGAACTAATAAAAGGATTTCGCAAAGTGTCGGTACAAGATCAACTGTGGTGTGATGGGTGGCTTTTGTGTAGCCTTTCTAGACATGGTCTTGTAACTCCCACTCAGGTGATTGGGCAGGACTGTGCAGATATGGTAATTGTGGCCCAATGAAGGTATTGGCCAGTTTCGCCATCCACTGGGCTTGAAATAAGGCACCCCAGAGGCGGGAAAGAGTGAGCCCACCACAAGGAAGGAGAGACCAGCAGTAGAGACCCACAGGAGACAGCACAGTGGGCTTCCCAACCCTTGAAGCAGGAAAGCTGAGTGCCTTTGGGCAGAGACTGACGGCCAAGGAGAGGCGTGCCTCTGAGCATGACTGGGAAGAGGCTGTCCTGATAGAAGAACTGTATCCTGAGCATTCCTCAACCTGAATTGTAACTTGTTACTTCCCTAACAAACCCCATAACTCTAAGGATAGCCTGTGAGTTCTGTGTGGCTATTGCAATGAATTATTGTTATGTTATTGGGCGGGATCAGTCCCTGGAGGACATCCTGCTTGGTAAAGTAGAGGATCATCGAAAAAGAGGAAGACCCTTGATGAGATGGACTGACATATTGGCTGCAACAACGGACTCAACCATAACAAGGATCATGAGGATGGCACAGAAACCAGCAGTGTTTAGTTCTGCTGTACATAGGCTCGCTATGAGTCAGAACCGGCTCAATGGCACCTAACAACAACAAGCTAGGCAATGTTAATGGCCCAGTTGAGATTTATGATCAGAGATTTAAAGTAAATCCAATTGCATGGTTCTACCTTTTTTTTTTCTTGCAGTCAGAATCTACTTTTCCTTCTCCTTTACTAACCTATTTCCTACCCTCCCCTCAATAGGTCATTCAGTAGAGATAATTACACCTCAGATGTTTCTTGAATCTCTGTCATAATACCCATTTTTACTGTTATTGTTCCAGTCTAGATAAAGAAAAAATTATCATCTGCAATACTGCAAGACTTCAAATTGATTCCCCTGCCCCCAATCTCTCCCTTTTAAATTTTTTGTATACTGTAAGAACAGTCTTTCTAGAGCCCCAAAGCAGATCCCAGGCTAATAATGACAGAGAAAATGGAAGCGTACAGTGAATGTGTGACTATCCAGTAGTATGTATGTCACTGACTTACCTTAAGTGTAGGCATATGAAACACTGAAAATTAAAACATAAGTAATTTTACTATTATCTAAATGAATACAAAAACTTGAGAGTCAAAAACAAATGATACTGGCACAGGTTGTATAATTTTGTCTAAAGGTAGAAAGCCTTATGATTAAGTATTTATTTCAGAATTACAGAGCAATTTTTATAGTATATAGTGTCATGTTTACATTTTTTAAACAATGTTTTGGTTAAAACAAAGGATTTTGTCTCATTGTGATCTTGATATTTGGAATTTTCATGTCCACTAGCTGCTGTTGTTGTCGTTAGGTGCTGTCAAGTCAGTTCCGGCTCATATCAACCCTACGCACAACACAATGAAATACTGCCGGGTCCGGCACCATCCTCACAATCATTGCTATGCTTGAGCCCACCGTTAAAGCCACCGTGTCAATCCATCTCATCGAGAGTCTTCCTCTTTTTCGTTGACCCTCTACCATGCCAGGAACACTGACGGTGCAGTGGTTAAGAGCTATGGCTGCTAACGAAAAGGTCGGTGGTTCAAATCCACCAGGCGCTCCTTGAAAACCGTGTAGGGCAGTTCCACCCTGTCCTATAGGGTCGTTATCTGTCAGAATTGACTCGACGGCAACAGGTTCTACCTTATCAAGTGTGCATATTTTGAGTGTCTTCCAACCTAAGGGGCTCATCTTCTGGCACTATATCAGACAATGTTCTGCTGCTATTCATAAGGTTTTCACTGGCCAGTTTTTTCAGAAGTAGACCACCAAGTCCTTCTTCTTAGTCTGTCTTAGTCTGGAAGCTCCACTGAAACCTGTCCACCATAATTAACCCTGTTGGTGTTGGAAATACAGTGGCATAGCTTCCAGCATCACAACACCACACAAGCCACCACAGTACCACAGACTGACAGACGTGTGGTGGTATCTACTAGCAGTAGAGTTTAAAGCTTTATTTTGAACCAATTCTTTCACAGTGACGAGAGTCAATTTGGGGTTAATCGAGTTTTTCCATGGGTTGATTAAGAAACGCTTTAATTGTCAGAGAAGAATCAAACATATTTATGCCTTCTCTTGGTGCAGCAGGTCTTGTTCTACCCTCTGTGCATTATCTTTGTATATAAAATATCCAGTTTTAGGACTGTGTAGTCATTGTGAGAAAGTAAATATACATTGTTTTAAAAACTATGGAACATGCACAGGAATTTTTAGTTTTTTTTTTAAATAGTGAATCTTTTATTAACTACTTTTTCAACTAAAATGTATTTCAAACATAATATCTAAAATGCCTAAATCTCTATATTATGAATTCAAAATATAGTGAAGTATAGTTCTATGGTCTTGAAGCTACGCATCTTTTTTCATGTGTATTCATTATAGAGCCCCCGTAAGAACAGTCCCACAGAGATTCTAATGCCCTTAGATCGAGAGGGAAACTGAGGAACCGAGGGATTAAAGTCATCAGTTGGAATCTACAGAATCACCTGAGGCATTTTAAAATAATGTCTTAGCATCATACCAAGCTAGACATTCTAGTTTAATTCTTCCTGGGTGGGATCAGGACACTTTTTGTTTATTCCTTTTAAAGTTCCCCAGGTGATTCTAATTTCGAGCCAGATCTGTGAAGAACTGACCTAAATGCACACAATAACAGACGTGATAATAGAGTCCCAGACTGCTTCTCAAGGGCCCTTGTATTGTCCACTATGTTGTCGTAGCTCCTTCATTGAACTATAAATACTCCTAAGCTTTATGTTAAATCAGCATTATAATACCCTATTTTGTAAAATTCTTCCTCGCTCTTATTTTTTGAGCAATCTGATTAATGACCTGATGTACAGGCATATTTTCATTGGTGATATATTTACAATGCCTTCTAAGTGACAGATTAAAGTACTTCTTTTTTTAATTCGATTTTTCCCCTTGTCAATGTGAATCATATAATCCTCTTCTTATTCTCTTTAATAAGCTCTGTTCTATGTGAATTTTCTGACAGAACATTTGGTAAGGATTATAAAAATGTGTTTCATTTATGTTAAATAACCAACATTAACTTTGGAATGAGATTTCAATAAAATGCACGGACAAAGGGATATTTTACTTTTCCCAAACACTTTAACTGCTATATGGCACCTTAGCTTCTGGTATTACTGATTGAGTAATTCTTCATTCATTCATGTAAAAGCCATTTCCTAAGTATCTATTTTAGGTTCAACATAATGTGTTTGGTAATTTAAGAGCTATCAGAGAAGTTTTAGCTATCACTTCTGTACTCCATAAGCTTATCTGTTGTAAAGGAAAACAATGCTGATGAAAACCAGAGGTTAAAATTGAGTTAGAAGGACTGTGGTTTTCTCTTCCTGCAATCTTGCTTATGTCCCAATATTCCCACCCTCCATTCTTGGAAAAAGATATATGAAATATAAAAGGAAAAGTGAGGAAGGTTAAAGGGTACTGGAGGTGAACCTGGAGTGGTCTGTACATTTCAGACCTGTTGTGCCAAAAGAACAATCAAGCTGTTATTCAGTCTTTTCTCTCAAGCAAGTGAATGCTGGTGGAATCCAAACTGTACACACAAATGCTGATGTAATCACGGAGTAGGTTAGTAATCTGCACAGGACAGTTAGAGGATGAAGAGGAAACATGTTTCTCAGTGAACGTTAACACAGAGTCTCACAATACAAAGAATTACAATAAAAATCTAAGGAAAAAAATAAGAGTAAAATTTTACAAACACAATTTTAAGATTAAATTAGTACAAATCAACAGCACCGGGAAAAAAAAAGTTGAAATTTGTGTTGTCCTCTATGGAAAAAAAGAATTCATCTACTCTTTCACCCAATTTAAGATATCCAACTCATTTGGAGCCCAAATATCTCTGTTTGTTCACAACAGTACTATAAAAAAAGGTTTCAGTATTCATTCTTTGTCTTCTTTGCTGGCTTTGCTTTGTCAATCAACTTGCCTCTTGTGTTTCTTGATATAAGAAGGCTATCAAAGGGCTGATCTACACATTTTTTCTTACATTTTAACAAGGGATTTCTTGTTGTTTCTCCTAAAGGGGTATTTCAAGCCAGTTAGAGATATCTTTGAGAAGATGTGTTCAAATCATATTGCATAGCTATGACAAGCTTATTCCTTTTATATATAAAACTGGCTCACCTTGACTCTTGTTCAACATCCAGGTATCAACTTATTTCTCTTTGATATTGCTCATTTCTCAATTATTTTATATAAATTACACCCCACCCAGCAATAGCTCTTCCCCTAATTACTGGATTGGTTTTCTCAAAGGTTTACTGACTGATCCAAATAGTTACAGACCATACAATTAAAAAAAATTATTTGAGTCATATACAGAAGTTACATCCAGAGATGTTTAAATAAATAGCTTCACTTATGCTTATTATTATTGTTTCTGTAATCATAAAAAGAACTCGCTATTGCTTGATGTTTTCAATTTTCTACTTGATCTAAATCCTAAATCTAATAAAAGTTTATTTGAGAATATAAGGCATCTTTCTCTCTCCGAAGTTCAGGAATCACTGAAGTACTTTTGTAAAAAAAAACAAGGTATGTGGTTCTATCATTTAGATTATGAAGAGAATATGCTGTAGGGTTATCAATCTACTAATTTCTAGTTGTGTAAAATTCAGCAATGATTATACGTGTGTTGAAGCTACCGTGATTCTTTAACAGAATATCACTACAGTAACAACACTTCCTCATTGGCCATAAAATGCTTAGCCACAAAACTAACACTTGAGAATATCTAAAGTATGTTGGATTTAACAGCCTAAGTAATAAATAGTTTTGTATTCCACTTGCTTTCTACAAGCCTGTAGATCTTTGTACAGAAAGACTGGCTAGTGCAATGTGGATATAAAACAAAATTCCAAGGCCTCATTGAGAATTTTTTCAAGCAAGTATGTCATTCTATAATGGTAATGCTTTCTTCCTATAAAATACATATGTTAAATTGTGACTCCTCTGTGAAGGCAATATTTTGCTTTCATGGGTTAAAAAAATGAAAAGTGCTTCCTTTTTATCATTTTTCTTTAAAGAGAACAGGACCAACTATCACTCAGAATTTCTAGAATATGGAATAGAGACACATTTTGTCTTTTTTTTTTAGATTAATAGTGCTGCTGAATGGCAACCACTTTTTTGTTTTTCTTAGGTGATTTGGGAAGATAAAATAGTTATTGACATCTCCAAGCTTACTTTAGTAAGCCAAGCAATGTTATAGCTGTATATTGCAGTAACTAGCTCATACCTACAATTATTCCTTCATAAGAATTTATAGAATTAGTATTGTAGGTCTTTATGTGATTAGGAAGGAAGCTGTCTTCCATATTTCTTGGCAAAGACCAGTGAGCACCTCCAGCACTGCATCTGTTTGTTGAAACACCTCAATTGATATTCCATCAATTCCTGGAGCCCTGTTTTTTGCCAATGCCTTCAGAGCAGCTTGGATTTCTTCCTTCAGTACCATCAGTTCCTGATCATATGCCACCTCTTGAAATGGTTGAATATCAACTAAATCTTTTTGGTATAATGACTCTGTGTATTCCTTCCATCTTCTTTTGATGCTTCCCACGTCATTTAATATTTTCCCCATGGACAACTTCACTATTGCAACTCAAGGTGTAAATTTTTTCTTCAGTTCTTCCAGCTTGAGAAACGCCAAGCGTGTTCTTCCGTTTTGGTTTTCCATCTCCAGCTCTTTGCACATGTCATTATAATACTTTACTTTGTCTTCTCAAGAGGCCCTTTGAAATCTTCCATTCGGTTCTTTTACTTCATCAATTCTTCCATTTGCTTTAGCTGCTCGACACTCAAGATCAAGTTTCAGAGTCTCCTCTGACATCCATCTTGGTCTTTTCTTTCTTTCCTGTCTTTTCAGTGACCTCTTGCTTTCTTCATAGATGATGTCCTTGATGTCATTCCACAACTCGTCTGGTCTGTGGTCACTAGTGTTCAATGCCTCAAATCTATTCTTCAAAATTCTTCAGATGGTCTCTAAATTCAGGTGGGATATACTCAAGGTCATATTTTGGCTCTCATGGACTTGCTCTGATTTTCTTCAGTTTCAGCTTGAACTTGCATAGGAGCAATTGATGGTCTGTTCCACAGTCAGCCCCTGGCCTTGTTCTGACTGATGATATGGAGCTTTTCCATCGTCTCTTTCCACAGATGTAGCCAATTTGATTTCTGTGTGTTCCATCTGGCAAGGTCCATGTGTATAGTCACTGTTTATGTTGGTGAAAGAAGGTATTTACAATGAAGAAGTCTTTGGTCTTGCAAAACTCTATCATTCCATCTCCGGCATTGTTTCTATCACCAAGGCCATATTTTCCAACTACTGATCCTTCTTCTTTGCTTCCAACTTTCGCATTCCAATCACCAGCAATTATCAATGCATCTTGATTGGATGTTCGATCAATTTCAGACTGCAGAAGCTGATAAAAATCTTCTATTTCTTCATCTTTGACCCCAGTGGTTGGTATGTAAATTTGAATAATATTCGTATTAACTGGTCTTCCTTGTAGGTGTATGGATATTATCCTATCACTGACAGCACTGTACTTCAGGATAGATCTTGAAACGTTCTTTGTGATGATAAATGCAACACCATTCCTCTTCGAGTTGTCATTCCCAGCGTAGTAGACTATATGATTGTCCAATTCGAAATGGCCAATACCAGTCCGTTACAGCTCAGTAATGCCTAGGACATCAATGTTTATGTGTTTCATTTCATTTTTGACGATTTCCAATTTTCCTAGATTCATAATTCGTACATTCCAGGTTCCAATTATTAATGGATGTTTGCAGCTGTTTCTTCTCATTTTGAGTCATGCCACATCAGCAAATATGGAAGACAGCTTCCTGGCCAACTGACTGGAAGAGATCCATATTTATGCCTATTCCCAAGAAAGGTGATCCAACTGAATGTGGAAATTATAGAACAATATTGTTAATATCACGTGCAAGCAAAATTTTGCTGAAGATCATTCAGAAACGGCTGCAGCAGTATATCGACAGGGAACTGCCAGAAATTCAGGCTGGTTTCAGAAGAGGACATGGAACCAGGAATATCATTGCTGAAGTCAGATGGATCCTGGCTGAAAGCAGAGAATACCAGAAGGATGTTTACCTGTGTTTTATTGACTATGCAAAGGCATTCAACTGTGTGGATCATAACAAACTATGGATAACACTGTGAAGAATGGGAATTCCAGAACACTTAATTGTGCTCATGTGGAACCTTTACATGGATCAAGAGGCAGTTGTTCGGACAGAACAAGAGGATACTGATTGGTTTAAAGTCAGGAAAGGTGTGCGTCAGAGTTGTATTATTTCACCATACCTATTTAATCTGTATGCTGAACAAATAATATGAGAAGCTGGACTATATAAAGAAGAATGGGGCATCAGGATTGGAGAAAGACTCATTAACAACCTGCGTTATACAGATGACACAACCTTGCTTGCTGAAAGTGAAGAGGATTTGAAGCACTTACTAATGAAGATCAAAGACCACAGCCTTCAGTATGGATTACATCTCAACAAAATAAAACAAAAATCCTCACAACTGGACCAATGAGCAACATCATGATAAACAGAGGAAAGATTGAAGTTGTCAAGGATTTCATTTTACTTGGATTCACAATCAACAGCCACGGAAGCAACAGTCAAGAAATCAAAAGACACATTGCACTGGGCAAATCTGCTGCAAAGGACCTCTTCAAAGTGTTGAAGAGCAAAGATGTCATCTTGAAGACTAAGGTGCGCCTGACCCAACCCATGGTATTTTCAATCGCATCATATGCACGTGAAAGCTGGACAATGAATAAGGAAGACCGAAGAAGAGTTGATGCCTTTGAATTGTGGTGTTGGCGAAGAATATTGAATATACCATGGACTGCCAAAAGAACGAACAAATCTGTCTTGGAAGGAGTACAATCAGAATGCTCCTTAGAAGCAAGGATGGCGAGACTGCGTCTTACATACTTTGGACATGTTGTCAGGAGGGATCAGTCCCTGGAGAAGGACATCATGCTTGGCAGAGTACAGGGTCAGCGGAAAAGAGGAAGACCCTCAACAAGGTGGATTGACACAGTGGCTGCAACAATGAGCTCAAGCATAACAATGATTGTAACGATGGTGCAGGACGGGGCTGTGTTTCGTTCTGTTGTGCATAGGGTTGCTATGAGTTGGAACCGACTCAACGGCACCTAACAACAACAACAACAACAACATGTGATTACGTGTGTCTGAGGGAGGATAACCAGGTCTCTACCTAGGAGCAGATTATATCCAAATTAGAAAGTTATGATGTGAACAAATAATGATTATACAGTGACATATATGTTTAGTGTAAATTATATACTGAAGTTCTGAGAAGACTCATACTAAGAGTGAATGACGTAGAATGAGGTTTGTCAGCTTTTCTGGAGGCAGTGGTGCTCAGAATTTTCCAATAGAAGTTGGGGAAAGTCATGGAATTAAGATTACCAGAGAAAAAGAGGGATTTTTTAGTGGGTGTACTAGTATAAGCAAAATCTCTGAGCTTCAAATTAGAAATGTATGATCAAGTGATTGTTTTGGCTACAGTGGCGGGGCCTTAGATTTTGTGGATGTTGAGTCAGAGATGGAAGGCCCTGACTTCTTACCTGTTGGGGTCAAATGTTGTAACATATGTTAATAATCAACCATAGCTACTAAATATTTGTGGGACTGGAGATCTGGGGCACTACAAACTACCACGAAACAATTTCACCTCTCAATAAATTTAAATAGTATAAATATTCCTAACTACTTTTAATTATCGAAGAAGTTCAACCAGAATGCTCCTTAGAAGCAAGGATGGCGAGACTGTGTCTTACATACTTTGGACATGTTGTCAGGAGGGATCAGTCCCTGGAGAAGGACATCATGCTTGGCAGGGTACAGGGTCAGCGGAAAAGAGGAAGACCCTCAACAATGTGGATTGAAACAATAAGCTCAGGCATAACAATGATTGTAAGGATGGCTCAGGACTGGGCAGTGTTTCGTTCTGTTGTGCATAGGGTCGCTTTGCGTCAGAACTGACTCAATGGCACCTAACAACAACAACTACACTATTAATTATAGACCATGGGTTGCTCTCACAGTAGCTTCTTCACTTTTCTGCTAAGAGTTCATCATGAGTTACTGCTTAGTCTATAAAGTACAGCATGCATAGGATATGGTATATGAAAGCCATGAAAATGACTGCTTCAAATAAACGTGCTTTATTGTGCAATGAAAAGTACAGTTGCATCACAATGTTTGAAATGCAAGCCCAGCTTTCATTGCGATTTAATAGGCAAGAAACACAAAAAATATTGTTTACTTGGCATGAAATGGAAGAAGTGGTAATTATTACATTAACACGGTTCATGTAAATGGATTAGCTGGATATTTCACAGCTCAAAATGAAGTGTAATTTTTTTAATTAAAATTTTCTTCTTTGGTTCTGTATAACCTTAATTAGCAAGATACTTTACAGCTCTATCCTTTCATGTGTAACATGCAGCCCTGATCCTGGATAGCTACTTTTAGATTTTAGAGAAACAATGAAGAACTTTTTTTTTAGGTAGAAAGAAAAGTGATAGTACTTTTTTGAAAAGGAAAAATTCTCTATACAATTAATCCTGGTCATTGGTGTACTTGTCTTATCAACTATGAACTCTTTGAACCAAATAGCTTATTTTTAAATTAATTCATCTCAAAAATAAATTTGAGTTGAATAAATAAGTTTTTCCTAAGTATATCAGAAATGCATATATTTTGCCTTTCCAGCAAGGATCTAGACTCACTCAATATGTTATCATAATTATTACTTTCAGGTTCTTAAGCGAGAACATTTTTATTTTTCACAATATACTTTCAAATAGGTCTATAATGTCATCTTTTTTCAAAGAAAATTAACCTATGTGATGTTTAAATGTGATTTCAACATCCATCATAGTTTAATTTGACTTTAATAGCTAAAATGTTAACCAGCTAACGTAAAACAAGAATTAACACATTGATATACTTTGCCTGCATTGCCAAGTCTATTTTAAATGACATAATTCATTTAAATGATTTTTACTATCCTGATTAGGGTCTTTTAGCATATCACAAAGGTGTTGGAATCTGGCAACATAATACATATTTCAAATTACATTTATATTACATTTATTAGGAGTCACACATTTTGCTAAGAGCTTTATATGCATTACCACATTAAATCCTCATAATACCTCTATGAGAGGTCTACTATTAGGATCCTTAACTTAAAAATGACAAAGAATGTGTACTTGGTTCTTGGTTGCAAACAACAGAAATCGCTTTTCCCTTAAGCATAAAAGATATTTATTAGAAAGATCTCCGGTACTTCATAACTAAACTTGACATTGGGAGGACAGAGGAAACAAAGGCATACCCAAGATACTAAAAGTGGAAAAATCTGTTTAGGATATTGTTGATGAACCCATTTCCACTGGAAACTCACTGCCACTATTTGTTCTACTCAACAATGTACCATTGGACTTTCCACTCAGCCACAGCTAACATGAATGATTTTTACAAAATTGGACTTGTGCATTTGTATCCAAATTCCACCATATTTTCAGGCACATGTTATTTTCATAAAAATACAGTAATTGGAGGCAAGGCCAAGATGGCTGACTAGGTAGAAGCTACCTCAGATCCTTCTCGCAACAAAGACTCAGAAAAAAAAAGTGAATTGATCACATACGTGACAATCTACGAACCCTGACCATCAAACACAGATCTAAAGAGTTGACCTGAGTGACAGAGACTGAGAACGAACAACCACGGGGAAGCAACGACTGCTTTCGGAGCCTGGAGCCAGCGTCCCAGTCAGAAAACCTCGGCGCCGGGCTTTGGACTGGGCGCAGGGGAGCGGAGCACGGCATCCTGAGATGGCACAAACACGGGATGCAGCCCTAGCCCCCAGAAGTGAACTCGGGGGAAGCCCAGCCAGTGCACACAGGCAGCGCAGTGACGCAGCTCACAGAAGAAGAAGACACTGGGAGGCAGCGACTGGTTTTGGAGCCTGGAGTGCGGCGTCCCAGCTGGGGAACCTTGGTGCTGGGCTTTGGACTGGGAGCGGAGGAACTGACCATGGCCTCTGAGATAGTACAAGCCTGACCCTCGGGGGCAATCTCGACCCAGCCAACGCACACAGGCTACACACCCTCAGGAATCTCAGATAAAACAGTCATCACCAAACAAGATAAGTAACTTTGTCTATATTCCGGGGTGCTACTCTCTCCTATTTATCGGATCCCTCCCCTCCCCTTCCCAGGCGGCTTCATTAACATTGCAATTTCCTGAGCCAGAAAGTGAAGTACTCTGCAGTTTTTCTTTTTCTTTTTTTTTTGCTCTTTTCCTAACCCATTGTCCTGGCCTGAGAGAAGCAGCTACAAAAAACCCTGGGATCAAAAATCATTCCCTAATTGGACTAAAAATACAGAACCAGCTCCAGCCAAGCATATAAGATCCACACTCTTGGCCTTTCATCCCTACAGGGAACAAGGTGGCTATTATAATGCAAAGGCAATTCTGGTAGGGATCTGACTGTAATTGTTTTAGCGGATTACTGGAAAGACAAGTTTCCCAGGTCTGATATCTCTGCGTATTCAACACAGCCCTCACTGACCCACAATGGGGAACTGAGGACTGAAGCTCCCCCCAGTCCCCCTAGCCTCCTGACTTAGGGGTCTAAGGAGGGTGACACCTACCAATCTGTAGAGGTACTTGCATTGGGGGCCTAAGGTACAGCTGCAGAGCCCACCCACCAAAGTGCTTTAGGAATAGTGACACACCTACCTCACTGGCACTTGGGGGAAGCCTGTCAGCATCCTGAGCCACCTGGAGTGTGAACCCCTGCTGCTACTAGATTCTGGTACACACAACTATCACCACTACTCCTCTAGGTGTATAGGTGATAGTCTGCACCACACACTTGATGACCCAAAATCAGATTTTACTCAAGAATAGTGAACGGACTCTTAGGCTTATATATCTGCAACAGCCCAAATGAGCTGGTAATAGGACATAAGTGATTCAAGGGCTACAACAATCAAGACAGCACAATATAGTAGCCCATCTATATGTATTGAAAGAAAACAAAACAAGATAAGACTCAGTGAGCAAATATAGAATAAATCACTACAATATCTTAGTGATGGCTCGGAGACAGCAGTCGATATCAAAACACATAAAGAAGCAGATCATGATTGCTTCTACAACTCCCCAAACTAAAGAATCAAAATCTTTCCCAAATGAAGATACAATCCCGGAATTGCCAGATGCAGAATATAAAAAACTAATTTACAGAATGCTTCAAGACATCAGGGATGACCTCATCAATGAAATAAGGCAATCTACAGAAAAAGCCAAGCAATACACTGATAAAGCAGTTGAAGGAATCAAAAAGATTATTCAAGAGCATAGTGGAAAAATTAATAAGATGCAAGAATCCATAGAGAGAGAGCATTCAGAAATCCAAAAGATTAACAGTAAAATTACAGAATTAGACAATGCAATAGGAAGTCAGAGGAGCAGAATCAAGCAATTGGAAGGCAGAGTGAGGGACCTGGAGGACAAGGGACTTGACACCAATATAGCTGAAAAAAAAATCAGATAAAAGAATTAAAAAAAAATGAAGTAACCCTAAGAATCATGTGGGACTCTATCAAGAAGAATAACTTGCTTGTGATTGGAGTCCCAGAACAGGGAGGGATAACAGAAAATACAGAGAGAATAGTTGAAGATCTGTTGGCAGAAAACTTCCCTGACATCATGAAAGATGAGAGGATATCTATCCAAGATGCTCATCAAGCCCCATATAAGATTGATCCAAAAAGAAAATCACCAAGACATATTATCATCAAACTTGCCAAAACCAAAGATAAAGAGAAAATTTTAAAAGCAGCCAGGGATAAAAGAAAGGTCTCCTACAAAGGAGAATCAATAAGAATAAGTTCAGACTACTCAGCAGAAACCATGCAGTCAAGAAGGCAATGGGATGACATATATAGAGCACTGAAGAAAAAAACCTGTCAGCCAAGGATCATTTATCCAGCAAAACTCTCTCTCAAATATGAAGGTGAAATTAAAACATTTACAGATAAACACAAGCTTAGAGAATTTGCAAAAACCAAACCAAAGCTACAAGAAATACTAAAGGAAATTGTTTGGTCAGAAGATCAATAATATTGACACAAGGTCACAGAACAGAACATCCTGATATCAACTCAAATAGGGATATCACAAAAACAAATTAAGATCAATTTTAAAAAGAAAAAAAATGCTCAAAACGGAATCATTGAAGTCAATATGTAAAAGATCACAATAATGAAAAAGAGGGACTAAATACAGGAGGCAATAAACTGCCATATGGAGATGGAAACAAGGTGATATAGGACAATACTAGTTAGGTTTTTACTTAGAAAAATAGGGGTAAATATTAAGGTAACCACAAAGAGGTATAACAACTCCATAACTCAAAATAAAAACCAAGAAAAACATAACGACTCAATAAACAAATTCGACTACTATGAAAATGAGGAACACACAATTTACAAAGAAAAAGTCTCAGCAAAAAAGAGTAAGTGGAAAAATGAAATTCTCAACAGCACACACAAAAAGGCATCAAAATGACAGCACCAAACACATACTTATCTATAATTACACTGAATGTAAATGGACTAAATGCACCAATAAAGAGACAGAGAGTCTCAGACTGGATAAAGAAACATGATCCGTCTATATGCTGCCTACAAGAGACACACCTTAGACTTAGAGACACAAACAAACTAAAACTCAAAGGATGGAAAAAAATATATCAAGCAAACAACAAGCAAAAAAGAACAAGAGTAGCAATATTAATTTCTGACAAAATAGACTTTAAAGTTAAATCCACCACAAACAATAAAGAAGGACACTACATAATGATTAAAGGGACAATAGACCAGGAAGATATAACCATATTAAATATTTATGCACCCAATGACAGGGCTGCAAGATACATAAAACAAACTTTAACAGAACTGAAAAGTGGGATAGACACCTCCACAATTATAGTAGGAGACTTCAACACACCACTTTCGGAGGACAGGACATCCAGTAAGAAGCTCAATAGAGACACAGAAGACCTAATTACAACAATCAACCAACTTGACCTCATAGACTTATACAAAACACCCAACAGCTGCAAAGTATACTTTTTTTTGCTAGGGCACATGGAACATTCTCTAGAATAGATCACATATTAGGTCATAAAACAAACCTTTGCAGAATCCAAAACATCGAAATATTACAAAGCATCTTCTCAGACCACAAGGCCATAAAAGTGGAAATCAATAACAGAAAAATCAGGGAAAAGAAATCAAATACTTGGAAACTGAACAATACCCTGCTCAAAAAAGATTGGGTTATAGAAGACATTAAGGAGGGAATAAGGAAATTCATAGAATGCAACGAGAAAGAGAACACTTCCTATCAAAACCTCTGGGACACAGCAAAAGCAGTGCTCAAAGGTCAATTTATATAGATAAATGCACACATACAAAAAGAAGAAAGAGCCAAAATCAGAGAACTGTCCCTACAACTTGAACAAATAGAAAGTGAACAACAAAAGAACCCATCAGGCACCAGAAGAAAACAAATAATAAAAATTAGAGCTGAACTAAATGAATTAGAGAACAGAAAAACAATTGAAAGAATTAACAAAGCCAAAAGCTGGTTCTTCGAAACAATTAACAAAATTGATAAACCATTGGCCAGACTGACTAAAGAAATACAGGAAAGGAAACAAATAACCCGAATAAGAAACGAGATGGGCCACATCACAACAGACCCAACTGAAATTAAAAGAATCATATCAGATTATTATGAAAAATTGTACTCTAACAAATTTGCAAACCTAGAAGAAATGGATGAATTCCTAGAAACACACTACTTACCTAAACTAACACAATCAGAAGTAGAACAACTAAATAGACCCATAACAAAAAAAGAGATTGAAACGGAAATCAAAAAACTCCCAACAAAAAAAAGCCCTGGCCCGGACGGCTTCACTGCAGAGTTCTACCAAACTTTCAGAGAAAAGTTAACACCACTACTACTAAGGGTATTTCAAAGCATAGAAAACAACAACAACAACACACTGTATCCATTGCCATTGAGTCAATTCTGATTTGTAGCGACCCTATAGGACACAGTAGAGCTGCGCAATAGGGTTTCCAAGGAGTGGTTGGTGGATTTGAACTGCTGATCTTTTGGTAAGCAGTGGAGCTCTTAACCACTGTGTCACCAGGGATCCATTGTATATATATATATATATACACATATATAATTACTAACACTATAACTGCAACTGTAACTATAACACTATAACTATAATGCCAGCACTAGAATTATGATGATAACAAAAAACAAAACAAACCTTTTGCCGCTGAGTTGATTCCAACTCATAGCAACCCTATAGGACAGAGTAGAACGTCCCCATAGGGTTTCCAGTTATGATGACAGATGTATGTTATTGCTGTTGTTAGGTGCCGTTGAGTTGGTTCCTACTCATAGCAACCCTATGTACAACAGAATGAAACACTTACCTGATCCTGCGCCACCCTCACAATAGTTGCTATGTTTGAGCCCACTGTTGCAGCCATTTTGTCAGGGCATCTCTTTGAGGGTCTTCCTCTTTTTCGCTGACCCTCTACTTTACCAAACATGATATTCTTCTCCAGGGACTGGTCTCTCTTGATAACATGTCCAAAGTACATGAGATGAAGTCTTGCCATCCTCACTTCTAAGGAGCACTGTGGTTGTACTTCTTCCACAACAGCTTTGTTCATTTTTCTGACAGTTCATGATATATTCAGTATCCTTTGCCAACACCATAATACAAAGGCACCAATTCTTCTTCGGTCTTCCTTATTCATCACCCAGCTTTTGCATGCATACGGAACAATTGAAAACACCATGGCGTGGGTCAGGCACACCTTAGTCCTCAAAGTGACATCTTTGCTTGTTAACACTTTAACAAAGTCTTTTGCAGCAAATTTCCCCAATGCAATATACCCTTTGATTTCTTGACTGCTGCTTTCATGGGTGTCGATTGTAAATCCAAGTAAAATGAAATCCTTGACAACTTCAATATTTTTTTCTGCTTATCATGATGTTACTTATTGGGCCAGTGTGAGGATTTTTTTTTTTTTATGTTGAGGTGCAATCCACACTGAAGGCTGTAATTTGATCTTCCTCAGTACAAGCTTAAAGTCCTCTTCGCTTTCAGCAAGTAAGGCTGTGTCACCTGCATATCACAGGTTGTTAAGGAGTCTTCCTTCAATCCTGATGCTCTGTTCTTCTTCATAGAGTCCAGCTTCTTGGATTATTTGCTCAGCATACAGATTGAATAAGTATAGTGAGAGGATACAACGCTGATGCACACCTTTCCTGAGTTTAAACCATGCGGTATCCCCTTGTTGTGTTCAAACGACTACCTCTTGGTCTATGTACAGGTTCCTCATAAGCACAATTAAGCGTTCTGGAATTCCCGTTCTTCGTAATGTTGTTCATAATTCGCTATGATCCACACAGCAATAATAGACCTCGTGCTCCGTCCTCTTGAATCAGGCTTGAATTTCTTGCAGTTCCCTGTCAATGTACTGCTGCACCCACTTTTGAATGATCTTTAACAAAATTTTACTGTATAGCTGTATAACTATAAACTCTAACACTTAAATTCTACCTATAACTTTGTAAATATAGCTAATACTTTATAACTATAATACTATATCTCTAAACCTATCATTATAAATGTAGCTACAAATATAACTGTTTAACTACAACTGAAAAAAATCCTTTAACTATAACACTGTAACTATACCACTATATATATAACACTAACACTGTAACTATAAATGATAAGTGTAACTATAGGACTATTACATAGCACTAAAATATGACAAAAAGACTATATAACCATTGTGTTATAAATACAGTGGTATGCCATAGCTATAGCACTATAAGCATAATATAACTATAGCTCTATAACTATATTGTCATGTGCCACCTAATGTCCATTAGGGCAATGTCCAAACACATATAAGCCCATGGTCCCATAAGGTTATAATAGAGTTCAGAAATCCTGACTGGAGAATGGAATGTATGACAGAGAATAGGACCAAACACAACACAAGAGGAAACTTTCCTGGTCCTTATGAAAAGTCAGAGGGTTTGGTTGCGGATAACCTGTGCTGACCACACAGGGCTCTCCTGGGCCCTGAGGGTCTCCATGCCCTGATATTTCATGGGCTCCATCCATGAAATATCAGTGGGACAGAGGAACAGTGGCCTCCAGGGACCTGATTTGGCACAGTGTCCACACAATATCCTAATCACATAACGTCCTGTTTCACAGAACGTGTCACGGATGTTAAGTGTAATTCCATAAGAATAACTGTAATTCCATAAGAATAATTATAATGGTAAAACAATGACTACAGCGCTATACCTAAAACTGTAACCTGTAATTATAACTATTTCACTATAACTCTAACTTCGATACTATAACTGTAATTATGACTATATAAGCATAGCTATTTTTTATAATACTATTCCCACCCCCTATAGCCAAAACATACTTCTACAACTATAACATAACACTATCACTATAACAATATTTTTAACATCATAACACTGTAACTATTATAACACCAATAAAACCATAAAATAATACATATAACTACTAGTATAAAACCATAACTATAACATTAAACTTTATTTAACACAAGCACTATAATCATATCACTAATACCATAACTATATATCAATGTAACAATTACTTTTCACCATAACTATTGCTTTATCACTATAATTATAGAATTATAACTAGCACTATAAAATACACCTATAACTTTATAAATATAATTATAACTCTATAAATATAACAGCATCAGTACAACCATAACTCTGTGATTATAACATTAACACTAAACTATAACTTTAACACTAACACATAGTTTTGTTGTTGTTAGTTCCCATCAAATTGGCCCCCATCTTATGGCAACTCCATGCACAATGGAAAGAAACACTGCCCAGTCCTGCACCATCCCTAGGTCAGCGGTGGATTGGACCATTGTGATTCAAAAGGTTTTCATTGGCTGATTTTCAGAAGTAGATCACCAGGCCTTTCTACCTAAAACATAGTTTTAGTTTTATGGTTATAGAACTATACTTATAATTCTATACTTATAATGCCAAAATTACAGTATAGTGCTATAGTTACAGTTACCATTATAACTATAACCAAATCAAATTCATTGCTGTCAAGTCAATTCTGACTCATAACAACCCTATAGAACAGAATAGAACTGCCCCATAGGGTTTCCAAGGCTGTGATCTTCACAGAGGCAGACTGCCACACGCCCATGGGGAGGCTGGTGGATTAAAATTACCGACCTTTTGGTTAGCAGACAAACACTTAACCACTGCACCACCAGGGCTCCCTACTATAGCTATAACTATATTTATAATACTATCACTGTAACTACAACACTATCACTAAAAATATAGCATTACAACTATAATAGTTCTAGATCTATAACTATATTTATAACACAAACCTAGCTATATTTCTAACACTATAACACTCAACTATAATGCTATCATTATAACATTAATTATATAGCTATGATAACAACACTGTATTTACAACTTTAGTACTGTAACTATGGCATGATAATTATAATGACAGCACTATACCTAAAATGATACCACTACAGTACTTTAATACTCTAAATATAACTATAGCCCTACAACTATAACACTATAACTAAATCCATAAACTTAAAACTATAACTAAAACTTTGTAAGTATAACGCTATAAGTCTAACCCTATACCTTTAATAATAAACTATAGCACTAACAGTAAACCTATAAAAAATAGCTATAATCATAACACCATTACTATAACTAAACCATTATTACTTCAACTATAAAACTATAACAGGATAACTATACTATTATAATTAAAACTATAACACCATAACTGGAATACCATCGTTAGACCACTGACATTGTAACTATATGAGTAACACCATAACTAAAAGTATAGCATGATAACTGTAACTATAACCATAGCAATATAACTATAACACTGTAGCAATAACTATAAATCTATCACAATGAGTATAAAACTATTAAACTTTACCAATAACTATGATTCTATAAGGAAACTAGTGGTGTAGTGGTTAAGTGCTACAGCTGCTAACCAGGAGGTCGGCAGTTCAAATCCACCAGGTGCTCCTTGGAAACTCTATGCGGCAGTTCTACTCTGTCCTGTGGGGTCGCTATGAGTCGGAATCAACTCGACGGCAGTGGTTTTGGGTATGACTCTATAATTATTAGCATATTAGTATAACTACAACTCTGTAACTAAGTCATAAAATAATATCTACAACAATGTAACTATAACAATTTAACTATGCCCAGATGAGTTGTGGAATGACATCAAGGACATCATCCATGAAGAAAGCAAGAGGTCACTGAAAAGACAGAAAAGTAGGAAAAGACCAAGATGGATGTCAGAGGAGACTCTGAAACTTGCTCTTGAGCTTTGAGCAGCTAAAGCAAAAGGAAGAATTGATGAAATAAAAGAACTGAGCAGAAGGTTTCAAAGGGCAGGTCGAGAAGACAAAGTAAATTATTATAATGACATGTGCAAAGAGCTGGAGACAGAAAACCAAAAGGGAAGAAAACGCTCGGCCTTTCTCAAGCTGAAAGATCTGAAGAAAAAATTCAAGCCTCGAGTTGCAATAGTGAACGATTCCATGGGGAAAATATTAAACAACACAGGGAGCAAGAAAAGAAGATGGAAGGAATACACAGTCATAATACCAAAAAGAAATAGTCGATATTCAACCATTTCAAGAGGTGGCATATGATCAGGAACCAATGGTACTGAAGGAAGCAGTCCAAACTACTCTGAAGGCATTGGCGAAAAACAAGGCTCCAGGAATTGATGGAATATCAATTGAGATGTTTTCACAAACAGATGTAACACTGGAGGTGCTCACTCGTCTATGCCAAGAAATACGGAAGACAGCTTCCTGGCCAACTGACTGGAAGAGATACATATTTATGCCTATTCTCAAGAAAGGTGATCCAACCAAATGTGGAAGTTATGGAACAATATTATTAATATCACATGCAAGCAAAATTTTGCTGAAGATCATTCAAAAACAGCTACAGCAGTATATCGACAAGGAACTACCAGAAATTCGGGCCAGTTTCAGAAGATGACGTGGAACCAGGGATATCATTGCTGAGGTCAGATGGGTCCTGGCTGAAAGCAGAGAATACCAGAAGGATGTTTACCTGTGTTTTATTGACTATGCAAAGGCATTTGACTGTGTGGATCATAACAAACTATGGATAACACTGAGAAGAATGGGAATTCCAGAACACTTAATTGTGCTCATGAGGAACCTTTACATAGATCAAGAGGCAGTTGTTCAGACAGAACAAGGGGATACTGATTGGTTTAAAGTCAGGAAAGGTGTGCGTCAGGGTTGCATTCTTTCACCATACCTATTTAATCTGTATGCTGAACAAATAATCCAAGAAGCTGGACTATATGAAGAAGAACAGGGCATCAGGATCGGAGGAAGACTCATTAACAACCTGTGTTATGCAGATGACACAACCTTGCTTGCTGAAAGTGAAAAGGACTTGAAGCACTTACTAATGAAGATCAAAGATCACAGCCTTCAGTATGGATTGCACCTCTACATAAAGAAAACAAAAATCCTCACAAGTGGACCAATGAGCAACAACATGATAAACGGAGAAAAGACTGAAGTTGTGAAGGATTTCATTTTACTTGGATCCACAATCAACAGCCATGGAAGCAACAGTCAAGAAATCAAAAGACGCATTGCATTGGGTAAATCTGCTGCAAAGGACCTCTTCAAAGTGTTGAAGAGCAAAGATGTCACCTTGAAGACTAAGGTGCGCCTGACCCAAGCCATGGTATTTTCAATTGCATCATATGCATGTGAAAGCTGGACAATGAATAAGGAAGACCAAAGAAGAGTTGATGCCTTTGAATTGTGGTGTTGGCGAAGAATATTGAATATACCATGGACTGCCAAAAGAACGAACAAATCTGTCTTGGAAGACGTGCAATCAGAATGCTCCTTAGAAGCAAGGATGGCAAGACTACGTCGCACATACTTTGGACATGTTGTCAGGAGGGATGAGTCCCTGAAGAAGGACATCATGCTTGGCAGAGGACAGGGTCAGCGGAAAAGAGGAAGACCCTCAATGAGGTGCATTGACACAGTGGCTGCAACAACGAGCTCAAGCATAACAACGATTGTAAGGATGGCGCAGGACGAGGCAGTGTTTCGTTCTATTGGGATAGGGTTGCTATGAGTCAGAACCGACTCGACAGCACCTAACAACAACATAACACTGACTATACCATTACCACTATGACTGCAAAACTATCGCTTTAGCAGTACCACAGTAACTATAATACTAACACTATATCTACAGCACTGACACAATAACTATAACACTACCACTATAACTATAACTCTATAACACTTCACTGTAATTACAACACTATACTGAGACTATAATACTACCATCGTAACTATAAAATTAACACTTTAATTATAAGTTTATCATTGTAACTGTAACACTGTTGCTGTTGTTAGCTGCCTTTGAGCCTGCCCCTGATTCATGGCTTCCCCATGCATGACAAGATCAGACCATTGTGATCCATAGCGTTTTTATTGGCTGATTTTTTAGAAGTTGCCAGGCCTTTCTTCCTTATCACTATAAATTTAACTAAAGCAGTTAACTATAACTTTAGTAGTATATGAATAGCAGTAGAGTTCTATAGCTATAAAACTAACATTATAACTATAAATATAACTAACATTTATAAATTTAAATATAAGTGTAATGATATAACTATAATTACAACACTATATCTGTAACTACAACACTATAATTAAAATATAATACTATATATATACTATATAATACTATAACTATAGCACTATAACTATTACTTTATACCACTGTTACTATAATATTACAAATAAAACAATGATTGTGAAGTTGGTGCAGGATCGGGCAGTGTTTAATTCTGTAGTGCATAGGGTCACTATGAGTTGGAAACAACCCAATGGCACCTAACAACAACTATACCAGTATGACTTCCTTAACTGATAACAGCAACAACACAAACATTTCCAAACAAGGTCACATTCACAGGAATAATGTACAAGGGGTTAAGACTTCAACAAATCTTTTTGGGGACACGACCCAATCCATAACACTCCACCTTCTGTCCCCCTAAAATCCATGTCCTTCCCATATGCAAAGTATATTCACCCCACCCCAGCATTCCCAACAGTCATAACACATTCCATTAGCAACTCAAAGTCCGAAATCTCATCTTGTAAATCATCTAAATCAAGTATGGGTAGGACTCTGGGTATGCTACATCCTGTTGCAAAATTCCTCTTCATCTGTGGACCTGTGAAACCTAGGATAAAGTTATCTTTTTCCAAAGTACAATGGTGAGACAGGCATAAGGGAGACATTGCCATTCCAAAAGGGAAAAATTAGAGCAAAAGAAGGGGTCACAGATACCAACCAAGTCTGACATCCAGCATGGCAAATCTCATTAGATCTCAAAGCTTGAAAATAATTCTGTCTTCCAGGTCCATCTGGGCAGCAATCCCACCCTCCTGGCTTTAGGCAGTACCCTGTTTTCCCAGACCATTTGGTCAGTGGCCCCACCCCCTTAGCTTTGGGTGGTGGCTCCATTCTCCCAGCACACCAGGGTAGTGGCCCCACACCCTGCAGCCATGGAGGTGGCCCACCCTTCAAAACCTAGGCAGTGGTACCATCTCTATCCCTTTTGGTCAAAGACAGCATTTCTGCTGAGATGGTTAATTGGATCCAGAGGTCACATGCATAAAATCTAGCAAACAGTTGTTTAGCCACACCCTTGGTGTTCTCTTCAGAGCATACTTTCTTAATTTTTACAATAGAATTTTCCAAATCTTCTCACTCTTGTTTCTTTTTGCATAGTTCATTCTTTACCTCATTCTTCCTATATTTTACTATAAGTAGCAAAGAGAAACCAGGTAGCATCTTCAAGATTTTACTTAGAAATCTCAGCTATATATACAAGTTCATCACTTACAAGTTCTACTTTCTACAAAACATTCAAACAAAATTCAGACAAATTATTTGCCACTTTATAACAAGGATCACCTTGCCTCCAGTGTCCAATAACATGTTTATCATTTCTCTTTAAGGCCTCTCCAGAAGCACATTTAACATCCACATTTCTAGCAACATCTGTTAATAATGACACAAGCTTTCTCTACAGCTCTTCTCACTTCCTTCTGAGTTCCCACCAGAATCACCTGTTAAGTCTGTAATTCTACCAACAGTCTATTGAAGGCAACTAAGCTTTTACTATCAAACACCTTAGAGCAATTTCAGTTTCTACCCATTACCTAATTCCAAAGCCACTTCCACATCTTGTAAGAGCAACATCCCTCTTCCCAGTACTAAATTCTGTCTTAGTTTCTTAGGGCTTCCATACCAAAATATCAAGAAGTGGGTGGTTTTAAAGAACAGAAATGTATTTTCTCTCAGTTTTGGAGGCTAGGAGTCTAAATTCAGGGCATCAGCTGTGCCATGCTCTGTCTATCCACTCTAGAAGGAAATCCTTCCTTGTTTCTTCCAGTTTCTGGTAGTCCTCAGCATTTCCCGGTGTTTCACAGAATCTAGATGCATCTTCACATAGCATGTATCTTCCCTCTATGTCACTCTCTCTCCATTTCTGTTCTCCTTTTTTCGAAGACACTACTCAGAAGGGATTTGGATGCACCCTACTCTTGGATGACCTTCTTAATTTAATAGATAACATCTTCAAAGAAAGACCTTACTTCTAAACAAAGTTACATTCACAGGTACAGAGTTTAGGACTTCAACATATCTTTTGAGGTGACACCGTTCAAGTTATAACATATGTGAATCACTGGGATTCCTGATAGAGAAGAAAGAAATAATAGGGCAAAAGAAATATTGAGGAAATAGTGGCACAAATTTTCCAGAATTAATAACAGAAACTAAAATAAACTAGATTCAAGAAACTCAGATAACATCAGGCAGAATAAATGCATGAGCACATACACACACACTCACACACACACGAATTAGTCTTATCTATTCAAACTGCTGAAAACTAAAAGACAAATTCTTGAAGGCAAGAAGGGAAAAAATAACATCAACAAACACCTTAATAAGAGAATAACAAGGAAAAGAATTAAAGCAGACAAAGAGGAAAGAAGTCAATGAATAACATCTTTAAAGTATTGAAAGGAAAAAAAAAAGAACTGTCAATCAATCATCCTATGTCCAAGGAAAATAACATTCAAAATTAAGGAGAAATAATAAAGACTTTCTCAGACAAACAAAAAAAACTGAGGAAATCTATTGTCAACAGATATGCCCTATAAGAAAATTTATTTGAAGTTACTCAGGCAGAAAGAACATTATATAGGTCAGAAATATGGATATACACAAAGAAATGAAGAGCATCATAGTGTAATAAATGAAGGTAAAATATAATCTTTTAAAATTTCAATCGCTCCAAATGATAACTGTACAAAGCAATGATCATAACAATGCTTTGAGTATTTATAGCAGAGGTTAAAGTAAAATTTCTGACAACAATGGTAGTACATGTGAGGCAGTATGATATTATTTGAAGGTATACTCAGATTACTTATAAATGTATATCGCAAAACCTAGGGCAACCACTAAAAAGACTTTTTAAAAGATGTATCAATAATCAATAGAGGATATAAATGTGAATCATAAAAATGGACAATTATAGCCAGAGAAAGCATAAGAACAAAACTAACAACAATTAAAACAAATAGAAAAGAGTAAGCAATAGAGATAATTTTCACCCAAATATACCAATAATCACTTTAAATGTAATATTCTAAACACATCAATTAAAAGACTGAGATTGTCAGATTGGATGAAAAAGCAAGACTATATTCTGTCTATAACGAAATCAAATTCTATCAAAGGTTTAGGGAAAACATCACATCATTTCTATATTAACTCTTCCAGAAAATTGAATAGGGAGAAACATTTCCTAACTCATTACTCTGATAATAAAAACAGACACAGACATTACAAGAATTGAAAATTACTAATCAATATACCTCATGAATATAGACACAAAAATTTTCAATGAAATATTAGCAATTCTAATCCAACAGTATATAAGCCCAGGTAGACTTTATATAGGGAATGCAAGGCTGATTAACAATTTGAAAATCAATGTAATTCATCATAAAAAGGGAAAAAATATGATCATATAGGCAGATGTAGAAAATTAATTGGAAAAAATCAACATCATTTACATTAAAAAAAAAAAACTAGGAATAGGTGGGGGGGAAATGAGGCTGACCTAAGTAACCTTGGAAATATGTGGGGACTATAAAACTAAATAAAAGGAGATATACATAACTCCTGTATTCTCATTCGTATTACGGATTTACAATTCTGAAAACACCAGTATGCACGTATACTGGGATTGAACAAATAAGCAAATGAATGTTGGATGATTGGAGTCAGGTTTCTTACTAATGGCATAGCAGGTTACAGATAAGCAAGGGGAAAGATTAGCATAAACCATGTCATACTGAATTAGAGTCCGACACCAGTACAAACGCATCTTTAGCTTAATACAGATGCAGATAGTATAACGGATTAAATTGTGTCCCCCAAATAGATATGTTGAAGCCCCAATCCCTGTTTCTGTGAATGTGATTCTGTTTGGAAATAGGGTTTTTCTTTTGGTAAATTAGTAAATTTATACCAGATTAAAGTGGGTCCTAAACCTAATCCCTTCTGAGTGGTGCTTATGAAAAGGAAAAACAGACATGGAGAGACACACAGGTGAAATAGACCATGTGATGATCCATCTACAAGCCAAGGAATGTCAAGGAACACCTGGGGCTTAGGACATATAAGGACCCTGCCATAGAACACATGCCCCGATATGTAATTCCAGCCCTAAAACTGTGAGACAATTAGCTTTTGTTCTTGAAAGCCACCCACTTGTGGTATTTCTGTTACAGCAGCAACACTAGGAAACTAAGACAAGTGGAAATACATAAAGAAACAATTCCGTATATATATATATATATATACACACACACACAAATGTGTGTCTCTGTGTATGTGCATGCCTGTGTGTGCAGGACAGGTTAGTATGTTCTTGTTGTTTTAGCTGGTAAGTTGATGCTGACTCATGCTGACCTTATGTACAACAGAATGAAATGTTGCCTGGTCCACATCACCCTCACAATCACCAACATGTTCAAGTCCATGGTCACACTTATTGTGATAATCCATCTCACCAAAGAGTCTCCCACACCCTGATTGGCCCTCTACTTCATCACACATGATTGTCTGGGCTGGGTTTTTTAGAGAAACAAAACCGATAAAGTATATATATATATTTTGTTGTCGTTAGCTGCCATCAAGTCGGTTCCAAGCCATAGTGACCCTAGGTAAAATAGAATGAAAAACTGCCCGGTTTTGCCCCATCCTCACGATCATTGTTATGCTTGAGCCCATTGTTGCAGCCACTGTGTCGATCCATCTCGCTGAGGATCTTCCTCTCCTTCGCTGACCCTCTACTTTATCAAGCATGATGTCCTTCTCTAGGGACTGACCCCTCCTGATAACATGTCCAAAGTATGTGAGAGGTAGTCTCGCCATACTTGCTTCTAAGGACCATTCTGGTTATACTTTTTCCAAGACAGATTTGTTTGTTCTTTGGGTAGTCCATGGTATATTCAATATTCTTTGCCAACACCACAATTCAAAGGCGTCAATTCTTCTTCAGTCTTCCTTATTCGTTGTCCAGCTTTCCCATGCATATGAGGTGACTGAAAACACCATGGCCTGGGTCAGGGGCACCTTAGTCTTCAAGGTGACATATTTGCTTTTCAACATTTTAAAGAGGTCCTTTGCAGCAGATTTGCCCAATGCACTGCATCTTTTATTGTCTTGACTGCTGCTTCCATGGCTGTTGATTTTAGATCCAAGTAAAATGAAATCCTTGACAACTTCAATCTTTTCTCCATTTATCATGATGTTGCTCATTGGTCCACTTGTGAGGATTTTATGTTGAGGTGAAATCCATACTGAAGGCTGTGTTCTTTCATCTTCATTAGTAAGTGCTTCAAATCCTTTTCATTTTCAGCAAGCAAGATTGTGTCATCTGCATAACACAGGTTGTTAATGAGTCTTCCTCCAATCCTGATGCCCCATTCTTCTTCATATAGTCCAGCTTCTCAGATTATTTCTTCAGCATACAGATTGAATAGGTATGGTGAAAGGATACAACCCTGATGCACACCTTTCCTGACTTGAAACCACGCAGTCTCCCCTTGTTCTGTTCAAACGGCTGCCTCTTGGTCTATGTACAGGTTCTTCAAGAACACAATTAAGTGTCCTGGAATTCCCATTCTTCACAATGTTATCCATAATTTGTTATGATCCACACAGTCGAATGCCTTTGCATAGTCAATAAAACACAGGTAAACCTCTTTCTGGTATTCTCTGCTTTCAGCCAGGATCCGTCTGACATCAGCAATGATATCCCTGGTTCCATGTCCTCTTCTGAAACCAGCCTGAATTTCTGGCAGTTCTCTGTCGATATACTGCTGCAGCCATTTTTGAATGATCTTCAGCAAAATTTTGCTTGCCTGTGATATTAATGATATTGTTCGGTAATTTCCACATTCAGTAGGATCACCTTTCTTGGGACTAAGCATAAATATGGATCTTTTCTAGTCAGTTGGCCAGGAAGCTGTCTTCCATATTTCTTGGTATAGATGAGTGAGCACTTCCCCCACTGCATCTGTTTGTTGAAACATCTCAGTTGGTATTCTATCAATTCCCGTAGTCTTGTTTTTCACCAATGCCTTCAGTGCAATGTGGACCTCTTCCTTCAGTATTGTTGGTTCCTAATTGTCTTAGTTATCTAACGGTGTCCTAACAGAAATACCACAAGTGGATGGCTTTAAGAAAGAGAAGTTTATTCTCTCACAGTCCAGTAGACTAGAAGTCCGAATTCAGGTGTCAGCTCCAGGGGACAGCTTTCTCTGTCTGTCGGCTCTGGAGAGAGGTCCTTGTCCTCAAACTTTCCCTGGTCAAGGAGCTTCTTCGGTGCAGGGATCCCGTGTCCAAAGGACGCACTCTGCTACTGGTGCTGCTTTCTTGGTGATATGAGGTCCCTAACTCTCTGCTTGCTTCTCTTTCCTTTTTTCTCTTAAGAGATAAAAGGTGGGGCAGGCCTCACCCCAGGGAAATGCCCTTTACCTTGGATCAGGGAGATGAGCTGAGTAAGGGTGGTGTTATAATCCTACCCTAATCCTCTTAACATAAAATTACAATCACAAAATGGAGGACAACCACACAATACTGGGAATCATGGCCTAACCAAGTTGATACACATATTTTTGGGGGGACATAATTTAATCCATGACACCATGGCTCCACCCTTTGAAATCCCTGAGGTTATGGCCATATCTTTTGAGACTGAGGCAGCTCAGTGTTCCTTGTCTCTTCAACTTCTGTTTTCTGGTTTCTTGGCCTCTCAGCTCCTCGAGACTCACACCCACATCTGCCCTGCTGGAGCAAGTGTTCCAAAGCTCAGTAGTTCCACTGATAAGTGCCCGGAGGCACCCTACTCTGCTAGGAAGACTCCTGCGCATAGGCACTCAGCTCTCTCGCTCCATGGATTGGCTCTAGCACCATCTTTAGCTGGTCTCCTAGTTCTGCTGCTGCTGGTTCTCTGCTGTTGCTGCTCCTCTGCTGCTGCAGGTTTTCTGCTGCCCTGGCCCTGATCATATGCTACTTCCTGAAATGCTTGAATGTTGACAAGTTCTTTTTGGTATAATGACTCCATGTATTCTTTCCATCTTCTTTTGATGCTTCCTGCATCGTTTACTATTTTCCCTGTAGAATCCTTCAATATTGCAACTCGAAGCTTGAATTTTTTCTTCAGTTCTTTCAGCTTGAGAAACGCCAAGGATGTTCTTCTCTTTTGGTTTTCTAACTCCAGGTCTTTGCAAATGTCATTATAACACTTTACTTTGTCTTCTCAAACCACCGTTTGAAATCTCTTCAGCTCTTTTACATCACCATTTCTTCCATTTGCTTTAGTTCTTTGACGTTCAAGAGCAAGTTTCAGAGCCTCTTCTGACATCCATCTTGGTCTTTTCCTTCTTTCCTGTCTTTTTAATGACCTCTTGCTTTCTTCATGTATGATGTCATTGCACAACTCGCCTGGTATTCCATCATTAGCGTTCAACATGTCAAATCTATTTTTGAGATGGTCTCTAAATTCAGGTGGGGTATATTCAAGGCCATACTTTGGCTCTCATCGACTTGTTCTAATTTTCTTCTGTTTTTACTTGAACTTGAATATGAGCAGTTGATGGTCTGTTCCACAGTTGGCCCCTGGCCTTGTTCTGCCTGATGGTATTGAGCGTTTGCATCGTCTCTTTCTGGAGATAGTCGATTTGATTCCTGTGTATTCTATCTGGTGATGTTTATGTGTATAATTGCCATTTATGTTGCTGATAAAAAAAAGGTATTTGCAATGAAGTTGTTGGTTTTGCAAAATTCTATCATGCAATCTTCAGCATTATTTCTATCACCAAGGCCATACTTTCCAACTACCGATCCTTCTTGTTTCCAACTTTCACATTCCAATCACCAGTAATTATCAATGCATCCTGATTGCATGTTCAATCAATTTCAGACTGCAGAATTGGTAAAAAAATATTCAATTTCTTCATCTTTGGCCTTAGTCATTGGTGTGTAAATTTGAATAATAGTCGTATTAACTGGTCTTCCTTGTAGACATATGGATAGTATCCTAACACTGACAGCCTTGTACTTCAGGATTGATCTTGAAATGTTCTTTCTGACGATGAATGCAACACCATTTTTCTTCAAGTTTTCATTCCTGGCATAATAGACCATATGATTGTCTGATTCAAAATGGCCAGTACCAGGCCATTTCAGCTCACTAATGCCTAGGATATCAATGTTTATGCATTCCATTTCATTTTTGATGATTTCCAATTTTTCATACTTCGTATATCCCATGTCCTATTAATGGATTTTGCAGCTGTTTCTTCTCATTTTGAGTCATGCCACATCAGCAAACGAAGGTCCAGAAAATTTGATTCCATCCATGTATGTCATTAAGGTCGACTCCACTTTGAGGAGCGAGCTCTTCCCTGGTCTTCTGAATGCCTTCCAACGTGAGGGGCTCATCTTCTGGCACTATATCAGACAATGTTATACTGTTATTAATAAGGTTTTCACTGGCTGATTCTTTTCAGAAGTAGACTGCCAGGTCCTTCTTCCTAGTCTATCTTAGACTGCAAGCTCAGTTGAAACCTGTCTGCCATGGGTGATCCTGCTGCTATTTGAATACCAGTAGCATGGCTTCCAGCATCACAGCAACACACAAGCTTCTGCAGTAGACAAACTGACAGATGTGGGATATATATATATACATTTGCACAAAACAAATGAAGTTGATATATATATATACACACACACATACTTCATTAGTTTTGCTGAAGATAATTCAAAAACAGTTGTAACAGTACATTGACAGGGAACTGCCAGAAATTCAAGCTGGATTCAGAAGAGGAAATAGAATGAGAGATATATCATTGCTCAAACACACGCATACATATACACACACATACAGTCACACCTTGATCGTGGCATATAAAAGGGACACAGAAGCAACCAAAAGAGCTTCAGTGTTTAAGGGTGGAACTATTTGAGCAGCAAAATCAATACCATAGTATTGTTTTATAACTCAAGATATAAAGTAAATATCTAAGAGTCAATACTGATATAAATGGTTGAATAAATAATTAAATATATGTGGGAGAATACACAAATCTCTCATACAAAAGTATTTGCATTAATATATTTTGATATTCACTCCTCGAGGAGGTGGACTGTGCTTAATGATTTCCTTTCGATAAGTACAGAAACTTCCTTTCAAAAAGTATGGTAAGGGCAAAAAGAATAATTATATAGTGGAGAAACCTGACAAACATGAACTTAGCCAGATGATTGAGGTTAACATCAACAGTGATAAGTCATGTGGATATCATGAACCTCCTAATATGTGATTACTGTATTTTTACGGAAATAATGCCCGCCTTTCGCGTTTGTTGGAAACCCTGGTGGCGTAGTGGTTAAGTGTTATGGCTGCTAACCAAAGAGTCGGCAGTTTGAATCCGCCAGGTGCTCCTTGGAAACTCTATGGGGCAGTTCTACTCTGTCCTATATGGTCGCTATGAGTTGGAATCGACTAGATGGCACTGGGTTTGTTTGTTTGTTTTTTGGTTTTACATTTGTTTGCCGGCCACACACTCCATGCCCACAAGGTATTTTCATAAACACTCTATGCTAAGTTTTTACAGCAACATGTGGAAGAGGACTGGCATGGCACCTTGTGGGAGGAGGGCGAGGCCAGACAACAAATGCAGAAGGCATGTATTATTTGCATAAAAATGCAGTAGATGGCCACTTTGCCACTGAGGTATTATTCCCAAAACCAGTAAACCCAAATCCCTTGCCATCAAGTTGATTTTGACCCATGGCAACCCCACTTGTTACAGAGTAGAACTGCTCCTTAGAGTTTTCTTGCCTGTAATCTTTACAGACAGATCGCCAGGCCTTTCTTCCACAGCACCGCTGGTTGGGTTCGAACTGCCAACCTTTAAGTTAGTAGTCAAAAGCAAATCACTTGCACCACCCAGGAACACCCAAAACCAATAACCCCAGTCTTCACATGATTAAAACATCAGACAAACTCAAACTGGCAGATGTCCAAAATATCTGGCTAGTACGCCTCAAAACTGACAAGATCATCAAAAACAAGGAAAGTTTGAGAAACCATCACAGTCTAGAGGAGCCTAAAATGACATGGTGACTAAATGTTATGTGGTTTGCTGGATGGGCTCTCCAGCACCTGAAGAGTTACGGGAACATTATAGATGGCCAATAATTATTTACTAAATGATTAAATGAATGAAATATTTGATTGTAAAAGAATGCTTACTTTGTCTTTTGGATGATTATAATTGCCTGTGCTGAGCTTTTATCCCAAGTGTTGCTGGCAAGAATGACTTAACTGTTTGAAATATTTACATTTCACTGGTTGTAAAACCGTGTATTTAAAAATCTGTGACGTGATCATTTCCCTTTTTAACCCAAGGACACAATATCCGTCACTGAGCAATCAGTTGTCTGGTTAACACCTGTAACGATTAGGGTATAAATTTGGTGTATAAACATGAGTTTTATTTTTTTCCAAGAAGTGCTATCAATGGTTTTCAGTTCAATCCCTACTTTCTTGCTAGATACTGGTGTCCTTCAGTATTTAGGTTGAATTCCATAACTTTTCATTCATTTTCAGATTTGAAATCCATCTCATTTCAGTTCTTATGTCTTGTCCTAGCCATATTAAATTTTAATCTCTTATTCATTTCAAAGGTCTCTTCCTTCTTGACCATTGCTGCCCTCCTCCTATGCTAAGATAATTGATAATGCCAGGAGGGGTGGGGAGGTCTGGTATCTTCTGAATTCGCCTCCTTCTTCCTGAGATTGCTCTTCTGTTTTAGGGGTGAAAAAAAGGAAGAGGGGAAAAAATATTGCCCCTTGAGGTACTTGCTGTGGCAAGACTGCCGTCATATTCTTAATCAAAATGCCACTCTAGCTTGTTGTCTAGGGTTTGATGTGGGCAGAAACTAGCATCTGACACTGAGAACTGTTCTCTTGTGAGATTCAGCTCCATCTGGCAGCATTGT
Source organism: Loxodonta africana (assembly GCF_030014295.1). Taxonomy (NCBI): domain Eukaryota; kingdom Metazoa; phylum Chordata; class Mammalia; order Proboscidea; family Elephantidae; genus Loxodonta; species Loxodonta africana. The sequence continues at coordinate 150,220,238 of NC_087369.1, forward strand.
TCTGTGTTTCTCTGATATATATGTCTCTGCCCCATACTGCAGTAAGCCTACAGTTCCCAAACCCATCTTATCCTGAGTGGCCCCTAAGAAGCAGTAAGCAACTTTATGTTTCATCCACCATACCTTTCAGGAATGGGAAATTTGGAGACAGTGCCTGTCATGGATTGAATTGTGTCCCCCCAAAACATGTATGAATTTGGCTAAGCCGTGATTCTCAGTATTGTTTGACTGCCCACCATTTTCACCATCTGATGTGATTTTCCTATGTTTTATAAATCCTAATCTCTGCCTGTGGTTAATAAGGCAAGATTAGATTATGTTAAAGAGGATTAGGGTGGGATGTGACACCTTTACTCAGGTCACTGATCCAAGGTAAAGGGAGTTTCCCTGGGGTGTGACCTGCACCAGCGTTTATCTCTTAAGAGATAAAAGGAAAGGGAAGTGAGCAGAGAGTTGAGGACCTCATACAACCAAGAAAACAGCACCAGGAGCAGAGTGAGTCCTTTGGACCCGGGGCCCCTGTGCCTGAGAAGCTCCTTGACCGGAGAAGATTGATGACAAGGCCCTTCCTCCAGAGCCGACAGAGAGAAAGCCTTTCCCTGGAGCCGATGCCCTGAATTTGGACTTGTAGCCTACTAGGTTGTGAGAGAATAAATTTCTCTTTGTTAAAGCCATCCACTTGTGATATTTTGTTACAGCAGCACTAGATGACAAAGACAGTGCCCTTGCCCTTTTTCCATGTGGCTGCCCGCCCCCCTTGCCCTTTCTCTAATGCTTTTTCCCCTTCTTGTAATACTGTTTGGTTCATTAAGCCTAGTGCCTGTGTAGATATTCAAATGGAGATTGAAATGCTGGTCTCCACTTCTTAGATGAGAGTCAAATCCTCTGTTGGCTGCTATGCATTCTTTTTCTTCAACAAACGTTATTTTATGGATTGTCACTGGGGGGTGGGGGGATCGGTGGCAAGGAGACAGGTGGCTGTGTTATACTCAAACAACTCACTTCCCTATGAATTTAAACTTTATTTCAGCAAATACAACATTTAAATATGGTCTATCCAGAAGGCAGGAACATAGATAAAGAGAACCCTTAAGGGTTTACAGAGGTGTGACTGAATCTCTGACGTAACATAACGAACCTTTCTAAGAAAAGGTGTTTTTGTACATAACAGTGTTAAAAAATGTCTTGAAGATCCTCTATCATGAAAGATGATCTATTTGTACAGAGAAACGTCCGGCATCACCTCCTCTGAGGAGACGTCCCCCACTCCATTAAGTAAATACCTTGCTTACTGTTGAGCCGTCTGTCTCCCCTGGTTAACTGTGCACTCCTCAAAGACAACGAATATGACTTCATTTCTGTATATTCAGCTGCAATTACAGGGTCAAAACATATGCGGTTCTTAAGAAATATTTGTTAATTTTTTTTTAATCCTATACTAAATCCTCAAAAATAAGGGTTAGCTTTATGTTGTCATCTTTAGGTTTATGTTGTCATGATGCTCTGTGAACACACTGACTGACTCTTAGGCCAGAAGTTAGTATATTGAAACCATGAAAGTTTTTGTACATACAAAAAAAGAAAGCAGAATTTAATATATAATTAATGCTTCTACACAGTCATTAAGTAGTGAGCACTGTTGACCAGAGATTTCAGGGAGAAGTCCAAATTAGAATTATAATCAGAAAGAATTGGAACCACCTCAGCTGTAAAAGTAAGGCTTATTTGTTTGTATTTTTTAACATGTTTTTCATACTACGTAAATAAGCAACACAGAGCCACTACTTAAACAAATTTTCCTCTTTTATATAGTTCAGTTTGGATTGTAGCATAATGCAGCATCTATTTTCGAATTTTGCTCTTATTACTTTAATTTTATTATCTCAGCAATTTCTTCCTCAGCCTCTACACATTTCGGTAGTTTATTTTTCAATCTGAATATTGATTTAAGTTTTTTATTTGTGCACATGTCTTTATAAGCTGGCAGGCACATCAATCTTTCAATTACCCTGATTTCCAGAGGACTATGAACTCATATGACTGAGATGCATATGTCTCAATGAGTAATGAACCATGGTTACATATGAAGTTAAGTAACTTTCCCTCAAGTGGTGTCATAAGATCCCATTAAAATATCACTGAACCATTATACAATATTACCCTTCCAAACACAATGTAGGCAATGTTAACAATAACTTATGGTTAACTCCAATAAACAGAAGAGGTCAGAGAAGATCACTAATGGAACCGTTATGGTGGTGGCTCCAAATTTTGTCATGTGAGACATTGGTTCTTTCAAATTATCAGTGCCCTAATATAAAAAACATTAAGGCATCAAATTACATGGAGAGAAAAGATAAAGAGTGACCTTTTCTTTTCTGTAACATCCTTCCAGGAGTATTATTACTGTAATGCTACCTTTTATTGAGTTGCCCTTACACCTTTTTCAAAGAGCTTTTATGTATTTCCAGCTTCCTTATAATCATCCCATAAGCAGTCTAATGTACATTTATCCCATAATCAATAAGAACTTAATGAGTATCTGCTTTCTATGCAGCATTGTGCTAGGTGTTCTGGGTGTTATAAAGAAGTATAAATATAATTCCACAATCCACAATAATAGGAGATAGTCACTTAGGTGATGTTTTTTAACCAGTAGCCCATTTTCTATTACACCTAGGTTTAATTATGACTTAGTCGGGACCACTTTTGATCCTGGACTAACAAGAGCAAACCGTCTTTCATGGAAGTCTATATACTACATATTTTTCAGGATAAAATTATAATGATAATTTTTTAGTGTAATTCAGTATATTTATATACACACAAATAATAGGAAAACAACATACAAAATATAAAAGATTATAATGGTTCAATACAAGTTTATTATATTTTCCTAATAAGTACGTATCTAGCAAAAAAAAAAGTATATTTTTTTTCTGGCATTAAACATACGTAAAAGTCCATTAAAAGGTACATAATTAAAATACAAAACTAAGTTCTTTGGTCAATATATCATTTCAATGCTTTAGAAATTTACTACACATCATTTTTCAAAACAATGCCGTTAAAATCTAATGATTTGTGAAATATTTTTAAATATTTTAATTTTAAACTGTTTTGAGTCTTAGTGGAACAATCAGATGCTTTAATCAGCTAATGCTTCCTTCATGAAGTCATTTAAAATAAGCATAGCCTTCTCCAGTTAGAAGTTAAATGAATTAAGGAAAAAGAGGGCTATCCTCCAGGACTATCATGATAACCACCTGTCAGGATACAACACATTTTATTGTAGGCTACAACAAACCACCAGTGAAATACCATTAATATACAAATTGCAGCATAGTTAGAACTGCAGTCAAGGAAGATGCAGCGTTTTATCCTCAAATTTTACAAATACTAATATTTTTTAATCATGGTGACTGCTGACAAGTTAAGATATGTATCTCCATTTGTTCTATAAATTCCCTTTAGTGCATCCTACAATCTTCAAGGGGGTGCATTATTCACAGAATTAATCATTGCAATTCAATGCCAACATTGCTTTTTGTACAAATGGCAATTTATCTTAGGTAATCACGCAATAGGCTGTAACTAACTGTAATATAAATATTGCCCATTTGTCCCACTGCTCTTCAGACCTGCTACATGATTGCTAATGTTCACAACAGTGCAGTAATTGAATTATAGAACATTAGCTACATGGTTATTATGATTACAAACTGCCACAAAATGGAAGGCCATGAAACAAAATCCCAAATACAGAGTTTACAAAGCAGTATTATACCATATCTTACGCTCCCTTCTCTATGCCCTCCACCTCAAAAAGCCTACAACAGTGATGTCCAAACTGCATGAAAAAGTGCCCTTTGAAACTCTTCATTGTTCTATTTCGTGGAGGCTCTCAAATACTGCAGTTAAAAAAGCCAGTGCCAGACCCATTCCTCTGTTTCTTCTGCCTAGGTCACCTTCTCACAACCAAGTCATTGTATGTCCATTCCCTAGCCCCAAACTTTTATACTTAATTACACCATAATTCCTGGGATAACTTTAACTTCCTACTCCATCTGTGGTGGATATTAAGTGTACACTTCACGTGCTAGGTGTACACTCTGCTTTGTTTTGTCACAATGTAGTTCTCAATGAGCCCTTCATAATGAGCTACCACATCTCAAATTACTGTGATAAGGATCTGCTTTTGAATAAATCGTACTGAAACATGTGGGTAGCCCTTGGGAAAAGAGAAAATCAAATCCATATCTTGCACCATACATAAGAATAAACTCCAAATGTATTAAGGATCTAAGTGTAAAAAAAAAAAAATGAAACCAAACAAGCACTATAAGAAAATGTGGGTAAATTACTCTTTAATCTTTATAGAGGGGAAGGCTTTTTAACCATGATTGAAAATGGAGAGGCACTCATAGAAAATATTGATCATTTTAACTGCATAAAAAAGAGACTTCATGGCAAAAAATACGATTAACAAAGAAAAAAAAAGCTGGGAGAAAATATTATCAACATATACCACAGATAAAGGATTAATATCTTTAATATAAGAACTCTCAAAGATTGAGGAACAATGGATCAAATCCCCAATAGAAAAAAAAGGGTAAAGTACATGAACAGACAATTCACAAACACATACACTCACAGATATGAGGACAAGGAAAACTGAGGAAATCTGACTGAGATCAGTGAATTCTATCAATATCAGTATCCTGGTTGTGACATAGTGCTATACTTTCACAAGATGTTACCATTGGGGAATACTGGGTCAAGGGGACATAGGATTTCTCTGTATTATTTCTTACAATTGCATGTGAATCTACAATTTCCAAATAATAATTTTGAAAAATTGAAAAAAGATAGAACATTCAAAAATAAAAATTAAAAATCCACAGGCACCAACCAGAAGGAGCTAATGTCCAAAGCGAGAACAATTTCAAAAAGAAAATAAATAATTATGTGTCAGATTTCAACCTATAGGATAAAATAAGCATTCATGACTCATAATAATATGAATACATTATTAAATAAATAAATAGAGGAGGGAGAAAAGAGATCGCGTCTTCATAATAGTCTTCAATTTAATAAATTTAAAGGAAAGACGGAAGTAGAGACTCACCATTAGGCAAACAACACAGTAACAAATGCAGAAAAGGTCTACCAATGGGTACTAAAGTTAGTGGTTAAAAGGTTGGAGAGATCTAAAATCTTGAAAAAATTAGAAGAGAAATGGGATTTATATAGTCTCAAAGTATCTCTCCCAAGGTGCTTTTCAGCTTTAACGGGAAAGATCATAACTTTACATTAATGAAACACAGCAGGCACAACTTAAGTGATCAAGGTTAAGATCATCAGTAATAAGAAACACCAACATTGTAAAGTCCTTGGGCACTGAGAGGACACAATATCATTTCCGTGGTATTCTTGCCCAAAATACATAACCTCTCTTCAATCACTAGGAAAAATTGGGAAAATTCAAATTGAGGGACATTCTACAAAATAACTGATTGATGCTTTTCAAAAGTGACAAAAGCCTTAAAAGAAAGGGAAATATTGAGGAACTATTATGGGTTGAAAGAGAGACTAATGAGAAAATTCTGTAACAGGAAAAGGACATTAGGGTGAAAATTTGTGAAATTAGAATTCTATAGTTTAGTTAATAATACTGTACTTTTTTTTTTAATTAAGAGGTTTACATTAGGGAAAGCAAGATGAGGGATACAAGGAAAGTTCGTACTATTTTTTCAACTGTCTTGTAACTAGAATTTATTAAACATAAAGTTAATAAAAATGATCCACATCATTTTTTTTTTCAATCTCTAAGTTCACTTTTGTTTTAAATCATTCTGTTTTAAAATTGTCTTTAGGCTGAGGGATTGCAATATGTTTCTCTACCTGATTAACCTAATCTTTTCACATTTCCTTCTGTAGCACAATTCCTAAAATCAGCGTTTCCCTTCCACATAGTTCATATGCTCCAGGATTGGTACCTAACTGATAAAAGTCAAGCATGTTATCCTATCCCCTGGACATAGTGGTTGACTCAAGGATGGAAATCTCAGCCAACAGAAAGAGATATTGCTAGGTGGCCTTTCCATTCTGAGGGCTGTGGTTTAAAAAGGTGATATTCTGGTACTGTTACAAGCACATCTGATAACATAAAGGAAACTTGACTGGAGATGAGGCTGACACACAGATTAGGAAAGATTCAAGATAATTGCAAAAAATCTGAAGAGGAGTCTTGATAATGTTGCAGAGGCTAAAACTAGATATAGCCCTAGAGCACAGAACCATTAATTTACATGAGCCAATAAATTTCCTTTTTTATTTAGGACAGTTTGAGGTGGGCTCTCTGACCTGTAACATAAAGACTCCAAACCAATAGTTACTTTACACTGTCACTAATATTTATGAACTCCTGTATAGTGTTAGAATCTTTCTCACCATAGTGTAACTACCCATTGATTAGAGTTAGGATAAAAAATGCAACCAATTTTTTTTCATATATATATATATATATATATTTTATGACCCTAGAATATGTCAAATAGTGCAAAGGATACAAAGAAGAATATGAGAGAGTTTCTACTCTCCATGAATGTCCAGTCTCCACAGACATTAAGATATTTACACAATAACTGTAGGGTAGACTATGACACAGTCATAAGCTACAAGTTAAATTTTATAGACTTTCAGACAAATGGGGGATTATGCATGGCTCAGTAAATAAGAAAAGGCTAAATGTAAAAGGTGACATTTGAACGTGACCTTAAGGAATGAGTGGAATTTGGAAATATGGATGTAGAGGAGGGAAGTTCAAGAGTAGAGAAAAACATAGCAAGGCTCAGAGGCTTCCTTCAACATGAGAAGGTCTGCTATTTTTTATTTTATATGTAAAAGTTGGTATAAGATTTTGAATGAAAAAAGGGTTCCTGTACAATTTTTCAAAGTTAATTTATTTTCACATAAGGAGATAAAGGCCTAGAAGGGGGAAAGTGATTTACCCAAGGTCACTGAGTTAATGGCAGAGGTGTAGCTAGTTTGTGAAAATCAAGAGATAGAGTGAGCAACAGTTAAGCTTCGCTTTGAATCATACCAAGGTCGTTCACTAAATGTTTGGTCTTGGGCTATTTGCTAAATTTTTGAGAGCCTTGGCCTTCTCAATGAAAAAAAGAATAAGAAGCTAACTACTTTACAAACCTAGACACAGCTGATTGGTCTCGAGAATAGCACCCAAGCAGGACACACCCATGTATAAACTGAGCACAAAGATAGCCAACTGTTGAAGTGGCTCGGCATTAACTCTGACCACAGGGAATGGTAATAAACCAATTCAGTCAAAATACCTCTTGGAAAGTAAAAATGTCAGATCAATAAAGAGAAAGTGTATCATTCAGCTCAGGTTACTGTTCCAACCAATAATGACTAATTTCCCTATTTTCTATTAAGTCCAGTACACATCCCAATGTCAGGAATTTTGGAATCTGTAGTGATAATGTGGCAAATGAGGCAATTTATTCTGTCTTTTCAGTACATTTCTACCACTAAAGGTAATCTGTGATTATATTTTCCTTGAAATCCAAAGGAATTTTAACAGCTTAATTCATGTATTCTTACTAAACAGTATTATTATTATTAGGAAGTACTAATATACAGCAGAAGCAATGAAGGAGACAGAAGAGTCAAGGTAACGTAAAGTAAAATTACATACGAGCACTCATTACATCCCAGAACAATGCATTCGCTATCATTAATCTTCACGGTAACCTAGCGAGATAGGACTCATTTTGCAGATGAAGAAACTGAAGCTTAGATGGTTAAATAAACTGCCTCAAAACCATAAAATCAAATAAGTGAAGTTATTTTCTTTCCACCACACCATGCAGCATAAAGAAAGCATTCCTCTGCTTTTAGCTTTGTGTGAGGCCCAGTTACCCCAAAACTGATCTTTACCTCCATTCCTTGCTTTCAAACACTATCATTCTGTATTAAGGTGCAGATCATTTGTGGTGAATCAAAGCTTAACAGATTACTCATTGCTAATTAAATAGCCTGATTCTGTCCACTGAAGCTAATGCATTAAAGTATTTAATGTTTGTTTGGTAAACTGCTTTATTAAATGCTCCTTTGACTTTTATTAGTAATAAACATTAAGCATTTATGGCCTGTGAAAGCAGCTTCCGACCCAGCTTATGCTGTTACTATTTACAGTTTGTTAATGAAATACCATTAACTTCCTTCAAATCAAAAGTTGTCTTTGTTCTCTTTAACTTTTATTGTATGGCACAAAGAATAACTCACTAAAATTTGGATGAACTATGATTTTGCTAGTGGTCTTTCTACAAAGCAAATGATACTTTGCTAAACCCAGCATGTCTCAGGATTCAATGACTAGGCTCCAGGCCAAACATAGACCTTTCTTGGCCTCACACCCTCTTCTGACTGCACTATGGTCTTACTTGGGTGCTCCAGGTTTCAGCCCTAACAACTAAGCCAAATAATTTTGACTCTCTCACTTTTACTGTGATTTGACTCCTCTGTAACCTGAACTTTTCAATTAACCCTTTTATTCCCTCTGTCTCACTTTGATCTTTCTGCTGTTTGGTTGAAAACCGGGGATCCTCAAATGAACCCCTGAAGGTACTAAAAATGAGGAAATGAAACTAATTGCCGAAGTGACTGATTAATTCATCCTCTGAAGTTAGTTATATTTCCCACTCACTTAATAGGCAGCAGCATTTGGGAATGTTCTGACCTTTCAAGGAAGCCACCTACCACATAAACTACAGATTAAGGAAAAAGTACAGTCCCTAAAGCGCTGTGTCAGTGCTCAAAGAGAATGTCAACAGACCCCCGAAAGCCAAATGCCTTGTTCAAAAATTCAGTTAATGCAACACTTTGAGTAGACGGACACACATTTTGAAAACTTGCTTTACCTGTGTTTACATTATGAACATCTGAAGGATAATTTATTAAACGGAGGTATTTTAGTCCAAATTTCCTCTGTGACTGTTGGAAAAAATTACAGTAGCTGCAAACATTGATTGATACTGAGAATGAATGATTTGTATTGATATAGGGAAGGGACAATTCACCCTAGGAATACAAAATAGCTGCCTGGGTATCTGTAAAGTTTCTATGTCATGTGATGTCATTAGGTAGTCAAAATGAAGCAGAGACCCTCAGATGTGGATGAGGAAAATCATATATATTTTTCTTATTGAACACTATTATTAGCTTTGTGCAAAATCTGTCCTTGCTTTGTGTTGGTCTTCAGGAAGAAATTGCTCTAGGCATCTGACATAAATCAAAGCTGTAGTGTTTTATTTATTTAGTTAGTTTTGCTTTAGTCTTTTAAATGCAGGTAAAGAACTAACAAAAATATTCATTTCATGTACTTGTCAGTTTATATGATAAACAGTTCCAAGGTAATCATTTATAGGTTTTTTTCAGTATAAAATGAAAGAGGGCAATGGACAAACTCGGAACTGGAGAGTGGTGATGGGGGGCACAAAATGATGAATGTAATTACTGTCAATGAATTGTACATATAAAAAATGTTGAAATGGCAAATGTTTTATTATATATATATATATATACATATATATATATACCGTAGTAAAATTTTAAAAAATCACCAGATAATAAAATGAAAGAAGTAAACATAAGCACAGAAACAAAGCTGTGGGTTACTTTACTTTTGGGGGTTTTACTTCGTGGATTACTATTCAAATGCCAAAATAAACCTTCTTTTATTTTTATATTTGAGAATGGAAGATTTCATTTCTCACTTTAAACACAAGAATCCTGGAAGGTAAAAGAATCATTTTTTTAAAAGTGTATATATATCACTATTAAAACCTAGGTGGATTTTATTGCCTGTTATATACTTTAGAAATTTCATTCAGATGCCCTCATAGCACCTTAGAAATCCTGATAGCCTTGTATCATTCTATGACATAGGTATAATGCCATAAATCCTATTGTAAAATGTCTCACTATGGCATAAATTCATCCATACTATATATACAAGCAGCTAAGTCTATCCTACCTCTTCTAAGACCTAGAACATTGTTTTCCAATCAACTTACTGTGTGGGTCATACTTTAAAATGGACCCCATTTATTTGGCCTATTCCCCTTGAGTCACTAAAATTGATCAGCCCCCTTGGACAGGATATGAGTTACCCCTCCAACTGACTCGTTCTCTTGCCTGCACATATAGCTAAGACTAACACTGAACATATTGTGAAGAAACGACTGAAAACAACGTAACCTAATACCAATATTGAAATATAGTACTCAACGAAAGTTCTCCTAACTCCTCTTATACAATCACTACCTAATCGGCACATAATGTATAAAGACGCAATATATAATAATAACAATATAAAGGAGAAAAGGCGGAGAAGTATAAAAGCGTAGTGTTTATATACTATTCAAAAACTAAGTAGGCAGTATTCAAACTAGGTTGTTATGAGGTTAAGATGCTAATAGTAATCCTCAAGGTAACCACTAAGAAAATAAAAAATATACAGAAAAAGAAAAGAATCAAAATGGTACCCTACAAAAATCTTTCGTTACGAATAACTACTTTAAATGTAAATGGATTAAGCTCTGCTATTAAAATGCAGACCAGCAGACTGAATATCAAAACATGATACATCTATGTGTTATCTACGATAGACTCACTTGAAATAAAAAGGCAGAAAGAGGTTGAGAGCAAAAGGATGGAAAGAGAATGCATGCAAACTGTAACCAAAAAAGTACTGCTGTATTTAAGTTATTGTCAGACAAAATAGGCCTTAAGTCAAAGAAGTTTACAATAGAAAATGCAGGATATATCAATAAAAGGCACAATGCAGCAAGAAGATATAAAAAATTATATGCAACCAATAATAGAGCTGCAAAACATAGGAAGCAAAAATTGACAGAATTGAAGGGAGAAATATACATTTCTACTTGGACACAAATATACTTAGAGATATCAATACCTCACTTTTGATAAGGAACAGAATATCTATACAGATCAACAAGGAAATAGAGGATTTGAACAACACTACAAACCAATTAGACCTAACAGATATATACAGAACACTTCATCCAACAACATCAGAATTGCCACATATACATATGAAACCTGGACAATGAAAAAGGAAGACCAAAGAAGAATTGACACATTAAAATTGTAATGTTGGTGAAGAATACTGAATATACCAGGAACTGCAAGAAAAATGAACAAATCAATCTTGGAGGAAGTACACCTGGAATGCCCTCAGAAGTAAGGATGGCGAGGTGGGGCCAAGATGGTGGAATAGACAGATGCTTCTGGCGAGCCCTCTTATAAAAAAGACCCCAAAAAACAAGTGAAACGAGTATACTTATGACAAGCTAGGAGCCTGAACATCAGAGGCAAGGTTAGAAAATGAACTGAAGGGAAGGGGGAGGAAGAGACGGTTCAGAAGCAGAGAGGAGTTACCGGACCTGAACTGCTGGGAGGCCTCAGGCACCATCCCCAGGAGCAGCTATGGCAGGCTGGTACTAGCACTCAGCCATAGTTTCCTCAGGGGGAAGCAGCCAGCCACTCAGCCTACTCACACCTCCAGAACCAAAAAAGAACAGTACTCTCAGAAAAAGCTAAGAACTTGCATATATTTTACCACGCCCCCCCCACCCCCAAGCTGGCTTCAGTGACTGTTGATTTCCCTGGGCCTGAGATAGGCCCTGTTGAGTGCCGAGAGCCATCCTCCCAGCCTTGTAGAAGGAATAAATTTGCAATTGGGGGGAAAAGATAATTTGTCAGCTCCACTATCCGGGGGAGCTCTGAACAGAAGCAGCTCCTGTCCAGGCATAAACGGTCCATAGACTTTGAGTAACTTTTGCCTCTGCATGGACTTGTGTGGGCCTATTTCAGGAGAATAGGCCCTTGTTGGCAGACTCCGACCATTTCAGTTGTGCCATGGAGAGGTGGGTGTTTGATGTTTGACATTGCTTTGCCTATTAAACAGGCTCTTCACTTACCCACATCAGAGACCTAAGGACCAGTGGCTCTACTCCCGTCACCCGGCCACCCGTGACAGGGGTCCAAGGATAACTGGTATCTCCCAGTCCTTACAACCAAAAATATTGAGGTCCCATGGTCCATCTGCAGAACCCACCCACTGTATGCTCTAGAGAACAGGGACACACTTTCCTCAGAGACACTTAGGGGATGATTCTCAGCCCCTTGCCTTGTTTGGAGTGTGACTCCCTGCTGGAACAAGATACCGGTACCTACACCAATCACCCTTGCCCCCTTAAGACTGTACAACAGAGCCTATATCACACACTTGATGATCAGCTACCTGGACACCTGAGCTGGATTCATGCAAGAAAAGTAAGTGGACTCCTAGACAGATATACCTAATAACAGCTCTAGCCATCTGAGGACAGGACGTCAGAACTCCAAAGGCAAAAATAATCAAGCTAGCTCACTCGAGCAACCCACTGGGCATATCAAAACAAAATAAAGCAAGAAGCTATGACGCAGTAAGCAAACATAAAAAAAAAAACTAATACAATAACATAAATGGCTCAGAGACAACAGTCAATATCAAGTCACATAAAGATACAGACCATGATTGCCTCAACAAGCTCTCAAAACAAAGATTCAAGGGATTTTCTAGATGGAAGTACATTCCTAGAATTACCAGAGGCAGAATACAAAAGATTAATATACACAACCCTTCAAGACATCAGGAAGGAAATCAGGCAATATGCAGAACAAGCCAAGGAACACACAGATAGAGCAATTGAAGAAATGAAAAAGATTATTCAGGAACATAATGAAAAATTTAATAAGCTGGAAAAATCCATAGACAGCAATCAGAAATTCAGAAGATTAACACTAAAATTACAGAAGAAGACAACTCAGTAGAAAGTCAGAGGAGCAGAATTGAACAAGTGGAAGGCAGAATTTCTGAACTTGAAGATAAACCACTTGGCATCAATACATTTGAAGGAAAATCAGATAAAAGAATTTAAAAAAATGAAGAAACGTTAGGAATCATGTGGGACTCGATCAAGAGAAATAACCTATAAGTGATTGGAGTACCAGAACAGGTAGCATTAACAGAAAACACAGAGACAATTGTTGGAGATCTGTTGGCAGAAAACTTCCCTGATATCATGAAAGATGAGAAGATATCTATCCAAGATGCTCATCGAACTCCACATAAGGTAGATCTTAAAAGAAAGTCACCAAGACATATTGTAATCAAACTTGCCAAAACCAAAGATAAAGACAGAATTTTAAGAGCTGCTAGGGATAAACAAAAAGTCACCTACAAAGGAGAGCCAATAAGAATAAGCTCCGACTACTTGGCAGAAACTGTGCAGGCAAGAAGGCAATGGGATGACTTATATAAAGCATTGAAGGAAAAAAATTGCCAGCCAAGAATCATATATCCAGCAAAACTGTCTCTCAAATATGAAGGTGAAATTAGGACATTTCCAGATAAAAAGAAGTTTAGGGAATTCGTGAAAACCAAACCAAAACTAGAAGAAATACTAAAGGGAGTTCTTTGGTTAGAAAATCAAATAATACAAGGCATCAACCCAAGACTAGGACACTGGGCAGAGCAATCAGAAGTCAACCCAGACATGGAAATCACAAAAATAAATCAAGATAAAAAAAAATGCTCAAAACAGGGAAACAGCAATGTTATTATGTAAAAGAAGACCACATTAAAACAATAAAGAGGGACTAAGAAATGTAGTCACAGATCTTTCATATGGAGAAGAAGACAAGGTGATACAAAGAAATAAAAGTTACATTCAAATTTAGAAAAATAGGGGTTAATAATAAGGTAACCACAAAGGAGACAAATTATCCTACACATCAAAATAAAATACAAGGAAAAACAGACTCAGCAGAAACACTAATATAATGTAAAAGCAAGACGTAAACAGATCTGTTTCCAAATAACAAAGCTGCATCCCAGAACAAAGCTCAAGAATATGTACAGGAATACAAAAATATCCAGCACCTAAGAAGGTAAAGATAACAATGTCTGGAACCCAATTATGGATTACCAGGCATGCAAAGGGGAAGGAAAATACAACCAATAGTTAGGAAGATAATCAATCATTAAAATCAACACAGAAATCAGCAGAAACACAATCAACAACATCAAATATGAGGAAAGGACAATATATAAAGGTAATCTACTAAAAAAAAAAGGCACATAAAATTAAGTGGGAAAAAGAAACTGTCAACAACACACAAAAAAAAGTCATCAAAGCGATAGCACTAAATTCATAAAAAGAAAAAAAAGTTCTTTTTTTCTTTACCTATCCATAATTACCCTGAATGTAAATAGACTAAATGCACCAATAAAGAGACAGTGGCAGAATGGATTAAAAAACACGATCCGTCTATATGCTGCTTAAAAGAAACACACCTTAGGCTCAGAGACAAAAACAAACAAAAACTGAAAGGATGGAAAAAAATATATCAAGCAAACAACAATCAAAAAAGATCAGGAGGGGCAATATTAATGTCTGACAAAATAGACTTTAAGGTTAAATCCATCAGAAAGGATAAGGAAGGGCACTATATAATAATTAAAGGGACAATACGCCAAAAAGATATAACCATATTAAATACTTATGCACCCAATGACAGGGCTGCAAGATACATAAAACAAACCCTAACAGCATTGAAAAGTGGGATAGGCAGCTCCAAAATTTATAGTAGGAGACTTCAACAGCCACTTTCAGTGAAGGACAGAACATCCAGCAAGAAGCTCGATAAAGACACAGAAGATGAAAATGCCACAATCAACCAACTTGACCTAATAGACACATACACAACACTCCCCCCAACAGCAGCCAAGTATACTTTTCTTTCTAGTGCACATGGAACATTCTCTAGAATAGATCATATATTAGGTCATAAAGCAAGCCTTAGCAGAATCCTAAACAGTGAAATATTACAAAGCATCTTCTCTGACCATAAGGCCAAAAAAGTAGAGATCAATAACAGAAAAAGCAGGGAAAAGAAATCAAACACCTGGAAACTGAACAATACCCTGCTCAAAAAAGACTGGATTATAGAAGACATTGAGGATGGAATAAAGAAATTCAGAGAATCCAATGAGAATGAAAACACTTCCTATCAGAACCTTTGTGGTGCAGCGAAAGCAGTGCTCAGAGGCCAATTTATATCAATAAATGCACACATACAAAAAGAAGAAACAGCGAAAATCAAAGAATTATCCCTACAACTTGAACAAACAGAAAGAGAACAACAAAAGAAACCCTCAGGCACCAGAAGGGAACAAATAATAAAAATTAGAGCAGAACTAAATGAAATAGAAAACAAAAACAATTGAAAGAATTAACAAGACCAAAAGCTGATTCTTTGAAAAAATCAACAAAATTGATAAACCACTGGCCAATCTGACAAAAGAAAAACAGGATAGGAAGCAAATAACCCGAATAAGAAATGAGATGGGCGATATTACAACAGACCCAACTGAAATTAAAAGAATCATATCAGATTATTATGAAAAATTGTATTCTAACAAATTCGAAAACCTAGAAGAAATGGATGAATTTGTAGAAACACACTACCTACCTAAACTAACACAAACAGAGGTAGAGCAATTTAATAGGCCCATAAAAAAAGAAGAGATTGAAAAGGTAATCGAAAAACTCCCAACAACAACAACAAAAAAAGCCCTAGCCTGGACGGCTTCACTGCAGAGTTCTACCAAACTTTCAGAGAAGAGTTAACACCACTACTACTGAAGGTATTTCAGAGCATAGAAAAGGATGGAATACTACCAAACTCATTCTATGAAGCCACCATATCCCTGATACCAAAACCACGTAAAGAGACCATGAAAAAAGAAAATTACAGACCTATATCCCTCATGAACTTAGATGTAGAAATCCTTAACTAAATTCTAGCCATTAGAATTCAAGAACATATCACAAAAGATTCACCATGACCAAGTGGGATTCCTGCCAGGTGTGCAGGGATGGTTCAACATTAGAAAAACAATGTAGTTAATCATATAAATAAAACATAAGACAAGAACCATATAATTTTATCAATTGATGCAGAAAAGGTACTTGACAAAGTTCAACATTCATTCATGATAAAAACTCTCAGCAAAATAGGAATAGAAGGAAAATTCCTTGGCATAATAAAGGGCATTTACACGAAGCCAACAGCCAACATCATCCTAAATGGAGAGAGCCTAAAAGCATTCCCCTTGAGACTGGGAACCAGACAAGGATGCCCTTTATCATCACTCTTATTCAACATTGTGCTGGAGGTCCTAGCCAGGCCAATTAGGCTAGATAAAGAAATAAAGGGCATCCAGATTGGCAAGGAAGAAGTCAAACTGTCTCTATTTGCAGATGACATGATCTCATACACTGAAAACTCTAAGGAATCTGCCAGAAAACTACTGAAACTAATAGAAGAGTTCAGCAGAGAGTCAGGATACAAGATAAACATACAAAAATCAGTTGAATTCCTCTACACCAACAAAAAGAACATCAAAGAGGAAATCACCAAATCAATACCATTTACAGTAGCCCCCAAGACGATAAAATACTTGGGAATAAATCTTACCAGAGATGTAAAAGATTTATACAAAGAAAACTACAAAACACTTCTGCAAGAAACCAAAAGAGAACCGCATAAGTGGAAAAACATACCCTGATCATGGATAGGAAGACAGCACTGTAGAAAGGTCTATTTTACCGAAAGCGATCTATACATTTAATGCAATTCTGATCCAAATTCCAATGACATTTTTTAAAGTGATGGAGAAACAAATCACCAACTTCATATGGAAGGGAAAGAGGTCCGGGATAAGTAAAGCATTACTGAAAAAAGAAGAACAAAGTGGGAGGCCTCACTTTACCTGATTTTAGAACCTATTATACCGCCACAGTACTCAAAATAGCCTGGTACTGGTAACAACAGATACATAGACCAATGGAACAGAATTGAGAATCCAGACATAAATCCATCCACATATGAGCAGTTAATATTTGACAAAGGCCGCAAAACAGTTAAATGGAGACAGTCTTTTTAACAAATGGTGCTGGCATAACTGGATATCCATATGCAAAAAAAAAATGAAACAAGACCCATACCTCACTCCATGCACAAAAATGAATTCAAAATGGATCAAAGACCTAAATATAAAATCTAAAATGATAAACATCTTGGAAGAAAAAATCGGGACAAAATTAGGAGCCCTATTTAATACATGGCATGAACAGTATACAAAACATTACTAACAATGCAGAAGAAAAACTAGATAACTGGGAGCTCCTAAAAATCAAACACCTATGCTCACCCAAAGACTTCAACAAAAGAGTAAAAAGATTACCTACAGACTTGGAAAAAGTTTTTAGCTATGACATTTCTGATCAGTGCCGGATCTCTAATATCTACTTGATACTGCAAAAACTCAACTATAAACAGACAAATAATCCAATTAAAAAATGGGCAGAAGATATGAATAGACGCTTCACTAAAGAAGACATTCAGGTAGCTAACAGATACATGAGGAAATGTTCACGATCATTAGCCGTTAGAGAAATGCAAATCAAAACTACAATGAGATTTCATCTCACTCCAACAAGGCTGACATTAATCCAAAAAACACAAAATAATAAATGTTGGAGAGGTTGTGGGGAGACTGGAAGACTTCTACACTGCTGGTGGGAACGTAAAATGGTACAACCACTTTGGAAATCTATTTGGTGCTTCCTTAAAAAGCTAGTAATAGAACTACCAAACGATCCAGCAATCCCACTCCTTGGAATATATCCTAGAGAAATAAGAGTCTTTACACGAACACATATATGCACACCCATATTCATTGCAGTACTGTTTACAATAGCAAAAAGATGGAAGCAACCAAGGTCCCTGTCAATGGAGGAATGGATAAATTATAGTATATTCACACAATGGAATACTACTCATTGATAAAGAACAATGATGAATCTGTGAAACATTTCATAACATGGAGGAACCTGGGAGGCATTATGCTGAGTGAAATTAGTCAGTTGGAAAAGGACAAATATTGTATGAGACAACTATTATAACAACTCGAGAAAAAGTTTAAACAGAGAAGAAAATATTCTTTGATGGTTATGAGAGGGCGGAGGGAGGGAGGGAGGGTGGGAGAGGAGCATTCACTAATTAGATAGTAGATAAGAACTGCTTGAGGTGAAGGGAAAGACAACACACAATACAGGTGAGGTCAGCACAATTGGCCTAAACCAAAACCAAAGAAGTTTCCTGAATAAACTGAATGCTTCGAAGGCCAGCGTAGCAGGGGCAGGGGTCTGGGGACTATGGTTTCCAGGGACATCTAAGTCAATTGGCATAATAAAATCTATTAAGAAAACAATCTGCATCCCACTTTGGAGAGTGGCGTCTGGGGCCTTAAACGTTAGCAAGCGGCCATCTAAGATGCACCAAGTGGTCTCAACCCAGCTGGATCAAAGGAGAATGAGGAACACCAGGGACACAAGGTAATTTCGAGCCCAAGAGACAGAAAGGGCCACATAAACCAGAGACTACATCATCCTGAGACCAGAAGAACTAGATGGTGCCTAGCTACAACCGATGACTGCCCTGACAGGGAACACAACAGAGAACCCCTCAGGGAGCAAGAGAACAGCGGGATGCAGACCCCAAGTTCTCATAAGACCAGACTTAATGGAATGAGACTGAAGGACCCTGGTGGTCATGGCCCCCAGACCTTCTGTTGGCCCAGGACAGGAACCATTCCCGAAGCCAACTCTTCAGACATGGATTGGACTGGACAATGGGTTGGAGAGGGATTCCGGTGAGGAGTGAGCTTCTTGGATCAGGGCGACACTTGAGACTATGTTGGCATCTCCTCCCTGGAGGGGAGATGAGAGGATAGAGGGGTTTAGAAGCTGGTGAAAAGGACGTGAAAATAGTGGAGGGAGAGAGCGGGCTGTCTCATTGGGGGAGAGTAATTGGGAATGTGTAGCAAGGTGTACATAGGTTTTTGTGTGAGAGACTGACTTGATTTGTAAACTTTCACTTAAAACACAATAAAAATTATATATAAAAAAGTAATCCTCCAAGGATATCATGATTCCCATTTCATAGATGAAGAAACCCAGAGTCAGAAAGATTAGGAAACTTAGCTAAGATCACGCAGCAAAGCAGAGATTCAAACCTAAAAATCCCTGGTTACTCAGTCCATTCTTCTTCTATCGTGCCAGACAGGATCCTAGGAGCACCCAGAATCATTTATAGTTGTTGAATGAAATTCTGCCCATTTGGGATCCATTGGAGCCAGGGGCGAGTAGACTGCATGATGCAGTTCTGAAGAAAGAGTCTTTGTGGGAGCAAGATTGAAAATGCACCAGTAAAGAGACAGCCTGAGACCAGAAGAACTAAATGGTGCCAGCCTGTAAACCGATGACTGCTCTGACAGGCAACACAACAGAGAACCTCTGAGGGAGCAGTGGGATGTGGACCCCAAATTCTCGTAAAAAGACCAGACTTAATGGTCTGACTGAGACTAGAAGGACCCCAGTGGTCATGGCCCCCAGACATTCTGTCGGCCCTGGACAGGAACCATTTCCAAAGCCAACTCTTCAGACAG
This sequence comes from Loxodonta africana, assembly GCF_030014295.1. NCBI lineage: Eukaryota > Metazoa > Chordata > Mammalia > Proboscidea > Elephantidae > Loxodonta > Loxodonta africana. The sequence goes on from NC_087369.1 coordinate 150,239,907, forward strand.
GGATTGGACTGGACAATGGGTTTGGAAAGGGATGCTGGTGAGGAGTGAGCTTCTTGGATTAGGTGGACACTTGAGACTATGTTGGCATCTCCTGTCTGGAGGGGAGATGAGAGGGTAGAGGGGGTCAGAAGCTGGCAAAATGGACACGAAAAGAGAGAGTGGAAGGAGGGAGCAGGCTGTCTCATCGGGGGAGAGGAATTGGGAGTATGTAGGAAGGTGTATATAAGTTTTTGTGTGAGAGACTGACTTGATTTGTAAACTTTCACTTAAAGCACAATAAAAATTAAAAATAAAAAAGAATCTGAGTCCTGTGTCTAATTACTTTGGTTATTACTTAAAAGTAGAATTGGTGGTTCATATGGTAATTCTGTGTTCAAAGTTTTGTGGAAATGCCAAAATGTTTTGGGCAACTGTATTACACTATTTTTCATTCCCACCAGTAATGAACAAGGGTTCCAATTCTCCACATCATCACAATACTTGTTGTTTTCTGTTTTTCTGATAATTGCCATCCTACAAAAACCAAAAACAAACCCATTGCCTTGGAGTCAATTCTGACTCATAGCTACCCTATAGGACAGAGTAGAACTGCCCTGTAGGGTTTCCAAGGAGTGGCTGGTGGATTCCCATTGCTGACCTTTTGGTTAGCAGCTGAGCTCTTAACCACTGCACCACTAGGGTTCCATCACCATCCTAGTGTGGATGAAACAGTATCTCTTTGTGGTTTTGATTTGCAATTCCCTAATGACTAATGAAAGGAAAACCTGGTGGTGTAGTGGTTAAGAGCTACGGCTGCTTACCAAAAGGTCGGTAGTTTAAATCCACCAGGCCCTCCTCGGAAACCCTGTGGAGCAGTTCTACCCTGTCCTATAGGGTTGCTATGAGTCAGAATCGACTTGACAGCAAAGGGTTAATGGCTAATGATGCTGAGCATTTTTCTCTGTGCTTCTTGGCCATTTAGCTTCGGAGAGATGTCTATTTAAATTCTTTGCTCATGTTTTAGGGAAGCCCTGGTGGTATACCACTGCTAAAGAAAAGTGACAGTGAACAGCAGTGAGTCAGGAACTGGAGCAGGTGGACTGGGCACCCCCCGAAGTGGCAACCATATCTTTCTCAAAGAGCCAAAAGCTTTTAATTTTGATGAAGTCCACTTTGTCTGTTCTTTTTTTTTCTTTTTTAACTTGTATTTTTGGTGTCATATCTAAGAATCCATTGTCAAATCCAAAATCATGAAAATTTTCCCTTAGTTGTTCTTCTAAGCGTTTTATAGATTTAGGTCTTAAATTTAGATCAGTAATTCATTTTCAGTTAATTTTTTATGTGATGTAAGGTAAGGATCCAACTACATTCTACCACCGCTGAAATTAAAAAAAGACTTAAATAAGTGGAGGGGCATCCCATGTCAATTCTTCTTCCATCTTCCTTATTCATTGTCCAGCTTTCACACGTGTATTATGCGATTGAAAATACCATGGCTTCAGTCAGGCGCACCTTAGTCTTCAAGGCGACATCTTTGCTTTTCAACACTTTAAAGAGGTCTTTTGCAGCAGATTTGCCCAACGGAATGTGTCATTTGATTTCTTGACTGCTGCTTCCATGGGTGTTGATTATGAATCCAAGTAAAATGAAATCCTCGACAACTTCAATCTTTTCTTTGTTTATCATGATGTTGCTCATTGGTTCAGTTGTGAGGATTCTTGTTTTCCTTATGTTGAAGTGTAATCCATAGTGAAGCCTGTGGTCTTTGATCTTCATCAGTAAGTGCTTCAAGTCCTCCTCACTTTCAGCAAGCAAGGTTGTGTCTTCTGCATAAGGCAGGTTGTTAATGAGTCTTCCTCCAATCCTGATGCCTTGTTCTTCATGTAGTCTAGCTTTCACACTTCCTTGATCAATATAAATAAATTTTCCTTTGATTTATATACATATACCTTGGTTCACTTTTCTAGAAATCATTTCATTTTTTAAAATAATTTTTGAATGGAAAAATTGAATAGGTCCATCGATAAAACTAATCAGGTGAGTAATAAATAAATGTCTTCAAAGTGCATAATTTTAATGAATTTTAGTGTTCTCTTTTACCCTGAAAAGTGCCTCAATTTATACGGCAAATCATGTGGTTATGCTGGCTGTCACTGTGAGGTGACAGGTTGGTGGGGATGCCACTACCAAAATTTGTTAAAATCTACTTCGAAAAACAAACACACCTTTTGTTTTTACCTATGCTACTGTCCTACTCGAATAAGCAGGAAATGAACAGTCAAGTGAATTCCAGTTTCATACATAGAAACAGTCAATGAATGTTCACTAATTAAGTGATATGGTATGTAGATATCCTGTTAACAGGGCTTTCTACTAATTTAGCTTGACATTTCATTTTATTCTTGATAGAAAGTCCAAATATTCATTAATAGATTATTCTTCGAGTCTAGCATCAAATAAATCTATATATCCATTTTAATACGTTAACTTCTTTTATAAAATTAAATTTAAATGAGATATCTTTGGTTCAAAAACATCATATAATTGGCTTGACCCAATGTTTCACTTGAAAGTTTTTGTGACAAAAAGAATCAAAATGGTCTGTGAATCAAGAAGAGTCATGTTAAAGCTCTTCTTTTTCATCTTTTCAAAGTTACTTGGAAAGGGGCAAATGACCACATTTGGTTCGTATAACCATAAACAACAGCACTAACATTTCAGCTTTTGTAATTGACGATAGGAACAATTCCTGAAGGTTTCAATTGACTTTTACCCAACCAATTTTTCTGACAAATGCAGCCTATGTTTATCCCTCCACTCTTTGCTTTCTCTTCGCTTACATGCAAAACACAAATAAGTACATGATTTAAATTCCTACAAAATTTTCTTCTGATTGTTTTTAGCTAGAAACATTGGCTCATCACCAATATTATAATTTCCTACTGAGATTAAAAAGGATTTTTTTTAGATTATAATTTTGTCGATTAAGTCCAAAGAAAAACTTGATTCCTTTGCTATAGATTCTGACGTTAACTTTAGAACAACCATCTCATAAACGGATATGGATGTTTGACAAGAAGAAAAAATATATAGCCACTGGGGAAATAAAGCATATTTCCTCCCCATTTTATAAATGGTTTCTTCCTTAAATCAGCCCATCATTAAAAAATAAAATACAAAATAAATAAAGGTGGTACCTAAGTCAGATTGTAATATATTCTTTGAAATTCTCCATCAGAAGATATATGAAGATGTTTTGAGGATGTTTGCAACTTATCACATTTCCATTTGGTTTCCTTGGCTTGTTGAGTAATCTGTTCCATAATGTGTTTTTATAATTGAGGGAGATGAAAAGTGAAATTGATAAAGATGCATAATTGGTTTCTCTTTTTATTGAGTGCTTCTGTTCTGATTTTTATGCTGTCTTCCTGTAGAATGTTAAAATTCAAAGAAGACTTTGCAGATGGTATTTAAAATGTTTTTCTCTAAGCTGTTTCTGTCCACGGTATTATGTTCGATGTCTTATAAGAAATAATTAGCGTCTTGAGAAGCAAGATGATGTTGATATAGGTTTTTTTTTTTTTCCTGGCTTGAATAAATGAAACATAAATGGACATTTTAGAAGTGATTCACATGGCTTCAGTTATAATCAAATGTTTTATTCAATCCCCAAAAATGTGGATGAAACCCCCAAGTATTTTTTGAACCACAAAAAAAAAAAAGTTTCCTCTGATAACAAAGAGCTTTGGTTTCAAAGATTTCTGAGGGGGATATATAGGCATTAAATGATAATTCTGTTTAGTTAGATCACATAATGTTTCTACATCTGGTCTGCAGATACCTGTGCTGCTGCACTCAAGGAAAGAAGCGTTTATCATTTTTTATAATTATTGGCCTATTTTATAATTATTGGCCCAGATAATTCAAGGGATTGCACAAATAATCATCCCAATTAAGCAGGTAATTGAAGTGCAAATCAAAGTCCTTAACTTGGTTTTGTGACCCATCCCTGGTCCTTGAATATCTCAAAATCCTCAAAACAAATTAATTTGAATACAGTAGATGACAGAATGATAGATGATATATAATCAAGAGAAAGTAGTATCATGAAGAAAACCCTTGTGGCCTAGTGGTTAAGTGCTACGGCTGCTAACCAAAGGGTCGACAGTTCAAATCCGCCAGGCACTCCCTCGAAACTCTATGGGGCAGTTCTACTCTGTCGTATAGGGCCATTATGAGTCAGAATTGACTCGACGGCATTGGGTTTGGTTTTGGTTTTGGTTTAGCGTCATGAAATATAAAAGCTATGTTGTTGTTAGGTTCCGTTGAATCAGTTCTGACTCATAGCTAGCCCATGTACAAAAGAACGAAACACTGCCCAGTCCTGTGCCATCCTCATAATCGTTGTTATGCTTGATAAAAGCTATACAGTACTATAACTACCTACTGAAGTCTTTTGAGTGACCTGATTAAATAATCCACACTAGATTGCTTCAAATATAATGCAAATTAGTGACAAAAATGACATGGCAGCCTCTGGATTGTAATAGGCCAACTTCCTGAAAAAAAAAAAAAACTTCCTAGCACAGGTAAATCAAGTTCATTTGGTAATTCCTTATGTGCATACATATATACTTAGTTCCTCATGTGAGCTCAGAGACACAGTATGTAATTTGAGTGTGACATAATATAAGCAAAGGCTATTCTGGCAGTTAAGATTCCTTTATTACTTGGTAAGACAACAATAAACACGCACGCATATTTTTAACTGAGCTAGAGAAAGTTTATTAAGCAATTTATATACAAATGTTGTTGTTGTTGTTGTTCAGTCGATTCTGACTCATGGTGACCCCATGTTTGCAGAGCAGAACTGCTCCATAGGGTTTTCAAGGCTGTGACCTTTTGCAAGCAGATCACCAGGCCTGTCTTCCAAGGCACCTCTGGGTGGGTTCAAATCACGAACTTTTAGGCTAGTAGTTGAGTACTTAATTGTTTGTGCCACCCAGAGACTCCCTGATGTCCCCATCACTTGAAATATTTCCATGATCTTTACTTTTTTCTCAAAGGAAGTACAAGTAACATTTTGATATAATTAAAGTTTATAGAAGTATGAAGGTAAATTTTTATTTCTTAGGTTTTATATTATAAACCGGTGGCTTGGTGGTTAAGAGCTCAGGCTGCTAACCAAAAGGTTGGCAGTTCAAATCCACCAGCCACTCCTTGGAAACCCTATGAGGCAGTTCTACTCTGTCCTCTAGGGTCACTATGAGTCCAAATCGACTCAACGGCAATGGGTATATTATAAACCAGTTGCTGTCAATAGCTTCAGAATCTTGATCGATGTATCTCTCTCTTTATACCTAGAATTGTACAAATGACGAATGTACACACATGTCATACATTATATATTCAAGATAAACTAGTAAAACCAGTTGCTGGCCGAGTCAATTCCAACTAATGGCAACCCCATGTGTGTCAGAGTAGAACTGTGCTCTGTTGGGTTTCCACTGGTTGATTTTTTTCAGAAGTACATCACCAGGCCTTTCTTCCAAGGTGCCTCTGGGTGGACCTGAAACTCTAATCTTTCACTTAGTAGCTGAGTGCTTTAATCATTTTCACTCTCCAGGAACTTTTTTATATCATAGGTATTTTTTCCCCATATTATAGTTATACTTAGCCCTATTCCCATGTAATGAACTTGTCATTTTCTAAAATTGATTTTAAAATATTAGTAACTATTTACTTAGCTAAAGCTTATTATATCTTCTTGGCTTTGATTTTAACTGTTGTAAAGTAGCACTTGATGATCCCATGGAGGAAAAAAAAAAACCTACCCTCAGCATGATTGATTCTAGGTTGTGATGCTGAGGTGGTTTTAAACATTAGCAAGTACTTTATGATGAATAACTGTTAAATACAGTTTTAAAGACCACTGGTTTTTAAACCCAATCATACCGTAAAAAAAAAAAAAAAGACGACGATGAAGCAAAGGAGTAAGCTAATTGTAAGATGTGGCTAAAAGAAGCTAATCTATTCTTAACCTCACTTCATAAATGACAGCAAAATTAAATGGAGACAATCATGAATCACAGGAGGATGGGAGTTGGGTAACTAATTGGCCTATTTTCTGTGCTGTCAGAATCCTCTCAAGCAATTTTCCTCAATTATAACTGCAAATCAGCATGCTATTTCCTCCACATGAACTATCCATTGCCTGAGGACTTACTAGGTATCCTGGGATAACTCATGATGGAGACCATTATCCACTGGTGAATAATTACAGGAAGTTCACAGTGAAATGCCAGCCTTAAAACTCTTTAAAAGTGAAAAATATAGCCTTATATGTAAAAGGATGACTGCCTAGCTCATCATCAAGAATTAGATCAATCTTCTAGCAAACCCTGGGAAGGGAACCAAAGCAAAGTAGAAACCCAAATATTGCCTCTATACGCTTACAGCTGTGCTGCATGTTCTTGGTCCGCCATTTGTCAAAATGTTATGCTAGCCAGAGACTGTAGCTAGTTTCAGTTTGGGTTGTGCCTTTGTTCTGCAATTTTAGTTCAATCAACTGTCACTCAGAGTGACTTATACTCTCTCTTATGTCACCTGGTCATATGGGTTACTGTAACATATAATCTTGTCTTCCACACATCCACATTCCTATCATAATCTCAAGGTGAAAAAAAGCACCATAGTTTCAGGCTATCACTTTTTAAGAAAAAAAGCACATTTAACAAGTGCGCTATTATTTCCAAAAATTTATGTTTCTTTTATGTTAATGAGATAGCTATCTGACAAGCAGACCTCAAGAGCTTCCAGGAAAGTAACCGTATCTTCTATGGTAATATCCAGTTGCAAAAAAAGAAAAATTTGGGGGTACTAGAGTATAGGCAAAGTACTTTTATAACAAGCTTTTCTGTTTTGGGAGTCTGACATGTTATACATTAAAAACCATGTAATAATAAGGTACATTACTCTGATGTTATATCTATGTTATTATACCATCATGAAATTTTAATGGAAATTGGTAACTAGAACAGTAGTGGTATTTTAAGTCTATTTTTAGCTCTTCCTTCAAAGCACTTATTTTGGGATTTTCCACAAAACGGGCCTTCAATAAATGTTGAGGGATGAGATTTTTAAAGCACAGACCTATTTAGGTATAACACAGAGATTTACCAGTAAAGAGGGGAAGGTACCTGATGAAAGTGAAGTTAACCCTTTTCATTTATTAGACACCTCTTGGGAAACAATGCTCACTCAAAGGTCAATAGCTACTTAGTTAAAGCAAGGGCTTGAGGAGACAAAAACACAACTTTGCTCTGTAAAGTCACATTTATTCTTTAGTTTAGTTTGGTTTTGTTCTCAGATTGGTTTAACTGCTACTACAGGAAGTCTGCCCACCAAAAGTATAAGTTTAATGGTGGCAGATTTCATTGTCTTTTTAGTGTTTCATGTTTTTCAGAATTCTTTCAATAATGTACACCATACTCAAAAGAACTTAATCTACCCAGACTAGCAAAAATTGATATTTTAAAAATGATGAGCAAAGCTCTTCTGTTGTAAGTCAGCTAGAATCAAACCAATAATATATTTTCATGGATTTTCATAGGACAAGCTAAGATTTAAGTTTTGAAAAAATAAAAACATTTTTCAATGCATAACTTTTATTTGATTTGTATGACTGATAAACTTAAGGCTTTTGTTGTTATTGCTGGTTTACTTTGTTTTGATGTTTTTAATGAAACAAGTTTGTGGGTATATATCAATATGAAAATATCATGCCTGATATTCCCATTTATCCCTCCACTAATACAACTAAAGTAATACAACTAAGAGTTAATCTCACAAGATCGATTAACAGATATATCTGGTACTTTATTTTGGTAACCATACAACCTGAAAAAAAAAAGTTTGAAGTTTTAGTTTATAAATCAAGATGGGTATGAATAACAAATCTGCCAACTTGAAGGGCACAGAAAAGGCTGTAATACTTAGCTTAGTCATCCTGAAATATTTGTTTCATGTTAAAAAGTGTGATATCAGTGACAGCTCACCCAAAGACGAAAACTCATTTTCTTTTACCTTCTTTAGTTTAGGCTCCCACACAAGGCTCCAGATTATAGAAAGACCAGAACTGATAGGCAGAAGTGACCACGCTAATGCTAATACTTTGCTAAACCAACCTGGCCAAGTCTTTATAAGAAAAATTGACTGCTAAATATAGTCTACCTAGGAGAGATGTTAAGTTGCAGTAAATATACTGCTACTGTTGGATTGTAGACCTGGCTGTGTTTATTTTTACTTCTACATTAATTTGTGGGTTTTGGGAGATTTGTTTTGCATACTTTGTTGTTGTTAGGTGCAGTCAAGTTGGTTTAGACACATAGCAAACCCGTGTACAACAGAATGAAACACTGCCTGGTCCTATGCCATCCTCACAATCTTTGTTGTACTTGAGACCATGGCTGCAGCTACTGTGTCAATCCATCTCATTGAGAGTCTTCCTCTCTTCTGCTGACCCTGTACTTTACCAAGCATGATGTCCTTCTCCAGGGACTGGTTCCTCCTGATAGCATGTCCAAAGTATGTGAGACGAAGTCTTGTCACCCTCCCATCTAAGGACCATTCTGGCTGTATTTCTTCCAAGACAGATTAGTTCATGCTTCTGGCAGTCCATGGGATATTCAATATTTTTTGCCAACACCATAATTCAAAGGCATCAATTCATCAATCTTCCTTATTCATTGTCCAGCTTTCATATGCTTATGAGGTGATTAAAAATACCATGGCTTGGGTGAGGTATACCTTAATCCTGAGAGTCATATTTTTGCTTTTTATCACTTTAAAGAGGTTATTTGCAGCAGATTTGTCCAATGCAATATGTCATTTATTTCTTGACTACTGCTTCCATGAGTGTTGATTATGGATCCAAGTAAAATGAAATCCTTGATGACTTCAATATTTTCTCTGTTTATCATGACGTTGCTTATTGGTCCCATTGTGAGGGTTTTTGTTTTCTTTATGTCGAGGTGCAATCCATACTGAAGGCTGTAGTTTTGGTCTTCCTAAGTAAGTGCTTCAAGTTCTCTTCACTTTCAGCAAGCAAGGTTGTGTCATGTGCATATTGCAGGTTGTTAATGAGTCTTCCTCTAATCCTGATGCCCCGTTCTTCTTCATATAGGCCAGCTTCTTGTATTAGTTGCTCAGCATACAGATCGAATAGGTATGGTGAAAGGATCCAAATCTGACACACACCTTTCCTGATTTTAAACCATGCAGTATCCCCTTGTTCTGTTCAAATGGCTGCCTCTTGGTCTATGTACAGGCTCTGCATAAATACAATTAAGTGTTCTGGAATTCCCATCGTTCGCAGTCTTATCCATAATTTGTTATGATCCACACAGTCGAATGCCTTTGCATAGTCAATAAAACAAAGGTAAACACCCTTCTGGTATTCTCTGCTTTCATTCAGGATCTATCTGATGTCAGCAATGATATCCCTTGTTCCATGTCCTCTTCTGAATCCACCTTGAACTTCTGGCAGTTCCCTGTTGATGTACTGCTACAAATGCTTTTGAACGATCTTCAGCAAAATTTTGGTTGCCTGTGATATTAATGATATTGTTCGATAATTTCTTCACTCTGTTGGATCACCTTTCTCTGGAATGGGCACAAATATGGACCTTTTCCAGTTGGTCAGCCAGGAAGCTGTCTTTCAAATTTCTTGACATAGACGAGTGAGCCGCTTCAGTGTTGCATCCATTTTTTGAAACATCTCTATCAGTATTCTGTCAATTCCTGGAGCTTTGTTTTTGTCAATGCCTGCAGCTTGGACTTCTTCCTTCAGTACTCTCAGGTGTTGATCATATGCTACATCCTAAAATGGTTGAGCATCAACCAATTCTTCTTGGTACAGTGACTCTGTGTATTCCTTCCATCTTCTTTTGATGCTTCCTGGGTCATTCAATATTTTTCCCATAGAATCTTTCAACATTGCAACTCAAGGCTTAAATTTTTTCTTCAGTTCTTTCAGTGTGAGAAATGCTGAGCGTGTTCTTCCCTTTTTGTTTTCTAACTCTAGGTCTTTGCATTCTTTAGGAAGAAGAATATGATTTATTGCATAATATGGTCTTGGCTTATCAAGTTCTATGTCTCCTGAAAATTTCAACCAAAAAAACAAAAATATACATAGATACAGTATTTGAAATTATCTGTCTCCAAACTATACCTCATATCCAGAATGCAGAAAAGGACCATTAAACAAGCCATGCTCAGAGAATAACATGATCTACCCCCTCAAATGTTTACCCCTGAAAACTTTTTTGTTTTTATTATTACTGTATAATTTAGGGGAAAAAAATTGCACCGTGTTCAGTTTAGTGGCTTTAGCACTCATGGAGGGTCAATATTGATTAAGTCACTGACTTATCATTAGGAACGTCTAAGATGAGGAGAAATAGAACAGTTAAAAGTTGGAGGACTTCCCTTAGACATTTAAACTGGGATGTTACAACTATGTCAGATCAAGGATACACTATATATGTGCATAATGATAGCTACACATAGTAGCAATTCTATTTTTTTAAATCTATAATGGCATCACCTTTTATTACTCTAGACTTGAGGTGAAAGTGAAGTAGACTTGACATTTATATCTATTCAGGTCAGACAGTCTTAACTCTACATGGTGCAATTCCAAGAGTCCCTCAGGAAAGACTGTGCAGTCTTAATGAATGCATAGGCTTGCTTTATGTTTTCCCAAAGCCAAGCAAGGCTCAGTTGGAGCTTGGCTAATATCCAGGTTCAGAGAGCAGAGAAACATGAGATGACTGTGAATATATTAATCAGAAATGCAGAGCACTGCTAGTTTTAAGAAAAGGAGAAAAAAGGTTGCCACTTCAAAAAATGTCACGAGCAACTAACAAACACGTAGCCCATAGACCTACCTAATGCTCAAGCAGGCTCCATAGTTCTTAAAAAGCCACAAAAGAAGGCTCCAAGTTGAGAATATTTCTAGGAATATGATTTAACCAGGAGCCAGAAATATAAACTTACTTCACTTGACAGATCCTACTTTATGATGTCAACACCTGAATTTTGAGTGATTTGGGAAATGAAATTTGAAAATGGCACAGTAGAATCAATTAAGTAATGATAACTGAATTTACACATGAAATATTATTTTAGATCAAGTCATTCATTTCAATCGTGTAAAGTTAGCAAAGTCATAGGAGTTGAGATAAGGCACAGCAGGCAAAATAGCTTGAGAGCAACAGGCACAGTGACAACCAATGAAGATACAGTAAAACCTGCAAAAGCCAGAACCTGTATAAGGCAGAAACCTGTCAGAGAATGAAAACTCAAATCTCCACCAAAACGATAGAAAAGTGGTAAGACTGCCCCCTGCCAAAGGCAAGAAAATTGCAAGACCCAGAAAAACCAGGCAGTCCTTTCAAGCTCCGGCTCTCACAGGTTTCACCGTACTTTAGTCTGGATAACTGTCTTCAAAATGTATCAGACCACCAGCCTTGGTTTCATAACAATGTGAAATCTTATTGAGTTGGTCTTTAAGACATCCTGTGGTCAAATTAGTCAATATTTTACTTTTTTTTCCACTTTTAACCTAATATTTAGTCCTGCCGGGGCAAGGAACATGTCTCATCAAATTAAATGAATACATACTGGAAGACCTACTATGTGCAGGGTGCTGCAGGAGATAAGGGAATAAAACTTAATCCCTTTCGTCACGAAGTTTAAAGCTATTAGAGAAGATAAACACGTTCACCAGTAAACAACTAACACAGAAAAAGGCAAATGCTACAGTTGAAATATGTGTTATACTAGATCAGCTTAAAAAAAACAATGCCATAATACTAAGTCCCCAATTTATTGATTAATTATAAAGAAACCTACCTTAAAGGAAGTTTAAAGTTTTGAGATCTTGTTTGGTTTTCTTCTTTATTTCCCATACTAGCTTTCTCAAACACGGGGCAAAATAAAGTTTATTTTTACAGGCAGAGAAGTGTTGCTAGGTTTTTTTGCTTCACAGTGGTGATGAGAAAAGGAAGATATCAATAAAGATGAGTACATAATGTTCCTAGCATTTCTGTAGTTAGATTTGGTATTTATGTAGTGTTACTGACTGAGGCTATTTTTATTATTATTATTTAGTTAGCAAATACTTCCATAACTCTTACTCTGTCAGGCACTATGTAAGTGCTTTTCTAATACTAACTCATTTGATTAATTTAATCCTCACAATGACGCAAAGATGTGGGTACTATAATCTCCAGTTTAAAGAAAAGAAAACGAAGGCACAGAGTAGTTCAATAACATTCCTACTTACTTCCTGTGTGACCACTTACCAAGTGCTCCAGCACTCTTTTTCATTGCTTTTTGAATGAACAGTGCACTCAAGTTACTTGGAAACCCTGGCGGTATAGTGCTTAAGTGCTACAGCTGCTAACTAAATGGTTGGCAGTTCAAAACTATCAGCCATTCCTTGGAAACTCTATGGGGCAGCTCTACTTTGTCCTATAGGGTCACTATGAGTCAGAATTGAGTCAACAGCAGTGAGGTTTTTTTTTTTTTCTCAAGTTACTTATCTGCTCCCTAGCATTTTCCATTTTTTCCACTCTTTCCTGTTCTATCATTCTAGAACAGAAGGCTGGGCCTTTTCTCTGCTGCCCTAAATTAAAATACACATATCTAATGGACTTGAGAGGTTTGCAAACACTTGATAACCCTCTAAGGATGAGGTAGCAGATATGTTTAACTGGGTATTTGCTAACTCTGATCTAATAGCTGTCCTTGTCAGAGATGCTGGGTAGAATTCAGGCACTTTCCTAGTTACTGTCCCTGTGTTACCCCATTTCATACCAACTACAACACTGTGCAGTGTCCCTGTGGATAAGAGCTCGACTACTAGCCAAAAGGTTGGCAGTTTGAACCCACCCATAGGCACCTTGGAAGACAGGCCTGTGATCTGTTTCCAAAGGGTCACAGCCTTGAAAACTCTATGGAGCAGTTCTTCTCTGTACACATGGAGTCACCATGAGTCTGCATCAACTCAATGGCAACTAACAACAATCCTGTGAGAGACATTGTATTTTCCTCTGATATGTGTGCAAACTGAGGCACAAAAGGTTCAGCTACTGTGACCAAGAACAGGTATTTGACCAACGTTTCTCTGACTTGAAAAAAAAATGAAAGCCTGTGCTTTTTCCATTCTAGACACTCTGTCCTTATCCAGAGCTGAAGAATACCCGGCATATATGCTTGCTTCCACCCCTCTCTCCCATGCCCTTTGTAGTCACTGCTGATTAGTCACAATCCTTCTCAGCCTAGGAATCTAGGCCACCACTACAAACTGATTGCAATTAATATGGGAGATGAAGTCCTTTTATGATCCCTGACAAAATCGAAATTGAAGACTTTTCTCACTTTATATGTTTCAAACATTTTAAAGATTTTTATTTTAAATGATAACAAATCTACCCACAGTTTTTTCTTTCAGGTACCACTCTAATGAAACAGAAGGGAGAGAAAGAGAAGACAGAAAAGAGACCAAAGTTAATTCTAGGTTGTTTATGTCATACTTTCCAAAACTGGAATTCTATAGGGTTAAAAATAAGCTAAAACAAGTGATTTTTCCAAATCTAGATCAGCAGTATTCTTTGCTGAATGAAGTTGAAAGACAATTTTAATCTCAGGGTGATGATGTGTAATTAAACACATAAATGTCAAATTCAGAAATAACCTGAAATTCAACCATAAAAATGTGTATTTTGGAATAATTGCTCAGAGCTAAGACATACAAAGATGTATGGAATATGTGGGAGCCACCTGTTCATTTGTTTCCCACGTTAAACAGCAAACATGACTCTCAGTCAGATCCATGTCACAGGGAGCTTTTTCTTGGTAGGTAACACTGTGGATTGGTTGGAATAGATGCTAGAGAAAAGAGCACGTGTGAATTCTCTCTAGCTCCTTCCTCAGCATTACCTTGACTCTGGCCTCACTGGGGCCATATGCCCAGGACCGACTCACCTCTTCTGGAGAAGGTTTCAGAAACAAGTTCTATCCTGCTGTGGTAATACAAGGCCTGACTTCACACGAATTGTCCTTCATTTTTCAGTACCAAAGCCTCTGACACATGAATGGCGGGAAAAAAAGAAAGAAAAATCACCCCACGTAACCGCTTGACCCAATTCCAGGGGGATGAAAGAATTGCGTACTTAAATTGAATTTCTGCCTGCCCCAAAGTACACACCAGGAGCCCATTGCTTGCATTGACAAATCTGTTAATTAGAAGATGGGATTCACTCTCAATCAGAGAAACAGATTGAGGAACTCCTTTTAAAGATAAAACCATTGAGAAGTATGCAGCAGTTTGGTAGTGAAAAAGGCAATTAGGCATATCACCTGGAGTCTCCTTTCATTTGCAGGAATGAATGCACAAACAAAACAATTACTCTACTCAAGAGGTACTTCACCATGGCTCAGAGAAGGGGATGAATCAATGCTGATGAGTGTTTGGACAAATGTCCTCCAAGATTAAATCCCGCTAAAGAAAGATAATCACCCCTAGCCACAGTACTTTGGTATACTTTTCCTGAAACCCCACTGAGTTTCTGGAAAAGGCTATGAAAACCATACTTGTAACACAAGCAGCAGCAAGCACTTTTCAATGCATGAATTGACTTCATCTAATAATATCTACTTCATTTGACTGAGATAGCTAGCTGTTTTGTGTCATTTCACTCATTCATTCATTCAACGAGCAGCATTTATTTTGTTACCAACTCTGTATTGAGCAATCACATCCAATACGTAAAAGAACACAGTCCTTCAGGCATTTGGCAAAACATTGCAAGGCATTTGGCAAAACATTGCATTAGATAATTAGAAGAAAAAAGAGTAAGTCCATGTGTTAGAAAATACGTGATGGAGAGTTGGGGTGTGTGTGATTGTGTGTGTGTCTATGTAGGAGAAAGAGCCGTACGTGCAAGATATTCAGTAATATGTTGGAGGAGATGAGTCATACTCTAGGCCTTGAACAGAGTACAGGCTTTTAATTTGGCTGCTTTTAGACAATACCAAAAAAGCTAATTAAAAAGCTGAAAATCCAATTACATAATTAGACCTTTTTGTCTAGATGATGCCAAATGTGCAATCGGACATTTTCACTGAAATGGATTGGTTAGTCTGGCACACAGGCCATTCCACTTTTTTGACTGAAGTAATAGGTTGCTAATATATATTTTCAGCCATACATTACTTATTGATATAGGATATCCTTGTTCGTGGGTAAAATCTGACTTCAGGAGCTCTCCAAATATCTGTTGTTTGGAATAAATAATTCTCCAGTTGTTTGCTGTCATCTGATATTACAAGAGAAAAAAAAATTTTCTTGTACAAGAAAAAATAAAGCTTAAAATGTCAAGCCAAGAGGAAAGAGAATGCAAAAATTTAAATAGATGTTCATGTGTAAATGAATCCACCCTCAGAAACTGGAGATTTAACCAATGACCCACCTAGATGGAGAGGATTTCCACAATAAAAGGCTCAGGGGCTCTTTTTGGCTTAATACAATCCTAAGGAATGTGGTGCAAATTTCAGGGGCTCCCCACAAACTGTACCTTATTTTCCTCTGTTCATCAGACATGACAAATGTTATCAAGGTAGTTTCAATTAAACAATTTGCAAAGTCTATCATTTGCTTGAATTTAAAGTTTCACTCTATTGTTTAGTCATATAGGCAAGCATATAGACACGTAACAGGAGCCCTGGTAGCGCAATGGTTAAAGTGAAAGGTCGGTGGTAAGAACCCACCAGTGGCTCCGTGGGAGAAAGACCTGGCGATCTGCTTCCCTAAAGATTTCAGCATAGGAAATCCTATGAGGCAGTTCTACTCTGTCCTATAAGGTCGATATGAGTCAGAATCAACTGCACAGCGTACAACAACATAGACACGTACAAGAAAGCGTGAGTGAATCAAAAGCCCTTTAAAATTGACTGAATTGCAATGAAGAGAGAATCTACTTACCTGACAGTTTGTTGACTTTTTAGGGGATACATACTAGAATTTGAATATAAAATATAAATGTCAAAGAAGTTTCTACAGGTATGCTTATTTACTATGATCAACAAACAGTTGTCAAAAAGTACCAGCCAGCCAAGAAAGCTCACTTTGCATTCTCTTTTAACATAGGTAACACAACCAATACTTTAGTGTTGAAAATATATCCTGCTGATATTTAACAAGATGACTCGCTATTAAAAAATCAGTTCCATCTATTGCATGATTGCAAATCTCAGAACACAAGAGATTTCCTTTTATAAATACTTCTTAATTTCATGTCCCGTGGTACACACAGTGACCATGAAATTTTCAGCCTCTGGGGTTTATTGGGAAGCTGTTCTACCACTGATAACGCTTGCTGCTGCAAGGCAGGGGCCTTTATGACTGTTTGAAACTGAAAAATTTGGCATGTGCCGTAAACTACTGTTTTTACAGGGTATTGCATTGGGAATCTGAATTTTTGGTAGGAAAGAATAGAAATTTTGAAAATTTTTATTCGTTACACATAGGTATCAATAGATCCTAGTGGGGACTCTGGGGTATAATTAGTGGTATAGGCATACCTCGGAGATATTGAAGGTTTTGTGACCCCCAATACCCCGCCAGCATGTTTTCTCCTTTTTCAAAATGGGCAACTGAGAGCTTGACATAACTAAGGCCATGATAAGCCTATAAGTTGTTCTTCCTCTGCCTGCACCCTCCTTCGCATACCTCTGTTAATGACTTTGTTTTGACCAAATGTTAATAACTTTGTTCTAAACTGATGCAAATAAACTTCTGTTATGTCTGACCACCTGTGGCATACAACCCCCACAGGAAAATCAGAACCCAGATATCTGATATGTATATTTTTGGCCTAATAAAGAAATGTCTGGCAGGGGACTACAAAGACACTTGTAACCCTTGTAAGATTCTATATAAGCTCTAATGTAAAATTGCTCTTTGGGACTCCATGGAGACAGCCTGTGACGTATACATCTCTTTAATAAACTTCCTCACTCTTTCTGACTTGGAGTATGTTTCATTGGCTCGACTGCTCCAGGGCACGGACTCTAAGTGGATAACAGTTTGGTTCCAGACCACCGCAATAAAGTGAGTATCACAATAAAGCAAGTCACAAGAATTTTGGGGTTTCCCAGTGCATATAAATGTTATGTTTGTACTACACTGTAGTCTATTAAGTGTGCAACAGCATTATGTTTAAAAAAATGTACATACCTTAGTTAAAAAAATACTTTATTGCTAAAAAAATGCTAACCATCATCTGAACATTCGGCAAGTCATAATATTTTTGCTGGTGGAGGGTCTTGCCTCAATGTGGATAGCTGGTGATTGATCAGTGTGGTGGTTGCTGAAGGCTGGCATGGCTGTGGTAATTTTCTAAAGTAAGACAACCATGAAGTTTGCTGCATAGATTGACTTTTCCTTTCATGAAAGATTTCTCTGTAGCATGTGATGCTCTTTGATAGCATTTTACCCACAGTAGAACTTCTTTCAATATTGGAGTCAGTCCTCTCAAACCCTGACACTGCTTTATCAACTAAGTTTACATAATATTCTAAATCCTTTGTTGCCATTCCAACAATGTTCACAGCACCTTCACCAAGAGTAGATTCCATCTCAAGAAACCATTTTCTTTGCTCATCCACAGGAAGCAATTTCTCATCCATTAAAGTTTTATCATGAGATTGCAACAATTCAGTCACATCCTCAGGCTCTACCTCTAAGTCTAGTTCTCTTGCTGTTTCCACATCTGCAAGGACTTCCTCCACTGAAGTCTCGAACCCCTCAAAATCATCCATGAAGGTTAAAATCAACTTCTTCCCAACTCCTGTTAATGTTTATATTTTTACCCCCTCCCATGAGTCACGGATATTCTTAGTGGCATCTAGAACAGTAAATCCTTTCCAGAAGGTTTCCAATTTACTTTGCCCAGACCATCAGAAGAATCACTATTTATGGCAGCTGTAGCCTTATGAAATGTATTTCTTAAATAATAAGACTTAAAAATTGAAATTACTTTTTGATCCTCAGGCTGTATAATGGATATTGTGTTAGCAGGCATGAAAACAACGATGATCTTGTACATCGCCATCAGAGCTCATAGGTGACCAGATGCATTGTCAATGAGCAGTAACATTTTAAAAGGAATCTTTTTTTCTGAGCGGTAGGTCTCAACAGTGGGCTTAAAATATTCAGTAAACAGTGTCATAAACTGATGTGTTGTCATGAAGGCTTTGTTGTTCCATTTATAGAGCACCAGCAGAGTAGATTTAGCATAATTCTTAAGGGCTCTAGGATTTTTGGAACAGTAAATGAGCATTGGCTTCAACTTAAAGTCACCAGCTGCATTAGCCCCTAACAAGAGAGTCAGCCTGTCCTTTGAAGCTCTGAAGGCAAGCATTGACTTCTCTCTAGCTATAAAATTCCTAGATGGCATCTTCTTCCAATATAAGGCTTTTTCATCTACATTGAAAATCTATTATTTAGTGTAGCCACCTTCGTCAATTATCTCAGCTAGATCGTCTGGATAACTTGCTGAAGCTTCTATATCAGCCCTTGTTGCTTCAACTTGCACTTGTTTTTTTCTTTTTATTGTACTTTTAGATGAAGTTTTACAGGACTAACTAGCTTCTCTTTAAACAATATACATATTGTTTTATATCACAGGTTAACAACCCCATGGCATGTCAACACTCTTCCTTCTCGACCTTGGGTTCCCTATTGCCAGCTTTCCTGTCCCCTCCTGCCTTCTAGTCCTTGCCCCTGGGCTGGTGTGCACCTTTATCTCGTTTTGTTTTATGGGCTTGTCTAATCTTTGGATGAAGGCTGAACCTCAGCATTCAACTTGCACTTTCACGTTATGGAGACAGCTTCTTTCCTTAAACCTCATGAGCCAACCTCTGCTAACTTTAAACTTTTCTTCTGCAGCTTCCTTACCTCTCTCCGCCTTCATACAATTGAAGACAGTTAGGGCCTTGCACTGGATTAGGTTTTGGCTTAAGGGAATGTTGTGGCTGGTTTGATCTTCTATCCAGACCATTAAAACTTTCTCCGTATCAGCCATAAGGCTGTTTCACTTTCTTATCATTCGTGTGTTCACTGGAGTAGCACTTTTAATTTCCTTCAAGAACTTTCCTTTGCATTCACAACTTGGCTAACTGTTTGGCGCAAGATGCCTCACTTTCAGCCTGTCTCAGCTTCAACATGCCTACCTCACTACGCTTAATCATTTCCAGCTTTTTGATTTAAAATGAGAGATATGCGACTCTTTCTTTCACTTGAGCACTTAGAGGCCATTGTAAGGTTATTAACTGCCCTATTTTCAATATTGTTGTGTCTCAGGGAATAGGGCTACCCAAGGAAAGTGAAAGAGACTGGGGAACGGCCGGTTGGTGGAGCAGTCAGAACACACACAACATTTATCGATTAAGTTTGCATCTTATATGGGCAGGCTTCATGGTTCCCCTAAACAATTATAATATTACATCAAAGATCACTGACCACAGATCACCATAGCAGATATGATAATAATGGAAAAGTTTGAAATATTGCAAGAATTACCAAAATGTGAAAAAGACTCAAAGTAAGCACATGCTATTGGAAAAATGGCGCCAATAGACTAGCTTGACATAGGGTTGCCACAAGCCTTCATTTTGTAAAAAACACAATATCTGCAAAGTGCAATAAAGTGAAGTGCAATAAAACAAGGTATGCTTGCACTTCATATATACCACTAAATACTTATGGTAGGCTTGTGGGAGGAGGCAATAAAAAAAATCCATTGTACCTAAAAAATTCAGACACACTCAAATTCAGCACACTTCCATTAATGAGAACACATGGTTTCAAAACAAAATTCAAAGCAGAAAATAATTGGGTCACCAAAGGGTTACCATCAGGTTTACAACTTACTGTCCAATCAAAATAAAAAGTTTGACTTTTTTTGCCTCCTAGGGAAAGTTGCTAACTTTAGCAAAGTTTTGTGAACTCATGCCATCAATATATATTCCTCCCTTTGTAACTCTGATTCAGCTGGGGATGTACATCAGTTTTCAATAACACATAAACAATCTTTACGCTCCTTAAGGCTTAATTTTCTTTTTCTTGATTGATTCAAGCTGCTGTAGTCTGAACCTCAAGCATAGCAATCTGACTCTGAGGCTCTAGAATCTTGCAGTGTGTTCTGTCTTCCGGTCATACTCTGCAAGTGACACCTGTGCACATGCTCACCCCAGAGGTACGATGGTCACAAAAATATGTTGGTAATAAAGCCTGGAAAGTTCACTCAAACCCAACCTCACTATAGGAAGAATAAGGCAGAGCATTTCTTTTTGCGATGCTGTGTCAGGGTTAAATCTTTGACCCAAACAGCAGAGAGAAAGATTGCTTATCTTTCCAGTGGCATTTTTTTTTGTCATTTCCACTTTATTCTTCAGCATTACTAATTCCTCTGTAGCTCCCTGTGAGCACCATGATGCTGCCTGATTTGGACTGTTTACATGGCACCGTCCTTTTCTGTCTGGAAATCCCTCCTCCAAACTCTTCACCTATTTTTAGCCGATAATATCTGCTCCTCCTCCTGAAAGTCTTATTTTTTTTTCTTTAATCATCCCCTCTACCTCCAGCCCACCTGATTTAGTTATCACTCTTCTGCTTCTCTTAGCTGTAGGTATGCATATATCATTCCTACAGGGTTGCATCTTATACACATAAAGCTAAAATAATGATGACTCAAAATGGACCTTTGAAAATCCCTTCCTTAGGATGACTCCCCCCTGAAACAGACATACCAACCTCAGAGGCCACCCACAAACTACCTGAATCTTCATCAAGCATGGTTAAAATATTTTCCAAGATCTATTTCAATTAGACAACTTGTCAAAT
Organism: Loxodonta africana; assembly: GCF_030014295.1. Lineage (NCBI taxonomy): Eukaryota > Metazoa > Chordata > Mammalia > Proboscidea > Elephantidae > Loxodonta > Loxodonta africana. The sequence continues at coordinate 150,260,860 of NC_087369.1, forward strand.
ATATGAGTTGCTTTAATTTGAATTTCCACTCTATTGTTTAGAATAGACAGGTATTTTAGAAACCAAGGTGTACTTAACTCTCTGAGATGGCTAGGATTAGGTGGAGGGAAAAAAAAAAGGTTCATACAGCATGTTCCATGAGTAGATCGGGGTGGGGTGTTGGGTCATATCAGACCACAAGACAACTGTGCTATTCTCTTTGGGAAGCCTAGCAAACCACATTGGTAGCTGGAAGAAGAGGAATAATGACAGTAAATGGCATAGAAATTTTTGGAAAAGAGAAAGCTCCTACAGATCTCTTAGCCCAAAGCCTCCCTGATAAAGCCAAGCTGGTCTTCCTCTCTGCAGATACCTAGAAGTCCAGGTTAGGTTCATTCATCACATCAAATATAGATCTCAGACACTTGTCTCTGCCTTTCTGGAGATCCTGAAGTCCTCATGGTCTCAGTCTTCTTTGCTCTCAGCAAGGATATATATGAAGCATATGTGAAGGATAGAAAATGTGTTAAAGAAATGTGTGCTTCTTCACTCGCTCCTCTCTTTCTGTCTCCATGTATTTTTAGGGTACATTTTGTCTTATAGGGTCGCTGTAAGTTGAAATCGACTCGACGGCAAGAGGTTTTGTTTTGTTTTATTTTGTTTGTCTTAAATAAGGAGCCTGGTGGTACAGTGGTTAAAGTGCTCATCAGCTAACTGAAAGGTCAGCAATTCGAACCCACCAGTTACTCCATGGGACAAAGATGTAGCAGCCTGCTTCCATAGATTATAGCCTTGGAAACCCTATGAGGCAGTTCAGCTCTCTCCTACAGGGTCACTGTGAGTCAGAATCGACTCCACGGCAATGGGTTTTTTTTTTTTTTTTTGTCTTAAATGATCCAATCACATTTTAGTGTGAGTAGTTACACTTGGTAGAGAATAATAATTCACAACACAGTAAAACTGCTGGTTTTTGAAGGATATTTCTCTCTTCTCCACTTACTCCTCCTTCCCTTATGTGGTCTTTTGGACATCTAAAATTTTTTATTACAGTGATTTTATTAAGAAAAATGAAGTGTTTTACAGATGTTGCATAACTTATAAACTCCTATTTATTCCATAGAGCTTTAAGACAGTAAGGACGTTGATGTGGGACCCCATTTAATCACTTTCACTTCAAAGTGGTTGTTAAATGTGAACAGCATTTTACAAGACCCGCAAGAAGAAAAAGGAGTTAAAAAATATATCCCAGTGGATTGTACAGTTATTCCTTTTTTGTTTTGTTTTCTTTTACAACAGTTGAATGAAAAAGTACAAAATCAAGATCCATCTTCTTGGGTAAATAATGTTGTTTTGAATTAAGAGATCTTTCTATTAAGAATTGGCAAAGAATAATGTCTCTTCATATTTATGTGTGACAATTTTCCTACTCTCTCTAACTGACACATTCCAATTAGATACTTGATGTTGTTAATTGTCAACACTAAATTACAGAAAAAAAAAAAAACAGCCACAGTGGAGTTGACTGTGACTCATGGCGACCCCATGTGTGTCATAACAAAACTATGCTCTATAGGATTTTCAATTGTGGATTTTTCAGAAGTAGACCGTCGGGGCTTTTTTTCCAAGACACCTTCAGGCAGACTAGAACCGCCAACATTTCAGTTAGCAGCCAAAACTTAACTGTTTGCATTACCCAGGGACTCCACTAAATGACTAAAAAAAACCTTAAAAACAAACGCATTGCCATGGAGTCGATTCCGACTCATAACAACCCTATAGGACAGAGTAGAACTTCCCCATAGAGTTTGCAAGGAGCAACTGGTAGATTTGAACTGCCGACCTTTTGGTTAGCAGTACTCCCCTCCAAATTTCCCACACAGCCTTTATTATCCTTAATAACACCACAGAAAATGTATGTATTGAACCTCCACTGAGTGGTAGCGAACCTCCACTGAGTGGTAGCTGTAGTTCTATGCAAGGTGCTAAATTTCAGAGATCATCTTTATATTCAAATGAGACAGTAGACTTACAGAGTGTTTAACAGACTTGGAGGAAGTCACAAACCTAACTGACGTTTCAACCCATGAAAAAGGCCTGATATCAGCTGGGAAATGGTATATATCAGCCAAAGTCACCTCAGCCTGATGATCTAGGGTTTTCTGATTTTGCAAGACTCCCATCGTGAGCTTTCATATGCTACCACTTGTTGTTGTTGTTGTTAGGTGCCGTCGAGTCGGTTCCGACTCATAGTGACCCTATGCACAACAGAACGAAACACTGCCCGGTCCCGAGCCATCCTTACAATCGCTGTTATGCTTGAGCTCATTGTTGCAGCCACTGTGTCAATCCACCTCGTTGAGGGTCTTCCACTTTTCCGCTGACCCTGTACTCTGCCAAGCATGATGTCCTTCTCCAGGGACTGATCCCTCCTGACAACATGACCTAAGTATGTAAGACGCAGTCTCGCCATCCTTGCTTCTAAGGAGCATTCTGGCCGCACTTCTTCCAAGACAGATTTGTCTGTTCTTTTGGCAGTCCATGGTATATTCAATATTCTTTGCCAACACCACAATTCAAAGGCGTCAATTCTTCTTCAGTCTTCCTTATTTGTTGTCCAGCTTTCACATGCATATGATGTGATTGAAAATACCATGGCTTGGGTCAGGCACACCTTAGTCTCCAGGGTGACATCTTTGCTCTTCAACACTTTGAAGAGGTCCTTTGCAGCACATTTGCCCAATGCAATGCGTCTTTTGATTTCTTGACTGCTGCTTCCATGGCTGTTGATTGTGGATCCAAGAAAAATGAAATCCTTGACAACTTCAATCTTTTCTCCATTTATCATGATGTTGCTCATTGGTCCAGTTGTCAGGATTTTTGTTTTCTTTATGTTGAGGTGTAATCCATACTGAAGGCTGTGGTCTTTGATCTTCATTAGTAAGTGCTTCAAGTCCTTTTCACTTTCAGCAAGCAAGGTTGTGTCATCTGCATAATGCAGGTTGTTAATGAGTCTTCCTCCAATCCTGATGCCCTGTTCTTCTTCAAATAGTCCTGTTTCTAGGATTATGTGTTCAGCATACAGATTAAATAGGAATGGTGAAAGAATACAACCCTGACGCACACCTCTCCTGACTTTAAACCAATCAGTATCCCCTTGTTCTGTCTGAACAACTGCCTCTTGATCTATGTAAAGGTTCCTCATGAGCACAATTAAGTGTTGTGGAATTCCCATTCTTCTCAGTGTTATCCATAGTTTGTTATGATCCACACAGTTGAATGCCTTTGCAGACTCAATAAAACACAGGTAAACATCCTTCTGGTATTCTCTGCTTTCAGCCAGGATCCATCTGACATTAGCAATGATATCCCTGGTTCCACGTCCTCTTCTGAAACTGGCCTGAATTTCTGGCAGTTCCCTGTCGATATACTGCTGCAGCCGTTTTTGAATGATCTTCAGCAGAATTTTGCTTGCATGTGATATTAATAATATTGTTCTATAATTTCCACATTCAGTTGGATCACCTTTCTTGGGAATAGGCATAAATATGGATCTCTTCCAGTCAGTTGGCCAGGAAGCTGTCTTCCATATTTCTTGGCATAGATGAGTGAGCACCTCCAGCGCTTCATCTGTTTGTTGAAACATCTCAATTGATATTCCATCAATTCCTGGAGCCTTGTTTTTCGCCAATGCCTTCAGAGCAGCTTGGACTTCTTCCTTCAGTACCATCGGTTCCTGATCATATGTCACCTCTTGAAATGGCTGAATGTCGACTAATTCTTTTTGGTATAATGACTCTGTGTACTCCTTCCACCTTCTTTTGATGCTTCCTGAATCATTTAATATTTTCCCCATGGAATCCTTCACTATTGCAACTCGAGGCTTGAATTTTTTCTTGAGTTCTTTCAGCTTGAGAAATGCCGAGCGTGTTCTTTCCTTTTGATTTTCCATCTCCAGCTCTTTGCACATGTCCTTATAATACTTTGTCTTCTCAAGAGGCCCTTTAAAATCTTCTGTTCAGTTCTTTACTTCAACAACTCTTCCTTTTGCTTTAGCTGCTTGATGCTCAAGATCAAGTTTCAGAGTCTCCTCTGACATCCATCTTCGTCTTTTCTTTCTTTCCTGTCTTTTCAGTGACTTCATGCTTTCTTCATGGATGATGTCCTTGATGTCATTCCACAACTCGTCTGGTCTGTGGTCACTAGTGTTCAATGTGCTTCAGATGGTCTCCAAATTCATGTGGGATATACTCAAGGTCATATTTTGGCTCTCGTGGACTTGCTCTGATTTTCTTCAGTTTCAGCTTGAACTTGCATAGGAGCAATTGATGGTCTGTTCCACAGTCAGCCCCTGGCCTTGTTCTGACTGATGATATGGAGCTTTTCCATCGTCTCTTTCCACAGATGTAGTCAATTTGATTTCTGTGTGTTCCATCTGGCGAGGTTCATGTGTATAGTCGCCGTTTATGTTGTTGAAAGGAGATATTTGCAATGAAGAAGTTGTTGGCCTTGCAAAATTCTATCATTCGATCTCCGACATTGTTTCTATCACCAAGGCCATATTTTCCGACTACTGGTCCTTCTTCTTTGTTTCCAACTTTTGCATTCCAATCGCCAGCAATTATCAATGCATCTTGATTGCATGTTCGATCAATTTCAGACTGCGGCAGCTGATAAAAATCTTCTATTTCTTCATCTTTGGCCCCAGTGGTTGGTGTGTAAATTTGAATAATAGTCGTATTAACTGGTCTTCCTTGTAGGTGTATGGATATTACCCTATCAGTGACAGTGTTGTACTTCAGGATAGATCTTGAAACATTCTTTTTGACGATGAATGCAACACCATTCCTCTTCGAGTTGTCATTCCCAGCATAGTAGACTATATGATTGTCCGATTCAAAGTGGCCAATACCAGTCCATTTCAGCTCACTAATGCCTAGGATATCGATGTTTATGCGTTCCATTTCATTTTCCCTTACAATGAGAAAATCAGGGCTGGGGGTGCAAACCTGGCACCTTGCTCTTGCATTCATACCATGTAAAAACTGACTTTTTTAAAAAAGAATACATATCAAAAAAAGTGAGGTATCAACACACTTGTTATTCAGCAGGCACTGTCAGAGAAATATTCATCTAGAACATCACTGTTTAGGCAGCACTGAAATTTGCAAGTACACGGCATGCTCTTCCTTGTATAAGTTGCATGTCTGACACCAGCCAAAAGCTACTAGCAGACGGACATCAGTCACACAGCCCACCTCCATTCATCACTTGTCTTGGAAAGGCACTGAAAACCTTAAGATACAATTTTGACATGAATGGCATTACTTCTCCAGGGACACTGGCAGATGATTTATGTACTGGCTCTGACAGTGACAGAGAATGTTTCCAATATCAGAGCGGCCTCTCCCATGACATCTTTACCACCTTATTCAGTCCTACTAAAGTTTCAGAAGCATCATGGAAATCCCAACCTATTTTTATGAGTCCATTTAGGAGGCACATGTATAAATACTGACAAAAAAATGCTTCCAACAAGCTACCCAACAGAGTCAGAGTATGAAAAGAGACATATAGCGTATCTCTCCCAAATTGGAGCTGGTTGAAAATTAGATGATTCAGAAAATTGGTGATTTGTGGATAAACAACTAATTTCCCCCGACCCCAAGTTAACAAAATTTTGTTGTACCCATAAGCTTTGGTCATGCAAATGGCAAGAATTAGGGTCATAGATTTAAAAAAAGAAGGAGAAAATGTCATCCTCACTGTAGAAGAGTTTCTAGTCTCATTTGGGAGATAACACTGAGGCGTATGAAACAATAGAAAATAAAAGGAGACAGTATGGATGCAAGTATCAGACTGAGTAGTACAGGTAACTGACCATTGGCACTTCCAGGCACCATAAACCCATTCTCTGTGGTTACCTAAACCTTGAAATTACATAAGCCAAGGATTTCTCCTTAAGTAAGCTAGTTTCATCTTTAATGAGATCTCATATCAAAGGAAGATGTTTAATTTAGTGCTAATCCTCAATCATACTTGGAATAGCTCATCAAGAAATACCTTAAAAAAGAAGAGAATTATTTCAGGCCAAGAATTTGGATTACTTATAAATAATGTCAGATACATTCATGGAGAGGAAGAAAAACACGACATAATCTAAATATATGTAACTGCCCAGATGTCTATCACTGTGTCAACAAATTCTGTTTTCTATTTTCTTTGCCACACTCAAAAAACATCATTTTCTAACTCTTAACCATAAATAACTCTAGTGGTTTGATGTGATCAATAATTGATGCCCCCTTTCCATTACAGAGTTCTGAACTAATTGAGGGCTAAAGAAACAGTAAGGCAGCTGGAGAACAAAATGTCAGCATTGTTATTGATGGAGCTGTTGAAGAACTTGGATTAGGTGTGTGCCAAAGGTGAGACTCTAAATGCCAAATCCCAGTTATAGGCAGTGTGGAGCAAATGGCTGGCCTCTTTCTGCAGGGGAATACCCTGACTTTCAAAGACTTATGACAAGAAGTAGCCAAGCAAAATGGATGGTCTCTGAAGAAAGACTGAGCTCAAAGATTAAGGTGAAAGGGTGCTGAGTTCTACATGCCCAGTCCTTTCTCTCAAATTTAACAATTCTATAACTTATTCTTCCCCTGGAAGGAGGCCGTTGAGTAGGGAGACACAGAGAATCCAGAAGCTTCCTAATTGATGTCCCTACACATAGAGTCATAAGATGCGTTGCACTGGGCATATCAGCTGCAAAAGACCTCTTTAAAGTGTTGAAGAGCAAAGATGTCACCCTGAGGACTAAGGTGCACCTGACCCACGCCACGGTGTTTTCAATCACCTCATATATGATGGGAAAGCTGGGCAATGAATAAGGAAGACCGAAGAAGAATTGATGCCTTTGAACTGTGGTGTTGGCAAAGAATATTGAATATACCATGGACTGCCAAAATAAACAAATCTGTCTTGGAAGAAGTACAGCCAGAATGTTACTTAGAAGCAAGGACGGCAAGACTTGGTCTCATATACTTTGAACATGTTGTCAGGAAGGACCAGTCCCTGGAGAAGGACATCATGCTTGGTAAAGTGGAGGGTCGGCGGAAAAGAGGAAGACTCTCAACGAGATGGATTGACACAGTGGCTGCAACAATGGGCTCAAGCATAACAGCGATTGTGGACATGGCGCTGGACCGGGCAGTGTTTTGTTCCGTGGTGCATAGGGTCGCTATGAGTCAGAACCGACTTGATGGCACCTAACAACAACAATTAGTTTATCTAAGGTTCCAGCAAATTCTTCTGCTGCCTTCACATCAGCACTCACAGCCTCACTACTCACTTTGACATTAAGCAGCGAAAAATGTTGTTTGAAGCTCTTGAACTACCCAGAGCTAGCACTAAACTCAATATTGTAGCCTACTCCTGCTTTTTCTTTAAGTATTTCGAACAAGCTTTGCGGTGAGAGGAATCTGTTTTTGTGTTTGATCCTCAATCCAGGTTATTAGCATTTTCTCCATATCTGATATACGTCCCTGTCACATTTTCTTTAGCCTTGTAACTTTTGGTGGCGCTGATCCTTTCACAGCTTGGAGAATTTTTTCTTTGTTTTTGAGAACCGTCTTGATTGTTGAGTGCTACATGCCTAAATCTGCTACGTCCGGTTCTCCAGTTGGGATTTCTGAACTCTATTATAACCTTATGGGACCACGGTATATGTGGCCAGACGTTGCCAATGCAGACACTATAAGGCAGATAATGGTAATCTGTCCTGATACTCTGCCATGTTTCTCTAAAATTCTTACTATTAGAATAACTTTTTGCTATTAGATTAAGGTAGTATATCTCCAGAAGACTCTTTTTCAAGTGCCCAACTCTTGGGAAAGATACCCAAAATTACATGAATCACATGATCTCAGTTAAAAACAAAAAACAAACAAACAAAAAGCCAGTTGCCTTCGAGTTGATTTCAACTCCTGGTGGCCCTGTGTGTTTCAGAGTAGAACTGTGCTCCACAGGGTTTTCATGGCTGTGACCTTTCAGAAGTAGATTGCCAGGTCTTTCTTCCAAGGCACTGCTTGATGGATTCAAGCTGCCAATCTTTCAATTAGTAGCTGAGCTGTTAACCACTTGTGCCAATGAGGGACTCCATATGATCACAGTGGGGTGGTTTAACTAAACAGTTTGCTATCTCTGAGACAAGAGGGCAAGAATACCAAAAATTTGGATAAGGAATAGGTTTAGGAACGTTTGGACGAAAAGCTTGGATGGAAATATTCTATGTTCAGGGATCACGAAACTAAAAAACGTGCATTTTAACCTTTTCCATCAATATGTCTTGGGTTATTCTCAAATACATGAGGGACACATGTGTGTCTAATGCCACCGGATTTCCTTGGAGTGCTGTAATTTGAGGAGATAATAGAATCTGTTCCACCAGAAGTATTTCTTAACAACCTATTGGAGACCGACCAGCCACTGGTTATGCCATCAAATATAACTTTTGATATATTTTTGAAATTCTCTTATATATGGCTACTAAATTGTCAAAAATTTGCAAAACCCCCATCCTGTGGCATAATTATACTCAGCTGGCTGTGACTGTAAATACATTTATACCTGATTTCCACTGATGCTCTGCTACTTTGCTTAGCTGCCTAGGACCAGAACTGAGTTTGAGATATAGAGGAATCCAACCTAGAAGTTTCCTATTCCCTAATGTATTTCTTTTCTCATTTAATTACTGGCTCCTGGCTGTTCACTGTTTGCCTAATTTCCATTAGTTCCAACTTGTCTAAATAGCTCTTAGAAAAGAAATGTACTTCTATTGTTAAATATAGACTTGAGAAAGGATATACTTAACAGTCATTTTTAATTGTAGTTTCATCAATTTATTAGCCAATCCATTTTGTTTCTGATCTCTCTATGACATAATCATAAAGGCATCCCATTACCTATGCCCCCTTTTAATCTCTGACTGCTTTTGTGAGTAGGAATTCATTTCATTTTCCCGCTGCCTTTATCTCACTCCTAAAATTCTGAACTGATGCAGCAGACTCTTATTTTATTCCTTTTCCTTTCTTTCCTGTCTCCAGAACAGATTTTTCTTTACCCGGAGATCTTTGAGCAGTCCTTTGGGAGCCTGCACTGAATTCGTCTTGCTCTTTACAATTCCTCTGAAAAAGAAAAATACAATCTGTTGTGCTTTAATTATAATTTCCCTTAGGATATGCCATTCTTCCACAGTCAGGAAGCTTAACACTTCTTCCTAGCAAAGCAGACTCACTAGATTACTTAGTTCAAAATCTCAAGCATTTTGTAGTCTGAAATTTCATTTCTAACCCACTTTAAGTGGTCCTGGTCACTGGTCTCCTGCTGTCTGAGTTTCCCACATTTTCAATCAATTTCCCAGGTTAAAATTGGTTTTCTTCACACCCATGAATTGAGTAAAATCCATTAGCTTGGTTGTATTTGTTACTTATATATCTAGATATATTCTGTCTTTCAAATTCAAATGAATTTGAGGAAGGTAAGTCTATATTAGGAAACCCTGGTGGCGTAGTGGTTAAGTACTATGGCTGCTAGCCAAAGGGTCGGCAGTTTGAATCCACCAGGCACTCCTTGGAAACTCTATGGGGCAGTTCTACTCTGTCCTACACGGTCGCTATGAGTCGGAATCGACTCGACGGCACTGGGTGGGTTTAAGTCTATATTAGCGAAGCCTGGATAAAAGGACAGTTTAAATATACTGGTTTCACCGTAACTCATGTTAAAACAACACTTAAGAGATGTAGCTAGGGTGTTTTGCTAAATAAAGGCAATACCAGACAGTTTTAAATGAATAGGGTGAGAGTGATAAACACTTCTTGTGTTAAATAAAAATAGGTAATTCAAAAGACTAAAAATAATATTTTCTTAAACAATGCAGGTAAGTGTTCTCTTTCATAAATATATGAACACAAATGTTGTTGTTGTTGTGTACCATCAAGTCAATTCTGACACACAGTGACCCTATAGGAATTGCTCCATAGGGTTTCCTAAGCCATAATCTTTATGGAAGCAGATTATCACATCTTTCTCCTGTGGAGCAGCTGGTGGGTTCGAACTGCCGACCTTTCAGTTAGCAGTGGAGGGCTTTAATCACTGTGCCACCAGGGCTCCTTGCATATGTGTGTGTGTGTGTGTATATATGTGCATATATATACACACAAATGTATGTATTATAATGTATTTTTCATAATAGCACATATATGTGAGTATATTTATGCATAAAAAAATCCAAACCTGTTGCTGTTGAGTTGATTCTGACTCATAGCAACCCTATAAGACAGAGTAGCAGTGCCCCATAGGGTTTTGAAGGAACACCTGGTGGATTCAAATTGCTGACCTTTTGGTTAGCAGCCATAGCTCTTAACCACTATGCCACCAGCGTTTCCATACACATGCACACACACACACACACACACATATATATGGTCACTATGAGTCGGAATCGACTCGACGGCAATGGGTTTTATATACATACATAAAACCCAACAACCCAGTGCCATCGAGTGGATTCCGACTCATAGCGACCCTATAGGACAGAGTAGAATTGCCCCATAGAGTTTCCAAGGAGCGCCTGCCAGACTCGAACTGCCAGCCCTTTGGTTTGCAGCTGTAGCACTTAACCACTACGCCACCAGGGTTTCCATACATACATACATATGTATATTTATCCTGTAGGTCTCAGAAGAAAGTCACCTCTTCTATGGAGTCTTTTATTTCAATTCCACCATGCAGGCAGAGTTGGTTGTTACACTCCTCTGTGATCCCAAAGCACTAAAAAATACCCGTAAAATAGCACTTATGGCATTATTTTGGAATTACTTAGTCACAGCTGGCTGTAATCTCCTTAAGGGCAAAGACTGCAGCATGTACATTTTTCTCACCATTCCACCTCTAGAGTCTAGCATTGTAACAGACATTTAGTAGATAGTCAGTATAAATCAAAACAAAACTTCCACATTTATTGTTCGAATTATTAGATTAAATTGGTAAAGACAGAAAGCAGTAAGAGCTACCTATAGATGTTCAAAAAGAGCAAAACCATGTGCACTGTCCCAATCTACTCACTTGATGCAACACAGGGTATCTATTATTGGGGAGAAAGGATGAGAAGTAGATTTGGGAATCCTCTTTAGTCTTTGTCATTACTTTAATGATTTATCTTTACGAATCAACTATCTTAAAGTTTGAGAGCAATACAATATAACAAGCATCCTATCATCAGAAGGTTGTTGATGATACAAATACATATTCCCTAGACTAACCACGAAGAAGAGAATGAGTTTTGGGTTATGCAGTTCCTTCAGGAAGACAGGAACAAGGAAATGATCTGACAGCAACTTAGGTAAAATCTCTCCCCTCTACTGCCATTCTGGGATTTAGTTGAATTATGGGTTCCATATGAGCCAGGAACTAAATGAAGATTCAAAAAATTCAGTTGTTTTAATAAACTTAAAGCATCCTATCTAAGCAAGGTCTGTTCCTCAAATGGAGAGAACTGGTAATCAGGTCTGATTGTCAGCATTTTAGAAGAACACTGACAGACTAAAGAATAATCAGAAGAGGGCAACCAAGACGGTGAGGGGTCTGGAAAAAATGTCAAATGAAGAACATTAGAGGAAACCCAGGACAGGAAAGGAAAAGGAGAGCAAGTGAGTTTATGTCGTCTATTTAATTATCCGTTTAAGTATCAAATCTGACAGGCTACATGTGTAAAAATGGTTTGCCTCCATAGTTCTTCAAAGAACAAAGAGGATCAAAGGGTAGAATCATAACAAGCAACTTTGTGAGGGTCTATTATATGCAAGGCACTTCATATATATCATCTCATTTAATCATCACAGCAAACCTGTGAGTTATAACTAGTATTATCCCCATTTTCCAGACGAGAAAATGAAGATTCAGAGAAGTTTAGTTTGTCCAAGGTCACACAACTAAGAGGTGGTAGAAATGGGATCATAGGTCTGTCAGAGTCAAGAAAAACTGCTTCTGCCATTGCATCCTGTTGCCTTTTGGATCAATGGCCCCTCTAACTTCACTGGGTAGGAATTCCTGAATATTCGGGGGTTACTTAGAACTGTTTCATGGCTTTTTCAAAGAATGAACTCACCATTGTTGAGCATGTCAAGCAGAGGTCTGATGCCCATATCTTACATGAGTGCTGAGAAGGAAGCTCTTGAACTGGAGCGGTGATTTTAAAAATATGCTCTGAAAAATCCCACAAATTCTATGAACCTCCATCAAGGCTGGGTTAAGTGAAAGCTTGGGCTCTGGGATGCTCATACCTATCGTTCCCTCAACCAGAGTCATTCTGTTTTCATCTGAAGCCAGAATTATTGAGCATTTACTACATACTAGGAACTGTTTTAAAAGATTTACGTGTCTTAATTCATTTAATCTTCAGAACGGCACAGTGAGGTAGGTATAATTTTCCCATTTTACAGATGGTAAAAAACTGAGATATTGGATAGTAAAGAAATTTGTCTGAGGTCACACAAGTGGGGTAAGTGGCAGAGCTCATATTTTAACCCAGGTTGTCTGGCATCAGAGCCCAAGCTCCTTAAGCAACATGCTAACCAGCATCTCAATTTCATTAGAAATACTGAATTTCTTTAAAATAATTCATATGAATAGAGTGGCCAAAACAAAAAAACCTGCTGCTGTTGAGTCGATTCCGACTCATAGCATCCCTATAGGACAGAGTAGAACTGCCCCATAGGGTTTCCAAGGAGCAACTGGTGGATTTGAACTGCAGATCTTTTGGTTAGCAGCTAATCTCTTACCCACTGCACCACCAGGCCCTCATATAAACAATGGTAAGGATTAAAAATGGAAAATTACTAGAATTATATCCTCTGATTGTTCCCATAAAACTCTAAGAGTCTGTGATTTCAAGTTCCATTGGCTCAACTACCATCCTCTGGGTAGGGTTGGCCAATAACCCCGTGACTTTCTACCTTACTTAGACCTCAGCCTCAGCCTCTGACTGCAGACCTGAAGCTTTCCCTTTGTTTTGTGAAGCCAAGAACTTTTGGGTTTGACACTGATTGTACCTGAAGACTAGTAAATTGCTGCTGCCTGACCTTGTCTTCTGATTCCAGACTTTACTCTCTGGTTCACAGAGCGTGAAACTAGTCCATGACATCTCTACACATTGAGACTGACTGATCCATTGGTCCCAGCTTGAGCATAAACTGGGATTAAGATTTGCTGGACACAGCTGATGAGCTGATGGAGCAGGTGAGAATGAGGGTCCTCCTGGGGGGAGGACTGTTCCCCGGGGGGAAGAAGGAGCCAGCCGGGAGTGGTGAGCCTGACTCGTTGAGAAAGCTTTCATCATCAGAGAGGAGGGGGACAGCCACTGTGCACCATGGCTATCTTTCTCTCAGATGTGACTCCTGGCCTCATGCCTCGGTGCTGTGGAGAGTAGTGGAGATGCACATAGAAAACCAGGAGCGCTGGTTCACACAAAACTTCACAAGATAATCAGGTGGACAGTGGAGAGTGTGTTGGCAACTCTTGACTGGAGGGGGGATGGGAAGATAGAGAGAGAGGGAAGATGGCAAAATTGCCACGAAACGAGAGACTGAAAGGGCTGACTCAATAGGGGGAGAGCAAGTGGGAGAAGGGAGTAAGATGTATGTAAACCTACATGTGACAGACTGATTGGAATGGTAAATGTTCACTTGAAGCTTAATAAAAATTAATTAAAAAAAAAAAAGAAACTTCACAAGATACCTGAGCACCAGCAGCATCAACCCACCTTTGGTTTTGGAGTCTCTGTGGCTGCTCCTCCCAAATTCTGAAACCAAGTGCAAAAAAAAAAAGACAACGACTGAAAAAAACCTTCTTTGTAACTAAAAAGCTTATGTGAGAAGATATCACCATTTGAGAGCTACAATGACATTGGCTAGTTTCTCCCCCTGCCCCGGTCTAGAACTTGTAATCATCCATTTGAGGGGATATTTGAATGTTTAGACATATAACTTTATCCAAGTCACTGCTTCCTACTGGCCCTGGAGAAAGAGAACGTATTTCCTGTGCACGGAATTTTGTGATGTTAATCTGTACATTATTCTGTCGCAAAGTGGAAGGTAACATAAAAAGAAGAAATATAGATTTTCTACAGCACACTGTGGCATGCTTAGTACTTCAGTTTTGCTAGTATATAAGTACCCAACCGAGTAGCCCAGCATCCAGCAAGAGATTGGAGAGCCCACTATAACAACAACAGCACCTAAAAGTATATCTCTTCAAGCTAAGAGGCCCATGTAAAAGACTGATGTGAGAGAAAATGAGAGTGAGTGAAATCTGAATATTATTGCTACTTCTGTCCAGGGGCTGGAGAGAACTGGGGAAGTGCAGGCAGCATTAAGTATGCATACTACTTAATTTAATAAGTATATTAACATAGCTGATATTCAATTTATATAAAAGGCTACCAGTAGACTAATTTGTTTGTATCTGTAGACTGATGAAAAAGTATGCATCTTAAGGAGAGGGAATCTATTACTTCAAAATTCCAGAGACTAGAATAATTTCTAGTGACATGTCAATAATGAAATCTTGAGGACATAGAATCAGAAATACTGCTTACATGAATAGCATTTAGCATAATGTTCTAACCAATGAACTACCTGATCACAGACTGGTCATTTCCTCTCAACCATATTGAAACAAACTATAATTCAATCCAATCTGGTTAACTTCAGCCTTGCAGTCAAAATCTATATAGCTTTCCTTTAAATTTTGCACTTAACATTGGTATTACTATGCATAAAGACTCTTGAATCTCCTGTAATTTTAAACTTATAAAATAAAACAAGACGATCCAAGAAAGAAAAACCCAGATTTGCCAGTTTACACAAGCAGCCAAATGAAAGACATGTAACTCTGGGGAGCATAGCATAATTATTGCCCAAGATCAGAGATTCTTGATAAATTGACTTTCTGAATGTGCAGTGGCATAAATTGAATGAACATTGCCTTGAAAATTGAAGGTGAAAGTTGGACCAAAAGCTTTTCCTAGGAGCTTACACCCAGAGAAGATGCTATCATCCACGGGTAGTAAATAGCCATCTCTATACTTTCAGTGACTTCAATAGCATTTCTTCAGTAGCTACAGTACCAAAAGGGGCATCTTCACCCAAAGTTTCTTTAAACAGAATATAAAATCATCATTAAAAATGGAACAAAAATGTTGAAATTATATAATAAATTGATGTGGCAAAATACTATGCAACAATTGAAAATTTATCATTTTACTCGAACAAATAGTGGGGGGAGCTTTCCAATTTGTCACAGTAAATCTAGATTTTTCAAGAAACATAGGATCATATGCAGAAAAATAATTGACTTAAGCTGGTACAAGAAAGATTTGAGTTAGACACATGGAGGAATTTCTTCTATCAAATGTTAGAAAATCCAATCATAATACAGCTGTGAAAAATCAAGTCTAAGGGGCAATTAGGTGTGATATATCAAGAGCATCAAACATATTGTTACTCTTTTTACCAAGTAATTAAAAAATACTCTTCCTGTTAGTTAATTCTAAGAATATACTTATGCACACAGCAATTTACATAGAATAATGATCATGATCATAGATGGACGATACCTAGAGAGTTAAAAAAAAAAAGATTTTGTGGATATTTAAAGTTCTACATTTGTTATGCAAGAAAAAGAACCAGTAAAATTTGAATTATAAAGGTTCAAGTGAACCCATTAGTACTCACAGACTGATAAAATGTAGGAAATTTTGGCATTAGAAAGGGAATACTATAAAACTTTAAACTCTCATATATTAGAAGGTTACTTAATGATATGGTAATGTTCCCATAATATATTTGTGTGCAACTAGAAGGATATATATCAACATGTTAACAATCGCCACCTCTGGAGGGTAAACATAAAAGTGATTTTTTCCCCTTTAACATTTTTTTCTTTATCCCAAATTCATAATAATGATTTTATATAATGATAAATTTGAAAAATTACTAATGTGCACCTTTATGATTCATTCATTCATCATTTTATAATATATTGACTCTTTATTCTCAGTAGATCTAGGAACATAATCACATAATAGGTGTAATATGGCATTTATGATACAAAACCAAACCAAACACAGTGCTGTCGAGTCGATTCCAACTCATAGTGAGCCTATAGGGCAGAGTAGAACTGCCCCATAGAGTTTCCAAGGAGTGCCTGGTGGATTTGAACTGCCAACCCTTTGGTTTGTAGCCATAGCACTTAACCACTATGCCACCAGGGTTTCCACATTTATGATAAGCCCAAATAAATCCCTATTCTTTGAGAAATACCTGCCTACTCCATGTTAATGTCACATGATACTGTTAGTTCAATGTCAATTAGTTGGACCAGGGGTGAATACTACACAAAAGTTGCACCAATCAGATTATCTCTTTCTAAAATTTGGAACGAAGTCCAAGACTTTGTTTTCAACAAGACTTGTCACTTAAACTGAGGTGAAATAAACATGGGAACAGTGGGGTTGGTCAAGTTTGGGTACATGCAGGATGAAGCAGAGAAAGGTTTTCTGAGAGAAAGAAGAGTAAAAGAGAAAGGAGAGGAGGTGACATCAGTGAAAATGGTGGAGTATGAACTTCCAAAAATTCTCTCCTCCATAAGCAATGAGAATAATGGCAAAAACTTATCAAAATCAACTTTTTCAAAGCTGTGGAAATTAACCATAGACTTGCAGCAATCTTATTCAAGAAAAATGGCTGAATCTCAGAACTGTGAGCTCTATGTTTTTTTAACTTGCCCTATTTTCATAATTTTTTTTCTCCCCAACTACACAGTAGCTTTTAGAGCAACAGCTACAATCAAGGTGAAAACTAGCCACCTAGAAGCCACTGGAGGGGGCAAAACAAGGTAGGAGCCACTTCAAAGTCTCATTTCTAGAAAGTTGTTCTTATTTGATCCATCTGGTGATTCCCTGGAAGATCCCATGCAAAGGCTGTCTTTATTTGATCAGATTCAGAACTTGTCCAGCTGTGAATAGCCTTTTACCCTGGGGATGTTTACCAGAAAAAAATTAGAGACCTTTTTTTCAACATCCTAGCTACCTGAGGTAGTAGATATAAGTTGGAGCAAACAACAGACTAACCAAAAAGCTTAAAAGGAAAAGCTGTGCAATAAGATGTCTGGATACCTGAGGTAGTAGATACAAGTTGGAGCAAACAACAGACTAACCAAAAAGCTTAAAAGGAAAAGCTGTAGAATAAGATGTCTGGAGGGGACTATATAAAGCTTAGGGCACAGTCTTGGGAATGTAGAAGGCACATGTACTCCCCTGCCTATGCAAATGATCAGGAAAGATCTAAAGAGACTCTACGCTCTCATGTCAGGCCGACCTTGAGGCTCAGCATAAGTAGGAAGTGAAGCTAAGACAGTTGTAAATTGCCTGGTTGAGTGTTGAAGGTGTTCCCCAACGTCCCTACACAGAGACCTTGGCAAAAACTGGGAGACTTACTGGTTCCAGGCATCTAAGGAACTCTGTTCAATTATTAGTTAATCACTAAGGGAGCCCTGGTAGTACAGTAGTTATGGGCTTTGCTGCTAACCAAAATGTTGACAGTTCAAATCTACCAACAGCTCCTTGGAAACCCTATGGGACAGTTCTACTCTGTCCTATAGGGTTGCTATGTGTTGGAATCGACTCGATGGCAATGGGTTTGTTTTTATTTTATTTTTTTATTTGAAGCAAACCATACAGAGGCTTCAGTAGCCACAAACACCAAACAATGAATACTTTACAGAATTAGTTCAGAAAAGACACTTAAAAAAATAACAATAAACTAACCCTGAGGGGGATCTGATTAGCAGAGCTACCATATTATATTATTTAGAATGGCCAGTTTTCAACAGCAACAAAAATTAAGAAACAAGAAAGTATGGCACATACACAGGGAAAACAATAACAACAAAAAACAGAAATAGAAATTGTCCCTGAAGGATCCCAGATGTTAAAGAAAGCCATGCTTTAAAAAGTAAAGGAATATATTATTATAATGTCTCACCAAGTAGAGAAAATCAATAAAGAGGTAGATATTATTAAGATGAATCAAACAGAAATTTGGGGGCTAAACAGTACAATAACTGAAATTTTTAAAATTCACTATTGGAACTCAACTGCAGATATGAGTAGGCAGAAGAAAGAGCAGTGAACTTGAAGATAATTGAGATTACCCAGTCTGAAAAACAGAAAGAAGAAAGAATGAAGAAAAATGAACTGAGACTCAGAGACCTGTGGGACACAATCAAGCATACCAGCATAATCATAATGGAAGTCTCAGAGGGAGATGAGTGAAAGACAGGTGAAGAAAGAATATCTGAAGAAATAATGGCCATGAACTTCCAAAATTTGATGAAAAATTTTAATTTACTCATACAAGGAACTCAAAAAGCTCCAAATAGGATAAACTCAAAGAGATCCACACCTAGACCCAACATAATCATACTATCCAAAGACAAAGACGAAAAGAGAATCCTGAAAGCAGCAGGGGAGAAGTGACTCATCATGTATAAAAGATTGTCAATAACATTAACAGCTCATTTCACATCAAAAACTATGGAGGCCAGAAACAAGGAGATGACATATTTAAAGTGCTCAAAGAAAAAGACTGTCAACCAATAATTCTATCTATGACAAAATTATCCTAAATGAAGGAAAAATTAAGACATTCCCAGATAAAAAAAAACTGAAAGAGTCTGTCATTAGGAGATCTGCCCTACAAGAAATACTAAAGGGAGTTCTTCAGGCTGAAATGAAGGGGCACTAGACAGTAACTGGAATAAAAAAAACATTTTTTTTATGGAGAAATAAAGAACACAGGTTAAGTTAACCACATAGAGAAATATTAATGAAAGCATAAGTGTTTGTTTTAAACTCCATTTTTACCCTATTTGATTTAAAAGAAAACTGTATAGTACAATAATCATAAGTCTAAATTGATGGGAACACCATGTATAAAGATGTGATTTGTGACAATAACAGCATAGAGGAGGGGGGAATCAGAGCTATATAGGAGTAAAGTTTTTGTACACTACTGAAATTAATTTAGTGTTAATTTGAACTAGATTGTTATAAGCACAACTGTTAATAATAATCCTCAGAGCCACCACTAAGAAAATAACTATACATATATATATGTATATATATATACATATATATATATGAACAGTAATGACAAGGGAAGTAAAATGGTACACTAGAAAATATCTATTTAACATACAAGAAGGCAGAAATAGAGGGAAAGAGGAACAAAAAAGACATAAGACACGTAGATAACAAATAGAAAGATGGTAGGGGTAAATCCTACCTTATCAGTAACTACACGTGCATGGGCAAAACATTCTGATTCAAAGTCAGAAATTGGCAGAATGGATTAACAAACAAGAAAAAAAAAAACGTGATCCATCTATATGCTGTCTACAGGAGACACACTTGAGATTCAAAAAACCAAATACATTGAAAGTAAACAAACAGGAAAAATATATACTGTGCAAACAGGAACCAAAAGAGAGCTAAAGTGGCTATACTAATATCAGACAAAACAGATTTAAGACAGAAATTGTTACTGGAGAAAGAGAAGGACAGTTTATAATGACAAAGCTGTCAACCTATCAAGAAGCTATAATAATTAGAAGTATATATGCTCCAAAAACAGAACTCTAAAATACATGAAGCAAAAACTGACATAACTGAACAACCCACTTGCAAACAGCAGACAGAAAATGAACAAGGAAATTAAGTCTTGAGCAACACAATAAGACCTAACACACAGCTGTAGAGCATTCTACACAACAGGAGCAAAATATACTCTCCTCATAGGAACATAGGACACTCTTCAGGAGAGATCATGTGTTAGGCCACAAATCAAGTTTCAATAAATTTGAAAGGATGTTCTCTGACCCTAATGAAATGAAATTAGAAATCAATATCAAAAGGAATTTTTTTAATTGACGAATAATGTAAAAATTAAACAACAAACTCCTATATAGCCAATGGACCAATGAAAAAATCTCAAGGATAATTAGAAAATACTTTGAATGAAAACAAAAGCACAACATAACAAAAACTATTGGATGCAGTGAAAACACGGCTCAGAGAGTGATTTATAGTTGCAAATGCCTACATTAAAAAAGAAGAAATATCCCAAATCAGTAACCTAAACTTCTACCTTAAGAAACTAGGAAGAGCAAACTAAACCTAAAGCAGGTCAAAAAAAAAAAAAAAACCCACTGCCATGGAGTCGATTCCAACTCAGAGCGACCCTTTAGGACAGAGTAGAACTGCCCCATAGAGTTTCCAAGGAGCATCTGGTGGATTTGAACTGCCAACCTCTTGGTTAACAGCTGTAGCACTTAACCAGTACGCCACCAGGGCTTCCAAAGCAGGCAGAAGGGTGGAAATACTAAATATTATAGTGGAAATAAAGAGAATCTTGGGAAACAAGAGAGAAAATCAGACCAAAGTTGTTTTTTTTTTTTTTAATTTTTATTAAGCTTCAAGTGAACATTTACCATTCCAATCAGTCTGTCACATGTAGGTTTACATACATCTTACTCCCTTCTCCCACTTGCTCTCCCCCTATTGAGTCAGCCCTTACAGTCTCTCGTTTCGTGCCAATTTTACCATCGTCCCTCTCTCTCTATCTTCCCATCCCCCCTCCAGTCAAGAGTTGCCAACACACTCTCCCGTGTCCACCTGATTTAATTAGATCACTCTTCATCAGTATCTCTCTCCCCTCCACTGACCAGTCCTTTTCATGCCTGATGATTTGTCTTCGGGGATGGTTCCTGTCCTGTGCCATCAGAAGTTCTGGGGAGCATTGTCTCTGGGATTCCTCTAGTCGCAATCATACCATTAGGTGTGGTCTTTTAATGAGAATTTGGGGTCTGTATCCCATTGGTCTCCTGCTCCCTCAGGAGTTGTCTGTTGTGTTCCCTGACAGGGCAGACATCGATTGTGGCCGGGCACCAACTAGTTCTTCTGGTCTCAGGATAATGTAGGTCTCTGGTTCAAGTGGCCCTTTCTGTCTCTTGGGTTCTTAGTTGTCGTGTGACCTTGGTGTTCTTCCTTTGCCTTTGCTCCCGGTGGGTTGAGACCAATTAATGTATTTTAGATGGCTGCTTGTTGGCATTTAGGACCCCAGGCGCCACAATTCAAAGTGGGATGCAGAGTGTTTTCATAATAGAATTGTTTTGCCCATTGACTTAGAAGTCCCCTCAAACCAAGTTCCCCAGACCCCAGCCCCTGCTTCGCTGACCTTTGAAGCTTTCATTTTATCTCGGAAACCTCTTTACTTTTAATCCAGTCCAATTAGGCTGACCTTCCTTGTTTTGAGTGTTGTCTTTCCCTTCACCCAAAGCAGTTCCCATCTACAGATTGATCAATAAAAAGCCCTCTCCCTCCCTCCCTCCCTCCCCACTTTGTAACCACATAAGTATGTGTTCTTCTCCGTTTTTTCCATTTCTCAAGATCTTATAATAGTGGTCTTATACAATATTTGTCCTTTTGTAACTGACTCATTTCGCTCAGCATAATGCCTTCCAGATTCCTCCATATTACGAAATGTTTCAGAGATTCGTCACTGTTCTTTATCGATGCATAGTATTCCATTGTGTGAATATACCACAATTTATTTACCCATTCGTCCGTTGATGGACATCTTGGTTGCTTCCAGCTTTTTGCTATTGTAAACAGAGCTGCAATAAACATGGGTGTGCATATATCTGTTTGTGTGAAGGCTCTTGTATCTCTAGGGTATATTCCGAGGAGTGGGATTTCTGGGTTGTATGGTAGTTCTATTTCTAACTGTTTAAGATAACGCCAGATGGATTTCCAAAGTGGTTGTACCATTTTACAATCCCACCAGCAGTGTATGAGAGTTCCAATCTCTCCGCAGCCTCTCCAACATTTATTATTTTGTGTTTTTTGAATTAATGCCAGTCTAGTTGGTGTCAGATGGAATCTCATCGTAGTTTTAATTTGCATTTCTCTAATGGCTAATGATCGAGAGCATTTTCTCATGTATCTGTTGGCTGCCTGAATATCTTCCTTAGTGAAATGTGTGTTCATCTCCTTTGCCCACTTCTTGATTGGGTTGTTTGTCTTTTTGTGGTTGAGTTTTGACAGAGTCATGTAGATTTTAGAGATCAGGCGCTGGTCTGAGATGTCATAGCTGAATATTCTTTCCCAGTCTGTAGGTGGTCTTTTTACTCTTTTGGTGAAGTCTTTAGATGAGCATAGGTGTTTGATTTTTAGGAGCTCCCAGTTATCTGGTTTCTCTTCATCATTTTTGGTAATGTTTTGTATTCCGTTGATGCCCTGTATTAGGGTTCCTAGGGTAGATCCTATTTTTTCTTCCATGATTTTTATCGTTTTAGTCTTTATGTTTAGGTCTTTGATCCACTTGGAGTTAGTTTTTGTGCATGGTGTGAGGTATGGGTCCTGTTTCATTCTTTTGCAAATGGATATCCAGGTATGCCAGCACCATTTGTTAAAAAGACTATTATTTCCCCAATTGACTGACACTGGTCCTTTGTCAAATATCAGCTGCTCATACATGGATGGATTTATATCTGGATTCTCAATTCTGTTCCATTGGTCTATGTGCCTGTTGTTGTACCAGTACCAGGCTGTTTTGACTACTGTAGCTATATAATAGGTTCTGAAATCAGGTAGGGTGAGGCCTCCCACTTTCTTCTTCTTTTTCAGTAATGTTTTGCTTATCCGGGGGTTCTTTCCTTTCCATATGAAATTAGTGATTTGTTTCTCTATTCCCTTAAAGTATGACATTGGTATTTGGATTGGAAGTGCGTTATATGTATAAATGGCTTTTGGTAGAATAGACATTTTTACTATGTTAAGTCTTCCTATCCATGAGCAGGGTATGTTTTTCCACTTAAATATGTCCTTTTGAATTTCTTGTAGCAGAGTTTTATAGTTTTCTTTGTATAGGTCTTTTACATCCTTGGTAAGATTTATTCCTAAGTATTTTATCTTCTTGGGGGCTACTGTGAATGGTATTGATTTGGTGATTTCCTCTTCGGTGTTCTTTTTGTTGATGTAGAGGAATCCAAGTGATTTTTGTATGTTTACTTTATATCCTGAGACTCTTCCAAACTCTTCTATTAGTTTCAGTAGTTTTCTGGAGGATTTCTTAGGGTTTTCCATGTATACGATCATGTCATCTGCAAATAGTGATAGCTTTACTTCCTCCTTACCAATCTGGATACCCTTTATTTCTTTGTCTAGCCTAATTGCCCTGGCTAGGACTTCAAGTACGATGTTGAATAAGAGCGGTGATAAAGGGCATCCTTGTCTGGTTCCCGTTCTCAAGGGAAATGCTTTCAGGTTCTCTCCATTTAGAGTGATATTGGCTGTTGGCTTTGCATAGATGCCCTTTATTATGTTGAGGAATTTTCCTTCAATTCCTATTTTGGTTAGAGTTTTTATCATAAATGGGTGTTGAACTTTGTCAAATGCCTTTTCTGCATCTATTGATAAGATCCTGTGGTTTTTATCTTTTGTTTTATTTATGTGATGGATTACATTAATGGTTTTTCTGATATTAAACCAGCCTTGCATACCTGGTATAAATCCCACTTGATCAGGGTGTATTATTTTTTTGATGT
This sequence comes from Loxodonta africana, assembly GCF_030014295.1. Classification (NCBI taxonomy): domain Eukaryota; kingdom Metazoa; phylum Chordata; class Mammalia; order Proboscidea; family Elephantidae; genus Loxodonta; species Loxodonta africana. The sequence continues at coordinate 150,284,554 of NC_087369.1, forward strand.
GTTGTTGGATTCTATTGGCTAGAATTTTGTTGAGGATTTTTGCATCTATGTTCATGAGGGATATAGATCTAAAATTTTCTTTTTTTGTAATGTCTTTACCTGGTTTTGGTATCAGGGAGATGGTAGCTTCATAGAATGAGTTGGGTAGTATTCCGTCTTTTTCTATACTTTGAAATACCTTCAATAGTAATGGTGTTAAGTCTTCTCTGAAGGTTTGGTAGAACTCTGCAGTGAAGCCATCTGGGCCAGGACTTTTTTTTGTTGGGAGTTTTTTGATTACCGTTTCAATCTCTTTTTTGTTATGGGTCTATTTAGTTGTTCTACTTCTGAATGTGTTAGTTTAGGTAAGTAGTATTGTTCCAAGAATTTATCCATTTCTTCTAGGTTTTCAAATTTGTTAGAGTACAATTTTATGTAGTAATCTGATATGATTCTTTTGATTTCATTTGGTTCTGTTGTGATGTGGTCCTTCTCGTTTCTTATTCGGGTTATTTGTTTCCTTTCTTGTTTTTCTTTAGTCAGTCTAGCCAATGGTTTATCAATTTTGTTAATTTTTTCAAAGAACCAGCTTTTGGCTTTGTTAATTCTTTCAATTGTTTTTCTGTTCTCTAATTCATTTAGTTCAGCTCTAATTTTTATTATTTGTTTTCTTCGGGTGCCTGATGGATTCTTTTGTTGCTCACTTTCTATTTGTTCAAGTTGTAGGGACAGTTCTCTGATTTTGGCTCTTTCTTCTTTTTGTATGTGTGCATTTATCGATATAAATTGGCCTCTGAGCACTGCCTTTGCTGTGTCCCAGAGGTTTTGATAGGAAGTATTTTCATTCTCGTTGCTTTCTAAGAATTTCCTTATTCCCTCCTTGATGTCTTCTATAACCCAGTCTTTTTTCAGGAGGGTATTGTTCATTTTCCAAGTATTTGATTTCTTTTCCCTAGTTTTTCTGTTACTGATTTCTAGCTTCATTGCCTTGTGGTCTGAGAAGATGCTTTGTAATATTTCGATGTTTTGGATTCTGGAAAGATTCGTTTTATGCCCTAATATGTGGTCTATTCTAGAGAATGTTCCATGTGCGCTCGAAAAAAAAGTATATTTTGCAGCAGTTGGGTGGAGAGTTCTGTATAAGTCAATGAGGTCAAGTTGGTTGACTGTTGTAAGTAGGTCTTCCGTGTCTCTATTGAGCTTCCTACTGGATGTCCTGTCCTTCTCTGAAAGTGGTGTGTTGAAGTCTCCTACTATATATGTGGAGGTGTCTATCTCACTTTTCAATTCTGTTAAAATTTGATTTATGTACCTTGCAGCCCTGTCATTAGGTGCGTAAGTATTTAATATGGTTATGTCTTCCTGATCAATTGTCCCTTTTATCATTATATAGTGTCCTTCTTTATCCTTTGTGGCGGATTTAAGTCTAAAGTCTATTTTGTCAGATATTAATATTGCTACTCCTCTTCTTTTTTGCTTATTATTTGCTTGATATATTTTTTTCCATCCTTTGAGTTTTAGTTTGTTTGTGTCTCTAAGTCTAAGGTGTGTCTCTTGTAGGCAGCATATAGATGGATCGTGTTTTTTTATCCAGTCCGTGACTCTCTGTCTCTTTATTGGTGCATTTAGTCCATTTACATTCAGCGTAATTATAGATAAGTAAGTTTTTAGTGCTGTCATTTTGATGCCTTTTCATGTGTGTTGTTGGCCATTTCATTTTTCCACATGCTTTTTTGTGCTGAGACGTTTTTCTTAGTAGCTTGTGAGATCCTCATTTTCATAATGTTTAACTTTGTGTTTATTGAGTCGTTACGTTTTTCTTGGCTTTTTTCTTGAGTTATGGGATTGATATTCCTTTTTGTGGTTACCTTTTTATTTACCCCTATTTTTCTAAGTAAAACCCTACCTTGTATCCTTCTATTTCGCCTTGTATCACTCTCCATCTGGCAGTTCAATGCCTCCTATATTTAGTCCCTCTTTTTGATTATTGTGATCTTTTACATATTGACTTCCATGATTCCCTGTTATGTGTATTTTTTTTAATTAATCTTAATTTGTTTGTTTTTGTGATTTCCCTATTTGAGTTGATATCAGGAGGTTCTGTTTTGTGACCTTGTGTTGTGCTGATATCTGATATTATTGGTCATCTGACCAAACAATATCCTTTAGTATTTCTTGTAGCTTTGGTTTGGTTTTTGCAAATTCTCTAAACTTATGTTTATCTGGAAATATCTTAATTTCGCCTTCATATTTCAGAGAGAGTTTTGCTGGATATATGATCCTTGGCTGGCAGTTTTTCTCCTTCAGTGTTCTGTACATGTCGTCCCATTCCCTTCTTGCCTGCATGGTTTCTGCTGAGTAGTCTGAACTTATTCTTATTGATTCTCCCTTGAAGGAAACCTTTCTTTTCTCCCTGGCTGCTTTTAAAATTTTCTCTTTATCTTTGGTTTTGGTGAGTTTGATGATAATATGTCTTGGTGTTTTTGTTTTTGGGATCAATCTTAAATGGGGTTCGATGAGCATCTTGGATAGATATCCTTTCGTCTTTCATGATGTCAGGGAAGTTTTCTGTCAGGAGTTCTTCAACTATTTTCTCTGTGTTTTCTGTCCCCCCTCCCTGTTCTGGGACTCCAATCACTCGCAGGTTATCCTTCTTGATAGAGTCCCACATGATTCTTAGGGTTTCTTCATTTTTTTTAATTCTTTTATCTGATTTTTTTTCAGCTATGTTGGTGTTGTTTCCCTGGTCCTCCAGAAGTCCCAGTCTACATTCTAATTGCTCGAGTCTGCTCCTCTGACTTTCTATTGCGTTGTCAAATTCTGTAATTTTATTGTTAATCTTTTGGATTTCTACATGCTGTCTCTCTATGGATTCTTGCAACTTCTTAATTTTTCCACTATGTTCTTGAATAATCTTTTTGAGTTCTTCAACAGTTTTATCAGTGTGTTCCTTGGCTTTTTCTGCATTTATCCTAATTTCATTTGTGATATCTTTAAGCATTCTGTAAATTAGTTTTTTATATTCTGTATCTGATAATTCCAGGATTGTATCTTCATTTGGGAAAGATTTTGATTCTTTTGTTTGGGGGGTTGGAGAAGCTGTCATGGTCTGTTTCTTTATGTGGTTTGATATGGACTGCTGTCTCCGAGCCATCACTGGGGAACTAGATTTTCCAAGTAGTCGGCTAAAAAAAAATGCAGTCAGATCCCTATCTGAATTCTCTCTCTGGCTCCGGGTATTCGGATGTTAATGGGGTCGCCTGGGGAGGGTGGGGGAGGGATCTGAGAGCTAGGAGTGTAGCACCACAGAATATAGAGCTGAACACCACGTTCACGCTCCGCCCCCGTTCGCCAAAATCCGGGCTGGACGCGTCCCTGGCTAGGACACTGCTTTCCTTGCTCGGAAACCAGTCACTTCCTCCTGGGGACTTCCTCCGGTGCGCGGCACCGCTCGTAGGCACTGGGTGGGCGTTTCCCGCACGAACGGGTGGGCCCGCCCCCAGGGTCTATTCAGGCGATTATAATTGGGTCCCGCGGTCACGCCCCGCCCGTGCGCGCACCCAAACCCCAGCGGGATGACTTCCGGGTTGAGACGCTGCTTTCCTCGTTCCGGAACCAGTCACTTCCTCCCGGGGACTTCTCCTTCCGGAGCGCCACACCTCTTGCGCAAACTGGGTTGGCGTCACCTGCACGGCCAGGTGGGCCCGCCCCCTGGGTCAATTCAGGGTAATAAAAATGGACCCCACGCTCACGCCCCGCTCGTGCGCGCGCCCAAGTCCCAGCAGGACGGCACCCCGTCTGGGACGCTACTTTCCGCGCTTCGGGACCAATCACTTCCTCCCGGGGACTTCTCCTTCCAGTGTGCCACACCTCTCGCGCAAACTGGGAGGGCGTCACTCGCACGACCAGGTGGTCCCTGGGTCAATTCAGGGTAATAAAAATGGACCCCGCGCTCATGCCCCGCCCGCGCGCGCACGCGCACCCAGATCCCAGCGGAATGGCTCCCCGTCTGGGATGCTGCTTTCCCTGCTTTGAGACCAGACACTTCCGGGGATTTCTCCCTCTGGTGTGCCGCGCCACACGCGCAGACTGGGTGTGCGTCCTCCCGCACAAATGTGTGGGCCCCGCCCTGGGGTCACTTTAGGGAAATATAGTTGACCCCCCCCCGCTCGTGCCCCGTCGGCTTCTCGCCTAACTCCCGGTGGGACAGCACCCCAGCTGGGACGCTGTTCTCCCCCCTCCCAGATCAGTCACTGCCTCCTGGGTGCTTCTCCCTCTGGCTGCGCCTCTACGCCACCCGCGCCAACCTGCTAAACTTCCTCCCGGGATGGGTTCGGTGGGGAAGGGGTGGGCCCCCTTTCTGTGCTGTCTGCCCCCCTGGGCTCTGCCCCAGATCGGGCTCCGAAGGTCACCTGCCTGGTGCGCTGGCTCCTGGTTCTGAAAACAGTCGCTGTCTGCCCGTATTTGTTCGTTTTCCGTCTCTAAGTCTGTGCTTGTTGTTCAGAGTTCGTAGATTGTTATGTATGTGATCGATTCCCTTGTTTTTCCGAGTCTTTGTTGCAAGAGGGATCCGCGGTAGCGTCCACCTAGTCCGCCATCTTGGCCTCGGATCCAAAGTTGGTTTTTTGAAAAGATCAGCAAAATTGGTAAACTTTCCTGGACTGACCAAGAAAAAAAAAGTTTCAAATTAATAAAAATCAGGAATGAAAGAGGGAACATTACCAACTAATGTTACCGAAATGCAAAGGATTATGAAAGAATATTATGAAAAACTGTATGCCAACAAATTAGATAACCTAATTGAAATGGAAAAAAATCCTAGAAAAACACAAACTACTGAAACTGACTGAAGAAAGTTATAGAAAACCTGAATAGGACTGTAACAACACAAGTAAAGAGATTGAAAAAGTAATAAAAAAATATCCCGCAAAGAAAAGTCCAGGCCCAGATTGCTTCACTGGTGAATTCTACAAAATATTTAAAGAAGAATCAAAACCAATCCTTTAGAAACTCTTCCAAAAAATACAAGAGAAGAGATCACTTCCTAACTCATTCTATGAGGCAGCGTTACCCTGATATTAAAACCAGACAAAGACATCACGCAAAAGGAAAACATATGCCTGAAGAATACAGATGGAAAAATTCTCAAGAAAATACTATCAAACTGACTTCAACAACATTCGAAAAGAATTATATGGCAAGACCAAGTGGAATTTATCCCAAGAATGATCAATCGATGTAATAGAAAAACATCAATCGATGTAATAGAAAAACAAAAATGATCATCTCAGTTGATGCAGAAAAAGCATTTCCCAAAATTCAATACTTTTTTTAATGATAAAAATACTCAATAAACTAGAAATAGAAAGGAACTTCCTCAACCTGATTAAGGGGATCTATGAAAAAACAACAGTTAACATCATGCTTGATGATAAAATAATGAATGTTGTTGCTGTTAGGTGCCATCAAGTCAGTTCCAACTCATAGCAACCCTATGTACAACAGAACGAAATACTGCCCAGTCCTGCGCCGTCCTCACAACCCTTACTATGCTTAAGCTCATCGTTGTAGCCACTGTGTCAATCCATCTCATTGAGAGTCTTCCTCTCTTTTGCTGATCCTCTGCTTTACCAAGCATGATGTCCTTCTCCAAGGACTGGTCCCTTCCTACATTCAAAAGAGTGAATATACTCCCCTTAATTTCAGGAACAAAACAAAGACGTCTGCTCTTTCCACTTCTATTAAACATTGTACTGGAATTTCTAGCCAGGTCAGTTAGGCAAGAAATTCATTCACCTTATAAAGGGACAGGTAAAACACTATTTGCAGATGACATGATCTCATATTAGAAGAGTCTAAGGAACCACAGACAGTTATGAATTCCTCAATACCTATAATAGTGATTTTTGTTTATACAGTACTTTGGATGTTTCTGTCATTTTCTCACAATGTGTATATAATTAGTAATCATTTCTACTTTCTGAAATGACTAATACATCTCAGGAATTCCAGCTGTTTTCTCACAAAAATATGAGGATCAATTCCTATCCCCCTGTTTAGAATACATTCTGTTTAGATCCCTGAAAGAAACCATTTAACTTCTCGATTTCTATGTGAAGTAGAGGTGCTAGGTTGAAAGAAGAATGTATGATTTCTTCCCCAAGCACTGATTCCAGTGACAAAATTTTACATCAGTAGAAAAGACAGCTAATCCTCCAAGCAACACCCAGAACGATTTACAACCAATATATCATCCTGTTCACCTGTTTGCATAAATTATCTGTATTCACAGTATAACAACTGCAAACACATATAGGTTATAATGACTGAAACATGTCCACAGTATTACTATAGCTCTATCTGTGGCACATAATTTCATTTATAAGATCTACAATAGACAAAATAATAGCAAGAATTGTTCACTGTTTTTTAAGTCTGTTACTTTTTTTTTAACTGCCAAACAAACTCTAAGATTTTATTTAAAAGGACTATGCCTTGAATTTTATTTATTATTTATATTCTTTATTTTGTGAATCATCTGTTATTTAGCTAAAAGGTGACCTCAGGGGCTAGTTTTGGTTCCAGGTTTAAAGAGTATCTCAAGGCAATAGTCTCAGGGAGTTCTCCAGTCTCAACCAGTCCTGTAAGTCTGTTTTTTCTTTAGGAATTTGCGGATCTTTCCACATTTTTCTCCCATTCTATCAGGGTTCATCTATTGCAGCTCTGATCAGAACAGTCAGTAGTGGTAGCTGTGTACCATCTTGTTCTTCTAGCCTCAGGGTAGGTGAGGTCATGGTTCGTGTAGACTATTTAATCTTGCAGACTAGTTTCTTCTTTCAGTCTTTTTTGTTTATTTTTTCCAACATTTTATTATGAACATTTTAAACACACAAAAAAGTTAAAAGAATTTTACAGTGAATACCCTTACACCTATCACTTAAATTCTACCATTAACATGTTGTAATACTTTATCATGTAACTATCTACCTTAAGCTTTTTTTTAATTGAATTTTAGGTAAAAGTTTACATAGCAAGTTAGGTTCCATGACATTGGTTACAAATGTGTCAACATTTTCATTATGTCCATTATTTTTGTTCTGTTTCTATTAATCTAACTTCTCATTTCATCTCATATGGTTGATTAATTTAAGGGAGCACAGTATTCACAGGTGATATTGTTTATTTTGGGGCCATGGTGGTACAGTGGTTAAGAACTCAGCTGCTAACCAAAAGGTCAGCAGTTTGAATCCACCAGCCGCTCCTTGGAAACCCTATGGGGCAGTCTTACTCTGTCCTATAGGGTGGCTATGAGTCGGAATCAACTTGATGGCAACGGGTCTGGTTTTGGTTTTTGGTGTTATTTATTTTATACACCAATCTCTTATTTTAATGAAGGTGACCACTGGGAGTGGCTTCAGTTCCAAGTTCAAAGGGTATCTTAGGGCAATAATCTCTGGGGTTCCTCTAGTCTTTTCAATCCAGTAAGTCTGGCCTTTTTTTTTAGGAATTTGAGTTTTGTTCTACATTTTCTATCCCATTATAACCACGACCTTCTATTGTGTCTCTGGTCTGAACGGTTGGTAGTGGTAGCTGGGCACCATCTAGGTCTTATGGTCTCAGGCTAGAAGAGGCTATGGTTCTCGTGGGCCATTAGCCCTGGGGACTATTTTTTTCCTTGGGGCTTTGGTTTGAATTTTATTTTTAATTTTGTTTCCCCTCACAACACTTAGTATAATACCAACACATAACACTAAACTTAAATATTTTGTTGTTGATTACCAGTGAGTTGGCTCCCATTAGTAGGTGATTAAGTAACAATCCTCTTACTCAAAGATCAGAATTTCAATCAAGACAGGGTTCTTGCATGGTACAACAAGCAATCTTGTAGACGTCTAAGAGCTGGACCAAGGCACTGTTTGGCCATGCTGGGACTGAAACTGGAATGTCAGAAACTGAAGGTATATCTCCTATCTCTCATGGGTCATATGTTCTCTCAACCCCATTTCTACATGTACATCTACTCCATACTCTAACTTTTCTTTTCAGACCTATTTTCTCATAGCTCATGGTTCTCTGATCCGTCATACTTGCAACCTCACTATGGCTTTGACTATGTGAGCCCTAGTGGCTCAGTGGTTAAGTGCTGGGCTCCTAACCAAAAGGTTGGCAGTTCAAACCCACCAGCCTCTCTGCAGGAGAAAGATGTGGCGGTCTACTTCGACAAAGACATAAAGCCTTGGAAACCCTATGGAAACCCTACTCTGTCTTATAGGGTCGCTATGAGTCAGAATAGACTGAATAGCAATGGGAGATGGCTTTTACTTGTCCTGGAGCTAACTCTGGCCCAAATTCCACATGAACATTTTCTTCAAGCACCCTCTGTTTAATTGTTCTATTCTTTCAGTGAATTAATTCCAAATTCTAAGAGAAAATATTCTGATTATCTGATTGGCCCACCTTGGCTTCAATGCCCATCTCTGATCCAGTCAGCTAATGGCCATGGTTTGGGATCAAATGGTAAGCAAGTCTGCCCTATTTAGTGGTTGTGGATGGCGCAAGTTCTCTGAGAAGGGTTTTAGCAAGGAAACTGATTTGCATATCTAATATATTAATAGATTTGCTATACCTAAAACATTGTATACATATAAACCCTGATTAATTCAGGCAAATTTCACAGAATCATTGCATTTGAGACCCAAAAGAGAACAACCTCATTTTCCAAATTAGGAAACGGGAGTAGATTGTTATGTGACTTGCCTAAGGTTACACAGTCGGCAATTGGTACAGCTATGACTAGAACCCAGGTTACCTGACTCCCAAATATTCTTTTTAATGTAGCTCACTGCAGTAAAAGAGTTAATAAAATATTTTAAAAGAAATATAGCTCCATTATTTCAAATAAACACAGTAATATGAGCCTAAAAAGTTCCTGCTTCAGTGTACAGACAGAAATTAATCATATGAAGTACAGACAAGAATTAATCATACTAAGTACACCAAATTTTTATTTCAAAATTTTTCTAAAGAAATGTATGTTACTAAGCACTTTATATAGTCCCTGCCCAACCTTGGTTACTCTTTCATCTGCTAGAAAACCATTTTCCCCCAGATATGAAGAAAAAGTAACCTCCTACACAATCTCTGTATAAATGATTGCAAATACTAGGATCCAAATTAATTAATTTAACCGTTTATCTGATAAGATATTGTGGCACAATGTAATTCTAAAAAAAAATATGAAAAGCAAATAGATTGATATTCTGCTAGCACAGGCTGCTATCTGTGTATAAACAATAAAATAATAATGTACAAGGGAGCAACATGCAGTTAAAGCAAGCACAAAACAGATGTGCAATAAGTATGAGTTAATGGGCACTGAGATCGTAATGTTGATATAGTTACATTTCCAATAAATTACGTCCTCAAATATTCAGTTGTTTTGCCTGTGATCAGCATGCTTCCAAGTATAAAATCTGACTTTCTCTTGTTTTGGCATCTTCTCCCCTTCTGCAGGGATCATGCTAGTAGTGTCAAAACTCTTTCCTAATAACCTGCCTTGACCGTAAAGTTTATTTCCAGACAACTGAATGTTCTGTTTGTGCCGAGATGCTAACCTGTGACCTAAGAATATAGCCAACAAACAGTTTAAGTTGCACAATGAAGTGGCAAGGAATTGCTCGTGGAGCCTATTGCCATTTCCCTTGTTCTGCCATTGAAGCAATATTTGAGGAATAAAACTGAAAAGTCTGCTTAGTAGGGAGCCAATAGGAGCCTTTTTCTTTTTCCATACTCATACTATAGCAGTGGCAAATAGTTATTTTGTCATCAGGAATAAAATGAGAGAAAACAGGATGCCCCTCATCCATCAATCCATGGCACCATGTAACAACTCAGCCTTGGATTTATGAATGTTATGAAAATATTATTTATGAATACACATTATTGGGTATGAAGACTATAGGATAGGATTTCCTGATGAAGCGAGGTCATAGATCTATCTCTGTAAACAGCTAACATGGGAGGAAAGGGCATTAGATTTATCAGTATTCTGAAGTTGAAGCATAAGATGGACAGTGGATGGAGATAGTGCCCAGAGGTAAGTTATTTGAAATATAAAATAAGAGCCAGACTACACAGAATATATATTGGGTGGCCTCACAGGACAGATAGGAAGGCTAAAATTCTCATCAACATTGGAGATTCCCAGCTGGAACAAAGTACAAGTATCAATAATCCATTCCACGGCTTTACACATAGATGATGTCCTTGAAAAAACTATTTCAAGATGGGACATTTCTAAGAACAACTGTTCAATGAGAAGCATACCCAGTCTTCACTTACCTGCCATTCACGCCAAGAGTTGTCCAGAATAGCCAGAAACATCCTGTGCAACACAGGAGTCTGCTTCTCTAGCCAGTGCCAGGCAAGCTAGCAATCTAGGAATGCTAACAAAGGCAAACTAATAGCGCTGGAAAGAAATGCAAATGCAAGGGTTTTGGAGTCTAGAACACAAGGATTCGAAGATGGTGGTAATGGGAAATAAAGAGTGGAGGCAGCAATAAGTCAGGGCTAATCAGGAAATCTTTATAGAGAGGCTGAGTCCAGATTTGCTTGAGTCCAAACTGAAGAGTTTGTCATCAGAGACAGAGATGAGCAAGCCTGAAGGATTCAATATTTGTTTTTACTTCCTGCATTTGATTGGATTAACCAGGTTATCCAGGGTCCACGAGGTTTTTGTTAAATTCTCAGGACATCTGCCTTTACATCTCTTCAGGTTCCCTCTGAAGCTTTGGTCTGGGTATATTCCGGACTAACTTGGTCTGGCAGTCCTGGGGTCACTTTCTTATTGATTAGAGTTGTTTTTCAAACTGGCCTCTAAAGAAATTCCTGGGGGATGGAATCAAATGGGAGTCACTGGGTAGAGCAAACGGCTAATGTGCTTGGCTGCTAACTGAAAGGTTGGAAGTTACAGTCTACCCAGAGGCACCTCGGAAGGAAGGCCTGGTGATTCGCTTCAGAAAAATCAGCCATTGAAAATCCTATAGAACACAGTTCTACTCTGACACACATGAGGTTGCTATGAGTCAGAATTGACTCAGTGACTACTTTTTTTTTAGTCAGATGAGAGTGCCATATTCTTCTCTGATGGGCCATTTTCCTATAGTTTACAAGCCCAGCAATGGCCCTGCAGTGGGTCCATATAGGGGACAATTCTCATTCCTCAGGCCTTTCTTTGTTTAGTACCCCCTCCACTCCTTCCTCCCACCCGCACCCCAGATTTTTCTCCTAGGAAAGAAAGATTACTATTTTTCTAACTTATTATGAGTATTCTTCCTTCCTCCTCCTTCCTTCCTCCCACCCCCACCCCAGATTTTTCTCCTAGAAAAGAAAGATTACTATTTTCCTAACTTATTATGAGTATTCTTTTCCTGTTTTAAATCAGAGAGAGAACAAAGCAGCAGAAAATCTATGATATTTAGCGCATTCCTGGACTAAAAAAAAAAACCCTCTATCTAATCCTTACATTCGTCTTTCTCAAAGGCTTTAATTAAGGATACACAGGGCAAGGCAGAAATTTTTTTTTCACCTCCTGCAAGAGCCTGAGCTTTGATCTTCCTCTGACAGGCCAGCCCTAAAGGCATTAATTCAACAAATGCCAAAAAAGACTGGGGTCAAAAATAAAACACCTACCCGGGGCTCACTGTCTCTTTTTTGTATGAAGCTTTTGCTTCACAGAGTTATTATCCAATCCAGGTATAGAGAGGCAGTCTTTGCTGCAAACTGAGCAAAGCCAATTTGATATGCACAACTCTTAGATTCTTTATGGTAGATAAGGTTTGTCACTAAGGTAGTTTGAAGTGAATAAGCATTAGCTACTTTTCCAAAACCTCCCTGCCAGGTTATAATGAAAGCAAGTCTAAGACCAAATTCTGCCAAACATACATTAATTAAACACTCCTTATCTGGCAGGCACTAAACCCGTCATAACTCTATTCCAAAAGCTCAATAAAAGCTCAGCTCTCTGTCCTTCTAGGTGTGTTTCCAACTACCTTGCATGAAAGGAAACTCAAAGCAGACACAACACTTACTCTAACTAAAATACCAAACCCACTGCTGTCAAGTCAATTTCGACTCATAGAGACCCTATAGGACAGTAGAACTGCTCCATAGGGTTTCCAATGCTGTAAATCTTAACGGAAGCAGACTGCCACGTCTTTCTCCCGCAGAGCAGCTGGTGGGTTCGAAAAATCAACCTTTTGGTTAGTAGGCAAGCACTTAACCACTGTGCCACCAGGGGTCCTTACACTTACTCTACAGGCGTAATTTTATTATCCTCATAGTCAACATCAGGCAACAAGAAACCTCTAGAATGTAGGCCAGCAGCTAGTCAAACTGTTCATTTAGGGATCACCTTGGCAGTAATCCCCCACTGGATACTATAAACCCTTTCTTCAGTTCTGGAGAGAAACTCTAAAATACTGTAACCAATACTTGTGTCTATATCTTGAATACCTTTAATTTCTCCAGCAAAAGCCCATTCTTAACAATCCATCAGGCTAATTAAAGGGCAAGAAAATTCACCAATAAAAGTCTATTTTTGACATTCTTTATGCTAATCAGCAAAAGCCCCAGGTGCTGATGGAATAACAGGAGCACTTGGAAATCTGGTTCTGGAATGTGGCCTTTCTGAGAAAACCTAGTTGACAATCCCTGCAGTGTGAATTAGTCCCGCCCTAATCTGGTCAGAGGAGTCCCTGTTAAGGTCTCGACTACTAGCCAAAAGGTTGACATTTCAAACCTACCCAGAGGCCCCTTGGAAGACAGGCCTGGTGATTTGCTTCTGAAAGATCACAGCCTTGAAAACCCTATGGAGCAGTTCTACTCTGCACACATGGGGCGTCACCATAAATCGGGATCAACTTGATGGCAACTAACAACAATAATCTGGAAAACATCAGTATGGATTTTTAACTTGAACAACCTAAAATTGAGCAACGTAAAATTGAAGTTTAACCTTTGTAAACCAAAAAACCAAACCCGTTGCTGTCGAGTCAGTTCTTACTCATGAGACCCTATAGGACAGAGTAGAACTGCCCCCTAGGGTTTCCAAGGAGTGGCTGGTGGGTGCCAACCTCCAACTTTTTGGTTAGCAGCCAAGCTCTTAGCCACTGCACCACCAGGGCTCCAACCTGATAACACATATATAATAAAACACTGTCTATATGAGTCAGAATTGACTCGACAGCATTGGGTTTGGTTTGGTTTATGCTGCGGTATTTTAACATAAATTATAAAAGTCACAGCATTCACCTGCCTCAAGAATAGTAGGCTGGGTTACAAACTGGAATGTTATCCCCTTTGATAAAGGAAAAGGAGTTTCTTGACCGTTTTGGTGATTCTTTTAGGACTCAACCTGAGTGGGGTTTGAGATAACGTACCTTAAGATCCATTGAACCCTACAATTCTAGTGTGAAATCTCTGCCCTGAAACTGTATTTACAGCTGTGTTGTCAGAAACTTTGCAGTGGCTCTGGAGAGATAGGACCCAAATGTTTCCTCAAAGATAGTTCTACTCTACTTTCAGGAAGGTGACTTTGAGATTTTATTTCAGTGGCAAGGTGGTACTGATGGTACAAAATGATTTGGGTTCTGGTCATTGTTGTTTCTTCATCTTTGGCATTTAAGAAGTCTCTATATCACCCAGGGGTGCATTATCCAATAGGCAAGGTAAGCACAGTGCTTACTTTGCTTACCAGATCATCTGTAGTAAACAATTTCACATGGGTTTCACCACATATTTGATTGTTTACTACGGATTAGTAAGCACAACTAAGCCCGTGCTTACCTTGTTTACTGGGCCATCCACCCCTGTCAAGGATTTTAAATTTGAAAAGGGACTTGATTCTGTAGGAAGGTGCTGTTGGGTCGGGAGAGAGACAGATGCCAGCCATACCTAGAAGCAGAATCTTTGATGCGGTGAAAAAAAAAAAAGTGAAATTGCTCACTACAGATGATCTGGTAAGCAAAGTAAGCACCATGCTTACCTTACCTATTGGATAATCCACCCCTAACACCAATGAGTTTGGAACTATAAATTCAGCCACAAATTGATATTTTGCTAACAATGCTCAGAATTCCTTGGAGATACCATATGTTTTCTCCTGGTTTGCCCTATATGTTGGTGGTAGGTGTAGTTCCTATTGTCTTCAAAGAACATTATTTAAATTGCCTTTCACAGGGCCTACTGCCCTGGTTGCCCAACTGGTTAACTGTTTAAATCAATGTGGCTGCTAACTGAACGACTGGCAGTTCGAACCCACCCAGCAGCTCTATGAGAGAAAGACTTGCTGATCTGCTCCTGTAAAGATTACAGCCTAATCCGAAGACTTCACTAAAACAGTAAAAAGACTACCTACAGACTGGGAAAAAGTTTTTAGGTATGACATTTCTGATCAGCGCCTGATCTCTAAAATCTACATGATACTGCAAAAACTCAACTACAAAAAGACAAAAAAAAACAATTAAAAAATGGGCAAAAGATATGAATAGACACTTCACTAAAGAAGAGATTCAGGTAGCTAACAGAAACATGAGGAAATGTTCACGATCATTAGCCCTTGGAGAAATGCAAATCAAAACTACAATGAGATTTCATCTCACTCCAACAAGGCTGGCATTAAGCCAAACTACACAAAATAATAAATGTTGCAAAGGCTGTGGAGAGATTGGAACACTTATACACTGCTGGTGGGAATGTAAAATGGTACAACCATTGTGGAAATCGATTTGGTGTTTCCTTAAAAAGCTAGAAATAGAACTACCATACGATCCAGCAATCCCACTCCTTGTAATATGTCCTAGAGAAATAAGAGCCTTTACACGAACAGAGATATATGCACACCCTTATTTGTTGCAGCACTGTTTACAATAGCAAAAAGATGGAAGCGACCAAGGTGCCATCAATGGATGAATGGATAAATAAATTATGGTATATTCACACAATAGAATATTAAGCACTGATAAAGAACAGTGAGGAATCCATGAAACGTTTCATAACATGGAAGAACCTCGAAGGCATTATGCTGAGTGAATTTAGTCAGTTGCAAAAGGACAAATATTGTATAAGACCACTATTACAAGAACTTGAGAAATAGTTTAAACTGAGAAGAAAACACTCTTTTGTAGTTACGAGAGTGGCGCGGGACGGAGGGTGAGAGGGGGCATTCACTAATTAGATAGTAGATAAGAACTACTTTAGGTGGAGGGAAAGACAGCATACAATACAGGGGAGGTCAGCACAACTGGACTAAACCAAAAGCAAAGAAGTTTCCTGAATAAACTGAATGCTTCGAAGGCCAGCGTAGCGGGGGCAGAGGTCTGGGGACCATGGTTTCAGGGGACATCTAAGTCAACTGGCATAATAAAATCTATTAAGAAAACATTCTGCATCCCACTTTGAAGAGTGGCGTCTGGGGTTTTAAACACTAGCAGGGAGCCATCTAAGATGCACCAATTGGTCCCAACCCACCTGGATCAAAGGAGAATGAAGAACACCAAACACACAAGGTAATCACAGGCCAAGAGACAGAAAGGGCCACATAAACCAGAGACTACATCATCCTGAGACCAGAAGAACTAGATGGTGCCTGGCTACAACCGATGACTGCCCTAACAGGGAACACAACAGAGAACCCCTGAGGGAGCAGGAGAGCAGTGGGATGCAGACCCCAAATTCTCATAAGGCCAGACTTAATGGTCTGACTGAGACTGGAAGGACCCCGGTGGTCATGGCCCCCAGACCTTCTGTTGGCCCAGGACAGGGACCATTCCCGAAGCCAACTCTTCAGGCATGGATTGGACTGGACAATGGATTGGAGAGGGATGCTGGTAAAGAGTGAGCTTCTTGGATCAGGTGGACACTTGAGACTATGTTGGCATCTCCTGCCTGGAGGGGAGCTGAGAGGGTTGAGGGGGTTAGAAGCTGGCGAAATGGACACAAAAAGAGAGAGTGGAGGAGGGAGTGGGCTGCTCATTAGGAGGAGAGTAATTAGGAGTGTGTAGCAAGGTGTATATGGGTTTTTATGTGGAAGACTGACTTGATTTGTAAACTTTCACTTAAAGCACAATAAAAATTATAAAAAAAAGATTACAGCCTAGAAAATTCTATGAGGCAGTTCTACTCTGTCACATGGGGTTGCTATGAGTTGAAGTCGACTCGATGGCACCTAACAACAACAACAACACTGCACATCGTAGGGGGAAGCATGCTTACTTGGCAAGGTTCCTCCCTTTGTTACCCCATTCTCTGACCAACAGAACATACAATTATACAACTTGACTCAGTACTGCACTGCAGTCAAATTCCAAAATCCTAATTAAGGTTTCTTAACTAAATGAAAGAGGCATTGCATTGGGCAAATCTGCTGCAAAAGACCTCTTTAAAGTGTTGAAAAGCAAAGATGTCACCTTGAAGACTAAGGCGCACCTGACTGAAGCCATGGTATTTTAAGTTGTATCATAAGCTTGTGAAAGCTGGTCAATGAGTAAGGAAGACCAAAGAAGAACTGATGCCTTTGAATTGTGGTGTTGGCAAAGAATATTGAATATACCATGGAATGCCAGAAGAACGAACAAGTCTGTCTTGGAAGAAGTACAACCAGAATGCTCCATAGAAGCAAGGATAGCAAGACTACACCTCACATAGTTTGGACATGTTGCCAGGAGGGATCAGTCCCTGGAAAAGGACATCATGCTTGGTAAAGTACAGGGTCAGAGGCAAATAGGAAGACCCTCAAAAAGATGGATTGACACAGTGGCTGCAACAATGGACTCAAGCATAACAACGATTGTGAGGATGGCGCAGGACTGGCCAGTGCTTCATTCTGTTGTATATAGGGTCACTACAAGTAGGATCCCCATGTGTCTGTCAGTTTGTCATACTGTGGGGGCTTGTGTGTTGCTGCGATGCTGGAAGCTATGCCACCAGTACTCAGATACCAGCAGGGTCACCCATGGAGGACAGGTTTCAGCTAAGCTTCCAGACTAAGACAGACTATGAAGAAGGACCCAGAAGTCTACTTCTGAAAAGCATTAGCCAGTGAAAACCTCATGAATAGCTGCAGAACATTGTCTGATATAGTGCTGGAAGATGAGTCCCCCAGGTTGGAAGGAACTCAAAAGATGACTAGGGAAGAGCTGCCTCTTCAAAGAAGAGTCGACCTTAAGGACGTGGATGGAGTAAAGCTTTCGGGACCTTCATTTGCTGATGTGGTGCGATTGGAATGTGAAAGTTGGAAATGAAGAAGGATCAGTAGTTGGAAAATATGGCCTTGGTGATAGAAACAATGCTGGAGATCGAATGATAGAATTTTGTAAGACCAACGACTTCTTCATTGCAAATACCTTCTTTCACCAACATAAACAGCGACTATACACATGGACCTCGCCAGATGGAACACACAGAAATCAAATTGACTACATCTGTGGAAAGAGATGATGGAAAAGCTCAATATCATCAGTCAGAACAAGGCCAGGGCCGAGTGTGGAACAGACCATTAATTGCTCATATGCAAGTTCAAGCTGAAACTGAAGAAAATCAGAGCAAGTCCACGAGAGCCAAAATATGACCTTGAGTATATCCCACCTGAATTTAGAGATCATCTGAAGAATAGATTTGATGCATTGAACACTAGTGACCGAAGACCAGATGAGTTGTGGAATGATATCAAGGACTTCATACATGAAGAAAGCAAGAGGTCATTGAAAGGACAGGAAAGAAAGAAAAGACCAAGATGGATGTCAGAGGAGGCTCTGAAACTTGCTCTCGAACATCGAGCAGCTAAAGCAAAAGGAAGAATTGATGAAGTAAAAGAACTGAACAGAAGATTCCAAAGGGTGGCTCAAGAAGACAAAGTAAAGTATTATAATCATATGTGCAAAGAACTAGAAATGGAAAACCAAAAGGAAAGAACACACTCAACATTTTTCAAGCTGAAAGAACTTAAGAAAAAATTCAAGCCTCGAGTTGCAATAGTGAAAGATTCTATTGGGAAAATATTAAACGATGCAGGAAGCACCAAAACAAGATGGAACAAATACACAGAGTGATTATATCAAAAAGAATTAGTCAATGTTCAACCGTTTCAAGAGGTGGCATATGATCAGGAACCAATGGTACTGAAGGAAGAAGTCCAAGCTGCTCTGAAGGCATTGGTGAAAAACAAGGATGCAGGAATTGATGGAATATCAACTGAGATGTTTCAACAAACACATGCAGCGCTGGAGGTACTAACTCATCTATGCCAAGAAATACAGAAGACAGCTCCCTGGCCAACTGACTGGAAGAGATCCATATTTATGCCTATTCCTAAGAAAGGCAATCCAACCAAATGGGGAAATTATAGAACGATATCATTAATATCACCTGTAAGCAAAATTTTGCTGAAGATCATTCAAAAACGGCTGCAGCAGTATATTGACAGGGAACTGCCAGAAATTCAGGCCAGTTTCAGAAGAGGACATGGAACCAGGGATATCATTGCTGATGTCAGATAGATCCTGGCTGAAAGCAGAGAATAACAGAAGGATGTTTACCTGTGTTTTATTGAGTCTGCAAAGGCATTCGACTTCGTGGATCATAACAAATTATGGATAAGATTGCGAAGAATGGGAATTCCACAACACTTAATTGTGCTCATGAGGAACCTTTACATAGATCAACAGGCAGTTGTTCGGACAGAACAAGGGGATACTGATTGGTTTAAAGTCAGGAAAGGTGTGCGTCAGGGTTGTATTCTTTCACCATACGTATTTAATCTGTATGCTGAACAAATAGTACGAGAAGCTGGACTACATGAAGAAGAGCAGGGCATCAGGAATGGAGGAAGACTCATTAACAACCTGCATTATGCAGATGACACAACCTTGCTTGCTGAAAGTGAAGAGGACTTGAAGCACTTACTAATGAAAATCAAAGACCACAGCCTTCAGTATGGATTGCACCTCAACGTAAAGAAAACAAAAATCCTCACAACTGGACCAATGAGCAACATCATGATAAACGGAGAAAAGACTGAAGTTGTCAAGGATTTCACAATCAACAGCCATGGAAGCAGCAGTCAAGAAATCATTGCATTGGGTAAATCTGCTGCAAAGGACCTCTTCAAAGTGTTGAAGAGCAAAGATGTCACCTTGAAGACTAAGGTGCGCCTGCCCCAAGCCATGGTATTTTCAATCGCATCATATGCATGTGAAAGCTGGACAATGAATAAGAAAGACTGAAGAAGAATTGACGCCTTTGAACTGTGGTGTTGGCGAAGAATATTGAATGTACTATGGACTGCCAAAAGAACGAACAAATCTGTCTTAGAAGAAGTACAACCAGAATGCTCCTTAGAAGCAAGGAATGCGAGACTGCGTCTTACATACTTTGGACATGTTGTCAGGAGGGATCAGTCCCTGGAGAAGGACATCATGCTGGGCAGAGTACAGGGTCAGTGGAAAAGAGGAAGACCCTCAACGAGGTGGATTGACACAGTGGCTGCAGTAATGAGCTCGAGCATAACAACAATTGTAAGGATGGCTCAGGACCGGGCAGTGTTTCGTTCTGTTGTGCATAGGGTCGCTATGAGTCGGAACCAACTCGACGGCACCTAACAACGAGTCGGAACTGACTCGACAGCACCTAACAACAACAACTGAAGCTTATAGCAGACAGTCTTATCCTGAAGCTAGTAATAGTAGTACTAAGTAATAAACTACAAAAGCAGAGGTTTGTGGCTTGTTAAGCAAGTGCATTATTGTCCCTCTCTCTTTTCCATCTATTTGACCCAGAGGATCATAGGAAGATACAAAAGGGAGAAGGCTAAAGTTATTTGATTAGCTCTTTACCGGCGCATTACTTCTGGAGAAGACAGGTGTCATCTACAGACAGCTGAAAATGTCCAAGGAGCTTTCTGGATATGTGGGCAGAACTCCAAAGTGAAAGCAGTCCTTGAAGCTGCTACATCTAAGCGGTTTGCTGAAAACTTTTATCTATTCAATTGGATGTAGGCATAGACAGGACCTAGCCCATTTCCCAACTGTCAGACTCTCTGTATTCCTAAATAAAGGTGGAGTCATTACAAATATTACACATAGTAAAGAGTGGGGGCATCAGTGAATCAGGGTGGCCTCTTAAATCCCTCTCTATTACAGCAATTTTATACATTTTTAAAGATTTAAAATGATTACTAACTCTGGGACGTGCCTTTATTCTTATGGCGGAATATAAAGTTTAAGACATACTTGCCCTTCTTCATTCCCTTCCCCTCAGATATTTTTCACTCACTTCTCTTCGTATCATTCTTTTCCTCTTACCTCCCCTGGACTGAGTGTAAAACTGTCAGTTCTGCAATGTATCTATAGGCATCTGAGAAAATGGGAGCAGGAAGCTGGGGCTACAGTAACTCCCTGGACCATCTTCCTCTGGACCAAAATTCAGTACTTGCTTCTGAGGCATGTTTCGAAAGGAATGCAAACACTAAATTAACAGCCCCTTTTATGGCCACTTGCAATCCTCATTAATAAAACTGTCATGCAAATCTTATTATCTCCAAGGTACAGAGGAGATGGACTAAGGATTCAAAGAGGTTATATAATATAGGTCTATCTCATTTCCAAACCAGTTGTGCTTTCTGCCTTGAACCACTTGCCCTTTTGGACTACTCTCTAGTACCCTCTTCTGGTAAGGTCAGCTGCCAAGTTCTGTTCAGCTCACTGACTCTGTTCCCCCGTGGCAATGCCTTATGCACCTCTTATCAGAGAAGTTATCACACTCTATTTCATTATGCATTTATTGCCTGACAGCCTCCCTCGTTATACTGTGAGCTCCTCAAGGCCAGCAACCAGGTCTTAGGAATCTCTTTGTATGTAGATTTTGCATAGTTTCCAGTACATAACAGGAGGTGCTTAATATATGTTTTTTGAACAAAGGAATAAGCACTGGAGAATTTCAAGAGGAAGAAAGAAATGTTAGAGAAACAAGATTTCAGTTTACTCATCCATTAATTACTGTATAATGCAGCAGTCTTTATTTTTAAAAAATGAGTATCAGAATAAATATAGCTGTCCAAAAGCATTTTTCCAACTCCTATTTTGTGAGTAAAGGGAGAGAATCATGAAAATAACTGTGGTGAGCAGTACTATTAAAAAATTGAAGCAGTACTATTAAACAGTGTCAAGAAAGGGAAGCTCTTAAGAAAACTTTCCTTTGATCAACTCAGCTCCTCCATTGCTGCAAGAAGATTGTTGTTGAACTGGGTCAGCCTTATGTGGAGATAATTAGGCAATGTCTAGAAGTCTAGAGGAAAGACCTCTCTGATTAAAAATCTCTCCCCACCTTAACTCTCATAGTATTTGTTGTCGTTTGTTGTTAGGTGCCATTGAGTTGATTCCGGCTCATAGCAACCCCACGGACTACAGAATGAAACACTGCCCAGTCTTATGCCACGCTCATAATCATTATGCTTAAGCCCACTGTTGCAGCCACTGTGTCAATCCATCTCGTTAAGAGTCTTCTTTTTCACTGACCCTCTACTTTACTAAGCATGATGTCCTTCTCCAGGGGTTGATCTATCCTGACAACATGTCCAAAGTATGTGAGACATTGTCTCACCATCCTTGCTTCCAAGGAGCACTCTGGTTGTACTTCTTCCAAAACAGATTTCATAGTATTTAGAATTTGGAATTTGCACAGTCATCATTACTTTGAGTTAAACCAAAACCAAACCAACCTGTTGCCGTTGAGCCTATTCCAACTCATAGCGACCCTATTGAACAGAGGAGAACTGCCCCATACAGTTTTTTTTTTTAATCTGGTGGATTCAAACTGCCAACCTTTTAGTTAGCAGCCAGCTGTAGCACTTAGCCACTATGCCACCAGGGTCTCCACTTTGAGTTAAGGTTTTGCAAAACAATAAACCAAGCCAGTTGCCATCAAGTTGACTCTGACTCATGGAGACCCCAAGTGTTGCAGAGTAGAACTGTACTCTATACGGTTTTCATGGCGATGCCCTTTCAGAAGTAGTTTGCTGGACCTTCCTTCCAAGGCATCTTTGGGTGGGTTCGAACCTCCAACCTTTTGATTAGTAGCTGAGCACTTAACTGTTTGCACCACCCAGCTAAAATGCACACGTTATGTAGGTAAACACACAAGGCTGTTGTTAGTCACTGACACTTAGACATCTTTCAGTTTCCCAATAAGTTGTCACCTAGTAATTCAGAGACAAGACCCAGGCCAATGGGGGTGTGATGAGTAGGGTACAGTTGGACTGAAGATAAGTGAAGGAAAGGCACCTATGTCAGATTCTCCAGTGGTGACATCTGTGTACACTCTATGAGTATCCTTAGAAGGAATGGGTCAAAGGAGAAAGAAGGAAACCAAAAGAGAAAATGGGAGTTCACCTGACTTTGCATCTTGAAAATTCACCCAAGGACCAGGCCCAGGACCAACTATGTGTTACCCAAAGGAGGATGATTAAATCCCGACAGTGCATAAAATTTGGTTCTTTTTGAACATTTGTAATAAAAGTCTCCTGATGTTTAACACAGTGCAGAGTATGCAGGTAGCCTGGAAAGAACTAGAGCTGCAACTCTCTTCCTTTTCCAGTAATAATGGGCTGCTAATAAAAGTGTCAGGAGCCCTCTTGGCACAGTGGTTAAAGCACTCATCTGCTAACCAAAAGTCGATGGTTTGAACCTACCAGCCAATGGGAAGGAGAAAGATGTGGCAGTCTGCTTCCAAAAAGATTTACAGCCTTAGAAACCCTACGAGGCAGTTCTATTCTATCTTATAGGGTTGCTATGAGTCAGAATCAACTCAAAGGCAAAGGGGTACATGTAAATTGTGGCCTCACACTTCTCTGTGAACGGTATTTCTTTAGAGTAACCATAAGATGTGAATCAAGCTTTGCTGTAGAATTTATGTTTAAAATCTCTATGCATCTTCCTAACGTGTCATCTGACATTTGTTATTACTTGGCTGTGGACTGGCTTTGAATATCTTATGAAATATTTACAACAGCAAAGGATGTGGGAATCATATGAAGAAAGCATATACAAGCTGCTAAAGATTAGTGACAATTACTGACAGGGCAAAATCAGCAATCAGCCTTCAGTTTCCATTTGTTCGTCTTTAAGTGTGCTTGATTTGTGGAAGGTGGCTGTGTCTTTCAGTCCCAAGCTGCACTCTGTTTAAAGCCATTGCTTACTATTCATGGAATGGCAAGTTCAAATAAAATCTGGATTTTATTAGAGCTTTTATAAATTAAGTCTTCTGAACCAGAGAAACTTATAACATTTGTCCCCAGAAATAATTTGGTGTTTCCTTTCTGTGATTGACAGACAGCAGGTGTCAAAATGTGGGAGAAATGAATCTTAGACTAGAAGCTGTCAAATGGGCCTGAAGAAGAGAGGAAATAAATGTAATGTAGAACCTAATTAGGATTCCAAAACAAGGATATGGGCATTCTGCCTTAGAAACTCTAAATGTAATGTGTACTCCAAACCACTAACAGGGCTATTGACCAAAGTTTAATTAGTGAAATCCATCTTGATGTTGATGTAAGATTACATAGCTGGCATGTGGCACAGTTGGGATTCAACCCTAGTTCCCCCTATGCCACTACACCTGTTGCCATCAAGTTGATTCTAACTCATTGTGTCCCCATGTGTGTCAGACTAGAACTGCACTCCATAGGGTTTTCAATGGCTCCGATCTTACAGAGGTAGATCAGCAGGACTTTCTTCTGTCATGCAGCTAGGTGGATTTAAACAGCCAACCTTTCAGTTAGTAGCTAAGTGAAAACTATTTACACCACCCAGGGACCTTCCTACACCACTGCCTGTGCTCTTTTGATTATACTGCAGCTGTTATGTCACATGACTACCATTTTCACCAAGGTGAGAACAGAAACCTATAGGTAGAACTGGCCAACTCCTCCTCTGTGCCCCTTTCACATGCCTTAGAGTCTTCTATGACAACATCCATAACACTTTGCATCAGTTGACATTTCCATCACCTGTAGGTAACAAAAACTCTGAGCTCAGTACCTTAAGCAAATAGGGGTTTATTTTTCTCATAAGGCAAAATGTTTGGGAGTAGGCTGTTGCTAGCATGGTGACTGACATTGGCTCAACATTTCAGTGATGTGAAGGACATTGTCTCTAAAATTCTCTTGGTGTTTCCCTCGGGGCCATATGATGGTTGCTGTGAGGACCAATGTCTAGGTTCTTGAGTGGCAAAAACACTCTCAGGGTCCCCTGGTGCAGTGCAATGGATTACTTTTGTGTGGACTTTCTTGCCATGGTCTTGTAACTCCCACCAAATGATTGGGTGGGACCATGCTAATAAGGTATGCGGAATCTTAATGAGAGGATTGGTCAGTTTTGCCATCCAGCTAGCCTTAAAAAGAGCCATCCCAGAGGTGGGTATGAGAAGATCTCACCACCACCAAGGAAGACAAGCCAAGAATAGAGCGTGTCCTTTGGACCCAGGATCCTTGCGCTGAGAAGCTCCTGGAACCAACCAGGAGAGAGAGAGAGAGAGCTATAACTATTGAGGACAGTGAGATGTGGTGGCACAGAAATGGTGGCAGGAAAAAGGGCAGGGGACAGCTTGGTGGGCTTCTTGGCCCGCGGAGTGAGAAAGCTGAGTGCCTTCAGGCAGGACGCTTACTGGCGGAGTAGGGTGCCTCCAGGCACTTGGTGGAGCTAGGTTTGCTGACCCACAGAGCTAGAGCTGAGAGCCTTCAGGTGGAGGCTTATTGGTGGAGTGGGGTGCTGCAAAGCACTTATTGGCTGAGCAAAAAGAGCTTTGTAACTCTTGCCTGAGCAGGGCACAGGCCAGGCCGAGGGGCTGAGAGGCCAAGGGCCAGGGAGAAACCTGCCTGTGGGCGTGGCTGAGAATAGGTTATCCTGGTTGAAGAAGTATATCCTTGGTGTTCCTGAGCCTGAATTGTAACCTGCTACTTTGCTTAAAAACCCATAATCATAGTATTGTCTGTGAGTTCTGTGTGGCCATTGCAATGGATTACCAAACCCAGCAGAGAAGTAGAGAGTTCTGTGGAAGGAATGGTTGGTGTCAGAATTGGTAAAAATGGTGGAGAGAGGAAGCATGTCTGACTTCCACCTCATAGGAATTAGTCTCGGGCTTTTGATCTTGATTCTCCTTCCCCCTTGTGAAGTTAGAAGAGGTCAGACACTGCCCCCACGCCATTTTTACACCAGGCAAATCAGTGTCATCATGCTGGGGACTAAAAACTGTTGGAGAAAACTATTATAAGGGAGAAATTCAAGGTTCCTAGAGTCAAACTTCATCTTTTTACAATTTTGCAAAGATTCTGCTTTGCTAATAAAAGCACTAACAGAATTAGAAATCCGAAGCTAGTGTAAGTGCCTTGCTTTGCCTTTCAGGGGTACATTAAATAGTAGAGTCTAGAAAAGATTCCATGTTGCCCTGGAGGGCATTAGAAGGGTGGATGAAGCAGGGCTATTTACTTACTGAATTTTGAGTGGTAAAAATCACATACTTTGGCAGGCAATTGGCCAAAGGCCTCTTTCAAATCTCAACAGCAACTCTCACTGACACTGAGAGAGTGTACTTTCAGCCTTTAAACATATCAGTAACACAAGAAAGCTGAATTTCACAAATTTCTCCCATGTTCAATTAAGGGGAAGAGCTTGTCAAATGTACTTCAGTGCATCTGTTGTGGTATTAACTAAAACACAAGACAAACTCCAAGAGCAGAGAGCAGAAGGTTAATGTAGATGGGGGTCATGCCAATTAAAACACATATAAACACTCAGGAAATCCCTTTGTCACCAGTGGGTTGAAGAGTAACACAACGTGAGTGTACGTGGGATGATTTCTAGGTTCGCAAATTAGGATCCAGAAAAACAGGGAGTCTGGTTAATCAGATGTGCTAATATGCCCTGCCTTCTGTTGGGGGAAAATAAACAAGTTGGGGCCAACTGAAGTGAAACCAATCACCCACATCTTCTATATGTCCTTGTATATTAACAGGATATGTTGGGTATGTTGCTAGGTGCTAAGGATAAAGACATGAAAGACAGTGTTGGCCTTCAGGTAGCTCACAGTCTAGTGGACACTGGGGACCTCACTCTTTCATTTCTTTAATCAGCTCCAACAAATGTGTCTGTACCCCCTAGATGTTTCTTGTCATTGAAATAGGTTTGAAAGTACGGGACATAGCCTGGTATTCTTGTCATTCTTAGGTGGCCTTTCATAAGCAGGGCAATGTCAATGCTTGATGTGGCTGAAGCAAGGAAGAAGAAGTGTGTCAATGTGACAGGATTTCTTGCTGTCCTGTCATTGTAAGGACTTGTACAAGCAGTGAGACCAACCTAGGAAGACCTCTGATCCCAGTAAGTGACTCAAAATCAGACCACAGCCTTTGTTTCATTAAGTGGAGAGCTGTTCATCATGCCAGTGAGAACTGGGTTTGGTTATGAATACCCCAAATACGAGTGGCTCAAATACAATAGACTGGATTTCTCTCCTGTGTAAAGAAAGCTGAAGGTGGTAGTCCAGCTTTGGTCTGTCCACTCCACAATGATTAAAAACACGGGTGCCTTCTATCTTTTGTTTCCCGAGAGTGCTCATTCTAACTCAAACTTTTATACGTGGATATGCCTTTTATTGTTTAAATCAATAAAGCTCTTTACTTAAAACAGCCACAGCTTTGGTTAATTTTGTCTGCAAGACAGCATGCCATCCTCTGGTTTAAAAAATAAAAAGGCCTCATCTAAACTTTCTTCCATTACCTACAGAACGAAGTCCAAACTCCTTAGCATGTCATTGAACGCCTTCCATAGCGTTTTCACCCTTCCTTTGTCAGCTATTCTTGCAAGTACCTTATGCTCCAACCAAACTGAACTACTATAAAACCCTGTGATAACCTGCCCTGTAATAACATGAACTTGGACCAAACTTGATTAGCTACTGGCTCCCATCTTCTGTGAAAACCTAGTTGCAAATGTGGGGAGGT
This sequence comes from Loxodonta africana, assembly GCF_030014295.1. Taxonomy (NCBI): domain Eukaryota; kingdom Metazoa; phylum Chordata; class Mammalia; order Proboscidea; family Elephantidae; genus Loxodonta; species Loxodonta africana. The sequence goes on from NC_087369.1 coordinate 150,311,579, forward strand.
TTATGTTCCTAACTTGGGACAGGGAAGAAAGAAGCGAGATTAGAGGGGAGCCTAGTTGAGAAATAAGCAAGCAATCCAATTTGGGGAAGCAGGGAGATGCAGGCCCGGGTCCCATGCCCCAATTCGCCCAATCCAGTCTCCTGTCCTGGAAGAACCTAGCCAGTCACCTGGTGTTGCCAAACCATGGCCGAGACCTGGGCAGATTTGGATTGCTTAAGCAGACCCCTGGAAGACTAGCTGAATAGTCCAGTCCTGGACCTTCCATTAACTTCTCAAAAATATGACCCTACATTTTATACAATGAAGTGGGATGCCACACATTATATATGACAAAATTTTACTGTAATTGCTTTTCCATATACAAATATACTCAGAACTTTCTCACAACACTGCCTGTGTTCATATTATCTCCTGATTGTAATGCTCTTCCCTTGTCATCTCTTTGTTACAATTCTCCTGGGCTAGACTCAGATGCCATTTTTTCTGTAAAAAGCAAGACAGCAAAATATAGACTTCGCAAGTCATACAGTCTCTGTTGTAATAACACAATTCTGCTGTGGTAGCATGAAAGCAGCCATTGACAAAACATAAACGATTGAGCATGGTTTGTTCCAATGAGACCTTATTTGCACAAAGAAGCAGCGGGCCAGATTTGGTCCCCAGGACCATGGTTTGCCCGGCCCTGTCTTAGATGACCCCTTCCCTAATGCTCTGGCTAGAATTCATCTCTCCTTCCTCTGAGATGCGCAGAACTTTGCTTAGACCTTTCTGACAATGCTCATTACATTCTGCCTTATAGTTTATGTTTTCTATCTTTCCTCTTCTCTGGATTGAAAATTCCTTTATGCATTTTAGATGCTAAATATGCTACTGCTAAATTGAATCCAACAAAGAAGCAATGAAGATTACCCTTATTTTTATTTTGTAAGTTACAGTAGAAAAGAATCTCTTAACCCCATGTGTCCATGTTAGAGACTGCAGTCTCCTAGTTTGCCCATTTTCTTTTCTCCTCCCGTTCCTTAATTATTGAACCCCTAATTTTTAGCTGGGAATGCACTTTCCTAGAATTAAGACAGTAATTTTCAATAAACAAAATTTAGGGAAAAAAGACTGTAATTTCTATTCTCCCTTTAAGTTAGATATGGCTATGTGACCACATTCTGGCTGCTGAAGTGTAAAAGCAAGTGTCATGTTCAACTTCTGAGAGGTTTCCTTAAAAGGGAAAAGGTTTATCCATCTTACCCCATTGAGCTGAACTGTCATCTTGGATCATGTGGTGGGTAACTCACATCGAAGGTAGTAGAACAAAAGATAGAAGGCACCCGTGTTTTTAATCATTGTGGAGTGGACAGACCAAAGCTGGACTACCGCCTTCAGCTTTCTTTACACAGGAGAGAAATCCAGTCTATTGTATTTGAGCCACTCGTATTTGGGGTATTCATAACCAAACCCAGTTCTCACTGGCATGATGAACAGCTCTCCACTTAATGAAACAAAGGCTATGGTCTGATTTTGAGTCACTTGCTGGGATCAGAGGTCTTCCTAGGTTGGTCTCACTGCTTGTACAAGTCCTTACAATGACAGGACAGCAAGAAATCCTGTCACATTGACACACTTCTTCTTCCTTGCTTCAGCCACATCAAGCATTGACATTGCCCTGCTTATGAAAGGCCACCCTGCACTTCCCTCTCTAGCTTTGCACTAGCATAAAGCTTAGTGTTACTCTGTAGAGCCTAGAGTTGTTGGTGACATGGTAATCCCTCTTGTTAGCTGCTGCTCATCTCTTACTAAAGTTCCACTAGATAAGTATAAGGCCTCAACTTGCAATTGGCTATTTTCTTCAATGCCCCTCTTTTTTTTTTTTAATTTTTATTGTGCATTAAGTGAAAGTTTACAAATCAAGTCAGTCTCTCATAAAAAATTTATATACACCTTGCTATATACTCCTAGTTACTCTCCCCGTAATGAGACTGCACACTCCTTCCCTCCACTCTCTATTTTTGAGTCCATTCGGCTAGCTTCAAGCCCACTCTGCCCTCTCATCTCTTCTCCAGATAGGAGCTGCCCACATAGTTTCATGCGTCTACTTAATCCAAGAAGCTCACTCCTCACCAGCATCATGTTCTATCCCATAGTCCAGTCCAATCCCTGTCTGAGCAGTTGGCTTTGGGAATGGTTCCTGTCTTGGGCTATCAGAAGCTCTGGGGATCATGACCTCCAGGCTCCTTCTAGTCTCAGTCAGACCATTAAGTCTGGTCTTTTTAAGAGAAGTTGAGGTCTGCATCCCACTGCTCTCCTGCTCCCTTTGGGGTTCTCTGTTGTATTCCCTGTTAGAAAAGTCATTGGTTGTAGCCAGGTACCATCTAGTTCTTCTGCTTTCAGGCTGATGTACTTTCTAGTTTATGTGGTCCTTTCTGTCTCTTGGGCTCATACTTACCTTGTGTCTTTGGTGTTCTTCATTCTCCTTTGCTCCAGGTGGGTTGAGACCAATTGATGGATCTTAGACAGCCGCTTGCTAGCATTTAAGACCCCAGATGCCACCCTCCAAAGTGGGATGCAGAATGTTTTCTTAATAGATTTTATTATGCCAATTGACTTAGATGTCCCCTGAAACCATGGGCCCCAAACCCTCACCCCTGCTATGCTGGCGTTTGAAGCATTCAGTTTACTCAGGTAACTTCTTTGCTTTTGGTTTAGTCCAATTGTGCTGACCTCTCCTGTACTGTGTGTTCTCTTTCCCTTCACCTAAAATAGTTCTTATCTACTGTCTAATTAGTGAAAACCCCTCTCCCTCCCCCACTCATAACCATCAAAGAATATTTTCTTCTCTGTTTCAACTGTTTTTCAAGTTCTTATAATAGTGGTCTCGTACAATATTTGTCCTTTTGCAGCTAACTAATTTCACTCAGCATAATGCCTTCCAGATTCCTCCATGTTATGAAATGTTTCAGAGATTCATCACTGTTCTTTATTGATATGTAGTATTCCATTGTGCGAATATACCATAATTTATTTATCCATTCATCCGTTGATGGGCATCTTGGTTGCTTCCATCTTTTTGCTATTGTAAACAGTGCTGCAATGAACATGGGTATGCATATATCTGTTCGTGTAAAGGCTCTTATTTCTCTAGGATATATTTCAAGGAGTAGGATTGCTGGATCATATGATAGTTCTATTTCTAGTTTTTTAAGGGAGTGCCAAATCGATTCCCAAAGTGGTTGTTCCGTTTTACATTCCCACCAGCAGTGTAGAAGTGTTCCAATCTCTCCACAGCCTCTCCAACATTTATTATTTTGTGTGTTTTGGATTAATGCCAGCCTTGTTGGAGTAAGATGAAATCTCATTGTAGTTTTGATCTGCATTTCTCTAATGGCTAATGATCATGAACATTTCCTCATATATCTGTTAGCTACCTGAATGTCTTCTTTAGTGAAGTGTCTATTCATATCTTTTGCCCATTTTTTAATTGGGTTATTTGTCTTTTTGTAGTTGAGTTTTTGCAGTATCATGGTAGATGTTAGAGATCAGGCGCTGATCAGAAAAGTCATAGGTAAAAACTTTTTCCCAGTCTGTAGGTAATCTTTTTATTCTTTTGGTGAAGTCTTTGGATGAGCATAGGTGTTTGATTTTTAGGAGCTCCCGGTTATCTAGTTTTTCTTCTGCATCGTTAGTAATGTTTTGTAAACTGTTTATGCCATGTATTAGGGCTTTTAACGTTGTCCCTATTTTTTCTTCCATGACCTTTATTGTTTTAGATTTTATATTTAGGTCTTTGATCCATTTTAAACTCTTTTTTGTGCATGGAGTGAGGTATGGGTCTTGTTTCATCTTTTGCAGATGGATATCCACTTGTGCCAGCACCATTTGTTAAACAGACTGTCTTCTCCCCATTTAACTGACTTTGGGACTTTGTCAAATATAAGCTGCTCATAAGTGGATGGATTTATGTCTGTGATCTCAATTCTGTCCCATTGGCCTATATATCTGTTGTTGTACCAGTACCAGGCTGTTTCAACTACTGTGGCGGTATAATAGGTCCTAAAATCAGGTAGAATGAGGCCTCCCACTTTGTTCTTCTTTTTCAGTAATGCTTCACGTAGCTGGGGCCTCTTTCCCTTCCATATGAAGCTGGTAATTTGTTTCTCCATCTCATTAAAAAATGTCACTGGAATTTGGATCAGAATTGCATTGTATCTATAGATGGCTTTTGGTAGAATAGACATTTTTACAATGCTGAGTCTTCCTATCCATGAGCAAGGTATATTTTTCCATTTATGTAGGTCTCTTTTCATTTCCTATGGTAGTGTCTTGTAGTTTTCTTTGTATAGGTCTTTTACATCTCTGCTAAGAGTTATTCCTAAGTATTTTATCTACTTGGGGGCTACTGTAAATGGTATTGCCTTGGTAATTTCCTCTTCAATGTTCTTTTTGTTGATGTAGAGGAATCCAGCTGATTTTTGTATGTTTATCTTATATCTTGATACTCTGCTCAACTCTTCTATTAGTTTCAATAGTTTTCTTGAAGATTCTTTAGGGTTTTTTATGTATAAGATCATGTCATCAGCAAATAGAGATACTTTTACTTCTTCCTTACCAATCTGGAGCCCCTTATTTCTTTATCTAGCCTAATGGCTCTGGCTAGAACCTCCAGCACAATGTTGAATAAGAGTGGTGATAAAGGGCATCCTTGTCTGATTCCTGACCTCAAGGGAAATACTTTCAGACTCTCTCCATTTAGGATGATGTTGGCTGTTGGTTTTGTATAAATGCCCTTTAGTATGTTGAAGAATTTTCCTTCTATTCCTATTTTGCTGAGAGTTTTTATCATGAATGGGTGTTGGACTTGGTCAAATGCCTTTTCTGCATCAATTGATAAGATCATGCAGTTCTTGTCTTTTGTTTTATTTATATGATGGATTACATTAATTGTTTTTCTAATGTTGAACCATCTCTGCATACCTGGCATGAATCCCACTTGGTCAAGGTGAATTATTTTTTTAATATGTTGTTGAATTCTATTGGCTAGAATTTTGTTGAGGATTTTTACATTTAAATTCATGAGGGATATAAAAAACCAAAACCAAACCCAGTGCCCTCGAGTCGATCCCGACTCATAGCAATCCTATAAGACAGAGTAGAACTGCCCCACAGAGTTTCCAAGGAGTGCCTGGCGGATTCAAACTGCTGACCCTTTGGTTAGCAGCCGTAGCACTTAACCACCACACCACCAGGGTTTCCTAAGGGATATAGGTCTGTAATTTTCTCTTTTTGTGGTGTGTTTAACCTGGTTTTGGTATCAGGGATATGCTGGCTTCATAGAATGAGTTTGGGAGTATTCTGTCCCTTTCTATGCTCTGAAATATCTTTAGTAGTAGTGGTGTTAACACTTCTCTGAAAGTTTGGTAGAACTCTGCAGTGAAGCCCACCTGGCCAGCACTTTTTTTGTTGTTGTTGGAAGTGTTTTAATTACCTTTTCAATCTCTTCTTTTGTTATGGGTCTATTTTGTTGTTCTACCTCTGTTTGTGTTAGTTTAGGTAGGTAGTGTGTTTCTAGAAACTCATCCATTTCTTCTAGGTTTTCAAATTTGTTAGAGTAGAATTTTTCACAGTAATTCGATATGGTTCTTTTAACTTCAGTTGGGTCTGTTGTGATATTTCCAATCTCATTTCTTATACAGGTTATTTGCTTCCTCTCCTGTTTTTCTTTTGTCAGTTTGGCCAATGGTTTATCAAGTTTGTTAATTTTTTCAAAGAACCAGCTTTTTATCTTGTTAACTCTTTCAGTTGTTTTTCTGTTCTCTATTTCATTTAATTCTGCTCTAATTTTTATTATTTGCTTTCTTCTGGTGCCTGACGCAAAGTGGTGTCAAACATCAAACACCCACCTCCCCACCACACAGCTGAAACAGTTGCAGTCTGCCAACAAGGGCCTATTCTCCTGAAATAGGCCCATGCAGGTCCATGCAGGGAGGAAACGTATTCAAAGTCCACGGACCATTTATGCCTGGACAGGAGCCCCTTCTGCCCCAAGCTCCCCAAGTTAGTGGAGCTGGCAGGTTATCTTTTCCCCAGTTGTGAATTTATTCCTTCTCCAAGGCCAAGAAAATGGCTCAGGGCATGCAACAGGACCTGTCTCAGGCCCAGGGAAATCACCAGCCACTGAAGCTGGCTTGGGGGCTGGGGGCAAAGTAAAACGTATGGAAGTACTTAGCTTTTGCCAAGAGCACCGTTCCTCTCTGGTTCTGGAGGCGTGAGTAGGCTGCGCGGCTGGCTTTTCTCCCTGAGGAAACTGCGGGCAAATGCTACCACCAGCCCACTGCGGCCTGAGCATTCCCAGCGATTCAGGTCCGGCAACTCCTCTCCACTTCTGAACCATCTCTCCCTCCCCCTGCCACTCGGTCCATTTTCTAACTTTGCCTTTGATGTTTAGGGCTCCTAACTTGTCATAAATATAATCATTTCACTTGTTTTTTCTGGTCTTCGTTGTAAGAGAGTTCACGGGAAGCATTTGACTACTCTACCATCTTGGCCCCCTGCCTCTATTTCTTGATTTTTCCTCCCGAACTCAGAAACAAGGTCCCTGGGTGGCAAAAATGGCTTGAGCTCTACTACTAACCTAAAAGTTGGTGGTTTGAACCTACCCAGTGATGCCACAGAAGAAAGGCCTGGCAAGCTGCCTCCATAAAGAGTACAGCCAAGAAAATCCTATGGGGCAGTTCTACTCTGTAACACATGGGGTCACCATGAGTCAGAATAGACTCAATAGCAATGAGTTTGGGGTTTTTTGTTAGCTAAGAAACAAATGAATGAGTGTATATAAGATGTAAAAAGATTAGGCTATGCCTCCTCCGCTCCCGCTTCTATTTAACAATCACAATCCCTCACAACTACCTTTATTTTAGCAAGCATACGTTACCTGGGTGACTACATTATCAGCTTGGTTAGCTTCTATTTTCCCTCTGCCTTTTACACCTCCTCTCAACTCTCTTTTCGCCTTCTTTCCTAATGAATAGCTAATTAACTCTAACTCTGAAAGGATTAAGTTAACTGCATTTTATAACTCCTATCCCTCCTAGAAGTTTCAAAGCTACTTCTTGCCTGAGATTATCTTGAAGGAGACTGAACTCTTCTATTTCCTCAGAACACTTAAAGTGTTTTCAAACATAAGAAAACTGAAGCATTTTAACAGCGTTTCTTCACAGAATACCTGACAAAGTTTATCCCTTTGCATTTTGTCCTTCTCCTTCCCTCAGCCTGGAGCCCTGGTAGCACAGTGGTTAAGAGCCTGGCTGCTAACCAAAAGGTTGGCAGTTTGAGTCCACCAGCCACTTCTTGGAAACCCTATGGGGCAGTCCTACTCTTTCTTATAGGGTTGCTATGAGTTGGAATTGACTCGACAGCATTAGGTTTTGTTTTGGCTCCCTCAGCCTATTTGCCCTGTAAGAGAAGGCAAACACAGGAGTGCACGTGGAAGGTCCCCTGGACAAAGGAACCAGAAATCTTCTTAGAAACAGAAGCATGCTTTTAGTATTATGAATGATCGATACAAGTTTCTCTGTTTCATGAGTTCAGCATTAGCTTATCGAGTCTAATTTTCCACCTACATTGTTCCTACTTTTTGTCTCTTTCCCCTGTCCTTGTTTTCATTTATAGACAACTGAATATACAACATCAGAGTTCCATGTTTCGAAATTTCTCTCCAATGATCTGAGTTGTTTATAGGAAATCTGGTAAAGATTAGCAACCGAAGATGTAAACAAGGATCTTATGTGGCTAAAAATACCAAGTGAACAAGGAGCACATGAGTTCCAAGGGTGTGCATCTAAAACTTATCAGACCTTAAGTATCTGGGGATGATTAATGATATGCACATTACAGGCAGAATAATCCAAAAACAGAAAACTATTTACCCTGCTTTGGATTCTAATTTAATATTCAGTGCTTTTGTAGCTTAGTGGAGAACAAAGGAATCATTAAAAGACTCATGTCTTCTACAGGTAATTGGCCACTTAAGCCAGTTTCCTTACAGGATGAGGAGAGCTGAAGGCTTTATCTTCAAGGGTGTGTAAAAACAACAGTCACTGCTTCCTACAGTACACCTGTACTAATTTGGATAAACTCAGAGAGCCTCAAAATCCCTAGAGTGTCAACAAATCTTCCAGTCCTATAGTATAATATGTTTAATAAGGGTTATCTCTTATTATTATTATCACAACTATGGGTGTTAGCAATCGTATTTATTCTAGCCTCTGGATAAGACTGAGAACACAAATATACTTGGAAAATAAAATAACAATTTCCAAAAGACTTTCATATTCATTGCTAAGAGCTACCTCAGGCATGTACTTTTACCCCACATTGAGTCTTGTATCTGCTTTATGCCTCCTGGCCGCCCAATGACCCCAGCTAGGAACACTTCACTTATAACTCTGATATCAGCTTATCTGATAAACTTGGCCCAGGCAGAGGTATTTTTGTTAAAGCTCCTCAGGTAATTTTACTTGGCAACTGGTGTGGAGGACCATTGAATTCATGTCAATGCGTTAATGAATATGTAACCCAAATTACAACTGAGTACCAAGAGGTGGCTTTGAAAGGGAAGGCTTCACTCATACCAGTGGTTCTCAGATTTTACAGTGCATAAGAATTACCCAGAGAGCTTGTCAAAACAGTTTCCTGGGCTCATCCCCAGAGATTCTGATTTAGTAGGTCAGGATGGAGCTCCTGAATCTGCATTTCTTATAAGCTGATACCAAAACGAATAAATAAGTACATACTTAGAGAACCACTGGAAACCCTGGTGGTGTAGTGGTTAAGTTCTATAGCTGTTAACCAAAAGTTCGGCAGTTCAAATCCACCCGACGCTACTTGCAAACTCTATGGGGCAGTTCTACTCTGTCCTACAGGGTCGCTATGAGTTGGAATCCACTCAATGGCAACGGGTTTTTTTTTTTTTTTAGAGAACCACTGGCATATCAAAGGGATGAGTCTTGTGGTATAAAATTTCAGGGTTACTAGGAAGCCAAGAGGTGATATTTAGTAAAGGAGGATAGATTTGGACCTAATGAGATCTTTCAATTCATTCCACGCCAGGAAATGCATGGTCTGCATGTTCATCTAGATTAAGTTCAGCTTCCTCTACAGAAAACCCAAAATAACAGAAGTTTAAATGCACAAGGGTTAATTGTTCACATAAAAGATACCTGATAGGCAGTCTAGGGCTAGTATGGTGGCTTCATGAGGCCCCAGTAACCTAGAATCCTTGTATTTTTCTGCTCCACCAAGCTCAATACATGGCTTTATCATTGAGGTCACTTCATGTTCTAATATGGCTACTAGAAGTCCAGACATTGCAACCACATTCAAAGAAGTAGGATGTAATTTTAAAAATATCAGGGACACGGATGCTTTTTCTATATTTGACCTTTTTGTAAGGAGCCTTCCCAGAAATCTCTCCTAATAAATTCTATGCCCGTATCATCATTCAGAACTTTATCACATGACCACATTAATCCACAAAAAGTCCGAATAAAATAGATCAGGCTATTGCAATAAACAGGCCCAAAAGGTATAATGGATCAAACACAATAGAAGTTTATTTCTCACCAGCTAACGGTCTAAGTTAGATATTGCTGGCTAATGGGTAGCTCTCTTCCACATGGTGATTCTAGAACCCAGGCTCCTCCATCTTGTGGCTCTGTTGTTCCCTAAAGCCTCATCACCATTATTGCTCCCAGCAGGTGGAAAGGGATAAAGAATGTGGATGGGGACACCATTTTATTAAAACCCTTGATCAGTACTGGCATGCATTCCTTCCACTCATATTCTCTTGACTACAATTAGTCACATGATCACAGCTAATATCAAAGGAAGCTGGTAAATGTAGTCCAGCTACATGTCTAGGAAGAGAAGGAAATAGATTTTTGATGAAATGTCTCTTCTACACTAGGAATTATAATTTTATTCCTGAGTGTGTGATAGTTCCCAATAATTAAGAGCTTTGTTACTAAAGAATACGGTGAGAATGGATGTGGGGTAGGTAAGTAGCAGTTTCTGCCATCTTACCTCAATTTTTATTTCCAGAGTATGAGACAGAATTGCTAGTTCATCTTATTAAAATTTTAAGAAAGTTCCTAAACCAGAAAAGAGGTAACCTGACCTGGGTACTCATCTAGAGGTTTTGTTTGTATGTTTGTTGTTTGTTTGTTTAGTATTTGACTGTGTGATCAGAAAAATACCAATTAATTGTTTTACTTTAATTCCTTAATCTATAAACTAGGAATAACTACCTCTACCTGTATCTAAGAAGTGTTGTGATATTAGAATGAAAATTGAATGTCAAAGTGTCTAAAAAGACAAATCAAGCCTATGATTGCCAAGAAATATATTTTCCTCTTTAGGCTACCAGTAGAAAGTGGAAAGTAGCTCAGAGCCCTGAAGTAGAGACAGAATCCAGGGAAGGAGGGTGGAGAGAGCGAAGATCTACAAAAACTGACCAAAGCTTCGAGCCAGAGAAGAAGCCATCAAGGTACCTTTAATTGTAGAGCTGTAACTCTGAATAAAAGGACCAATCTGCCACTGGATTTCACAACATCAAATTGGTTTGTGACAGTAATAGTGGCCTTTGTAGCATAAGATGGGTGGTCATGAGCACTGGTGAAAAATGGCAAATGCAGAGTGGTAGCTAATGTGACAAGACAGAAACTACCCCAAAAGGCTAAAATGCAGCTTTTGCCTGACCCTCGGGCCACAGTTGAAAACAGCATGGGCATTATATTTGGGCAAGATAAGTGAGAGAATCATGGTGTGCATTCCTTCTTATAAAGTGCACTTACACTTCTGGAAGGAAAAGCTGTTGTTGCATTCTTTGACTGATATATTCTTTCAACAGCCCTAGGATAGCAATTTACACCTCTTTCAGGGCAGGTAAGAGGTAGTATCTTTACTTAAGTGAAAGGGAAGACAGCCAGAGGAGGGAAAGAAATGAGGAAGTTTGACTTGAAAACAAGTCAACCCATTTTTCTCAGAGTAAATCCGCTGGCTACTAGGTTGGGTGGTGTGCACTGCCCAAGGCGCTAGCTGTCAAATGAGGTGGTTAATGTAGAAGTCCACCGCACATATGTCGGGCTATTGTACCATGGTGGCTTGTGTGTTGCTGTGATGCTGGAAGTTTTGCCACCTGTATTTCAAATATCAGCAGGGTCATCCTTGGGGACAGGTTTCAGCAGACCGTCCAGACTAAGACAGATTAGGAATAAGGACCTGGCAGTGCACATCTGAAAAACATTAGCCAGTGAAAACCTTATGAAGAGCAGCAGAGCTTTGTCTGATATAGTGCCAGATAATGAGCCCCATTTTAAGGATGGAAGGCATTCAAAATATGACTGGGGAAGAGCTGCCTCCTCAAAGTTGAGTCGACATTAATGATGTGGATGGAGTCAAGCTCTTGGGACCTTCATTTGCTGATGTGGCATGACTCAAAATGAGAAGAAACACCTGCAAACATCCATTAATAATCAGAATGTGGAATATATGAAGTATGAATCTAGGAAAATAGTATGCCATCAAAAATGAAATGAATAAAGATCGATATCCTAGGCATTAGTGAGCTGAAATGGACTAGTATTGGCCATTTTGAATTGGACAATCATATGGTCTATTATGCCAAGGATGACAAAGAGGAATGGCGTCACATACATTGTCAAAGGAACATTTCAAGGTCTATCTTAAAGTACAATGTTGTCAATGATTGGATAATATCTGTACGTGTACAAGGAAGACCAGTTAATATAACTATTATCCAAATTTATGTACCAACCACTAAGGGCAAAGATGAAGAAATTAAAGATTTTTACCACTCCTGCCATCTGAAATTGATCAAATATCCAATTAAGATACATTGATAATTACTGGCGATTGGAATGCAAAAGTTGAAAACGAAGAAGGATCCAAACCCAATGGCAGCGAGTTGATTTTGGCTCATAGTGACCCAATAGGACAGCATAGAACTGCCCCATAGGGTTTCCAAGGAGTGGCTGATGTATTTGAACTGCCAACCTTTTGGTTAGCAGCCATACCTCTTAGCCACTGTGCCAGTAATTGGAAAATATGGCCTTGGTGATAGAAACAACGTTGGAGATTGCATGACAGAATTTTGCAAGACCATCAACTTCTTCATTGCAAATACCTTTTTTCCACAACATAAATAGTGATTATATACATGGACTTCACCCGATAAAATGCACAGGAATCAAACTGACTACCTCTGTGGAAAGAGACGATGGAAAAACTCAATATCATCAGTCAAAACAAGGCTGGGGGCCAACTGAGGAACAGACCACCAATTGCTCATGTGCAAGTTCAAATTGAAGCTGAAAGTCCACGTCCAAGAAAGCCAAAATACGACACTGAGTATATCTCCCCTGAATTTAGAGACCACCTTTTTTTCAAGAATAGATTTGACACACTGAATACTAATGACCAAAGACCAGACGAGTTGTGGAAAGACATCAAGGACATCACACATGAAGAAAGCAAGAGGTCATTAAAAAGACAGGAGAGAAAGAAAAGACCAAAATGGATTCCAGACAAGACTCTGAAAGTTGCTCTTGAGTGTAGAGTAGCTAAATCGAAAGGAAGCAATGATGAAGTAAAACAGCTGAATAGAAGATTTCAAAGGGTGGCTTGAGAAGAATGAAATGCGCGGAGACCTGGAGCTAGAAAACCAAAAGGGGAATGCTTGGCATTTTTCCAGGTAACAAAACTGCAGAAGAAATTCAAGCCTTGAGTCACAATAATGAAGGCAGTTCCCTGTCAATTTACAGGGGAAATATTGAACAAAGCAGAAGCATCAAAAGGAGATGGAAAGAATACACAGAGTCACTGTACCAAAAAGAATTGGTTGACGTTGAACCATTTCAGGAGGTGGCATACGATCGAGGACCGATGGTACAGAGGGAAGAAGTCCAAGCTGCACTGAAAGCATTGGTGAAAAACAAGGCTTCAGGAATTGATGGAATGCCCATTGAGGTGTCTGAAAAAACAGATGCAAAACTAGAAACTTGTCTATGTCAAGAAATTTAGAGGACAGCTGCCTGGCCAACCGACTGGAAGAGATCCATATTTGTGCCCATTCCAAAGAAAGGTGACCCAACAGAATGTGGAAATTATCAAACAATATCATTAATATCACTTGCAAGTAAAACTATGCTGAAAATCATTCAAAAACGGCTGCAGCAGTAAATTGACAGGGAACTGCCAGAAATTGAAGCCGGATTCAGAAGAGGATGTGGAACCAGGGATATCATTGCTGATGTCAGATGGATCCTGGCTGAAAGCAGAGAATACCAGAAAGATGTTTACCTGTGTTTTATTGACTGTGCTAAGGCATTCGACTGTGTGGATTGTAACAAATTGTGGATAATATTGTGAAGAATGGGAATTTCAGAACACTTGATTGTGCATGAGGAACCTGTACTTAGACCAAGAGACAGTCATTTGAACAGAACAAGGGGATACTTTGTGGTTTAAAGTCAAGAAAGGTGTGTGTCAGGGTTCTATCCTTTCACCACACTCATTCAATCTGTATGCTGAGCAAATAATCCAAGAAGGTAGATTAAAAGAACAAGGCATCAGGATTGGAGGAAGACTCATTAACAACCTGCGTTATGCAGATGACAATCTTGCTTGCTGAACGTGAAGAGGACTTGAAGCACTTATTAATGGAGATCAAAGACCACAGCCTTCAGTATGGATTACATCTCAACATAAAGAAAACAAAAATCCTATAACTGGACCAATAAGCAACATCATGATAAACAGACAAAACACTGAATTTGTCAAGTATTTCATTTTACTTGGATCCACAATTGACATCCATGGAAACAGCAGACAAGAAATCAAATGACATATTGCACTAGGCAAATCTGCTGCAAAAGACCTTTTTAAAGAATTAAAAAGCAAAGATGTCACTTTGAGGAGAAAGGTGTGCCTGTCCCAAGCCATGGTATTTTCAATCCCCTTATATGCAAAAGCTAGGACAATGAATAAGGAAGATTGAAGAAGAATTGACGCCTTTGAATTACAGTGTTGGAGATGAATATTGAATACACCATACACTGCCAGAAGAACAAATCTGTCTGGGAAGAAGTACAGCTGGAAGGCTCCTTGGAAGCAAGGATTGCAAGACTTCATGTCCACTACTTAGGACATATTATCAGGAGGGACCAGTCCTTGGAGAAGGACATCATGCTTGGTAGAGAGTCAGTGAAAAAGAGGAAGACCTTCAACAAGATGGATTGACACAGTGGCTGCAACAATGGGCTCAAGCATAACAATAATTGTGAGGATGGCACAGGACTGGGCAGTATTTTGGTCTGTTGTATGTAAGGTTGCTATGAGTCAGAACTGCTAACAACAACAGTGTAGAAGTTTTTTGGGATTAGGGAAAGGAGCTAAGGAAGCTGTGGGTAAGGGTTGCATTGACTCACCACGGCCATCACCCACCTCCCCATAACCAAAGCCCAGCTGTATGAAAATTTCAACTGGGTTAAGGCTATGGCCAGAAACATACTTATCTTTTTGGTCCCTGAGTGCAAAGTTTGTCTTCTCATATGGTCGCTGTGAGTTGGAACTGACTCAACAGGAATGGGTTTGTTTGTTTGTTTTTAAGAACATAGAAATGTTCTCTCATACAAGACCAATATTATATGCTTCTTTTCGACCCCATTCCCAAGTGCAGAGAAGTCTAGCTCAGGGCCATATTCAAGACAGCTACTGATTGTATATGTAAGGACTTAACAGGTCCCTGGGTGGTGCAAATGGTTAACGTGTTCCACTGCTAACCAAAAGGTTGGAAGTTCAAATCCACCCAGAAGAGCCTCATAAGAAATGCCTAGTGAGCTACTTCCAAAAAACTAGCCACTGAAAACCCTATGGAGCACACTTCTACTCTGACACACATGGGGTTGCCTTGAGTAGGAATTGACTCAGCTGCAAATGGGAGGATTTGCAGCAGGCTCTTGTAGGAATCCAAGCCCTCTTTGCTCCCATGCTCTAATCCAGTGGCTCTCAAACACTAGCACTCAAACTGACACCTGGCTGTGCAGATTCCTGGGCCCACCATAAGATCTACTAATCCAGAATCTGAGGATGGGGAAGGGATATGATTTGTGTTTTTAACAAGTTCCCTTGGTAATCCCGACATACTCTAAAGAGGAGTAGCCCTGGTGGTGTAACAGTTAAGCACTCGGCTAACAGAAAGGTTGGCAGTTCAAACCCACCCAGAGGCTCCGTGGGAGAAAAGACCTGGTGATCTGCCGCTGTAACAATTACAGCCCAGGAAACCCTATGGGGCAATTCTACTCTGTCCTGTAGGGTTGCTATGAGTCAGATTCAACTCAACGACACACAACAACAACAACTCTGAAGTGCATAAGAATGTGGTTGTTAGTCTGGAGGGCACAGAAGAGCCATCTGGAGAGATTTTAAAATTTTTTTAATTAAAGTATTCCTGTCCTGACATTCCTATTCAGTAGGCCTGGGATAAAAGTTGGGTGATCGTGTTTTACAACAGCTCCTGAAGCAATTGTATTACCCAGCCCCGGTTAAGGAAGACTGCCCTGGCCTGACAGGCTCTTTAACAGAAACTGATTCTCAGGCCCGCTGCTGTCACTTCTCCACTCATACACACGCATTTCCTCCAGAGAGAATCCAAAATCTTCCCTTCCTAATTTTACCACTAAGCAGTCTCCACAAGGCCTCGTGCTCCCCCAGGCAACATTCCTACTTCCACAACTCCAGGGAAAAAAAATAGGCTCAGCGATGCATAATTCCACGATCTACATTGTTTAAAATTTACAACTGTTTTGATCATCTCACAAGGAGGTGAGAGGAGGGAGTTTACTCAGGGTACGTTGTAATACATTAGTTTATCAAACGATAGCCCAGGCATACATACTCATTCTGACAGTTTGTTTGAAGTTTACGCATCTCCAGATGCAAATATATAATTCTTGCCACCGTTGATGGGAATTGTAGCCTTCCAAAGAGGGGGAAAGAGACCCCCAAGAATCTTGTAATGATGGCTCAGGAGAGTATACTAACAACATAAATGTTAGCACAATTATGTAGTCTCCATCTGCCTCCTAGCCTGATACAGTTAAGTGTGCTATTTATACAAGTGCATCTGCATATTCATATATTTGGGGAGGCAGTGGTGGAAGTGGATGTTTCTCTCAGATCTCTTTAACAGGGAACACAGCAGTGGGCAGTGGAGCGCTGTAATCAGAGCTATGTTTTCCTGCCATTGTTTTCACGGTGGATTGTGGGCGACGGGGAAGCATGAGTTCACGATGTGCAATCAGCACAGCATTGCTACCCCATCTACTGAAATTGGGCATGTGGACATGGGCTAGAGAGTTAATAATGGAAGGTAAAACTTATTGAGCCATGCATTTCTGAAGTGTTTTATGGACGCTTTTTTCCTTTCATTCTCACAACATTATGTTCTCGTTATTAGGTGCCAGTTCCAACTCATAACAACCCCATGTATTACAAAACGAAACATTGCCCAGTCCTGCACCATCCTCCCAATCATTGCTGTATTTGCAGCCATCGTTACATTATGAAGTAGATATAATGTTACCATTATCATTCTCATCATCTACTTTTTACAGATGAGGAAACTGAAACAGAATTTAAGTAATTGGCTCACTATCAGGCAGTCAAGGACAGAGAGGACTTCGAACCCAGACAATCTGGCTCCACCATGGTATACTTCCTCCTAAGGAAGCCCACTGCAGTGAAAATACAATGCACTTTGGAATCAGGCTGGAGTCTACTTCCATTACTTCTGAACTGGGTGGTCTTGGGCAAGTTAACAAATTGTTTGGAATCTTCATTAAAAATATCTAAAACCAAACTCGTCATTGAGTCGATTCTGACTCATAGCTACCCTATAGGACAGAGTAGATCTGCCCTATAGGGTTTCCAAGGTTGCAAGTCTTTACAAAGGCAGACTGCCACATCTTTCTCCTGCAGAGCGGCTGGTGGGTTCAAACTGGCAACTTTATGGTTAGCAGTGGAGCACTTAACCATTGTGCCACCAGGGCTCCTGATGAGGATAATAAGAGCATTAAAAAAAAAGAAAATCACGAGACTATGTGGGCATCTCCTGTCTGCAGGGGTGATAAGAGGGCAGAGGGGGTCAGAAGCTGGCCGAATGGACACGAAAAGAGAGAGTGGGGGGAAGGAGCGTGCTGTCTCATTAGGGGGAGAGCAATTAGGAGTATATAGCAAGGTGTATATAAATTTTTGTATGAGAGGCTGACTTGATTTGTAAACTTTCACTTAAAGCACAATAATAATTTTTAAAAAAAGACCAAAAAAAGGAAAACCACGCCTATTGCTGTCGAGTTGAATCCAACTCATGGCAACTCCATGGGTTACAGGGTAGAACTGGTAGAACTGAGCCCCATAGGATTTTCTCAGCTGCAATCTTTATGGAAGCAGATCACCAGGCCTTTCCTCCGAGGTCCCACTGGTGGATTCGGTTAGCAGGGATTAGTAAATAACCCAATACTATAATGACCCTGAGATGTAATTATACTATCTTCTTTAATCCTCATATCAAACAAATCTGATAGCATGCATTAAATTTTAGAGGCCTAACATTAAAATAGCGTGGAATAAACTGTGCAGCCCACCAGGGATGCTTTAGAATTCTCTTCCCATCCTCTATGGATTCAATAGCCTGTTTAAAGGTAGGACGGTTTGAGTTTTTTGGCATCTGCATATAGTTTCCTTTTGTTCCTTCCTTTAGTTTAGCTCAGGGATTCACAAACTTTAATGTGCCTGAGAATTATTGTATAATGGTGCACACATAAAGCCGTGTATACTCTTCTTTACGGACAATTTAAGGGATTTTGATGGATAATTTTAACTGTATACAATCTTCACATATGTGCCGACTTTTAGAACCCAAAAGCACTCTACCTACCTCAGAGATGTTCTGAAACCTGATATAATATTTATGAGTACATAACATAGTGCCTGGCACATACCAAAAAACCAAAAAGGAGCCCTGGTGATGCAGTGGTTAAGAGTTACAGCTGCTAAACATAAGATCAGCAGTGCAAGTCCACCAGGCGCTCCTTGCAAATGCAACAGGGCAGTTCTACTCTGTCCTGTAGGATCGCTATGAGTCAGAATTGACTGAATGGCAATGAGTTTGGTTTCTTTGGTTTATAGGGTCGCTGTGAGCCTCTCACATAGGGGACATTAAAAGAAATATCTAAAATGTATATGTGAGTATGAATAAAGTACAGAGTAAATTCATCACAGCACCATGGTATAGTGGTTTAGGACATGAGGTCTAGGCACAGACCTCCTTGGTTTCATAGCCTCCTTCTTCCATCTACTAGCCGTGCGACATGGGCAATTTACTTAGTTTCCCTGTGCCTACTTACTTCCTCTATAAAACATAAGAATAACAACAGCACTGTTAAGATTGTTGAAACAATTAAATGACTTAATATGTGAAAATATTTAGAACAAGGCCTGGCACAGAGTAAATGCTAATTGTTATTACTATTTATTAGAGAAGGTAATTTCTTTACTAGCACTTGAAGAAAGATACAGGCAGAGATTGTTGGAAGAAAAGAGGAGGGAGCTATTCCAGGATCATGGTAGGCACGGAGGCTGGATTGAGTGTCTGAAGTCAGGGGCACCATTAAATATAAGGATAGACAGTCCAGGTTCTTTAGAGACAAGTCCCTTTGGATGTGTCAGACTTGTGTGTAGCTCCGAGCAGACCTATTTGCAGCAGCTTGCTAGGTACTCAAGATTTCCGGTTTCAATTAGCTTAGTGATATTGCATCTTGCAGTCAATGGCTATAATAGCACCTGTTTTCTTTCTAACTAGGATACAAAAAACATCATTTTCTATCTTGCATGTTTATTGGAACCTCCCTGGTGTGCAACAAATAACTGCCATAAAGCCTCTGAGGTTGGAGATTGCCTTACTTTTCCTTACACCCCCGTAAGTGGGAAAAAAAATAGATGTTGCTAGTTTGGCTTTAGATATAATATGCAATATAGCAATTTGTTTAATAGTCTGAATTTAAATAATTAAATACAGTCACCACAGCTATTTTTGCTGCCTGAGTAATCTTTGTGAGATTCAAAACATAAAACACTCAACACTGTTAGTGTTCTAGGTATATCTCCTTTCTGAAGCACATTGCAAACACTAAAAATGGGAGGTCATTTCTATGAAGACAAAAGGAGCAAAATACAATGTCTTCACATTTTGTTGTGGAGAGTATGAAGGTCAGACCATCCACAAATTAAGAGGAAAACAGGTGCTATTAGGGTCATTGATTGTAAGATGTAATATCACTAAGCTAATTGGATCCACAGTACCAGTTGCACAGCCAGCCCTTATATTGCAAGTATCAATTATCTGCCAGAGCACTAGCCTCTAAGAGTTCACTGTCTACTTGATGACACATACATGCACTAGGATTACAATGCAGGATACTATATGTATTCAAGTATTAGTTGGTGTGTACGAATATGCCAATGTTATAGAAATTCAGACAAGTGAAAGATTGATTCAAGTTCTGGTAATTAAGGAAAGCCCCATGGCAGAGAGCACTGAGGGCTTGGTGTGTTGCATGGTAATTTATTAATTTTAGAGTTTAATAAGCTAATTTCCTGGTGCTTTTTCCCCTTTGCACTAAGAGAGGAGGGTCTTAGAGATTTGGGTTCCCCTTAACTCCAGAGGGAGAATAAATAACATTTTATATTTTAGAGCAAGTGAAGAGGACTTAAAACAACAACTATTATTTAGCTCACATTTCCATTGCGTGTTTCTTCTATGTTGAACTGGCTCAGCTAATCTTGGTTGGCTTTGCTACTATATCTGCAGTTGCTCATTAGCTGGAGGCAAGCTAATCCAGTGATGACCTCACTCACAAAGCTGAGGGTTAACAGTCTTTTGACTATGACACCTTAGTTCTCCTCCATGTAGTCTCTTATTCTCCAGTAGGCTTACCTGGGTTCCTTTACATGGTAACTACTGGGTTGCCAAGAGCAGCAAAAGGAGCTTGTGTTACTTTTGCTAATACTGCATTTGCCAACACAGGTCACATGACCAAGTCCAGATTTAAGCTGTGGGGAAAACGACTTAGTTCTTCACAAAAACATCAAAGTCACCTTGCAAAGAGACATATGTAAATGGATGAAAATCATTTGTGACCAATTTTGCAAAATTTATCACAGAGACAATAGCTGTTTGGTGGTTCAAAGGTTTAAGGGAAAATGATTTTAAGGGTTAAGGGAAAATTCTGGTTCCCTGGAGACCGGTACAAGGGTTGAGCCAGGAGCAGAGGAGATCTGAGCCTTCTAGAACATAGTGCTTTGAATGTAAAAATCACTTCAATGAGGATGAGTGGGTGGGAGCCTGTGAAAGCTGCCACCCACCTGTATCTTCTGAGTCTTGATGGTCTCTAGTGACCAAGTTTGACAGACTCAGTAAAATTGTCAGCAGAGGTGCCAGCCTTCAAGGGACCATGTTGGGCAGGACATGAAGCCTGGAAATTAAGAAATATTTAGGTATAAGATAGATGGTAAAGAACCAGAGTTGAAGCAGCATCAGGTGACTATAAGAAGAAGCAATAGGCAACAATGGCTCTTTGGGGAAACACTCAAAAGCTCCTGGGACTCTACTACAACTCTAAGGAGGAAGAAGGCTGTCCCACACAAAATCCCAAATGACTGACTTTGAATTTTTCTTCAACCTTGATGAGTGGTTGCTCAAAGTGGATTTAATTGGATTTAGACAACATAAATAAATAAACATGGTTTTTCTTGCATTCTAAGTACTATGGTAAAATTTTTTTTTTTTTTTAAAGATACCTACAAGTAGAAATCACTGATAGACAAGGGCATTCCAATCAGGATTAATGGCATTAAAGAAGACCAGGAGGAAAGTAGTATGTGTGCATGTGTGTGTGTGTGTGTATATGCATTGGGGAGAGGCAATAGTGGTAGTAAGGGAGCCCTGAAATGCCTGAGCAGAAGAGATGGTGCTTAGTATGGAGGAGGGAGCAAGGTAGGAGCTAAATTATGAGTGGCCTTGAATTCAAGAACAAGATGTTTAGGTTTGATCTGATAAGCAGTACATAGGGGGGCACTGAATGAGAGAAATATGAAAAAGGTATTATTTTAGGAAGATGGAAAATTCCCAAAAGCCTCTTGCTATTTTCAGAGGTGTCATGAAATTCTCATTAAAAAAAAAAAAAGACTCAAAATAAAATTTATTTTAATTCCCTTTAATTTAAAACAACACCACCTGCCATTTGGCACCCTTAGGAAGGTGTGGGAGGCATGGCCTAAATTTCCGATGCATAAGAATAATGCTGTGCTGGCTCAGGATCCTGGCCTAGCTAGCAATACAGCCAGTGTCAGTTGTAATCATTACTTTGACTATTTATTCAGTGCTTACCATGTGCCAAGCAGTGTGTTAGTCTCTGGATCAATCATGCAACATAATTACATGGAAGAATGTGGCCTGAAAGTCACACAGGACTGATCTCTAATACTATCTCCGCGGCTTGCTAGCTATGACACTTGGGCAATGCTTTTAATCTCTTTACGCATCAGATTTCCCCTCTGAAAAATGGGGAGAGGTAATAATAGTACATATTTCTTATTGTGATTAATAAACAAGAAAATGTACATAAAGCATTTAGCATGGGGAGTGACTGGTAGTGTTGTTGTTGGGTGCCCTTGAGGAGATTCCAACTCACAGCAACATCATGTGACAGAGTAGAACTGCCCCATAGGGTTTTCTTGGCAGTAATCTTTATAGGAGCAGGTCACCAGGTCTTTCTCCCGCAGAACTCTGGGTAAGCTCGAACCGCCAACCTTTCAGTTAGCAGTTGAGCGCTTAGGGGTTTTCTAAGTGTTAGAGTTAGACCAAGTAGGACAGTGCTCTTCCCTGTCCCTATCATCTTCCCTACCTGGGCCCAGGCTTCCACAATTCTTCATATGAATAATCATTACACAAATTCAGACTAACCAAGCAACTCTAATAGCCAGTGACAAGTCATACTGCGTTTTTGTTTATCTTCCACAGAGAAGGGAGAGAGTTAAAAAATTTGGTGCTTGGGAATACTTTTCTGCTGCAAAAGACGAGGTTTTTGAGACCCCTTTTCAAAGACAATTCAGTCTGTGTCCTTGAGACAGTTAATGATATGCTAATTTGGGATAAATAGGTCTGCTATGAATTCTTGATAAGAAAACATCTGCTTGGCTCACTTTCTTTGCTTTCTAGGGAGGAAGTCAGGGTTTGAAGACAGTAAGATATGATAAGGTAGAAGACACTGCCTTGAAAAAACAATTAAAAATAATTAATTGTTTCTCAAGTTAAGCTCTAGGAGCCACAAAAATAATGATTAGATCACAGCAGGCTAAGAAAGATGACTCCTAGAGTTCCAGTGAGTGAGACCTGGGAAATACAGAGAAAGGTTAAAAGGCCATGACAACTCTGAGTAGTTGAGTGGAGCTCGAAAAAGTCATGCTTAGGCTGTATTGAACCACTGTAACCCAATGAGGCAAACCTGTTTCTAACCATGGCTCATGGTGCTAAATTAATCTCATCTTTTTAAAGAAATATGTCAAAGACCAGGTTTTAGTGTAGTTCTCTCCTCTCTCTCTCTCATTCTTTCTCTTTACCTCATTCTCTCTGTCTGTAATATCAATTTTGCAGAGGACGCTGGGAAAGAGGGAACAGTCAAGAAAAATGAGAAATGTCTGTATCTCTCTTTCTTTTTTCCTTAAACTGCTAGTCAGACTTCTGAAAGCCATTTGTGGTTATAGAGAAAACAGTAGCCAGAGCTTCGACCATAGGTCTTCCTGGCTCAGTGGAATCACACCACAGGGAAAAACATTTCAGGTCCTTAACTGCTATACAGAAGAGCTATGGTGAATTGAGTGCTTATATGTGATGCCCCTGATTAGCTTTGCCTGTGGCATGAACAGAGTTCATGTGAAAGGAGAGGAAAAAAGAGGAAGTAGGGTAGGAAGTGGGAGAAATACAGATTTCAGATGAGTTGTCTCCAGACTTCTAATGAGATATAAAAAGTGAAGCTTAATAATATCTAACCCTACTGGGAGAAGCAATAATGTCCAAAATATGGCTTAAGGCAAAGCGGGGGGGGGGGAACTGGAATGGTTCCCACCCTCAGACGCAATGATGCCCACTTTACCAAGAGAAGAGCACCCTCACGCATCTGTCATACTGAACTACGGAGGAAGAGGGGTAACAGGTAAGAAGGGCCAAGAAAGCAAGAATGGAGGTAGGGAAGAAATTGGCAAGAGGAGATAGGAGAGAAAGAAAAGGGAAGGATGCTAAGGGGATGGAATGGGGGAGAAAGTGGAACATGTAGAAAGGGGAAGACAAAAACGTAGAACAGTTTTTTTTTTAAATTGTGCTTTAAGTGAAAGTTTACAAATCAAGTCAGTCTCTCATACAAAAACTTATATACACCTTGCTATGTATAGCAACTCCTAGTTGCTCTCCCTCTAATGAGACAGCACACTCCTCTCCACTCTCTCTTTTTGTGTCCATTCAGCCAGCTTCTGACCCCCTCTGCCCTCTCATCTCCCCTCCAGTCAGGAGCTGCCCACATAGTCTCATGTGTCTACTTGATCCAAGAAGCTCACTCTTCACCAGTATCATTTCCTATCCCATAGTCCAGTCCAATCCCTGTCTGAAGAGTTGGCTTTGGGAATGGTTCCAGTCTTGGGCTAACAGAAGGTCTGGGGACCATGACCTCTGGGGTCCTTCTAGTCTCAGTCGGACCATTAAGTCAAACAAAGAGGAATTTTGAAACCGCAGATAAAGAAGAAGCGTTAAGTCGAGGTATTCTAGAGTGATGTGCATCGTTCAGAAGCAGGAGAGTGAAATTCAAGGCTCTTTGTATTAAAATTCGTTATACAGATATACAAGGCCCTGCATGCTATGGCGTCTACGTACCTCCCCAGCCTCAATTTCTACCTTTCCTCCTGTGTTCCAGCTGCAATGATTTTCTTTCAGTTGCTACAACATACTTTGCTTGCTCTGCTTCCAAGGGTCATTTAGTGATACTTTATGTAGTTCATAGTTAAATGGGAATTTTTAGACACCATTTGATTATTGGTTTCTAATTTTACTGCATTATGATCAGAGAATATAGTCTTAAAATTACATGATATTAATTCTTTGAATTAATGAGTTCTCCTTCATAGTTTATCGCATGACCAATTTTTATAAGTGATGCATGTGTGTACTCAAGAAGAATATAAATTCTTGGTGTAAAATTTGAGCTTATAAATTATATTTTTTCAGGTTTCTTTTTTTGTTTCAGTTTATCCTTTTCCTGCTGGATTTATCAGTTTTTGAGAGAAGTGCTTTTAAATCTCTAACTAAAATTGTTAACATATCGATTTCTCTCAGCCGTTCTGACACTTGTTCTATTTTGAGCATCAAAATTTGTACATTTTTGGTACAAATATGTCCATGATGGCTATACTTTCTGGCTGTATTATTTCATTCACTGTGTATAACATCCATCTTTTTTCCTTATAATGTTTCATACCTTGAATTTTATTTTGACGGATATTAAGTTTGCTTACCTTCACTTTCTTT
Organism: Loxodonta africana; assembly: GCF_030014295.1. NCBI lineage: Eukaryota > Metazoa > Chordata > Mammalia > Proboscidea > Elephantidae > Loxodonta > Loxodonta africana. Next base: position 150,336,276 of record NC_087369.1, read on the forward strand.
TGGCTCTTATTTTCAACCTTCCTCTATTTTTTTAAGTGTGTCTCTTGCAGACAATCTGTTGTTGGCTTTCTTAATCAGTTGGAGAATCTTTCAACTGGGGAGTTTAGCACATTTATATTTATTTTAATTACTATTATATTAGAACCTTTTTACTGTATTTTAAGATTTCCCCTTTACAGTGCTGATATTTTTTCTTTATTTCTACTTCATTCTTACTTTAACTACTGCTGTTATGATTCCTCACATTTCTTCTAGGCCTTTTTTAATGGTCTTCTTGCATCTGCTTCATCATATTTATGTACTTCCTTATTTCTGTGAGGATATTTATTATGATTCTTTTAAGTTCTTGGTCTATTTGTTCCAATAATACTTCTTGTGGTATATTTTGTTCAGAAGGTTGCTTTTCTACTATAGTACTTTACTTCCCAGGTGTCTAGTGACTTTGCTCTTTGACTTCTTGGCCACATAGAGCTATTAGCTACCCTGTCTGGTTATGTGGTTATGTAAATTGGGAAAGAGCCAAATCCCAGGCTAGTCTGTGTCCCATCTGGTGCATTACAGGGTAGGGGATATGTCCCCAGAGAGATTACCCCAGGCACCACAGAACCATAATTTGCTGTCACTTTACCACACAAACAATCTAGTTTTGGAAAGAAGCAGCCCTAAAAGTAGGCAGTTTCTTTAGCTTATAATCGATTGGTTCACAAAATTTGGTGGGGATAAGGATGAATAAATGAATGCCCCAGAATGGACGGTCCAGCCTGCACCAATTTACACCAGCTTCGCACAGATTAACAGGTTTTTGCACTGCCCTGATATTAATCCACTGGCACCAGAAGATCTAGGCTGTTGCTGCCAATTTCTGTAGCAATGGAATAAACAATGATCATTCCAAGGCAATGTGGAAGAGAGAGAAGAGTGTAATATAAAAGCTCTCACTCAAACTATACTCCCACTATTGTAACTGGCTATTCTCTGTCCCAGGCTAAAATTTTCAGTGCAGGAACACTCATGTATGCACGTGCACACACACACACACACACACACACACACGTTCTTGGCAATCTTTGTTTTCCCCAAGGGCTTCTCACAAGTTTTATGTTAACAGCTTTAATCCATGTTTATTCTTCATTCCTATGGTATATCCATAAAAGAAACCCACAGTTCTGTCAGTTCACATCTCTTTCAGGAGTCAAATGCTATTATTCACTGGCTTAGTCACCTAGTGCTGCTGTAACAGAAATACCACAAGTGGATGGCTTTAACAAAAAGAAATTTATTCTCTCATAGTCTAGTAGGCTAGAAGTCCAAATTCAGGATATTAGCACCAGGGGAAAGCTTTCTCTCTCTGTCTGCTCTAGAGGAAGGTCCTTGCCATCAATCTTCTCCTGAACTAGAAGCTTCTCAGCACAGGGACCCTGGGTCCAAAGGATGCACTGTGCTCCCAATGCTTCTTTCTTGATGCTATAAAGTCCTTATGCCTCTCTGCTTGCTTCTCTCTTTTATATCTCAAAAGACATTGGCTTAAGACACAATCCAATCTTGTATATTAAGTCTTGCTTCATTAACATAACTGCCAAAAATTCCATCTCATTAATATCATACAGATAGGATTTACAACACATAGGAAAATATGTAAAGTATTATAATGACACGTGCAAAGAGCTGGAGATGGAAAACCAAAAGGGAAGAACACGCTCCACGTTTCTCAAGCTAAAAGAACTGAAGAAAAAAATTCAAGCCTCGAGTTGCAATAGTGAAGGATTCTATTGGGAAAATGTTAAACGACGCAGGAAGCATCAAAAGAAAATGGAAGGAATACACAGAGTCATTACACCAAAAAGAATTAGTCGATGTTCAACCGTTTCAAAAGGTGCCATATGATCAGGAACTGATGGTACTGAAGGAAGAAGTCCAAGCTGCTCTGAAGGCATTGGCAAAAAACAAGGATCCAGGAATTGATGGAATGTCAATTGAGATGTTTCAACAAACAGATGCAGCATTGGAGAGGCTCACTCACCTATGCCAAGAAATATGGACGACAGCTTCCTGGCCAACTGACTGGACGAGATCCATATTTATGCCTATTCCTAAGAAAGGTGATCCAACCAAATGCAGAAATTATAGAACGATATCATTAATATCACACGCAAGCAAATTTTTGCTGAAGATCATTAAAAAATGGCTGCAGCAGTATATCGACAGGAAACTGCCAGAAATTCAGAACAGTTTCAGAAGAGGACGTGGAACCAGGGATATCATTGCTGATGTCAGATGGATCCTGGCTAAAAGCAGAGAATACCAGAAAGATGTTTACCTGTGTTTTATTGACTACGCAAAGGCATTTGACTGTGTGGATCATAACAAATTATGGATAACATTGTGAAGAACGGGAATTCCAGAACGCTTAATTGTGCTCAGGAGGAACCTTTACATAGATCAAGAGGCAGTTGTTTGGACAGAACAAGGGGATACTGATTGGTTTAAAGTCAGAAAAGGTGTGCGTCAGGGTTGTATTCTTTCACCACACCTATTTAATCTGTATGCTGAGCAAATTATCCGAGAAGCTGGACTATATGAAGAAGAACAGGGCATCAGGATTGGAGGAAGACTCATTAACAACCTGCGTTATGCAGATGACATAACCTTGCTTGCTGAAAGTGAAGGGGACTTGAAGCACTTACTAATGAAGATCAAAGACCACAGCCTTCAGTATGGATTTCACCTCAACATAAAGAAAACAAAAGTCCTCACAACTGGACCAATGAGCAACATCATAATAAATGGAGAAAAGATTGAAGTTGTCAAGGATTTCATTTTACTTGGATCCACAATCAACAGCCACGGAAGCAGCAGTCAAGAAATGAAAATACGCATTGCATTGGGTCAATCTACTGCAAAGGACCTCCCTAAAGCATTGAAGAGCAAAGATGTCACCTTGAAGACTAAGGTGCACCTAACCCAAGCCATGGTATCTTCACATGCATCATATGCATGTGAAAGCTGGACAATGAATAAGGAAGACCGAAGAAGAGTTGACACCTTTGAATTGTGGTGTTGGCAAAGAATATTGAATATACCATGGACTGCCAAAAGAACGAACAAATCTGTCTTGGAAGAAGTGCAGCCAGAATGCTCCTTAGAAGCAAGGATGGCAAGACTGCGTCTTACATACTTTGGACATGTTGTCAGGAGGCATCAGTCTCTGGAGAAGGACATCATGCTTGGCAGAGCACAGAGTCAGAGGAAAAGAGGAAGACTCTCAAAGAGGTGGATTGACACAGTGGCTGCAACAATGAGCTCAAGGATAACAATGATTGTAAAGATGGCTCAGGACCGGGCAGTGCTTTGTTCTGTTGTGCATAGGGTCGCCATGAGTTGGAACCAACTCAACGGCACCTAGCTACAACCACAGGATGGTGGACAATCACACAGTACTGGGAATCATTGCTCTTGTTGTTGTTAGGTGTCCTCCAGTTGGTTCCAACTCATACCAACACTGTGCACAGAAGAACGAAACACTGCCTGGTCCAGCACCATCCTTAGGATCGTTGTTATGTTTGAGCCCACTCTTGCAGCCACTGTGTCAATCCACCTCGTTGAGGGTCTTCCTCTTTTCTGCTGAGCCTGTACTTTACTAAGTGTGATGTCCTTCTCCAGGGACTGGTCCCATCTGATAACACATCCAAAGTATGTGAGACAAATTCTCACTATTCTTACTTCTAAGGAGCATTCTGGCTGTACTTCTTTCAGGTCAGATTTGTTCGTTCTTCTGGCTGTCCATGGTATACTCAATATTCTTCTTCCTAGGTCTTCCTTATTCATTGCCCAGCTTTCACATACATATGAGGCAATTGAAAACATCATGGCTTGGGGAATACCTTAGTCCTTAAAGTGACATCTCTGCTTTTAAACATTTTAAAGGGATATCTTGCAACAGATTTGCCAATATAATGTGTCCTTTGATTTCTTGGCTGCTGCTTCCATGAACTTTGATTGTGAATTCAGGTTAAATGAAATCCTTGACAACTTCAATCTTTTCTCCATTTATCATGATATTGCTTATAGGTCCAGTTGTGAGGATTCTTGTTTTCTTCATGGCGAGGTGTAATCCATACTGAAGGCTGTGGTCTTTGAGCTTCATCAGTAAGTGCTTCAAGTCCTCTTCACTTTCAGCATATCGCAGGTTATTAATGAGTCTTCCTCCAATCCTGATGCCACATTCTTCTTCATATAGTCCAGCTTCTCAAATTATTTGCTCAGCATACAGATTGAATAAGTATGGTGAAAGGATACAGCCCTGATGCACATGTTTCTTGACTTTAAACCACGCACTGCTCCCTTGTTCTGTTCGAAAGACTTCCTCTTGGTCATGAAAACTTGTTTCATTGTAATACCTCACAAGAAGGTATCTGGGGAATGAGGGAGAACACATGTATATTTGGACAGCAGTAATTGCCTCAGCCATGTTTACTAGCTTACTAGGAAATGGAAAACTGTTTTCTAAATTTGTTTTATCATTTTACCCCCAATCAGTGGATTAGTGTTCCCCATATCCTTATTCTGGCTAACACTTGGAATTATCTGCCTTTTTATTTGTTTTTGGAGGGTGTGAAATCATATCTTATATTCTAATTTGCAATTCTCTGATTACCAGTGAGGTTGACCATCTTTTCATATGGGTATTCTGTGCTTTCTTTTCTGAAACATCTATGTGCTTTACTCAGTTAAACCAAACCCACTACCTTTGAGTCAACTCTGACTCATAGCAACCCTACAGGACAGAGTAGAACTGTCCCATAGGGTTTCCAAGGCTGTAACTCTTTATAGAAGCAGACTGTCACATCTTTCTCCCACAGAGCAGCTGGTGGGTTCAAACCACAAAACTTTCAGTTAGCAGCCAAGCACTTAATCACTGCGCCACCAGGGCTTCCCTTGCTCAGTTAAAGAGGGCTTAATTTCATTTTTCTGAAAAATTTTTAGGAATCCTTATGTATTCCAGACATCATTCCTTTTTCGATTTATCAGTTGAAAATTCATTTCCCCAGATTGCTTTTTTTTTTTTTTTTACGTCCTTTGTGGTATATTTTGATGAAAAGACATTCTTAATTTTTATTGTAGTCAGTTTTCGATATATTCCTTTATAGAGTGAGCTTTTGATAATAAATTTCTTCTATGAAATCATCAAACTATCCTTTTCTATTATCTTAAAAATATTTTTTTTAATTTTTCCTTCCATATTTAAGATTTAAAACCCAGCTGGAATTAGTTTTTGCGTATAGTGTGAGATAAGGATTGATTTTTGTCTTTTTCCCACCACACTGATAACCACACCTCCTTCATTTACCCACTAATCTGCAGCGTCAGCTCTGTTACAAATCCTATCTATTCAGTTCTACCAACTTATGTGTATATCACAGAGATAATTATCATATCATCTTAGTAAATATGTTTTTATAATAGATCTTGATATTTTATTGTGTAAGTCCCTTCCACATTTTTTCTTCTTTAGAAGTATCATGATTACTCTTGGCCCTTTGTTCTTCCATATACATTTTAGAGCCTGTCGGGTTCCTGAAAACCCTGTTGGAACTTTTTACTGGAATGCCGTTGAATGAAAAAACGAGTTTTGGGACCTGACATGTTTACAATATTGAATCTTCCTGCCCAAGAACATAGTATACCTCTCCATTTATGTTTGTCAAAGCATGACTGGTTAATTTGCTAAGGATTCACCAATCGTCCTTTTATTTTTTAGTCTAGAATTTTACCCAGATTTATATCAACCCACAGGTCTTCGTTTGATTTTGTACCTTAAGGTTCTATCTGTGCGCCTCGCATCTATTTTTTTAGTGAATTTTGTTGTTGTTGTTGAGAATATACACAGCAAAACATACACCAATTCAACCGTTTCTACATGTACAATGCAGTGACATTTATTACATTCTTTGAGTTGTGCAACCATTCTCACCCTCCTTCTCCAAGTTGTTCCTCCCCCATTATATAAACTAACTACTCCCTAAGGTTTCTATCTAGTTTTCTGAGTTGCTGTCGTCACTGTGCTCACATATAGAATGCCTGCATTGCATTTATATTTAAAAAAATTAAACCAAGACAACCAGCAAAAGATTAGCATTATAATATGCAAGTTTTCTAATAAATTTTCATGTAATTATTTAAAGCAGATTGATGCTTTCCTTAAACTCATTCGAAATTTAATTCTCTCTCGATCGTGTGCCTTCAGCTCATTCTAGTTTGAGGTCTTTTCTCAGGACAGAGAAGGGAGAAGCACAATAGGAGGGAAAAAGGCATTTCCACTTTCCTGTCAGTGTCAAGCATCAGGCCCTCTTTGCTCTTTCTCTCACTTGAAGTATACCTTTCAAAGCTCTTTTATTAATCTTAGCCCTTTGTAAAAGCTTACATTCACTCTGAATCTTAGTCATTCTGCTGCTATTCTTATACCCTCATGCCACTCTTACATAATAATTCTTGGTTATTTATCCCTTTATTTTTCATTTGATTGAATTTTATATTCATAATATCATTTTCGAGAGTTTCTCCTCTCTATTGAGTGTCTCCCTTGTTTGGTTGCATGAAATGGAATTAGACCATCTTTTCTTTCTTTCCTGAATGTACTTTTCTGTATTTAGGGTATACAGGCTTTTTTTTTTTTTAGGCAGTACATGTTGAGCATAGCATTTTAGCAGAATATCCTGGAGAACTGTCTTATTGTAGTCAGAACTAGAATACCAGACCAGAGACTGTGGGTCCAAAGATGGTAGAATACCTGGGATTGAAAGAAGTTAATCATGTAGGAAAAAAACTATCTTTATTCTAAATTGTGCTTTAGGCTAGCCTTAAGGGAAAATCTACTAAAACCGTGCCCTAACTAAGTAGTGCATTCAGTTACCTGGGTTTAAACTCCATCGTGGGAAATTGTCATGTCCGATTGTTTTCCTAAGTAGAGCTATGCACTTCAGATTGTAGAGGAGGCTCTGTAGTGGAATGCTGTTAGACACTAGCCTCTGGCTATCCTGACAGTTTGGATGTTAGATCCATACCTGCATTCAGAAAAAAAGCTCAAAAATGCATGCCAATTCTCTTTTCTTAGTTCTCTAAAATGCCATTTCAGGTAGATAAGGAGGCTGTGTTTACCATATTCTGGGATCGATTCCTCAGCATCCTTTTTCTCCTGTTCAAACAGATGTACTGCTTACTTTTATCTAAGTAGATCTGCTCTATTCCAGAGAATATTCTATCAGTTAGATTTAGTCACAGACTGAGGTATTAGAAAATGAAATGGAATGGCTTTATTTTTCTTTTGATGAGCTTTCATCTCATTTCACTTTTTCAAAGGGCATGAAACTCAATTCAACATACTTCCCACATTTCTCTCTACCTCTCTCTCCATCTTGCCTCCTTTTCTAGTATGTCCTCTATCACTTCCTAGAGAGAGAGAACAAGAAGGTAGGAGAGTGGAGGTGAGATGAGAGGATGATGCTAGAGGATTCAGAGTAGTTGAGGGGGACCAGAACTATCGAGATGCTCTTTGTTTCACCTCAGGTCTTACTGTTACCTGTGCCAGTGGTTTTCAAACTGTGTTCCGAAGAGATTTCGGGTCTTATGGAGAGTCTTAGAATTCCAAGTAATACTTGGAAAAGGATTCCATGGCTTTAATTTTAAAAATAATTGAAATTTGTTTATTCAATCAATAAATACATATCCTATACCTACTACGCACCAGGCACGATTGTGGACACAATGTTCTACAAGGCCAATAAGAGTCTGGCTCATCAACCCATGGTAATTATTGCAAACTGATTAAAATACTACTTAATTCTGCAGAGTCCTGGAAAGAAGGAGACTGTCTTTCCATCAGGTTATGTACCAATCTAGGTGCCCCTTCCTTCTATGGAGCTTGGATGGCTAGATGTCTGATTCATTGGCCTTGGAAGCAGGTCAAATACTACCCTATACCCTGAACTAGGCCTCATCTATGTTTGCTTGCAGGTCAAATAATCTCTGGTTCTTTAATTTTCATTTAACTCTAATTGATGCTATTAAATTCTTCATCACTGTAGTGCAAAACCAATATATTAGGGTACTTTAATAATAGTGGCGTCATGATACAGTATGAATGTCAGCCTTATAGACTATTCACACTCAGGATTTTACATTTGGAGAGACATAATTTAACCTACTCAAGCATTACTGAGTGATTTTCTTATAACGGGGGTTCTAACACTGAAAGACCAATTCTGAAAATTAAGTAATTCTCTTTAAGATGCTTTTTAAATGACTACAATATATACTCCAAAGCCTGATGAGGCCTTTGGCGCCAAGAAATTCAGTGAATAATTCAGTGTCTGTTATGTCATGACACCAGTTGACATGGCAATGCGATTTTTCACTTCTGTTTTAAAAAAAATCACCTGAGGATATATTGTGTCCCCTCCACTATATCAGTCATTCAGAGAACTGGTATCTTTCCACATGCAGAAATAATACATTATCATTGCTGTAGCTGAAAGTATTAAAATTTAAATTACATTCCACCCTGCTGTCAAGATTGTATTAACCAAACTTAAATATACAAAAATAAGTAAATAACCAATAGTACAATACAATAGAATATGATAAATCACTAAGCTTCTCCATATCATATATGTGGAGAGAAAGATGAACTAAGTGCATGAATCTCCATGCCCAAACTTATCTCAATGTCCCAGCATTTGTAGAAAAGGAAAGAAAAAAAAGATTTTAAATTAACGCCCAATTCTACACCTAGAAGACACTTCTTGCTTTGGCAGAAGTTATAGTTAGAATGGAACTAAAATCAACTTAAAATGTATGTTCCCCATGAGTCAAACGGGGTGTGTGGAGGGGTGTGTACTGAAGAGTTGAACTGAGGAGCTATGCGAAGAGCAACGTGTCCAGGGTCAAACTGAGGAGGCGCTGCTTGTTTTCTCCAATATCACAAGTATGGCAGCAAAGGCTGACATACTTTCTTTCCACCAACAGTCATACTAGAAAATTTTATAAGACTTCATGCAGATAAATAATTTCTATTCTATGAAACTTGGTGAATGGGCATCATTTCTCAACAGCCAAATATAAGCCAGATATAATACCATGTCAATGGATTAAAAAAAAAAACATTGCCATAGAGTTGATTCCAACTCACAGCGACCCCATGTGTTATAGAGCAGTACTGCACTTCAGAACACCAGGCCTTTCTTCCACAGCACCACTGGGTGCATTCAAACCACCAACATTCAGGTTAGTAATCAAGCACAGAATGTTTGTGCCGCGTGGGGACCTCAATGGATAGTAAGACAAAAGATGTTCCTTCATGAATTCAAAAGACATTCATGGAGCATCAATTATGTGCCAGCTGCTGACCTAGCTGCCTAGAAAACAGAGATGAATAAGACTGATAATAACTACCATCACCACAACAGTTGACACTCATATAATTCTTATTATGTGCAGTCATCCTGCTAAGTGGGTTACATATAATCTTTCATTTAATCGTCACAACAACCCTAAGCAGCAGGGACAATGACTACCACCATTTTACAGAGGAGGCACGGGAGCTGGCTGAAGTGGCTTTCTCACAGGCATGTATGCAGTAAGTGATAAAGCTGATATTCTGGTTGGAGGAAACAGATAATAACACATCAATCAATGCATTCTCCAGCAAGAAAGCTCCAGCTAGTGATAATTGTTCTAAAGAAACTAAAACAAGAAAATGGGCTAAACAGTGGCTGGGGGAAGCAATATTAGATAGGGAGGTGAGAGAAGAGATACATTGCACTCAACAAATATTTAATGAGCATGCACAGTGTGCCAAATACTACTCTAAGCCTAAGGGACCCATGGTAAAGACCCAGACAATGTTCCTATCCTCATAGAGCTTGGATTACAGTAGGGGAGGCAGTTAATTAATAATCACAAAAAGAAACAACTATAAATTAATTATTACAATTATGTGTGGGTATTTAAAAAAGAAGCATAAGGAGTGAGATGATGTCTTAGATTCCTGGTGCTGCTGTAACAGAAATACCACAAGCAGGTGGCTTTAATGAACAGAAATTTATATTCTCATAGTTCAGGAGGCTAGAAGTCTGAATTCAGGACACCTGCTATAAGAGAAGGCTCTCTCTCTCTCTGTCAGCTGTAGGGTGATCCTTGACTCTTTCAGCTTCTGTAGCCCTGGCCTTCCTCAGTTCCTTGGCAATCTTCAAATGGCAACTATCTTCCCTCATTTGTGCTTGTTTGTATCTACGCTGCTCCTTACGCCTCAGAAGTGCTTAGGCTTAGGACACACCCTACACTGACACGGCCTCAATAACATAACAAAGAAAACTCTTTTCCCAAATAGGACTATATCTACAGGCACAGGGATAAGAATCTCAACACATATTTAGGGGGTAGGGGGAACAATTCGATCCATAACAATGATAACAAGGAGGCTTGATTGACATTGAGAGGAGGTAGTCTGGGAAAACTTCTCTGAAGTTCTACTTCAGCTCTGTTCTGAAGTAATTTCACCTGGAAGTTAACCAGATGAGGAGGAGAGGAAGAGCATCCCACAGTAAGGGACGAGCGTGTGTGAAGTCACTGTGATGTGATGGAACTTGACTGTGGTGTGATGGAACTTGCTGCTTTCAAGAACTGAAAAACGATCAGTATGACTGGATCACAGAAAGCAAAGGGAGAATAGTGAGAGGTGTTGACAGCTCATGAGGCTGCTGTGTGGATAAAGGATTGGAAGGAGCAAGATTAGAAATAGGGAGACCCAGTTAGGAAAGTAATCCTGTAATCTGGCTTGTAATTTCTCTTGCTCTCGTTTAAAGCAAGCCGTAGATCTTGGTCGCTCATATCCAGCATTGGAAGACGTTCAAAAAAGAGGCCCTCTAGTAATCCTGACCACCACCTGTCTCAGTTTATCGGACTGTGGTGGCTTGAGTGCTGCTATGATGGTACAGGTATTTCAAATACCAGCAAGCTCACCCATGATGGACAGGTTTCAGCAGAGCTGCCAGACTAAGACTAAGAAGAAAGGTCTAGCAATCTACCTCTGAAAGTCAGCCAATGAAAACCTTATGGATCACAACAGACTATTGTCCAATATTGTGCTGGAAGACGAACCCACTACACAATAGCCAAAATCATGGACTCAAACATAACCAACAATCATGAAGATGGCACAGAACTGGGCAATATTTTGTTCTAATGTACATGGGGTTGCCATAAGTCAGAGTCAGACTCACCAGCAACTAACAACAAAGTAATCCTGAGCATGGAGGAGAGACGGGGAATGTTTTATTAACTACTATATTCCCAGTGCTTGGAACACAGCAGATACTTAGTGATAGTTTGGGGAACAGAGCTAAACTGAACAAGCCCGAATAGGGTGAATACACAATTGTTTACCAGACTAAAATATAAAAAAAAAAAGGCCTAGGGAAATTGCCATGCCACCTGGAGTCTTAAAAGAAGGTCTAGCTATGTGCTTCTCGCCCTTTCATGTACATGCAAATCACCTGGGGATTCTGTTAGAAATGCAACTTCCCATCCAGTTCTGGGGTGGGGCCTGTGATTTTGCAGTTCTAGCAAGCTCCAAGCCATGCTGTGGCTGGAGGTCCAGGACCACACTTTGCATAGCATTTAAGAAGGTCCCAGGTGATGCATATGTACATTAAAGTTTGGTAATCACTGGCCTAGATGACCTCTAATTAGGCTCCCTTTCAATCCTGGGATTTCTTAATTCTAGTAAGTGCTTTTAAAGAAAAAAAAAGGAAGACCAGTTAATACGACTATTATTCAAATTTACGTATCAACCACTAAGGCCAAAGATAAAGAAACTGAAGATTCTTATCAGCTTCTGCAGTCTGAAATTGATCGAACATGCAATCAAGATACATTGATAATTACTGATGATTGGAATGCGAAAGTTGGAAACAAAGAAGGATCAGTAGTTGGAAAATATGACCCTGGTGATAGAAACTATGTTGGAGATCGAATGACAGAATTTTGCAAGACCAATGACTTCTTCATTGCAAACGCCTTCTTTCACCAACATAAGCAGCGACTATACACATGGATCTCACCAGATGGAACGCTCAGGAATCAAGTTGACTATATCTGTGGAAAGAGACAATGGAAAAGCTCAATATCATCCGTCAGAACAAGGCCAGGAGCCAACTGAAACTGAAGAAAATCAGAGCAAGTCCACAAGAGCCAAAATATGACTTTGAGTATATCTCACCAGAATTTAAAGACCATCTCGAGAATAGATTTGAGGCACTGAACACTAGTGACCAAAGACCAGACAAGCTGTGGAATGACAGCAAGGACATCATACGTGAAGAAAGCAAGGGGTCACTGAAAAGACAGGAAAGAAAGAAAAGACCAAGATGGATGTCAGAGGACACTATGAAAATTGCTCACAAACATCGAGTGCCTAAAGCAAAAGGAAGGAATGATGAAGTAAAAGAACTGAACAGAAGGTTTCAAAGGGCTGCTCGAGAAGACAAAGTAAAGTATTATAATGACATGTGCAAAGACCTGGAAATGGAAAACCAAAAGGGAGGAATATGCTCAGCATTTCTAAAGCTGAAAGAACTGAAGAAAAAATTCAGGCCTTGAGTTGCAATAGTGAGGGATTCTATTGTGAAAATATTAAACAACCCAGGAAGCATCAAAAGAAAATGGAAGGAATACACAGAGTCATTATACCAAAAAGAACTAGTCGACACTCAAGCATTTCAAGAGGTAGCATATGATCAGGAACTGATGGTACTGAAGGAAGAGGTCCAAGCTGCACTGAAGGCACTGGCAAAAAATAAAGCTCCAGGAACTGACGGAATAACAATTGAGATGTTTCAACAAACGGATGCAATGCTGGAGGTGCTCACTTGCCTATGCCAAGAAATATGGAAGACAGCTTCCTGGCCAACTAACTAGAAGAGATCCATATTTATGCCTATTCCCAAGAAAGGTGATCCAACCAAATGCGGAAATTATAGAACAATATCACCTGCAAGCAAAATTTTGCTGAAGATCATTCAAAAACGGCTGCAGCAGTCTATCGACAGGGAACTGCCAGAAACTCAGCCCACTTTCAGGAGAGGACATGGAACCAGGGATATCATTGCTGATGTCAGATGGATCCTGGCTGAAAGCAGAGAATACCAGAAGGATGTTTACCTGTGTTTTATTGACTATGCAAAGGTATTTGACTGTGTGGATCATAACAAATTATGGATAACATTGAGAAGAATGGGAATTCCAGAACACTTAATTGTGCTCATGAGGAACCTTTACATAGATCAAGAGGCAGTTGTTTGGACAGAATAAGGGGATGCCGAGTAGTTTAAAGTCAGAAAAGGTGTGTGTCAGGGTTCTGTCCTTTCACCATACCTATTCAATCTGTATGCTGAGCAAATAATCTGAGAAGCTGGACTATAAGAAGAACGGGGCATCAGGATTGGAGGAAGACTCATTAATAATCTGTGTTATGCAGATGACACAACCTTGCTTGCTAAAAGTGTAAAGGACTTGAAGCACTTACTAATGAAGATCAAAGACCACAGCCTTCAGTATGGATTGTGCCTCAATGTAAAGAAAACAAAAATCCTCACAACTGCACCAATAAGCAACATCATGATAAATGGAGAAAAGATTGAAGTTGTCAAGGATTTCATTTTACTTGGATCCACAATCAACAGCCATGGAAGCAGCAGTCAAGAAATCAAATGACGCATTGCACTGGGCAAATCTGCTGCAAAGGACCTCTTTAAAGTGTTGAAAAGTAAAGATGTCACCTTGAAGACTAAGGTGCACCTGACCCAAGCCATGGTACTTTCAATCACATCATATGCATGTAAAAGCTGGACAATGAATAAGGAAGACCAAAGAAGAATTGATGCCTTTGAATTGTGGTGTTGGCAAAGAATATTGAATACACCATGGACTGCCAAAAGAACGAATAGGTCTGTCTTGGAAGAAGTACAACCAGAATGCTCCTTAGAAGCAAGGATGGCGAGACTGCATCTTACATACTTTGGACATGTTGTCAGGAGGGATGAGTCCCTGGAGAAGGATATCACGCTTGGCAGAGTACAGGGTCAGTGGAAAAGAGGAAGACCTCAATGAGGTGGATTGACACAGTGGCTACAACAATGAGCTCAAGCATAACAACGATAGTGAGGATGGCGCAGGACCGGGCAGTGTTTTGTTCTGTTGTGCATAGGGTCCCTATGAGTCGGAACCAACTTGACAGCACCCAACAACTACAACAGTAAGTACTTTTACAATAAATGCAAAAGATATTAAATTCTTATTCCCAAGAGAGGAGACTAGCTGAAAACAAAAATTAGTCCAAGAGGCGGGGCCAAGATGGCGGACTAGGTGGACGCTACCGCAGATCCCTCTTGAAACAAAGACTCGGAAAAACAAGTGAATCGATCACATACATAACAATCTACGAACTCTGAACAACAAACACAGACTTAGAGACGGAAAACGAACAAATACGGGCACACAGCGACCGTTTTCAGAACTAGGAGCCAGCGTACCAGGCAGGTGACCTTCGGAGCCCGATCTGGGGCAGAGCCCAGGGGGGCAGACGGCACAGACAAGGGGCCCAGCCCTACCCCCCGAACCCATCCCGGGAGGGAGTCTGGCTGGTTGGCGCGGGCGGCGTAGCGGGACAGCCGGAGGGAGAAGCACCGGGAGGCAGTGACTGATCTTGGAGCGGGGAGAGCAGCGTCCCAGCCGGGAAGCCGTCCCGCCGGGAGTTTGGCGGACGGGGGCGGAGCGTGAATGCGGGGATCAGCTCTATATTCTGTGGTGCTACACGCCTAGCTCTCTGATCCCTCCCCCACCCTCCCCAGGCGGCTCCATTAACATCCGAATAGCCTGAGCCAGAGGGAGAATTCAGAAAGGGATCTGATTGCATTTTTTTATAGCTGATTACCTGGAAAATCTAGTTTCCCAGTGATGGCTCGGAGATAGCAGTCCATATCAAACCACATAAAGAAACAGACCATGACAGCTTCTCCAACCCCCCAAACAAAAGAATCAAAATCTTTCCCAAATGAAGATACAATCCTGGAATTATCAGATACAGAATATAAAAACCTAATTTACAGAATGCTTAAAGATATCACAAACGAAATTAGGATAACTGCAGAAAAAGCCAAGGAACACACTGATAAAACTGCTGAAGAACTCAAAAAGATTATTCAAGAACATAGTGGAAAAATTAACAAGTTGCAAGAATCCATAGAGAGACAGCATGTAGAAATCCAAAAGATTAACAATAAAATTACAGAATTTGACAACGCAATAGAAAGTCAGAGGAGCAGACTCGAGCAATTAGAATGTAGACTGGGACTTCTGGAGGACCAGGGAATCAACACCAACATAGCTGAAAAAAAATCAGATAAAAGAATTAAAAAAAATGAAGAAACCCTAAGAATCATGTGGGACTCTATCAAGAAGGATAACTTGCGAGTGATTGGAGTCCCAGAACAGGGAGGGGGGACAGAAAACACAGAGAAAATAGTTGAAGAACTCCTGACACAAAACTTCCCTGACATCATGAAAGACGAAAGGATATCTATCCAAGATGCTCATCGAACCCCATTTAAGATTGATCCAAAAAGAAAATCACCAAGACATATTATCATCAAACTTGCCAAAACCAAAGACAAACAGAAAATTTTAAAAGCAGCCAGGGAGAAAAGAAAGGTTTCCTTCAAGGGAGAATCAATAAGAATAAGTTCAGACTACTCACCAGAAACCATGCAGGGAAGAAGGGAATGGGACGACGTATACAGAGCACTGAACGAGAAAAACTGCCAACCAAGGATCCTATATCCAGCAAAACTCTCTCTGAAATATGAAGGAGAAATTAAGATATTTACAGATAAACACAAGTTTAGAGAATTTGCAAAAACTAAACCAAGACTGCAAGAAATGCTAAAGGAGATTGTTTGGCCTGATGACCAATAATACCAGGTACCAGCACAATACAAGGTCACAAAACAGAACGTCCTGATATCAACGCAACTCAAATAGGGAAAGCACAAAAACAAACAAATTAAGATTAATTCTAAAAAATAAATAAATAAACAAAATAATACACATAACAGGAAATCATGGAAATCAATAGATAAACGATCACTAATCAAAAAGAGGGACTAAATATAGGAGGCATTGAACTGCCAGATGGAGAGTGATACAAGGCGATATAGAACGATACAAGTTAGGTTTTTACTTAGAAAAATAGGGGTAAATAATAAGGTAACCACAAAAAGAAATATCAATTCCATAACTCAAGAAAAAAGCCAAGAAAAACGTAACGACTAAACAAACATGAAGTTAACCATTATGAAAATGAGGATCTCACAAGCTGCTAAGAAAAACGTCTCAGCACAAAAAAGCATGTGGAAAAATGAAATGGCCAACAACACACATGAAAAGGCATCAAAATGACAGCACTAAACACTTATTTATCTATAATTACGCTGAATGTAAATGGACTAAATGCACCAATAAAGAGACAGAGAGTCACGGACTGGATAAAGAAACACGATCCATCTATATGCTGCCTACAAGAGACACAACTTAGACTTAGAGACACAAACAAACTAAAACTCAAAGGATGGAAAAAACTATATCAAGCAAATAATAAGCAAAAAAGAAGAGGAGTAGCAATATTAATTTCTGACAAAATAGACTTTAGACTTAAATCCGCCACAAAGGATAAAGAAGGACACTATATAATGATAAAAGGGACAATTGATCAGGAAGACATAAACATATTAAATATTTACGCACCCAATGACAGGGCTGCAAGATACATAAATCAAATTTTAACAGAATTGAAAAGTGAGATAGACACCTCCACATTTATAGTAGGAGACTTCAACACACCACTTTCGGAGAAGGACAGGACATCCAGTAAGAAGCTCAATAGAGACACGGAAGACCTACTTACAACAATCAACCAACTTGACCTCATTGACTTATACAGAACTCTCCACCCAACTGCTGCAAAATATACTTTCTTTTCTAGTGCACATGGAACATTCTCTAGAATAGACCACATATTAGGTCATAAAACAAACCTTTGCAGAATCCAAAACATCGAAATATTACAAAGCATCTTCTCAGACCACAAGGCAATGAAGCTAGAAATCAATAACAGAAAAACTAGGGAAAAGAAATCAAATACTTGGAAAATGAACAATACCCTCCTGAAAAAAGACTGGGTTATAGAAGACATCAAGGAGGGAATAAGGAAATTCATAGAAAGCAACGAGAATGAAAATACTTCCTATCAAAACCTCTGGGACACAGCAAAAGCAGTGCTCAGAGGCCAATTTATATCAATAAATGCACACATACAAAAAGAAGAAAGAGCCAAAATCAGAGAACTCTCCCTACAACTTGAACAAATAGAAAGTGAGCAACAAAAGAATCCATCAGCCACCAAAAGAAAACAAATAATAAAAATTAGAGCTGAACTAAATGAATTAGAGAACAGAAAAACAATTGAAAGAATTAACAAAGCCAAAAGCTGGTTCTTTGAAACAATTAACAAAATTGATAAACCATTGGCTAGACTGACTAAAGAAATACAGGAAAGGAAACAAATAACCCAAATAAGAAACGAGAAGGACCATATCACAACAGAGCCAAATGAAATTAAAAGAATCATTTCAGATTACTACGTGAAATTGTACTCTAACAAATTTGAAAACCTAGAAGAAATGGATAAATTCTTGGAAAAATACTACCTACCTAAACTAACACATTCAGAAGTAGAACAACTAAATAGACCCATAACAAAAAAAGAGATTGAAACGGTAATCAAAAAACTTCCAACAAAAAAAAGTCCTGGCCCGGATGGCTTCACTGCAGAGTTCTACCAAACCTTCAGAGGAGACTTAACACCACTACTACTGAAGGTATTTCAAAGCATAGAAAAAGACGGAATACTACCCAACTCATTCTATGAAGCTACCATCTCCCTGATACCAAAACCAGGTAAAGACATTACAAAAAAAGAAAATTTTAGACCTATATCCCTCATGAACATAGATGCAAAAATCCTCAACAAAATTCTAGCCAATAGACTCCAACAACACATCAAAAAAATAATTCACCCTGATCAAGTGGGATTTATACCAGGTATGCAAGGCTGGTTTAATATCAGAAAAACCATTAATGTAACCCATCACATAAATAAAACAAAAGATAAAAACCACATGATCTTATCAATAGATGCAGAAAAGGCATTTGACAAAGTTCAACAGCCATTTATGATAAAAACTCTTACCAAAATAGGAATTGAAGGAAAATTCCTCAACATAATAAAGGGCATCTATGCAAAGCCAACAGCCAATATCACTCTAAATGGAGAGAACCTGAAAGCATTTCCCTTGAGAACGGGAACCAGACAAGGATGCCCTTTATCACCGCTCTTATTCAACATCGTACTTGAAGTCCTAGCCAGGGCAATTAGGCTAGACAAAGAAATAAAGGGTATCCAGATTGGTAAGGAGGAAGTAAAGCTATCACTATTTGCAGATGACATGATCGTATACATGGAAAACCCTAACGAATCCTCCAGAAAACTACTGAAACTAATAGAAGAGTTTGGAAGAGTCTCAGGTTATAAAATAAACATACAAAAATCACTTGGATTCCTCTACATCAACAAAAAGAACACCGAAGAGGAAATAACCAAATCAATACCATTCACAGTAGCCCCCAAGAAGATAAAATACTTAGGAATAAATCTTACCAAGGATGTAAAAGACCTATACAAAGAAAACTATAAAACTCTGCTACAAGAAATTCAAAAGGACATACTTAAGTGGAAAAACATACCCTGCTCATGGATAGGAAGACTTAACATAGTAAAAATGTCTATTCTACCAAAAGCCATCTATACATATAACGCACTTCCAATCCAAATACCAATGTCATATTTTAAGGGGATAGAGAAACAAATCACTAATTTCATATGGAAGGGAAAGAACCCCTGGATAAGCAAAGCATTACTGAAAAAGAAGAAGAAAGTGGGAGGTCTCACTCTACCTGATTTCAGAACATATTATACAGCTACAGTAGTCAAAACAGCCTGGTACTGGTACAACAACAGGCACATAGACCAATGGAACAGAATTGAGAACCCAGATATAAATCCATCCACATATGAGCACCTGATATTTGACAAAGGACCAGTGTCAGTCAATTGGGGAAATGATAGTCTTTTTAACAAATGGTGCTGGCATAACTGGATATCCATTTCCAAAAGAATGAAACAGGACCCATACCTCACACCATGCACAAAAACTAACTCCAAGTGGATCAAAGACCTAAACATAAAGACTAAAACAATAAAGATCATGGAAGAAAAAATAGGGACAACCCTAGGAGCCCTAATACAGGGCATAAACGGAATACAAAACATTACCAAAAATGATGAAGAGAAACCAGATAACTGGGAGCTCCTAAAAATCAAACACCTATGCTCATCTAAAGACTTTACCAAAAGAGTAAAAAGACCATCTACAGACCGGGAAAGAATATTCAGCTATGACATCTCAGACCAGCACCTGATCTCTAAAATCTACATGATTCTGTCAAAACTCAACCACAAAAAGACAAACAACCCAATCAAGAAGTGGGCAAAGGAGATGAACACACATTTCACTAAAGAAGATATTCAGGCAGCCAACAGATACATGAGAAAATGCTCCCGATCATTAGCCATTAGAGAAATGCAAATTAAAACTACGATGAGATTCCATCTCACTCCAACAAGGCTGGCATTAATCCAAAAAACACAAAATAATAAATGTTGGAGAGGCTGCGGGGAGATTGGAACTCTCATACACTGCTGGTGGGATTGTAAAATGGTACAACCACTTTGGAAATCCATCTGGCGTTATCTTAAACAGTTAGAAATAGAACTACCATACAACCCAGAAATCCCACTCCTCGGAATATACCATAGAGATACAAGAGCCTTCACACAAACAGATATATGCACACCCATGTTTATTGCAGCTCTGTTTACAATAGCAAAAAGCTGGAAGCAACCAAGATGTCCGTCAACGGATGAATGGGTAAATAAACTGTGGTATATTCACACAATGGAATACTACACATTGATAAAGAACAGTGACGAATCTCTGAAACATTTCATAACATGGAGGAATCTGGAAGGCATTATGCTGAGCGAAATGAGTCAGAGGCAAAAGTACAAATATTGTATAAGACCACTATTATAAGATCTTGAGAAATAGAAAAAACGGAGAAGAACACATACTTTTGTGGTTACAAAGTGGGGAGGGAGGGAGGGAGAGAGAGGGCTTTTTATTGATCAATCAGTAGATAAGAACTGCTTTGGGTGAAGGGAAAGACAACACTCAATACATGGAAGGTCAGCCTAATTGGACTGGACTAAAAGCAAAGAGGTTTCCGGGATAAAATGAAAGCTTCAAAGGTCAGCGGAGCAGGGGCTGGGGTCTGGGGAACTTGGTTTGAGGGGACTTCTAAGTCAATGGGCAAAATAATTCTATTATGAAAACATTCTGCAACCCACTTTGAACTGTGGCGCCTGGGGTCCTAAATGCGAACAAGCGGCCATCTAAGATACATCAGTTGGTCTCAACCCACCTGGAGCAAAGGCAAAGGAAGAACACCAAGGTCACACGACAACTAAGAACCCAAGAGACAGAAAGGGCCACATGAACCAGAGACCTACATTATCCTGAGACCAGAAGAACTAGTTGGTGCCCGGCCACAATCGATGTCTGCCCTGTCAGGGAACACAACAGACAACTCCTGAGGGAGCAGGAGACCAATGGGATACAGACCCCAAATTCTCATAAAAAGACCATACCTAATGGTATGACTGCGACTAGAGGAATCTCAGAGACAATGCTCCCCAGAACTTCTGATGGCACAGGACAGGAACCATCCCCGAAGACAACTCATCAGGCATGAAAAGGACTGGTCAGTGGGGGGGAGAGAGATGCTGATGAAGAGTGAGCTAATTAAATTAGGTGGACACTGGAGAGTGTGTAGGCAACTCTTGACTGGAGGGGGGATGGGAAGATAGAGAAAGAGGGAAGATGGCAAAATTGGCACGAAACGAGAGACTGAAAGGGCTGACTCAATAGGGGGAGTGCAAGTGGGAGAAGGGAGTAAGATGTATGTAAACCTACATGTGACAGACTGATTAGAATGGTAAATGCTCACTTGAAGCTTAATAAAAATTAATTAAAAAAAAAACTATTAGGGTAGGATTGTAACACCCTTACCCAGGTCACATCCCTAATCCAATGTAAAGGGAGTTTCCCTGGGGCATGGCCTACACCACCTTTTATCTTACAACAGATGAAACGAAGGGAAATAAGCAGAAAATGTGGGACCTCATACCACCAAGATAACAGTACCAGGAGCAGAGCGAGTCCTTTGGACTTGGGGTCCATCCGTGGAGAAGCTCCTAATCTGGGGGAAGATTGATGCCCTGAATTTGGACTTTTACCCTACTTCACTGTGAAGAAATAAATTTCTCTTTGTTAAAGCCCAAAAAAAAAAAATTAGTCCAAGATGAGTTTAGCCAAATCCAGAGAATGACAGATTCACAAATAATGGGCTGCTAAGAGAAGGTGGAGACATTCTACAGCTATCTAACCTCTTTGCCTTTAGCAGAAATGATTGCTTGTGGCATGGGCATAGCAGAGCTCTAAGCAAATGGTGAAATATTTGGCTTGTCGCCTCCCATCTACTTTGATTCTTTTAAGTGTACAACACAGCTATCTGCTCTGTGCCCATCAGGTGCTCAGCCAGACTGCTCTGTTAGCCCAATTCTGCTGCAGTCACTGGTGGCTGGGCTGTGACCTAGGGAGACAGCCAGTTCAGGGCAGAGATGCCTTTGCCAGCTGTTATCATCTCATAAAATGTGCCCATAGATTTGCTGAACCACGTCTAGGCAAAGACTAAGCAAAGGAGTCTGGCCTGGCCAGAATGACTGAAACCCAGTCCAAATGCACCTCATTGTCTTGACTTGAGGGGTATTTCCAAATGTTCATTATATAACAACCCATTTCTGGTGATTTTGGTGCATGTGTGTGTGAGAGAGAGAAAGAGAAATTATTAATGATTTGGCTAGAACAGCATAACAATGGCACTTGGAATGGTCAGAGAATCTGCCACCAATCTGAGATCTCATTTCTATTAACATGACAGAATTTGTGGAAAGGTGAGTTGTGTACTTCTCTCTTAATTCTCTCTCATTTCTCTGTGGAAATAGTGGCAGATTATATAACTCCCATCAGGCTGCAAATAAGCCACACTCAAAAAAGTGATGGATGTGAGCATGTGAACTGTCATATAATAAAGATTTTTTTTTCTCTGAAAATGTATAGCTTCATGGAGAGACATGGTCTGCCTGAACTCGCACAATCATGATAAACATTCTGTAAGTGATAGAAAACAGGCCTGTAATCAGCTTTATAAATGAGCGCCAGGCAGTTCCTAATAACTAATGCACATCGCATGCAAGAAAACTCTCTTGAGGCATGGTTCCTGGAATCAGACATTCGGTATGAATTACCAGGGAAGTTCTCTTCAGTGGCAAATGAAAAATCACAGACTCAAAGATTGAAAAATGTTAGCCTTGGAGTCTACGCGGCTAGCTTAGGTAGGTATGGGGTCACGGAAGTATCGTGTGATCATTGAGCTCCCATCAAAACCCTCCCTCAGAGTGTTGACATGTGGTGGGGTTGGCAACCAATATCACAAAACTGTATGTGTATTGTTTAATGAGAAACTTGTTTGCTCTGTAAACCTTCATCTAAAGCACAATTAAAAAAAAAAACTCCCTCAATACCTCAGTACCACCTACTCGAGTTTGGTGGATCAAGAGGGAGTGACCACAGAGAAGATAACAAAACCAAGGAGCACAGAAAAGGGGAAACAGAGGCACCAAACTCTAATCTTGCTTATCACAATTTTGCCAAGGGCTGGCTCTAAATAGAGCTTACAATAACAGTTACTATTTATTGAGCTATTTCTATGCGCAGTCACTTTTGCTAAGCACTTTACATGCATTCTCTCAAACTTTGTGAGAAAAATATCTACATGTCCATTTTACAAATGAAGAAACCAGGTTTGAGGAGGCCAATGACTTGCCCAACAGCGTATAACTGTAGAATGATAGAATTATTCCTCCAACCTAAGTCTGCCGGATTCCAAAATCCATCTGCATAACCACCGTGCAATACTGATACTCTAAAATGAAAAAAAAAATTAATAACAAATGCTTGGGAATCATAGAATTCTAAACCTGGAAGGAATCTTAAACCTCTTGCCATCGAGTCGACTCCGACTCATAGCTACCCTGTAGGACAGAGTAGAACTACCCCACAGAGTTTCCAAGACTGTAATCTTTACAGAAGCAGACTTCCCCATCTATCTTCCATGGAGTGGCTGGTGGGTTCTAACCATAGACCTTTTGGTTAGCAGCCGAGTGCTTACCCACTGTACCACCAGGGCTCCTGGAAGGAAACTTAGATATAAAATACCTCACTCCCCCCTTTTAAATAGAAAGGAACCAGTGTCCAAAGTGATAGGGTGATCCTGCCAAAAGTATACAGCCCCTAGTTAATTGTTCCTTCCCCTACACCATTCTCAATTACGTATACATTTCTTAGAAATTATTCAGTATTATGCCCCTACTGTGTAAAACCCTGCAACTCTGCTCTAGTTACTACCAGAGATAGAGGATCTTTTAATAGAACTTGAAAGAAATCAAACCCTCAGGTTTCGGTCATTTTAGAACACTACCGAATAAGGTAAGTCCATAAAGCATAAGAGAGGTTCATAAGTTCAAGAAGAAAATAGAGGAATGCTGTGATCAGAGCCAAGGGAGAGGAAGGGATGCTTCCTAGAAGAGACAGGTTCACTATCTTCCTTTGAAGCCTCATGAAGGAGTTTGCCACATCCAAGGTCATCACCATGTATATGAGGCTAGGCATAAAGATATTGGTTAGATTTGGAGGTTACCACTTATTCATTGGCTGATTTCTGAAGCAGACTGCCAGGCTTTTCTTCCTACTCCATCTTAGTATGGAAGCTCTGCTGAAACCTGTTCAGCATCATAGCAACACCCAAGCCTCCACTGACAAATTGGTGGTAGTTGTGCATGAAGTGCACGGGCTGGGGATTGAACCCAGGTCTTCCACATGGAAGGCGAGAATTCTACCACTAAATCACCAATACCCAGCCTGACTCACGACCGATCATGGGGATGGTGCAGGACTGGACAACATTTTGTTCCACTGTGCATAGGGTCACCATGAGTCAGGGACCGACTGCACAGCAGCTAACACAACAACAGCTTATTCATTAACAGGCTACACATCCCAGAAGAAATCATTTTACTTCCATGGCATGGTTTCTTTGTCTGCAGTGTGTAACAAGTTCATCTTGCTTAATGGACCTTACAAGGGCACTACCAGGATTACGAGTAAAGGTTTACAGGGTGCTTGGAACAGCATGAACCAAAGTTGCATTCAACATGTAAAACACTGTAATTAGATGGATGTAACTGCTTTTTGAAAAGTTTTGATTAATCTACATTTCATTTTATTCTAAAACATCACTGCAGAATATTAATGCCATATTGTTTTCAATTGCAAAGGTTAGGAAAACATATATATATTGATTCTGGTATAAAAAGTTTACACAGTGTCTTAGTTATCTAGTGCTGCCTTATCAGAAAAACCACAAGTGGGAGGCTTTAAAGTACAGAAATTTATTTTCTCACAGTTCTGGAAGCTAAAAGTCCAAATCAGGGTCTCAGCCATGCCAATTCCTCCTGTGTCCTCTCTCCTAGTTTCTGTTGTCTGCTGGCAACCCTTGGTATTCCTTTGCTTGTAGGTGGGTCCTCCTATGGTGTCTGTCTTCCCCTCTGTGTGTGTCTCTGTGTCTGTTTTGGTCTTTTCATGGCTCAGAAGTGATTATATAAAGTTTATACTGGTAT
The DNA here is from genome assembly GCF_030014295.1 of Loxodonta africana. Classification (NCBI taxonomy): domain Eukaryota; kingdom Metazoa; phylum Chordata; class Mammalia; order Proboscidea; family Elephantidae; genus Loxodonta; species Loxodonta africana. The sequence continues at coordinate 150,361,360 of NC_087369.1, forward strand.
GGCCCCATTAACACGGCAAAAGAAAAACTCCTATTTCCAAACAGGGTCATATTTACAGGTACCAAAACCAAACCAGCTGCCATTGAATCAGTTCCAACTCATGGTGACCCTGTGTGCTGTAGAGTAGAATTGTGCCCATTGGATTTCATGTTGTGGCTTTTAGCAAGCAGATAGCTGAGCCCTTTTTCCAAGGTGTCTCTGGGTTGTTCAAACTGCCAACCTTTCAGTTATCAGCCCAGCCTTTAACTATTTGTGCCACCCAGGGACTCAATTTATAGGTACAGGGGTTACAATTTCAACACATATTTTAGGAGGATATAATTCAGTCCACAACACATAGTTCTCACTTAAAACAGACCTTATACTTTATAACGTCTTTGTGGAGCCACAGAGTTTTGGTTAATATATAGCTCCAAATTCTGTGTATGAATTTTACATATACACACAGTGGGGTCAGAACAAAATCAAGGATTTGAAAATGACTTTGTTTAGAAAGCAGGAATTTAAATACAGGTCACAGATTGTGTATTTGAGGCACAACCATTTTGTGCCTTGTCCTGAAGTTGTAAGGACACAGGGTAATTTTAAACTGGAAACAGGAAAGGAATTGAGAGGAACTATTATCTGGAGCCTTGGTGGCATAGTGGTTAGGCATTATGGCTGTTAACCAAAAAAGGTCGGCAGTTTGAATCAACCAGCTGCTCCTTGGAAACCCTTTGGGGAAGTTCTACTCTGTCCTATAGGGTTGCTGTGAGTCACAATTGACTTGACAACAACAGTTATTATTTGGTTAAGAGCTTTTTTTTCACGTTGCAGTTCTACTCTGACCTATAGGGTCACTATGTGTTGGAATCCACTCGACGGCAACAGGTGTTTTTTTTTTTGTTTTGTTTTGTTTTTGTTTGTTTGTTTATTTCCTGAGGGTGGGAAAGGTTAGTCTTCTATGTGGAAACCATTCTTTCTTTTCCCAAACCATGGTGAAAGGGCCTCCAAGCCCTCAGCATACTTCTAGCAGGCCAAGAGCATTGACAAAAGGGTGACAATTAGGATGGAGTATCTAGGGAGACCAGAAGGGTCTACTAAGATATATTGTTAGAGGAGACCATGGAGAGTAAATGGTCAGTGAGCTTAATACTATGTTGGAGTATGCCATCACAGTCAGTAGTCAAGAGTAGGGTTCCTTTAGAGTGCAGGAGGCTCAAACTTATCCATACAGTCAGGTAATAAAAGACAAAATATAACTCTTAAGCAAAGATGAAAAATAAAGCATAAGAAGGGGACCTAGCATAGTGTAGGCAAGTAGTGTACCATGAGGAAACTAAGCCCATCACAAATGGGAACAGCATACCAAGGCTAAATTACAACAGAAAGAAGAATCAGTTTTTCTGGCTTTACAGAAAGGCATGTCTCCTACTGAGCAGTACAAGACCATACACAAATGCAAAGAGACAGAGATGGATGAGATATAAAAGTGTAAAGACAGCAGCAGCTACAACAATAGCAATAACTGTAGTTACAGCAGAATTCTTGATACATTTCAAATTCAAGTGGAATAAGTACAGAGGGGGCTTGAGAGGCCCCTACAGTGAACATAGTTCTAGAGCCATTACTTTCAGACACTAGGCTCACAGGACAACACCTCTAAAATTAGTGGAGATGCATCAGTTTAGTTGGGTCTTACCTTTAAAAGAAACCCTGCCAGGCCCCTAAAACAAAATAAGACTAAAGGGGCACACCAGCCCAGGGACAAGGACTAGGAGGCAGGAGGGGACAGGAAAGCTGGTAATAGGGAGCCCCAAGGTTGAGAAGGGAGAGTGCTGACATGTCGTGGGGTTGGTAACCAATGTCGTAAAACAATATGTGTACTGTTTAATGAGAAGCTAGTTTGTTCTGTAAACCTTCATCTAAAGTACAATAAAAAAAAAAAGAAACCCTGCCGAGGAAAGAAGATTTATGCAATAAATAGTCGACGATTTGCAGGAAAATATGAAGTCAGTTCTCTTCTTCAAGCCTCATATCAAAATTACTTCCAGAGGAATTTAAGAGAGAATCATAAAAATTAAGAAAAAGAGGGGCCAGCCAATACTTAGATTTTCATAGTGGGAGAAATCTTGCTAAGCATAAAAGCAAAGACAGAAATGAAAAGTAAAATGTTAATAGGCTTGAATATATAACATTTTAGAACAAATAAAAGGCAAAATATTAACTGGGAGGCATTTTCAACATAGAATACAAAGGCTAGTGTCCTTAACATATGCAGAACTTTTAAAAATCAATAAGAAAGTGATAAATACCTTCAGTAGCATAATGAACTAAAGCCACCAGTACCAGCTGCCATCGAGTTCATTCCAACTTATGGTGAGCCCATGTGTGTCAGAGCAGAACAGCTCTCCATAGGGTTTTCATGGCTCTGACCTTTTGAAAGCAGAGTAGCAGGCCTTTCTTCCGAGGCATCTCTGGGTGTCTTTGAATCTCGAATCTTTTGGTTAGTGGTCCAGCGCTTAGCCATTTAAGCCATCGAGGTTGGCAAAATACAACCCAAGGACCCAATCTGGCCCACCATCTATTTTTGTAAGTTTTATTGGAACATAGCCGTGCTTATTCATTTATGTATTGTCTATAGGCAGAGGTGAGTGGTTGTGACAGAGACCATGTAGCCCACAAAGTCTAAAATGTTTACTATTTGGTCCTTTACGGAAAAAGTTTGCTGATCCTTGAACTAAAAAGATGAGTAGAGAAATCACAAAAGAGGAAATGCAAGTGACCAATCTATTTAAAGTATAAATTGTTCCATCTACTCATCATCAAATAATTTAAATCACAAAAACAAGACACCAAGTTCACTTATCAAACTGGCAGTATTGAGGAAGGTCCAAGGAAAGAGGTGCTCTCAAATACCATTGAGTGGAATGTAAACGGGTCAGGTCTTTCTTGGAGATAATTGTGGCAATACGTACAAAGGCTTTGGAAATGATCATAACCCTTGGGCATGGTAATTCCACTGCTAGGATTTTGTCCTGAGGAAATGAGAGATAGGCACAAAGGTTTATGCATGAGGATATTCATGTAAATGTTGTTAGTAACAGTGCAAAACTGAAAAGAGTTATGTTTTAGACGAATACTTGAATGACACGGGGTGAGATTCACAATGTAAGATTAAGCGAAAAAAAAAAGTACAGGGGGAACCCAGCTTGATCTCAAACCTTGAGTTCTGCTACAATTCAGACATATTTAATTTTATTGGACAAACTGTGGGGTCAACCCATCAGAAGTATACGAAGAACCTCCTTAAACAGAACTCATTTTAACGGAAGAGGAAGTTACACAGGCCAAAATTGTCCTAGAAAGAGAACTTGACCTAAATAAAACAAGGCCTTTGTCCTAGGAGAAACCCTGGTGGCGTAGTGGTTAAGAGCTACGGCTGCTAACCAAAAGGTTGGCAATTTGAATCCACCAGGCGCTCCTTGGAAACTCTGTGGGGCAGTTCTATAGGGTCGCTATGAGTCAGAATCGACTTGCAGGCACTGGGTTTGGTTTGGGGTTTTTTGTCCCAGGAGACCTCTATGAGTCTCCACCCCTACCTGACATAAAATAGGAAGGGTAAGTTAACACCTTCCTTCCTGACTCACCAGGTTATGAGTCTCAGTTAAGGTAAGAGGTTAAAGCACTTTGAAAACTACCATGTGTTTTCCAAATAAGTTGGTCTTGTTAGTTCAAGTCGATCAGAGGCAATTCCTCAAAAATCAGCTCATCAGGTAAGTTTGTTTATCATTAACTCCTGGTGTTTTTCTCAGCCATGGCAAATACTAGTGCAATTAATCTGACTGAGTGCAATTAATCTGAGTGAAGGCGTTTGATAATGTTGCAGGTGGAACAGATTTCTCCTCACAAGGGGCTTAGTTTTTAATTTCCAGCAAGGTTGAAAGGCAAGCATCTAAATGCAGTAGAGCTTCTGATGTAGCCCAGTTAATGCTGCAGTGTTTTATTGCCTCCATTTGCTATAATACTGCTTTTATTAATACAGTCATCTCCTTGACTCATGCTATCATACCAGCCACATGTGCTTGTGTCTAAAATTAACTTCTACATTCCTTTCATTTTCACAGGAGACTTGCATCTTTTTTTTCTGCTTAATTGGACTACACACTTCCCACTGCCACCACCCTCTCCTGCTTACCTCAGTGCTGAATACAAACATCTTGATGCTTTACTTTAACTATTAGGACAGTTGCTGGGGCAGGGGGTGAGGGGGAAGGTAAATAACTTAGCACTCACTATTAATTTGCTTTTGGGTATTCAGAGTATACCTGTTAAAGGTTGTCTAAAGTCAAATGCATGGAAAAAACCTAATGGCAATTCGGCCTCTTCTGCTGTGTCATCAATATTCTCCCCATCAGCCATGCTTCAAACTCTAAAATTCTCCAAACATGGGGAATGTATTCAACTCTAAAATTCCCTATATCCTCTGCAAGTCATGGTGTTTTTTTTTTTTCTTGCTTCTCATTTTCCACTGCTATCACCTTTTTTTTTTTTATCACCTTAGTCAAGGAGCCCTGATGGTGCAATGGTTAAGTATTCAGCTGCTAACTGAAAGGTCGGCAGTTCAAACCCACCAGCTTGCTCCATGGGAGAGAGACGTGACAGTCTGCTTCCGTAAAGATTACAGCCTTGGAAACCCTATGGGGCAGTCCTACTCCTATCCTATAGGGTCAGGAATAGACTAGAAGGCAATGGGCTTTCTTGGTTTTGGTATCACCTTAGTCAAGGGTCCACACTTTGAGAACCACTGTTGCAGTCCTTTCCTTCTAAGTTACCGTAACGGCCTCCTAACACTTACCTTTCCTTCGATACACTGTGCATGTTCACTCCACGCAAGAAAAGAACAGTAGTTAAAGAAACAGGCTTTGGAGTCAGACTGACCTGGGTTTGAATCTTGGTTTTCACTTATTGACCATGTGACCTTGGACAAGTTATTTAGCCTCTCTGAACCTCAGTTTCCTCAGCTAAAATGTGGGAAAATAATAGCACATACTTCATAAGATTGTTGTGAGGATTAAATGAGGTAAGTATAAAGCACTCAGCACAATGCTTGCTACCTAGTAAGAGCTCAGTAAATCATAGCTATTACTGTATTACTTACTAAATCCCAAACCCACTGCTGTCAAGTCGATTCCGACTCATAGCAACTCTATAGAACAGAGTAGAACTGCCCCCATAGGGTTTCCAAGGCTGTAATCTTTATGGAAGCAGACTGCCACACCTTTCTCCGTGGAGCAGCTGGTGGGTTCAAACCGCCTACCTTTTGGTTAGCAGCCCAGCGCTTTAACCACTACGCCACCAGGGCTCTTTATTTACTAAATACCAAACCCGTTGCCGTCGAGTTGATTCCAACTCACAGTGACCCTATAGGACAGAGTAGAACTGCCCCATAGGGTTTCCGAGGAGCAGCTGGTGGATTCTAACTGATGACCTTTTGGCTAGCAGCCGTAGCTCCTAACCACTGTGCCACAAGGGGTCCATTTACTAAATAAGCACTCTTAAAACTTCCCTGTACTAATATCTCTACAATGGTCAAGAACTTTGATCAAGTAAGGCTACTAAAAATGTATCCTAATGAAATAAAAAAAAAACATTTGCACAAAGATGTTTGTGTAAGGATGGATATTGTGGAGTTAGTCGAAACTGGAAATACATGTCCAATGATACTGAGATTGGTGACTAAATCATGGAACATTAGTAACTTAGTTTCTTAGTGCTGTTGTAACAGAAATACCACAAGACGTAGGCTTTAAAGAACAGAAATTTATTTTCTCACACTTTATGAAGCCAGAAGCCTAAATTCAGGGCCACAGCTCTAGGGGAAGGCTCTCTCTCTGTCACCTCTGGGGGAAGATTCTTGTCCCATACTAAAGGGGAAGGCATGACATGAATGTGTGGACACCAGGAGGCAGAAAATCATTGGGGGGTCACCTCAGGGTCCATCTGCCACAAACACAGACCAAGCAGCTGAGCACCTGATGCCTGCTGACAGATTACCCTGATTCAGTCCACTTGCCCAGCTGGATTTCAGGATATTAGATGGCCCTGGATTTCCTGAATTCTACTTGACTGCCCATTGGGATACCCCATTATAATTTTTTCCAACCTTTTATTTTGAAAATATTCAAACCTACACATAATTTGTAAGAGTATTATAATGAATCCCTATACCTTTCACCGAAGTACTCCAATTTTTACTATTTTGCCGCATTACTTTAGTTCTCTCTTTTTCTACACACACACACACAAATACATGCACTTTGTATAATGTAGACATCATAACATGTCACCCCTAAATATTTTAGCATGCATATCCTAAGAATAATTTAAGACCACACATTACTTTTAATTTTTATGTTTCTTTAGTTTCCTTTAATCTAGGACATTTCCTCAGACTTGTGTGTCTTGGAGGATGACACTGACTTGTTTGAGGGTCCCAGGCCAGCTGTTTTGTAGACTGTCTCACAATATGTCTCACTGTCTCCTCCTGAGCAGATTGAGTTTAAACATTCAGGTGAGAATGTTACACAGGTGATGTTGTACTCAGTCCGCCTTATTAGGATGCACGTAATGTCAGTTTGTTTCATACTGATGATGTTAACTTTGTTCACTTCATTAATAATGGCTTCTGCCATTTTCTGCAACATAATGGTATCATTTTCCTTTTGAGAAGTAATCTCTAAGACAACATAATATCCTGTTCCTCAAAAACTTTTCAGGCTAGGGTTTTAGCATTATTGGCGACCCTTTCCAGAAGCAGTTATTATGTTGGTGGTTACAAAATGGAGAGTTTCTAATCGTATCTTTTCTTCTACATTTATTAGTCAGTATTCTTTTATAAATGAAGCCCTGGTGGTGCTGTGGTTAAAGCGCTCGCCTACTAACTGAAGGGTCAGTGGTTTGACCCCACCAGTCGCTCTGCAGGAGAAAGATGTGGCAGGTTTACAGCCTTCGGAACCCTGTGGGGAAGTTCTACCCTGCCCTACAGCATTGCTATGAGTCGGAATCAATTCGATGGCAGTGGGTTTGGTTTTTTGTTATTATTATTATATAAATATGATCTTTCCCTTCTCCCTCACCCTACCTTTTTTTGTGTGAGTGTAAATTATTCTCATGAAGTTACTGACATTTTGTTAATTCGATGTGTTATTGCCATCGTTTTTTTTTTCCTCAAATGTAGCCACTGGGAGCCTCGTTAGTCTGGCTTCTATGTTCTTTTGCCGTGTTCCCTCAATATTTGAGTATTTCCTTACTTTCTGGCAGAAGATGTTCTGGCCTCATCTTCTACTTTGCCAAGAATTAGATATTTCTCCAAGAATCACTGTCTTCTTGTGGTAAATGATATTTGGAAACTGAGATCCAGCTGCTAAATGTGCTCATGGCTCCTTGAGGGCATAACTCATCATTACTGCGTTTCACTACCACCAACCATGCTTTTGTATTCACACCTGTAGCTTCTTACTACACTCACTGGAAACAGGCAAACTAAAATGCCTAGGAGACAGAAGACAGCAACACTTCCTGTTTCACGCTCTACGATCCTTAATAATCAGAGTACTGATAACTCCTGTCTCAATTTTCCCAGGAATTCTGATCTGAACCCAGTGATAGAAGTAGTAATGGTGGTAGAGAAGAAAAGGGAAGTAGATGACAGGAAAAGGCAAAAAGCTATACAAATCTGGACATAAAAATTTTGGTGTACCACAGGTCTCTATCCTTGGACACCATCTCTATCTTCAGTCTTTCCTAGGTGATCTCATCTAGGCACATGACTCTGCATACCATCTCTGTCTCCAGCCCTGATCAACCTTTCCCCAGAACATTGGCTTGTACGTCCAACTGGCTCCTTCCTGTCTCTATTCAAGTGTGTAATAGACATCTCAAACATAATATGTCAGAAACAAAATGTGATTCCCCCATCTCCCGGGTTCTGCATTACAGCAAATATAACAACCATTCACAGAAAATATAACAATCATTCCAAACCTAGGAATCATCTCTCATCTCCCACATCTATTCCAACATGACTCCTAGCAGCCCTACCTCCTAAATATATCCTGAATCTGAACATACTTAACTGCCTCGTCACTGTTAAAATTCTATTTCAAGTTACCATCATCTTTCATCTTTGCCTCTTAACAAGGCCTTCAGTTTCCATTCTTGCTCACTAAAGTTCATTAGCCACACAAAGGTTGTTGTTGCTACTGTTAGCTGTGGTCGAGTTGGGCCCCCAACTCATGGCAACCCACATGTGCAGAGTAGAACTGCTCCATGGGGTTTTTCTTGGCTATAATCTTTTTTTTTTTTTTATATAATCTTTACAAAAGCAGTTCACCAGGCCTTTTCTTCTGTGGAGCCACTGGGAGGGTTCAAACTGCCAATCTTTGGGTTAGCAGCCGATCTCAAACCACTCGTGCCACTCAGGCTCCTAGACAAAGGCTAGAGTGATTGTTTAACATGTACATTGGACATCATTCTCTGACTTAACCAGTTGCCATCGCGTGAACTCCAACTCGCGATGACCCCATGTGTGTCAGAGTAAAACTGCTCCATAGGGTTTTTTTTTAAATAATTTTTATTGTGCTTTAAGTGAAAGTTTACAAATCAAGTCAGTCTCTCACACAAAAACCCATATACACCTTGCCACACACTCCCAATTACTCTCCCCCTAATGACACAGCCCACTCTCTCCGTGTCCATTTCGCCAGCTTCTAACCTCCTCAACCCTCTCATCTCCCCTCCAGGCAGGAGATGCCAACATAGTCTCAAGTGTCCACCTGATCCAAGAAGCTCACTCTTTACCAGCATCCCTCTCCAACCCATTGTCCAGTCCAATCCACGTCAGAAGAGTTGGCTTCAGGAATGGTTCCTGTCCTGGGGCAACAGAAGGTCTGGGGGCCATGACCACCGGGGTCCTTCTAGTCTCAGTCAGACCATTAAGTCTGGTCTTATGAGAATTTGGGGTCTGCATCCCTCTGCTGTCCTGCTCCCTCAGGGCTTCTCTGTTGTGTTCCCTGTCAGGGCAGTCATCGGTTGTAGCCAGGCACCATCTAGTTCTTCTGGTCTCAGGATGATGTAGTCTCTGGTTTATGTGGCCCTTTCTGTCTCTTGGGCTCTTAATTACCTTGAACCTTTGGTGTTCTTCATTCTCCTTTGATCCAGGTGGGCTGAGACCAATTGATGCATCCTAGATGGCTGCTTGCTAGCCTTCAAGACCCCCATAGGGTTTTTAATGGCTGATTTTTCAGCAGTAGATGACCAGGGCTTCCTTCCAACGAGCCTCTGGGTGGACTTGATCATCCAAACTTTGGGTTAGCAGCTGAACGCATTTAACCATTAGCACCACCCAGGGTCTCCATCTCTGACTTAGAACCCTCCAATGGCTTCCATTAACATAAAAATATAACCCAGATTCCTTATGTTGGCCTAACCAATAGAATATGGCAAAGGTGATGGGACAGTCGTCTTCCCCTTTTCCTCCTTATTTAGTACAATTGAGCCACATTGATTTCTTTGATTCTTTAAGCGTGCCTAGCTCTGGTGGCACTGTGGTTAAAGCACTTGGCTGCTAACCAAAAGTTCGGCTGTTCAAACCACCAGTTGCTCTGTGGGAGAAAGATGTGGCAGTCTGCTTCTGTAAAGATTTAGAGCCTTGGAAACCCTATGGGGCAGCTCTGCTGTGTCCTACACTGTCACCATGAGTCAGAATCAACTCAACAGCAGTAGGTTTTGTTTTGTTTTTTGGTTTAGTTCTTTCCCATATCAGAGGGTCTCACTTGCTGTTTCCTCTACCTCTACTGTATTTTTACACAAATAATGCACACCTTCTATGTTTGTTTGCCAAATGCGCCCTCCCGCCATTAGGTATTTTCATAAGCGCCACTATGCCATTTTTTTCACATGTTGCTGTAAAAAAAAACAAATTAGCCTAGTGTGCTTATGAAAATACTTTGTGGGGGCAGGGTGCATTTGGCAAACAAACATATAAGGCACACGCTACTTGCATAAAAATATAGTTCTCCCATTATTCTGCATGGATAACTTATTCTCACCATTCAGACCTGAATTTAAACATCACCTTGTCTGAGAGGTCTTTGGTCATCCTACATAAAGTAGGGTCCTCCAATCAATATATCTCATCCTCCAGCTTATTTTCATTATAACTGTTATAAAAATCTTTACTTGTTTACCTTTTTACTGTCTGTTCCCCCAGTAGACTATAAGGTCCACCAGAGCAGAGTCTTCATTCACCTCGTTCTCTGTTCTACTCCCAGCACTTAAAAGAGTGTCTCATACATAAAAGGTGTCCAGTAATAATATGCTGAATAAACATATGGAAAAACTAAAAAAGTATAATAAATATGTGGAGGCTGGGGTGGAGTGAAGAACAACTGCTGGGTAGAGACTTTGTAAATTGTGTTGTCAGTTGATAGACCCAAAATTCTTCACAGTTGCTCCTGCTCCTTTTTCTTTGTTCAAAATTGTGGACATTTTACAATTTCTACACTATTACAGAACAAAGAACACCATGGCACATGTCATGATTTACATAGTTGGTGCCCTGTAATATTATGTCCGTGACAGGTATGAAAATGTTCTTCACCTCTTTGAGAAGCTGGAGAAGCTTATACGCACTTGTGTTCTGCCTGCCTGCATTGATGCTGAGCCTGAGCATTACATTTCTACCACCTGCCTATACGATTGAGTAGATCTAATTCTAGACCCTTTCCTTTCTCTGCTAGTGCCACCTCAAAGGAGCTAACACTTTGGCTTTGGTCTCTGTACTAAGTTATGCCATGAACTGCCTCACTCCACCTAAGTAACCTTATCCCCCATTGTCCCTCCAGAGCAAGTGCACAGGAAACACACCTTGCCAACTAGATCGAAATGTTGCTATAAAAAAGTGTCTAAGCAGAAGGAAGTGGACAGTAATATACACAGGTGTAAGGGATTAAATTGTGTCCCCCAAAAATATGTGTCAACTTGGTTAGGCCATGTGTGGCTGTTCTCCATTATGTGATTTTCATATGTGTTATAAATCATAATTTCTGCCTGTGGTTAAAAGGATTAGGGTGGGGTGTAACACTCTTGCTCAGATTGCCTCCCTGATACAATGTAAAGGGAATTTCCTTGGGGTGTGGCCTGCAGAGAGTTGGGGACCTCATACCACTGGGAAAGCAGTGCAGGGAGCGGAGCGTGTCCTTTAGACCTGAGGTCCCTACACTGAGATGCTCCCAGACTATGGGGAAGACTGATGCATCACAAGGACCTTCCTCCAGGGCTGACAGAGACAGAAAGCCTTCCCCTGGAAACGGCACCCTGAATTTGGACTTCTAGCCTATTCGACTGTGAGAGAATAAACTTCTCTTTGTTAAAGCCATCTACTGGTATTTCTGTTATAGCAGCACTAGATGACTAAGACAACAGGTAAGAAATATAAAGGATGAAGAGGAATAAGAGATGGAAGACTTCTTCATCACAGTTATAAGTAAGGTTTGCCTTCTACGCCCCCCTTTATTTTTTCCCTGCTATGACAAGTCTTCTCCCCTATCTCTTTGGCAGCCAGGGTCCTCATGAGGTACCTCAATTTGGTTGAAGTGTCCCCAGTTTATTCCACCTTTATCCACCCCTTTACCATCATTAATAACTATAGCTCATAAACCATCTCCACCCTTTCTTAACCCCTCTGAGTTGAAATGAAGCCATTATAACAGATGAATCACTGCAAGCATATACTGCCTGATAGCACTGACTCTACTATCCTTCCCACTGGTCTCTTGAGGCTCACCACTATAAATCAAACTGGAAAATCTCTAATAGATTAAAAAAAAAAATAGTCGTGGTCGAGTTGATGCCAACTGTGATAGTTAGGGTTGTCTGTAAACTTGGCTGGGACATGATTCTCAGTGGTTTGGCAGTTATGATGTAGTTCGGCAGTCACATGATGATGTGATCACTCCCATGATGAGATTTGATATAATGTGATCACCTCCATGGCAGAATTTGCTCTGAGTAGCCACTCAGTTGAAAGGGAATTTCCTTGGGTGTGTGACCTGCATCCAATATAAGAGGACATTCTGGCAAGGCTCGTGGGCTTTTGCTCACTCTGGATCCTGCAGCTGGCTCCTGTTCATCTGACCTCCAGTTCTTGAGACTTGAACGAGCAGCTTACCTGCAGTCTTGTCTGCCAATCTTGGGATTCGTCGATCTTCCCAGCCTGTGAGAAAGAGCCCTGCTCTCTGTCCTGCTGATCTTAGTTTCACCAGCCCCTGCAGCTCTGTGAATCAGGAGAAGCCTCTATCCTCACCTGCAGGCTTGGGATGTTCTAGCCTCTACAATCGTATAAGCCATTTCCTTGATATAAATCTCTCTCTTTGTACACTTCACTGGTTTTGCTTCTCTAGAGGACCCAGTCTAGGACACCAACTCATGGTAACCCCGTGTATGTCAGAGTAGAACTGCATTCCATAGGGTTTTCAATGGCTAATTTTTTGGAATTAGATCTCCAGGTCTTTTTTCCAAGGCATCTCTGGATGAATTCAAATCTCCAACCTTTTGATTAGCAATTGAGCATGTTAACAATTCACACCACCCAGAGGCTCCTCTAATAGATTAGTCACCACAGAAACAGGTCTGCTAGTTGAAGGGGATAGGTAGGAGGGGCTGTGGTAAAAATCATTAGGGCTAGGTGGACCTTTTGCCAACTGCTCTCAAATTGCATCGTGTAGATGATTGTACCTACAATGTACAGTGCAGCTGTACACTGTAACTTGGGGCCCCACTTTTCTTTTGATTGCTGTTAATTTTACAGCTAACTATTAGCCAGCCCCCTTGGGGAAAGAGTCTCATATGACTATTATGTCAATTAAAATAATTCAGCATATTCTTAGGAGCACCTTCCAAAATAAAACTACCCCAGTAAAAAGTAAGGAACAGAGAAAACCCAGGAGGAAGAGATAGACAACTCATTACTTACATTTTAAGAACCATCATTCACATTTCAGGATAAATAGAAACACCACCACAGGAAATGCACACCATAGAGACCTAAGTTTTTGTTGTACTGACTTCTCCACAATTAGATAGATAGATAGATACATTTTTTAAAAATTGTTATCAAGCCAATTCCAACCCATAGCAACTCTATAGGACAGAGTAGAACTGCCCCACAGGGTTTCCAAGGAGTGGGCTGGTGGACTTGAACTGCCAACCTTCCTGTTAGCAGCCAAGCTCTTAACCACTGTGCCACCAGGGCTCCAGATAGACGGGTAGATAGATTTATATCTCATTTATACATTCATATCTCATTTAGTCTCAACAATCCTGCAGGGTGAGTACTATTATTTGCTACTTACAGAGGAGGAAACTGAGTCAGAGCTGTTAATTGCTTTTCTAATCCTTCACAGCTAATGAGTTGTAGAGCTATGTTTCTAATCTATCTGTTTTGCTTCAAAGTCTGTACTCTTTCAACTATACTATACTGCCTCAATAAAGCATAGTGGAATATCACCAAGGTTGAGGAATATATATTTAAAAGAAAAAATGGGTTCTAACTTTCTAAGACAAATCACTTCCCTCCAGATTCCTCAGAAATGAGACGTGGGTGTATATCCTGGCACAGTCTGTCCATTGCTTGGTTCTAAACTTGTCAAACTTTCCTCCACAAATCACCTTTACCATAACCAATTCCTTCCTGATTCCACTCTGAATGTCATGGGTTTGGGACAGTGAAGTAAGTAAGGGTTTTGCTCTGATACAATGAGAGAACATGTGGAACTCAGCATAAAAAAAGGACTGTTTCCCATCCCTCTAGAATTTAGTTGCTGAAGGAGCACAAAGACCTTGCTATAAGGTTATTTTTTTCTATGAGAATAGCATGGCCCCAAGGACTAGGTTTGAGTGAGACTCTGGAGGATATTGTGATTTCATTAAAAAAAAAAATGTTTTATAGTCTTATAACTTTCCAACCTTCACAAACAAAAATTCATTTCCAGCTGAAACTTGATGTCATTCTTTTCTGGCTGGAATGTGAAGATTTCGGGGGAATGGGTGAAAGAAATTTATTGAGTTGTTAAAAATATATGATCCAGGTCTTGTCTGGTTTTCACCTCCCTGGCTCATAAACACAGTTGCTGTCTTTCATGCTTCATTTCTGTCAATCACTGTGACAGGCATTGTGAAATTCCCTTCTTCCTCTACCTTCTCAAACAACAGTCAAATAAACAAAATAATATTCTCATGCAAACCCCAGCATTTTAGTGAAGGTGAACTATTTCCCATTTCCGAGATGCCTTGAGATCTGTTCTCAGAGTGGGAGAGTGGGGACTGCAATGGTATCCCTTAGCAGGGTCAGTGGTGAGGGCAGCATGAGGGTGTGCATTAGTCTGGGCCAGTGGGGAAGGTGAATGGGCAAGGACCCTAGGCAGTATGCTGAGTAGAAATGCCCCTGAATGTTCTTGGCTCTTCTTTCCAGATGTGAATTCAGAAAACATTTTGAGACAGAGCTTTGGCAGGAATGCTCATGCTTTGGGCATAGATGCTCAAAGACTAACTGAAACTGAACCAACTTAAAGCTCTACTAGGCATAGCTTTAATATCCACCATTATCTACCAAGCTGCTCTTGTAGTAGTTGTTTGTATTTTTGGAAGGCCAAATATAAGAACCTATTGTTACTCATAAATATAAGCCTTGTTGGAAAGACTCCGTGACACAGTATGACCAAAAATGCCGGAAGATGGAGGCAGGTGGAAAAGTACTTTTGCCTACTCAGGATGTCTGCACACTGTGGGAAATCTGGACAGTCACCTGTCATGGAATCCTGCCTTGTCCTAATCAGGGAGTACAAGCTATATCTTATTGGCTTATAGTCAGCTGCTGAATTCACTACAGTCCTCAACCCATCGCTACATAAGAGCCTAATCAAGGAGGTCAGCTGGGCATTCAGCAATTCACGTCACAATTGCAGTTATTTAAAAGGTTCTGCTTTTCATACATACATAACCTCTTCTGTGAGCCCTGTACCCACATTCCTACCAGATTGCCTCAGGATCTACATTATATATAGCTAACCAAACTTAGAGGTCAAAGGAAACCAAAGAGAGAGGCACCAAGGACACAAGCTTAAACCACATGTAGACACAATTAGAAGTCAACTGAGGCCTTGTAAATAACGGAGGGCAAGCAAAGTCATAATGCATAGTGTTTAAAAGCAGATTCTCGATTCAAGCTGCCTAAGTTCAAATCTTGGCTCTCCCACTTACTAGCTATGTAACCTTGGGCAAGTTACTTTACCTCTCCGTGCCTTAGTTTCCTCACCTGTAAAACCTCACAGGGTTATGAGGCTGAAATAAAGAAGTGTTTATAGTGGTTAGTAAAGCTCCTGACACATACCAAGTGCTATATAAGTGTTTGCTATTATGGTAAACTATAGTCCTAAATCTGTCCAGTCTTCCTGCAGTAACGGGCACAAAAAGGAGAAGATAATAAAGTATGGGTAGATGAACCAGTACCTTAATGTAGGTTGCTGTCATCATTTGCATTAAAACAAACAAAAATGACAGCCAGCCCCTTTATCAAGCTGGTCTCCTTTATTTCAGAGAATATCATTTATCTTCTCTTCTCTGATCATCTTCTTTCCTTCTAGTCATTTAAGATTTAACTAAAAATGTATTCATAACACAGAATGGAAGTGTACATTCAACTTTTTTTAGTTATTATTTTACTGTATTTTTAGTGAAAATATACACAGCAAAACACACTCCCATTCAACAATTTCTACATATAATGTTCAATAACATTGGTTACATTCTTTACATTGTGTCAACTTTCTCATTATTTCCACTCTAGTTGTTTCACTCCCATTAGCTTAGTCTCACTGTCCCCTAAACTTCTCATCTATGCTTTACGGTAACTGCTGTCCATTTGGTCTCATCTGGATACTTTTTAAAAAGAGCACAGTACTCAAGGGTGACATTCTTTACTTTTTGAGCTAACCTGCTATTTAGTTAAAAGGTGACTTCAAGGGATAGTTTCACTTTATCTCACGGCAATAGTCTCAGGGATTCCTCAGTCTCAGTAGATCCAGTAAATCTGAATTCTTTAATAATCTGATGTTCTATTCCACATTTTTCTCCCTTTGTATCAGGATCCATTGGGACCCTGATCCATTCAATTTCTAATAAGTGAAAGCATACTACAGTCTTTCAAGGCCCAGCTAGGATACCTCCTCCCCTAGGAAGCTTTCCCTGATGGCCCTAGCCCACAGTGATCTCTACTTTTCCTGAATTTCTAGAACAGTGCATTTTGTAGCACTCTCATGATTTTGATTGTAAGACTTGCTTTTTTCCCCTCAACAAGACCATAAACTCTTCTAGATCTGGGAATAGAGCTTCTCTTTAGTTATGCCTTCTCTAACATCTAGCACAGGGCTAGGCATGATAATAGGAGCTTCCCAGCTCTTGCTTAATGAATGAATGACTGATGATTGATTGATTTTCCCCAATTCACTCAACAAACAATCTGACATTAGACTGTTTTATTTTATTTGAGCCTAAAAATTGAAATTCAGGGGGAAAAAATATCAGCATGGGCTCATCATTCCAGAAAAATATTACCTGTCAACCTTCTGAGATTCTTTTATTTCCTTCCTTTCATAACCAAACAATTGGATTATTGAAATGTCATTTTCCAGAGAACTGTACTATTTTCCTTCATCAACAATATCAGTATAGAGATTTTAGCAGAAAACACTTTAGAAACCGTAGAGGTGCTATCATTTTGTACATGGGAAAACACTGGAATTGGGCATTGTTTTGGCCGACTTAGGGAATCTAGAAAAGCTAAGTGTATTAGGAATAAAAAAGAAAGTAAAGGCCACCCCCTTGCTTCAGCCAGATAACCACCTACAGATAAATTCTTCTATCTCCCACCCCTTCCCGGCACTTTGTCAACTGCTTAGCCTGGATGATTCTTCCTTTGCATCACTTTTTTTCCAGGGTCCATGGTTAGAGTCACAAACAGTCGATACAGATATTGGAGGCTGACAACAAAGCAAAAGGTAACAATGGGGTTTCTTTGCAAACGGCAAGTACTACATTTTGAATGAATATCACCTTCATGGAGGAGTGGGGGGTGTGAGGCTTTTAACTGCATGCATCTGAAAAACCGCATTAAACATCCTAGATGTTTCTTTGCATACTATGCCAAATTACTGACCATTTTCAAATGCTTTCTTTTTATTTCTTTAGAGCTCAACAAATATGTTGGTTCTTTTTTTCTTCTAGACTTAAAGTTCAACAGTTCTAACAACCTAGAATGAAAGAGATAGTGTCACAAAGAGAAGATCTAATTTGTGCAGATTCTGTCAGAAACCAATTAGAGGTGTTCTCAGCCTTTCAAGTTTAGACACAATGGCATCTCCTCATTCTTTTCCTCTTGTCAATCTGGATTCTGGTCAGGACTTCCGTGATGCTACAAATGATTGGCACTCAACTACTAACCTAAAGGTTGATGGATCAAACCCACCCAGTGGCACCATGGAAGAAAGGCCTGGTGGTCTGCTTCTGTAAAGATTATGGCCAAGAGAACCCCATGGAGCATTTCTACTCTGTAACACATGGGGTTGCCATGAGTCACAATCAATTCAATGGCGATGGGCTTGTTATTTTTAATTCTGAGATTGTTCTATCCTTTTCTCCTTTACTTCTGGCAATATAGAATGAGAAGGAAATTATAGCAATAACTATAGCACAACATATAGAAAAATAATAAAATATTTATTGAGAATCTACTGTCTGCCAACCAGAGTCATAAATAAAATGGCAAACAAGAGAGGCATGGCCCTTACCTAAAGAAAGCTCAAAGGCCAATAAGGAAGACAGAGAACTCAACAGACATTTACTGTACAGTGTTGTGGGTGCATGATGGGAAAAAATGCCGGGTGCCATGAGATCACCCAGAAGGATCACCCAATCCATAACCTAAATGATGGGAGATGGGTGGGCAGGGATCAAGAAGCCCTTCCCAGAAGAAATAACATTTCAAATAAAGACCTGAGTCCTGAGTAGGAATTAATTAAACTGGAGTAGAAATAGGGGTTAGGAGAAATATTCCAGACAAAGTGAACAGTATGTGAAAAGTACCAAATGAGAGAGTGAGCAATCCGTTCAAGAATGTGAAATGTGTTCAATAAATCTTTATCATAGAAGCCTGGGGAAACGAGAGATGAAGGGTAAAACCAGAGGGGTAAATATTCAACTCTTGAATTTGACTATACCTAGCTTGTTTCCAGGTTTGTGGGCCCTAAGCACCAATTCTATTCATTGTCTTGCAGCATCGGTACTCTAGACACAAAAGTCTATTACACCTTCAACAGTATCTTGCCTGGGTTTCTTGTTTTCTATCTTCCGGAGTTCTTCTATGCAAAGGGCAAAAATCTCACAACTCATCATCTAGGAATACCCTCCGACATTTTGTTTAAGATGAAAGAGGAGAGATCCCTAGTCTGCAATACACGTAGGATTCTCCCTCTCAGTTTGTTTCTGGCGTGAAAGACATGCCCCTTTTATAAGGTGCTAGGTATCAGGTATGACTTCATATTTCAAGGGAGATGTTGACACAAACCACGTGGGTATGTGGCTTTACTCTGGCATGCACATCAGTATAACCAACATTCAATCTAACACAATATCCCCCCTCCCCAAAAAAAAATTATATCCAGACAACAACAAGTAAGCAATTACTTCACAACTAACATTTGACTAAGCTAAAGAGTTGAATAAGAACAACGGACAGAACCCATAATAATGTCCTATGTTAATGAAATTAAAGGAAATTTCAAAAGAAGAACTGTTCCAGTCCTTAACTCTTAGAAGGATGAATGTCTAATATCTCTGAATAAGGTGTTTGTTTTCTTAAAAATTCTAGTGATGTTTTATTCTTCTCATGGTTAAAAATGTCAGCTGGATGGAAAAGTCATTAGAATATTCTGAGCAACTGTGACGTGTGAGGCTCTTTATTAAAGTAGGAAAAACATATCTTGGCCTCTATAAATTTCTACTCTAATGATACTAAATAGGAGTACAATCATATTTACCACCACCTTCTATTGAGTTCACTTATAGGATTTTTATGGAAGGAAAAGGTCTTCCATAAAGTAGTTGGTAGGAGAAATGGGAAGATCGCTTTACATTTTCCAAATTGAGTTTCGTATAAAAGTGTTCCAAGAGAGGTTTAAGAGGTGTTAGATTGAAAAAGAAAAGCCAAGTTTAACAAAGCTGATCAAATTTCTTTTTTATAGGATTTCTCAGAGCCCTTTTTATTACCCAACTTCCCATTTCCCTATTCCCCCAGTCCCCGGTAACCACTAATCTTTTGTCTTGATGTATTTGCCTATTCTAGATATTTCATTCATATGTTGCTGTTGTTGTCAGGTGCCATCCAGTTGGTTCTGAGTCATAGCAACCTATGTACAACAGAAGGAAACACTGCCTGGTCCTGCGCCATCGACATGATCATTATTATGTTTAAATCCTTCGTTGCAGCCACTGTGTTTCATTCATATAGGTGGGGTTATACAATAATTATCCTTTTTTCTGACTTATTTCACTGACCATAATGTTTTCAAGGTTCATCCATGTGGTAACATGTATCAGAACTTAATTTATTTTATGGTTGAATAATACTCCATCATATAGATAGACCACATTGTCTGAGCCTTTTATCTTCTAATGGCACTGTGAATCTCCAAGAAAAGGATATCGTATGCAATATTTCCCAAAGGTATTTGCCCTTATTTTTATGGAACTCCCCCCAACAGTCTATAAAACACACTACTAACATATCAGAAGCCATTATTTTCAGAAACTTTGGGTACCATCATGAGGTTAAAAATAAGGTAAGATACCATGTGTTTTGCGTGGTCTCTAATATAAATAAATTCCATACTACAAGTATCCCACCTCTGTAATGAAATCTTCTTTCCTTGAGGCCTTTGGCCCAAATTAATCTTTTAAAGCTCTCAGGTGGCATAGCTTTCTTTAGCTGTACCACAATTTAGTACACACAGTATGATGTGGTGGAAAGATCATGGGCAGTGAATACAGAAGGCCAGAGTTTGAGTCCTAGCTAGGATATCTTCGTAAGTAATTATGTCCCTGAGCTTCAATTTCTTCTTTGAAATAAGGAAAATAATACTAGCTCAAATGAGTTGACTTACATGAAACTGTAAAATGCTATATAATTGTCATTGGTATAAGTATGTATATGAGATAGAACAAAAGAGGGAAGAGAGAGAGAACATTCTAGGGTAAGAACTGTGTATTCTCAATCTGGCTTAACCAAATTCAGGTTACACCTTTGTTTAAAACATTTGCTGACTTAACAAATAGCACCAATATATTTTTTCAAATCCTTAAAGTGGCACAACTATATCTAGGAGAGTTATTACAGAATATTAATATTTTTGTGGGTTTACAACGACTTTGTATATAAGATTTCATCTCTTCACCTCTGCCATGCTGGATCAATCTGCTGGAATCATACTGGAAATGAGAGCATTTCAGTGTTTCACTTTTCCCCCTAGTTTACTGCTTATACAGATGGAAAGTAGCATATTTCAAGGCCAACCCAGTGTTTCATTCCAGCAATTTACAAAATCCTGCACCTACAGCAATTCCTTGCCTATACTCACCTTGAGATAGTTACATGTGGGAAGTTAGTAATCCAAAATTTCTCTTTCAGGATTACAGCAAGTAAGATTTGATTTTTTAGAAATTGACCCAGTCATGATGTGAATTTTTCAAGGTGACCCAGCAGGCGAAAGGCAGTCACAAAACTCAGAATTCTAATTTCCATGTTGGCTCCCTCCAATTTTCTAGACACCCTCCTTAACACAATCAGATCTCACCTACAAGAATACTGGTTAATATCTCCTGGTGCTAAAATGGAACTAGAGGCTTGAAAATGGAAATTGGTTACTTAATTCACTCTAAATCAATGTCTCTGTTGATAATGCATCTGTCAATGTAAGTATCTGGGATCCAGCTGGGTGCTGGAGCATAACTCCTCAGTCACTGTCTCAGGATGTCCTTGTGACATTAGAGAGAAGATCAGATTTTCAATCAGCCTTTAGCTGTACTTCCCTTTTTGTAGCACGCATTAAAATGCACTTAGAATGACCTCCCTCCAAGGGACAAAGAGGTAAAAATGTTCTCAAAAGAGATTACTGAGAGGTTTGGGGATGAGTCCAAGGAATGAATTTGAACAATAAGTCCCGGACACATACAATGGGCTCACAGATTGTTTAGACATTCAGTACAGGCTTTGATAAAGATCTTAAAATGTATGAGTTGTTTGTATACCTGTTTGGGTGCACGTATTTCCTAAGAAGGAAAAGAAAGATCCTGTATAAGAATGCCCTAATTTATAAGTAGGAGCCCTGGTGGTGCAGTGGTTAAGAGCTTGGCTGCTAACCAAAAGGTCAGCAGTTTGAATCCACTAAGCGCTCCTTGGAAACCGTATGGGGCAGTTCTACTCTGTCTTACAGGGTTGCTACGAGTCAGAATCGACTCAAGGGCAACAGGTTTAATGGGAATTTATAAGGGACTGAAATGAATCACGGGCCATGTGCAATTAGACTGTGAGGAAAGGAGCTACATCTTTGCCATCTCAGAATCACCAGGACCTAGCATGGTGCCGGGCACATAGTAAGTGCTTGGTAAATGTTCATTGGATGAATGTATGAATGTACAAATGAATGAATGACAAACTAATTATCTATTTCATAGACATGACGTTCCTGGTAATTGTCTGTTAGGTTCATCTCTTGGCTTCTGAGTGATTATTTTAAGACAACTCATTCCTCTTTAGATTCTGTCACGTTAGCACACATGCAGGGCTCATATGATGAGAGAAAAAGACAGATACCACTCAATTTAGGAGAATTTGATTCCAGGTTTGCTTGTCCAATACAGTAAATTACTAGCCATTCGATAATGATTAATAGGGTATTCAAATCAAGCAAATAATCAGTTCCATTCAGCAGAGAATGGAAAGCACATTTACCTTTTCTGTCTACCTACTGTATTCTAGGCATTGTGCATATGCTTTGTTTACTTAATCTCATGGGATCCTTTCAACAACTGAATGAGGAAGGGATTATTTTCCCTTCAGTTTTTAGGAAACTGAGGCTTACAACATTAAGTAACTTCTCCAAGATTATAGAGTAAACAGTAAATCAGGGATTAGATTGTGTGTCTAACATCATCACTCAGAATTTTTCCCTTTGTCTCTAGCCACCACCGTCTCCTCCCCCGACTCCTTCCCCACCCCCCACCACCACTGCTAATAGGATAGACAGTATCTAAGGCCCTTCACAATTTGGCCTTCCATGCACACTGCTCTGGACAGAACAAATTACTTGTCCTTTTCCTGAGACATGCCATGCATTTAGATACATCTCTCTGACCTTTTGTTCATGATATTCCCCCTGGATGGAACTACCTTCTCCCTGTTCTTTGCTTAGCATTGTCCCTGGCATTACTAAATCCAGTTGCAGTGTCGCCACCTACACAGTACTCTGAAATCTCTTTGTCCAAACTGATAGCATGACCCTCATCACATTAGAATATAGATAACCAAGTATATGACTATCTCTGCCAATATACCATTAGGTTCTTGAGGATAGAGAGAGTGCACTACTAATATTTATGCTTATATTTATATCTCTAGTAAATAACATTATACATAGTATAGGATCACTATGAGTCGGAATCGACGCGACGGCAGTGGGTTTTTTTTTTTTTTATATATACCACTAAGGTGGACAAACCAGCAATGTTGCTTTGATGGTTTAGAAGGCACTTTAGTATCTTTCAGGAGCCCTGGTGGTGCAGTGCTTAAGTGCTCAGCTGCTAACCAAAAAGTCAGCGGTTCGAACTCACCAGCCGCTCTGTGGGTGAAAGATGTGGCAGTCTGCTTCCATAAAGATTACAGCCTTTGAAACCCTATGGGGCCAGTTCTACTGTCTTTTAGGGTCACTATAAGTTGAAATCAACCTGATGGCAACAGGTTTAGTATCTTTCAGTGTTTCAGGATTACAGGGCAAATTAATCACTATAACTGTAGACAGTGATACTGTGAATACCTCAGGTCCTAGAACCATAAAGGCCTGAGTTCAAATCCCAGTTCCACCAATTAATAGTGCCACCGGGTGGGTTCGAACCACCAACCTTTAGATTAGCAGGAGAGTGCAAACCATTTGTGCCACACAAGGACTTCTTGGCACGCAATGGGCACCCCATAAGTATTAGCTATCTAAATTCCAGATGGAAATCCTGGTGGCATAATGGTTAAGAGCTACAGCTGCTAACCAAAAGGACAGCAGTTTAAATCCACCAGGCGCTCCTTGGAAACTCTATAGGGCAGTTCTACTCTGTCCTATAGGGTCGCTATGAGTCAGAATCGACTCGACGGCAGTGGTTGATTGGTAAACTCCAGATATGCAGAAGTGCTGATCAATGGAGGTTATGCTATCACACGCCTGAGGAATCAAAGTTTAAACTAGGAATGCAGCTCTGCTGGGAAGAGACATAGATCTAAGGGTGCATTCTATCCATTTTTAACATGAACTAAAATTGTGTCCATAGGTAGAGCCTATGAGAGACCACTGGGAGCTGGTACCGCGAGAGTGCCTGTGGGAGCTCAGATGGGTTTCTAGCAGAACTCCTCTTGGCAGCTTTGAATTCTGATCAGATTACCATTGCGCTGAATACCAACTAGGTCACCTTCAGAAATAAGCAAAGGTCCACAGCCTCGACCTCTTAGATAGCTCAGCCCAGTGGGGCTGGAAGCCACAAGCTACGAGATGCAGTTTTGGTCAGACAGGAAAAGAGAGAGCAGTTTTATGAGCTCCTTCAATAAATTCATGACTGACTGAACTGGCTGATTGACAGCTTAGCAGAGAGGGTTAACTGAGTTGCCATCAGATTAGTCAGTAAGCTATGTCACTGGCCATGTATAGAAAGTTCTTCATTTGTAGATGGACCAACTGATCAGAAAATCTAAAAATAATAATGCTTTAAATGACCTTGTTAATGAATCTGAAGAATGTTTTAATACCAACATTAGAAGTACTTTTTGAACTTTTACGATGGGTCAGGAAGTGTACGAAGCACATTTCATACATTATTTTATTTAATCCGCACACCACCCTATGAGGTAGGTACTCTCTTTGTCCCCATCCTACAGATCAGAAGACTGAGGCTCACATAGCTAAATAATTTGGCCCCAATCACTCAGCTGGGTACAAACCTCGGTTTCACTGCAGACCCCTATTTCTTAACCACTACACTTAAAAAAAAAATCTAGGTTTTGCCAAAGAATTTCATATTTTAGCCATGATTCAAATTTTTCTCTGTACTTAGGCAGATGTGATCCCCCAATCTTCAGGTAAATAATTCTGCATAACAGGCTGAGTAGGTAGGTAGGTGGGCGGGTGGGTGGGTAGGTAGGCAGATACCATCCAAGGAAGACTCAAGAAAAGGAAAGAAAATTATACTTTGCAAAAGACTGCAGTAGAGACTTCCAGCCAACATGGCACCATAGACAGAAGGACCATGCCATCCCTCTACAGCAAAGACTAGAAAAACTAAGTAAAACAGAGACAAATGTCATTCCTGAAACCCAAAGTGTCAAATGAAGAGATAAAGAACTCAGCCAAGCACCGAATGGAATAAGAAAATGACAGAGGACAGAGAGCGAGGAGAGATACCTGTGGAGGGCTCCATCGCTAAAGCAGCCCGGATCCGCCATCTTGGGCTTCTGTGGGGGATCCGCAGACAGGGAGCACAGGAAAGCAGCTTCGTGGAACTCCCAGCAGGAGACAGAGCACCCGGTAAACAGCGATACAGACTTTCCCACCCCCCATTCTCTCCCTGCTGCTCTACTCCAAGCTTGCTGCCCGGCTGCTGTGGCTTGGCCAGCCAGGAAGTGCAGCGTCCCTGCCGCTTGGATTTGCGCCACACGCGCTGGAGATCGGCAGACAGGAAGTACGAGAAACCAGCTTCACCAAGTTCCCAGCAGGAGACAAAGCACCCAGTAACCAGTGATATCCACTCTCCTAGGCGCCCCCCTTCTCCTCCCCTCTCCTTCGGCAACCTCTGCTTCCCGCCAGCTGAAGTCTCTTGGCCGGGAGGCAACTGCTTCGGCCTCAGGCTGCTTGGATTTGCCCTGCCCACACTGGCCAGGCTCCTGAGCTGGTGTGTTGACTCTTTCTGTCTATTGGTTTCTTCTGTGCCTCCAACCACCTCTCCCTCCTTTCTCTGGAACACCTGGCTCCCCGTGCCATCTTTGCTTCCTCTTGAAAGGCTGTGAAGCCCCGCTCAACTGGGGAACCACTCCCCTGGCCTGTGACACCATGCTGGTGGAATCCCTGGGGATTTTTTCTTTTTTTTTTTTTGCCTTGTTTTGCTTTGTTTTCTTTTTCCAGCTTGGGAGCCCCTTCTAGCCGGGCTGCACTGCATGGCTTAGGAGCCACTCCCCCAATCTGTACAGCCACGTAGGTGGAGTCCCTGGGGGCAGTTTTTTTTCTTTCTTTTTCTTTTCTCTCTCTTTTTCCCCGTTCTGTCATTCCTCATTTCTCAGTTCTTGTCTCTCTACACTTATCTTCTTTTCCTGTATCCTGAATACCTGGTGCTGTGTAACATCTATACCTCCTCTACCCAGACTATACCATGCAGCCTGGGAGCCACTTCCCCAGTCTTAGCAGCCCCACTGGTGGGACTCTGGGATTCCTGGGGGCTTTTCTTTTCCAAATTTTTAACTAGTTATTTTTTTCTTTCTATTTCCCTTTTTTTTTTTCTTTTGGCTTTTCTCCATTTCACAGTTTCTTTTCTCTCTACTCCAACAGCAAGCTCCCTTAGCACTCTTTTTTTCCTTTTTTTTTTACTTGTTTGTTTTTAATTCCTCTTTTTCTCTCCTCTCTCTCCTCTTTCCCATACCCCTATTAGCTCCACACATCACAATCTCCCCTCTCTTTCCTGCCTACCTGCACCATGCACTGAACATCACACCCCCAAGCAGCAGAGGCACAGCCTACTGGAACCTGCCCAGCACTGATTCCTGGCCCACCTTGTCGGCCCTAGTATGTGCCACAAACGACCCATCCCAACCCCTCCCCTTCAGCTGGACCTGCCCTGCTGCACCATAAGCTGATCAATTGGCCCTGCCCATTGGAGAAGGAGGTGAAAAGTATTGTGACTACAGATAAGCAAACAGCAAAGAACACACTGCCCGCCTGCTCAGACTAACCAAATAAAACAAAAAACAGGAAGAAACAAACAAATCTACAATCAAGAAATGAAGACAGTAACTATTGAATGTCCTGAAGATAGACAATATAACAACATATTAAAAAAAAAAATAGGACCGGATGGTTCCAGTAGGCATCCAAAATAAAACACCAGATAACTTTCCAATAGAAGAAAAGACACTAGAACTACCTGACAGAGAATTCAAAATATCTAATATTCAGAACAATCCAAGAGTTGAAGCAAAAAGCAGACAAAAATGAGGAAAAATAGACAAATTATGGAAAAGGCAGACAAATTGAAGGTAAATATAGACAAAAAATAGAACAATTCAGGAAAGTAATACATGAATAAACTCACAATTAGAAATCATACAAAAAAATTAGAAATCCAAAAGATAAACAAGATTTCAGAAATAGTGTGATAGAAGGGCTAAGGAACAGGTTTGAAACGATGGGAGACAGAATCAGGGAAATTGAAGACAAATACTTGGATACAACTCTGTTTGAAGAAAAATCAGAAAAAAAGAACAAAGAAAAATGAAAAAACCCTGAGAATTATGTGGGATACAATCAAAAGCAAAAACTTTCGAGTGATCGGAGTTCCAGAACAGGCAGAGTAAACAGAAAACACAGAGAAGATCACTGAAGAATTGCTGACAGAAAACTTCCCTAATATGAAGGATGAAAAGCTGACCATCCAAGGAGCTCAACAAACCCCGTATAGGATAGCCCCCAAAAGAAAAACAGGATCCATCAATTTGCTGTCTACAAGAGACACAACTTGGAAACAAAGACATAAATTTATTAAAAATCAAAGGATAGAAAAAAATATATCAAGCAAATAACTATCAAAAAAGAGCTGGAGTGACAATACTAATCTCAGATAAGATAGACTTCAAAACAAAACCCACCATAAAAGACAAAGAAGGGTACTATATAATGATCAAAGGGACGATCCATCATGAAGACTTAACCATAATAAACATCTACGCACCCAATGACGAGGCTCCAAAATACAAAAAACAGACTCTAACAGCACTGAAAACAGAAACTGACAGTTCCGCAATGATAGTAGGAGACTTCAACACACCACTCTCAGTAAAGGACAGAACATCTAGAAAGAAACTCAACAAAGATACAGAAGAGCTAAAGAGCACAATCAGCTAACTTGACCTCATAGACATATGTATACAGAAAACTCCACCCAATAGCTGTTTGTACACATTGTTTTCCAAAGCACATGAAACATTCTCCAGAATAGACCACATCTTAGGCCACACGGCAACCCTCAACAAAATCCAAAACACTGAGGTAGTACAAAGTATATTCTCTAACCACAATCCCATCAAAGTATAAATTAACAACAGGCAGAGTAAGGGAAAAAAATCAATTACATGAAAACTGAATAACACCCTGCTTAAAAACCACTGGGTAATAGAAAAAATCAAAGAGAGAATCAAAAAGTTTCTAGAAACAAATTAGAATGAAAACACATCATACCAAAACCTTTGGGACACAGCAAAGGCAGTCCTCAGAGGTCAGTTTATAGCAATAGATGCACACATCAAAAAAGAAAAGAGGGACAAAATCAAAATGTTAGTTACACAACTTGAACAAATAGAAAAAGAACAGCAAAAGAAGCCCACAGCCACCAGAAGAAAGGAAATAATAAAGATGAGAGCAGAAATAAATGAAATAGAGAATAGAAAAACAATAGAAAGGTCAATAAAGCCAAAAGTTGGTTCTTTGAAAGGATCAACAAAATTGACAAACCACTGGCCAAACTGACAAAAGAGAAACAGGAAAGAATGCAAATAACCCAAATAAGGAATGAAATGGGGGACATTACAAGAGATACAACTGAAATAAAAAGGATCATAACAGAATATTATGAAAAACTACACTCCAACAAATTTGAAAACCTAGAGGAAATGGACAAATTTCTAGAGACACACTACCTACGCAAACTAACACAAAATGATGTTGAAAATCTGAACAGACCCATAACAACAGAAGAGATTGAAAAGGTAATAATAATAAAAAAAAAACTCCCAACCAAAAACAGTCCTGGCCCAGATGGCTTCACTGGAGAATGCTACCAAACTTTCAGAGAAGAGCTTACACCAGTACTACTCAAACTATTTCAGAACATAGAAAAGGAAGCAATACTTCTATGAAGCCAGCGTAACCCAGATACCAAAACCAGGCAAAGAAAATTACACACCAATATCGCTCATGAATATAGATGCAAAAATTCTCAACAAGATTCTAGCCAATAGATTTCAGCATCATATCAAAAAAATAATACACCATGACCAAGTAGGATTCATACCAGGTATGCAAGGATGGTTCAACATTAGAAAATCAATCAACATAAACCACCACATAAATAAGAGGAAGAAAAGAATCGCATGATCATCTCAGTCCATGCAGAAAAGGCATTCAACAAAGTCCAACACACATTCCTGACAAAAACTCTCAATAAAATAGGTATAGAAGGGAAATTTCTCAACATAATTAAAGGGCCTCTATGCAAAACTAATGGACAACATCATTCTCAATGGAGAGAGGCTGAAAACATTCCCCCTGGAACAGGAACAAGACAAGGATGCCCTTTATCACCACTCCTATTTAACATTGTGTTGGAAGTCTTAGCTAGAGCAATAAGGCAAGAAACAGAAATAAAGAGCATCCAAATTGGTAATGAAGAAGTTGAACTCTTCTTATTTGTGGATGATATGATACTATACTTAGAAAATCCAAAGACTCCACCAGAAAGCTGCTGGAGCTAAGAGCAGGATACAAGATCAACATACAAAAATAAGTTGGATTCCTATACACCAATAAAGAGAACGATGAAAAGGAAATCAGGAAAACAATACCGTTTATAATAGTCTCTAAAAAAATAAAATACTTGGGAATAAATCTAACCAGGGATGTAAAAGACCTATACAAAGAAAACTATAAAACACTACTGCAAGAAACCAAAAGAGATCTACATCAATGGAAAAACATACAATGTTCATGGATAAGTAGACTCAACATTGTGAAAATGACAATTCCATCCAAAGCAATTTACAAATTAATGCAATCCTGATCCAAATACCAACAACAATCTTTAAACAGATGGAAAAAAATTATCATTAACTTTATATGTAAAGGGAAGAGGCCCCGGATAAGTAAAGCACTACTGAAGAAGAATAATAAAGTAGGAGGACTTGCACTACCTAACCTCAGAGCCTACTATACAGCTACAGTAATCAAAACAGCCAGATACATTGACCAACAGAACAGAATTTAGAACCCAGATGTGAATCCATCTACCTATGGTCACCTAATCTTCGACAAAGGCACAAAGTCCATCAATTGGGGAAAAGGCAGCCTTTTTAACAAATGGCATTGGCAAAACTGGCTGTCCATCTATAAAAACATGAAACAGGACCCATACCTCACACCGTATACAAAAACTAATTCAAAATGGATCAAAGACATAAATATAAAGCCAAAAACTATAAAGATCATAGAAGAAAAAATAGGATCAACATTAGAGACCCTAATACATGGCATTAACAGGATACAAATCACAACCAACAACACACAAGTTCC
This sequence comes from Loxodonta africana, assembly GCF_030014295.1. NCBI lineage: Eukaryota > Metazoa > Chordata > Mammalia > Proboscidea > Elephantidae > Loxodonta > Loxodonta africana. The sequence goes on from NC_087369.1 coordinate 150,391,314, forward strand.
AGAGGATAAGCTAGATAACTGGGATCTTCTAAAAATTAAACACTTAGGCTTATCAAAAGACTTCACCAAAAGAGTAAAAAAAGAACCTACAGACTGGGAAAAATTTTTTGGCTATTACAAATCAGACAAAGGTCTAATCTCTAAAATCTACAAGAAAATCTAATACCTCTACAACAAAAAGACAAATAATCCAATTAAAAAATGGGCAAAGGGTATGAACAGACACTTCACCAAAGAAGACATTCAAGCAACCAACAGACACATGAGGAAATGCTCAGGATCTCTAGCCATCGGAGAAATGCAAATAAAAACCACAATGAGATACCATCTCACCCCGGCATTATTGGCACGAATCAGTAAAACAGAAAATAACAAATGTTGGAGAGCTGCAGGGAGATCAGAACTCTTATATACTGCTGCTGGGAATGCAAAATGATACAACCATGTTGGAAAATGATATGGTGCTTCCTTAGAAAGCTAGAAATACCATATGATCCAGCAATCCCACTCCTAGGAATATATACTAGAGAAATAAGAGCTGTCACACAAATAGATATGTGTACACCCATGTTCACTGCAGCATTGTTTGCAATAGCAAAAAGATGGAAACAACCTAGATGCCCATCAACAGATGACTGGATAAACAAACTGTGGTACATACACACAATGGAGTACTATGCAATGCTAAAGAACAATGATGAATCTGTGAAGCATCACATAACATGGATGCATCTGGAGGACATTATGCTGAGTGAAATAAGTCAATCACAAAAGGAGAAATATTGTATGAGACCACTACTATAAAACTCATGAAATGGTTTACATTCAAAAAGAAACAATCTTTGATGGTTACGAAGGTGGGGAGGGGTGGGGATGGAAAAAACACTTAAAAGACAATAGATAAGCAGTAACTTTGGTGAAGGCTATTTTTCTAGTTTTTTAAGACAGTACACAATACTGGGGATGCCAGAACAGCCTGTACAAGGCAGGGCTATGTTAGCTCCTTAGACACACCCAAACTCCTGAGGGACTGAATTGCTGGGCTGAGGGCTGTGAGAACCATGGTCTCAGGAAACTTCTAGCTCAATTGGCATAACAGAGTTTATAAAGAAAACATTCTACAATCCACTTTGGTGAGTAGCGTCTGGAGTCTTAAAAGCCTCTGAGCAGCCATCTAGGACACTCCACTGGTCTCACCCCTTTGGGAGCAAGGAAGAATGAAAAAAACTAAAGACACAAGGGAGAGATTAGTCCAAAAGACTAATGGACCACATCTATCCTGGCCTCCACCAGACTGAGTCTAGTACAATGAGATGGTGCCTGGCTACCACCACTGACTGCTCTGACAGGGATTACAATAGAGGGTCGCAGACAGAGCTGGAGAAAAATGTAGAACAAAATTCTAACTCAAAAGGAAGACCAGACTTGCTGGCCTGACAGAGACTGGAGTAATCCTGAGAGAATGGCCCCCAGACACCCTTTCAGCTCCATCATGAGGCCACTCCTGAGGTTCACCCTTCAGCCAATGATTGAACAGACCCATGGAATGAAACAAGACTAAAGGGTCACACCAGCCCTGGGGCGGGGACTGGAAAGTAGGAGGGACCGGGAAAGCTGGTAATAGGGAACCCAGGGTTGAAAAGGGAGAGTGTTGACATGTTGTGGGGTTGTTAACCAATGTCATACAACAATGTGTGTACTGTTTGATGAGAAACTTGTTTGCTCTGTAAACATTCATTTAAAGTTCAATTAAAAAAAAAAAAAGATTACAGCCAAGAAAAAAAAAAAAAGACTGCAGTGGAGTCAGAAGAATTGGTTTGCCAAAATGAAAATATACATACTCGGTGGTTAAAAAAATTTTTTTAATTACCAATATGACTAATTTTATATTAGTCTGTTCATGGTGCAAAAATAGCAACCTTTTTCACATCATTTTCATGTTCACAAAGGTCATGACATATCTTCAGACATCAACATAACAACCATCAACAATAAATTGTTTTTATTAGAAAGCACAGAGGCCCCGGATAAATAAAGCATTACTGAAGAAGAAGAACAAAGTGGGAGGCCTCACAGTACCTGATTTTAGAGCCTATTATACCAACGCAGTAATCAAAACATTCTGGTACTGGTGCAACAACGGATACATAAACCAATAGAACAGAATTGAGAATCTAGACATAAATTCATCCACTTATGAGCAGCTCATATTTGACAAACTCCCAAAGTTTGTTAAATGGGGAAAAGACAGTCTCTTTAACAAATGGTGCTGGCATAACTGGATATCCATCTGCAAAAAATGAAACAAGACCCATACCTTGCACCGTGCACAAAAACTAACTCAAAATGGATCAGACCTAAATATAAAATCTAAAACAATAAGGATCATGGAAGAAAAAATAGGGACAATGCTAGGAGCCCTAATACATGGCATAAGCAGTATACAAAACACTACTAACAATGCACAAACACCAGAAGAGAAACTAGAAAACTGGGAGCTCCTAAAAATCAAACACTTATGCTCATCCAAAGACTTTACCAAAAGACTAAAAAGACAACCTACAGACTGGGAAAAAAAATTTGGATAAGACAAATCTGATCAGCATCTATTCTCTAAAATCTACAAGTTACTGCAAAACCTCAACCACAAAATGACAAATAACCCAATTAAAAAATGGGCAAAGGATATGAACAGTCACTTCACCAAAGAAGACAGGTGATTAAGAGATACATGAGGAAATGCTCACGATCATTAGCCATTAGAGAAACACAAATCAAAACTACAATGAGGTACCATGTCACCCCAACAAGGCTGGCATTAATCCAAAAAACACAAAGTAATAAATGTTGGAGAGGTTGTGGAGAGATTGGAACACTTCTACACTGCTGCTGGGAATATAAAATGGTACAACCACTTTGGAAATAGATTTGGCACTTCCTCATAAAGCTAGAAATAGAACTACCATACAATCCAGCAATCCGACTCCTTGGAACATATCCTAGAGAAATAAGAGCCTTTACACGAACAGATATATGCACACCCAAGTTCATTGCAGCACTGTTTACAATAGCAAAAAGATGGAAACAACCTAGGTGCCCATCAATGGATGAATGGCTAAACCAATGATAGTATATTCACACAATGGAATACTAAGCAATGATAAAGAACAACAATGAATCCCTGAAGGATCTCATAACATGGAGGAACCTGGAAGGCATTATGCTGAATGAAATTAGTCAGTTGCAAAAGGACAAATATTGTATGGGACCACTATTATAAGAACTCAAGAAAAAGTTTAAACACAGAAGAAAACGTTTTTTTTATTAACTTTTATTGAGCTTCAAGTGAACGTTTACAAATCAAGTCAAACTGTCACATATAAGTTTATATACACCTTACTCCGTACTCCCACTTGCTTTCCCCCTAATGAGTCAGCCCTTCCAGTCTCTCCTTTCGTGACAATTTTGCCAGCTTCCAACTCTCTCTATCCTCCCACCCCCCCTCCAGACAGGAGATGGCAACACAGTCTCAAGTGTCCACCTGATACAAATAGCTCACTCTTCATCAGCATCTCTCTCCTACCTACTGTCCAGTCCCTTTCATGTCTGATGAGTTGTCTTCGGGAATGGTTCCTGTCCTGGGCCAACAGAAGGTTTGGGGACCATGACCGCCGGGATTCCTCTAGTCTCAGTCAGACCATTAAGTATGGTCTTTCTGTGAGAATTTGGGGTCTGCATCCTACAGATCTCCTGTTCCCTCAGGGGTTCTCTGTTGTGCTCCCTGTCAGGGCAGTCATCGGTTGTGGCCGGGCACCAACTAGTTCTTCTGGTCTCAGGATGATGTAGGTCTCTGGTTCGTGTGGCCCTTTCTGTCTCTTGGGCTCTTAGTTGTCGTGTGACCTTGGTGTTCTTCATTCTCCTTTGCTCCAGGTGGGTTGAGACCAATTGATGCATCTTAGATGGCCGCTTGTTAGCATTTAAGACCCCAGATGCCACATTTCAAAGTGGGATGCAGAATGTGTTCATAATAGAATTATTTTGCCAATTGACTTAGAAGTCCCCTTAAACCATGGTCCCCAAACCCCTGCCCTTGCTCCGCTGACCTTTGAAGCATTCAGTTTATCCCGGAAACTTCTTTGCTTTTGGTCCAGTCCAGTTGAGCTGACCTTCCATGTATTGAGTATTGTCCTTTCCTTCATCTAAAGCAGTTCTTACCTACTAACTAATCAGTAAAAAACCGTCTACCACCCTCCCTCCCTCCCCGCCTCGTAACCACAAAAGTATGTGTTCTTCTCAGTTTATACTATTTCTCAAGATCTTATAATAGTGGTCTTATACAATATTTGTCCTTTTGCCTCTGACTAATTTCGCTCAGCATAATGCCTTCCAGGTTCCTCCATGTTATGAAATGTTTCACAGATTCCTCACTGTTCTTTATCGATGCGTAGTATTCCATTGTGTGAATATACCACAATTTATTTATCCATTCATCCGTTGATAAACACCTTGGTTGCTTCCAGCTTTTTGCTATTGTAAACAGAGCTGCAATAAACATGGGTGTGCATATATCTGTTTGTGTGAAGGCTCTTGTTTCTCTAGGGTATATTCCGAGGAGTGGGATTTCTGGGTTGTATGGTAGTTCTATTTCTAACTGTTTGAGATAACGCCAGATAGATTTCCAAAGTGGTTGTACCATTTTACATTCCCACCAGCAGTGTATGAGAGTTCCAATCTCTCCGCAGCCTCTCCAACATTTATTATTTTGTGTTTTTTGGATTAATGCCAGCCTTGTTGGAGTGAGATGGAATCTCATCATAGTTTTAATTTGCATTTCTCTAATGGCTAATGATCAAGAGCATTTTCTCATGTATCTGTTAGCTGCCTGAATATCTTCTTTAGTGAAGTGCGTGTTCATACCCTTTGCCCACTTCTTGATTGGGTTGTCCTTTTGTGGTTGAGTTTTGACAGAATCATACAGATTTTAGAGATCAGGCGCTGGTCGGAGATGTCATAGCTGAAAATTCTTTCCCAGTCTGCAGGTGGTCTTTTTACTCTTTTGGTGAAGTCTTTAGATGAGCATAGGTGTTTAATTTGTAGGAGCTCCCAGTTATCTGGTTTCTCTTCGTCATTTTTGGTAATGTTTTGTATTCTGTTTATGCCCTGTATTAGGGCTCCTAAGGTTGTCCCTATTTTTTCTTCCATGATCTTTATCGTTTTAGTCTTTATGTTTAGGTCTTTGATCCACTTGGAGTTAGTTTTTGTGCATGGTGCGAGGTATTGGTCCTGTTTCATTTTTTTGCAAATGGATATCCACTTATGCCAGCACCATGTGTTAAAAAGACTATCTTTTCCCCAATTAACTGACACTGGGCCTTTGTCAAATATCAGGTGCTCATATGTGGATGGATTTATATCTGGGTTCTCAATTCTGTTCCATTGGTCTATGTGTCTGTTGTCGTACCAGTACCAGGCTGTTTTGACTACTGTGGCTGTATAATAGGTTCTGAAATCAGGTAGAGTGAGACCTCCCACTTTCTTCTCCTTTTTCAGTAATGCTTTGCTTATTCGAGGCTTCTTTCCCTTCCATATGAAGTTGGTGAGTTGTTTCTCTATCACATTAAAAAATGACATTGGAATTTGGATTGGAAGTGCATTGTATGTGTAGATGGCTTTTGGTAGAATAGACATTTTTACTATGTTAAGTCTCCCTATCCATGAGGAAGGTATGTTTTTCCACTTAAGTAGGTCCTTTTGAATTTCTTGTAGTAGTACTTTGTAGTTTTCTTTGTATAGATCTTTTACATCTTTGGTAAGATTTATTCCTAAGTATTTTATCTTCTTGGGGGCTACTGTGAATGGTATTGATCTGATGATTTCCTCTTTGATGTTCTTTTTGTTGATGTAGAGGAATCCAAGTGATTTTTATATGTTTATCTTATAACCTGAGACTCTGCCAAACTCTTCTATTAGTTTCAGTAGTTTTATGGAGGATTCCTTAGGGTTTTCTGTTTATAAGATCATGTCATCTGCAAATAGAGATCATTTTACTTCCTCCTTGCCAATCCGGATGCCCTTTATTTCTTTGTCTAGCCTAATTGCTCTGGCTAGGACCTCTAGCACAATGTTGAATAAGAGCGGTGATAAAGGGCATCCTTGTCTGGTTCCCGTTCTCAAGGGAAATGCTTTCAGGCTCTCTCCATTTAGAGTGATGTTGGCTGTTGGCTTTGTATAGATGCCCTTTATTATGTTGAGGAATTTGCCTTCAATTCCTATTTTGCTGAGAGTTTTTATCATAAATGGGTGTTGGACTTTGTCAAATGCCTTTTCTGCATCAATTGATAAGATCATGTGGTTTTTGTCTTTTGTTTTATTTATATGGTGGATTACATTAATGGTTTTTCTAATATTAAACCAGCCTTGCATACCTGGTATAAATCCCACTTGGTCATGGTGGATTAATTTTTTGATATGTTGTTGAATTCTATTGGCTAGAATTTTGTTGAGGATTTTTGCATCTATGTTCATGAGGGATATAGGTCTGTAATTTTCTTTTTTTGTGATGTCTTTATCTGGTTTTGGTATCAGGGAGATGGTGGCTCCATAGAATGAGTTAGGTAGCATTCCGTCATTTTCTATGCTTTGAAATACCTTTAGTAGTGGTGGTGTTAACTCTTCTCTGAAAGTTTGGTAGAACTCTGCAGTAAAGCCGTCCGGGCCAGGGCTTTTTTTTGTTGGGAGTTTTTTGATTACTCTTTCAATCTCTTTTTTTGTCATGGGTCTATTTAGTTCTACTTCAGATTGTGTTAGTTTAGGTAGGTAGTGTTTTTCCAGGAATTCATCCATTTCTTCTAGGTTTGCAAATTTGTTAGAGTACAATTTTTTGTAATAATCTGATATGATTCTTTTAATTTCAGTTGGGTCTGTTGTGATGTGGCCCTTCTCGTTTCTTATTTGGGTTATTTGTTTCCTTTCCTGTATTTCTTTAGTCAGTCTTGCCAATGGTTTATCAATTTTGTTAATTTTTTCAAAGAACCAGCTTTTGGCTTTGTTAATTCTTTCAATTGTTTTTCTGTTCTCTAATTCATTTAGTTCAGCTCTAATTTTTATTATTTGTTTTCTTCTGGTGCCTGATGGATTCTTTTGTTGCTCACTTTCTATTTGTTCAAGTTGTAGGGACAGTTCTCTGATTTTGGCTCTTTCTTCTTTTTGTATGTGTGCATTTATCAATATAAATTGGCCTCTGAGCACTGCTTTTGCTGTGTCCCAGAGGTTTTGATAGGAAGTATTTTCATTCTCGTTGCATTCTATGAATCTCCTTATTCCCTCCTTAATGTCTTCTATAACCCAGTCTTTTTTCAGGAGGGTATTGTTCAATTTCCAAGTATTTGATTTCTTTTCCCTAAGTTTTCTGTTATTGATTTCCACTTTTATGGCCTTGTGGTCTGAGAAGATGCTTTGTAATATTTCGATGTTTTGGATCCTGCAAAGGTTTGTTTTATGACCTAATATGTGGTCTATTCTAGAGAATGTTCCATGTGCGCTCGAAAAAAAAGTATACTTTGCAGCAGTTGGGTGGAGAGTTCTGTATAAGTCAATGAGGTCAAGTTGGTTGATTATTGTAATTAGGTCTTCCCTGTCTCTATTGAGCTTCTTACTGGATGTCCTGTCCTTCTCTGAAAGTGGTGTGTTGAAGTCGTCTACTATAATTGTGGAGGTGTCTATCCCACTTTTCAGTTCTGTTAAAATTTGTTTTATATATCTTGCAGCCCTGTCATTGGGTGCATAAATATTTAATATGGTTATATCTTCCTGGTCAATTGTCCCTTTTATCATTATGTAGTGTCCTTCTTTATCCTTTGTGGTGGATTTAAGTTAAAATCTATTTTGTCAGAAATTAATATTGCTACTCTTGGTCTTTTTTGTTTGTTGTTTGCTTGATATATTTTTTTCCATCCTTTGTGTTTTAATTTGTTTGTGTCTCTAAGTCTAAGGTGTGTCTCTTGTAGGCAGCATATAGACGGATCGTGTTTCTTTACCCAGTCTGAGACTCTCTGTCTCTTTATTGGTGCATTTAGTCCATTTACATTCAGCGTAATTATAGATAAGTGCTTAGTGTTGTCATTTTGATGCCTTTTTATGTGTGTTGTTGACAATTTCATTTTTCCATTTACTTTTTTGTGCTGAGATGTTTTTCTTTGTAAATTGTGTGATCCTCATTTTCATAGTATTTGACTTTATGTTTGCTGAGTCGTTACGTTTTTCTTGGTTTTTATTTTGAGTTATGGAGTTTTTAGACTTCTTTGTGGTTACCTTAATATTTACCCCTATTTTTCTAAGTAAAAACCTAGCTTGTATTGTCCTATATCGCCTTGTATCCCTCTCCATATGGCAGTTCTATGCCACCTGTAGTTAGTCCCTCTTTTTGATTATTGTGATCTTTTACATATTGACTTCAATGATTTCCTGTAGAAAACATTTTTTGATAGTTACGAGGGTGGGGAGAGAGGGAGAGGAGTATTCACTAACTAGATAGTGGACAGGAATTATTTTAGGCGAAGGGCAGGACAAAACACAATACAGGGGAAATCAGCACAACTGGGCTAAACCAAAAGCTAAGAAGTTTCCTGAATACAACAAAACACGTCGAGGGACAGAGTAGCAGGGGTGGGGGTCTGGTGACCATGGTTTCAGGGACTATCTAGGTCAATTGGCATAATAAAGTTTATTAAGAAAATGTGCTGCATCCCACTTTGGTGGGTGGCATCTCGGGTCTTAAAAGCTAGCGAGCAACCATCTAAGGTGCATCAATTGGTCCCAATCTACCTGGAGCAAAGGAGAATGAAGAACACCAAAGACACAAGGAAAATATGAGCCCAAGAGACAGAAAGGGCCACATAAACCAGAGATTCTATCAGCCTGAGACCAGAAGAACTAAATGACTGCCCTGACAGGGAACACAACAGAGAGTCCCTGATGGAGCAGGAGAAAAATGGAGTGCAGAACTCAAATTCTAGTAAAAAGACCAGACTTAATGGTCTGACTGAGACTGGATGGAAGCCCAGAGAACATGGCTCCCTGGACTCTCTGTTGCCCTTAAACTAAAACCATTCCCAAAGCCAATTCTTCAGAGAAAGATTAGACTGGACTATGAGAGATGAAGTGATACTGTTGAGGAGTGTGCTTCTTAGCTCAAGTAGACACATGAGACTGTGTGGGCAGCTCCTGTCTGGAGGTGAGATGATAAGGCAGAGGGGCACAGAAGTTGGTTGAATGGACATGGGAAACATAGGACGGTGAGAAGGAGTGTGCCGTGACATTATAGGGAGAGTAACTAGGATCATATAACAATGTGTGTGTAAGTTTTTGTATGAGAAACTGACTTGAATTTTAAGCTTTCACTTAAAGCACGATAAAAAAAAAAAAAAGTACAGAGTCACAAGGGGAAAAAATCGAGGTTTTATTTTGGGGGGATTTCGAATTAGAGAAGGTAGTCCTATTATTATATTTGGTCTATAGATGCCAGGCAAGCCAAAATGAATAGAAATTTTCATTTTAATCCTGTGCATATCCAAATGAAAAGAGGCCAGCAAAATAAAACTTCTGTGGGCTGTAAAATTTTAATATTTATGCAAATGTTATATTATCCACATGTGACAAGTCTCTTACTCCTTCCAGAAGTTTGGGTGGTGACCATGTTAGAAAGCCATTTTATCTTCAGCAAAAATATTCTGTTTTAAAGCAAACAAACCAAAACAAAGAAAAAAAATACAGTAGGTAGACAGATGATAGTTGAGAAGAGACCCTCAGCCAGGTTGTCAAAAGTAGTTGGTTAGCCTGGTAAGTAAAGGCTTATGTAGCCTTTACATTTAAATACCTAAGTGGACCCAAATCACTAAGGTATTCTATGGTTATTAAATGTTCTCACGAATGCAGTGAATTTCTTTGGTCTTCTACTGAAGACTAAAATTTAATACTCCCCTGTCCCTCCCTTTATTCCTCTCCTCGCTCTTTTTCTCTTTCAGTTTTCTCTGTGTCTCTCTATTTTCTTTCTCTCCTTTTTTGCGCATTGTTTGCCTTCTTTCAAATGGTAAACCTCCATTACAATTTTTCATCTATGTGAGTAACCTGCTACCTTTCTGTTTCTTCTACTATACTGTAAGCTCCAAGAGGGGCAATGACTATAACCATTTTTCTCTACTGATCTATCGTTAGGTCCCTGGTAGTGGAAATGGTTTGCTCTCAGCTGCTATCCTAAAGGTTGGTGGTTCCAACCCACTGAGCAGTGCTGTGGAAGAAAGGCCTGAAAATCTGCTTCCATAAAGATTAAAGCCAAGAAAACCCTATGGAGCAGTCCTACTCTATAACACGTGGAGTTGCCATGAATTGGAATTCACTTGACAGCAGCAGGTTTGGTGGGTTCTTTGTTATCGTGTTTTTGTTTTTGCTCTATCATTACCACTTATCTCAGTTTCTGGCACATAGGAGGTCCTCAATGAGTATTTGGTAAATGGATTGCTCAATTAAAGTCACAAATGGCAGGTTTAGACACGTCTTCAAGTTCTCTCACCAATCTTGATCTTTACCCCTGAAGTTCACTTGTACAAACATTAAGTTGCCTCAAGAATCACTATCTTAAGTGCCTACAGGGTAGGTAGTGGAAATGAGTGAAGTGAGCCTGGTGTAAAACCAACAGAGAGTAGTTGGGACTGTGGCAAAATGGAGAGTACATGTAGTGCCTAAAGGCATTTAAGTAAAAAATATATATATACTGCATTGTCGAAATAAAATACAGTCAGTGGGTTGACAGTTTGTGACCACCCTTCTGGCTCAAAGAAGAGATGCTGTCACCCAATACTGGAAGCTTTCCATCATCTCCTGAAATCAACCATCACGTAGAAATACTCTACCAGCCAAGGAGAACTGTTTGTCACAAAAAGTTCTTAGATGTACCTGTCAAAGGGTATTCATTCATACCGTTACCAGAGAATGAATTTAAACGAAGATCTTGTAGCAGATTCTAATAATCAGAGAGAATAAAAGTGCATGAAGCAGCAACAGGGTGTCTGCCATGAGTTTATCAATTTCCTCCCCCTGGGAAATTTTCCTCTGGAATGTAAATGATCTATGAAATTGAATCACTTAAAAGCAAATAAACCAGAAACAAATAAAAACAGAAGAAAACTTTAGAAAATCTCTAACACATAATTGTACATTTTCAATGAGAATTTATAGAATAATGTATCTATAGAATAATAGCTGAGAGTGATGAAAAGGAAACAAAATTAAATCAGGGACTATTTCTTGGAGATAAATAACATAACCACCAAATTAAAAAATGTAATGGAGGAAAATAATATAAAATATCTAATTTTATTGAGCACTTATTACATTCCAGGAACTGTTCTAAATCTATTACATGTTATAGCTCATTTACTCCTCTAAGCAACCCAATGAAAAAGATATTATTACTATAACTTTATTGATTAGGAAATAGAGACACAGTGAGCTTAAGTAAGTTCCCCAAAGTCTCATAGCTAGTAAACAGTAAAGTTGGAATTCAAAACCAGGATTTCTTCATTCAAAGCCTTAAAGCTAAATCATGTAATTCTGTATTTTAATAACCAAGCTAATATGTCCATATATATATATATCCACAAGAAAAAGGTACAGCATATTTAAAAGAAATAATGAAACACATTTGTAGAAAGAAAGGATTTTCAGAGCATGGTAAAATTAATAAAAAGAAATCCATGCCTAATGCATAACTTGTTAATATCAAGCAAAAAGGAAAACTCCTATAAATATCCACACCAACAATTCAACAACAACGAAACAAGCAAATTCAAAACACGTTACCTAAAACAAATATAACTTTTATTTGTCATCTCTTCCCTTACATTAAAAGTTGGGAAACAATGCCTATGAAGTTTTGAAGAAAATGACAAGATAATTCTATACCCAGCCAAACTATTACTCATCTAGCAGAAATATATTTTCAGATATTCAAGAATGAGAAAGTATACTGCCTAATTATTCTACCTAGAAAAATAATAACTCTAGTTGATCAAGATCTGAGTCAAAATCATGAATTTGAGAATGGTGAGGATATGCTATAAATAATAGTGACTAAAGAACTGAGGAAAATGTACAGTAAAAGCAGTTACTTGTTTATACTTCAATGTTTATTTCTAATTAGCAGAGGCAGATTTACAATGCATCTCATGAAATTTGAGTTTTAGATCCCCTCACTTGTTCAGGCCCCTTCCAAGGCCCTGAAAGCAAAGGACCCTAGCAATCCATTCTTCACAGTCACTTCCCATGTGTAGTTATTAGTAGCCATTCCAGTATAGAAATGTCTTTGAGGAATACTCGTGATACCTACAGTGCCAACTTACTCATTGTCATAGCAAGAAAATACGGAAGTCATATCACAGTATAAGCATGCCCTCCAATACCTGGCATCAGAAGTACGTGAACAATGGAGGAGAAGCAAGGTTCAGAATGTATGGACCCAGAAGCTAGTCTTTGGAAAATTAGTCTAAATCTTATGGGTCACATATGAAAGAAACATGATAGAAGTTTTCCAAAATTTGACCTCAGCCCTAAAAATGTATATGACATTAAAAACTACCAGTCGTGAGGCTTAAAAAAAAAATCTTTCCTAAACTATTATTTTTTAAAATCCCATAAGCTACGCTAGAAGATGAAAATGCCTTTACATTTTCTGTAATGAAAATAATTTAAAAGTCTTTAATAATTTCTTCATATGTCAAAATATTCAGGCAAAATATTAAGAGAAAAAATCATAGAGGTATGCCAGGCAATTTTTTAATTTAGTTTTTATTTTTCTTCATGTTTGTGATACTTGTGATCTGTTTAGCATTTGTTATTTCTTTTCTCAGTCTCAATAAATAGTCACATTTGCCTCTAATTTGTTTTTATGATCTCATATTGTTTCATAATGAGTCTCCCAAATCATTAAACTTTAGGAGCCATAAAACATATATCTGTCCCTGCTGATTATACCTTAGTTGTTAAATCTTCATACCTTAAATTTAATATATATTTGAAAGTCTCCCAAAGTAAAAATCCCCTGTAATCTCCCCAAATGGCCCAATAAAACCACTGTTAACCATTTGTTTTTTATATATGTATGAAATATATATTGTGAACAGCATGATAATATAAATATTATTATAAAACTTGCATTTGTTTTAATTTAACAATATGTTTAGATATTTCATGTTACCATGTTTAATAATTATAATTATAATAGCTAGCATTTGTTGAGCAATTACCAAGTGCCCTGTATCATTCTAAGTATGTTACATGTAATAAGTAATTTAACCCCAAAAAGCCCTGGTGACTAAGTATTATTTTTTCATATAGTCTCACCTCATTATTTTGAACAGCTGCATAGTGTTGCATTATAGGGTTGTACACAAACACCTTTTGAAGCACGTATCGGTTGTGCCCCACCTAAAAAAACAAAAACCAAACCCACCGCCGTTGAGTCGATTCTGACTCATAGCGACCCTATAGGACAGAGTAGAACTGCCCTGTAGAGTTTCCAAGGAGCGCCTGGCAGATTCGAACTGCCAACCTCTTGGTTAATAGCTGTAGCACTTAACCACTACGCCACCAGGGTTTCCGTTCCCCACCTAGCCCCCTTTTTTTCTGTCACAAACAATGCTGCACTAAATATCTATTTAAATACTTCTTTTCCACTCATGCAAGTATTTCTTCAAGTGAAATTGTTAAATCAAAGTGTATGCACATTTGTATTGCTGGCACCAAGCACCAAACCCATTGCCACTGCATCAATTTTGACTCATGGTGACCCCATGTGGATCAGGGTAGGACTATGCTCCATACAGTTCTCAACGACTCTCTCTTTTTTTTTTTTAGTGGATCACCAGATCTTTCTTTCAAGGCACATCTGGGTGAAGTCAAACTGTCAATCATTCAGTTAGTAGCCAAATGCAAACGTTTTGCATTATCCAGGGAATGTTGTTGGCAGATGTTAAATCATCTTTCAAAGATTACAGCCATATACACTCCCCTCAACTATAAACGGGAGTGACAATATATTTCTTAGTTATCTAGTGTTGCTATAATAGAACTACCACAAGTGGATGGCTTTAACGAACAGAAATTTATTTTTTCACAGTTTAGGAGGCTAAAAGTTCGAATTCAGGGTGCCAGCTCTCAAGGAAGGTCTTCTCTCTCTGTTGGCTCTGGGGGACGGTTCTTGTCATCAATCTTCCCCTGGGTCTAGGTGTTTTTCAGCACAATGACCCCAGGTCCAAAGGATATGCTCCATTCCTGGCTCTTCTTTCTTGGTGGTAGGAGGTCCCTCCCTCTTCTTTTCTCTTTCCCTTTTATCTCTTGTAAGGTAAAAGGTGATGCAGACCACATCCCAGGGAAACTCCCCTTACTTCAGATTAGGGCTGTGACCTGAGTAAGGGTGTTGCATCCTACCCTAATGCTCTTTAACCTAACCTAATTTTACCTCATTAACCACAGGCAGAGATTAGGATTTATAACACATAGGACAGTTACATCAGATCACGAAATGGAGGACAACCACACAATGCTGGGAATCAGAGCCTAGCCAAGGTGACACATATTTTGGGGGAACACAATTCAATCCACGACATTCTACTCTTTAGCTTTCCAAAATTCGTGTCCTTGCCACATGTAAAACACTTTCACACCATCATACAATTCCAAAAGTCTTAAATCAACTCCAAGTCCAAATTTCATCCTGGAGCAAAATTCCTCTTCATCTGTGAAATCCAGAACACAAATTATCTGCTTCCAAAATACAATGGTGGAACAGGCACAAGGTAGACAATTCCATTACAAACAGGAGAAATTGGAGGGAAAAAAGGAATAAGGCATTTTTAAAAGGCATTAAGCAAGTCAAAAACTGAGCATAACAATTTACATTAGCTTTCAACGCTTGAAAATAATTCCCGGTTCTCTGAGGTCATCTAGGCAGTAGCCCTGCCCTCCAGACTCTGGATGTTGGCCAAACTGTCTGGATTCTAGGTGGAGGCCCCTCTGCCCTGGGCTTCAGCTCTGCCTTCCAGGACCACTGGGATGGCAACTCTGCTCCCTTGAATTTGGGCAGCCCCGTTTTCCTAGTCCATCTGAGTAGCAACTCCAACCACTTAGCCCCAGCCAGTCCTATTCTTCTACATCTTGGGCATGGTAGCCCCACCCCTTCAGCTTTAGGCTGTGGATCCAGCCCCATCCCCCTGGCACTAGTGAACTGCAGCCCCACACATCAGAACTGAGTTGGTGAATATCTGACTCTTTGAAACCTAGGAGACTATGGCCCCACCCTTTAAGACCCAGCAGGTCACGGTTCCACCCCTTCAGACCCCAGAGGTGCTGCGCCCACCCTTTGAGACTGAAGCAGCTTTGCTTCCTCTGCTCTTTGTCTCTTCAGCTTCTGCTTCCTGGTTCCTTGGCCTCTCAATCTGAAGGCACTCAGCTCTCTTGCCCCATGAGTTGGTAAGCCTAACTCTACTGACAAGTGCCTGAAAGTACCTCATTCTGCCAGGAAGCCTCCTGCCTGAAGGCACTCAGCTCTGTCATCATTTTTCTTCCCCTGCTTCTCGCTGTCTGCATCATCTCTAGTGTTACAGCCCTTCTTACTTCCTTTTGAGCACTCATAAAAATTGTGTATGATGTCCATAATTCCACCAACGGTCTCTTCAAGGCTATCTAGGCTTTTACTATTAGGCACTTGAAAACTTCCAACCTCTACCCATTACTCAATTCCAAAACTGCTTGCACACTGTAGGTATCTGTTAGAGCAGCACCCCAATCCTGGTACCAAATTCTTTCCTAGTTATCTAGTGCCACTATAACAGAACTACCACAAGTGGATGGCTTTAACAAACAGAAAGTTATTCTTTCACAGTTTAAGAGGCTAAAAGTCAAAATTCAGGGCAAAAGCTCCACACGAAGGTCTTTTCTCTCTGTCAGTTCTGGGGGAAGGTCCTTATCATCAATCTTTCCCTGTGTCTAGGAGTTTCTTAGCACAGGGATCCAGGGTCCAAAGATGCATGCCACTCTTGGCAATTCTTTCTTGGTGGTAGGAGGTCTCTCTGTTCACTTCTCTCTCCTTTTTATCTCTTGTAAGATAAAAAGTGATGCAGGCCACACCTCAGGGAAACTCTCCTTACGTGGGATCAGGGCTATGACCTGAGCAAAGGTGCTGTATCCCATCCTAATCCTCTTTAATATAATCTAATCTTATTAACCACAGGCAGAGATTAGGATTTATAACACATAGGACAATTACATCAGATCACAAAATGGAGGACAACCACACAATACTGGGAATCATGGCCTAGCCAAGCTGACACATATTTTGGGGGGACACAATTCAACCTATGACAATTTCCATTTTTTTAACCTTTGCCAAACTGCTGAGCAAAAAAATCTAATTTTTAAATATGTACCTTAATTATAGTAATATTATATTATATTTGTTATCCAACTAAAGTTGCTTTCTTATTCTGTGAACTGCTTATTTTAATCCTCTGCCCATTTTTATTTTGATCTTTTAAAAGCCAATTATCACTATAAGTATAGGATATATAACTCCCAAATCCTTAAATATAATAGACCCAGGAAGATATGGTCAGCTTAACAAATGAAAGGAAAATAAAGATAAAAAATCATACAGTATTAAATAAAAAGGCAGAAGTCAACCCAAATGCAACACTTACCACAATAAATTCCAATTGGTTAAATCTCTTATTAAATGACAGTGACTTTTATATGTTATAAAAATAATGCAAATTATTTATTTGGATGAGACATATGAAACAAAATGGAACAAATGAAAAGATGGAAATTGACCAATGATTCATTTGAAGGAACACTTGAAGGAAATAGCCATGGAACATTACAAAAAGGAAGAATAATGTCATGAAATGACAATTTAATGTGATTAAACAAATATTTCTCCACATGTCTGTCAGTCATACTGTGGTGGGTTGCATGTTGCTGTGATGCTGGAAGCTATGCCACCAGTATTTCAAATGCCAGCAGGGTCACCTATGGTGAACAGATTTCAGCTGAGCTTCCAGACTAAGTCCAACAAGGTAGAAGGACATGGCAGTCTACTTCTGAAAAAAATTAGACAGTGAAAACCTTATGAATACCAGTGGAGCATTGACTGAGGTGGTGCCAGAAGATGAGCCCCTCAGGTTGGAAGGCACTCAAAAAATGACTGGGGAAGAGCTGCTTCCTCAAAGTACAGTTGACCTTAATGGTGTGGATGGAGACAAGCTTTCGGGACCTTCATTTGCTGATGTGGCACAACTCAAAATGGGAAGAAACATCTACAAGCATCCATTAATAACAGGAACATGGAATGTATGCAGTATGAATCTAGGAATACTGGAAGTCATCAAAAATGAAATGGAATGCATGAACATTGATATTCTAGGCATTAGTGAGCTGAAATGGACTGGTATTGGCCATTTTGAATCGAACAGCCATATGGTCTACTATGCCAGGAATGACAACATGAAGAGGAATGGCATTGTATTCATGGTCAAAAAGAACATTTCAAGATATATCCTGAAGTATAATGCTGTCAGTGATAAAATAATATCCATACACCTACAAGGAAGACGAGTTAATGCGACCATTATCCAAATTTACACACCAACCACTAAGGCCAAAGATGAAGAAACTGAAGATTTTTAACAACATCTGCAGTCTGAAATTGATCGAACATGCAATCAAGATGCATTGATAATTACTGGTGATTGGAATGTGAAAGTTGGAAACAAGGCAGAAGGATTGGTAGTTGGAAAATACAGCCTTGGTGATAGAAATGATGCCAGAGACGGCAGGATAGAATTTTGCAAGACCAATGACTTCTTCATTGCAAATGCCTTTTTTCGAGAACATAAATGGCAACTATACATGTGGACCTCACCAGACGGAATACACAGGAATCAAATCAACTACATCTGTGGAAAGAGACAATGGAGAAGCCCAATATCATCAGTCAGAACAAGGTCGGGGCTGACTGCAAAACAAACCACCACTTGCTCATATGTCAATTCATCTCACTGAGGCTTTTCCTCTTTTTAGATGACTACTTTACCAAGCATGATATCCTTTTTCAGTGACTGGTCCCTCCTGATAACATGTACAGAGTAGGTGAGACGAAGTCTCCCCATCCTTGCTTCTAAGGGGCATTCTAACTGTACTTCTTCCAAGACAGATTTGTTCATTCTTCTGGCAATCCATGGTATAGCCAATATTCTTTGCCAACACCATAATTCAAAGGCGTCAATTCTTCTTTGGTCTTCCATAGTCATTTTCCAACTTCTGCACACATATGAGGCAACTGAAAACACCATAGCTTGGTCCAGACGCACCACAGTCCTTAAAGTGACATCTTTGCTCTTTAACACTTTAAAGAGGTCTTTTGAAGCAGATTTGCCCAATGCAATGCATCTTTTGATTTCTCGACTACTGCTTCCATGGGCATTGATTGTGGATCCTAGTAAAATGAAATCCTTGACAACTTCAATCTTTTCTCTGTTTATCATGATGTTGTGTATTAGACCAGTTGTGAGGATTTTTTTTTCCTTATGTTGAGGTGTAATCCATACTGAAGGCTGTGGTCTTTGATCTTCATTAGTAAGTGCTTCAAGTCCTCTTCACTTTCAGAGAAGAGCCAAGATGTTTTACGGGATTTCAGTTGTCTAACATGGCTGAGCTCATGCTTCACTGCAAGCCAACCCTTGCTACTTTTTTGTGTGACTTTCTCAGTTCATGGATAATCCAAATCAGGGTGTCTATTCCAGGGTCTGGCACAATAATTGTTAGCTTCATTTGACTACTTAATAAGCGTCATTCCCAATGCTAAGCATTTTCCCTTCATTAAAGCATTTATTACTCAAATGCTCCCAAGAGGTAAGTACTAGAATTGTCTTCATTTTTGCTCAGAGATAAGGAAACTGAGGCTCAGAGAAGTTAAACAACTTGTTCAAACACACTAGCTAATAAGTGGTAAAACCAAGGCTAAAATCTAGGTCTTACTCCTAAACCTGTACTCTAAATCACTGTAGTATTTTGTGCTTGAGTGACTATCCTCCACCATCGGTTTTTACGTAACCACGCAATATAAAGTCAATTTATTATCTACACACTTAGGTATTTTAGGAAGATAAATACATTCGAGGGAAAAAAAAAAAAAACTTGTATGATTTATTCCAAAGCCAAACAGTGCGATCTGGGTTTTGCCCAGATGGCTGTTCCTCTCCACTAACGCTGCTGATTGGGGTTTGGCACTAATCATTTAATAAGGAGAGGCTGAAGGGAATTTCTATTTCTTATTTCATTTGCAGAGTATTAAATTCCAGCAACAAAGAACTATTTGACACGAGAAAGGGGAAAACATGCCTTAAAGAAAAATTATATCTGAAAATAGTTGGATGCTTTATGTATCATCACTGTCACACAATCTTGACTAGAATGGAATGAGAGAAAAGCACAGAAAGGCTTCCACATCAAATGAAATGGCAAATGGTGGCATTGCCCTAGGTCTAGAGAAAAGAAAGGAAAATTATACTTGTCTTATACATATCACCTCCCATCCTTCCCACTTCAACCTGTCTAAGCAAAGAAGTTAACCACCATCACAATTCCGTATCTTATCTACTTGTGATTTTCTAAGTCGCATGATTTTCCCCTCTCTGATGGACAAATGAATGAAATCTGTAAGAATGAAAAATGAAAGGTGATTACATAATGGAACTTTCATAGAAGGAAATTTCGTTGGTTTTAAAACCTATAAACATAGGCAGACATCACAATGAAATATGAGCATGGGATAAGGTAAGAATCCAAGTGGCCCCATGAAGCTCTAACATTGGCAAACTTCAGCAACCAACTCTACCCATGGTGTTTATTACCAACCACCACACCCTCCTTGGGCAATAAGTGAATTTGCCATCACCACCACCAAAGTACTGCATCTCTTCTGTGCCCCATTCTTTCAGAACACTGATCTCAATGAATAGATGTTCATGAGTTCATGGCTTATCCTACCTTAAGCAACCTATTTGCCTTTAAGCAGTGGCCTGCTAGAGATGGTGTTTTATTCCACTGCAAGAGAATCTAGTAGGAATTTCAAGCATCATGGCAGACTGGTGTATTCCATTAAGTCAAATACAAACACTGAAAGAAGCTGCAGCCTGTTTTCTCCTCTCTTTTCTCTTCTTTTAAAGAGCATTCCGTGGTTATATATGAATACAAATCTAATTCATGTTCACTGTAGAAAACTTGAAAACTGTAGAAAAGCCAAAGGTCACTATGAGTCGGAATTGACTTGATGGCAATGGGTTTGGTTTTTTGTTTTTAGTCATCTTAATATTTAATATTACAGAGTATATATTTGATATTGTGTTCCAACTATGTGTGTATCCCCACGTGTCTTGTCAGTTTGTCATACTGTGGTGGCTTGCGTGTTGCTCTGATGCTGGAAGCTATACCACCTGTATTCAAATACTAGCAGGGTCACCCATGGTGGACAGGTTTCAGCTTAGCTTCCAGACTAAGATAGACTAGGAAGAAGAACCTGGTGGTGTACTTCTGAAAAAAATTAGCCAGTGAAAACCATATGAATAGCAGAAGAACACTATCTGATATAGTGCTGGAAGATGAGCCCCTTAGGTTGGAAGGCACTCAAAATACTACTGGGGAAGAGCTGCCTCCTTAGAGTAGAGTAGACCTTAAGGACATGGATGGAGTCTAGCTTTCAGGACCTTCATTTGCTGATGTGGGACAACTCAAAATGAGAAGGAACACCAGCTGCAGACATCCATTAATAATTGGAACGTGCAATGTACAAAGTATGAATCTAGAAGAATGAATAAATCTGTCTTGGAAGACGTATAGCCATAATGATCATTAGAAGCAAGAATGGCAAGACTTTATCTCACATACTTTGGACGTGTTATCAGGAGGGACCAGTCCCTAGGGAAGGACATCATGTTTGGTAAAGTAGACGGTCAGCGAAAAAGAGGAAGCCCCTTAACGAGATGTATTGACACAGTGGCTGCAGCAATGGGCTAAGCATAACAACAATTGTGAGAATGGCACAGGACCAGGCAGTGTTTCCTTCTGTTGTACATAGGGTCCGCTATGAGTCAGAACAGACTGGACAGCACTAACTACAAGAACGACAACATGTGTGTATACATAAACATTTTTATGCCAAACTATAACTAGAGTACATACTGTTTTATAATCTGATTTTTTCTGAGGATTAACAATTTTTACAGCATCCATCTCAATAGTTTTCATATTCCTCTTTGTCTCTTCTCACAACCAAGTGGATTAATTAGGCATTCAAACTACTACATCTAAGAGGTACATTGGTCTTTGTCATCCCTCTTATATTGTCTGATCTTGTGGCTTTTCATTTGTCAACTTTTTAGAGAAGGGACCTGCTTTCTGTGGCCCTTAGAGATTTTGCCATACTACTTAGACAGTTTTTCATGTATTGAAACCAAGGCTCAATAAGTTATCCTATGTTGCTCGAAGTCAACCTGCATGTTAGGGATTCCGACTCATAGCAACTGCCCCATAGAGCTTCCAAGGAGCAGCTGGTGGATTCAAACTGCCAGCCTTCTGGTTAGCAGCCATAGCTGTTAACCGCTAGACCATCAGGGTTTCTGAGCTGAGGCTAGAATACAGTATTTCTGACTCCCTGAAATTCAGTACTCTTTCAACATACACTACTGCTACATTGTCACCATAGGCTTTGGGTTTTAGCAAAAAACACAAAGGAGTACTGGACAGTACTTTGGACTGGTCTAGTTCTTGATGATGAGTCATTGGTGGTTTAGTGGTAGAATTCTTGCCTTCCATGCAGGAGACCCAGGTTCCATTCTGACCAATGCACCTCCAGTGCAGCTACCACTTGTCTGTCAGTGAGGGCTTGTGTGTCGCTATGATGCTGAACTAGTTTAGCAGAGCTTCTAGACTAAGAGGGACTAGGAAGAAAGGCCTGGCGATCTACTTCTGAAAATCAGCCAGTGAAAACCCTATGGATCAAAAAGGTCTGATCTGCAACTGATCATGAGGACAACAGCTCAGAACTGGGAAGCATTTTGTCTCCTTGTGCATGGGGTCACCATGAGTCAGGGCAGATTCCCCAGCAGCTAACAACCATAGTCTTTGAGGAGGCAGAAAAAAAAAGTTCCACTCCAATCCCCTAGTTTTAAAGGGTAGTGAGAAGCAAAACCATCCACCTCCACCCTCAGCCTGGACACTGTCTACATTAACTTGGCTTTGCTATTATGCTGTCTTCATTTACATTTCTTTATTCTTCTCTGAATGCCCTGCCCAAACAAATGGCCTCATTGTTCATTACAGGAAGTTCCTGAAAGATCCACCAACTCTTCAATGGAAGGCATAAACAGTTTTTCCCCCAAGATTCTTTGATTTCCTTGCCTCAAAATTCTCATTTTTCTCTTTCCACCAATCTTGAACTATTGTGTCAGAATCCTTACCCAACCCTAATCAAGTCCCCACACTAAAAGGCCCACTTCCAAATCTCAGTAAATTGTGATCTTTCCTTCATTTCACCTCTCTCCCAGACACTGCTGTAGCTTTGCAGAGCCACCATTCTCCTTTACCCAGGTAAGCAATAAGCTCTGCTTTGTCTTTGTATTGGCGATTCTGAGGAGCCAGCTTTTGAAAGTAATTTTAGACCTATGGACAGGACATCTTTTCTAAAAGGGCCTCCATGTTTGTAAAGCTCCTACTGCTACCACGCAGCCTTTTCACGGGACAGGGGAGATGGAGGAGCAGGATGCTATTGTATCAGCATTGTCTTCAGGATTTCAGAGGAGGCTGGTTGCAGGAGACTGTTGTTTTGACTTCTGTGGGATGGATGGTTCTTTAAAGGATGGATGATTGTGTCTCAATTTGCCCAGAGTGGCACTGCCAGAGTAAAATGGGATCTCTTATCCTGAAGAATAGACTAAATAAAGCTACAAAGAATGGGAAAAGGGCAAAATAAGTTCTTGTCCCTGTGACAGCCAGTGCCAGAGAATGTATTTTCAGTGTCTTTTTTTTTTCTAACCTGTGAGATCAGGGTTGAGGCAAAAAAGTGACACCATTTTGTAGTCCTTGAGCACTGGTCTCCTAGAGACACAGGAGTCAGATGCAATATTCTGGGTTGGGCTGCCGTTGCCAGTATACTAAGTTATTGCCTGTCGCCAGGATACCTGGTGTATTTTATCACCTTCTGAGGCCAGAGACTTTTTGTCTTGACTGAACAGCAAATCCCATGAGAGCGTTGACAGGCTGTGCAAATTGGGGTAACCTGGGTGAGGTGAGTCTTATTGGTGAAGAGGACTAGCAATGAATTTTTTGACCAAGCTATCAGCTGTTCTGGAATTTGCTACGGAAAACAGCTGCTGGAAAGACCTACTCTAGTGGTGGTTTTCGTTTTATTTTTATTTATTTATTTCGTCCTTTTTTTTTTTTCCTCACCTTGCCGAAGGAACACCTAGGAAGGGGGGGAAATAGGACACAGTGTGAATGAATGAATCTGAATTAGTGCTCCACAGGTGGTGAAGAACTCATCAGCTCCCAAGCTTCATCACCCACCCAGAGGAGGGGACTTTGTGATCTAAGTCAGCGTTTCGCTTCCCTCACTACCACCCAACATAAACACACTGAAAATTAAGACTAGCTGGCTTTGCTTGTCTTTCTCTTCAGACTGCAAATTTAATCACTATCTCTGCAGGTCCCTCTCCCGACACTTTCTATAGCCAAACTCCGAAGACAATTTGGGGATGCCAAACTTCTTAATGGAGCCAAACTTCTTAATGGAGCCAAACTCCACTGCCTCTGTTTCTTCATGTGGAAAATAGTACAGTACCTACCTCATATACGTTCTGCGAAGATGAAAGGATACCACATACTCAAGTACCATAATTCCAAGGCACAAAATGGGTGCTTTAAAAACCATAGGTCCCCCCCGCCCCATCCAGCCACTCGTAAGATTGTGGACGTGTGTTTAGTTTCACGAACTGATTATTTCTGCACTGTAGCTTGAGCGTAATAATACTTTCGCCACAGTGGGGAACTTGTTGTTTGAAGCAAGAACACCTACTCCTGGTAAAATAGATGGAACCTGAAAACATCTTCAACGTGAGTCATCCCAACGCTGGCTGAATCTATCCTGTGGAGATGAGCGTAGCATTAGTCCCACCGGCCATTTTAGAAAGGGGCCGAGCGCACCCACATCTTCCCTGAAGCGTGAGAACAATTCTCTCCAAAGTGTCATCAAGAATAAATCTTAAAACATCTCCTCATCTTACTTGTCCCTTCCCCACTGTGTGACAAACTGTGGCCAGGCAACACAAAATTTTCTTGCCTCCCCCACCCCACCCCAAACAAACCTCTAATATTATTTTTAAAACACATATTTTAAATGGAAGGATTAAAATTCCATCTGAATCAGAAATAAAAGCATACATTTTCACCTCTAAATTCACAGTATCTCAACAGATTTTGATTATTTTGGGTTTAAAAAAAAAGCAACATTTTAAAAATCATCTGGCCTCGGATGTTTGGTGCCAAGCTTGAGCCTTATGGGCTCTGAAACAGTTGCACTAGTAAATCTAGGGTAAACACCGTTTATGATGGAAACAATGACAGTCCCTTTACCATAACACTACCAAGAGGACCCAGCTCCAGAGTGTGAAAACAGCAGGTGGCACGGGAAGGGCTAAGACTCTGTAAGTCTGTGTGTACAGCCGAGGGATGGGAGTGAGAGCACGTGCACAGTGATTCCAATTCATTAAGCCTGCGATGGTATATTTTAAAGAGCAGAAAGATGTTGGGGAAAAAAAAAATTTTTTTTTCCAGTGCCGTAGGAGGAACAGGCTCCACACACCACTGTTTTCTCTTTAGCTGCCTTCTCCTTGATTTTAATTTCCTAAGGATCACATCCCTCCCCTCACTCCTCCCCACCTCCTGCAGTCCTTTGAGAGAATCTAGCAAGTCAGGGGGCTGCTATATTTTTACGTTTGTTCATAAGGGTGAGATGACGAGCATGATTAAGTCCCTCGCTTTCCCCTTCCTCCTCCTCACTTCATTTGACATAGCCCTCCCAATAATAATTTGATCATTATTGAATTGAATCTTCCAATTCCTAACCAAGGTCTTTTCTCACTGCACAGCCCCAGGAAAAGAGAAAAAGGTTTGCTCTCCCGCGTGATTTTTGAACAATCACTGATTAGTCAGCCTTGACAGCTGTTAGAAAATCTTGGTGTAGTTGGAACATGCTTATTGATTAGCTGATACATGGCCTGAGAGTTGGCTGGACTGATTGCTTTATCACTAAAGCCTTCAAGAAGTGTGGATTAGTTAGGCATCGTTGTAAACTCCCATTTATCCAGAACTCAAACCTCCAGAAAGTTCAAAGAGTCAGGATTGCTTCCAGGTGTTGTGCTCCACAGGGTTTTCGAGGCTGTGACCTTTCAGAAACGGATCACCAGGCCTTACTTCCAAGGTGCCTCTGGGTGGGTTTGAACCGCTAACCTTTCGGTTAGTAGTCCAGCTCTTAACCATTTGTGCCGTCTAGGGACTTCAAGTCCCTGTATTTTTTCATCTGTCCCATAAAGGTCACTAAGCTGCACTTAGTATAAAGGAAGCAGTCACCATTTTTAACGCTGAGAGGTGAAACAAATGGGATTTCCCAGTTCATGAGAATATCTCATTAAACACACCCCCCTCATCAATCACGCTCTCCCACCACACAAGAAATCCCTGATCATCCCTATGAATTGAAGTGTTGATATACATAACATGACCTTTGATTTTTAAGCACAAAACTTTCAGTTCTATCTTTGGTTTTTTTTTTTTTTAGGCCGTGGGGAAAACCCGGTGGTCAGCGGTTTGGCCGTCAATTATAGCAAGCCATGCATTGTGTGCTGTCTTTCACTGTGCCAGCAGGCAGTGGAACGGGAGAGGCCTGGGGTGTCCTTGATCCCTTGTTTCCTAATGTCTGTTTCGCACGTGTGCAAGCCCTGGCTAAAGTTAGCAGCCTACTGCTTGTTTGTAAAGTAAGTCAAAAGTCAGGAAAAATAGCTAAACAATTTCTATGAACTGTACTTCCTAAGCTTAAAAAAAAAAAAGTCTTTTGACTATGTTCTTTTATCAGAAGCCAGGCTGTGTCTTCATACTGGTAAAATGATGGCAATAATTTTAGGTCAGTGAAATGGGAATGAGGAAGACCTGCCTTGCCTCTAAGGATCCTGGCATTTGGGGATCGTGATAAATGACTGGAGGTTATTAGATAAGTCCTGCAAAATGGTGCTGGTGGGTTGGAACTGGAAGTTTGTCATTTGCAGAAGGGAGCTGGCTTCCCCAATTGGACCTAATTATGACAGCCATGATAAATAGCCTTCCCATGTTGGCATGTTTATTTCTCAGGAACCTGAACCAGGAAATTGGTTTTATGCATTTGTGTGGGTGGGAAGAATCACAATTTTTATCATTCCTTATAACAAATTTATCACCAGATAATCTAAAGGTAAGATCAAATTGCAAAAGCAGGTGACTTCCCCAGTCTCCTAAGCGTTTGCTGTCTGTTAAGCAAGAGGAATATTAATCAGAAAGCGAGAGGGATGTTTTTCTTCCTTTATATTTAGGATGATCCTTGGCTAGGTAAACCTCTCTCCAGTGGCCAAACCATCATGTTCTTTGCCTTACACTTGACAACTTCATATTTACCAATAGGGATCTTCAGTACAGAGAAGGGAGAAAGGGAGAGGGGGAAAAGCATAATTTTTTAATCAGTTTTTCTCCATTTGATTAAAGAACCATGCTGGTTCATTTCCCAGTACTTTCAAGGCTTTTCAGCTGAGGAAAAAGTAATTTGAATTCCTTGCAGAGCTCTGCTAAATATGGCAACAAGTTGTCTTGCACTCCAGTCCCCTGTGCACAGAGTTCATAGCTTCATATTGATGATGATGATTATAGACATCATTGAATACTTATTAGATATGCCATAGACTGTGTTAATGCATTGGCTCAACAGCCCCATGAGAGAGGTATAATCCCCATTTTAGAGAGTAGAAATCAGGCTAGAGGGAGTTGTTGTTTTTGATAATAAGTATTTTAGTATCATTTGGTTTTTTGTATCATGTACTCGGGTCACTTTGATTTTTTACCCAGAATCAGGAGGTCTGGAGCCTGAGTTTCCTAAGCTCTCACTGCCGTAATTGTAATAGAAGTTGGGCTCAACTTGAATGTTTGACTGTTTTGCAGGATTTGGCCTATTTTTGTCAAAGCTCCAAGGTTATACATACCAAGAATAATATGCCTAGTGAACCTTAGTAACCTAAAGAGTATGTCCTGACATATTTGGGATTTAAATCCCTGTGTCACAAACTTTCTTGAACCAAGATCCAAAAGGAGCCAGAAAGGATAAGATCTGGCACTATACCTGCCCAGTAGTAGAGTGGGGTAGATATGAAGGAGACTGAGATGACAGTAAAGATTTAGACTCCAGTTCAAAGTATGCTATCTCCAAGGTAAAGCAATTTCCGATCGGGAAATTGGAAACTAGAATTATATGGCATTCAAAAAAGAGTGACGTTCCAGCAGGTGGTAAAACATGGAGATGCAGATTCTCGGTGGGCAATTCTTCTGGTCAGTGTTTTAGTCATGTCTCATTTAGTGGCAAGGACCATAAAGCCAGGCAAACTAGCTCAAGTATAAACTGGGGTGGGCGTGATAGTGAATGAATATGAGAAAATTTCACAGAACCTAACTGGACTAATGAGCTTCACAAAGACTGGAGCCAGGATCTGGAAAGCCAGGAATGAGGGCTGTGTCTCTCTTTCTTTTAGACTCTATACAGTCTCTCAATTTGGCTTCTATCAGTTCATATGCTTCATTCCCTTCTCTGCTGACTGGCTTACTCTGCTTTCTCACAGTGACTGCTCTCTCATAACCCAGTTGCCACACTGGTTGCAACTTATGACCTATATAGGCCCCATACTCTCCTTTGATTACTGTTTCCATCTCTTCCTTCAAATAGTCTCAGGAAAGAAACTTTGATTTCTACCTAGCCAACAGATGGACTGGCTCTGAGTCAGGTGTATTTTCCTTGGTCAGTCAACTGTGGCCAATGTTACATGGCCTGTTGACCACTCAGAAAGGCTTTAGGTATGAGCAGATTCTTTAAGAAAGGGGTATGAACAGAGTGGGTGAATTATCATGTGTGCGATATCCATGCAGGTGAGCACTGGTCCTCTGGGTGCAGGGCCTCACTCACAGGATAGGAAGAAGGAAACTGGAAAAGCAAGGCAAGATTCTAGCCCCGGAAAGAAGGACTAGAGGACAACCCTGGTTTGGGGACCAAAGCCCAATGCTAGTCCTATGGATACGTGCAAAATTTGAGAAGTCAGCCTTTGAATATTGGGTAAAGGAATTGCCTTATCAGAGCAACGGGAGTGGGGTGCATGCTGAGAGAAGTAGTGAGTGTCAACTCAGGGAACTACCTAAGGATTCATTGGTCAAAACAAGGATGTCATGTCTCATGTCAGATGTGTCATTAAGGGTGACATATGATATATCACATATGGCTACAGCATCATATTTCAGGAAGTCTGTCAGAGACTACAAGTATACATTACTGACATACACATACACATCTCCCCTCACCAGGAGCAGATCTAGGGTTTGTTAAGTCAGGGATAACAAATATATAGCACAAAAGGGTTGGCAGTTCGAATCCACCAGGCAGTCCTTGGAAAATGTATGGGGCAGTTCTACTCTGTCCTACAGGGTCGCTATGAGTGGGAGTCAACTCTGCGGCAATGGGTTGGGTTTGGTTTTGGTTTGGTTGTTGCTTCTCCCATGCCCATTACGGTAATCACTGATTGACCACAGCACCTGTTCCTGAGTGCCACCACGCAAGCCTTTTCAAAAAGCGTGCCTGTACTTACTACCGGGATCCCTAGTGGCACAGTGGTTAAAGCACTCACCTGCTAACTAAAAAGCGAGTGGTTCAAACCCACCAGCCTCTCTGCTGGAGAAAGATGTGGCAGTTTGCTTCTGTAAAGATTTGCAGCCTTGGAAACCCTATGGGGCAGTTCTACTCTGTCCCACAGGGTCACTATAAGTTGCAATTGACTCGACAGCAGTGGGTTTCATTTGCTTTGGGTGGTTACTACCAATCTATTCGTGTTGGAATGGGAGGAAAATCATTTGTCAATACGGGCTTAAGTACTTCCTATATCACGTTTAGGAAGAGGGTCAGAACTAATCCTATAGGTAGAGAGGTCCATGAATCCAGCTGAGGCATACCAAAGGTGGGGCAAATGAGATGAGCAGGTTAAGCCAGAGAGGAAAAGAACATATGTGTGTTAGGCTGTGTCTCCCTGTGCTCTTTTGACTCTTACCCTTTGCCTCCACCACCACCACAGAAACCTGCATGGCACGTGAGGAACTGAGCACACATTTTGGAATCATCCAGATGTAGAAAGAAATCCAAATTTCACAATTTACAAGCCTCGGGGCCACAGGCAAGTTATTTACATGTTTTGAGCACCAGTTAATTCCTCTGTAAAATGAGAATACTCAGATCCCCCACACAGGATTGTCATGAGGATTCAATTCGATAATATATGTGAAAGCATGGTGCCTGGCCCATGGTAGGTTCTTGATAAATGCTAAACAAGAAAGAAGTGCAAATTAAAATGATTTGAAAACTGTCAGGCACAAGAAAATGTTGGTGACCATCATTCTTCCTGTCTGAATTCTTGTGAGCGTCTAGAAAACAATGGTGAAAGCAGCACAGAGCCTAGAGAAGGCATTAATTATGTCGAGTTGATCTGCTCTAGCTCCAAGTCCACTTCTAAGTCTAAATAAAGGACAGGGGGTTCGAATCCCACCTCAAATTTACAGGTAATGCCTATGATCCCTGGATTTAACTCTGGCCTGGACTGGATAGAGACCCTGCCTTGACTCTGGGATTTTCTGGAAAGAGATGATTTTAGTCTGTCAGGGATCCCCAACTCATCCTGGCGTCATACCCGTAGCAGGCTTCACTAATGGCAGGCAGAGAAAGAAAAGCTGCAGGTCTCAACATTGCCTCCACAGGAAGCAACAAAAATCAGGTCCAATTCCACATTTCTGCTTCAAGTAGGTGGCACCCAGAGGCTCACTGTTATACAATCACTCCTGTACCTTGAATATAGAACTTGTACCTTGTACCTTGAACATAAAATTGTGCTTTCCCACACATGCTCCTCAGGTCGCTTACAGGAGCACAAGGTCAAAACTCTGTTTTTCCCAAAGATACCTGGCAACTCTTATTTTGATGAGTCCAAGAGAGAAAATAAAGAGCCTCCTAGCATGTAGCCATAATAATTGGGAATCTTTCAATGCCCTCAGAGGCTAATGGAACAGGATAGCCTGTTTGTATCAAAGATCATCACATTAGTCAAAGCCTCTAGCTTTTTGCAATGCAGTTCAAGGTTTTCTTTATCTGATGAGGCCCATCCTGCATGCCAAACAACCCTGGATTTTTCGTGATATTGAAGGAGAGTCAAAAAAATCCTAAAAGAGCCAATTATATAAATTAATTCATATTTGGCTTTGGGATATATGACAGCAACTTATTTTTTTTTCTTTATAGTTTTACCTTCTGAGATTTTCCTTGGATTAATGATAAAATTAGTACTGTTGCTAATGAGAAGTATGGGGTTATGACACACAGAATATTGGATTGGGGGCATTCTAAATTGGCAACAGCTAATCTTTTTTTTTAATCCATGTTATCAGGAGGGACCAATCCCTGGAGAAGGACATCATGCTTGCTAAAGTAGAAAAAAAGTAGAGGGTCAGCAAAAAAAGACGAAGACCCTCAAGGGATGGATTGACACAGTGGCTGCAACAATTGGCTCAAACTGTGAGGTTGGTGGAGGATTGGGCAGTGTTTCCTTCTGTTGTACATAGGGTGGCTATGAGTTGGAACCAACTCGATGGCACCTAACAGAGTGAGCAGTACACATGGAAGCAGTTGAAAGGAGACGTTATGCACAAGAGGATGTGTGAAAGATGATAACCAAGCCTTTTGCCTTCTGCAAATACTCTCCTATCCCTAATCTTGGAGTTCTCAAAAAGATTCTTCATTTACATCCTATTTATCTTCCAGAAGGATTCTTGTTCCCTTTTGCCCTTTTTCTGGCACTGTTTTTTCTGGGACCAGGGAGCATTTGCTAAAGCTCTCTGCTCTTTCCTTTGCTTCCTGAAAGCTTCTCTCTGCTTTACTCCATCCTCTTAAAAGCCCAGCCCAACTGGCCCTTCCAAGTGAGACAAATGACCTCTGAAAATGTGCTGTGCTTCGTTGAGAGAGTTACTGAATAATATAGGACACAGAAGACCTGAAGCCAAAAAATTTTGCTAAGCTTCATACAGTGGCAGCCAGAGAAAAAGCTTCTTCGTAGAGACTCCTGTACAGAGCAAATTTCAGTCCCTTTCTCATCCTAATCTACAATTCCTTCCAAAGCCACCCACCATGCCCCCAAGCCCCTCCCTTACACTACCCAGATCAAAGCATAACACTTGATCTTACCCAGGTCATTGTTTCTCACCCCAGGAGCTACTTCAACTAAGTACAATTCAACTTTACTAAATGCCTGCCTTAAAGCATAGTTTAAATGAGGTTTTTTGTTTTTATCTCTGCACCATGTCCCAGCTCCCTAGCCCCTTTCTCTTCCCAAAGCTTAAGGACTACAGGGTTTCTCTCTCACTCTGGAAAATCTAATAGCCTAATAAAAGGCCCGTTCTTCCTACATGGAGTTGTGCGTAAAGGGGACAGTTCTATAATACATGTCCTTGATGGTAGGGATAGGCCCCCCCGCCTTTGACCACCTGTTGGGCAATTCCTCACCCAGCCCTGCATGGCAATGTTAAGTTAGAAAGAGTTGGGGTTTTCTCTTTTAGAAGCCACCTCCATTACACTCCATGGATCAGACACAGGAATTTTTCATGGCTCATACATTATCTGTAGCTCATCATTAGCTGATTAAGAAGATTTGAAAATCCTATTCATGCTCTAGCAGAATTTATTGGAGCTCAGGACTGGGAGGTACAAGCAGTGCAGGAGTCCTCAGTGCCAATCTGGGCAGGGAGTCAGGAGGAAATTGTGTAGGGTTCCTTTTCATTGCCCCTTTCCTCATTCTCCTCTGACTTTCCTCAGGCCACTGCCTGCTTCTTGGCTCTTTTTTCCCTTGCACAGATGTCAGGCCTCCTGCAGTGCTGTCCTTGTGCCCTTGGTTGCCTCTCCTCTTCTTCCATACTGCTGCTCAGCATCGTTTCCCTGCTACTTTCATAGGTCAGGACAGCTCAGACATCAGACCCGTGCAGGCTGGGATCACAGGTCAACTCTTGGGAAATATGTTCACTGCCTCACAGATGATCACTGTCCCCCAAATTCACACTTGGCCTTTCACTGTTCTTACATCTGTATAAGGGTGCCTGTACATTTGTATGCTTGAGTCTGTCCGATCTCCCCAACTGGAAGGAGCATAGTACAGTGACATGGTATCATACAGTAGATGAGAACGTGGGCTTTGGAGTCAGACAGGCATGGATTTGCATACTGGTTCTACAACTTTCTAGCCATGTAACTGTGAGTTAAGTTTTAAAAATGCAGAAAATCATACTACATGCCTCATAGAATTTTTTCAGTGATTAAATGAGATAATACATACACAGTGTAAGGAATCTGGAATAGTACCACATCTACAGTAAGCTCTCAGCCCATGATAGCTGGACTAAGCTATTCAAGGGTAAGAACCTCGTTTATCATAAGCAAGTTCTTTTTTTCCCCAAGCCAAATTCCGTATGTCCTGTAACAAAGAATAGCCATGTTAGACCCCAGAATATTGAACTGGAAGGAGCTTTGGAAATCACGCTGTCTCATCAACTCGTTTTCTTCTTAGGAACCTGAGGCTCAGAAAAGGAAACAGACATGCCTTCGGTCATTTTGGGAGGTTGTGGCAAATCCAGAGTTAAAACCCGGGACTCATTATTTCCCTCTTTCTCTTATTCCAGATTGCTTCAGTGATACAATTTTAAGAACAGCTTTTCTGCTTTAGCTTTCCCAATATCGTCTGGTGGGAAAAGTGAGTTAGCAAGCTCTAGGCTACAGAAACCCAGAAGAAGCACAGTTGTTGTTCGGTGCCTTCGAGTTGATTCCAACTTATAGTGACCCCATGTGACAAAACAGAACTGCCCCCTAGGGCTTTGTAGGCTGTAACGTTTACAGGAGCAGATTGCCAGGTCTGTCACCTGCAGAGTTGCTGGGTGGGTTTGAACCGCCAACCTTTCAGTTAGCAACCGAATGTTTAACCATTGTACAATCAGGGCTCTTTAAGAAGCACAAAAATAAGACAAAACCAGATCCGTTGCCGTCAAGTCAATTCCGACTCTTAGCGACCCTATAGGACAGACTAGAATTGCCCCCACAGGGTTTCCAAGGAGCACCTGGTGGATTCGAACTGCCGACCTTTCGGTTAGCAGCTGTAACTCTTAACTACTACGCCACCAAGGTTTCCAAGAAGCACAGAGGGGAATGCAAAAGAAAAGAAACCTACCAAATGTTCTTCATATTAGAGTTTGCACTCTAATTGGAGAAAAAACTCATCCATACAGGAGCACAGCACACACCATCACAAACATATGCACATGCAACATAAGAACAGTGACAGAACATCAGAAATAGTAGCCCAATGTTGTAGTGTGCACTGAGTTCATGAGGGCTGAGTGGACCAACTGTAAAGAAAACTTCAGGGCCCATAAGGTTTAGGAAGGGATGACTACCTGCAAGGAGTGAAGACCGTACTTTTGCTTTAGTTCTGCTAAGATATTTCCCCAAACATTTAAGAACAATCCAAGCCACAGAGGACGCCGCCCCTTCTATCTCACCAGAATCTGTTTGAGCCCCATAGGGACCCACTTACAAGGAAGACCAAACATGTACCTGTCTAAATGTCAGTTTCTATGTTCTCCAAAGACAAGCGTTTCATATCTGTTCAGCTTCCATGCAGCTTCCCAAGTCATCATCCCACATTTTCCCCTAAAGCCCTTACCCGCAGAAGGCTTTGACAGAAGCCATCTTGTTAAAGAGCACTTTAGCTGCCAAAAATACCACACTAACTGCCCCGGCCGACTTCGCACTCCTGGGGATGATCCCCCTCCTCCTGGCTTTCCCATAGTGAGGTGTCAGGCTGACCCCTGCCTCAGCAGGCTTCATGGAGAACAAACAGCAGATTTCAGTAATGGATCAGTACCTCTCAGCATATCCGATCTATAATGAAAATGAATTACAGTGTTTTCGTTCACTCAGAATAACCAAGTATGGATTAGACTTTGATTCTGACTCTACAGATGCACAAATCCTATTGTCCAAGGCCTCAGCAGGACCCTGTAATGTTTCAGGTCTGGATGTGCAAAAAGGAGCTGTGCATAGATTAGCCAAACGTCCATTTATTCACTGACACAGCAGGATTCAAATAATGGATCTTCAAAAACAATTATGTCCTAGTTCAGTCTCCTTCCCAGGCACGTACTTCTATTTGCAGACACTAGAGAAGTCTTCTCAGCAAGTCAGAGCTGCAAAGCTGGGAAAGTTGCTGTGCAAGTACCCTGTATCCCTCGTTAGTCCCCTGCTACGTGCCTCAGGAGTCCCTGGGTGGCACGAATGGTTAAGCGCTGAGTTACTAACTACGGCAGTTTGAGTCCACTCAGAGGCGCCTCAAAAATAAGGCCTGGTCATCTACTTCTGGAAGGTCACAGCCATTGAAAACTCTATGGAACACAGTTCTACTCCGAC
Organism: Loxodonta africana; assembly: GCF_030014295.1. Lineage (NCBI taxonomy): Eukaryota > Metazoa > Chordata > Mammalia > Proboscidea > Elephantidae > Loxodonta > Loxodonta africana. Next base: position 150,426,238 of record NC_087369.1, read on the forward strand.
ACACATGAGTTCACCAGGAGTCAGAACTGACTCGACAGCAACTGGTTCGGTTTGGGTTTTTACCAGGTCATAGTAGTCAGGGTACTTCCGCTGTCCCGCTGAGGTGCCCCCCTCAAACACCAGGCAATACCTTGAACCCAGTGCTCTCCCAGAATCAGCCCTTCTGTGAGCTCATCCCACAGCCTACTATACTACCCTTTACTATTTAATATAATTCAACGTGTATTGAGCATCTACTACAGGGAAGCTCAGAGAAGCCCTGGTGGCACAAACAGTTAAGTGCTTGGCTACTAACCAAAAAGTTGGTGGTATGAACCCACCCAGCAGCTCCGCGGGAGAAATGCCTGTCACTCTGCTTCCATAAAGATGACAGCCTAGGAAACCCTATGGGGCAGTTCTACTCTGTCACATGGGGTCACTATGAGTTGGAATTGACTTGATGGCACACAACAACAACATGAGGAAGCTTAGATATTGTCTATTACTTGTCCCCACCCTTGACCCTGTCCCCCAGTGAGGAAGCATGTTTTTGAATCCAAGGCAAGCTATAGCAACTAGAAAGTCAGGGGACCACTACCTGGAAGAAGTGAAGACTGTAAAGGCTTTGCAAACTATTATTTGAAAAAGTTCAGACTTTATCATCCAGGCAATGGGTATCTATTGGGAGTTTTTAATATAGGAAAATAACTGTTAGATTTAGAAAAATCACATCGGAGATGGGGGGATGACAAGGGTGACTCAGTATTATTGCAGAGTTTAGTCAACAAGCAAAACCAGGGTTCCTGGAGAAGTAGAGTCCATGTTCAAATATGAGCCAAATCAAAGGCCAAGGCCATGGACTGGAAGAGGTAGAAACGATCACAGAATCAAGACAAAAAGATGTCACTGACTTAAAGGGAGTTTCCCTGGCTCTGCTTTCTAGTGAGGGCACTTCAAGCAAAGAGTTCAACACTTTGGGCGTGGCGAGGTTAGACACCCTGAGTGAGCTGATGAGGGCTTTCTTCAAACCATGAGGTGAAAAAATGGGGAAAGGAACTTAAAAGAAAATATATATGGGAAAGCTTGAAGCAGTTTGACAGACAGGAAAGTATTTGAGAACGCCTGCATGCACATAAACATCCCAACCACTCTCCCTGCCTCAGTAGACAAAGAGGCACCTCGGTGGTGCTGTCCAGTAGGCTGTGCCTGGAAAGATGACTTCAGATTCTAGAAATGCCATGTCTGTCATTTTTTCCCCATTATTCTTTCTTCTTAAAAAAAGCAACAGAGGGCAACAGGCCGGAGTAAGGCTCATCATAAAGAAATCTGTTATCTACCTACCTCAGCCAATAAGGGACATCTGAAACCACTCAAGTTTCACCATTATGTCTTGTGGTGTATTCTGGAGGCTAGAGTTGTATTCACACAGCTTAGCAATAATCTCCTGTTAACATCTTTCTGTGGGAGAAGTGCCAGAGCCAGCCATGAATGTAAGCAGTTTATGTAGCTGTCCATATGTTGTCACTAATTCAGTCCTTCCAAGGTACCAGTTACTGTGCTAGGTACTTGGCATATATTTTCTCACTCAATCCCCACAGCAACTTTCCCAGGTTGGTATTATTGCTCAGGCTTAAATGGTAGAAGGATAGGCCAGAGTCCAGGCTGACTCACTGGGTCAGAGAAGACATGATATCTACACATGGGAACAAGGTCAAGGTTGTTTATTCTACAATCAAGCATATAGTTGTTCTCAGAGAGAATATTAAATCTGAAGTAGGTCCACAATTTAGACACCAATTCATACAGGAAGGAAAAGAGCACCCAAGTCACATAAGAAAGAAGTTAAAACTTATTTAAAGATCCACATGTGTCTCCACGCTAGCAATCAGTGGAAGTATAAGAAGCGATGAATCAGTAAAGACCCAAGAAGTGAATCCGGCAGCCTGGGTCAGAGATTAGAGGCAAATGGGCTTGGAAGAGAAACAGCTGGAGAGACCTGGATCCAGCCAGTTACTAAGCTTGATGTGATCCTGAAAGAGAGACTGTCTTTGATGTTCGTTTCAGATTCACATCTCACATACACACAAAACATATGTATGGAAGACAAAATTGCAGAGTGGTTTAGCACAAGGGCTCTGGAATCAGATGGTCTGGGTTTCAGTTCAGGCTACAATGCATCCTTGCTCTGTGACCTTAGGCAAGTCACTTAACATCCCTGTGCCTTGTTTTCCTTATCTGTAAAGTGAGGACAATAATTGTACCTTTCTCATGGGGTTTTAATGAGGGTTAAATGACTTAACTATGTTAACCTCTTACAAAAGTTCACAGTACAGAGCAAGCATTGAACGTTAGCTATTATTACACAAAAGTATATAAAATATGTAGATTAAAATAAACAACATATAGTAAAAAAAAAAAAAATTGCCTTCATGGCGACCTCATGTGTTACAGAGTACAACTGCTCCATAGGGTTTTCTTGGCTGTAATTATTTTTACAAAAGCAGATGGTCAGGGCTTTCTTCAGTGGCCCTGTTGGGTGGGTTCAAACCACTAACCTTTAGGTCAGCAGTCTGGCGCAAACTGTTTGTGCCACCCATGGATGTTACATATATAGTAAAGCCTCGGTATTCTCAAAGAATATTTCCAGAGACTTTTACACATTCCAAATTTGTGAACATTATGTATTTTTTCTTATAAAATGTTACAAAGTAAAATTGAAAAAAATAGAAGTGACTGTTGCAGACATTTTATGATTGTAAAACAATCGTTAATAAAGCTCTGAAAATAAACCTGGCCACTAAAATGAACTCTACACTACATATTGCATTACCTTATAATTCTGTGGCATTACATGACAATTTACTTGAACCTGCAAATCTGAGCCAACGTTGAAGAGGAAGATCAGCTCATACGGTCATCTGGGATTCTTGTAAATTGTGTATTCTACAAAGAAAAATACTTCTAAATATTCTTGTACCAGCTCTGATTTAAAATGGATTCTGGCTACCAGGCCATAATATAGCCTTTACAAACTTCCCACTAAAGTATCTGCAGAAGAAAGGAAAAAAAAAAAAAAAAAAGCCAAAACCTTATTTCTCTATCTATTGCTAAAATGGAAACCCTGGTGGTGTAGTGGTTAAGTGCTACAGCTGTTAACCAAAAGGTCGGCAGTTCATCCCACTTTGAAGTGTGGCGTCTGGGGTCTTAAAAGCTAACAAGCAGCCATCTAAGATGCATCAATTGGTCTCAACCCACCTGGATCAAAGGAGAATGAAGAACACCAAGGACACAAGGCAATTATGAGCCCAAGAGACAGAAAGGGCTACATGAACTAAAGACTACATCATCCTGAGACCAGAAGAACCAGATGGTGTCCAGCCATAACCGATGACTGCCCTGACAGGGAGCACAACAGAGAACCCCTGAGGGAGCAGGAGAACAGTGGGATGCAGACCCCAAATTCTCATAAAAAGACCAGACTTAATGGTCTGACTGAGACTAGAAGAATCCCGGCGGTCAGGGTTCCCAAACCTTCTGTTGGCCCAGGACAGGAACCATCCCTGAAGCCAACTCATCAGACGTGGATTGGACTGGACAATGGGTTGGAGAGAGATGCTGATGAGGATTGAGCTACTTGCATCAGGTGGACACTTGAGACTATGTTGGCATCTCCTGTCTGGAGGGGGGATGGGAGGGTAGAGGGGGTTAGAAACTGGCAAAATTGTCACGAAAGGAGAGACCGGAAGGAGGGAGCCGGCTGACTCATTAGGGTGAGAGTAAGTGGGAGTATATAGTAAGGTGTATATGTTTATATGTGAGAGACTGACTTGATTTGTAAACTTTCACTTAAAGCACAATAAAAATTATTTAAAAAAAAAAAAGGTCAGCAGTTCAAATCTTCCAGGCACTCCTTGGAAACTCTACAGGGCAGTCTACTCTGTCCTATAGGGTCACTATGAGTCGGAATCAACTCAATGGCAGTGGGTTTTTGGTTTTCATTGCCAAAATATATTGGAAGAATTTGAACTAGTATCAGTGGACAAGATAGAAATGCAAATATTAGACCATCTGTGCTATTCCAATGGAAATAGATATCTCATTTGAAATTAGAGAGCAAAACACATTTCCTTCCCTAGTAGTCTGTCTCTTGACTCAGTAAACCAAGGGCTGACCACCTCCTACATACACATCTCTTTTGGGAGCAGAGTGCTGTTCTCTCCATCTGTCCACCATTACTATTTTTCTGCCTATATCCAGAGACTTCAATTCCCAGAAAACAATTGGTCAGTCCCCACAAATAAAATGTTATAGGCAAACATGAAAACAAGACAAGAGAAAAATGATAGATACAGAGAACAGAGACTAGAAATCCAACCTAAGAATTATAGAGGTTACTGAGGAAGATATCAGAAGCAATAATCAAAAACATGATTGAAGAAATCTTTTCTGGTTAAAAAAAAAAAAGGTGATGAAAAGAGACCTGCACTTAGGTATATCCTGACAAAAAACAATTTGTATTAGGAGAATGAGGAAAAAAATCCTACAAGCATCCGTGGAGAAGAATAAAACAGGTTATCCATAAAGCTACAAAATTTAAGTTAGCTTCAAACATCTGACACACACTATATTCAAAACAGAACTTTAAGGGGAAATATTGTGAACTAAGATGGTGCAGTGGTTAAGAGCTGTGGCGAGCTATGGCTGCTAACCAAAATGTCAGCAGTTGGAATCCACCAGGCGCTCCTAGGAAACCCTATGGAGCAGTTCTACTCCATCCTATCGGGTGGCTATGAGTCGGAATTGACTCAACTTCAACAGGTTTGGGTTTTTTTGGCTTAAGAATTACATACTGAGCCAAACTGCCTTTCGCGTGTAAAGGAAGAGACAGTCTCAGGTATTCAAAGGCTCATAAAGATCACAGGAAAGTAAATGAAACCAAACCCTTTGCCGTCTAGTCAATTCCGACTCCAAAGGCTCAATTGTACTGTCATGTACAATTCTTTAAAATAAATACTTGGACATATAAGACCACTGCCCAAACTATGAATGGAAATTCAGGTTTCAGAAACAGAGAAGTGATAACATGTCTTTGGTACCATAATAAACGACCTCAGGGCCTAGTACTAACACTAGCAACGTACTAAGATGTGGTAGAAAGAACATAGAACAGTCTGGAAAAAGACCTGTGTTGGAGTTCCAAATACATCATTATATTATTTGGTTCCAAGGAATAGTTATCCAGCTCAAACTACATTTATATTCAGATTAAACTAGTTTAAGCTAGTTTGAACTGGATTACTATCCCTGCAACCTCTCTAAGCCTTGGTTCCCCCCACCCTTTTATAAAACAAGGATAACAGCAGCAACAACAATAGTATCTATATCATAGGTTTGTTGTTGTTATGTGCCGTTGAGTCGATTTTGACTCATAGTGACCCCAGATGACAGAATAAAACTGCCGCATAGCGTTTCCTAGGCTGTAATCTTTATGGGAGCAGATCACCAGGTCTTTTCTCCCTTGGAGAGGCTGGTGGGTTCGAACTGCTGACCTTTCAGTTACCAGTCGAGAGGGATTTGTAAAACAACACAATTTTAGAAAATTATTATTCAGGTAGGGTGCTTACTTCCAAATTCTCCAGCAAAAGCTACACCAGAATTTGTACTGTATTCTCTTGGAATGGTCTTATTCATGTCATTTGGCTCCTTCCTTCTCCACAATTCTTAGTTGAAACAGAATGGCATGTAAGACAACAAAAAGTACTCTTTATATCCTTTAAACTAAAAAGACCTAGATTTATCCAATGTACCTCACTGTTCTACAGAAAGCAAAACTGTTTGCCTGATTTACAAGATCCTTCAAAAGCAAACCACCTTTGAAATCTAGTCTTATTTCTGACTTCTCTTCATCTGGCTTTTATTCCTTCTTCCTAGGTCATGCTAATATCTGGCTTAGAATATATGTTAATGCAATTTTCCTGGCCTAGACTGCCTGACCCCTTCCCTGTTCATAAGTCATACCCTAACTCCACCTATAAATTCTACCTCAGCTATGATGAATTTCCTGATTTTACAAAATTCCATTTAAAACTGTCAATCTAAACCACACAATCACATTATAGTATAGTCATACTCTCAAATTGATTATATTACACAATTTTTACTACACCATTCACTGTTTTACGAGTATTTGTATTGCATCCCCAAATAAAGTGTAATTTCTTTGGTAAGAAAAACACACTGTTCATGAAGAGTTGTTAATGATATGGGAAAAAGCTTATTATTTGGTGTGGAATAAGAAAAGTAGGATAAAAAATTGTATATGCAGTGTGATCTCAACTACATAAAAATGGATAGAAGAACAGAAGCAAATATGCTGAAATAATGACAGCGTTTTCCTCTAGGTGGTGGAGTTATAGGTGATGGCTGCTTTCTACCTTAAACTTGCCTATTTTAATTTTCTCATACAGGTATGTACTTTTATACTCATGAAAAATATTTAGTGGAACCCACATATTTTAATTCTTCAACCATATTTTACTCATGGTGGGGATCTATTCAAGCAGTCACGTTAGTGTTTTCTCTGTTGCATCACAGACATGTTTGAACAGTTCCCTGGCTTTCTCTCAAATCACATTTCCATTGAGAAGCATGTTTCCCATGTTTATCTTCAAACCTCAAATTAACCACCTAGATTGGTTAGGATGCTTTTGATCGCTGGTGAGAAATAAACCTGAATCAAAGTGTCTTGACAAAATAGGGTATCAACTGGCTCATCGAACAGAAACATCCCAAGTATGGCTGACTTCAGACACAGTTTGACCCAGAAATTCAAGATACCATTGGGACTCTAGATCTGTTGTCATGCAAGTCGCTCACTCGGTCCTCCTCTGCTGTCAAACTTTGTCCTCAAACGATCTCTCCTTATGGTGTCAAAAATAACTGTAATAATCCTAAACCATGTGTTTTCACAGTACTAAACCCAGTGAAGAAGAGAGCGTCTTTGTCTTAGCATTCTCAGCAAACATCCTGAGGTTCATTATGAATGGACTGGATTTTATCATGTGTACACACATGACACAATTATTAAGTGAATGCCATACACGGATTGGCTGAGGCCAATCTAGACTCACCTAAAGCTGGATGTAGAATCAATTCCACGTAAATTGCATGGCTGAGAACATGGGAGAGCTGAGGAAAATGTAATTTCTAAAAGAAATTCAGAGAACCGTTGTATGAAAGAGGAGGGAATAGATGCTGGATAGCAAAACCAGGCATCTGATAGGCTTTTTTTTTTTTTAAAGCATTCAATAGGAAAACCTGGTGGCTTAGTGGCTAAGAGCTAACCAAAGGGTTGGCAGTTCGAATCTGCCAGGCACTCCTTGGAAACTATGGAGCAGTTCTACTCTGTCCTATAAGGTTGCCATGAGTCAGAATTGACTCGACGGCAATGCGTATATGGGTAGCATTCAATAATTTTTATGTATCTCTCGATGAACATTTGTTACACTGTTTGGAACACTTTGTTGAAACAATTTTAGGAGTGAAATCTTATTAGTTCCACATAGAGCATATACAGTAGATTATTCACATCATAGATTGAGCTATCAGAGAATCCGATGCTTTATTCTTTAATTTACCAACAAATTCTCTTACCCAACTAAGAACCACCAATTTCTTCATCTTCTTCCTCCTTTTCCCCATATATCTGTAACACTAGCTGTATTTTTTTTTCACTTAAAACAATGCTATTCTTTATGGAAGCTAATTAATACTGTATAAAAAAAATTTTTTTTTATGGTAACTATCAGCACTGGGCTCTGTATGTTATGGTAACTATGTCATTCATTAGTTAAGAACTCACATACACTTGCCTTATTGTACCTGTGATTTAAATATTTGCCCCAGCAAAACAAAAAAGATCACTAAAAGTAATGACTTTTAGGATGACTTACAAATAATTATGAATAATATTCAAAATTGCAAATATTTTAATCACCTATATTATGTCAGAGCCCTGGTGGTACAGTGGTTAAGAGCCATGGCTGCTAATCAAAAAGGTTGGAAGCTTGAATCCACCATCCACTCTGTGGAAACCCTATGGGGCAGTTCTACTCTGTCCTATAGGGTCACTATGAGTCAGAATCGATTTGACAGTAATTGGTTTGGTTTTTGGTTTTTTTAATAGTACATTAGATTAAGTCATATGAAATTGCTAGTATTTGACCATTTTTGACCTATCACAAAGGCAATTTCATATGGCTCAACATAAAATACATACATATATATAGTACACAGATCAATACATGCACACTGGTAATTAGAGGTACAGTAATAGAGCATGTTGTTGTTAGGCACCATCAAGTTGGTTCCAACTCATAGCAACCCCATGTACAACAGGACAAAACACTGCCTGGTCCTGGTCCATCTTCACAATCATTGTTATGCTTGAGCCCATTGTTGCAGCCACGGTGTCAATCCATCTCATTGAAGGTCTTCCTCTTTTTTGCTGACCCTGTACTTTACCAAGCATGATGTCCTTCTCCAGGGACTGGTTCCTCCTGATAACATGTCCAAAGTATGTAAGATGAGGTCTCGCCATCCTTGTTTCTAAGGAACATTCTGGCTGTACTTCTTCCAAAACAGATATGTTTGTTGAATAATATAGTATAGAAAATTTAAACACCAATTTTGTCATTTGATCATTTTTATATTTTATGCCATAACTGATGGAACAGGCAAGAAGAGTACACATTCGTGGATGTACAGATGAAATGATACAGTGCAATCCCTTTCAAAAAAATGCACTGATTGGAGCAAGGGTAGGGGTTTGGGAACCATGGTTTAAGGGGATTTCTAAGTCAATTGGCAAAATAATTCTATTATGAACACATTCTGCATCCCACTTTGAAATGTGGCATCTGGGGTCTTAAATGCTAACAAGCGGCCATCTAAGATGCATCAATTGGTCTCAACCCACCTGGAGCAAAGGAGAATGAAGAACACCAAGGTCACACGACAACTAAGAGCCCAAGAGACAGAAAGGGCCACATGAACCAGAGACCTACATCATCCTGAGACCAGAAGAACTAGTTGGTGCCCGGCCACAATCGATGACTGCCCTGACAGGGAGCACAATAGAGAACCCCTGAGGGAGCAGGAGAGCAGTGGGATGCAGACCCCAAATTCTCATAAAAAGACCATACTTAATGGTCTGACTGAGACTAGAGGAATCCCGGCGGTCATGGTCCCCAAACCTTCTGTTGGCACAGGACAGGAACCATCCCCGAAGACAACTCATCGGACATGAAAGGGACTGGACAGTGGGTAGGAGAGAGATGCTGATGAAGAGTGAGCTAATTATATCAGGTGGACACTTGAGACTGTGTTGGCATCTCCTGTCTGGAGGGGGGATGGGAGGATAGAGAGAGTTGGAAGCTGGCAAAATTGTCACGAAAGGAGAGACTGGAAGGGCTGACTCATTAGGGGGAGAGCAAGTGGGAGTACGGAGTAAGATGTGTATAAACTTATATGTGACAGACTGACTTGATTTGTAAACGTTCACTTGAAGCTCAATAAAAGTAAAAAAAAAAAGGCGCTGATTATCAAACTTTCCTGTTTTTCTACTTGATCTTATCTTCCTCTAAATTCAAATCTGCCAAAGCACTTCCTGTGGTTCTTTTCAATACACTCACTGAGTGACCCAAAATAACCTCCACTAACACCCTCAATTTCCTTCCTTGTCAAAGCAGATAGGCAGTCAGCAGCTGATGACTGGGTGACTCTATGACCCCAACAACAAAATGACAAATCTAGTTTTCTGAGAATGGGCAAGCTGACACAAAGGAATCATTCACAACTGTCCACTGGAAACAAACAGAAACCACCAATACATATCCCAAAGCTGTTCAGTTACTAATGATCTAAACAGAATCTGACCTGAATGAGAAAGCCATATCTCACTATGTATTTTTTTTAATAACTTTTATTAAGCTTCAAGTGAACGTTTACAAATCCAATCAGTCTGTCACATATAAGTTTACATACATCTCACTCCCTACTCCCACTTGCTCTCCCCCTCTTGAGTCAGCCCTTTCAGTCTCTCCTTTCTTGACAATTTTGCCGGCTTCCCTCTCTCTCTATCCTCCCATCCCCCCTCCAGACAAGACTTGCCAACACAATCTCAAGTGTCCACCTGATATAATTAGCTCACTCTTCATCAGCGTCTCTCTCCCACCCGCTGACCAGTCCCTTTCATGTCTGATGAGTTGTCTTCGGGGATGGTTCCTGTCCTGGGCCAACAGAAGGTCTGGGGACCATGGCCGCCGGGATTCCTCTAGTCTCAGTCAGACCATTAAGTTTGGTCTTTTTATGAGAATTTGGGGTCTGTATCCCACTGATCTCCTGCTCCCTCAGGGGTCCTCTGCTGTGCTCCCTGTCAGGGCAGTCATCGATTGTGGCCGGGCACCAACTAGTTCTTCTGGTCTCAGGATGATGTAGGTCTCTGGTTCACGTGGCCCTTTCTGTCTCTTGGGCTCTTAGTTGTTGTGTGGCCTTGGTGTTCTTCATTTTCCTTTGCTCCAGGTGGGTTGAGACCAATTGATGCATCTTAGATGGCCGCTTGTTAGCATTTAAGACCCCAGACGCCACATTTCAAAGTGGGATGCAGAATGTTTTCATAATAGAATTATTTTGCCAATTGACTTAGAAGTCCCCGCAAACCATGTTCCCCAGACCCCCGCCCTTGCTCCACTGACCTTTGAAGCATTCATTTTATCGTGGAAACTTCTCTGCTTTTGGTCCAGTCCAATTGAGCTGACCTTCCATGTATTCAGTGTTGTCTTTCCCTTCATCTAAAGCAGTTCTTATCTACTGATTAATCAATAAAAAAACCCTCTCCCACCCTCCCTCCCTCCCCCCCTCGTAACCACAAAAGTATGTGCTCTTCTCAGGTTTACTATTTCTCAAGATCCTATAATAGTGGTCTTATACAATATTTGTCCTTTTGCCTCTGACTAATTTCGCTCAGCATAATGCCTTCCAGGTTCCTCCATGTTATGAAATGTTTCAGAGATTCGTCACTGTTCTTTATCGATGCGTAGTATTCCATTGTGTGAATATACCACAATTTATTTACCCATTCATCCGTTGATGGACACCTTGGTTGCTTCCAACTTTTTGCTATTGTAAACAGAGCTGCAATAAACATGGGTGTGCATATATCTGTTTGTATGAAGGCTCTTGTATCTCTAGGGTATATTCCGAGGAGTGGGATTTCTGGGTTGTATGGTAGTTCTATTTCTAACTTTTTAAGATAACGCCAGATAGATTTCCAAAGTGGTTGTACCATTTTACATTCCCACCAGCAGTGTATGAGAGTTCCAATCTCTCCGCAGCCTCTCCAACATTTATTATTTTGTGTTTTTTGGATTAATGCCAGCCTTGCTGGTGTGAGATGGAATCTCATCGTAGTTTTAATTTGCATTTCTCTAATGGCTAATGATCGAGAGCATTTTCTCATGTATCTGTTGGCTGCCTGAATATCTTCTTTAGTGAAATGTGTGTTCATATCCTTTGCCCACTTCTTGATTGGGTTGTTTGTCTTTTTGTGGTTGAGTTTTGACAGAATCATGTAGATTTTAGAGATCAGGCGCTGGTCGGAGATGTCATAGCTGAAAATTCTTTCCCAATCTGTAGGTGGTCTTTTTACTCTTTTGGAGAAGTCTTTAGATGAGCATAGGTGTTTGATTTTTAGGAGCTCCCAGTTATCGGGTTTCTCTTCATCATTTTTGGTAATATTTTGTATTCTGTTTATACCTTGTATTAGGGCTCCTAGGGTTGTCCCAATTTTTTCTTCCATGATCTTTATTGTTTTAGTCTTTATGTTTAGGTCTTTTATCCACTTGGAGTTACTTTTTGTGCATGGTGTGAGGTATGGGTCCTGTTTCATTTTTTTGCAAATGGATATCCAGTTATGCCAGCACCATTTGTTAAAAAGACTATCATTTCCCCAATTAATTGACACTGGTCCTTTGTCAAATATCAGCTGCTCATACGTGGATGGATCTATGTCTGGGTTCTCAATTCTGTTCCACTGGTCTATGTGCCTGTTGTTGTACCAGTACCAGGCTGTTTTGACTACTGTGGCTGTGTAATAGGTTCTGAAGTCAGGTAAAGTGAGGCCTCTCACTTTCTTCTTCTTTTTCAGTAGTGCTTTGCTTATCCGGGGCTTCTTTCCCTTCCATATGAAATTGGTGATTTGTTTCTCTATCCCCTTAAAATATGACATTGGAATTTGGATCGGAAGTGCGTTAAATGTATAGATGGCTTTTGGTAGAATAGACATTTTTACTATGTTAAGTCTTCCTAACCATGAGCAAGGTATGTTTTTCCACTTAAATATGTCCTTTTGAATTTCTTGTAGTAGAGCTTTGTAGTTTTCTTTGTATAGGTCTTTTACATCCTTGGTAAGATTTATTCCTAAGTATCTTATCTTCTTGGGGGCTACTGTGAATGGTATTGATTTGGTTATTTCCTCTTCGGTGTTCTTTTTGTTGATGTAGAGGAATCCAAGTGATTTTTGTATGTTTATTTTATAACCTGAGACTCTGCCAAACTCTTCTATTAGTTTCAGTAGTTTTCTGGAGGATTCCTTAGGGTTTTCTGTGTATATAATCATGTCATCTGCAAATAGTGATAACTTTACTTCTTCCTTGCCAATCCGGATACCTTTTATTTCTTTGTCTAGCCTAATTGCCCTGGCTAGGACTTCTAGCATGATGTTGAATAAGAGCGGTGATAAAGGGCATCCTTGTCTGGTTCCCGTTCTCAAGGGAAATGCTTTCAGGTTCTCTCCATTTAGAGTGATATTGGCTGTTTGCTTTGCATAGATGCCCTTTATTATGTTGAGGAATTTTCCTTCAATTCCTATTTTGGTAAGAGTTTTTATCATAAATGGGTGTTGGACTTTGTCAAATGCCTTTTCTGCATCAATTGATAAGATCATGTGGTTTTTGTCTTTTGTTTTATTTATATGGTGGATTACATTAATGGTTTTTCTGATATTAAACCAGCCTTGCATACCTGGTATAAATCCCACTTGATCAGGGTGAATTATGTTTTCGATGTGTTGTTGGATTCTATTGGCTAGAATTTTGTTGAGGATTTTTGCATCTATGTTCATGAGGGATATAGGTCTAAAATTTTCTTTTTTTGTAATGTCTTTACCTGGTTTTGCTATCAGGGAGATGGTGGCTTCATAGAAGGAGTTGGGTAGTATTCCGTCATTTTCTATGCTTTGGAATACCTTCAGAAGTAGTGGTGTTAACTCTTCTCTGAAAGTTTGGTAGAACTCTGCACTGAAGCCGTCCGGGCCAGGGCTTTTCTTTGTTGGGAGTTTTTCAATTACCGTTTCAATCTCTTTTTTTGTTATGGGTCCATTTATTTGTTCTACTTCTGAATGTGTTAGTTTAGGTAGGTAGTGTTTTTCCAGGAATTCATCCATTTCTTCTAGGTTTGCAAATTTGTTAGAGTACAATTTTTCATAATAATCTGAAATGATTCTTTTAATTTCATTTGGTTCTGTTGTGATGTGGTCCTTCTCGTTTCTTATTCGGGTTATTTGTTTCCTTTCCTGTATTTCTTTAGTCAGACTGGACAATGGTTTATCAATTTTGTTAATTTTTTCAAAGAACCAGCTTTTGGCTTTGTTAATTCTTTCAATTGTTTTTCTGTTCTCTAATTCATTTAGTTCAGGTCTAATTTTTATGATTTGTTTTGTTCTGGTGCCTGATGGATTCTTTTGTTGCTCACTTTCTATTTGTTCAAGTTGTAGGGACAGTTCTCTAATTTTGGCTCTTTCTTATTTTTGTATGTGTGCATTTATCAATATAAATTGGCCTCCGAGCACTGCTTTTGCTGTGTCCCAGAGGTTTTGATAGGAAGTATTTTCATTCTTGTTGCTTTCTATGAATTTCCTTATTCCCTCCTTGATGTCTTCTATAAACCAGTCTTTTTTCAGGAGGGTATTGTTCATTTTCCAAGTATTTGATTTCTTTTCCCTAGTTTTTCTGTTATTGATCTCTAGTTTTATTGTCTTGTGGTCTGAGAAGATGCTTTGTAATATTTCGATGTTTTGGATTCTGCAAAGGTTTGTTTTATGACCTAATATGTGGTCTATTCTAGAGAATGTTCCATGTGCGCTAGAAAAAAAAGTATATTTTGCAGCAGTTGGGTGGAGAGTTCTGTATAAGTCAATGAGGTCAAGTTGGTTGATTGTTGTAATTAGGTCTTCCCTGTCTCTATTGAGCTTCTTACTAGATGTCCTGTCCTTCTCCGAAAGTGGTGTGTTGAAGTCTCCCACTATAATTGTGGAGGTATCTATCTCACTTTTCAATTCTGTTAAAATTTGATTTATGTATCTTGCAGCCCTGTCATTGGGTGCATAAATATTTAATATGGTTATGTCTTCCTGATCAATTGTCCCTTTTATCATTATATAGTGTCCTTCTTTATCCTTTGTGGTGGATTTAAGTCTAAAGTCTATTTTGTCAGAAATTAATATTGCTACTCCTTTTTTGCTTATTGTTTGCTTGATATACTTTTTTCCATCCTTTGAGTTTTAGTTTGTTTGTGTCTCTAAGTCTAAGGTGTGTCTCTTGTAGGCAGCATATAGATGGATCGTGTTTCTTTATCCAGTCTGTGACTCTCTGTCTCTTTATTGGTGCATTTAGTCCATTTACATTCAGGGTAATTATAGATAAATAAGTTTTTAGTGCTGTCATTTTGATGCCTTTTTATGTGTGTTGTTGACAATTTCATTTTTCTACATACTTTTTTGTGCTGAGGCATTTTTCTTAGTAAATTGTGAGATCCTCATTTTCATGGTGTTTGACTTTATGTTAGTTGAGTCGTTACGTTTTTGTTGGCTTTTATCTTGAGTTATAGAGTTGTTATACCTTTTTGTGGTTACCTTATTATTTACCCCTATTTTTCTAAGTAAAAACCTAACTTGTATTGTTCTATATCGCCTTGTATCACTCTCCATATGGCAGTTCAATGCCTCCTGTATTTAGTCCCTCTTTTTGATTATTGTGATCTTTTACCTGTTGACTTCCATGATTCCCTGTTATGTGTATTTTTTTTTAATTAATCTTAATTTGTTTGTTTTTGTGATTTCCCTATTTGAGTTGATATCTGGACGTTCTGTTTTGTGACCTTGTGTTGTGCTGATATCTGATATTATTGGTTCTCTGACCAAACAATATCCTTTAGTATTTCTTGTAGCTTTGGTTTGGTTTTTGCAAATTCTCTAAACTTGTGTTTATCTGTAAATATCTTAATTTCTCCTTCATATTTCAGAGAGAGTTTTGCTGGATATATGATCCTTGGCTGGCAGTTTTTCTCCTTCAGTGTTCTGTATATGTCGTCCCATTCCCTTCTTGCCTGCATGGTTTCTGCTGAGTAGTCTGAACTTATTCTTATTGATTCTCCCTTGAAGGAAACCTTTCTTTTCTCCCTGGCTGCTTTTAAAATTTTCTGTTTATCTTTGGTTTTGGTGAGTTTGATGATAATATGTCTTGGTGTTTTTCTTTTTGGATCAATCTTAAATGGGGTTCGATGAGCATCTTGGATAGATATCCTTTCGTCTTTCATGATGTCAGGGAAGTTTTGTGTCAGGAGTTCTTCAACTATTTTCTCTGTGTTTTCTGTCCCCCCTCCCTGTTCTGGGACTCCAATCATCCGCAGGTTATCCTTCTTGATAGAGTCCCACATAATTCTTAGGGTTTCTTCATTTTTTTAATTCTTTTATCTGATTTTTTTTCAGCTATGTTGGTGTTGATTCCCTGGTCCTCCAGATGTCCCAGTCTGCATTCTAATTGCTCGAGTCTGCTCCTCTGACTTCCTATTGCGTTGTCTAATTCTGTAATTTTATTGTTAATCTTTTGGATTTCTACATGCTGTCTCTCTATGGATTCTTGCAACTTCTTAATTTTTCCACTATGTTCTTGAATAATCTTTTTGAGTTCTTCAACAGTTTTATCAGTGTGTCCCTTGGCTTTTTCTGCAGTTATCCTAATTTCATTTGTGATATCTTTAAGCATTCTGTAAATTAGTTTTTTATATTCTGTATCTGATAATTCCAGGATTGTATCTTCATTTGGGAAAGATTTTGATTCTTTTGTTTTGGGGGTTGGAGAAGCTGTCATGGTCTGCTTCTTTAAGTGGTTTGATGTGGATTGTTGTCTCTGAGCCATCACTGGGAAACTAGTTTTTCCAGAAAATCCGCTAAAAAAAAAAATGCAGTCAGACCCCTATCAGAGTTCTCCCTCTGGCTCAGGCTATTCAGATGTTAATGAAGCCACCTGGGGAGTGTGGGGGAGGGAACAGAGAGATAGGAGAGTAGCACCTCAGAATATAGCCAGAGTTGCTTGTCTTGCTTGGAATGACTATTATATCTGAGATTCCCGCGGGCGCGTCGCCTATGTGTGCTGGCTGTGTGGAGATTGCCCCCGGGGGGTCTGGCCCGCTGGCGTCACGGTCAGATCCTCGGCTTCCAGCCCCACGCCCAGCGTCAAGGCTCCCCTACTGGGACGGTGCACTCTTGTCTCCAAAATCAGTCGCTGCCTCCCGGGGACTTCTCGTCCCTCCAGCCGCATGGCCGTGCCGCCCCCGCGAACCAGGTGGGCCCCCTCCTGGGGTTAGTTCAGATGGGTGGAGCAGCTCCCCGTGCTTGTGCCGTGACCGAGCGTCCCGGCTGGGATGCTGTTCTCCCCGCTCCAATACCAGTTGCTGCCTCCCGGGGACTTCTCCTATCGGCTGCGTCCCACGCCGCCCGCGTGACCTGGCTGGGCCCCTTCCCGGGGTTAGTTCAGGGGGGTGGAGCAGCTCTCCGTGTTTATGCCGTACCTGCGTCCAGTCCAAATCCCGGCGAGACGGTTCCCCGGCTGGGATGCTGCTCTTTCTGCTCCAAGACCAGTCACTGCCTCCCGGGGACTTCTCCTACCGGCTGCGTCCCACGCCACCTGCGGAACCGGCTGGTCCCCCTCCCGGTGTCAGTTCAGGGGGGTGGAGCAGCTCTCTGTGCTTGTGCCGTACCTGACTGGTACGCTGGATCCAGGCTCTGGAAACAATCGCTGCTTCCCCATATTAGTTCGTTCTCCATCTCTAAATCTGTGTTTGTTGTTCAGGGTTCGTAGATTGTTATGTGTGTGATCAATTCACTTGTTTTTCTGTGTCTGTGTTGTAAGAGGGATCCGAGGTAGCGTCTGCCTAGGCCGCCATCTTGGCTCCGCCCCTCACTATGTATTTTTGATATTTTGTCTGAAAAAATACTACAGGAAAAATCTTTATTGCCTCTTCATCAGGTTTCTCTTTTTAGTAATCCAGTTTATCCCAGCCCAGAGTTCTCTTATTTCCCCTGCTCTTAGAACTGAAAGTTGACTGAATAGCAGCAAATGGGGACAAGAGGATTTCCTTGCAAAATTGTTACACAAGCACAGGAATTAAATGATCTAAGTAAAAGCTAACGTTTTTCCTCACCTTCCAGGTCTCAGCAGCCCCAAACCTTAGTGAGTTGCCTTCCTTTCACAACAGTCCACAAGAACAAGATCCTCTCCAAACTGTTAAAGCTATGAGGACTCCTCTCAGAGTAGCTGTGACTCATGAGGAGAATCATAGTGAAGGTAGACATTAACCAGATTTCATTATCTTGGGAAACTTTACTGACCATGTGATGCCTGCCAGCATCATGGGAGTAGGCGATGAGAAATGTTATGTCCTAGTCAAAGAGTCAACTTTTGCAAACATTTATTTAGCCTATTCTCCTTTTCCATATTGAAAATCTTTCACGGTCCTCTTCTAGTTCATCATCCTCTCTTCCATTATCCATACAACTCACATACCACACTAAACAGCAGGGACATTTTCTGGGGAGATGAAAGTAGGCACACCATGAATGCAGCATTCATTCAATTTCCATGACATTTGAACTAAGTCAGAGCTGTGGCTGATAATAGTCTGATTTAAATACCACTAAATGCTCACAGGGAGAGTATAAACTGCTGATTGCTAGTCTCCTTTGCTTTCTTGGGGTAAAACCACTGAAAATCTATGACTAATGTGTGTTTGGCTGACTAATGTGTGTTTGGCTGTTAAGGGATGTTTA
This sequence comes from Loxodonta africana, assembly GCF_030014295.1. Lineage (NCBI taxonomy): Eukaryota > Metazoa > Chordata > Mammalia > Proboscidea > Elephantidae > Loxodonta > Loxodonta africana. Next base: position 150,444,380 of record NC_087369.1, read on the forward strand.
AAAATTACTTCCTCTGATATGAGATTAGACTCCTTAGGAAACTACTTATTGTCTACATGAGATTTTTGCAACTCCAGGTATTACAGACAAGTTGAAAAATAGATTGATGCAAAGAGGAGCACTATATAATTTTCAACAGATAAAAGATTCAGGTAAAGATGTAAACATATGAAGAAAATTGAAGAATTTTATTCTACTTTACCGAATCTGACAGAGAAATTTCTGATTGAGCAGACAGTATATATTTCAGTGTAACGGCAGAATAAAGCTAGATCACAGAAAATGTCTCCCCAAATAAATAAATGAGCAAAAAAGAAATTCCACAGCAGCAACTATATAAATAAAATAATATAACTTCATGATATAAACTTTGGAAAGTGGTAGCCAATGACAGAAACAAAAGATTATGACATGGTTCCGTGGGGCTCCGAAAAATTCCATTCTGAGGGAAGGCAATAGGTCAAAAACATCCAGAGAATTTTCAGAAATAAATACCCATTAGGAGAAAAAAAAATGGATTGAAAAACCCAGGAGGAAAGTCATAGTAAAATCTTTGAAAGTAGATGCCCATACCTACCATCATCAGGAACTCAGCACAGGCAAGAAAACTCTGCCATTTTTCAAGGTTCCGTGCTGAATTGGAGGATTGATCTAAAGCCCAAGTATATCCTGATAGAGGACTATGATATCTTCCCAAAGTTGGAAGACTGAGAGGATTGGACCCAGATATAAGATCTACTTAGAATCTTAGAAGAAAGAATAGAATCCAGACCATCCACATGAAGCTGAGGAGTTTTCCTTCTTCTACTTACCTCAACCCTTCATGACCCATTTCTCAAAATATACTTGAGAGATAAAGAATAAGTTTCAAGTACAAGAGGAAGAGAATCAAGGAAAATTAATCTACTTTATATAAGAGTAAATGAAAGACCCAGCAATTCCACTCCTAGGTATATACCCAAAAGACTTGAAATCAGAGACTCAAACAGAAACTTGTACACAGATGTTCATTGCAGCACTATTCACAATAGCCAAAAGGTGTAAACGACCTAAATGCCCATCAAGAGATGAATGGATAAACAAAATGTGGTGCACACATACAATGGAGTACTACTCAGCCAATAGGAGAAATGAGTCTTGATACATGTTACAATATGGATGGAGCTTGAAGACATTATGCTGAGTAAAATAAGTCAATCACAAAGGGACAAATATTGTATGACCTCACTTATACAAGTTAAGACAAGAAAAGGCAAATGTATAGAAACCAAAATTTATTAGTGATTACCAGGGGAGGGAGGGGAAATGGGGAGTTAATGGTGATGGAAAAATCACATTGATTAACGGTAGGATTGCAAGGCTGATTATCGCAATTGCTCTCAGTAAGTTGTATACCTGTAAAAAGTTGAAGTGGCAAAAGATGTTTGATAGATATACTTAGAACAACAACAACAACAAGAGTAGCTGCTGAGGCTGCATATGTACAGCCAAAAACCTCATGGGATTTGGCTCCTTGGTTCAAAGGCTTAGGGTCATGGTTTCATGGGGCATCCCAGTTAATTGGCCTAATAATGTGTTTAGTGCTTCTGTTCTATCTCCTACTTTGCTACGTAGTTCCTGGGCTCTTAAAAGTTTGCAAGAGGCCATGCAAGGCACAATTGGTCTCTATTCACCTGGGGCAACAGAGGAAGAAGGAGAGTCAGGAATAGGAGGAGGAAATGAAATATGTGGCTAATTGCCTACATGAACAACTGCCTTCATTATCATAAGAAGAACTGGACGGTATCTGGCTACAAATACTGAACATTTTGATCAAAGATTCTGTAGAAGAATCCTGATCAAAACGGGGAAAATGCAGAACAGAATTTCAAATTCTCATAGACTCCAGCCTTTCAAATTCTCATGGACTCCAGACTTTCTGGAGCCATGGAAGCTGGATGAACCCCTGAAACTACTGCCCTGAGATAATCTTTAAACCTTCAACCAAAAATATCCCCTGAAGTCTTCTTAAAATAAAAAATAATTTAGCTTAACTAGTAAAGAATGTCTGCCTTGAGCATTGTGCTCTTTAAAGATCTGTCTATGTGATCAAATTGACAACAGCAACTTGAAAGATTAGATAGGAACCTTAGGGGGCAGTGAGTTTATGTTAATGGGGTAGGAACAACTCAGAAAAGGAGGGTGAGAATGGTTGCACAACTTGATGAGGGTAATCAGTGTCACTGAATTGTACATGTAGAAACTGTTGAATTGGTGTATGTTTTGCTGTGTATATTCTCAACAAAAATGAAATAAAATTAAAAAAATAAAAGAAAGTAAATGAAAGAGACACAATAAAAACAGCAACAACAACAAAAAAGAGTAAATGATAGATATGGACAGACCTTCCTATGCAAAGCATGACGCACAGGCAATATGAAAACGAAAAGCATGACAATTATGAAACTTATTTGAAAAGTAATACAGCAAGTATATCAGACAATGCTAATGTTCTCCGAGATCCCCTTAAATGCTTTCCTGCCATTTTTGTGGATCCCTGGTTTTAGTGTGAAGGAGCCCTGGCGGCGTAGTGGTTAAGTGCTGAGCTGCTGACCCAAAGTTTGGTGGTTTGAGCTCACCAGCTGTTCCACAGGAGAACGATGTGGCAGTCTGCTTCTGTAAAGACTCACAGACTTGGAAGATTTAGAAAGACTTGGAAGACTTGGAAACCCTATGAGGCAGTTGTACTCTGTCCTATAGGGTAGCTATGAGTCAGAATCATCTCGACAGCTGTGGATTTGCTTTTGGGTTTGACTTTAGTGTGAATTTATTTCCAACAGCCAGCACCTTAGATGCTTTTTCAGAGGCCTTCACTTGGGCTACTAGAGTCCATGTTACCTGCAGTCCATCAAAACTGGGAGTGCCTAAGAATGTATTCTTCTCTCCCTTCCCCATTTTGGCCCTTAACCAATGGCTGATGATTGAGAGCATGAAGGTCCTTTTTCTTGCTTTTGTTGAGGCAACTCTGAGATGTAACAACACTCTAGAATTTCCCTGCAGGATCAGCTGAAGTTATCCTCTATAAGTCTTTTCTAGAGACACACCTTTGCAGGCTTCCTCCCCTTCCCTCTCTTGCTTTCCCTGGGATATCCCTTGGAAGTACTTCCATAAATAAATCACCTTTCCAGGAATACTCCTATGAGGGGATACTTCCAGGGAACTCAATTTAAGATGTGGAAAGCGGGTTGAATGATTCAAATTGAAAAAAAAAAAAAAAAGACAAATCCTAATGAAAAGAAGAAAATTTCTCATGAGCACTTCCTGCTACAGGAGAATTTAATAAGAACATGATTTCAATAAAATAAGATCTCAGAGACAAAAAAGTAAAACATCAGATTGAGATGACAAGGAAGATTACTGAGATAAGGAAGCAAACCAAGGATCAAAACAACACAATTACAAAACTAATAAACATTAATATTCATGAAACAGACTAGATACGGATTAAAATCTAATTATTGAAAAAGAGAAAGTACCTGAGATAATCACAGGGCATCCAGAGAAAAAAGATAATAAAGCAATTAAAGAAAAGATTATAGGCGTGCATATATGTGTGTGGCGCAGTGGTTAAGCACTTGGCTACTAACCGAAAGGCTGGAGGTTCTAATCCTCCAGTCCATCCGCAGGAAAAAAGTTGTGGCAGTCTACTTCCATAAAGATTTACAGCCTTGGAAACCCTATGAGGCAGTTCTACTCTGTCATGCAGTGTCACTATCAGTCGGAATCCATTTGATGGCAATGGGCTTGGTTCTGGAATGTGTGTGCATTAGGCAGATAGCTGGTGTCTCTCAAGTTGAGAACCTAAAATTGTACGTGTGTGTGTGTGTGTGTGCGTATGTATATATAAATACATTTTACAAGAAAATTCCCCTAAAATAAAGAACTGACTGCATAAGAGAATGACACACCATGTTCCATAAAAAAATTAAACAGAGGACTCAAGTCAAGGCATATTCTGGTTAAGTTATTGACTTTCAAGTTTGGAAAAAAGAAATACTCGTGCATTCAGGAATTAAACAAGTTATATACAGGAGGTACAATCAGATATCAGAGTTCTCCACAGCAACATTCAATGCCAGAAGACAGTAGTAATATCTACCAAGTTCTGTGTCACATAAAGGGCGACCTAAGTATGTGATACCTAGTCAACTGGCCCTGAAGAATAAAGGCAACCGACTGTCGGAAGCAGGAAAGAATTCAGAGAAAAGAGCAGTTATTCATTTTTCTCAAAAAACTACCTGAGGATAAAATCTGATTAACTAATGATGAATAAGATTAAATAGCTTAGAGATATAGACATTGTAGTAAAAGGACTGGTGATGAAAATTAAGTGAATTCAAACATAGAACTAAAACAAGTAAAGAAATTATGGTTATAGAGTCCATTTTTTAAGGGGAATTAAATTTAGGAAATTTTGTTGAATCACATAGTCATAATAATCAAGGTACCAAACTTGCCTTGGGGCAGGATAAGGGGCAGAATCCCTTTCATAATGACTGAGGTTGAAAACATTATTCCCAACAGCAGCATTATGGAGTCCCCAAAGCTTATGTAGTCAGCAGGGAACCATTCTGCATGTGTTGATCCTTTCTTCAATTCACTGAATGTCATTGTGTGAGCTTCAAGTCTAGTATAGGGAATGAACAAGAATATCAAAAACTACATAATCCATGTTACCGCCACCCTTGTTTCCACCTGGTCACATATAATTTCAATAAATACTGGTATGATCTGAGAAAGAGCATTTCCAAAACTGAGGCTTCTTGGTACGACTAGAATTTCTGGCTAAGGTCTGAGTCCAATCCTTTCTTGTCCTAAACGACTCCATCTTGTAGTTCTTCTCTGTCATATAATGCGGCTTGTAATTTCTGGAAAGCTTTCCACTGTATTCTGCCCTAGATAAATGCGGTTTTGCCTGCCTTACCCCATTACAGGAAGAGCTTGCAGTTAGAATTAGCTGCTATTAAAAGAAGAAAACCCAAGATCTATACATGTGTTAGATAAGGTGTTAAACAAGTGACCATAACTACTATGCCAATTCTAAGAAAATGTCCCCCTTAAACCCTTCCAACCATACTTATAATTTTCCATACCTTTGTTATAACACAGCCTTCCGTATCGAAACTCTTTTTTCTCCCCTTGAGTGGAAGAATATGTAGTGTTTTCACTTGTGATTGTTTTATTATTTCAATAAACTCTTTGTTTTCATATTTTAACAGAGTTCACCAGTATAATGCAGGTTTGACTTTATTATTGTTCCCTGACCAATTCATAGAAAGGGTTTAGGCTTTGCTAACCTCAGAAAAGAAACCAGATGGCGTAGTGGTTAAGGTCAGCAGTTTGAATCCACCAGGTGCTCCTTGGAAACCCTATGGGGGCAGTTCTACTCTGTCCTATACCATCGCTATGAGTCAGAATCCACTCAACAGCAACGGGTTTGGTTTTTTGGTTTAACCTCAGAAACTGAGCTACAGATGTCTAGATGCCAGGAAATATGGGACTTTTAGAGTTCAGCTAGAGCCCTGAGCAGTGGATAAGAGCTCGGCTGCTAATCAAAAGGTTGGCAGTTCGAACGCACCATCCGCTCCTTGAAAACTGTCATGGATTGAATTGTGTCCCCTCAAAATACATGTATCAATTTGGCTAGGCCATGATTCCCAGTATTGTATGATTGTCCACCATTTTGTCACCTGATGTGATTTTCCTGTGTTTTGTAAAATGTTCCTGTGTTTTGTAAATGTTAATGAGATGGATTAGCTGCAGTTATGTTGATGAGATCTACAAGAGTAGATTGTGTCTTAAGCCAATCTCTTTTGAGACGTAAAAGAGAGAAGCAAGCAGAGAGACGGGGGACCTCATACCACCAAGAAAGCAATGCCGGGAGCAGAGTGTGTCCTTTGGACCTGAGGTTCATGCACAGAGAAGCTACTAGACTGGGAAAGACTGATGGCAAGAACCAGAGCCAACAGAGAGAGAAAGCCGTCCCCTGGAGCTGAGGCCCTGAATTCTGACTTCTAGCCTACTCAACTGTGAGAGAATAAACTTCTCTTTGTTAAAGCCATTCACTTATGGTATTTCTGTAATAGCAACACTAGATAACCAAGACGGAAACCCTATGGGGCAATTCCACTCTGTCCTATAGCATCGTTATGAGTCAGAATCGACCCAACAACAACAGGTTTCATTTGGTTTTATATGCCACAGATACCAAAACCCAGATTTCTCAACCTGTTGCTAACTTGGCCATGCATGCGATTTATTATAAAGGAAGCAGCAGTCACCTGTTTTTCTTCTCTCTGAAAATTCAAAAATAAGAAAAGGTGATGAAAAAAAGACAAATGCAGATATACTTAAGCTGGAACCAGGGAAGAGAAAAAAATCATTCTCCTCTAATTAACTCTTACTCCATCAGGATCAAGAATAGTGTTTTCTCAGCCTTTATGTCTAACCGAGGTGTGAGAAGGTGACACAAGACTATTCACTGGAGTGTGACCTCACTACCACCATCAAAGTAGAGCTAGGACAGAAGCACATCCTTCGGATCTGGTATTCCTGCACTGAGAACCTCCTAGACCCAGGAGACAGAGAGAGAGAGCTGTAACCCTAGAGAATGTGAGAAACAGTGAGAAAAGTGGTAGGGAAATGGCGGAGGTCATTCTTGGTTATCTAGTGCTGCTATAACAGAAATACCACAAGCAGATGGCTTTAACAAACAGAAACTTATTCTCTTACAGGTTAGGAGGCTAGAAGTCCAAATTCAGGGCACCAGATCTAGGGGAAGGCTTTCTCTCTCTGTTGGCTCTGGAGGAAGGTTCTTGTCTTCTTTCAACATCTGTGGGCCCAGCGTTCCTTGGAGATCTTCATGTGTCTTGGCATCAATCTTTCCCTGGGTCTAGGAGATTCTCAATGCAGGGACCCCCAGGTCTAAAGGATGCACTCCGCTCCAGCTCTTCTTTCTTGGTAGTAGTAAGGATAAAATATTGAAGTTGTCAGGATTTCATTTTACTTGGATCCACAATCCACACCCACAGAAGCAGCAGTCAGGAAATAAAAAGGGGGAGGGGAATTCACTAACTAGATAGTAGACGAGGATCAACTTTGGTGAAGGGAACAACACACAATACAGGGGAAGTCAGCATAACTGGACCAAAGCAAAAGCTAAGAAGTTTCCTGGACACATTCAAACACTTTGAGAGATAAAGTAGCTAGGGATAGGTAAATTGGCATAACAAAGTTTATTAAGAAAATGTTCGGCATCCCACTTAGGTGAGCGGTGTCTAGGGTTTTAAAAGCTTATGAGGAGCCATCTAAGATGCATCAATTAGTCCCATACCACTTGGAGCAAAGGAGAATGAAGAAAACCAAAGACAAAAGAAAATGTTAGCCAAAGAGACTAAAGGACCACATAACCAGAGACTCCACCAGCTAGAGACCAAAAGATCTAGATGGTGCCCAGCTACCACCAATGACTGCCCTGACAGGGAACACAACAGAGAGTCCCCGACGGAGCAAGAGAAAAGTGTGGAACAGAACTTAAATTCATGTAAAACGACCAGACTTAATGGTCTGACTGAGACTGGAGAAATACCCGAAATTATGGCCCCTGGACGCTCAGTTAACCCAGAACTGAAAACATTCCTGAAGCCCACTCTTCAGACAAAGATTAGACATGACTATAAAACAAAAAATAATACACGTGAGGAGTGTGCTTCTTAGTTCAATCAGATACACGAGACCTAATGGGCAGCTTCTGTCCAGAGGCAGGATGAGAAGGCAAGAAGGGACAGGAACTGGCTGAATGGGCACAGGGAGCCTGGGGTGGAAAGGGGGAGTGTGCTGTCACATTGAGGTGATTGCAACTAACGTCACAAAACAATATGTGTATAAATTTTTGTATGAGAAATTTACTTGAGCTGTAAACGTTCACTTAAAAAAAAGAAAGAAATCAAAAAATATATAACACTAGACAAGTCTGCTGCAGAAGACCTCTTTAAAGTGTTAAAAACCAAAGATGTCACTTAGAGGACTAAAGAGTACCTGACCCAAGCCATGGTATTTTCAATCACCCCATATGCATGAGAAAGCTGGACAATGAATAAGGAATACCAAAGAAGAATTGATGCATTTGAATCATGGTGCTGGCAAAGAATATTGAATATATCATGAACTGCCAGAAGGACAAACAAATCTGTCTTGGGAGAAGTACAGCCAGAATGCTTCTTAGAAGCAAGGATGATGAGACTTCATTTCAGGAGGGATCAGTCTCTGGAGAAGGACATCATGCTTGGTAAAGCAGAGGGTCAGTGAAAAAGAGGAAGACCCTCAATGAGATGGATTGACACAGTGACTACAACAATGGGCTCAAACATAGCAAGGATTGTGAAGATGGCACATGACTGGGCACTGTTTTGTTCTGTTGTACATAGGGTCACTATGAGTCAGAACTGACTTGACAGGACCTAACAACAACAACAGAGACGAGCCAAATTAGAATATTATAGCACATTATCGTAACCGAAGAAACAGACTATAGCCTGCAGTTAAGAGCCCAGAGGATACTGATATTTGAAATTTCATCTATTGAGTCAGAAACATTTCCTGTCATATCATCTCCATCCTTCAATTTGTCACAAGCATGGGCATAAGTCAGTGCAAAATGTCTCAACCTCACTGTTGCCTGCAAAGTGTCATGGCAGAGTAGACAAGTATATACAGTTTTCCATTATAGGGGACCCCACTGGAAGACCTATTTGTCCTAAAAATATCCTGTCTCCCACTATCCCTGTACCAAGTATGCCTTGATATCAAAAATTATTGCCATCCAAACCAACAATTAAGTCTTTTTAGCATCATGTACATTTCATCAGGGTTAAGGCATTGTGTTACCTGAGACGAGTAACATCTTAACTAACTAACTTTTTTGTTGCTGTTAGTTGCTACCGAGTGGATTCTGACTCATGTCAACTGCATGTGGGCAGGGTAGAACTGCTCCATAGGCTTTTAAAGGCTGTGATCTTTTGAAAGCAGATTGCCAGGCCTTACTTCTGAAGAGCCTCTAGGTGGGTTTGAACCACCAACCTTTTTAGTTAGTAGTCCAGCACTTAACCATTTGTGCCACCCAGCGACTCCTAGCTAGCTAACTTTGTGGTAGAAGTTAACTTACTTGTCACACAGCAGAGAGCAGAACCCTAAGTGACTATTTGGTGATGTGAGAGAATAAATCTAAAAGAATGTTCAAAATGTAAATCTCTGACTGGGCCTAGTGGGACACCACAATGAGGTCCTAGGGAGTACATGAATCAGTATGAGAATGCTGGGCTACCGGTGGGATGGAATGGATGGAATAAGAGCCATGACAGTAACTAAGAGGCCACTAAAAAGAAGGATATATGTTTTCCCAATTTGTGAGGAGAGGTTTGGTAAGAAGGGCACATCAGGTTTGGAAAAATAAATTGTTGGTGTATGGTGAGTGTGAAGAAGATGGAGAACACTAAAGGTGTTGGAGCGATTTTAACACCAGTTTAGTCAGATTTGATCCATAGTGAGTGTATAAATAAGTATGCTCCCCAGGGGTTCAGTGCTTTTGGAGTTCTTGTGAATCCCTTTAAAGAGGCACAACTTATAAGTGAACCTCAAATGAATAACTCCATATTGAAAAGACTCAACAAATATTCTTTGAAGGGGATGTGAGTAAGATGTGGAGACTATAAGAAAGTAGCTCCAGGCTGAAATAAGACTGTTAGGAATTCAGTTGGAGAGGACAGAGAATATACACTTACAGGTGCTAAACTACTAATGTTAATCTCTGAGAAATGTCGGGATGAGAAAAGTACCTAAAGACTAACCAGTAAAAAAAAGAAAACACAGTTGCTGTAGAATCCACTTCAACTCATGGTGAAGCTATGTGTATCAGAGTAAAAACTGTACTCTGTAGGGTTTTCAATGGCTGATTTTGGTGGAGTAGATTTCCAGACTTTTATTCTGAGGCTTCTGTAGGTAGACATAAACCTTCAACCTTTTGGTTAGCAGCCAATTGGTTAGCAGCTGAGAGTGTTAACTGCTTGCATCATCCAGGGACTCCTAAAGATGGATAAATGGCTTGATTTTCAAAACCAGAAAGATATTGGATTCTGGAAGCAAAAAACTAGAGATAAATGTTGATTTCCAGCAAAATTCAAGAATGGGTTATTAAACAGATGGCTTTTAGTCATTTATGAAAGTAGTCAATATGGGTTCACTAAAAATTCATGTTCATTTTCTTTTTCCATAGTGCTACTTAGCTGGCAGATTCGCTGGCAGATTTGCCAAATGCTACACTTAGAGTTCACCAGATTTCAGAAAGGGATGTGATAATGCTGGCAACTATATAGAGAGATTCTGACTGGATTCAGTTAAGCAGCTACTTATGAAGTTGAATGACCATTGCCAAAGAATGAATCGATGACAAGCAGGAGAAAGGAATTTCTGTCATAGGTCTTATCCACTATATCAATAACTTTGAGGAGACCCAGAAAGTTCACTTACTGGCCACTTCCCAAAAGAGGAGCAGATAGTTAATATGACAGAATGATGATTCAAAGACATCTCAACAGACTGGAATGATTTATCAAATGATACAATTTCATTAAGAATATTTCTGTACTCGGGAGGAAAAGAATCTGCACAAATTGAGGGGAAGATAACTTAATAGGCACTCTGCTCTCTGACCTCACCAAGCCAACTCAAAATAAGGTATTGAGATTTGGTCCTCACATTGTCGGAGAGATACTGACAACAAGGAGAAAATTCAAAGGAGGGGTTAAGAAGTTTTAAAATCTGACATAGAAAGAAAACCTAGAGATTGACTTCTGATATGGCAGCTTTGAGGAGCTCTGCTGACTTGCTCCCCAGTGAAATTGGTGAAAACTATAAAAACAACAACAATCATTTAAAGCCTCCGGAAATGGCCCTAAGGACAAAAAATGAATAAAAAAGTATCTATGCAAGAACAACTACAAAAATTTGGTAAGAAAGGGAAGAGTCTGTGATACTTGAACCAAGACCACTCCCTCACTTCCCCCTCTCAACTCAGTAAATCTCCACTCCACTCTAGACTGCTGCAGCCAAGAATACAGAACTCCCTCACCCCAACCTGGAACCTAGATGGAAGGCTACTTGGGAGACACAGGACATCAGCAATTCTCACTCTGCCCCCAGTTACATGTTGCCAGGTCAGTGCAGTTGAGAGGTAAGAGTTCCTGCCTTCTGCCCAGCACCACTCAAGGAACTGAAGCTCTATCTTGGGTGTGGCACACTCAGAATACTAAGGTTCTGATCTTGCCCTGGGTAATGAGGCTGTGGTTCCCCACCAGGAGAGGTAGGCCAAGAAGAACCTAAACTGCTGCCCCTTCCCCCCAGGCGCTCATCTAGAGCATGGTTATCACTCAGAAAGAAGCTTGTCATTGTCCTTATCCCCAGCTCCTAAAACCTGGCTCAAAGATTTTGTCTGGGGGAAGGAACAGACAGTGAAACAGATAGCTCCTAATCACTTCCCAATGTAACTGACTTAACTTGTAATAAAGTGAAGAAGTTCAAGCTCAAAGGCTCTCTCTAGAACAAAGGAAGTTGGGCTGAAAGGCAACTGGAGAAGATTCAGGCTACAGGCTAAACTATAGGATCACTAGGGAAACCCTAGTGGCATAGTGGTTAAGAGCTACAGCCACTAGCCAAAAGGTCAGCAGTTCAAATCCACCAGGTGCTCCTTGAAAACCATACGGGGCAGTTCTACTCTCTCCTATAGGGTTGCTATGAGTCGGAATCAACTTGATGGCAATAGGTTTAGCTCAGTTTTTTTTTTTTTAAATAGGATCACTATGAGTTGGAATCGACTTGACAGCAACAGATTTATAGGCCCCATAGTTTGCAGAAAAGAACCAGGTAATAAGATACCTGGAAGGAGCCTTCCTGCATTCAGAACAAAAATCAAATACTGACCTCAGCAATTATTCCCTCAAGGGAGCCAGAATTCCCTCGGATTAGTTTGTAGACAATTTACATCCCAGGGTATTATTGAAAACATTAGAGCATTCAGCCAGCCATTCCTGGAATTTAAAACTGAGGTGTGGTCATGCAAAGAGAGGAAGAAAGCTTTACCAAAAAAAAAAAAATCATCCCAGGGTGACAGTGGGCATTAAAGAGCTGTACATACTTGAAGAACACCATCAGAGGTTGTACACTGGGGGTGAAGACTGACTTCCCTAAAATATCCCAGTCAGTCACTAAACAAACAAACAAGCAAATAATAGTAACAACACCTGGGATGGGAGGAATACTACACAGAGTTGCTATGACATATTATCTAAAATGGCCAGTTTTTAACCGAAAAATTATGAGGCATGGAAAAAAAAGAACAAGAAAATATGACCCAAAAGCAGGCAAGAAAAACTGCCTGTGAGAGACACCAGAGTTCAAATTTATTTTTAAAAAGGCTTTAAAGTAACCACTATAAATATGTTCACAGAAATAAAGAAAACCATGATTAAAGAAGTAAAGTAAGATATGACAATCTCACATCAAATAGAGAATATAAGGAGGTAGAAATTTTTATAAAAGAACTAAATGGAAATCATGGAGTTGAAAAGTACAATAACGGAAATAAAATTTACTAAAAAGGCTCAAAATTAGATTTGAACTGGAAGAAGAAAGAATAAATGAACTTAAAGACAGAGTGATAGAAATTATGGAAGCTGAAAAACAGAGAGAAAAAGAATTAAGAAATTAAGAAAATTGAAAAGAGCCTCACAGAAATGTAGGGTGCCATCAAGTGTGCCAGCATATGTGTAATGTGAGTACCAGAAGAAGAGATACAGAAAGGAGAAAAAAAAATATTCAAAGAAATAATGGCTGAAAACTTCCAAAATTTATTGAAAAAACAATAATCTACACATCCAGGAAGCTCAACAAACTCCAAGTAGAATAAATGCAAAGAGATCTGTAAACAGATACATCATAGTAAAAATCCTGAAAGTCAAAGACAAGGAGAAAATCTTGAAAGCAGGAAGAAGAAGATGACTCATTACTTACAAGGGAACCCAAATAAGATTAATAGCTGACTTCTCAGCAGAAACTATATAGGCCAGAGCCAGAGAGATAGCATAAAGCGTTCAAACAAGAATTTTATATCCAGCAAAACTATGTATCAAAAATGAAGGTGAAATAAAAGCTTTACTAAATAAACAAAAACTGATAGAATTCGTGGTTGGCAGATCCACCTTACAATAAATACTAAAAGAAATTCTTCAGGCTGAAAGAAAGTGACTCCTGATGGTAACCCAAATTCACATGAACAAAGAGGGCCGATAAATGTAATTGTATAATTATAAAAGACAGTAGAAATGCATATTTTTCTCTTTTCTTGGCTGATTTAAAAAGCAGATATATAAAATAATATGCATATAATGTGTTATTGGGCCTATAAAATATAGAAATGTAATACATGCAATATATTTGCCAATAAAAGCAAAAAGGAAGTGAGTGGGAACAAAGCTGTATTGGGCTAGCAAAATTACTGCAGATGGTAAAGTAATAATTGTAACAGTGTACTATTTACTTTATAACATCCATAGAGTTAATTTGAATAACAATACCACAAAGAGGTAAAAAGAGAATAGAGCTATACAGGAGTAAGGTTTCTATATATCATTGGAAATAAAAGCTAGTATAAATCGGAAACTGATTCATAAAAGTAAAGATGTATACAGTAACCCCTAGACCAAGCACTAAAAAAACTCAAAAAAGTAAAAAAAAAAAAATCAAAGCAATTAAAATGCTACATTAGAAAATATCCACTTAATTCAACAACAAAAAAAAATGTATAGAGGAACAAAAAGATGAGACATATAGAAAACAAAAATATAATAGCAGGGATAAATCCAACTATATCAATAATAACATTAAATGTAAAAGGATTAAATAAACCAATCAGAAGGTAGAAGTTTTCAGACTACAATTAATTCAGAAATCAAAAGGAGGAAAAATTGGGAAAACTCAAAAACACATGGAAACAAAACACCACACTGCTAAATTACCAATGTTTCAAAGACGCAATCAAAAAGGACATCAGAAAATATTTTAAGATGAATAAAAATTAAGATACAACATATCAAAACTTATGGGATGCAGCTAAAGCAGTACTTAGAGGGAAATTTATAGCTGTAAATGCATATACTAAAAACAAAGAAAAGTCTCAAATAAATAATCTAATCTTCCACCTTAACACACTGGAAAAATAAGATCAAATTAAGCCTAAAGAAAGCAGAAGGAAGGAAATAAAGATTGCAGCAGAAATCAATGAAATAGAGAATAAAAAAACAATCGAGAAAACCAATGAAATGAAAGGTAATTCTTTAAAAAGAGCAACAAAATTGACAAACCTTAACTATATTGACCAAGAAACAAAGAGAAAAGATTCAAATTACTAGAATCAGAAATGAAAAAAGGGACATTATTACTGACCCTAAAGAAATAAAAATGATTATAAAGTGGTGCTATGAACAATGGTACACTAGCAAATTAGATATCTTATATGAAATGGACAAATTCCTAGAAAAACATAAACTTCTGAAACTGGCTCAAGAAGAAATTGCAATCTGAATAGACTTGTAACAAGTGAAAAGATTGGAGCAGTAATCAAAAACATACCCACAAAGAAAAGCCTAGACGAAATGGCTTCACTGCTGAAATTTATGAAACACTGAAAGACAATCTTTAGTAACCATTCTTCACACTCTTCCAAAATATAAAAGAGAATACTTTCCAACTAATTCTATGAGGCCAATATTACCCTGATCCCAAACTAGGCAAATACATCACAAGAAAATTCAGACTAATTTCTCTTATGAATATGGATGCAGAAATCCTAAAAAAAAAAAAACCCAGAAAATTGAATCCAGCAATATATATAAAGAATTATATATCATAACCAAGTAAGATTTATCTCAGAAATGCAAGGTTGGCTTAATATCCAAAAGTAAATTAATGAAATATAGCAAAACAATAGAATAAAAACAAAAATCACATGATCACCTCAATAGACAAGGGAAAAGCATTTGACAAAATTCAGCACCCTTTCATCATAAAAACACTCAGCAAACTAGGAATAGAGGGAACTTCCTCAACTGTATAAAGGTCATTGTCAAAAAACCTACAGTTAATATTATACTTAATAGTGCAAGACTGGGAGCTTTTCCTAGAAGATCAGGAACAAGACAAGGATGTCTCCTCTTAGCACTTCTATTCAACATTGCACTGGAGGGTTTATGCCAGGGCAATTAAGAAAAAAGGCATTCATATTGGAAAGGAAGAAGTAAAACTATCTCTACTCACAGATGAGATACCTTATATATAGAAAATCCTAAAGAATGCATTAAAAATGAACTATTAGAACTAATACACAAGTTCAGCAAGGTTGCAGGATACATGATCAACAGACAATAAATTAATTGTATTTTTATATTCTTGGAATGAACAATCCAAAAATAAAATTCAGAAAACAATTCTATGTACAATAGTATCAAAAGGAATAAGATACTAAGGAATATTTTTTTAGGTGAAAAACTTATACTTTGAAAATTATGAAACATTGTTGAAAGAAATTAAAAATCTAAATAATTGGGGGAAAAAAAACTATGTTCATGGATCAAAACACTTAACATAGTATGATGGCAATATTTCCCAAACTGATCTACAGATTGAACAGAATCCCAATCAGAATCTAAGCTGACTTCTTTGTACTAACTGAAATAAACCAAACCAAACCAAACCCACTGCTTTCGAGTTGATTCTGACTCATAGCGACCCTGTAGGACAGAGTAGAACTGTCCGATAGAGTTTCCAAGGAGCGCCTGGCGGATTCGAACTGCTGACCTCTTGGTTAGCAGCCGTAGCACTTAACCACTACATCACCAGGGTTTCCCTAACTGAAATGCTGACTCTAAAATTCATATGGAATTGCAAGGGACCCAAAATAGACATAACAATCTTGAAATGGAAGAACAAAGTTAGAGGACTCCCTTCCCAACTTCAAAACTCACTACAAAGCAACAGTAATCAAGACATTGTGGTACTGACATAAGGATAGACATACCAGTGGAATAGAACTAAGAGTCCAGAAACAAACCCAGGCATCTATGATCAATTGATTATTGACAATGGTACCAAGACCATATGTACTAGGTTGAGTAATGCTCCCCCAAAATTCATGTCCACCCATGAACCTCAGAATGTGACCTTATTTGGAAATAAGTTCTTTGCAGTTGTAATTAGTTAAGGTGAGGTCATGTGGGATTAGGGTAGGCCCTAATCCAAAGACTGATGTCCTTATAAGAAGAGGAAGCATAGACACAGAGACACACATACAAGGAGAATGCCAGTGATGACAGAAACAGAGACTGGAGTAATGGGTCTGCAACCCAAGGACTGCCAGTAACCACCAGAGGATAGGAAGGATCCTCCTCTAGAGCTCTCAGAGAGAACATGGCCCGGTGTACACCTCTATTTTGGACTTCTAGCCTCCAGAACTGTTAGACAGTAAATTTTTGTTGTTTTAAGCCACCTAGTCTGCGGTGACTTGTTAAGGCAGCCCCAGGAAACGAATACACTGCCATCCAATTGGGAAAGAATAGTCTTTTCAACAAATGGTGCTGGGACAACTGGATAGCCACATGCAAAAGAAAAAAGTTGGGCCCTTACCTCACATCGTATATAAAAATGAACTCAAAACAGATCTAAGGCCTAAATGTAAAAGCTAAAACTATAAAATTCCTAGAGGAAAATGTAAGGATAAATTTAAAGACCTTGTATTTGGCAAAGGATTCTTATACAAAATACCAAAAGCATGAGCTATGGAAAAAAAAAAGCTAAATTGGACTTCTTCAAAATTAAAAACCTTTGTGCTTCAAATAACATCAAGAAAGGAAAAAATATTTGCAAATCTTATCTCTAATAAGAATGCCTGAAATCTTGACAATGTCTAGGTGGCAAAAGCATATAAGGAAATGGAGGCTGAGGTTGAGCAAGAATGGCAGTCAACTATCTGAGGAGCCATCATGTGGAAAAAGATAAAAAATCATGTGCGTACCTTCTAGAATAGAATTAGGAGCAATGAGAACTTGAAAGGAGGTAAATTTCAGTTCAATGTAAGGAAGTTCATGGTCAGAATAGAGTAGGTTGTTTTGTATAATAATGAGCTCCGTAGCTCTGGAAATGTTCAAGCAGACTGTCTACCTGCCAAGGATACAATTGTATAGATTTCTGTGGTGAGTGGAAGCCAGAAAATTGGACCAAATGACCTCTAGAGTCCCTACCAACTGAAAGATTCTATGACCTTGTGATTCTAATTTTAGATAATTGTTTACCACAGAATTTCCTTAAATAGAAGACTCTGTTGTGCTTTTAGGTTTTTGCTTAGAGATTACTAACTACTTGTGAAAGAGCTAGAGTTTGCTGCTAACTGAAGAGCTCTATAAGTCAAGTACCTCCAGAATAATGATGACAATTGATAACTGGCAACCAACCAAAACAGGGTATGAGCTCAGGTATTTGATTTAAAGTTTTTAGAAATATATGAATAGTGCTGATATGAAAATTCCTTGCTTTGGGTTATTACAGAGAGGAACTATAGGCAGGGCCTATAGTTGTCTCTGTTAACAAGCATATATAGAAGACTCATCCTGCAAAAAGGTCCTTTGCTTTGCACTGAATGTTATACAGAGGATTTCTATTTCCTTGGAGTCCCTGGGTTGTACAAATGGCTAACACACTTGGATGCTGACTGAAAGGTTGGAGGTTTGAGTCCACCCAGAGGCACCCTGGAGAAAAGGTCTTGCAATCTACTTCTGAAAATTCAGCCATTGAAAACCCTGTGGGGATCACAGTTCTACTCTGACACTCATGGGGTTGTGATGAGTCAGAATCAACTGGATGGCAACTGTTTTATCTATTTCCTCCAGGAGCTCACAGTCCATTGGGAGTGCTGGGCATATGCACAAGGAGGGTGTCCTGCTTGAGGACTGTATGCACTGTCCCAGCTTGCAAGCTTCAGGCCTTAGCAAGAACAGGTCTTGGAACATACTGATAAGCACCAGACAGAAGCCCTGTGTCATGGACTGAATTATGTCCCCCCAAAAATCTGTGTATCAACTTGGTTAGGCCATGATTTCCCGTATTCTGTGGTTGTCCTCCATTTTGTGATTGTAATTTTATGTTAAGGAGGATTAGGGTGGGATTGTAACACCCTTACCAGGTCACATCCTTGTTCCAATGTAAAGGGAGTTTCCCTGGGATGTGGCCTGCACCACCTTTTATCTCTCAAGAGATAAAAGAAAGGGAAGCAAGCAGAGAGTTGGGGACCTCATACCACCAAGAAAGCAGTACCAGGAGCACAGTGTGTCCTTTGAACCTGAGGTTCCTGTGCTGAGATGCTCCCAGACCAAGGGAAGACTGATGACAAGGACCTTCCTCCAGAGCTAACAAAGGAAGAAAGCCTTCCCATAGAGCCAGCACCCTGAATTCAGACTTCTAGCCTACTGGACTGTGAGAGAATAAACTCCTCTTTGTTAAAACCACCCACTTGTGGTATTTCTGTTATAGCAGCACTAGATAACTAAGACACCCTACTGCCTCAATACCTATAAGTACCAGCACTAAAGTCATCCCTTAGCTCCTTAATACTTCAGCATTTTTTTT
Source organism: Loxodonta africana (assembly GCF_030014295.1). NCBI lineage: Eukaryota > Metazoa > Chordata > Mammalia > Proboscidea > Elephantidae > Loxodonta > Loxodonta africana. Next base: position 150,463,142 of record NC_087369.1, read on the forward strand.
TTTGCCTCTGTGACCTTGATCACTTATTATCATCTAGCTGACATTCCAGCCATAACAGAATGAGACACTAGATGGAAGAGTTTTGATGAGGGTGAGGGATGAATCAGACACTGTGGAGGAAGGTAAAAGCACTGAGCACCTGGGATGAGGGTGCTGACTGAAGAATAAGGACAAGGACCAGCATTTAACTCCTGTCTCAGCATGTGGTTGGTATTCAATAAACATATGATGGATGAATGAGTAAGTGAATGAATGAATGGACAGAAAGCATGGAGTGGTGCATGCCTCAATGTTTCTAAAATGCTCTCTACATTTGATGTCACTCTCCTTTACCACTACCCCAACAATTTAAATAATCAAAAAGTTATAAATTAAAAAAGGACTTTCAGTGTTGTGATTCTAGAAAATTTAACCCAGAAAAGTTTCCTTGATTTTTTTTTTTCATTTCCTTGTTCTTGAGTGAGAATGTTTTTCCAAAGCTCTTTCTTCATCCTGATGCAAGACGTTTTAAGTCCCAACTCATGAAAACTCCCAGACAGAAAGGATTGGAAATGCATTAATCCACTTCACTTTCTATGCAAGTTCCTGGTTCCTATCAAGTACCTTTTTGTCATCATGCATTTATATGCTGAGGGTGATTATATCTAATTGTCTATTGAGTGTAAACACATGTAATCATATAATTACAATGTGCAGTTACGTAATTATGATGTATAATTAAGCAAATATCATCAGAATGGTGTTGGAAAGATCTTCAGAGAACTGTTAGGAGATATGATTCAGTCTCTAGCAGCTCTCAATATTCCATTTTGAGATGTTATGTGTGTGTGTGCATGAGCATGCATGCATGCACGTGTGTGTACGTGTGCTTTTTTGGGTGTGGGTAGTAGAGGATCATCAAAGGAGTCCCTGGGTGGCGCAAACCATTAAACCCTTGACTACTAGCTGAAAGATTGGCAGTTCAAATGCACCCAGAGGCACCTCGGAACACAGGCGTGGTGATTGCCTTCTGAAAGGCCACAGCCTTGAAAACCCTGTGGAACAGTTCTACTCTGTACACATGGGGTCTCCATGAGTCAGAACCAACTCGATGGCAACCAACAACAAGTAGAGGGTCATAAGGTTTAGTGTTATTGGTCCAGAATGGAGAAAAAGATACGGTCAAACAGAATGACCTGGCTGAGGGGTTTTCCAACCTGGTTGTAAACCAACATCTTTTTGGAGTATTTTAACATGCAGAAGACTAGCCCCAAGCCAGGTCTAACACACATGAAGGGCTGTATCTGAGGCATATATATGGACAATTCAAAAAATAACTAAATACTTCCTAAAATTAATTACTCAGTAATTAACCACTGAAACCCACTGCCATCAAGTCGATTCCAACTCATAGCGACCCTATAGGACAGAGTAGAACTGCACCATAGAGTTTCCAAGGAGCGCCTGGCAGATTCGAACTGCCAACCTCTTGGTTAGCAGCCGTAGCACTTAACCACTACACCACCAGGGTTTTCACTCATTAATTATGCTATATATATGAGCATATAGCCAAAAGAATTTCATAAAGGAACTATTAAAGTTCTTTTTACTGTCATACAAATACTTAATATTTATTCCTAATGCCACAGAGCATATGTAAGTCCTGTGATAATTCATTACTGATTGCCAATAGTAGGAATGACAGCCAGGTTGTATTCTTTTATTTCTTCAAGCTTGCAAGAAATAGCTGGTACAAAACATCAGGTTCAAAACATAGCCCAGAAGAAGAAAAATTTGCATGGTGTGATCTGGGTGGTCTCTGGTCTCAATATCGGTCAAAATTTTGAACAAAATGTCCACTCTACTACCATGTAGATGTTTATCAGGTGAGGTGTAACACACGACTTAATGTGGCCCTTCTAGCCTTGGTCTTTGTGACTCATACACAATGAGTGTGACTTTGCAAATAATGTATATGGAACCTGTGATGGTTGGGGCTATATGTCACCTTGGCTAGGCCATGATTCTCAATATTGTATGGTTGGCCTCCATTTTATGTGTTGTGGATGCTGACCTCTACATGTTGATGAGGCAGGATTGGTGTGGGTTGTATCTTGGGTCCGTGGGTCTCAGCCTTACAGGAGGGTGTGATCCGCATCTAGTATATGTGTGAATGCCCTGGTGGGGCTCTCTCTCTATATCTGAATCCTGCATCCAGTTTGTAACTGATTGACCTTCAGTTCTTGGTACTTGGGCCAGAGGCCTGCCGTCTGACCTGCTGATTCTGGGATTTGCCAGCATCTGCAGCCACGTGGGCCAGGAGCCTATCATCTGACCTGATTCACCAGCTTCTGCAGCCTTGTGAGCCAGCAGCCTGTGGTCTGAACTGTGGATTTGGGCTCATCAGCCCCTGCAGCCACGTGGGTTGGGAGAAGCCTATGCCTGACCCACGAATGTAATCTAGTTACATAGGAATGAATATGTGAAGTTTTCAATTCCTTATGGATCACCTGTATTTTTAAAAGCGCCACAGATTATTCTGACAAGTAGACTAGGGTTAAAAGGCAGTCTAGAAGTAGGGCTGTCTATACATCTAAAGTAAGTGATTTTAATCTTCACAGAAAACTCACCTTATTCACACTAAAACATCTCTCTCGCCTGCCAGCATGATATTTCAACAATTAGATTCACCTGATAAGGGCCTTTCTGGAGATTTGTGTATTGTAACCAGATTAAGTTGACTTTTATTCAGGAGAGGTAACGTATAAGCTAGTTTACATACCCTTTTACCTGGTTAACCTATCAATAGTCATTTTCTTCTAAGGACTCCAGAGCCCTGAGGCGATAATGTGAAGCTTAGATGGGTTTGATTTTCCTTAACAATTATTTATAGAGCAACCGTTCTGTGTCAGATACTATGCTGGGCTTGTGGAGGGAGATACCCAAGATTAATCAACACAGCTTTTGTTAAGAGAGGAGTTCACAATCTAATGGGGGAGACAGACTTACCTAAAAAACTGTTTTGATGGGTAGAGAAAGTAGGGTTTCTGGAGCCAGGAGCACCCCTAGCAGGTTCATTGCCAATTTCCATCAATGAACCATGAAGGAGACTGTCCTCAAAATGAAGAGAACTATATCAGATCCAACAAAAATGAAGTATCTCCCAACATTTAGTGACAAAGACCCAAAACCAACCAAACCCGTTGCCATCAAGTAGATTCTGATCCACAGAAACCCTATAGGACAGAGTAGAACTGACCCACAGGGTTTCCAAGCAGCAGCTTGTGGATTCGAACTGCCAACCTTTTGGTTAGCAGCCATGCTCTTAACCACTGTGCCACCAGAGCTCAGATGTATTTTATTCTGTGCTCAATTTCCTTGACAAATATTCAACAGAAGAAAGAGACAAGAACTTTGTGACACTGATAAGACTTGAAGGTTCTTGGCCTGGAACATTTTGCTGCTGTATTCACATCTCTAATTGTTCATGTTCCATATAATTTTTTTTCATATAATTAGACACATAGCAATTTGCTAATTTCATAACTACAGCAACCAAAAAAAAAAAAACTCATTGCCATCAAGTTGATTCTGACTCATAACTACCCTATGTTGTTGTTGCATGCCGCTGAGTCGATTTTGACTCATAGCGAACTGTCCCATAGAGTTTCCAAGGCTGTAACCTTTACAGAAACAGACTGACACATCTTTCTCCCACAGAGCAGCTGGTGGGTTCAAACCACCAACCTTTTGGTTAGCAGCTGAACTCTTAACCACTACACCACTAGGGTGCCATAACTGCACTAGATCCAACTAAAGTTTCTTCTTGCCATTGCTCTATCGATAAGATATTTTGCTAAATGAAGAGTATATGATCATGCATACCCTGTCCTGCACAAAGCCTTCCCTGACCAACCTAAAGGACGCTTCTAATATCTAAATCCTTCAAGAAATTAGATTCTGTAATACCTGAAGAATACTACATTACTTGCTATCCAGTACCGTTTTCTATCTTTATGAGTTAAATGCTTGGCTCCTAAGCCAAAATGTAAGCTCCTAAAAAAAAAAGCTCCTAGTGGGCAATAAACCCATATTATTAAAAAACAAAACAAAACCTAAACCTGTTCCCGTTCAGTTGATCCCAATTCCTGGTGACCCCATGAGTTACAGAGTAGAACTGCTCCCTATGTTTTTCTTGGCTGTAATCTTTATAGAAGCAGTTTATCAGGCCGTTCTTCTGTGGTGCTGCTGGGTGGGTTACAATCACCAACCTTAAGTGAGTAGTCAAGTGTAAGCTGCTTTCGCCACCCAGGGACCATACCTGTATTATAGTTATGTGCAATCAGCCTTCCCTGCAGTCAGCATTCAGCACCTGATTATGTTGTTTCCTTCAAAAAGGGAAGTCCAAGTATACATGATTGGGTCTTAATATGTAACCCCAATCCAACTTGAATTAAATAAGAGATCCAATAGGAGGCCAACCCAAGAGACACAGTTGTCAAAGGTCTGAGTCACAAGTACTTCCTCCGTTTGTCCATTAAAAAAAAAACTTCCCACAAATGGAGGATCACTGAAAAATAGCTGTTGAGGTGTTTAATCTTGACAGAGTAGTTCTGCTCACCAGATTTTTAAGACGAAAATAAGCTTGGTGGGTTACTAAAGCTCCACAAAGACATTTCTAAGAACAGGTAAATCAGTTTGGCCTCCATTAATTCCCTTGAAAAATTCCCTCAGTGACTATACTGACACAAGTCCTTTCTCTACAAGTACACAACGTCAACCTAAATTCCTCCTTAGCCCCTTACTCTTACGTTTTACTTCACTGAGTTGATCAAAGGCTGTCCAAGGGGGAAAATACACTGGTCCTCAATCAGTCTTCTCAAACTCTAAATACACGTTTGGATCACTTGGAGCTCTTGTTAAAATGCAGATTCCATTTCACTAAGTCGGGGATTTGGCCCAAGATTCTGCATTTCTAGCGAGCCCCCAGGTGATGCTAACACTGCCTATCCACAAAACCACACTATTTTTTTGTTTTTGTTTTTAAGTTGGACTTATTGGGGTGTAATTTACAAACAGTAAAATTCACGCTTTTTAGTATACAATTCTATGAGTTTTGACAACCGTATATATGGTCATATAAACACTACCATCACAATCATCCCAAAAAGCTCCCTCATATCCCTTTGTGATCAAGCCCACCCCCTACCCCAGCTGGGCCCTGATAATCACTAATCTCTTTTCCATTCCTATTTTTTTTACTCTTTCAAAAGTTTATAGAAATTGAGTCATACATACAAGTACGTAAATTTTTGCATGGGGCTACTGTCACCTAGGATAATGCAACTGAGAGTCAATCATGTTATTTCCTTTACCCAAAGTTGATTCTATTTTATTGCCTTGTATGAATGTACTAAATTTATTGATTGACGTTGGTAAAGATTTGAGATGCTAAATAATTTTGGCAATTACACAGAAAGCCACTTGTTTTTGTGCCAACGAATCTCTTCCTTTCTCTTGAAAAATACTTAGGAGTGGGTCATAGGACAAGTTTTATAAGAAATAGCCTATTTCAAAAGTAGCTGTATCAGCAGTCTTGGTATGGTGGGAGTTTTATTGTTTGTATATTTTGGCCATTCTATGAGTCTGTTAGTTTCATTGGGGTTTAACTGTGTATATCTCTAATGATTAATAATGTTGAGCCAGTTTTCCCATGTTTATCACTACCTCTATATTTTCTTTGGTGAAGTGTCTGTTTGTCTTTGTTTTTGTTTTTTGCTTTAATTTTGAATGTTCAGAGGTCGTTATATTTTATGGATAAAAAAAAAGTGGATACAAGTCCTTTAACAGATATTCATTCACTTGGAAAATATTTCTCCTAGTCTGTGGCATGTCTTCATTTTCTTAAAGCTGTCTTTCAAACGGCAGAGGTTATTAATGTTGATGAGGTCTAACTTATAACAAAAAAAATTATGGTTCATACTCTTTCTTATAAAAGAAATTGTTTCCTAATTCAAAGTCATAAAGATTTTTTCCTATGTTCTCTTCTAGACATTTTATTGTTTTCAGTTTTATGTTCAAGTCTCTGATCCACTGAATTGCCTTTGAATCTTTGTTGAAAATCAACTGAACATATATGTATAGGTTTCTTTCTGGAGTCTTTAGTCGGTTCCAGTTTCCATTGATCAATGTGCATATCTTTTTGCGAACACTATCTGTGGTAATATATGTCCTCCAGATGTGGTCTTCCTTTTCAAAATTGTTTTGGCTACTCTAGTTCTTTCACTAGGAAGAAGGACCTAGTGATCTACTTCTAAAAATATAGGCCAGTGAAAACCTTATGAATAAAAGCAGAACATTCTCTGATATACTCCAGGAAGATGAGCCCCTCAGGTTGGAAAGTACTCAAAATACGACTGGGGAAGAGCTGCTCCCTCAAACTAGACTTGACCTTAATGACATGGATGAAGTACAGTGTTTAGGACCGTCATTTGCTGACGTGACACAACTCAAAATGAGAAAAATCAGCTGCAAACATCCATTAATAATCGGAATGCTCAATGCATGAAGTATGAATCTAAGAAAAGTGGAATCATCATAAATGAAATGGAACACATAAAAATTGATATCCAAGGCATTAGTCAGTGAAATGGACTAGTATTAACCATTTTGAATCAGAAAATCAGATGTTCTACTATGCCGGGAATGACAAATTGAAAAGGAATGGCTTTGCCTTCATCATCAAAAACATTTCAAGATCAATCCTGAACTACAATGCATCATTAAAAGGATAATATCCATGTGCTAACAAGGACCAGTTAATATAACTATTCAAATTTATGCATCAATCACTGATGCCAAAGATGAAGAAATTGAAGACTTTTACTAACTTCTGCAGTCTGAAATTGATCAAACATACAATCAAGATTCATTGATAATTATTGGTGATTGAAATTCAAAAGTTGGAAACAGAGAACAATGATTGGTAGTTAGAAAATATGGCCTTGATAATCGAAATAATGCTGGAGATCGCATGATAGAATTTTGCAAGACCAACAACTTATTCATTGCAAATACCTTTTTTCAACCACATAAATGGTGACTCTACACATGGTCCTCACCGGATAGAATACACAGGAATCAAATTGACTACATCTGTGGAAAAGAAATGCTGGAGAAGCTCAATTTCATCAGTCAGAATAAGGGCAAGGGCCAACTGCAGAACAGACCACCAATTGCTCACAGGCAAGTTCAAGTTGAAGCTGAAGAAAATTAAAACAAGTCCACAAAAGCCAAAGTATGACTTTGAGTGTATGCCACCTGAATTTGGAGACCATCTCAAGAATAGATTTGACACACTGAAAACTAATGACTGAAGATCAGACGAGTTGTGGGGTGACATTAAGGACATCATACATGAAGAAAGCAAAAGGTCATTAAAAAGACAGGAAAAAAAGAAAAGACTAAAATGGATGTCAGAAGAGATTCTGAAACTTGATCTTAACATAGAGTAGATAAAGTGAATGGAAGAAACGATGAAGTGAAAGAGCTGAACAGATTTCAAAGGGCAGCTCTAGAAGACAAAGTATTATAATGACATGTGCAAAGACCTGGAGTTAGAAAACCAAAAAGAAAGAACACGCTTGGCATTTCTCAAGCTGAAAGAACTAAAGAAAAAAAAAATCCAAGCCATCAGTTACAATATTGAGGGATTCTATGGGTAAAATATTGAACGACACAGGAAGCATCAAAAGCACATGGAAGGAATACACAGAGTCACTTTACCAAAAAGAACTGGTTGACATTTAATCATTTCAGGAGGTTCTATATGATTAAGAACTGATGGTTCTAAAGGAGGAAGTCCAAGCTGCACTGAAGGCATTGTCGAAAAACAAGGCTCCAGTAATTGACAGAATACCAATTGAGATGTTTCAATAAAGAGATGCAGTGCTGGAGGTGTTCACTCTTCTATACCAAGAAATTTGGAAGACAGCTACCCAGGCAACCGACTGGAAGAGATCCATATTTGTGACCATTCCAAAGAAAGGTGATCCAACAGAATGCAGAAATTATCAAACAATACCATTAACATCACAAGCAAATAATATTTTGCTGAAGATAATTCAAAAATGGTTGTAACAGTATATCAACAGGGAACTGCCAGAAATTCAAGCCAGATTCAGAAGAGGACATGGAATGAGGGATAGCATTGCTGATGTCAGATGGATCTTGGTTAAAAGCAGAGTATACCAGAAAGATGTTTGCCCGTGTTTTCTTGACTATACAAAGGCATTCGACTGTATGGATCATAACAAATTATAGATAACATTGCAAAGAATGAGAATTCTGGAACACTTGATTGTGCTCATGCAGAACCTGTATATAGACCAAGAGGCAGTCGTTCAAACAGCACAAGGGGATACTGTGTGCTTTAAAGTCAGGAAATGTGTGCGTCTAGGTTGTATCTTTTCACCATGCTTATTCAATCTGTATGCTGAGCAAATAATCCAAGAAGCCGGACTATATGAAGAAGAACAAGTCATCAGGACTGGAAGAAGACTCATTAACAACCTGCAATATGCAAATGACCCAATCTTGCTTGCCGAAAGTGAAGAGGACTTGAAGCATTTACTGATGAAGATCAAAGATTACAGCCTTCAGTATGGATTACACCTCAACATAAAGAAAGCAAAAATACTACTGGACCAATAAGCAACATTGTGATTAATGGAGAAAATATTAAAGTTGTCAAGGATTTCATTTTACTTAGATCCACAACCAACACCCATGGAAGCAGCGAGTTAATAAATCAAATGACATACAATATTAGGCAAACATGTTGCAAAAGACCTCTTCAAAGTGTTAAAACATAAATATGTCACTTTGAGGACTAAGGTGCACCTGACCCAAGCCATGGTATTTTCCAGCACCTCATATGCATGTGAAAGCTGTACAATGAATAAGGAAGACTGAAGAATCGATGCCTTTGAAGTATGGTGTTGGCGAAGAATATTGAATATACCATGAACTGCCAGAAGAATGAAAAAATCTGTCTTGGAAGAAGTACAGCCAGAATGTTCCTTAGAAGAAAGGATGGCGAAATTTTGTCTCAAGTACTTTGGACATGTTATCAGGAGAGACCAGTCTCTGGAGAAGGACATCAAGCTTGGTATAGTAGAGGGTCGGAGAAAAAGAGGAAGATCCTCAATGAGACTGATTGACACAGTGGCCACAACAATGATCTCAAACATAGCAACCATTGTGAGAATGACTTGAGATCAGGCAGTGTTTCGTTCTGCTGTACATAGGGTTGCTGAGTTGGAACCGACTCACAGCACCCAACAACAACAGTTCTTTTGCTTTTCCATGTGTATTTCAGAATCTCTTTGTGAATATATACAAAAAATCCATCTGGGATTTTAAGTGGGATGACCATGAATCTAAAAATCAATTTGAGGAGAAATGATATTTTAACAAAATTGAGTTTTCCAAACCATGAAGATAGCATATCACTCAACCTACTCAGGTTTCCTTGCATTTTTTTCTGTTAGTATTTAACAGTTTTTACCATACAGGTATTATTTTGTTAAATTTGTATCTAGCTATTTTATGAGGTTGTATTGGAGGCTGGACAAGAATGCTATTGTAAATTGTTCAGTTTTTTATATATATTTTAATTTTCAATTGCTAGTGATGGCACTAGTTAGTATATAGAAATACAATCCATTTTTGTATATTGATCTTGTGTGGTGGCCTGATTAAACTCATTTTTTAGGTCTAAAAGATTTTTGGTAAATTCTTTGTGAATCTCTATGGACACAGTTGTTCACCTATGAATAGAGACAGTTTTTTGGGGTGGATGTCTTTTATGTATTTTCTTTTTCCCATTCTAGTAGGACTTCTAGCATGATATTGAGTAAGAGCGATGAGCGCGGATATCTTCGCCTTTTTCCCTATCTTAAGGAGAAAGCATTCACCAAAATTTAAATATTAAGTGTGATGTAGGATTTTTTTGTTGATGACTTATCATTTGCGGGATGCTCCCTTTACTTTATAGTTTTGGGCTTTTTATCATGAATAATGTCAGATTTTGCCAAATGCTTTTCTAGCATCACTTGAGAGGATCGTGTTTTGGTTTCTTCTTTCATCTGTTGATATGATGAGTTGTATTAATCAATTTTCAAATGTTGAACAAACCTCACATTCCCAGGACAAACTCCATGTCGTCATGATGTATTATATTACCCTTTTCTATATTGCTCTATTATGTTAGCCTAATATTTTTTGAGGATTTTTGCATCTATGCTAGTGCGGGCTATTGGTCTGTGCTTTTCTCATTATGCCTTTGCCTCATTTTAGTATCAACATAATGTTGGCTCCAGAAAATGAGTTGGAAAGTTCCACCCTCTTCTATTTTCTAAAAGATTTTACAACGAATTGGTATCATGTCGCACTTAAATGTTTGGTAGAAATTGCCAATAAAGCTATTTGGGCTGGAGTTTTCATTCTTGGAAGGATTTAACTAAGAATTCTATTTGCAAAATAGGTATAGAACAATTTTGGTTCTCTATTTCTTCTTGAGTGAGAATTGATAGTTTGTTTCCTTAAAGGAATTTGTCCATTTTTTCTAAGTTCTCATTTGTGTGTAAACAAATTGACCACAACATTCCCCTAAAACCTTTTAATGTCTATAGGATCTGAAGTGAGGTTCCCTCTTTTGTTTCTGTATTGGTAATTTGTGCCTTTTCTCTTGATTAGTCTGACTAGAGGTTTAATAGGTGTGGTGGCTAATGTTATGTGACAACTTGGCTAGGCCGTGATTCCCAGTATTGTGTCATTGTTCTCCATTTTGTGGTATTGTGTAATTACTTGTTGTAAATCGTAAGCCTCTATATGTTAAATGAGGCAGGATTAGCGTTGGGTGTATCTTGAGACATGCCCTTACTACAAGGCGAGACTCAAGTCACCACCTTACTCAAGTCACACCCTTACTCAAGTCGCCACCTTGCTTAAGTAAGGGGAGCTTCCTTGAGGGTGTTGCCTGCATCTAATATATATGAATCCTCTGGTAAAGCTTTCTCTCACCCTGGATCCTGCATCCGGCTCATCGTCATCTGATATCTGGTTCTTGGCACTTGAGTCAGCAGCCTGCTGTTTGACCTGCTGATCCTGAGATTCATCAGCTTCTGCAGCCTTGTGAGCCAGCAGCATATCACCTGACCTGATTTGCCAGCTTCTGCAGCAAAATGCGCCAACAACCTATTGTCTGATATTCCAGTTTGGCTTCTTCAGCCCCTACAACCACATGAGTAAGGAGAAGACTCCAGTATGATGCCTGACCCACAGATTTGGGACTTGCCAGCCTCCACAATCATCTGAGCTATTTCCCTGAGGCAAATCTGGTGGCGTAGTGGTTAAGAGCTCAGCTGCTAACCAAAAGGTTGGCAGTTTGACTCCACCAGCTGCTCCTTGGAAACCCTATGGGGCAGTTCTACTCTGTCCTATAGGGTCTCTATGAGTTGAAATCAACTCAATGGCAGGGGGTATACATATAATACATGCCTATTTATATATACATACGTACATATATAGAGAGAGATCTATATATATACATATGCTTCACTGGTTTTGCTTCTCTAGAGAACCCAGCCTAAGACAATAGGCTTATTCATGTATTCAAATAACTGCACAAATTTGCATATGCTATGTTTTCATTTCCATTAAATTAAAAATATTTTATAATTTCCCTTATGAATTTTTATCAGGCCTATGGGTTATTTAGAAAGGTGTTGTTTTTTACACTAATTTACAAACATTTTGGGATTTCTTTCCCCACATATCTATGTATTAATGGTTTCTATTTTAATTTGTTTATGGTCAGTAATACATGTATTATTTCAGTTTTTTACCTTTGTTTAGGTTTGTTTTATAGTCCAGAATTAGCTTTATCTTGGTGAATATTTTATGTGCACTTGAAAAGAATGTGCATTCAACTGTTGTTCTGTCTATTATTTTTATAAGTGTTAACACAAATTCATTGATAATGTTGCTCCAGTCGTCTATATCTTTGTTGATTTTCTGCTGAAATGTTCTAGCAATTGCGGATTTTCCTAACAGCATGTTGTATGTTTTTCCATTATTTTGTTTTTAACCTATTTATCTCTTTATATTTAGGGTAGGTTTCTTGCAGACAGCATAGAACTGGATCAATTTTTCCCCAATCTGATAATCTTTGCCACTTAATCAGTATGTTTAGATCATTTACATTTAATATAATTATTTACATGGTTGGATTACGATGTACCCTCTTTGATTTGTTCTTTGATTTGTTTTTCCTCTTCTTTTGTCTTCTTTTGGATTTTTTTCTCCATCATTGAGAGAGACTTTCTTCTAGTCACCTACTGTGCTGCTCAATATTTCTCATGAACCCCCCTTGAAGTCTCATAGAAAAGAGCCTGTGAGTACATGAAAACTCATTGTATCTGTGGATCCCAAGGGTTCTATACTTTTATACTAGCCCACACTCAGCCTCCGGCAAGCCGTTAAACATTTTAACTGATTTTTCTTACCTACTTATATGGCACCCAGGATGTCTTTCTCCAGTGCTCTGCCGCAGTGAGAAAGTACTTGTGTCCTATCTCTCCATGGAGGATAAGAGATTTCAGACTATTTGCTTGATCTTAAACTCAGTTCTTTGATGGATTTAAGCAAAGGAATGATTTTGTAATTTATTCAGCTTTATTTTGTGTTTTTGATTGGGAGCAACTCTACCTTTTTAACATCTTTTTTACATCAGAATTCTTAGGCCATAATTTGAGTTACAAAGTTCTAGAGAAATTGCGCTCGCTCCTGAAAAAGAAATGTTCTTAAAGCAGTCAAATATGAAAATATCTTCATTGTTAGTAAGAGCTCTTAACAACTCCATTTTCTTGGGTTCTGTATGCATTATGTAACATGGTTTTTTCAAAGAAGGTTCTATACAATAACCTGATTCTTAGGCCATATAGATATATACATTTATTTCCTGCTATGCATCAATTTATGATGAATTTCGAGGGGTGATTACTCTTGGATAAGGTGATTGTTCATCTTTGCACAAAAATCAGCTAGCAGAATGCCTAATATATGGGAGATGGTAAAACTTGGTTGAATGAATGGATAACAAACTTGGCCTGGACCTATGGTGACCTAAACAAAATGAAGTCACATCCTTGGTTGTGGCTGATTTTCTCCAGTAGGACTCATTAACACTACACTTGACTGAGTTACCCGAACAGAGGCAATGTATATGGCTTTGACGATGAAATATATATACCCTAGTGGTGACTAGGAAACCCTGGTGGTGTAGTGGTTAAGTGCTATGACTGTTAACCAAAGGGTCGGCAGTTCGAATCCACCAGGCGCTCCTTGGAAACTCTATGGGGCAGTTCTACTCTGTCCTACAGGGTCGCTATGAGTCGGAATCGACTCCATGGCACTGGGTTTTGTTCTGGTGAGTAATGAACGCAGTTCAGACACGGGTACTCTTAAGTGTTAAGATTGAAAATAGCTTCTGAAACTGGTTCCATATAAGGAAATCCCTCTGACTGACCCTCCATCTGACTTTCAGGATAGATATTCCATAGAAACAAGACATTAGTTAAATGCTATTCATCCCTTTGAAGGTAAAAAAAGGTGCTCTTTATTCAAAGTTTTTGAGCTTCACTAACATGTCAGTGCTTTGTTCAGGCTCTTTCAGTTAGAGCAGCTCAGTAAGGCTCCACTTGTGAAATTCTAACTGGGCCTGGGAATGAAAGTACAGAGAGAGTGACCTACTTTGTATATCAAGAAGAACAGTGACCTTTTCATGTGCTCCATGATACTTTCTCCTCCTGCCCAATCTCCTATTGAGATTCTCCCAATCTTAGAATCATTTAAAACAGAAAAAGATTAAATGCCTGTGCTGATTGCTTAAGGAGTAAAAACTTCAGTAAAAATGATAAAGATAATAGGAACAGCTTAGTCCACGATAAAGAAGGTCCTCATTTAGTCAACCTGACAGATTCATGTAAACTTACCAAACTCAAGAAGTATTAACTGAAACACCTATTGTGGGCTCAGACCTTTCCTAATTGCTGGGAGAATGTATGAATAAGACAGAGAATGGAATCTGTCCTGAAATAGCTTATCCAATTGTGGAAAAACAAGACACTCATACAGAAGGTATCAAGATTGTGTTTTTTCAGATAGTAGACATCATAAGGATCCCCCTTCCCCCTCCAAAAAAATGCTCTAACAACTAATCAGATGCTACAAACAGTGGTTCATGGGCAAATCTGGCCTATAGATCTATTATGTCTGGTAAGAACAGCATGATGTTGGTTTCTTTAATTTTATTGGTTTGGATGATTTTTAACTTTTTTATTTTAAAAAATGTTCTAACCTATACAAGTTATAATGATAATAAAATGAATCCCCACCCATATATTCTTCACCTAGATTCACCAAATATTAACATTTCATCCTATTGACCTTTATTGTGCTCACGCACATTCTCTCATATTCTATCTCTCTACACACACACACACACACACACACACACAGAGGCACACACACCCCTTGGCAGTATTATCTGAGATCAAGTCGGAGGCGAAATGGCTCTTTATCCCAAAACACTTCAGCATGTATCCACCAAGAAATAGGACATTCTCTTACAAAAATATGTAAAAATTATCAAATTCATACCATTTAAATTGATAAATTATTATTATTTAATATAAAGCATATATCCAAATATTGCCAATAATTCTCTCTATGAAAAGTTTCTCTAATCAAGGACTCAATCTGAAATTATGCATTGTATCTAGTTGTCATGTCTCTTCAGTCTACTTTAAATTGGAATAGTTCTTCAAAGTCTGGTTGTCTTTTATGGTATTTACATATTTAAAGTACATAGGTGAGTTATTTGTCTTTTAATAAATTTGAGTGTCATTAGTTTCAACATGGGCATTCCAGTTTGCCACAGATCTACATAATGAGTAAAGCAGGGCAACCATCATAGTCTACATGAATGACACCACATAGAATTCAACTCAGATATTTTCACTTTTGCATTAATTCTCTGGCAAATGAAAGCATTCAAGTATGAGACCCAGTTATGGAAGGCTTCTTGGATGAAGTGGGAAGATTTAAAGAAAAGGGTGATGGCATTCAAAGTGCGGAAAGACTTGTCAGTGCACACGAGCATGGCATAGACATGATGTAGTAAAAAGGTTGGGTCGAGTGTTCTACGTTAGTACAAAGGAATAAGTAGTCTATAGTTATGATTTGGAAATTGTATTGTTATTGTTTAAATTAACGTTGTATAACAGCCATTTCTCTGTAGTTAATCTTGAAGAAGCTTCAGAAAGAGAACTGCTTCTAACCATACTGATCAATTCAGATACAAGAGATTAAAAAAAAAAAACCCAGTGCCGTGGAGTCAATTCCAACTCATAGTAAACAATAAACTATTAACTGACTTCTACTTGTGGCCATGATGGAATAACAAAAACCAAAGACAACTTCTTAACATAAACAATGAGAAAACTGGACAAAATAGATGAAAGAGTTGTTTTCACACATTGGACCGCTGTCGGAGTAGGACTGGATTCCTGAGATAAGAGAAACAAACATGGTGAGCCCCGCAAGAGCGCCAGCTTTCACCCTGGAGGCAATGACCACCATGGGGGTATGGATAGGTGAAAAACAGCATGGGGGCAGTGTCTGACCTCCTCCAACCCCACAAGGGGGAAGGAAAACCAAGATCAACAGCACAAGGCTGACTCCCATGAGGCAGAGGCCAGACAAGCCTCTTTTCTCTGCCATCTTTACCAATTCTGACACCAACCATCCCTCCCACAGCACTCTTTCCTGGGTTAGATAATTCATTGCAGTGGTTACACAGAACTCACAGACCATACTCACAATTACAGGGTTTATTAAAGAAGTAAGAGTTACAATTTAGGCTCAGGAACACTCAGGATACAGTTTTTCATCAGAACAGCCTCTCCCCAGCTGTGCTTGCAGGCACGCCCTTCCCTGGCTCTCAGCCTCTGCCCAAAGGCACTCAACTTTCTCTTCTCATGGGCCGGGAAGCCCACTATGCCATCTCCTGCTGCTGGGTCTCTCCTGCCACAGCTTGCTCACACTCTTGGTCTCCTGCTTCCAGGAGCTTCTCAGTGCAGGGATCCTGGGTCCAAAGGATGCACTCTCTGCTCCTGGCTGTTCTTCCTTGGTGGTGGTAGGATCCTCCTCTCTGTTCTGGAATTGCCTCTCTATTAAGGCGAAACTGACCAGTCCCCTTGGTGGGCCACAATTACCCTACCACACAGTCCTGCCCATTCACCTGGGTGGTAGTTACAAGACCATGGCTAGAAAGGCCACACAAAAGTAATCAATTGCACCACAATAGGGATAATCTAAACAGAGCTCAGTGGTCTTGCTGAGTTTAAGAGATAGAGTACAGAGTTCAGAGATACTGAGGTGGCTGGAATTTGAAAGGTAGAATTCTGAATAAGAGAGAGTTATCCCAAAAGAATGAACAAATCTGTCTTGGAGGAAGGACAGCCAGAATGCTCCTTAGAAGCAAGGATGGCGAGACTATGCCTCACATACCTTGGACATGTTATCAGGAGGGATCAGTCCCTAGAGAAGGACATCATGCTTGGTAAAGTAGGGGGTCAGCGAAAAAGAGGAAAACCCTCAATGAGATGGATTGACACAATGGCTGCAATAACGGACTCCAGCACAACAATGATTGTGAGGATGGTGCAGGACCAGGTGGTGTTTTGTTCTGTTGCACACAGGGTCACTATGAGTCAGAACTGATTCAATGGCACCTAACAACAACGTGCAGAAAAAGCTTCAGAAATCCACAGAGGCATCCCCTGCACAGGTATAATGCAAAACTCCACAAGGCTGGGCAAAGAATGACCCGGGAGTTGCAAGCTAAGTAATGCCCAGGATTCACATAGGATGAGAAGAAATTTGAGTTCCAACTCGCCAGAGCAGAGAGGGCTTGGCAATCCCAGGGACATTCAGTAGAGACTTCAGGGGAATCACCCCTTAGTAGTACAGCTGAGAGCTTCCTTAGAAAAATCTTAAATACAGGCCTTGAGGGATCAAATGGATCTGCAAGTAACTTAATTGTTGCCAAAATGAAATTTAATACCTTTTAAGGAAGATGGAAAAATTCAGACCATCAACAATACAACATTCGCAATGTCCAGCAACCCAATAAAAAATTACTAGATATGCCAAGATGCAAGAAAACATAACACATGTAGTCAAGAAGTCAAATTTCCAAAAAATGATCTTAATCAAAATTCTAACAGGATTTCTTGGATACGCAGACAAGCTAATACTAAAGTTTATTTGGAAAGGCAAAGGAACAGGAACATCAAAAGAAATTTGATAAAGAAGAATAGAGTTGGTGGAATCATTCTACCTGATTTTAAGACTCACAAAAAGGTGCTACAGTAATCAAGACAGTGTGGTATTGGCAAGGAATACACACAATGATCAATGGGACAGAATAGAGAGTCCAGAAATAGACCTACACAAATACGGTCAATTGATTTTTGACAAAGGTACAAAAGCAATTCAATGAAGAAGGGATAATCTTTTCACAAATGGTGTCGGAACAGCTGGACAGTCATGTGCAAAAAACAAAACAAAACAAAAAAAAACACAAATTAATATCAACATACATTTGAAAAACACTTGCATGTTAGTATAGGAGTCATGTTCTTCCATAAATCTACAAAAAATAATCTGTGCATAAATGGACTTACACATACTTTGCAATAATTCTGAATCCTCCCAGATTTGGAATCACTGCACTTAGAGCACATCAAGTCCTGTTACAGCACAGTGATGTGTGGCATGTGCTATTTTTTCAATCTACAAGCAAATCTGATTGCATATAGGTCCTCCTGGCAAATGCATGGTACTGTAATGCAAAGAAACCAAGACTAGTAGAGAGAAGGTGATTAGCTCAGAGAAGGCACATCCCTACTTTTAGACAAATAAAGAGCAGTAGGTTTATGTAATTATTTTAATTTAATAATTAATGTAAATGGAAGCGAGTAATTTCTCCTTTTCTAAAGTAAAACATTTATTGAGTGTCTACTAGAAACCAGGTACAAATAACTGGTTAGTATGCTTAGTTCTCACACCAAAATTGAAAACTTCGACTTATTCCTCCTTCAGTTTCTGCTTACCTGACCAATCCCTACACAATCTCTAAAATCGAGGTACTTTGATACCCTAACTGTGAAGTAGGAAAAAGCTGATAACAATAGAGTTGATTTACAGTATTATTCTTAGAGTTTTAAGCTATTAACAACCATGCAAGGCATCCTGTTCTGTTGTTAACTGCTCTGATAGTTACCAAGTCTTCACCTCTGTTAGAAATATTTCTTTCACTATCAACAAAACTACAAACAATAGCTGCCTTTGAGTTTTGTGCTTCTCCCATTTTGCCAGGTCTAGATGAGGACAATGCAGTTAGAAAATACAGTGTTGTGGTGGGGGGCAGGGATAAAAGAAAACAAGTTAAATAATTGGTACAGAAAGGAATGAAGAAGAAAAACATTTACTCAAGCTAAATATTTGACGTAGTGAAAATTGAACTCCTAAGCCTGACATTAGGACACACCAAGATTTTAACTTCATTTTCCTCCCTTTTACATTCATATTCCAATATTTCCCTCTCTGGACCCTATATTTCATTCAAACCATTCTACTGATTATTCACAGACCTTAGTTGACATCTTTCCACCCATCTGATCCTGTTAACATAATTTCCTCTTCCTCAAATGCCTTTCTTCCATCTCTGCATGTCCAAATCCAACTCAGTCTACAAGGCCAAGTTAAAATACTTCCTGCTCTGTGGAATCTTCCTGACTATCCATCTACAAGTGTTCTCAGATTTCTCTGAATTTTACCCACCTTCGTTTATGTGCATCTCCCCTTTGTCGCTTAGAACATTTCATGTTATGCCCCAGATGTATGTGCATATCTTGTCTTCCCTGCCAGAAACGTTTGGGATGAATGGCATATTCTTTTGAACCATAAATATGGTAAAATATTCCTTGTTCTAAGGCAAGCTATCCTCATCAGTTAGAAGTTCATATAAAATTCACCTTTGCATACCACAGAGTCCCTTGCCTATGATATTGCCTAAAATATATATTCATAAAACTTTTTGAATAAGTAAACTAAGTAACTTGACTCCACTCATTTTCAAATCATTTTGGGGACTTTTTTTCCAGATAGAGCAAACTGTCTTGTGACAGACAAGCCCTCCTGCCAAAAGCAACTAGGAAAGGTAAATTAAAATAATAATAATAATAATATGTTTGACTGAATTGGAGAATTACTATGGCCAAAAAAAAAGAAAGAGAGAGAGATTTGAGTGTCTAAGATCTTGGAAAAAATAGAAGAAATCTGATTCCAACATTCAATGCCATTTTTCTCATTGAGGTACTGGTAATTTTAAAACATCAACAGAAAGACTGGTAAATCAAACAGAAAGCAGTGGCTGGCAAGCTGTATAGATAAACTGAGCTTTCAGCAGTCTCATGGGACAAAAGAGTTAAAAATTGACACTCACATCCTGCGAAGGAAGAAAGGCCTGAAAAAGCATGCCAATCATACATTTGGGACCACTGAAGCACTACTCCATAGAAATAAGGAGAAATCACAACTAGTCTAACCCTCACAAGGTATGAAATACAGCTTAAAAATAAGCTTAATTAAAGACTGGAATAAGGTTATCTTGCCCTACCCTAGCCGTCCATTAGAAGCAAAGGTAAATCTTCTCTGGAGGAAGAAAACATCAAAATATGCCTCAAATTATAGAAATAATTTTTAATATTCAAGCTATGGCATTAAATACTAAGTCCTGGGCATACCAGGCAGAAGGAGAAAATGAGCAAAAAACAAGGGATAAAAAAGACAGCAGAAAGAGATCTCCAAGAGGAGATCTAATTATTAGAGTTATCATACATACTAAGATAAATTTGGTATTATATTCAAGAAAATAGAAGATGAAGTGGAGAAGTTCAGTAGAAAACTGTATTCTATAAAAAATAGTTAAATGTAAAATCTAAAACAGGTTTTAAAAAAACAGAAATTAAGAACTCAATAAGTGGGTGTCAGAGCAGATCAGGAGCAGTCAAAAAGATGAATAGTGGATTGGGAAATAACTCTGCAGGTATAATCCAGAGTGAATCACAGAGAGACAGAAAGATAAAAAATATAGAAAAGAACAAAATAGATGTGAAGAACAGAGTAAAAAGGTCTAACACATGTAGTCAGGCATCCAGAAGAAGACAGAGAGAACAGGGGCAGAAGAAATATTTCAGGATATACCAATCTAGAATTTTGCAAAACTGACAAAAGACAAAAACTGTCTTTTGTCTGTTTTGCTATAGATCACAGGCAGGAAATATATAATAAAAACTACGACTAGGTACATCATAGATCAAAGACAGTAAGAAAAAATTTAAAAGAGTCAGAGAGAGAAACACACAGTTTTAAAATAAGATTTAGAGCTGCCTTCTCAAAAGAAACAAGGTAAAGCAGAAAATAACAGAGTATTATAAAGTACTGAAGGATAACTGCTAACCTAGAGGTCTATACATAGTAAAAATATCTTTTAAGAATGAAAGCAAAGTCAAGAAACTTTCAGAATACCAAAACTGAGTGAATTATTCAGAGTATTTGTAAATCCATACTAAAAGAAATATAGGCACTTTATAATAATATAGGAACCCATGCACCAGCCAACAGCCAGTGAGGAAATGATGCCTTCTGCCAATAGCATGTGAGTGTGCCATCTTGGAAGTGGATCCTCCAGCCACAGTTAAGCCTTCAGACGACTGCAGCCCCAGCTGCCATCTTGACTGCAACTTCATGAATAGACCGTAGCTAGAAACAGGCACATAAGCTGCTCCCAGATTTGTGACCCTCAGAAACTGGGTGAAATAATAAATGCTGCTAACTTTTGAGATAATTTGTTATATAGCAATAAATAACTAATACAAGGATATAACAAAAACCTACTAAAAACTTTGCCAAGATTTTTTTTTAATTAGATGAAATGAACAACTTCCTTTAAAGAACCAATTTACCCAAAATGCCAAAAATAAATAAAATATCTGATTGGTCTTAATAGCCATTAAGAATATTAAAGTTATAATAAAATCCAAAGGACAAATAAAAAAACCTCCAAGCACGGATAAATTCAACAATGAATTCTTCCAAATTAAAAAAAAAAAAAAACCTAAAAGTTAAACTAAACCAACATCAGCTTTTCATAAAGACTTCCATGGAGGGAATAAAAAAAAAAAGGGAGGGGAAATACAAAGAGATACTTTCCAATTAGTCTTATTAGGAAACCATAGCCACGACGCCAAAATCTGAAAAAGGACTTTAACAGAAAGAAAAAAACACATGACTTTCTTTCTCTTGAATACACATACAAATGACCTAATCAAAATATTAGCAAATTGAATCCAAGAAATTTTAAAAGACAATTATAACCATACAAGCTAGTTTTATCCTAAGAATGCTAAGTTGGTTTAACATTCAAAAATAAAACTATGTAATTCACCACTGTAACAGAAAAAAAAAAAGAAAAAATCATATAATCATGTCAGTGGATGGTTAAAAAGCATTTCATACAATTCAACATCCATTAATAATGATAAAAGAATATTTAACAAACTACAGATAGAAATTTCAAAATGTGTTAGTAGTTACCTAAAAAATATACCCAACTTCCTATTTAATAGTGAAATATTGAAAACTTTTCAACTGAAATTGTAAACAAGATAAATGTTCCTATTACCCTCAAATATATGCAACGTTATGCTAAAGTTCCTAGTCAATGCAATAACCAAAACCTGCTGCCCTCGAGTCGATTCCGACTCATAGCGACCCTATAGGGCAGAGTAGAACAGCCCCATATGGTTTCCAAGGAGTGCCTGGTGGATTTGAATTGCCAGTCTTTGGGTTAGCAGCTGTAGCTCTTAACCACTAAGGCACCAGGGTTTCCATACACTTCTTAGGAGAGTGTAAACTGGTACAACCACTTGGAAAAACTTTGGCCATTACCTATGAAACCTAAACATAGGCATTCTCTATAGCCCACAATTCTACACTTAGGTATACACGCAACATAAATGCAAATATATATGTACCAAAAGACATGCAAAAGAATGTTCATATCACCATTATTCATAATGGTCAACAAGCAATATGTCCATTGATGGTAGGATGGAGAAATAAACTGCAGTATATGTACACAGTGGAATACTATATCCCAATGAAACTGAATCAACTGCTGGTATCTACAGTAAGATGGATGAATCTTACACACAAAATTGAATTAAAAATGAGTACATACTGCATGAATCCATTTACAGTATTTTTTTAGCAAATAACACACCCACACATATAACGCACAGAAATGACAAAATTAAGTAAAGCAGTCTGGCATAGCGTGGTTGGCAAAAAACGCATAACGCGCACATTGTTTGCATAAAAATACGGTATATAAAGGTCAGATAAAGGTCAAAGACAAGCAAAATTCATCTATGGCATTAAAAAAAAATCAGGATAGTGGCTACCATGGGGCAGAAGGGAGGTAGTGACTGGGAGGGGAGTGAGGGGGCTTCTCAGGTCTTCTGAGATGACGAACATGTTCTGTTTCTTGACCTGAGTCATAGTTACATGGGGTTTTCCCTTTCTGGAAATTCACGGAGCTCTACACTTAGGTTTCGTGCACTTTTCTGTTTGCATGCTGCACTTCCATAAAATTGTTTCTTAAAAGTCAATCACCTGGGGTTCTGAACATTCCAAAATGTAATCTGAACATTTCCTTTCATCTACATAATCATATAAGAGAACAAAGGAGACTTCCTAGAATTCTTACCACAATGGAAACGGTTAAAATAGGCCAAGGCTAAATCACTTGAAAACCTATTTTTTACCTTTGGAAAGCAAGTAGCAGATTTTGCATGCTCACGGGCTTAGCGGCTCACACTAGACGATAAGCAGTTTCACATTGGCATCTTCTCTCAGTAAGTGATCAGTTATCAAATTTGTATGTAATCCATTTGTGATGCACCTAAATTCAGTCACAAAATAAATTTGGGGTGTGTGTGTGTGCGTGCATGTGTGCGTCCATGTGCGTGCGTGTGTCCGTGCGTGCGTGCGTATGTGTGTGTTGGAATAGGTGAGTAATGGCCAGGTGCAAAGAAACTAAGCCACTTGAGTTTTCAAGTATAAATAAAGGTTTCAAAAAGATGTATTTATGTGTAAACATCAAGCAACAGCAATTTTGCGGGTTGGAAATAAGGTATGGAAACCTAACTCAATTTAGTTTATTTTGCTTTTCTACAAACAAATTTTAGTTCAGGAAATTAAGTAAGTCTTTTTATGAAATTCATGGCTTTGTATTTCAGAGCTATCCTGATTTTAAATTAAAATAATCATCGAGTCTTCTCCCCAGGCTAAGCTCTCTTGAGTGATCAAGTACAAATAAATTAAAAGAGGAGTGGAGAGAGCGATTGCAGGGAAAAAAACAAACAACAATAAAATAAAAATAAATAAATAAAAGAGTAGAAAATAATTTGAGAGAAGAAATAAAGGCAAAGACAATGAATAGAGAAGGTCTGGAGGAAGAGAGGAGAAAGGAGGAGAAGGAAGAAGCAGAGGCTGCATGAAAAGAAATAAAGATGAAAAACGTAGAGAAATAATCAAAGCAGTGGGAAAAGAAGACTCTAGAGGAAATACCAGTGGAAAGGAAACAGCCAGGAATTGGGTGTTAAAAAGCAACCACAAAATAAACTGCAAAGTAAAACTCCAAATCACTATCAAAATTTTTCACACTTTGTGAAACAATTGTCCTAAAAATTTTAGCACTCCCAACACCTCCAACCTGCCACAAAACAGAAAGCTCCGTACCCACTACACTCTTTGCAATCTATAACGCTTCAAACCGAAGAGGCCTTGGGAGAACACAAATTAAGACACCAGTAAGGCAATCAAAAGGAACCCTAGTGGCGCAACAGTTAAGTGCATGGCTGCTAATCGAAAGATTGGCGGTTCAAACCCACCCGTGGATCTGCGGGAGAAAAAACCTAGCAATCCGCTCCGTTAAAGTTTACATCTGGGGCAGTTCTACTTTGTCACATGGGGTCACTATGAGTCAAAACTGATTTAACAGCACACAACAGCAAGGCAATTAAGAGATGGACACAAATAACACAGTCTGAGCTCATGATATATTCTTAGGGCGCCAAAGATACAAAAACAATTCACAAACAATGACCACCTTCTGAAATCAACAAATCCACATGTCTACTGTAAAACCAAACCAAACCAAACCCAAACCCAGTGCCGTGGAGTCGATTCCGACTTATAGCGACCCTACAGGACAGAGCAGAACTGCCCCATAGAGTTTCCAAGGAGCGCCTGGTGGATTTGAATTGATTAGCAGCCATACATAGCACTTAACCACTATGCCACCAGGGTTTCCAAAGAGTAGTGGTAAATAAGATAATCAAAAAACATTCTAGCAAGCAGGTTCCATCCAGAAGAGTTTCACATTATGGAAGGAAAGAAGTTCACTTCCCCTATCTTCTTTTGTATTAAGAAAATTAGGTTTAGAATCTGAAGATTCAAACCCAGAACACAGATGAATAGAGAAGTTATTGTTGCCTTACTCAGGTGATTTTTCCCTTTACAAAATAATTCATAAGAAGGTTCTTTCAATTGTGCTGTTAAATGTTAGTTTACAGATCATTAACTTCTTTGTAGAGAGGCTGAGCTGAAAAATTAGAGCCACCACTCTCTGAGGACCAATTCAAAATGAGGTTAAGTAATTACAGAAATAACAATGAAAATCAATAGAAAAAAATAGAAATGGATTTACAAAAATGTAGCTGCAAAAGTCCATTCAAGGACACTGGAATGAAAGAACGAGGGAAGCTGCTACAACTAATCAAGGGAGAATAATAGGAAAGAGACAAGAAAGAATAATTGACAAGGCAAAGAAGGCAGTGAGAGACACAGGGGAAGTGGAATCATAGAAAAGGAGAATGTAAATTGGCATAATCACGAGGTTGCTACAGACATCTATTAGCTCTTCGTTTTCACCCTCTCATGGTTTGCATCAGTTCTTAACTGAACCCAAATAAATCCTTTTCTTAAAAATAATTTATTTCATTTTTTTGTCATTGTTGAAAATATACACAGCAAAAACAGACACCAATTTAAGTTTCTACATGTACAAGTCAGCGACATTGATTATTCTTTGAGATGTGCAACCATTCTCACCCTCCTTTTCTGAACTGTTCTTCCCGTTATTAACATACATTCACTGCCCCCTAAGGTTCCTATCTAATCTTTCAAGTTGCTGTTGTCAATTTGATCTCATACAGATAGATATTGAAGGAGTATAATGCTCAAAGCAGATATTCTTTACTTTTTAAGCTAATCTATTGTATGATTTAAGAAGGTTTCAGGGGATATTTTTGGTTTAAGGTTTAAAGATTATCTCAGAGCAATAGTTTCAGGGGTTCATCCAGCCTCCATGGCTCCAGAAAGCCTGGATCTCATGAGAAGTTGAAATTCTGTTCTGCATTCCCCCCCTTTTTATCAAGATTCTTCCATAGAGTCTGACCAAAGTGTTCAGTAATGGTAGCCAGGTACCATCCAGCTGTTCTTGTCTCATGGAGACAACACACCAGAACAACTTGACCACTACAGATATACTTAGTAAACGGCTGAACTTTGGTGAGTGGGAAATAATGCATAAAAGTTCAAGTGAAATCATAAAACAGAATTGGGCTTTACTAATGTCCACATATGCCACTTCAGGTACTCTTGGTCTCACCCGTCTCTAGGACTTTTGGTCACTTGTTACAGCCTCATCTACTGTCAGGATAAACTATGTTGGGTGGGATCTGTCCAACTTCCTACAGGCAAGCCCGATACCATGATGCCTCTTGCCTAGACCATGTACCATTTGACTCTTTTGCTGGAGCTTTTCTATTGTTGCCGGGATTTGAGAAGACAGGGACTTTCTTAGAGCCCATTCATTCTCAACTCCAAAGTCCAGGCAGAATTACAGCCCCATGGGCTTAGTTTTGACTAGTGGATAATGGGTACTAGAAAATAAATTCTTACCCCTTTACTTCTCTGAACCCATTATCAAGAGCAGAAGTTGTTTATACAGTTATACAGCCTCAGAAAACAGTCCCACGAGCTCAAGCAATGAATTCTAATTGATATCAAGTAGTGATCAGTTTAATAATAGATCATGGTATTGACTCTTCTTCCTTCCTTTTCTCACCTTTTCCCCCACTCCTGTTCCCTGGGATTGCACTCCCTAATAAAGAATTTGCCTAAGGCTCTTATTTCTGGGGAACCCAGCCTAAGACAACCATCAAAGAGCTAATTGACTATTTGAGATGCAATATTTACATATTTAGGAAGCACTTAAAAAAGATGAGATAGGGAACTTAAAGGGCAGTGAGTTTATGTTAATGGGGGAGGAAAAAATCAGACAAGGAGGGTAAGAATGGCTGAAAAACTCAAAGAATGTAATCAGTGTTGCTGAATTATACATGTAGACGCTGGTGTATTGGTGTATATTCTGCTGAGTTTATTCTCAACAACAAAATAAATTTTACATATCTATACACACATGTATATATGTATATATATATATAAAGTTCAAAGAGAACAAAAATTGCCCAAAGCAGCCTGCCTATTTCAGCCAACCCAGGACTCCCTTCTTCATTGGTAGTTCTCCCTGATATCAAATGCCAAACAGAATTTGTTTCTTTCAATGATGACTAAAAAAAAAAAATTAGACTTGTACCACCCATTGAGTGAATTAATCCATAATTTACTCCCCACTGTGTAAAATAGTTCTTATTCAACTAAGCAACTGAAAAATTGTTATTAAACATGAACTGTACACAAAGCATCGCCTTTCTTTTTTTCCCCATTATTCACGTCTGTAATTATCCTCTCTCCATAGTTGGGGCCACTTGACCACACACTTCCCCTTCCCTGCCAAATTCCTGCCTTGCTTCTAGTGACTCTACCACTGTCTTAATAATTTCAGCAACCTCTCAGCCTGGGGCATTGCCTTGCATTTTCCAATCCTTAGGAAAAGAAAGCCTTGCTTCAGAATCTCAAACTTGTACCTGGGTTCCCACTGGCAGACTGCCAGCCACTTTGATGGCACTGGGGGAAAGCTAAGGAGCTCTGGTGGCACAGTGGTTAAACGCTCTGTGGGAGAAAAATATACTGCTTCTGCAAAGATTAACCCATTGCCATTGAGTCAATTCTGACTCTTTGTGACCCTATAGGACAGAGCAGAACTGCCCCGTAGAGTATCCAAGGCTATAATCTTTACGAAGCAAACTGCCACATCTTCTCCCACAGAGCAGCTGGTGGGTTCGAACCACTGACCTTTCTGGTTAGCAGTCACACTCTTACCCACTGTGCCACCAGGGCTCCTCCATAAAGATTACAGCTTTGGAAACCCTATGGAGCAGTTAGAACTGTCCCATAGGGTTGCTATGAGTCAAAATTGACTCATGGATCTGGTTTGGGGGAAAGCTGTCCGCCCCACACCATACTTGGTGCAGTCAATGCATTACATATAGTGCCAGCCTCTGGAAGAAGTTGCTGGCAAGGACTCAGCTCAGTCCCCCAGTCCTGGCCAGCCATGCTCATAAACATACCAGCATTCCTAGCCCACTGCCTCCATCCAAGGAACTCCTTATCAAATCTGTGGAGAGGGCTTGATTAAGACACTTCTACTCTGACTTATTACTTTTCCACTCTTAGTCCTTCCTCTTCACCCTTGTCCTAGTCCCCTGGGTCCACATGGTGACAGGAGCCTTTTCTTCAGGGCTCCTTGGCAGTGAGAGAATTTCCCCTGCCTGTGCTGCCATATCATCCGACCAAACCTCGCCTGGTGCCATTCTGTGGAGAAAAATGGAACATTGGGAAGCCAGTGCCTATTTTTGCCTCTTGCTTATGCTGTCATAGGAAGTGAATAAAGGCTCGATTATTGCTTTCAGTTTGGCTCATTGTCCCAGTTGACCACCACGACACCTGGAAGTTGGACACCTTCCTAATGTCAGCCTGTCTGAGGAATCTCTAATTTTCAGCTGCTTTCAGATTCCTTGACACTGCTCCACCCACCTTTTAAGGCATCCTTCTTATATCATGCTAGAGGCATCAACATCACATTCTGCCTATCAGAGCAGCTTTTATTCTTACTCAGCAGTCTATGTCTCCCAATGCATGCCTCATCCTCAATTACTCTGTTTTATTCTAATTAAAGGTATACAGCTTGCTGTTCCTCAAGCAGACTTCTCTCATGCCTACCTCCAGAACTTTGTTCATGATACTTTCAATTCTTAGAATACCCTCCTCCTATATAGGGTCGCTATGAGTCGGAATCAACTCGATGGCACTGGGTTTGGTTTTTGGTTTGGTATATAGGGCCACTATGAGTTGGAATTGACTTGATGGCAACAGGTTTGGTTTGGAAACCCTGATGGCATAGTGGTTAAAAGCTACAGCTGCTAGTCAAAAGGTTGGCTGTTGGAATCCACCAGGTGCTCCTTGGAAACCCTATGCTCTCGCCTCTATAAAGACTTCCCTGATCATTCTAGCTTGAAGAGCTCTTGCCCATCTGGGAACTCTGTGAACATTTCACCTGCATCCCTCACAGGTAGGGTGAGTGTACACAGGGATGGATTACTCAATAAGCGAGGTACAAAGGATTTACTTGTACTTTTACTAATCTGTACTGCACAATTTTACCTGTTTTTTACCACATCAAAGGCATGGTGAAACCCATGTGAAATTGTATTATCATAATATGTGTTTAAGGACAGTGCTTTTCATATGGGTCAATACGCATTTATTGAGCTAATGAATGCCAGAGTAGCTGATCTGTTCATTAATGGGGTTCTAAGTCTTGAAATATTGAAAGCCTTATCTTTTGAAGGCCAACGATTATGCATTATTAAATTGAGCCTGATTAGAGAAAGACCTTCAGAATCTTAATTATGACCAATCACAAATCCAAGATAATTTATCCTCTGTTTGAAGGCTGGGTTAGAGGGTTAAGTGGGTCTCTTTGAACTCTCATACCTGATGATCACGAGAAACAGACCTGGGAGTAATATACCTCCCTCTTCAGGCTCTAAGATGGCTTCACACCTTCAGCTGACCCAGGTGATAAACCAGAATAACCCCATATACTTCCAAAATCAGAGCTGCACCAGGAAAAAAAAAATCCAGGAACAGACCCTCTCATGCCCAATACATGGTATATTCTAGGAAGTAATAGAATGGAATGCTTTCATAAGACATGAAAAACTTAGCTTTTAATTTTCTCCCAAATAATATTCACTTCTCCCCACAATACATTGACAAATTAGCTCTGTTAAAACAAATTAACCAAAATAAAGCCTATCAGCTTAAACAGAGAAAATGCACTCAGACAAGTGTCACCATTGGCTTATAGTTTGGTACTAATCCAGATTCCAGTAACAGTTCTCACAGGAGTTTAAGTTACCTAGGAAATGCTAAACAGACCTACTTCTCCAAGTGGGGCTTGGCAATGAACAATTCAGATGGGTTTTCAGGTCTCTGTTGCTCCCTCTTCCAAGTTTATGATGTGAAGGACACGAGAGAAAAGGACAAGGGTAAAGTTAATTAACATCGTTTTTACCAAGCTCAGGTTTATTTTCACACACACAAACAACACATCCTTTCCTGTTAACATAGCAATCTCTTCAGCAAGTAGAGATCTTAGAGACCTACTTTTCTCTGCCCTCATCTTTTATCTCACTCTTCTTTTCATGAATTCAGTGAAGCAGTGTTTGGTAATAGTGTCAAATTAGTAGAAAACCTGAGGTCTAGCAATTTGACAATGATATAACTGTCAGCATGTACCAGGCATAATTAGAATCAAATATCTACCTCTTAGCGTTTCTCTTGGGTTCACCCAACTCTGAAAGCTCTCAGGTCATTAAGGCGTATCAATTAGTAATGATTTTTCCCAGCCCCCAGCAGCCAGTGAAGCATACATTAAAGGTGATGTCTGCAGTCAAAATTTTAATGTGCACAATTTGAAAATATCTACTTTGAGGCATAGAACAGTATCATCTGAGAAACTCATTTGCTTAAAGTTTTATATTGCAGCCATTAAAAAATATTTCATCCCCTTGAATGAATGTCCTATGACCATTTCCATACCTATTAAGTAATATTAATTGTATAAAGGTTTGGAAAACATACGAATCATTAAAAGTAGAAATGGGATGTGCAATAGCCCGGAAGAGCTAATGTTATCGCTTTTGTGGCCAGTTTAACAACCATCTTAGTACAATCATTTTTAACTAAGTCATCATGACCCAGGCAAAGTTACTTCCTTTGGGGGCAGAAAGGTGGGGGCAGAGGAGACGGGAAGGAGATAGCACAGGCTCAGCATATTTTAAACAGTCACATTAGCTATCAGTCATGTTGTAATCAACTCAGTTAAACATACTCTCACAAGCATTGTTTGCAAAAGCAATCCTCTACAGATTTTACTGCATGATAGTCCTGTTGCCTTCTGGCCAGATGGCAACAGGAACAATAAGTTGGTCTACATCCAGACCAAATGATTAAACATAAAATAAAATAAAGAAAAAAGTACAGGATACTAATGTTGAGACTCTATGGTCTTAAGAACAGATTTTCTTCAACACAGCACCATACATGTATGATATTATTCTTCACCGTATGTTGGATGGATGTGCAATGTCTAATAGAGATTGCTTAGTGAGATTGGTGGTAAACAGGAATGGCCCCACTCATATGCAGGTCTGTGGAAAAGGTGTTAGGGCCAAAAAGAATCTTCCTCACTAAAGTGCTTCAGTATCTGAAATTATCCATAAATTTAACGCCTCAAAATGATTTGTTTGAAGGCCAAAATTATGGTATCAATATTGCACATGATGAGGAGCACATTTAGAGCAAATAAACAATCTGATCAGTTAGGGAAAACCATTATCCTAATTGGGTAGGAAGCAAAGTGAAGAAAGTCTAATAATGGGAGTAGGTCAGAAAGGCCAAGTATTGACATTATCTAGGTTCTTGCATTTTGCACAAGATTTAAACAGGCTACCTTTGGAAAAAATTGGACTTGAGAGGTATGGTTATGGGGGAGAAGTTGCAGAATTTCTCCTCAGAAGTCCTTCTTTTCTTACAGAATTAACTTACATTAAACAAGGAAATAAATGTTGCCAAAATGGAAAGGAATTGATGCTGAGTGGATTCAAGTGCATGATTGAGAGGTAATAGAGAAGCACTTCTATATGAAAAAGTCGCAAAGCCAACAGTTGTGTCATACCTGGGTATGGGGAACAGGAAACACTAGACTATAGGCTCTAGGACAGCTGGGATCATATCTGTCTTTATGACCATTATAATCTCAGTGCCTAGTAATACACTCTATTAAATAATTTTTTTTGTTGACTCACTGAATAGATGAATCAAAGTTCAAGAGATTTAGAGAAGGTGGAAGGACAGTACAAATCTTTAATATCAAATAAGGTGACAAGTTAAGGACAGAAATTCAGATAAAACTAAAGATATAAAAACCCAATATGGTAAAAAAAGAAATGCCCAGGAAATTTGAGAAAGTGGTTGTACTGAGCACAAACACGGCTGGATATATAGTGGCACTCATAATGCTTTAAATGCTTAATCAAAAATAAATGAGTTAATAGTGACTCCATGACAGAAACTACTTGCTCTCTGTCTTAGTTATCTAGTGTTGCTATAACAGACTGTCATGGATTGAATTATGTCCCCCCAAAAATTTATGTATCAATTGGGCTGGGCCCTGATTCCTGGTATTGTGTGATTTTCCTGTGTGTTGTAAATCCTGCCTTTATGATGTTAATGAGGGAGGATGGCCGGCAGTTGTGTTAGCCAGGCAGGATTCAACCTACAGGATTGGACTGTGTCTTGAGTCAATCTCTTGAGATATAAAAGAAGCAAGCAGAGAGACAGGGGGACCTCATACCACCAAGAAAGAAGCACCAGGAGCAGAGCATGTCCTTTAGACCTGGGGTTCCTGCACAGAGAAGCTCCTGGTCTGGGGGAAGGTTGATGAAAAGGCTGACCAGGAAAGCCTTCCGCTGGAGCTGGCACCCTGACTTTGGACTTTTGGCCTACTTTACCATGTGAGAAAATAAACTTCTCTTTGCTAAAGTCGTCCACTTGTGGTATTTCTGTTATAGCAGCACTAGATGACTAAGACAGATACCACAAATGGGTGGCTTTAAAAAACAGAAATTTATCTTCTCACAATTTTGGAGGCTAGAAGTCTGAATTCAGGGTACGGGCTCTAGGGGAAGGCTTTCTCTCTCTGTCAGCTCTGGAGGAAAGTTCTTGTCTTTTTCCAGCTTCTGTTCCTAGGCAATCTTCACGTGGCTTGACATCTCTCATCCCCCATCTCTGCTAGCTCACTAGTTTGTTTAATCTCTTATAATCTTAAAAGAGACTAATTTAAGGCATACCCTATATTGTGGTTAGGCATTTGGCTGCTAACCAAAAGGTGGGCAGTTCGAATTCTCCAGCAGCTCCTTGGAAACCCTATGGGGCAGTTCTACTCTGTCCTTTAGGGTTGCTATGAGTCGGAATCCACTGGAAGGCAACAGATTTGGTTTTTATACTAATACTACCTCATTACATAACAAAGACAACTCATTCCCAAATGGGAATATAACCACAGGTATACCAAAAAAAAAAAAAAAACGTTGCTGTGGAGTAGATTCCTTTTGGTTGGCAGTCATAACTTTTAACCACTGCGCTACCAGGGCTCCAATCACAAGTAGAGGGTTTAGCATTTACAACACATATTTTTGGGGGACACAGTTCAACCCATAACACTCTCCATCTCTGTGTATGCTATTGTTTTTTTTTTTTGGTTGTTGTTGTTATGTTTTATTTTATTTTTTTGTTTCCCATGCAGGTTACCTCTTTTAATACTGACAGTTTTCTTGGAGTGTCACTCATTACCTTTTATTGTACTATCTGAATACTGATCTCTGCCTACTGAGCTAAAGTTTATTCCATCATGGAAAACTGAATTTATCCTCAAGCACCTAGTCAACGGTCATGAGTTGAATTGTGTCCCCCCAAAATATGTGTATCAATTTCGCTAGGCCACATTCCCAGTACTGTGTGATCGTCCACCATTTTGTCATCTGGTACGATTTTCCTATGTGTTGTAAATCCTGTTACTATGATGTTAATGAGGCAGGATTAGAGGCAGTTATGTTGAGGAGATCTACAAGATTAGATTGTGTCTTGAGCCAATCTCTTTTGAGATATAAAAGAGAGAAGTGAGCAGAGAGACATGGGGACCACACACCACCAAGAAAGCAGGGCTGGGATCACAGCGTGTCTTTTGGACCCGGAGGTTCCTGTGCACAGAAGCTTCTAGACCAAGGGAAGATTGATGACAAGGACCTCCCTCCAAGAGCCTACACAGAGAGAAAGACTTCCCCTAAGCTGGCACCCTGAATTCAGACTCCTAGCCTCCTAGACTGTGAGAGAATAAACTTCTGTTTGTTAAAGCCATCTACTTGCGGTACTTCTGTTATAGCACCACTAGATAACTAAGACATCAACCCAAATGGACATGCCTGGTTGCCAGATATCACATCTTTCCATTCTGGTACACTGTACTGCCATCCAGATGCAAAGCTCCCATTCTGCTATATATCTTCAATTGCTGTTCAGTTTTTCAGAGGGTAACAGGTTCAGAAGGTACTTAGTAATGATTCAAGCAAAAGTCTGATAAACCTTTCTCCCCACTCAATTATGAAGGCTAAAAATGTACGTTCCCTAGTTAAAGATAAAGGTTGTATCCATCTATTCATCCATCCGCCCAGCCAGTCGTTGAAAAAATTACTAAGAATTTATCCCTCTCATGTTCTAGGCAGTCCTCTAGGCACTAGGGACAGAGTAGAGAGCCATCATATAAGACATATGCTCCAGTGAAGCTTATATGCCAATACTTGTTCAATCTAAAAGCAAAGCCAAAGTTATATTTTATTCTAGAGGACTGGCTTATGAACACTCACCAATCCAGCTATAGAGAGCACATTGGACCCGTAGAGATAGTGAAAACACTCAGCAATATCTGATAGCTTTATTCCCCTTCCAGTGTTCCAGATGACTTTCCCATTTGTTCTTATAAATTATGGCTTATAATTTATCCTTCCTAATCCATATAATCCATATTTGGGAAACCCTGGTGGTGTAGTGGTTAAGAGTTCAGAGGCTAACCGAAAGGTCGACAGTTCGAATCCACCAGGTGCTCCTTGGAAACCCTACTGAGCAGCAGAACTCTGTCCTGTAGGGTCGCTATGAGTCAAAATCGACTCCACGGCAATGGGTTTGGTTTTTTTGGCTTTTAATCCATATTTGACCACAACCACCAGCAGATAAACAATAGGCTTCCCACACCAATGCATAAATTGCTAACTGGGATGGAAATTGATCTCACACTGTTCTTTCAAATGCTCTTGCCACCGCCCATTTCAAAGAGGCCATATTTCTATGTTGAGTAGGAGAAACGAGAAGGAAAAAAAAATAGAGATGGATTAAAAGAGACAAAATCCAAAGAAAATACGTGGCTTCAATAAAATATGTGGTGATGGTTTTTATCGCCACTTACTTGGAAGACCAGCATAATTCACGCCTAGTGCTGCCACTTATAAGTAATGCGGTCATCGCAAACTCACTGCAGTAAAAACTTCAAACATCTCCACCACCACATATTATACACACACATACACTAGTAATTTAGTAACTTTTCCAGCTGCCTTCCTCCCTGAAAGACTTTATTTCTTGATGTCCCTCCTTAATGGGACAAATTCATTTTTAGCACAGTATGTGGTTGATTAAACGTAGAGCTCCAATCATTTTTCAAAATGCGGCTGCAACGAATAATTTACCACATCTGACACTGAGTGTCTACCACAACAAATACTTTGGATGAATCTTCCCCCTTTGTTAGGCACTGCTAAATAAGTCGATGGCTTTTCCCATCCTGGTGAATAAAGATTAGGTTCACTTTAACTTGGTCTTTTGAATCTGTTGACTCAACATTACAAAGTCATGGAACATGAAAGATCAGAGTGATGAGGGGCCTTAGATCTCAGCTAGTGATTTTCAAACTGTGTTCCATTGAACCAAAGGGCTGATATGGTGTTTGGCCAGGTTTAGTGAAATGGAGGTACCCTGGTGGCATAGTGGTTAAGAGCTGCGTCTGCAAACCAAAAGGTCAGCAGTTGGAATTCACCAGGCGCCCCTTGGAAACCCTCTGAGGCAGTTCTACTCTGTCCTATAGGGTCCCTATGAGTCGAAATCGACTCGACGGCAATGGGTTTGGTTTTTGGTGTTTTTTTCAAGCAGAATAGCTCTATTTTAATCTGTTCTATAAGTGAGAGTTCTAATAAGATTTCACGTGAAGAAAAATTTCTGATAAAATGCACATACACACACACACACACACACCCCACTTGGAAAAATCACTAATCTGGACCATTGTTCCCACTCCCATTTTAGAGGTAAGAAAATAGATCCCTAGAAAGGTTTAAGTGATGAACTTACAGTCACACAGCCATTTAGATAGAGGCATAGCTGGGACCAGACCAGTTAGGTAGCTTGAATCACAGTCTATTATTCACTCTATGGTACCCCATTGAATTACATAATTGTTACTAATATTGTTTATGGTCTAAGGAACGATGGGCTCAACAATAGCAATGATTGTGAGGATAGAGCAGGACCAGTGTTTTGTTCTGTTGTATTTAGGGTCTCTACAGTCAGAACTGACTCAACGGCACCTAACAACAGTACAATATGGTATAAGGCTCTGGGTGGTACAATCGGTTTGACTACAACTGAAAGGTTGGCAGTTCAAATCCACCCAACAACACCACAGAAGAAAGGCCTGGCAATCTACTTCTGTAACATTACAGCCATTGAAAACCCTATGGAGCACAGTTCTACTCTGAAACATGTGGGGTCACCATGAATTGAAATCGATTTGACAGCAAGTTGATTTTTGTCTTCATGGTATGAGCAGTATTGCAGTTGGGCTCAGCACCATTAAGTTAGGCAAACTATATTAGACATAAAACCTTCTTGCTAAGACAAGGACATTTTGGTCACTCTTCTTCTTGAGTAAGGAGGAGGATGGAGCCCTGGTGGCGTAGTGGTTAAGAGCCATGGCTCCTAACCAAGAGTTCAGCAGTTCAAACTCACCAGCTGCTCCTTGGAAACCCTTGGAAACCCTATAGAGCAGTTCTACTCTGTCCTATAGGGTCGTTATGAGTTGGAATAGACTGGTCGGCAACGGGTTTTTTTTTTTTAAGGAGGAGGAAGAAAAGTGATAAGATGAGTATAAAAGATGACCCTATCTAAATATATTATTACCTAAACCCAGTCCACCCAGTGCCATCGAGTCGATTCTGACCCATAGCTATTACCTAGTTGCTCCAATTCCCCAACCATGCCATGCATTGAAGAGACATCTCCTCATAGAACCTTAAATACCACATGAGTCACTTGGCAAGAGAAAGACCTATCCTTTGAACAAGTCTTCAAAAACTTTAACTTTTACAAGTCTTTTACTTGCTGATTGACCCCCAGTGAAATAAGTCTATCAGAACCTGCTGCTCCTCACTTAAACATGTATACCCAGAAGATTACTATGTGTGGTCAGAGAAGAGTTAACAGTTCTGCCTCACAGAAACTATTTCAGTGCCAAAATGCAGAGTTGACTCTGAAGGGGATTCTTACTCTTAAAAATGTCTTTTCATAAAAAATCTTTAGATTGATATTAGCTGTAAGGATTATATGACCTTATTGTGGAAAAGCACAGGCTTCTCCTTCTATATAAAGATAAAGTGGGATGTAGTACATGAAACCACTTTGATAAAAGTATGGAGAAGAAATACACTTGAACATAGGCTCTATCCAGCGATGGCCATGGTTTAGTTGGTTTCTCAGATAACACCTGGTTGTTTGTGTGAATAGAGTCAACAGGTGCCAGGCTCACGTAACAGAGCTTTAGGAGAGATGAAGACATCCTTGAGGGGGCAGAGCCCAGGCTAGACCGTCTAAAGGAATCTAAAGGTTATTTGCTTATAAGAATTACTATGGACTTATCTCATTTTCCACCCTAGCTCCAAAGGCTGTCTTTGATGTTGCTCTGCCTGACCTTGACTCTGGATCGCCCTTATATCTCTTACGTTGCCCAAGTACATGAACCTGAACATAAATCTGACTATTTGGACATTAGAAACTGATTTTCAGCTTTTTACACTTGACTTGGTGCCCTGGTGCACAATGGTTAAGAGCTTGGCTGCTAACTAAAAGGTCCACAGCCGCTCCTTGAAAAATCTATGGGGCATTTCTATTCTGTTCCACAGGGTTGCTATGAGTCGGAATCAACTCAACAGCAACAGGTTTAGTTTGTTTTTTTGGTTTGGTGCTAACTGTTAGTACTACTTTCAACTTGCTATATAAAAAAAAAACGTAACTAAGGATAATTAATGATGGCTCACATAAATAGTTGTAGTTATGCAGAGCAGCAATTACAAATGTGATAAAGACTCTAAGCCTTTCCTATTAGGCAGACATCTACCCCAACCCCAAATGAGTACCTTGCCTGCACCCTCCTTTTCCTCATCACCTCCTTTGTGTCACCTACCCTTAGGATAAACGGAGCTTTATGTTATATGCTTCCTGAACCACGCAAAAGTCTCCTTTCAGTTAGCATCTGCAAAGGGTAACCTGGATTTAGATGAGCTATCTGGTTCAGTTGTCCACACTGACCAAACCACAGCTAATTGGCAGATGTTTACTTCCCTTGAACTAACAGAGTTCAAAAAGAATGCCGTAAGGAACTGACTGCAGGTCCTCCCTGTCATAAAGCTACTTGCAAGTCTCCGCATCTAGTTGCTTTTTTAGTTTACACAACAGGGAATAAACATATGGTGCAGATCAAAACAACAAAGGATTAAGAAGGTTTTGAAAAAATTGTAGACAGTAGAACTATAGCTCATTAATGGAGGTTAGGACGGTTAGGGGGATAGAACAGAACTGCCTGATCTTTCAAAGTAAGGAAGAGTGACCATTCTATATTTTAAACCTTTCCTGGGTATTTCCATCAGAAGTGTAACTTAGATTTGACAAATCCAGGGAGGTGGCATGGAGAAGGGCCATTTTCATTTTTTGTTTGTTTGTTTATTGGTTTGTAGTGTGAAGGTGGAAACCCTGGTGGCATAGTGGTTAAGTGCTATGGCTGCTAACCAAGAGATCGGCAGTTCAAATCTGCCAGGTGCTCCTTGGAAACTCTACGGGGCAGTTCTACTCTGTCCTACAGGGCCGCTATGAGTCGGAATCGACTTGACGGCAGTGGGTTTGTTTTTTGGGTTTTGGTATAGTGAAGGTAGGATCCTGAGAAGATTTCTACCTTAATATTATGCTAAAACCATGTCACTTGAAAGAATTTTTTTCTTTCAACATTTGCTATCTGGGGAGAAAAAGGTTAGCAAGATGAACAACTATAGTCACAATGCAAATATGTGACTGACCTTGACTCTGTGTATATATACTCCAAAATTGATCAAAGGCATCAAGATTTCATCCTCACCAGTGTTCTGATGGGAATAGCAAATTCACCCAACTAACTGAACAATATGGGCCTATATTAGTGGCTGACTGGAAACCGCGGTTCTGAATGCCTCTGGTTCAATCTGCAAGTATAAAGAGTGTGTACAGAAGACACTTTTGATCATCCATACAGTAGGCTGTGAATTATTTGCATGACACTTCCTTTGCATTAGATGCCATGGGCCTCTACTAGGCTGGTATAATACATGGGGTATTTAAGTGACAATAGTCATAAGTTACAGACAGAAAGCTCTACTTTGGCCAATGTGCTCCCTCTTTGCCCAATTTTCAATATGAAAAATCACCACTGAATATCAAAAATGGCTTCATGGAACATCAGCTCTGATCTGTGGGATTTGTCATGCTGTAGCTCATCCATTCCAAGAGCACTTCATTCATTTGTTCTGTGTTACCAAGACAAAGATTTCACTGAATAATTGATGAAAAGAGGAAACTGTGAGCTACCTTGCACTCAGTTATTACGGTTTTGATTCTACCTTTGTGGAAAATAACTCCAACATTAGCCAGTCATCACACACCCTAAACGATGTAAGAGGCAATTTCTCAAAATCTCTGGCTGCATGGCTCCCTGATGTTTAAGGATCAAGGTACTAACCTTTTAGTTCTTACCATTGCAGCAGCTTTTTAGTTATACAAATAGTGAAAAGGGGATATCCAAGATAGTGTGCGTGTGTGTGTGTGTGTGTGAGAGAGAGAGAGAGAGAGAGAGAGAGGAAGAGAGACAGACATTATCATCAGAGTATTTCACAACATTTCTGATCTTAGGGAAGGATAATGAATTTAGAAAATAAAAAATAACAAAAAATGAAATAGCATTTATTGTGTGCTTATTACCATGTGCCAGGCACTGTATATGGAGTCACTCTTTTAATAGCCATATTCATCCCATGAGGTAAATATTATTATAATCACCATACCTCTTTTCCTCCCAGATCTACCTTGATAATTCTCAAACCAGTACTTAGTCTTCCTGTAAATGGATTAATTCAAGATGTGCAATTGACCATTTCAGTTTCTGTTACCTAAGGTATGAGTGATAAAACGATGTGGCTGGTCAGAAGGTACTAGCACTTTTCATTAAATAAGTAGGAGATCCATGTATCTTGACAGGCAAGAAAGACGCTATGTCCAGGGAGATTGGTTAAGGTGGGGGAGCAGCAGGCAGGTCATAAATGACTAAGTAACCAGACAAGATTCAGAATCCAGAAGGTTAAAGAAGTCAATAAAACAGCATTAATAAGTGGATTTTAATTTTATCCTAGGACAGAGGTGATTTGATCCCTGCCTTATTTTATACTTTCTAATAATATTAGGAGTCCCAAGATGCTGAAAATGGTTAACATGCTTGACTGCTAGCCCAAAGGTTGGAGGCTCAAGTCCACCCAGAAGCACCTTGGAAGAAAGGCCTGGAAATCTACTTCCAATAGATTACAGCCATTGAAAACCCTATGGAGCATAGATCTACACTGAAACACATGGAGTCGCCATAAGTCGGAATTGACTTGGCGGCAACTGGTTTTGGTAATGGATATTCAGTGCCTTGAGCCCATAAGTGTTAACCATTATCAGGAAGAATCGAAGTTAGTTTAGTTGAACTCTGTCTGCCCTAGCAAAAAACTGAGGCAAAGGTGCTAAAAATGCTCTCACAGTTTCAAACAGATATACATCTGAACACTGTCTCTCCCCTGCCCACACCACTTCTTCAGCTGGCACACTGTGATTCAGCAGTAACTCCCTCCTTCTCTTCATTTTCCCCTTCCTTGTTTTACTGAATCCCATTAAAGCTTCACAAGAAGTA
Organism: Loxodonta africana; assembly: GCF_030014295.1. NCBI lineage: Eukaryota > Metazoa > Chordata > Mammalia > Proboscidea > Elephantidae > Loxodonta > Loxodonta africana. The sequence goes on from NC_087369.1 coordinate 150,503,760, forward strand.
GAAAATGTAGCCACTGGACTTAAGAACTGTAAATTCTAGATGGAGAGAAAAGAATATGGACAAATAAGACAGCTTTTACAAGACTACTAAGAAATACATATCATGTCACGTAAAATAAATGTACATAGGCACTAAGGTGCAAAAGAAGTGATCAGACATGTCTGTTCCACACCTTATCATACTAAAGGGCTTGGTTTAAACACCATGAATTTCCAAATTTCTAAAATGTAGTCTCACTGTGAGCAGGTGCCAGCGTGTGAAGCAAACTGTTAGAAACAAATGAACAATTCTTTCAACCATGAGCTCTTGCTGAGTCAATACAATTTAGCAATAATCAGTGAGGTTCAGAAAAATATCTGTTGGGTAGGAAAAAAGGAGAGTTTAAAAGATGAGAATAAGTATCTTCAAGATTGTGAAAACACCCATTTACTCAGAATATCCTCTACACTTAGCAGTACACATGTCCATTATTATTTTCCCCCCATGGTATACTTGGTAGACGTACATCTGTCATCACGAAGTCATGACAGCCTAATCAATTCAAGCTAGGTTCACATTCACTCTTGGTTGCCTGGAGGTTGAGGTCTCCTACCCAGATGATCCATATTGGATTGTCACCATCATCTTTTTCAGTGACAGAGACAAGTTTCCCCTTGAGTTGATTGACCTGCAGATACTGAGGCACATCACAAAATTATATCAGGGTGTTAAATCAGTATAATTATTTTTACATTGATTTTAGCAGCCATAGGCTTTACCAAAGTTAAATTATACCCTATTTTTCCTCACACTTCAGATTCAAAATAGCTACATGGTTCTATCAGATTAATTGACCTCATTCATTTTTGTTTTGTTTTTTTTTCTCTCACAGAGGCAATTAGGCTCAGCTGCTTCAGGATACAATTATCAACCAATCAAAACCAAACCCCCTGCCGTCAAGTCTATTCCAACCCATAGTGACCTATAGGACAGAGTAGAACTGACCCATAGGGTTTCCAAGGCTGTAAATCTTCATGGAAGCAGACTGGTACACTTTTTCTCCTTCAGAGCAGCTGGTGGATTCAAACCACTGACCTTTCAGTTAGCAGTGGAGTGCTTAACCACTGTGCCATCAGGATTCCTACCATTATCAACATACTTGTCTAGTTTTTACTCACACTCAAAATTTAACAGTTATTTGTAGACACTGAATTAAATGGCTTTAGTGTGTGCAATATATAAAAATGCATGTATAATATATAAAATTTTTTATATATTACACATTCACGTGTGTGTATCTATTTTTTTCACAGCCATAATCATAAGTTTCTCAAAATCTTACCTCAGCATCAAAGCAACCATTTATAAACCAGTGTTAAGCTACTGTAATATGCTAACTGGAGCCCTGGTGGCGCAGTAGTTAAGAGCTCAGACTGCTAACCAAAAGGTCAGAAGTTCGAATCCACCAGTTGCTCCTTGGAAACCCTATGGGGCAGTTCTACTTTGTCCTATAGGGTCGCTGTGAGTGGAAATCAATAGACTCGATGGCAATGGTTTTTTTTTAATATGCTAACTGAAAAAAATGATTTTATAAAAAATATATACAAAAATATGTTCTGAAATGCCTCTGTTTCAGAAGTGCAAAATAATATTTCCCATTTAAAAGAGAAGATTAAATTAGGACCCTAGAAATTTTTATCTCTTGGGATGTGTGTGTGTCTGTGTATGTGTGAAATGAAATCTTCAGGGAGATCTACCACCTAATGTGTATATCCAAGGCCAGTTTTGACCCTCCGTTCAGGCCCTAAACTTTTCCATTCCTTTAATTCCTTTTGAAAACACTGTGAGAAAAGGAGGTCCTCAAGCAATGTACCTGCAAAGAGCTATCTCACTGTAGGTATGCAAGGAGAAGTATCTATGTAACAAATTGCTACCGTTCAAGCCCATCAATTCAAAATAAGCATTTCAAAAACTTGCCAAGACGACTCAAATGGGCCACATGTTTGGATACCTGGAGAATGAAAGAAAAGATACCATCACACACATTAGTGCTGCAGCCCTGCTGGAATTTGGTGTGGACTTGGTCCTTTACTAACGGTTGAGATTAAACTGCTTCTTTGCTCACAAGTTTATCACCCCAGTCAGAGGGCTCAAGAAGAGGCAAGAAGGCAAATGAACATTTGGGATGGAAACTCATGAAACACTTCAGTTGCTAATAATTCATTTTTCTTTAACATATTTTATGTGACCCATTTCATCTTTGCTAAAAATACACTTCTGAATCCCCCAGATTGCTCTCTTTGCATTAGGACCTTCAATATGGCAAAAGCCGAAGTATGAACTCTTCAGTGTGGCCAGTGTTGCCTTGGCCAGTTGGGTCTCTCATAAATGATGGCTCTAGAAAGTTACATTTTGCTTTGGGAAGTTTGTAAAAGATTAACTTCGGTGAACCCCACAATAACAAGCAATATAATTTGGTCCTGGGTGGATAAAGGGGGGGACACTAGAATACCCATGTGACTACTCACTTTTCTCTGGAGACAGTACAGTTCAAGTCATAACAAAATGGATTGGGTGAACCTGGTCATGTTTCTGTGAGACCTCACAGACAAGAAAAGAGGGCTGTGTATCCAACTGAGTGTGGACGAATACATTCAAACAGAAGAAAAATGAGCCACTGTTGGTGAAGCTGAAGTTGCCCAGGGGACATCATGGTATAGACATAGTTGATAATTCTCTATCAAGTAGAAAAAATACATCTTGTATCCATCTGTATTTGAAGTTGTTTGGGATGCTGCATCAAGCAATACAACTTGATCCAATTTTAGGATATTTGCATTTTCTCCTGCATTGCATTGCCTACCAGGGAGCCAATCTAGAAAACCACATTGTACAGACTAAGTTCAACCAATATGCTCAAAAATAGACTCAGGCAATGAGTTTCACCTTCTGACTAAGCACTATGAACTGTTCAAAAGTGTCCTTTAAAAAAATTTTTTTTTTATTTTTCTTTCGTCTTTGTCCCAGTGCATGATCAAGAAGGGACAGCGGGCAAGAAAAGGGAGATCACAGACCCTGACTGTTTGGACAGCACACCTGGAATTTATTTGGTTTCCTCCAACCCCAGAAAACCAACTCTGTTTCCATTGCATTTTGGAAAAAGCTGAGAATTTGGGGAGTTGGTTATTCTGTTCTTCTCTGGCCTCCTCCCAACACCTTTCTGTAAAACTGTCAACCTCGAGGCAAGACATAAGCTTGGCTAGCACTGAGTGCCTGATCTCCCATGGCAAGCTTCCAAAAGTCATTAGCTTGGTAGCATGTTTAGCTTACTCACACATTGGTAACTTATATCTGCTGGAATCACTCATTCTGAATCCAAAAAGGTCCCACACGAGGCTGAACAAATTTGTACAAAGTCAAGGAGAGGAGAAATTCACTCCTGGACCCTCCTTCCTCTCTTCTGTCACCTCAGCAGCTCTCTCAAAGTTCCTATCTAGATTGAACATGTTACTCCTTTGTTTCTAGGCAAGCTTGAAAGAATTAGCACTAGCCTCCAGGGAGGAGCAACGGGCAAGTTGTTGGCTGCCGCCACAAATACATAGGTTAAAATTTCACCCTAACATAAGCATCATCAGTGTGACTACCTTTTCCTCCATAGTAATAAAAGCTGAATAAAAGGCCAAGGTCACGACTTCTGTCCTCTACAGGCCACATAGGTATTGGTCTTATCTTGGCTACATCTCTACCCAGACCCCGACCAGATGTCTCACATCTATGTGAAGCTAAATTCAAAGAGTGCTGGGCCCAGGGTGGCTCATTCTCACTATGACAGAAAGAGAGACTAACATTTACTGAGCTCCTGCGATGTATCAGGCTCTGTTCTAAATGCTTTTCACCTCCTATCTTAATCCCTCCCTCCAAACCTATATATTATATATTTTGTTATCTCCATTTTACAATAATAAAAATGAGAGAGAGGCTATAAGGGGTGATAAATAAGTTCTAGTCAAGAGGAGTCAGAAGAAAATTACAGGATCTGGAGAAGAGTGGTGCCATAGTACTTAAGAGTTTGGCTGCTAACCAAAAGGTCAGCAGTTCAAATCCACAAGGTGAGCCTTGGAAACCCTGGGGGGCAGTTCTACTCTGTCCTATAGGGTTGCTATCCTATAGAGTTGCTATGAGTCGAAATTGACTCAACAGCAGTGGGTTTGGTTTGGTTTGACTTGGTTTGGTTTGGAGAAGAGCAGGTCCTCAAGTTTTTCATCTAATTGAAGGATTATGAATATTCAAGAGAAAACAGTAGCTATGGTTGGTGCGTAATAAAAATGGGAGGGCTCACTATCATCCTAGGAGTCCCTTAGTGGTACAAATGGTTAAGCATTGGATTACTAACCACAAGGTTGGCAGATCAAACCCACCCAGGGGCACCTCATAAGTAAGGCCTGGCAATCCTCTTTCAAAAGGTCACAGTCTTGAAAACCCTATGAAGTACAGTTTCTACTCTGCACATGTGAGGATCACCATGAGTCAGAGCCAACCCCAAGGCAACCACCACCACCAACTTGTCATCTTGCATCTTTACAGTCTAGAAGAATATATATGGTTGAAAGGGGAGGGAGAGGTTAAATTTAGATAAACCAGTTACAGTCATTCCAAAAATATAAGCGCTCCTACTAGGCATACCACAAAGAAATTAAAGGTATGTTTCCTGCCTTGTTAAGAATTAGTAGTCTATTTCTTTGTGGTGGTAGTGGAAGGGGGCGGTGGTACAATGAATTAAAACGCAAATAACTGTAGGAGGCCAAATGAGTGGTATCATTTATCACCGTGGACCAAGGGATGCTTGATGGAAGAAACAGGATGTAAATAGAAACTTCCGAACACCTAGGAAATAACTGGTTGTGAGGTATAATAGAAAGGGGGAGGGGAGACTTTGGAACTAGACTGAGTCAGGTTTGAATCCCAGTCATTATCATTTACTAGTTTTATGTCCTTGGGCAAATCACTTACCTATAATGAGTCCCTGCTTCTTCAACTCTATGATGGGAACTATAAGATCAATCTTACAGACCTGCTGTGAGGATTCTCTCTATATATATATGTTAATTAATATACAGGTTCTCAACAAATATTACTCCTCTTTCCCCTACAAGGCAATTGTTGGAATTTAACCAAGTCTTTTTCTGAACTGGTACATGTGTACGAACACAGACATTTTACATTCATTCAGCAAACAAGTCATAATCATAGTAACAGTCCAAATCACCCGTTACTATTTAGTGAACACTTACTGTATCCCAGGCAGTGTGCTAATTACTGTATCAGTGATTCCTCACCATAATCTTGTAAGTAGTGTTATTATCCCCATTTTATAGATGAGGAGCTCAGAATAGTAAAGTGACTTGACCAAGGTGACATAGCGGCTAAGGAGAATCTGATCCAAGGGTGCAGTCAGGCCTAGCTCACTCCAAAGCCACTTACTCTTAAACCACTGTGTATTCTGTTATCCCTTCATGTGCAGGTCAGACTGGTTTTGTCAGGTAATGGAAATAGAAGGTTTGACGAAACCGTTCCAGCTGCTGCTCTGGCTGTGACTCAGACATGGTTAATCCTGCTATTTCAATCCACTCGCAGTCAAGTCTCTCTGCCCTTGTCTCCACAAATTTTCTTCATTTCCTATGGCAGAGGGCACGTGGATGTGCCTCACTCCCTAGGCTGAAAGGATAAGCAAAAGCTGCCTGTGTCCATTTCTACCCATTTCTACTCGGCACTTTAGAGCGATCTCTTTACTTTCATCCCAGAAAGTAGAGTGGCATTACTTGCTTTATTTCAGCTGCTGGAAGGGATGAAAGCTTTTCTGACAAAGATGTGCCTTTGAGCTAGTGAAAAGTGAATGATTGATAGGGAGCATAAATCTTCATTCTTCCGAGACAGATCAGCCTTTGAAAGAGAGAGAAGAAAGAAAGAAAAAGAGGAAGGAGCCCTTTTAGTGGAAAGGGGCAAGATCTCTTTCAGAAGTGAAGGTTATCTTACACCTACAATCGGGCAGGAGAGATGTCTTCTCCCCAAAATTCCAGAGTTCCAAAATTCGCCTCCAAATTAACTGCTGTGCGTTTTAAAAACAGACTCCTGACATTTTTAAGTACATGTTTTGGTCCATTAATATGTATTGGGAGGTCTTTTAAAATGCATATTCTGATGGTGGATGTAAATCTGTATTTGGGAACTTTTTTTTTTCCGAGGGAAAAAGTTGAGGTTGCTATCCAACCAGTTATGCCCTCACAGCTCATATTCCAAGTTGCAATGTGCATTTAGGGATTTGAACATTCACCAAGTACTCAGATGTTGCATTTCATAGTTTTACTCCACCTGCTAAAACTGACATTTGGTTGAAAATAACTTGTGCACTTAGGGAAATACTTCACTTTTCTCAATTCCCTGATTCCCTCTGCTCTATCAGGAAGCTGGGAGCAAGCACAGAGGGAATAATCCACAAAAACACATGCCAAGGACTGGAGGGAAGTGGGAATTTGATGTCTAAAGAGTGAGATGCTGGTGACTAAAGCAGTTCAAAAAATAGATCCTTCTTGCAAATTCTCCTGCCAATGTGACCAGTTAGAAAAGGGCAGGCCCCAAGGGATAACAGGAAGTTGGGTCTCCTTAGACTATCCAATAGTAATTTGTTAGTACAGCAACCTCTATAAAATACCCCATATCACAAAAGACAGTGTACAAAAATCTAAATTGCCAGAGTATACATTAGGTTCATTCATTAAGTACCTGCTATGTGCGAAAAAAAAAAATTTTTTTTTTTATGTGCCAGTGGTTAAGATCTCGGCTACTAACAAAAAGGTTGGCAGTTCAAATCCACAAGCCGCTCCTTGGAAACCCTATGGGGCAGTTCTACTCTGTCTTATAGGGTCACTATAAGTCAGAATTGACGCGATGGCAATAGGTTTTTTGGTTTGGTATGTGCCAGACAAGGAGCCCTGGTGGCGAAGGGTTAAGCACTCAGCTGCTAACTGAAAATTCCGTGGTTCAAACCCACCAGGTACTCTGCGGGAGAAAAAGACCTGGTGATCTGCTCCCATAAAGATTACAGCCTAGGGAACTCTATGAGGAAGCTCTACTTTGTCCTATAGGGCCTCTGTGAGTCAGAATTGACTCGAGGGCATACAATAACAACAACATGTGCCAGACATTTTAGGTAGGATAAGTAAGTCTTACTTTACAGTAAGTCTTGTTGCAGTGTTCCTTCAAACTGGGGTCTCGTGACTTTAGCACATATCTGCTCTGCTTAAAATTCTTCTACGGCTTGGCTCTCATTATGTTTTGCTTCATAGCAATTTATGCCAAGATTTTCTGGCTTAAAACAGTCACCATTTTGTCATATCTCATGATATTGTGGGTTAGGAACTCAGGCAGTGCTTGGCTGGGCAGTTGCTTTGCTCCAAGTGGAGTCAATAAGGTCATTCAGGCATATTCAGCAGATGGATAGACTGGTCTGAACGATGCAAAATGCCTTTACTCACATGGTATCTTGGCAGGGAGAATGTGAAAGTTGAACTCAGCTGGGACTATCAACTGAAGCACCTACACATTGAAATGAAACTCAAAGTATTTGAACCATGTATTTGGTGGATCAGCGTTCCCAGAAGGAGTGTTTCAAGAGACAAGCACTGGAAGTGACCAATTTCTTAAGGTTTAGGCTTGGAAATTGGTACGCCATCATTTTTTGCCATACTCTCTCGGTTACAGCAGTTGCAAGGCTGGTTGAGATTCAGGAGTAGGCAGCATAGACTCCTCCTCTCAACTGGAGGCATGTCAAACAATTTGTGGTCATCTTTAATCCACCATAGGCTCTTTATAACTTTCAGGTAAAGGGAGGCTACAGAGTTTTAATGGTTAAGAGCAAGAGCTCTACAATAAACTGGCTGTACTCGAATCCCAGCTCTGTCACTTAAAGATCTTGGACAATTATATAATCTGAGCCTCAGTCACTCCATCCATTAAGATAGGGGCAATAATACTGTGATCTGTGATTGTTAGGAGGATTAAATTAGATAATACACATACAGTGTATATAATAATACCTAGCACATAGTAGGAAACCCTGGTGGTATACTGGTTAAGTGCTATGGCTGCTAACTAAAGGGTCAGCAGTTCAAATCTACCACGCGGTCCTTGGAGACTCTATGGGGACAGTTCTATTCTGTCCTACAAGGTTGTTATAAGTTGGAAGCTACTCGATGGCAATGGGTTTGGTTTTTGCTTTTGTAGCACACAGTAAGCCTCAATACATATAAAACCCACTGTCATCAAGCTGACTCCAGCTCATAGCGACCCTGTAGGGTTTCCAAGGCTGTAAACCTCTACAGACGTCAACTGCCACAGCTTTCCTCTGTAGAGTTGCTGGTGGTTTCAAACTGCCAACCTTTTGGTTAGCAGTCGATTTCTTTAACCACCACACCACCAGGTCTCCTCCAATACATACAAGTTAACATTATTTATAAAACTCCAACTTCTTAGCTTAGTAAATAAGACCATTTATGATATGGCTTCTGATTTCCTCTCGAGTGTCATTCTATCACACCTCACAGGCACTCTTAATGCCAGCCATATACAACTACTTGTTGTTTTCTGAACCTGCTAAGTTCTTCCTCCTCCATGCCATTTCACATACAGCCCCATGTACAGAAAAGAATGACCTTCTTCCCCACCCTCCTTCTTCACCTGGCTAAATCCTACTCCTTTAAAACATAGCTCATACGTTACTGCCTCCATGAAGGCATATCTGAACCTCCAGTCTGGATTAGCCGTCTCTCCTCTGTGGTCCCATATTATCCTGTGCATATCTTGTTTAGAGGACTTAAGAAATCCTTTGCTTTTGAGATGATTATCACTCATGGCTACCCCATGTGTGTCAGAGAAGAACTGTGCTCCATAGGATTTTCAATGGTTGATTTTTCAGAAGTAGATTGCCAGGCCTTTCTTCTGAGGTATTGCTGGGTGGACTTGAACCTCTAACCTTTCGGGGACTTAACGCTATATTATTTATCTGTTTATTGCTCTATGCACTAGACTAGACTGCATATTTCCTACAGGCAAACAGAGCGTCTTACCTTTTTTTTGAATTTTTGGCTCTTAGCAAAGTGCCTGATATCTAGTAGAAATTCGGAAAATGGCTTTTTGGAAAGACAGAGAGATGATTAAAACACAAATTGATTTATACAAAAGTCAAGATAAATGCAACCTTTTCCTCATAATCCAGTACTGAGCAACACAACAGTTATGGAAAGAGAACACCTGAGAGAAGAATTAGCCTTATTGACTTATCATTTCCAATTCAACAGTCTCCAGTGGTACAGCTGAACACAGAGTACTCACGTAGAGCTGAGAGAGGAAAACCCAACCCTGTTTCTCAAGAAATTAGTGTAGTTCATTTTCTTTCTCCAAATGTATCAAAAAGCGAATCCTCACTCTAGATTAATAACCTATCAAATTTCCATAAGGTCTGATGCTCCCCTCATTAAGAGTCCTGAGGATTCTCTAGAAAACAAGCCTTAGTTCAGCAAAAGGAACAGAGACAAATGGAAAGCAACATGGATGGGCCTGGCAAAACATCGTGTGAGCCGATGGGTATCTCTGTGTCTCTGCCTCCCAATGAACATTTTTTGCTTCTCTATAAACAAATCCAGTATTTTATACCAATATGAGTAAATTTCACCATTTTATATGCATTATTTCCTGGTAGGGCTTTTATTTATTTAATGTTTATAGTCGAAAGTACTTTGGTCAATTGAACTCATCAACTAATTCTGTCAGCTTTTCCTTGAAAATATCCAGAATATGACCTCTTACTACTTTCATCTCTAGCACACTAGCCAAGCTATAATCATCTCTCACCAGAATTATCTCCCTCCTTTTGTCCTTGCCCTGTAACAGTCTACTTATTTTAGTGCATTTTCAAACAACCTTGTGGAGTAGTTAGGGTAGGGATGGTTTTCTTCCTTTACCAATGAGAAGACATGCATACAGAGGTGAGGACTCGCCCAGGATCACTCATGTGGGAGTATCAGAGCCATAAGCCAAAGGCAGCTCTCCTGGCACTTAGTTCTACCTTCTTTCCCTTACAACAACAAATTGGCTAGTAGTATAACCATAGCCAAATCACATTTTCTATTTTATAAAACTCTTGTTGTCATTTGGAATAACATACTAGGAAATCTGGTGCTTGATCAGAGGAATACGTATGTTACTATACAAACATCCCAGAGATACCTACCTAAGTATTTCACTACCTGAAACAATTTTATTCTTATAAGTTGGTCCAATCAAATAGCCTTCAACTTGAAAAATACTTGAGGCTAGTATTTTATTGTTGTTTGTTTGCATTTTTTAGCAGTCAAAACCTTTTTTTCTCGCTAATAAAATCTTATACAAGACCCCATTACATTAAGCATATAAAAGGAGACAATATTTTTAAAAGGAGGAAATGCCAGAGGACCATGACATTGACCATCCCTTTACTCCTTTGAGCTAGGCCCTGAGGTACTTCCAAAGAATTTTAGGCTCCACAGAAAACCAAAACCAAACCAAACCTACTGCCTTCGAGTCGATTCCGATTCATAGAGACCCTATAGGACAGAGTAGAACTGCCCCATAGAGTTTCCAAGGAGCGCCTGGGGGATTCGAACTGCCGACCCTTTGGTTAGCAGCACTAAACCCAGTTTGAAAACACATGCTCTAGAAGACCTTTGTTAAACAAAGTGTGGTTCATAGATCAGCAACATCTGCATGACCAGAGGGCTTGTTAGAAATGCAGAATCTCATGCCTCACCCTATACCTACTGAATCCAAATCTGCATTTTTACATGATCTCCAGGTGATCTGTATGTGCTTTCAAGTTTGAGAAGCACTGCTTTGAAGACTCTATCTGAAAAGGTCTTCTTGTTAAGGTTTAAGGAGCCCTGTGGCACAGTGGTTAAGCACTCAGCTGCTAACCTAAAGGTTGGTGGTTCAAACCCACCAGCTGCTCCACAGGAGAGAGATGTAGCTGTCTGCTTCCTCAAAGATTACAGCCTGGGAAACCCTATGGGGCAGTTCTACTCTGTCCTATAGGGTGGCTATAAGTCAAAATTGACTCAAAGGCAACAGGTTAAGGTTTAAATGTGGCTGCACAAATACAAGGTCAAATCCCAAGAAACTGGGCACTGTAAGATGTATATCCAAGGAGCATTGCTGGTGCAATGGTTAAGCTCTCGGTTGCTAACAAAAAGGTCGGTGGTTCAAACCCACCAGTGCTTAAGCAGGAGAAAAGACTTGGCAATCTTCCACCGTAAAGATTACAGCCTAGGAAACCCTATGGGGCAGTTCTACTCTGTCCTATCAGATCACTATGAGTCAGAATCAACTCGACGGCACACAACAATAATAACAAGATGTATATCCAGATACCCTGGAAACCCTGGTGGTGTAGTGGTTAAGTGCTACAGCTGCTAACCAAAGGGTCAGCAGTTCGAATCCGCCAGGCGCTCCTTGAAAACTCTATGGGGCAGTTCTACTCTGTCCTATAGGGTCACTATGAATTGGAATCGACAACACTGGGTTTGGTTTGGTTTAACCAGATGCTTCACTTTCCTTGAGCATTGCTTATGTCTAGAGTCATCATTATGCATTGGTAGGCTAGGCAGTCACGTCTGTGGATGAATTGATGGGTGCTGGCAAGACCTTCCTGACCTCAAGTGTCTTTTCTATTAGCTGTACCACAGTGCCTGGGAAGCCCACTGAACTCAGTCCCGTGTGTTTATGGGTCATCAACAACCTTAGCTTAACACACATTCAGAAAGAAGTAGGCCCTAGGGTGAGAAGACCCACAGGCAGATGTGAAAGTGAAATAGACAGGAAAGACACATTGTATAAGGATCTCCCAGGCCTTGCAGAACCATGAAGCTCATCATGTTAGAGGGAGCCTGAAACAGCCAAGTGAAGTGCTCCTGGGTGTCCAGGCAGATGCTGAAAAAGCAAAACAAGGGAAAGAGGGGTGCAGCACTCTTGATATATTCAATCATGTTGCCTGCAGTAGGTTCTGCCTATATCTGATATCCAGCCTTAATCAGTTCACAACAACTTACAAAATGAGGAGAGACGCAAATCAGTTCATGCCTAGTGATAGCTATTAAGGCTGGTACAGCCAGTGTCCCCCCTCCCTCCACCCAGAGAAAAGAGCAGTTTTGCTTCTGTTTACCTTTTTCTCTGTACTCATCATTTTTTTAGATGCTTCTATGCTAAGGAAATGGTGCTACATTTCACCATTAAGAGGTTTCAACATGGCACCACAAGGAAGCTTGATGAAGCAGTATGACGCCAAGGCCTGTAAGCATTTTGTCCATTATACCTGTGACAGATGTAACACTTATTGGACCTAAAGCCTTAAGGGCTCCATTGGCAGAGAGAAATGTTAAACTGAGGAATTTATCCAAATAATTTAAGCCAAAATAGGCTTTCACATGAAAGGTCCAGGAAATGGAAGCAATTGGAATTTATTGACTTAGTCCAGATAATTAACTCAGTTCATCACTTTCATTTTGCTAGTGTAGACCTGGTCTGATTAATCCAACTAGCTGTAAAGGCTATTTTGGAAAATGACAAATTATCCAGATTAAGGCTATAATCCTTCTTGAATAAGCTTTTGTAGTACTTGTATCAAAATAGTTCATGGCACACAGGCCTGGATGATTTAAGAGGAGTGCCACATTCTTAATGCTGGTGTCCAAATATTCCAGAGATATCTACCTAAATGTTTTGCTGGCAGAGGGAATTTTATTCTTATAGATTGGTCTAATGGAGTGACTTTCACCCTGAGAAATACTCAAGATGGTGGTTCTTGTAAAGCAAGGCAGGCTTAGAAAAGAGTCAAATGCTTCTTAGCCTAATAATGGCAGCCTTTTTCAATTATTCTTCTTTTTTTTTAAGGAGCCAGAGCAAAACCCTGCTGTTAGGAGGTATATATATATATATATATATATATATTTATTTATTTAGGCCTGATACTGGATTACATTATCTCTAATGCTTGATTCTTCGGGTATCTAGAGAGGAAACAAGCCCCAGCTTTCCCGGGTTAAGAATGAAATGGAATCAGAGAGACTTCAGTGGATTAGAGTCTGTCTCCTTTCCCTCTGGAGCAAAGGGGAGCTTCAATGATCATTTGACCAAAGTCTGAAAATCTCAGGTTTGCTAACTACAATAAAGAATTATGGGGTAAAAATTTGTCTTCCAGGGAAAGTAGAATTCTCTGAAGGAGAAGAAAACGACAACGACAAAATGCTGCTGTGGAGTCAATTTTGACTCATGGCAACCCTATACATTGCAGAGTAGAACTGCTCCATAGGGTTTTCAAGGCTGCAATATTTACAGAAGCAGATCACCAGGCTTTTCTTCCATGGTGCCACTGGGTGGGTTTGAACCACCAACCTTAGGGTTAGTAGCTGAAAGCAAACGACTTGCACCATCCAGGGCCTGAAGGAAAGGAGCAGGGCATAAATATAGGGGAACTGAAACAAATGTGTGGGGGTGTGGAGTGGAGAGGGAGGTAAGGAGAGAGATGAGGGGAGCAAGAACACCCTCCTCTTTAAAAACCCAAACCTTGATAAATTTCTCCTTTTTTGGCACAAGGAACAAGCTTAGAGTTTTATCTTCTGTTCCTCCCAACTATAGTATTATCCTGAGGGCTACTCAAGTCCTCATTAAAAAAACTTTGACTTTTTTTTTTTATAGCCCATCTTAGTTACCTAGTATGGCTGTTATAAAAAATACCACAAGTGGGTGCCTTTAAAGAATAGAAATTTATTTTCTCACAGTTCAGGAGGCTGGAAGTCCAAATCAGAGCACCGCCTCAAGGGCAGGGTCCTTTCTTGTTGGTAGCCCCGGTAATTCCTTAGCATTCCTTGGCGTTCCTTGCTGTCTGTCTTCCTCCTGAATGTGTCTCTGAGTTTATTCTATTCTTTTTTATAACTCAGAAGTGATTAGGTTTAGAACCCAACCTACCCTGATAGGAAACCCTGGTGACATGGTGGTTAAGTGTTTGGCTGCTAACCAAAAGGTCAGCAGTTCGAATCCACCAGGCCCTCCTTGGAAACCCTGTGGGGAAGTTCTATTCTGTCCTATAGGGTTGCTATGAGTCGGAATTGACTGGATGGCAATGGGTTTTTATTCCCTACCCTGATAGTGGCCTCATTAACATAACAAAAGAAAGTCCCTATTTCCAAAGGGGATCACAGGTACAAACCAAAAAAAAAAAAACAAACCCAGTGCCCTTGAGTCTATTCTGACTCATAGCGACCCTATAGGACAGCGTAGAACTGCCTCATAGAGTTTCCAAGGAGCACCTGGCAGATTCGAACTGCCGACCCTTTGGTTAGCAGCCATAGCACTTAACCACTACACCACCAGGGTTTCCATCCAAAGGTACAGGAGCCAGGAATTCACTACAATTCAAAAAAGGAGATACAATTCAGTCAATGACATTTCAGCCCTTGTTGTTGTTATGCGCCATCGATTCCATCTCAAAGCAACCCTATAGGACAGAGTAGAACTGAACTATAGGATTTCCTAGGCTGTAGTCTTTTCTGGTATTCTCTGCTTTCAGCCAAGGGCCATCTGACATCAGCAATGATACCCCTCGGGCCACGTGCTCTTCTGAATTCGGTTTGAATTTCTGGTAGCTCCCTTCCATGTACTGCTGCAACCATTTTTTAATTAGCTTCAGCAAAATTTTACTTGTGTGATATGAATGACATTGTTCAATGATTTCTGCATTCTGTTGGATCACCTTTCTTCGGAATGGACACAAATAAGGATCTCCTCCAGTCAGTTGACCAGGTAGCTGTCTTCCAAATTTTTTGGCATAGAAGGGTGAGTGTTTCCAGCATTGCATCCGTTTGCTGAAACATCTCAATTGGTATTCCATTGATTCCAGGAGCCTTGACAGAATACAAATTGAGTCTTCTAAGCGAGCTGGACTTGGCACGGAAGAGAAAGTTTAAGGCAGAAAGACGTTGAGATTAAATATCAGAATTGTTGCCCCAGCCAGACAAAGTGTATACCTCTAAACATATACACACACACACACACAGAAGAAAGTAACAATTTAGGAGATGGAACTTTACGATGCTAAACAAAGCTTTATTAGCCCTTACTCCAATCCTCACTTCTCTTCAGATCAGCCTAGTCTCCAAACCTCCTATATTATATATCTTCTTGTAGTAGCAGACCACTACCCTGGCACCAACTTGGCACAGTACTCATGGGAGATCTTAAGCTCTCCAGGCAACAGGCTAGTCATTTGAATTGCAGTTCCACTAGGTATCTTTTATGTGACTTTAGAGAAGTCACGTAATCTCTTTGAGTTTCACTGCACGCATCTGAAAAAAGAAGGACTGACACAAGCAACTCAATGAGTTGGTATTTATCAAGTGGTTAAAACAGTGCCTGGCACACAGTAGGTTCCAAAAAATATTTATTGAATGAACAAGTAAATTAATGAACAATCCAGCTCTAGAAGACAGTTTTAGTCTCAGAAAAAAAATTAAACTTGACCTTGTTTTCCTTTGTACATACAGAAAAACATTGACCATATCTCCCAACAAGGTAGCTCTATACAGAGTCAAGTCTTTCCCTAGCAGAGAATCAACTTCTGATTACCCAAGATCCACAGTAATACAACTTTAGCTGTCTAGTATTATTTTTTTGGTGGCATAGTGGTTAAAGAGTTCGGCAGCTAACCAAAAGGTCAGCAGTTCAAATCCACCAGCTGCTCCTTGGAAACTCTATGGGGCAGTTCTACTCTGTCCTATAGGGTCGCTATGAGTGGGAACTGACTCTGTGGCACCTAACAACAACAGAGTGTTTTTCAAAAGAATAGCCTTCTTCATACCCTGATCCATCAACTTCAGTTGCTGGTCCTATTATAGACATGTGCTGTAGAAAATGCCCAACACCACATAGTCTCTGAGTCTTTAATTCATGCCCTTCATCTGATCTGCTTTAATGATGATAAGGTGCTGCCAATACCATCTTTTGAAATAAGAAATTGATTAGGTTCGTTGGAACATACCTTTTGGCCATCCAATGGTTTCAGACAAGACCTGATGGTTTTATTTTCATTTTATGGCAAGTGGTATGAGAAACAAAAGGTGATAAGGGAAGAGAATATTATGGTAAAACTGAATTTGGTCTATTCCAGGATCTTCAAACTCTGGCCTGTGGGCCAAATTTGGACTGCTGCCTCTCTATATATATGGTCTGCAAGATAAGAATGGTTTTTATATTATTAAATGGTTGGAAAAATCAAAAGAAGAATATTTCATGACACATAAAAATTATATGAAATTCAAATTACATTGTCCATAAATAAAGTTTTATTGGAACACAGCCACACTCATTCATTTATGTATTGTCTATCACTGCTTTCACACTACAATGGCAGAGTTGAGTAGTTGTAATAGAGATCATATGGCTCACAAAGCCTAAAATACTTATTATCTGACCCTTTACAGAAAAAATTCACCCACCCCTGGTCTATTTTCTTGAGAGGACTTTCACAAATAATTGTTTCGAGGTCCACTACTGACAACAGTCTGTGAATTTGTCTTTGGCCAACCAGAGGCTTCTGTCAAAAGGAATTTTGTGCCTGTTAAGAGTCTGAACAAAATCAAGCATGATAAATAATGTACTGGGATCCTCTCTCCCAATCTGAAGGAGTAGGCAGTGGACAGCTTTCGATGCTCTTTTTTATTTTCATCTAATTGTAAGCAGAGCTTAGATCATTTTAGATTTGGTCATGAACAAGTATTACCAGTGTCAGAGTGGAGCACAACCTCAGAACTTCTTTGAGAAGAGCATGTGATCTACGGTGTTGTTAGACATCAAAGCTCTTTGCCTACCTATTTCCTATCAGACATCACATCCATAGCAAAGCACTGCTCCCTAGAAGGTAAAAATAAGCAAAGGGTTGGGAACACTAGTGTTTGCCACACGAGGAACAATACAGTGAATGTGAGAATTTTCCCCACTTTGGAGTAAATGTATATCCCAGAAGTTGCCTGCAAGGCACAATTCTTGTAAAATTGATTATGTGTTTCTTTGGAAAACAATTTGGTTCCAGGCATAATTAAATTACTCTTCTAAAAAGAATATTTGAAGGGAACAATATTTCTTTTTAGTAAACTACTTATAATAAATTTTACACAAATTGGCTAAATACAAATAAATGCACAGCAATTACGGTTCTTTGCCATTTTGTTTCAATGGCTTAAAGTGAAAACCATAATGATTACACAAAAAGGACAATTTTTCTCAATTTCAAGCACACCTTCTTGACAATATCTAAAGCCAAATACAGACAGCCTCCTTATTCCCAGGAAGAAGCTTGATAGAAGCTTCCAGAATTTTGGATTGATCAAGATAATCTGGGCTGAGGAAAAGAAAAAAAAAAGAGGAAAAGAGAAGGCATTAAATCCTCAACAGACGCAACGATTGCAATTACGACATCATGGAAACAATGTTGGTAAATGAAGTAATTATATACCTATTTCTGAAAACACATGGACACAAGACTTCATGTAGAATTTTAGTTCCCTGAGGTAAGTAGACAATTTGGAAACCAAAACTTAAAATGTTGGCTTTTTATACAAAATTGTTGTTGTCGTTGTGTGTCATCGAGTCAATTCCGACTCATAGCAACACCATGTACAACAAAACAAAACACTGCCCAGTCCTGCGCCATCCTCTTGATTGTTGTTATGCTTGAGCCCATTGTTGCAGCCACTATGTCAATCCATCTAGTTGGGTCTTCCTCTTCTACGCTGACCCTCTACTTTACCAAGTATGATGTCCTTCTCTAGGGACTGATCTCTCCTGAAAATATGTCCAAAGTATGTGAGACATAGTCTCACCATCCTTGCTTCTAAGGAACATTCTGGTTGTAGCCCTGTACATTTTAAGGAAATTGTGTCTGAAAAGCACCTGATTGGGAGGCAGTTTAGAACAGGGTTAAGGTTTTGGAGCCAGACTGCCTGGGTTTACATCTCAGCTTCTCCACTTGGTGTGACCTTGGGCAAGTTAATAAACATCTTGGTGCTTTGATCTTCTCATCTGTGAAATGATGATTATAACATTAATATAATACTAGCAACCAACTCACAGGGCAACTGTAAGAATTAAAATATATATGCAAACCTGGCACATAGTAGGCATTCTACAAATGCTAGCTTCTACTCCTTGTTCTCGTCCTACTACTACTGTAATTCACCATCACCATCACCATCATCAATATAAAATTCCTGGAACATTTGTGTCTTGGCATGGATTGTTGTAGATGTTTCGCCTAGTACAATATTTTCAGAGAAAATATTGAAATTCTCAAGGATTTCATTTTACTTGGATCTACAATCAACACCCATGGAAGCAGCAGTCAAGAAATCAAAGGACGCATTGCATCAGGCAAATCTGCTGCAAAAGACCTCTTTAAAATGTTAAAAAGCAAAGATGTCACCTTGAGGACTAAGGTGCGCCTGACCCAAGCCATGGTATTTTCAATCGCCTCATATGCATGTGAAAGCTGGACAATGAATAAAGAAGGCCAAAGAAGAATTGATGCCTTTGAATTACAGTGTTGGTGAAGAACACTGAATATACCATAGACTACCAGAAGAATGAACAAATCTGTCTTGGGAGAAGTACAGCCAGGATGCCCCTTAGAAGGGAGGATGGTGAGACTACTTCTTACATACTTTGGACATGTTATCGGGAGCGACCAGTCCCTGGAGAAGGACATCATGCTTGATAAAGTAGAGGGTCAGCGAAAAAGAGGAAGACCCCTCAAAGAGATGGATTGATACAGTGGCTGCAACAATGGGCTCAAACATAGCAAGAACTGTGAGGATGATGCAGGGCCTGGCAGTGTTTTGTTCTGTTGTAAATAGAGTCCCTATGAGTAGGAACCAACTCAAGGGAACTTAACAACAACAGCAACAACAGGCCCTGGTTTGGATTTTCAGGAAATACAGGATGCTCCAGAACAGACCTAAGCTCCAAAGATTTTTTTTTTCCTTAGAGACAATAGTCTCTTCAACCCTTATTTATGCAGACACACTTGGAAATCATTGGAGTTGTACAAATCTGAATTCAAAAAGTCCCCTGTCCCCAAGCCCAAATCCATAGCTCTCAGGAAGGCCCCGGAACCTCCCACAGATGACTACTATAACAGTTGGGTATCAACTTTCCGGAGCTCTCTTATGTGTCGTTCGAGCACTGGTCACCAGTCTGCATAGCCATCTGTCACTACTGAATATTCAGCAATGACTAATTTCTCTTAGTGGTTAGTTTGGTTTGATGCAAAACCTTTATTGATGCAAAAGGAAGAATTCACTTGAAAAAGTCAGCCCCATTATAAAGCTTTTTCTTTTCTTTTCAAATATAAGATATAATCTTGGATTTGGTTGTTTAAAGGATACTAGCTTACTGATTTTCTTCAGAGGGATTTATAGTTCATTAATTCTTTTATCAGGTGCCAGACACTATACCAAGTGTTGAGGGTACAGTGGTGAGTAGACCAAATATGGCCCCCACCCTTGTGATGTTTGCAGTTATGCTGTTTCATTTTTATTTATCCATTCAAGAAGTATTTATTCATCCTCTCCTATGCACACATTGGGGATGCAAGTGCCCCAAATAAACAACATGGAAAAGCCAAACAGAAGTCATTAGCCCTGTTATCTGGAATATTACAACCTACTCCTTAATATTTTTTTCTAATGGCAAAACTGACACCTTGGAGATTATGTAACTTATTCTTGTGATTACTGTGTGATTACATAATAAATTAGCAATGGAACTGTGGTTAGAACACTGACCTCCCAACTTCAAATTCCAAGCCCTTCTAGCTCAGACTAAACCCAAATTTAAAATTCAAAATCTCACTTCTAATATCTGATGGCAACATACTATCAAATCCATCTTGGTGTGACCTGGAATCAAATTAGATAGCCTACCTCCAGCATAGAATTAATTTATTCTATTAGATAAGCTTTTGGGTTTTTTTGAATTTTTTAAATTTAGATTCATCTGCAAGGGAATTTTTCTCTGTTCTGTTATAAATGAGGGACACTTTCGCTCACAGGCTCTTTAAAAAAATGAGTAATTACGTTATTACAGAATGTTTTCCTTTGTTTCTCAACAGTTACACTGAGTGTTTTGACACTTGGGAAGTCATGCATTGAAGTAATTGTACAAGAGAAAAAAATATTTAAAACTTGAAATTGAGAGGGACAAATACTTGAACAGTATAACGGTGGTACATATTTCAATACAGTATTGTGAGTTGTAAATTATACAGACTAGTAAATTTTTTATTGAATATTAGTAATCTTTACAAGTAGTTTCCCTATGTTTTCATCTCTTTCATGTTCCAATCTATTCTGCACACCTCTGCCAGATTATTCTCCAAAATACAGGCGGTCCCCAGATTATGAACGAGTTCAGTTCCTGAGCCTATCTTTAAGTCGAGTTTGTACAAAAGTCAGAACAGGTACAGTTCCTATCTAATGTCAGCTAATCAAACGTTTGTCTTAGTATATAGTATATAATGTACCTTTCTATGCATAAAAAACATTAAAGAAATACTTCCAGATACACTAAAACATCTTTAACATAATAGTACAGTAATAATAATAATGTTTTGATGCACGTTGCAAAGTAGCACCTGTTTGTTATTACGAATCACTGTATGTACCTCAAATTTTTAATGTAATAGGCTTTACGGGGGTAGGTTTGTAACTACGTGTTGTACTTAAGTTGGACATTGGTAACCCAGGGACTGCCTGCATAACTTCCATCTCGTCATTCCTCACGCGAAGAAACTCTAGTAACTGCCTAGTGACTAAACAGACTAAATATAAAATACTGAGTAGGAATTCAAGATCTTCCATGATTTGACTCTATTTTTCTACTTTTAGTCTCCTACTTGGAATTAGACTGCCCAGTATTGTTTTTGTTTTGATTTTTTGTTTGTTTAGTTTTTCTGGAATTAATGTCCATAATGATTGTGTATGGCCAAAGAGGCAGGAAGAGGTATGGCCTTCCTCCAACTACCTTCTCCCTGATTTGGGGAAGCATTAAAACCCAACCAACCCATTTTTATGTATTTTAAAATGCATGGATTACCACTTAACACATGGTCTAATGACAGAAATGCAGACTCTCAAAGCCTTCAGCTCTGGGTTTACTATGTGGAGGGCAAGTGACAGTCAACAAAATAAACTAGACTAGTTGTGGGATCTTTTCAGTAGAGCTTCCTATAGCCATGCCACAAACTGGACAATTTTCCACTAAGTTCAAATAGCTTTTCCAGGTGGCCAGTTTGCTGTCTATACACACCACAAATTTTACAATATATAGTAGCCAATCCTTTAAGTCACAGAGAAAAAGAACAGGGCATAAAAGTCACTTTAGGCTGCCAGGAACTTCAAAACAAGTACACCTTTAGACAACAGTGTGGGATATAAATTATAACTTTGTCTTATTTCAAGTTTCTGATTTGTGCCATCCTATTCTCCACAGAATCTAAATCAAAATAGATAGTCAATATACAGGATGTTATCACCCCACCTCAAACACTGACTATTCTTTGTCACGACTTTAATGTGCTTAAATATATCATTCATTAGGTGGCCAGAAAATAAAAACAAATGAAAATATCATCATAGTATTTCAAATGGGCCAGGAGTACTTTTTCTTCAGTAGCAAGATTGCATGTAATGATAATTAGTACTGTACTTTAATAAAAAGTGAGCTATTGTAAATTGGGGAAATCAGAAGACTAATGGGAATGTCACCACTCTTTGATTATCTCAGTTTGTGTAGATGCATGTGTTGTAAATATGATTTTTGTTCCACAACATTAGGATTTAAGGAATGCCTTACTTCATTTAGGCAAATCCTTGTGGCGTAGTGGTTAAGTGCTATGTCTGTTAACCAAAGGGTCGGCAGTTCGAATCCACCAGGCACTCCTTCGAAACTCTGTTGGGCAGTTCTACTCTGTCCTATAGGGTCGCTATGAGTCGGAATCGATTCAATGGCACTGGGTTTGGTTTTTATTTGGGGGGGTTACTTCATTAAATTTCCAAATTGTGCAATGTGTCCAAACTATCCACCAACGTGGACATTGGAATAGTCTATGTTAGTCATTTCAGGGACATCTCTCCCAATCGTCTGAAGGATTGCACTAGAATTCCAGACCCCCAAACTGAGGGTGAGACTCTGAAAGTTGCTCTTGGACATAGAGTAGCTAAAGCAAATGGAAGAAATAATGAAGTAAAAGAGATGAACAGAAGATTGCAAAGGGCAGCTTGAGAAGACAAAGTATTATAACGACATGTGCAAAAACCTGGAGATAGAAAACCGAAAGGGAAGAACATGCTCAGCATTTCTCAAGCCAAAAGAATTGAAGAAAAAATTCAACCCTCAAGTTGCAATATTGAAGGATTCTATGGGTAAAATACTGCATGACATAGGAAGCATCAAAAGAAGATGGAAGGAATACATAGTCACTGTACCAAAAAGAATTGGTCAATGGTCAATCATTTCAGGAGGTAGTATATGATCAAGAATCAATGGAACTAAAGCAAGAAGTCCAAGCTGCACTGAAGACACTGATGAAAAACAAGACTCCGAGAAGTGACAGAATACCAGTTGAGATGTTTCAACAAAATGGATGTAGTGCTGGAACTGCTCACTCATCTAGGTCAAAAAATTTGGAAGACAGCTACCTGACCAACCGACTGAAAGAGGTCCACATTTATGCCTATTCCAAAGAAAGGTGATCCAACAGAATGCAGAAATTATCAAACAATATTATTAAAATCATATGCAGGTAAAATTTTGCTGAAGATCATTCAAAAGCGGCTATAGCAGTATATCAACAGGGAACTGCCAGAAATTCAAGCCGGATTCGGAAGAGGACCTGGAACCAGGGATATTATTGCTGATGTCGGATGGATCCTGGCTGAAAGCAGAGAATACCAGAAGGATGTTTACCTGTGTTTTATTGACTATGTAAAGGCATTTGACTGTGTGGATCATAACAAACTAGGGATAACACTGCGAAGAATGGGAATTCCAGAACACTTAATTGTGTTCATGAGGAGCCTGTACATAGGTCAAGAAGAGGCAGTTGTTTGAACAGATCGAGGGGATACTGCGTGGTTTAAAGTCAGGAAAGGTGTGCATCAGGGTTGTATCCTTTCACCATACTTATTCAATCTGTATGCTGAGCAAACAATACGAGAAGCTGGACT
Source organism: Loxodonta africana (assembly GCF_030014295.1). Lineage (NCBI taxonomy): Eukaryota > Metazoa > Chordata > Mammalia > Proboscidea > Elephantidae > Loxodonta > Loxodonta africana. Next base: position 150,527,096 of record NC_087369.1, read on the forward strand.
ATATGAAAAAGAACGGACATCAGGACTGGAGGAAGGCTCATTAACAACCTGCGTTATGCAGATGATACAACCTTGCTTGCTGAAAGTGAAGAAGATTTCAAGTACTTACTGATGAAGATCAAAGACCACAGCCTTCAGTATGGATTGCATCTCAACATAAAGAAAACAAAAATCCTCACAACTGGACCAATAAGCAACAGCACGATAAACAGAGAAAAGAATGAAGTTGTCAAGGACTTCATTTTTCTTGGATCCACAATCAACAGCCATGGAAGCATCAGTCGAGAAATCAAAAGATGCATCGCACTGAGCAAATCCACTGCAAAAGACTTCTTTAAAGCGTTAAAAAGCAATAAGGTCTCTTTAAGGACTAAGGTGCACCTGATCAAAGCCGTGGTGTTTTCAATTGCCTCATAAGCATGTGAAAGCTGGACAATGAATAAGGAAGACCAGAGAATTGACACCTTTGAATTGTGGTGTTGGCCAAGAATATTGACTATACCATGGACTGCCAGAAGAATGAAAAAACCTGTCTTAGAAGAAATATAGCCAGAATGCTCCTTAAAAGCAAGGATGCTGAGACTTCGTCTCACGTACTTTGGATATATTATCAGGAAGGACCAGTCCATGGAGAAGGACATCATGCTTAGTAGAGGGTCAGCAAAAAAAAGGAAGACCCTCAAAACCAGATGGATTGACACAGTGGCTGCAACAACGGGCTCAAGTGTAACAATTGTGAGGATGGCGTGGTACCAGGCAGTGTTCCTTTCTGTCATACATAGGGTTGCTATGAGTTGGAACCAACTCAACGGCACCTAACAGCAACAACAAGAAACTAAGGGTAGATGTAATGTACTTAGTATGTGATGGTTTTCATCTTTTAATTTTTCTTTGTTGCTGTTGTTGGATGCCATCAAATTGATTCCAACTCATAGTGATCCCACGTGACAGAGTAGTACTGCTCCCATAGGGTTTTCTTGGCTGTGTACAAGCAGATTGCCAGGTATTTCTCCCATGGAGCCACTCATTGAGTTCAAACCACCAACCTTTCAGTTTGCAGCCAAGAGCTTAACCATTGCGCCACCAGGATTCCTAAAGTTTTCTTTAAGTCAGTATAATTCTACTGCCAAGCAGATCCTCCAAATTCATTTAGGCACTCTGCTCTGATGGAAATTCCCCAAACCCAAACCCATTTGCCATCGAGTCCGACTCATAGCAACTCTATAGGACAGGTTATAACTGCTCCCATAGAGTTTCCAAGGAGTGCCTGGTGGATTTGAACTGTCGTCCTTTTGGTTAGCAGGCGTAGCTCTTAACCACTATGCCAGTGGTGGAAATTAGAGTGTCTCTTATAATGGCCTGCTTAATTGACCCAAGACTCACTCCCAAGGAGCTTCATCACTGTTCTCAAAATCATGATAACCAAAAACCAAACCCACTGCCGTCGAGTCGATTCCGACTCATAGTGACTCTATAGGACAGAGTAGAACTACCCCATAGTTTCCAAGGAGCACCTGGCAGATTTGAGCTACCAACCTTTTGATTAGCAACCATAGCTCTTAATCACTATGCCACCAGGGTTTCCAAAATCATGATACATAGGGTCAAACATCTACTAGCCAAAAAAAAAAAAAAAACTCATTGCCATCGAGTCGATTCTGACTCAGAGCAACCCTATAGGAGAGAGTAGAACTGCCCCAGAGAGTTTCCAAGGAGCGCCTGGTGGATTTGAACTGCCGACCTTTTGGTTAGCAGCCATAGCTCTTAACCACTACGCCTCCAGGGTCCTCCTATAACAATTTCTCACCTGACACCCCGTGAGCAAGTGGATTCCATTTTTCTCTAATCCTAAGCAAAGAAAGAAAACAATGACAACAACAACACATTGCCATCTAGTTGGTTCTGACTCATGGCGATCCCATGTGCTACAGAGCAGAATTGAGCTAGTAGAGTTTTCTTGGATGAAATCTTCAAGGAAGCCTTTCTTCCACAGGTGGCTCTGGGTGGGTTCAAACCACCAACCTTTCAATTAGCAGCCAAACGCAAACCATCTGCACCACCCAGACTTCCTTTTCTACTCCTGGAAACCTGAAAAATTCCTGATGATCAGACTTGGGAAAGCTTTCCTCAAATGTTTCACTCTCCAGGTTGCCTTATTCCACCTCTTCTGTGTCTTGAATCTTCTCCTCTTGAACAATCCCTTAGGAGACTGTGTTTTTTGCAAATCGAAAGGCCTGGGTGATAGTCATCTTCTGGGCTCCTGGAAACTACTACTTCCAGCATCTCAAAGCTCAGCAGTCCTCCACTCCCACCTCCCTGCCATAGTAAAGAAGCAAAAAGATTTGGCTACGTTTTCAGGATGGTAAAGGGGGAAACGTTCACCCAAATGAGAGTAATATAGAAACTGATATCTCAATAAATCATCCTGTCACATAAAAGTCAGTATACACCATGGACAAAAGTTCAATTCTGTTTAAAATCTGCTGCATGGAAGAAAATTTTCAAGTTCATGAACTGTGCGTTTGTTTATACTTCTGTTCCCAAAGCTGTTATTATTCTTGGTGGTGGTGGGGTGATAGTTGGAGTACTTATTATAAAAAATGTGCTTCTTATACCACAAACAGATTTGAATTTCATATCAAATAGGTCAAGCTCAACAAATACAAATACAAATGCAAATACAAATACAAATACAGGTATTTGCTAATACCTGATAAAGTCTGAACATATTAGTTGCACAAATATGTAATTAGTTTTAGGAATAGAAGTGTAATCAGAAACTTTTTATTTGCTGTGAATTTCTTGCATGCATCAATGCTTGATCTTTAAAGTTTAAACAGCTGTGTACATATATGCATATCTATGCATGAACTTGGGTCAGTGAATATGGCAGGAATATTCACATAGAAAGTCAGATATGAAAAACTAAGTGCTAAACAACTCAGTGTCTCATTCATTAGTTAAAAATCTTTGAACATTAAATTAAAACTGTATCCCTTTAAATTGTCCAACCAAGTTGAAGGCAGCTCTTTTGGTAATTTCTAACACATATAAGTCTTTTCACTTAAATTATGCCAACACCTCCATTACACCAATTACGACCCTCAGGCAAGATTTGAACCAAAGCAACATTGCAATGGAAAGTCCGTTTCACTGAAGTGTCACACTGTGAGCGTGCGCATTTAGGGTAGCAATTTCTGCTTAGCACTACCTAGCTGTCTTGGAAACCAATAGTGAGCCATAAAAGTATTTGAAGTGATAAAACATAAGCCCTCAAAATGGAAGGAAATGACCTAAAGTGTAAGGTGAACAGGTCAAGCAGAATGCAAATCAGACCCAAGCAACCTGTTCTCACTTGGGAAGACTTTAAGCCTGAAGGGTTGAGCTCTGCAAGCTTCTTGTACATTTTAGCAAGACAAGACAATGTGGCATCAAGGATATCTCAGTTGGGGTTTGAAGTCTCCCAAGTTCAAAAAGAGCTCTGAAGCCAAGCAGCCAACTATAGGATATCTGCAGAGAAAAAGATGAAGAGAGATCAACCAGGTAGCTGCATCTTAGATTCAGAAATTTCATTGTTAGTACAGGGAAAAGAAGTAGGTCTGTCACATAAGGAACAGTTGTACTCACTCAAGCTTTCTCTCAAGCTCGCGTTTGCTCTTCCGCTCTTTGCCAGACATACTCCGGTGTATTATCCCGAAGGAAAGAAACCCAGGCTGTTCAATTACAAAGGTCCCGAACAAGGCTTATTTATATTTTCTGAGGTTCCCTAGACATGGCAGTCATGGCCAGAATTCCAGAGACACATACAGGGCTAGAAAGCTACAGGTGAGAAGGATGAGCTAAGGGGAGGAACAGCACGATTATTTTAGGATGTGAACACCGAGCAGGGGCATCCTCTTAGCATGATCTGGGCCTAAGAGGATGGTGTGTCTGTCCAATTTTTTGATTTTGACAACCTAGCAAGAGCAGGCTTTCTTTTCAAAAGGGAGAAAACAAAAGATAATTTAAGAGGTTGATAATAGGAAAGAAGAGATGGGAAACGATTATACATAAAAAAGGGCTGCCAATTCAACCTTTTAGATAGAATTAACAAAATAAATTAATGAAGCACCTGGAGTAACTAATTTTATTAAATTAAATAATTAGTTGTTTTAGGCAAGTATATATTCCAGCTTCACATAACCATAGCCAAAATGAAGGCATCTCTTATATAATATTTTTCACAAAATGTGTTCCATTAGCCACCTTTCTCAGAATCCCTGGAATACTATTTAAAAACGCACATTCCTGGACCCCCTTTCCAAAGTCTTAAATCAGAATTTCTGGGTGTCTGGCCAGAGAATCAGCATTTTTAAGTCATTCTCTAGGTCAGGGGTTCTTGAAGTATGGTCTGTGGACTCCTGTGTTAGCTGGAACCGTCTCAAGGAGCCCATGACTTGAAAACTATTTTCATAATAATAAATAGTTGTTATTTGCCTTTTTTCACTGGGTTGACATTTGCTCAGATGGTGCAAAAGCAATGGTGGGTAGAAGTATTTGTACCTTAGCATGAGTCAAGGCAGTGGTACAAACTGTCCTAGTAGTCATTGAATTCTCCATTGCCAGACATTTGCAGTAAACACATGGGGCGGGGGGGGGGGCGGGGGAGGGGAAGCCAGTTTCACTTAAAGATGTCTATGATGAAGCATTAAAAAATTATTAATTTTATTAGATCTTCACCCTTGAGTATATTTCTTTTTAATATTCTTTTTGACAAAATGTGAAATCAACACAAACCACTCTGACACAGACCAAAGTATGAGTTATCTCAAAGAAATCACTTGTGTGACTGAGTTGCAAGCTGAACTAGCCGTTTTTTTCCTGGGACACTATTCTTGCTTGAAAGGATGAATGGCAAACTATGGCCATTCAGACAAGTATTTCTTGACTTTTTTTTTTTTTTTGAGAAATTGAGGAAGTGAGTCTGTCACTTCAAGGAAAACAACTGTCGGTGTTTGTTGCCAATAACAAAATTGGAGCTTTCAAGTGAAAATTAAAATTTTGGAAGCCTTGAATCTGCAAATGTGAACATGACAGTTTCCCAATCCTTAAAGATTTTTCTGGGGAATCCTTGATGCCACATTGTCTTGTCTCGCTAAAATGTACAAGAAGCTTGCAGAGCTCAACCCTTCAGGATTAAAATCTTCCCAGGTGAGAAGAGGTTGCTTGGGTCTGATTTGCATTCTGCTTGACCCATTCACCCTACACTTCAGTCCATTTCCTTCTGTTCTGAGGTCTTAGGTGATACTAATGAAAGTAACATTTTTGTTATTGTATAATACAATCCATTGTAAAATAAAGTACATGATAAAATTTGAAGGTCTGCATAAATAAGGAATCAAAATTTTCTAAATGAACAATGATACAAAACCATGCATGAATAAAAGACCAATTCAGAATGCAAGAGAGTACAATAAAAGTTAATGAAACAGAATGTGAAAGTTGGTTAATATGGTTTCCAATTCAATATCGCAACTAACCTATAAAAAACTACTACTTGTTGAATTTTGGTGTAGGATCAAAGAATAGCCACAATTATCTGAAAAGGCTATTCAAATATCCCTCTCCTCTTCTTAACTACATACATGAATGAGGCAGAATTTTCTTCATATACCTCAAACTTTCAAACAAAACAACAGAAGATATGACAAATACGGCTGCCTTCCATTATGCCAGATATTAAAAATATTTGCAAAAATATTATTAAAATTTCCTTTTTTTCACTAATCTTTTTGTCTGTTTTGAAAAGTACAATTAATTTTCAGAGAGCTGTTATTTAGGTTACTATGTGAAGACTTTATTCTTGTTACTTTTAAATAAATTAAATGTGTTTTTTAATTTCTCATTTTAATTCCTAATATAGTTAATACCAAAAACATAACCCAAATTAAAAAAGCTCTTTGGGGTCCTCATAAGTTTTAAAAGAATAGAAGGATCCTAAACCCACAAATTTGGAAACTGCTGCTCTAGGTAATTCTGATGCCTCAATGAAGTTTAAAAATCAGTACCCTAAGGTAAAGGTAGGTGCCCATGGAAATGTTTAAATAAGAAGACTGATATAAGCCCTTTCCAATAGTCTTAATCATCAGGTAATTCCTCAGAATTTCAATGAAGTTTAGGCAGAGAGCTACTCAAATCTAAAAAGGGGTGAAGTCCATGTCAACTCTCAAGATTCCTTACAGTTGTCTTAATCTAAATCACTTCTACTAAAATTAACCTAAATTTAGTTTCGTGATTTACCCTATATATTCTCTAAGCATTTATCAACCACTGATTTTTTTCCAAAGCAAATTATCTTTCTTGGTCATGCTGCACAATTGACTAAAGATAATTCCTCTTGTGTACAGAAACTTCCAAGAATTGCTTGGTAGACACAAACACAACATTTGAATCTCATTTTATGCTGGTTTCTGCAGAGCTGCTTAATTATACAGCAAGCCACAGTCAACAGGGGTTCAGGGGAGATATAAGCTCTACTGAGAAATACAGAGAAGAGCTCCATCCAATTCAGCAAACACTCATTGGATATCAGTGATCTGCCAGCCTCTCTGCCGGGCATATGCTCCTTGCCTTCCAGGACTTTAAAGTCTAGTGAGTGAAAGTTGTGTCAAGAGTTTTCTGTCTGAGTATCTGCTTCAGGACTTTGTTAAATCTGTTCCTATAGTTGATACAGACTTCAAGCAACAAGATAATTTCTAAAATTTAGGGAACCATCACCCCTACTGGGTTCTTTCCATCTCTTCTCCTGAATACTTAAAAAACTCGAACCCCAATTAACTGAGACTGTTCTGCTGCAATATAGTTGCAGGGTAAATGGAAAAATCAAAATAAAAAAAGTTTATAACAATGAGGCCCAATCACATTGTGGGTGAAAATCATGAGGTTTTGGTCAGGGCCAAATTTAAATCCTCTCTCTCTTTTACTTACTCCCTGGATAAACTAGCAAGTCTTCTCATCTGTAAAATCTACCTAATAGTGCATAACTCAATGTTGTGACCATTAGATTGATTAATTTATCTAAAGCACATAGGACAGTATCTGGCGTATAGTAAAAAAACAAACCAAATCCCTTACCATTGAGCCAATTCCAACTCATAATGACCCTCTCAGACAATGTAGAACTGCCCCATAGAGTTTCCAAGACTGTAATCTTTACAGAGACAGACTGTCACATCTTTCTCCTGTGGAGCAGCTGGTGGGTTCAAACCTCCACCCTTTCGATTAGCAGCCAAGTACTTAACAATTGTGCCACTAGGGCTCCTATCTGGCGTACAAAAACCAAACCAAACCCATTGCCATCAAGTCAATTCCGACTCATAGCAACCCTATAATGACCCTATAAGACAGAGCAGAACTGCCCCTTAGGGGGTTCTAAGGAGAAGCTGGTGGATTTGAACTGCCGACAGTTTTGGTTAGCAGCCCTAGCTCTTAACCACTGCCCTACCAGGGCTCCTAGTTGGCATATAGTAACATTCAATAAATTTTAGTTCTCATGTTTTTGTTTTAATAAAAACTAACTTCTGGTGAATGTCTTTGACTTAATATATCAACTGTTCCAGCTCATCATAGTTCATTCACTACATCTTTTGGAGGACAGCAGCAAAATCTTTTACTTTTTTTCCCCAACCCATTGCCTTTGAGTCAATTCTAACTCATGGCAACTCCATGTGTTACAGTGTAGAATTGCTCTATAGGGTTTTCTTAGTTGTAACCTTTACAGAAACAGACAGCCAGGGCTTTTTTCTGTGGTGCCACTGGGTGGGTTCAAACTGCCAATCTTTAGGTTAGTAGTTGAGTGCAAACCATTGGTGCTACCCAAGGATTTCCACACCTTCTAAATATGTGTCAATACTACCAAATTACATGTGTATAGTGTTTTGAGCCCTGGTGGCATAGTGGTTAAGAGCTTGGCTGCTAACAAAAAGATGGCCATTCAAATCCACCAGCCACTCCTTGAAAACTGTATGGGGCAGTTCTACTCTGTCCTATAGGGTAGATATGAGTCAGAACTTACTTGACGACACCTAACAACAACAGCGTTTTGAATTTGGTAAAATACTTTCCCAATTTAAAAATCACACAGATCCAAATAAGCAGGATGGGTATGATTACATCTTTTTTTACAGACGAGGAAACAGGGAGCTCAGAAAAATTAAGTGATTTAGCTAAAGTCTCACAGCCAATAAGTGATGGAATCACGAGTCAAGCCCACCTTTGTTTGACCCTGCTGCCATGTTCTTTTAATCTTTAACTGACCATGATCAATAAAGCTCAGAATAATGGCACCGGTCCTGAAAAGACCATTCATCAAAGAGAACATCAAAGGTCAATTCAATTTGATTCACTAGCACAGATACACTGTGGCAACAATGTAGGCTCAGATACTCCAAGAGATTAGCAGCAAAAAGAAGAGAAACAAAGGTGTTCCCACCAGTTCTAGACAGAGAACTAGACAATTCCACCAACCAAATTCCCACTCCCTCAGCACTGTTTACACCGGGCTGAGCCCCACCAAGTTGCTTCCGGGGTTGTGAAAAGAAGCTCTAAGAAAAAAGCCAGGAAGTAGAGCACTTGATGCAGAGCAACAATCACGGAGGCACTTTAATCAGGCAGCACTTTAAACTTTATCTGGGAAAGCGGAGAGAAAGTGTTGAGCTGTGTGATTGGGGTAAACAACCCTTGATTTTGCAGGGCCCTGAGAAGCCATTTGCAATCCTTTCAAGGAGGAGGAAGTTAAGAGGTAGGCAGTAATTGCTTTGGCATACTTCAGGAAAAATCAATAATGAATATGAGTGAAGGGTCAAGAAAGAAATAACATTTCTACCCTGGGGTAACAGAGAATGTGAAAATCAAACTAAAGAGAATTTGATCAATTGTCAAGTGGAGGATTGCTCCTTGTCTCCTTGGCAGTGATTAGGGAAACGTGATGCATTTTAAAAATAATGAAAGGGCCAAAGCAACAGTAATATCATAGAATATCCAGCTCCAGAATAGATTTATCTTCTGAGAAGTACAAGAAAACCGCAATAAGTGGGATGCTCAGGCAATGATGGGTTCTGGCTAATTAAATTGCTGTGTGACTGAAGCTTATTCTGAGAGGGGTGGTCCGAGGCCTTAGAGTTATCATTCTGAATGCCATTTGCCAAAGTCCAAGCCCATGGAAAACATGATTTTCCCCTCCAAGTATTTTTGTCATATCCAAACGTGAACTTATCATCTTCCCCTTATCACATACTGTTGCTGTCTTATTTTCTATATCTCAGTGCATAAATCATCCTAGATACCTCCCTTTACCTCAATTCCTGACTCTAGAAATTTGCTGTGTTTTGTCCATTCAACCTCATAAATCTTTCTCACTATCTAAATACATGCCCCCTCCCTTCCATTCCCACTACCACCTCCTCAGTTCTCACCTGGTCTATTACAGCGGGCTACAAAATGTTCTTCTTGTCTCCTGTCTTAAGGTCTCCAAACCAGCCTCCACACTGCAAATACAGCCATCATACCTTGCATCTGAAAACTCTTCAGTGACTCTCCATTGCTTTCAAGGTACAGTCTAAACGCCTTAATATACAGAAACCAAAAAAAGAAAACCCTTTGTGATCGAGTGGATTCTGTTACAGAGAAAAACTTGAACACTGTTTCAAGTTAAAAACGAAAGGTCTATTCAGGGTTTAAGACAATTGCAATTAGGAGACTACATAGCTCATTGGAAATGAAGCAGTTTCATTACACAAGTATTCTTATGGGGTAAAAAAAAGGAACCAAACCATAGGGAAGGCAATATAGGAAAATCAATGAATATTGTAATAATCACACTCGGATTGGTTACTGATTATTAATAGTAGAGTTAGTGATTACAGATAGTTTCACGAGATGCTTACATCATGGTCACAAGAAGCTTACATGTGGTTTGTCTATCTTGCAAAAACATTTTGTTGGCAACAGTGCCCAGACAGCACTCTCCCTGAGTACACGTATTTTGAGGGGTACAGATGGTCACCTGATTAAGACCCCTCAGGGCGTATGGTTTCACATCTTGGTTTTGACCACTGGGGAAAAACATGTTTTTCTAAAAAACATAGCTATTAGTCTAGAAATCCAGATTAAAATTAGATAGCATGGGCAGCATATTATGCCTCTGTCTCACTGAGTGCACTGAGAGTTGTCTTTTCCTGAGACATAACTCACAGTGACCTCATGTGTTACAGAGTAGAACTGAGCTCCCATAGGGTTTTCTTGGATGTAATCTTCATAAAAGCAGATCACCAGGCTTTCTTTCACAGTCACTGGGTGAGTTCAAAGCACCAAGCTTTAGGTTAGTAGTCGAGTGCAAACCATCTGTGCTACCCAGGGACCTCTTAACATACATACAACGTTCTTAATGATCTGGCTTCTGCCTACTGGCCCAGCCTCTTTTTCTGCCACTTTCCATGTCCTACTGCATGCTCTAGTCAGACTGAGCTACTGCAGTTCTTACTGTATGACTTCTGTGCTCATGTTTCTCCTTTTGCCAGGAGAGCCCTTTTTCTCCCACTTCACTTGGCCTACTTCTATTTATTCTTCAAAATTAACTTCATATGCTGCCTCCTCAGGAAGCCATTCCTGATATCCCCATAGTTATCTGTCCTATCCACTCCCTACCACCCTATACTAATGGCCACATTTACAGCATTTTGCTATAATCATTCATTTGTCCATCGGTCTATCTCTGTTTGAATGCCAGGACTGTGTTCTTTATCACTGTATCCACTATAGCCTAGTGCTGAATAAATGAAGGAATAAATGAGTCATTCAATCAATGCCTGATGTGGGATTGTTTTCTGGCTATGTATCTTTTTCTCCTAAAATGGCAGCATCACTATAATATCCCAAGTAACTGAGGAGTACATTTAGTTGGACTTTAGTTGCTTGAAGTTTGACTGTGATGTTCCATGTAAATATCTTAATCTAGTGACAGATATTCTCAAACCTAGTCATGACTCTTTGCTCAGACAGTGACTAGTATGACCACTACACCAAAGAAAACTCCAAAAACAAATTCATTGCAGTCTCAACTATGAATGCCACCACACTTGAAAAACATATCTAAGTAGAAAACTTCCTATCTCTCATAATACCTTGTCCTGTCCTCCAGCTCCAAGTCTGTCTGTCAATCTTGAATTACACTTTTAGGAAAGCAGAAGCCATGTCTGGTTTTATGTGTCACTGGGATCAAGTTTAGTCCACATCACAGCAGGTATAAAACAATAAAATCCTGAAGTGCTATAGCCAGGGGGAAATGTTCAATAGTGCTAAATAGGGAATGCTATGGCAGCCAAGCTGCAGCCATTACAGCCTAGATCCAATCTGGAAGTTTGTTTCTCCACCAAGATAAGCGGAATTTAAAACACTGTTTCCATCTTCATCGTATGGACAGGGGTGGCTGCCCAGAAGACAAAGAACAGTCACAGGAGACAGAAATAGAAAGCTAAAGGGCCAAAGAACAAGTGGGAAGTCATCCTACCATGTAATAAGTAACACACAGACATTTCAGAGAGAAGCCAAGGTTCTTTAGGAATAATATCGATAAATACCCTGAACAGAAAATGATTTTTGAGCAACTGTATAATCGGAGGCTGAAATGAAGGGCCCTGATAAAGAATACCCTCGGAGCAGAGCAGCACAGGGCAAAGAGCAGCTGAGCCACTCTAACAAGGATCAGAAGTTGGACAACTTCAAAATTAAAGACATGTGGACCAGATAAGAACATAGAACTGTTCTTAACTTCAAGTGGTTATAGCTTTAAAAACAATAATTTAGGGTGTAGAGGAATTAGATTAATATCAGAGCCCTACTTTTTATGCTGTACAGCATGTTATATATACATGCAGGCTTAACTGTTTAGTAAACTGTTTTTCCATAGTGTTTGTTTAGTAATTCCCAGTTAACTTTTTTGTCGTCTTCGTAAAGTTATATGTCAAAGAAGCCCGGTGGCAATTTTCTTGAGCGTTTTCTGGGACAGGTCAACCCCACTTAACAATTACAGTCAAGGTTCTGGTGTCAAGTAGTAGACTCGTTAAGCAACGTCCCTTACACAACAAGGCCTTAACAATGGTTTTTCCGGGCTTGGTATGATATACCTTTCACAAGTGTGTTACTGACATGCAAGCCACAGTGCAAGTAGATAAGACTATTTTTACCAGTTAAGGAAATGAACCATTTCTAATACTTGACCTAGATAACATTTGTTTCTATTCCCTTTCACTACAATGCTTTTGGGGAGATTTTGATAAGTCTCCAGGATAAAAAAGTAGAGAAAGGAGGGCAAATGTCTTGGGACTCCAGCTGATAAAAGAAATAGGTTGTCATCTCCGTGATAGTAATATGGACTTCTCAGGGAAGACATTTGTTTTTAATTCCAAACTGTTCAAGTGACTCCAGGCCTTTGATACAAAACCATAATAATCATCTTATGTAATCATGTTTTCCTTTCATACCCTATTAGCACCATCTAAGGGAAGGAAATAAGATTCATCTAAAGGTGTTATACAATCTGTACACAATTGTGAGTTCCTTTCAATATGTTGCGACAGATGAGACACAGCACATCTCAGCTCTATCCAACCTCATTTTCAAGAGAATGGTTGCGAAATTAAACATGACAGGGGGAAAGGAAAAAAAACAAGAGGCAGATAATTACCAAGCAGCTCTTGGAATTCTGTGCTTACAGAAAAATCAAGGGAAGTAAAAAGCAGAGCTTCTCACTGACCGTGAAAGAGGATCTATTTTGAACTGAAAGGCATCCAGATGAAAAGACTGATTGTAGAAGGTCGTTCCATTTGTACTTTGGTTTAGAGACCTGACCTTCAAGGTATCAACAACCCCTTTACACTTTATTCCCTATCCACAGTTTCTTAACTAGTGTATGTGAACAATGGGAGGTATCCCAAAGATCTCCTAGATGGATCATGATGCCTTGTGTTTTCTTCCTTTTTTTGCTATGGGTCCAGAGCTCATACTGGAAATGTCTGGTGTACACATTTGTATGTGTGTGTAAATATTCCTGATCCCTCCCATCTTCTCTTAGTAGATGACCTCACCTTCTAAACACCAAAACCTTTCTTATCAATGCTTCTCAGTTTGCAATCATTTTGACATGGTTGCCCACTCCCTTCTAGAAATTTTCACTTCTTAACTCTCCTCCCACTTCACTGACAACTCCTCCTCTTCAGTAACATAGTGTCTTCTGTTTCCCCATCTCTGTTATTGTCAACATCATTTACTTAGTCACTAAGAAAGACACTTTTAAGACAGCTTTGACACCCCCCCATCCATCTACCACCCGCAGTCACTCATTGGATCCTAACAATAATTCCCTCAGGACGCATCTCTCCCCAGTTTGTTCCTTTAGCTCTACTTCTACTGCTACCATCATGTATCTAGTCTTCACAGCACTGTCAGATTATTGCAATAACCTTCTACTTGCTTTTCTTATTTCACAGAAAGAATTATTTAATACAATCTCTATTCGTTCCATCTCTTCTTTTAAATAAGGAATCTGAACTCCAAAGAGAATAAGGGACTTGCTCAAGGTCTTGAAGCTAATAACAATTAGAGTCTGGGGCAGAAGTCAGATTTCCTAACTCTCAAGGTGTCATGGATTGAATTGTGTCCCCCAAAATACGTGTCAACTTGGTTAGGTCATGATTCCTAATACTGTATGATTGTCCACCATTTTGTCATTTGATGAGATTTTCCTATGTGTTGTAAATCCTATCACTATGATGGATTAGTGGCAGTTATAGATCTACAAGATTAGATAGTGTCTTAAGCCAAACTATTTTGAGATATAAAAGAGAGGAGCAGGCAGAAAGACATGGGGACCTCATACCACCAAGAAAGCAGTGCCAGGAGCAGAGTGAATCCTTTGGACCTGAGGCTCCTGTGCTAAGAATCTCCCAGACCAAGGAAAGACTGATGACAAGGACCTTCCTCCAGAGCCGATAGAAAGAGAAAGCCTTCACCTGGAGCCATCGCCCTGAATTCGGACTTCTAGCCTACTGGACTGTGAGAGAATAAACTTCTCTTTGTTAAAGCCATCTGCTTGTGGTATTTCTGTTATAGCAGCATTAGATGGCTAAGACATAAGGTCTTTATCATGACACTATGCTTCTTTGGCGCTCCCCCCACTGTAGAACACCCTGCATGACACATACTTAGGCTTCCGTTTTCATTAGTTAATCCACCTTTCAAAACCTTTGTTTGCTACCTTATTTCTCATTAAACCTAGTTTGAAATCTGATCTCAAATCCACCTCCTCCAAGTGTACTCTGGGAACTCTTAGTTCCAATGCCTTGGCTCTCATCCATGACTAAGAAAAAAGAATTACACACTTATTGGCAAGGAAAATGATAGTGATATTTTGGGATGGAAGCAAATGTCGTTGTGTTTTCACATAAACCTAGTCCTATTCAGGCATACCTCCACTAGAATGAGCAGTCATCGATACGTTTCTGTGTCCCAGGAAGGTAAAGTGAGTGTTCTGTAAGGTTTCCGTCTGTATTAAAAGAACTTTTAACCAACATCCAGAAGCTGAGGGAAAGTAGATCCGGGACCAGGTATACCACTAGAGAGAATGGCAACGCCACATCCTTGCAAAATCATCACTACCTAGTGAGCTAACAGAATACACCAATTAAGAAAAGAGATGAGAAACATATGAAGTAGCTACTTATGGGGCATTCTAGCAAGCAGTAAGGCTATTAATACTCTGAAATTCACAGCCCTAAACTAGTGAAGAGGCATGAGGAATAAAGGAAGGTGAGGAGAGGTGACCAGGCATAGGAAAGAAGGAACAAGAGGGCTCTCAATAAAAATGATTTAAGTATGATTTTTTTCAACAGCCGCCCCTGCCTACCAAGTTCTGAAAGGAGTGCACATAAAGAACAATAACATTAGCAGCACTAATATGTGTAGAGTACTTTGGATTTTAAAGAACACTTTTTAAAATAATTTATTTTACTTTTGTTGTCATTGTTGTTGAGACTATACACAGTAGAACATACACCAATTCAATAATTTCTACAAGTACAGTTCAGTGACATTGATTACATTCTTCAAGTTGTGCAACCATTCTCATCCTCTTTTTTCCCAAATGTTCCTCCCCCGTTAACATAAGCGCACTGCCCCCTAAGTTTCCTATCTTTCTTGTCATTGTTATCACTTTGATTCCATATAGATAGATCTTAAAAGAGCACAAAGTTTAAGGCAGACATTCTTTACTAGTTAAGCTAAACTATTGTTTGGTTTTAAGAAGACTTCAGGGGATATTTTTGGTTTAAGGTTTAAAGATTATCTCAGGGCAATAGTTCCAGGGGTTCAACCAGCCTCCATGGCTCCAGAAAATCTGGCTCCATGATAATTTGAATACTGTTTTGCATTTTCCCCCTTTTGATTAGGATTCTTCTATGGAATCTTTGATCAAAATATTTAAAGAACACTTTCTATCAAATACATCATTTTATTATCATAAGTCTGTGAGGCAGCATTTGTTAATCATTTATTAGAAATGAGAAAAAAAAATAACCCTGAGGTTCTGTAAAGGTAACTTGTCTGAAGACACACAGTTGGTGAGTGGCCTGAGCATGGGCTTAAACTCCATCTTGAACTCGCCCTTAGTAATTACTATTAGACTTTAAGTTCCACAAGGGAAAAAATTACATCTGTCTTGTTCACCATGATATTCTAGTGCTTAGTACTGTATCTACCCCAAAGAAGGTGGCTTACAAATATTTGCTGAATAAATGAAAGAACAAACATGGGTTGGCTCTTTCTTCACACAACATGAAGCATAGATTTCAATTCTAGTTAAAAAAAAAAAACCCACTTAGGATTTGAGATGGCTTTATTTTAGCTATAGAAAAATATTTGAAGATCCATTAATGTAGAGTTATTCATGGTCCTCACTTACTAAAATCTGAAAGGAAATTTAATTTAAAAAATAATTCAATTTAAACATCACACTTCATCTTCTGACTCAAAACAAATATCATTTGGTTTGTAAAACAACACTGGCATGAGATTCAGAGTTAATTCCTGTCCCTGAAATAAGTGATGTGGCTCAGATGATTATTCTCATAATTAATATTTGCTGGGGGAAAGTTCCATTTCTTGGACTATGAATACACTTTACTCCTTATTATTTTCCACCACCATGATTTAGGTTCCCTCTTTCATATTATATAATACCATCATTATTTCTTTTGCAATGATCACAAAAATGTATAATATAATTAAGAATCATAACAAATATCCAGCTCCGAGAACTGCAAGTTATCTGACAACAATGAAAATAAATTAATTTTTATTAAACTAAGGATTGGAAGAGTCAATTTTAAATCCACAAAGAAAATGCTTCATGGATTGTAAATGCAAGTGATTTAGAAAAGAAAAAGAAGACAGGGCCTAGATTTATTTTCCTTTCCTTTTACCCACAACTCTTCACTTATACTTCTGGTGTTCAAAGCAGCCTGGGATTTAGTGTCACCAAGGAACTGGACAGGTTGGACACAATTCCTAGAATACCAGTCCTACTCCACAGCCCCATGATACTTGAAAGAATGAGTTTTAAAGAAAAAGGAATTAGAACTTCAGTGGAACTCATTACCCTGAAGGCCAAAATATAAATCAGTTTCAAAAGGGCTTGGACAAATTCATGACTGAAAGGCCCATAGAGAGAAAAGGGAAACCAAAGAGGAACAATTACAATCTTAGGCCTTAAACTGGGAAAGGGTTTCAAGAGATCATCTGCTCTAGCTGCCTGCCTTCAGGCAGGTAAAAAACAAAGAAACAAACAAACAAAAACCCCACTTTGCTGATGAGGCAACTGAAACTCAAAGAATCACTTGCTCAGACTACACAGCCAGTCAAAATGGACCCAACCCAAACCCATTGCCGCCGAGTCAATTCCGACTCATAGCAATCCTACAGGACAGAGTAGAACCACCCCATAGGGTTTCCAAGGCTACAAATCTTTAGGGAAGCAGACTGCCACATCTTTCTTCTGCTGAGTGGCTGGTGGGTTCAGGCTACAGACCTTTCCGTTAGCAGCCAAATGCTTAACCACTGCGTCACCGGGGCTCCTTAGTCAAAATGGAAGGGCCTGAGAAACAGGATTCTTGCGTCTTGGGGTAGCATACGTTCACTGTCCTGCCGTACTGCTCTCCACTCAGTGTTCCGACCTGGGCTGAGATATCCAATGCTTTCACTCCTGGGAAAGTTCATTTTGCATTGGACCCTTTTTCCGTTGTTCTCAGTTCTCTGTACCACAGCAGACTAAAAACAGCAGAAGTGTTTTTCACAGTTATCTTATTTAAATTAATTCCACATGGTCTACAGTCTAAATCTTATTTCTTCTGACAAGATCAGTCCATAAAAAAAAATAACAAGGAATTATTGGTATAATGAAAAGGCTTCCAAGATCTGTACAATGCTTCAACACCTCTGAATTTCAGACTCTAAACTCAATCTGGACAATCATTTCACATTTGTTATAATGATGTATTAAGAGCTTTTTAGTTTAAATTAGCAAGGAGAAAAAATGCATTAGCGGTGCTTATACAAAGAACTGCTTTTGCTTTGTGTGCATTCTATGTGAATGTACAAGAAAAAAACAACACTGAATCTCAAAAGCAATGTGGCAAAAACAGTCAAGAGTCATGGAGTTTGAGGATAATCTTTCCAATTTAAGCATGTGATTTTAGGCAAGCCATTTCACCTCTCTCAAGATCTGTTCCCTCGTCTGAATATATGAAGGGACTGTCATACTTATCTTAGCTCTTTCCCAGCATGTAAATGTGCTTTATAAATGTTCTTATTAGGTCAATAACACCACAGACTTTCTAAAGCAACTAACTATATCTCTATTTACCACCTGAGAGTTGCCACGAAGACTATGTAGGACTGGCCTTTGAGACATAATGATGAATAAGTTAATCTCACTTTTTACATACCTACCCTTGTTGTTTGTTGTTAGGTGTCATCGGGTCGATTCTGACTCATAGCAACCCTATGTACAATAGAAGGAAACACTGCCCAGTCCTGCACCATCCTCACAATCCCCGTTATGCTTGAGCACCTATGCTTGGGCACCCAATACTCTCATAGTAGTCTCAGGCTATTCACAACTACTGACAATCACCTCCTAAGATATCTGCTTAAAAAGTCCCTTGCCCAAACCAATGGACGATAATGGCTCCCCACCATTTTGCAGCAGTGTGTTCACTGGTCCAGGCCTCCTGGATAGAGGATGCCTTACGATAAAGGAAACACTCCGATAATAGGAGTCTCAGACTCCAAAGTAGACTTGTTGGAAGATTATCTTTGAACTAGGAGCATTTTATGGATTCCCATATCATACCCCAAAGGGGGGCCCTTAACCTCCTGTTCCCTGGGCACAGGTCATTCCTGTAAAGACCTATGGCCTCCATGTAAAACTATAGACATCAAAGGATGGTAGCTGCCTTAGCAAGACTTAATTTTAAAATGAATATTGACGATATGTTTGAGTATCAGTTTTTTCTTTCTTTCATGTATGAAGACATTTTCTATTTGGCAGGTAACAGAAGTATGGTTACTTTCAATCTTAAAACCTGTAAAATAAGACACATGGTATCTTCCACCGAACATATCCAGCATACAGCAGTACAGCTGGCATACCATAAAAAAAAAAAAAAAATACCATAGTGACAATAAAAAAAAAAACCAAACCCAGTGCTATTGAGTTGATTCCGACTCATAGCAACCCTATAGGACAGAGTAGAACTGCCCTATAGAGTTTCCAAGGAGTGCCGGGCGGATTTGAACTGCCAACCCTTCCTTTGGTTAGCAGCCATAACACTTAACCACTATGCCACCAGGGTTTCCATAATGGCAATAGATACTCCCATTTTTTTTAAATAAATTTTATTGTGCTTTAAGTGAAAGTTTACAAATCAAGTCAGTCTCTCACACAAAAACCCATATACACCTTGCTACACACTCCCAATTACTCTCCCCCTAATGAGACAATCTGCTCTCTCTCTCCACTCTCTCTTTTCGTGTCCATTTCGTCAGCTTCTAACCCCCTCCACCCTCTCATCTCCCCTCCAGGCAGGAGATGCCAACATAGTCTCAAATGTCCACCTGATCCAAAAAGCTCACTCCTCACCAGCATCCCTCTCCAACCCATTGTCCAGTCCAATCCATGTCTGAAGAGTTGGCTTCAGGAATGGTTCCTGTCCTGGGCCAACAGAAGGTCTGGGGGCCATGACCACCAGGGTCCTTCTAGTCTCAATCAGACCATTAAGTCTGGTCTTTTTATGAGAATTTGGGGTCTGCACCCCACTGCTCTCCTACTCCCTCAGGAGTTCTCTGTTGTGTTCCCTGTCAGGGCAGTCATCGGTTGTAGCTGGGCACCATCTAGTTCTTCCGGTCTCAGGGTGATGTAGTCTCTGGTTCATGTGGCCTTTTTTTGTCTCCTGAGCTCGTAATCACCTTGTGTCCTTGGTGTTCTTCATTCTCCTTTGATCCAGGTGGGTTGAGACCAATTGATGCATCTTAGATGGCTGCTTGCTAGCGTTTAAGACCCCAGACGCCACTCTTCAAAGTGGGATGCAGGATGTTGTGTTAATAGATTTTATTATGCCAATTGACTTAGATGTCCTCTGAAACCATGGTCCCCAGACCCCTGCCCCTGCTACACTGGCCTTCGCAGCATTCAGTTTATTCGGGAAACTTCTTTGCTTTTGGTTTAGTCCAGCTGTGCTGACTTTCCCTGTATTGCGTGTTGTCTTTCCCTTCACCTGAAGTAATTCTTATCTACCAACTAATTACTGAATACCCCTCTCTCACCCTCCCCCCTCTCATAACCACAAAAGAATGTTTTCTTCTCAGTTTAAACTATTTCTCAAGTTCTTATAATAGTGGTCTTATACAATATTTGTCCTTTTGCAACTGACTAATTTCACTCAGCATAATGCCTTCCAGGTTCCTCCATGTTATGAAATGTTTCACAGATTCCTCACTGTTCTTTATCAATGCGTGGCATTCCATTGTGTGAATATGCCATAATTTATTTATCTATTCATCCGTTGATGGACACCTTGGTTGCTTCCATCTTTTTGCTATGGTAAACGGTGCTGCAATAAACATGGGTGTGCATATATCTGTTCGTGTAAAGGCTCTTATTTCTCTAGGATATATTCCGAGGAGTGGGATGGCTGGATCGTGTGGTAGTTCTATTTCTAGCTTTTTAAGGAAGCGCCAAATCGATTTCCAAAGTGGTTGTACCATTTGACATTCCCACCAGCAGTGTAGAAGTGTTCCAATCTCTCCACAGCCTCTCCAACATTTATTATTTTGTGTTTTTTGGATTAATGCCACCCTTGTTGGAGTGAAATGAAATCTCATTTTAGTTTTCATCTGCATTTCTCTAATGGCTAATGATCGTGAACGTTTCCTCATATATCTGTTAGCTACCTGAATGTCTTCTTTAGCAAAGTGTCTATTCATATCTTTTGCCCATTTTTTAATTGGGTTATTTGTCTTTTTGCAGTTGAGTTTTTACATAGATACTCCCATTTTAAGACAGGGCACAGGAAGCACATAGGAGCCCTGGGTGCATGACAATTCTAAAATCCAGACAGAGCTACAGTCCACAGTTCCTTTATTAGGGTCGAGCTTTACTGCCTGGCTCTTGGCTCCACTCTCTGGTCTCCTGGTTCAGCCCTCTGAATCATCTTTCCATTTTCATAAAATGTGGTCCATGTTTGCCGTGGAGGAGTTTTCTCAGCCTATTTTCTGCTCATAGAAGTTTGGGGTCCAAAATTAAAATAGTTCAATTTTGTATCGTCTCTGTCCCTTTTTATCAGTCTAAGCTGCTGTAACTGTTGTAAATATTTTATGAGCTTCTTATGCATTAATTTATAATCCATTCTATTAGACAGAAGCTATGTCCCAGAACTGTTTCAAAGATAAACTGTAATTATATGTTGTACTCTTTGTGAGGCTGTTGTGAGCCAATCCCCTTCAGATTCTTCAGTGCCCTACTGTTTAGCTCAAAATGTCTGCAAGCCTTGCCCTTAAGATCCTTAGAAGGCCTTTCGTCTGTCTGAAAGAGTCTATGTTGTTAGTTGCCTTCAAGTTGGCTCCCACTCATGGCAACCCCATATACAACAGAATGAAACTTCCCAGTCCTACACCATCCTCATGATTGCCAGCATGCTTGAGTCCATTGTTGCCTTCCAGTCTAGGGGGCTCATCGAGCACTATATTGAACAATATTCTGTTGGATCCATAGGTTTTTCACTGACTAATTTTCAGAAGTAGATTGCCAGGCCTTTATCCCTAGCCTGCCTTACTGGAAGCTCCACCAAAACCTGACCACCACGGTGACCCTGCTGGTATTTGAAATACTGGTGGCATAGCATCCAGCATCACAGCAACATGTAAGCCACCACAGTACAGTAAACTGACAGACTGGTGGTGGAATGGTCTATGAGGCATCATCTTAAGTCTTCCTTAGGTCTTAACAAAGGATTTGGTAATCACACCTTGTCTTTTTTTTTTTTTTTTTTTTAGCAACCATTTTTCTTGGATTCCATCTTTGTTCTGAGGCCCTTCCTTACTTTGAAGATCTTGTGAAATTGACTGGAGGCAAGACATAATTTGATTCTTAAGTCCAGTAAATCCTGGCTCTGTTTTATTTCCTTTAAAGTCTTCTTGAATACTGAGTAACTCTTTCTTTAGCTCAACTCTCTCTCTACCACATCATTTGACATGCAACTAAAAGAAACCAGTTGATACTTTCAACATCCTACGTGGAAATCTCCTAAGCCCGATCCATCAGTTTGGGTACACTTAATAATTTTTTATATAACTGTACATGAAAGTTTCGTTAAACTTGCTGCCATTGCATAAAAAAGTCTCCTTTCCTCTAGCTTCTAACAACGTTTTCCTTGGTTTCCTTCAAGATCTCACTGACAGCCTCCTTCAGGGGCAACAAGGCTTCTGCTAAAGGTCTCCTCAAGGCCCTTCTAGCTTCCTGGTGCTGGGTTCCAAAGCCATGCCACATGTTTTCACTTTGATGCCAGTACCACACTACTAGCAATAAAATCTCTTTCAGTTCGTATTGTTGCATAACAACTATTTAAAATAAGGTGACTTAAAACAATAACCATTTTACTACCTCTCGTTGATTCTGTAGGTCAGGAATTTTGGTAAGGTTGACTGGATAATTCTTCTGCTCCCCATATTGACTTGAGATGAAAAATAATTTTATTTTTGAGCCCTACTGGGGTCATACAGTAGTACTCAGCTAGTGAATGGGATGGGTGGGGGATCAAAGATAGCTTCACTCATGTATCTGGTACCTCGGTGGGTGTTTTGGGTTGGATTGTGTCCTCCAATAAGATATGTTGAAGTCTTAACCCTGGCCCTTTGAATGTGACCTGATTTGGGAATAGGATCTTGGCAGGTATTATTATCAGTTAAGATGAGGTTAAGACAGAGCCTCAAACAGCTTTGCATCAAAATCCTGTTTCCTCTGCTTGGCTTCCTCCACCACAGTGTTGCATTAAAAATCCTGTTTCCTTTGCTGGGCTTTCTTCCCCACAGGTTTGCATTAAAATACTGCTTTCTTTGCTCAGAAGTTATATGTAAACCCCATTGCACCTTTGTAGTATGATTAAGAATGTTGCTGATGTAACTTGTATAAACTCCCTACTTATAAACCCCTTAAAAGTAGCTTTTCTCCTTGCCCTCGGGGAGCAGTCTTGGTGGCAGCAGCTCCAAATGACTCCTTTTCCTTGTGCAACAAAATAAGGGTGCTTTACTGCCTTTCCAACTCGGTCTCTCATTTATTGGCCAATATAAGTCATGCTGAGCAAGAACCCGGGGTTTCCACTGGTAACAAGGTCATTAAAGTAGGCCTTAATCCTATATGACTGGTGCCCTTATATTAAAAAGAGAGAGAAGAGACACAGAGACAAACAGACATATAGGGAAGACAGCCATGTAAAGATGAAGGCAGAGATTAGAGTTATGCTGTCACAAGCCAGTGGACACCTGGGAATACCAGAAGGTGGGAAGGCAAACAAGCACCTTCCCCTAGAGTCTTCAGAGAGAGCATGGCCCTGCTGATACCTTGAATTTTGAATTCTAGCCTTCCGAACTGAGAGACAATAAATGTCTGTTGTTTTAAGCCTCGTGCTGTTTTTAGGTGCCAACAAGTCAGTTCTGACTCATAGTGACCCTATGCACAACAGAACAAAACACTGCCTGGTCCTGCAACATCCTCATAATTGTTGCTATGCTTGAGCCCATTGTTGCAGCCACTGTATCAAGCCATCTCATTGAGGGTCTTCCTCTTCTTTGCTGACCCTCTATTTGTCAAGCACAGTACTCTGTCCTTCTCCAGGGACTGATCCCTCCTGATAACATGTCCAAAGTATGTGAGACATAGTCTCGCCGTCTTTGTTTCTGAGGAGCATTCTGGTTGTACTTCCTCCAAGACAGATTTGTTCGTTCTTTTGGCTGTCCAGGGTGTATTCAATATTCTTCACCAACACCACAATTCAAAGGCGTCAATTCTTCAGTCGTCCTTATTCATTGTCTAGGTTTCACATGTATATGACGAGATTGAAAATATCATGGCTTGGGTCAGGCACACCTTAGTCCTCAAAGTGACATCTTTGTTTTTTAATACTTTAAAAAGGTCTTTTGCAGGCAGATTTACCTAGTGCAATACGCTGTTTGATTTCTTGACTACTGTTTTCATGGGTGTTGATTGTGGATCCAAGTAAAATGAAATGCTTGACAACTTCAATCTTTCCTCCGTTTATCATGATGGTGCTCATTGGTCCAGTTGTGAGGATTTTTGTTTTCTTTATGTTGAGGTGCAATCCATACCGAAAGCTGTGGTTTTTGATCTTCAATAACTGCTTCAATCCTCTTCACTTTCAGCAAGCAAGGTTGTATCATCTGCATAACGCAGGTTGTTAATGAGTCATCCTCCAATCCTGATGCCCTGTTCTTCTTCATGTAGTCCAGCTTCTCGTATTATTTGCTCAGCATACAGATTGAACAGGTATGGTGAAAGAATACAACTCTGGCACACACATTTCCCAATTTTAAACCAATCGGTATCCCCTTGTTCTGTCCAAACAACTGCCTCGTGATCTATGTAAAGGTTCCTCATGAGCACAATTAAGTGTTCTGGAATTCCCATTCTTCGCAATGTTATCCATAGTTTGTTTTGATCCACACAGTCGAATGCCTTTGCATAGTCAATAAAACACAGGTAAACATCCTTCTGGTATTCTCTGCTTTCAGCCAGGATCCATCTGACATCAGCAATGATATTCCTGGTTCCACGTCCTCTTCTGAATCCAGCTTGAATTTCTGGCAGTTCCCTGTCGATAAACTGCTACAGCCGTTTTTGAATGATATTCAGCAAAATTTTACTTGCATGTGATATTAATGACAGTGTTCAATAATTTCCACATTCGTTTGAAGCAGCTTTCTTGGGAACAAGCATAAAATAGGCATTAAGCCTCATAGTTTTTGGCAATTTGTAAAAGTAGCCTTAGGAAACTAATATAGTAGGAATGGCTGGAAGGCTGGGCTCAGTTGAGACTGTTTACCAGAGCATAGTGGTCTCAGAGTGGTTGAACTTCTTACAAGGTAGCTGGCTTCCCCTAGAGTGAGTGTCCCAGGAGAAACACGTGGAGCTGCATGGCTTTTATAACTCAGCCTCAGAGAAAGTAGTATTTCTTTTACCAGACTCTATCGTTCAAAGCAGTCACAAATCCCCTCGGATTCAAGGGGAGGGAAGATGGATTCCATCTCGTGATGTGGGAAATGTCGAAGAATTTGTGGCCATCCTTTCAACTACCATGCTATATAATTCATTTCACTCTTTTCAGACTGATAAGAATGGTGATCATAATAACAGCTACCACTGACTGAGAACATTTTATGTTCTGGGCACTTGTCTTAAGTACTTTTCATGTATTATCTCAGTGAATCCTCACAAAAACCCTGAGTTGAAAACTACTACTATCTTCGTCACAGATGAGGAAGCTGAAGGATAGGTGAGGTAAATAATTTGCCTAAGCTCCCAGCCCCCAGGCGTCTGTCAGTTTGTAGTACTGTGGAGGCTTGCGTGTTGCCGTGATGCTGGAAGTTATGCCACCTGTATTCAAATACCAGCAGGGCCACCCACAGTGGACAGGTTTCAGCTGAGCTTCCAGACTAGGACAGACTAGGAAGAAAGACCTGGCAGTCTACTTCTGAAAAGGATTAGCCAGTGAAAACCCTATGAAAGCAGCGGAACATTGTCCAACCTGATGAGCCCCTCAGGTTGGAAGGCACTTGAAAGATACAGTGGCTGCAACAATGGGCTCAAGTATAACAATGATTGTGAGGATGGCACAGGACCAGGCAGCATTTCATTCTGCTGTACATAGGGTCGCTATGAGTCAGAACGGACTCGACATCACCTGACAACACCTACAACAACAAGATCCCACAGTTAACAGGTGACAATGTCAATTAATAACTTATACCTAGATATACTTAGATCTACATAACTTATAGGGAGTCCCAGGGTGGCATGAAAGGTTGGTAGTTCAAATCCACCCAGAGGCACCTCAGAAGAAAGGTCTGTCAGTCTGCTTCCAAAAAGTCAGCCTAGAGAACTCTATGGAGTGGAGTTCAACTCTGCACACATGGAGTCACCAAGAGTCAGAATTGACTTGTCATCAACTGGTTTTTGTTTTGTCTTTTTTTTTTTGGTACAGTTTATACTTCATAAGTTCATGCCTAAATGAAATCATTTATATATCATTGTTTTAGTCAGGGTTCTCTGGAGAAACGAAAACAATAAGATATATATGTATATATACATATATATGTATATATACACATATATATGCATATGTGTGTGTTCGTGTGTGTATTTTAGGACACAAGACTACAGGACCTGCAGCCTATCACATGACCTATGACATGATTTTGGACTTTCCGGCCCCTACAATCTGTAGGTCAGGCCGTAGGCTGGAGATTCCTGCAGTCTTGTGTCCCAAAATCTGTAGGTCAGGGAAAGAGAAGAGTGGAGTAGTATCAGCAAGGTGTCTATTCATAGCCTGGAGGCAGAATACACCCTAGGGAAAACTCCTTTTTTGCTCTTGTGGCCTTCAACTGATTGAGTGAGGTCTACCCACATTATGGAAGGTAATCTGCTTTACTTAAGGCCAATTGATTTAATCACATGTAACTACTTCCTAAGAGCTTCTAGACTAGTGCTTGACCAAACAACAGGGCACCATAGCCTAGCCAAGCCGACACATAAAAGTAACCATCACAATAATGTTCTTACAAATTAAATCAAAATATAAATGCATCAGGGGAGGACGTTTAATAACTTTTTCTCATAACCAATGCAATATTCTTTTATTGTAAATGAGAAAAGGAAGACAAAAAGAATAAATACTACCCATAGTGTTGGGAAACAAATACAAGGAATTTATTATGCTGCAGGCTTCAGGATGAGGGGGGCAGGGGAAAGGAAAAAGGGACAAAAATATTATCAGGAAAATGTCATTTCCTTTATTTATAAAAGGACTGAAAACAAAGTATTAGCATGCTACTAATTATAAATTCTGAAGGATGTGTACAAGGATGATTGTTATAGTTTCTAACTTCTCAGAAGAAAAACTTTGAAAAATTAAAGTCTCTAACAGTCCTAACATCCAGAGGAAATATATTACACACGCACACGCACACACGCGCACACACACAGGCTCACAATGCAAACTGTAACCTGTGCTTTTCCTTCACAACATGCCTGCACATCTTTCCCCATCTTTAACATTACTTTTAGTGGCTTTGTAGTATTTTTTATATGAGATTCTCTATTGTTAGACATTTAGAATTTTTCAAGATTTTTCTATTATAAACAATGCTTGGATGAACATTCTTTGAACTGAATCCTTGTCCACACAGACATGATTATTTGCTTAGGAGAAATTCTTCAGACCCTCAAAGCAGAAGCACATGGGCAAAGGATACGCACATTTTCAAAGCTTTTACATCAAACTGAAGCAAACTACAAAGCAAAATTGAAGTGTATATATATTAGTGTGTGTGTGTTTTGTGTGCGTGTTTAGAGAGAGAAGAAATCCCCTCATTAAAATCCCCTGTTTTATCTTCTCTGTGACTCAAAATATTCATATGTCAGGTTGCTTCACGTTAGGTATCTCCAGTGCTGGCTTCTGACTCTCCTGAAGAGAGACCTCATGGGGAAGGCAAGCCCTGAAGAAAGGAGACCTTAATAAAATAGAACCCCAAAGCTATAGAGCTAGGTGTCCAGATTCACTGGCTTGTCCTAAAATAATTGGCTCATTAACTAGCCAGCCTGGCTTAGTCCCATTATCAAAGACAAATAGGAGAATAGGCTGTGGGCCTGCATACTCTCCCGACATACCAATTATTTGTTGGATGCAATACTGTGGGTAGAGTATACTTTGATATTAGGAAAACATTAAGTGGGCTTTAGGCCGATGCTCTGATCTGGGCACACACAGACAGTGGGGAGGGAGACAGGAAATGATAAAGGGAGGCAGCACTGAGAGGCACTGCATGGAAAAGGAAGAGCAGCAAGAGCTTATTAAGCACAGGACAAAGGTCTGGCTCCTCTCTTTACGTCTGCATAGTTCTGTAGTACCTTTAAGTGGGTTCTGTGAAAGGGCAGTTGGTGATCTGAAGGGCACAAAGACTATGCTTGGGGAGGTGACGGCCACCAAGAAAACCAGCTCTGCTGGTATGCAGGGTCTACAACCCCCAAGCCACCCTCGACCCTGCCTGCCAAAAGCAGACTGGAAGAATGTTGACAAGGAGACTGATCCAAGGCAATGGGTTTGCTGGGCTGCATAGCTGAAGGAAATCTTCCTATTTTCGCCACAGAGCCTGTACCCTGAGGTGTGTAAAGCAGTAGACAGAATCAGATAAAGGAAAAGGTCAGCTGGGCAACGCTCCAGCACTCACCTATAAGAGATGCTCAACTACAAATGGAATGCATTGATCGAATGCCAATTGCTTTTACTCCCATCAGGGTAGGAGCCCTGGTGGTATAATGGTTAACCCCCCTACTGCTAACCGAAAGGTCGGCAGTTCGAACCCACCAACCACTATAAGAGAGAAAAAACCTGGCAATATGTCCCCATAATGATTACAGCCTAGGAGACCCTATAGGACAGTTGTACTCTGTACATGGGGACACTCTGAGTAGGAATCCGCTTGATGGCACACAGCTGTAACAACCCTCCATGATAGAGAATCACTTCAGGTGGAATTTAGAAATCAAAGTAAGCCTACACCCTCGCTTCTCCTATATTACAGACCTATATCTGCTGAGTAAATATGTCCACTTGTACCACTGCTGTTGAGTCGATTCCGACGCACAGCCAACCTACAGGACAGAGTAGAACCACCCCATAGGGTTTCTAAGGAGTGCCTGGTGGATTCAAACTGCAGACCTTCTGGTTAGCAGCTGTAGCTCTTGACCACTATGCCACCAGGGTTTCCAATATGTCTACAAGGTCACATAATTAGTAATCAGGTCATTTAGAAGAGGAATATTGGTCTTCAGACTCATATTTCAGTGCTCTTTTCACTGTACTGTGTGGGTTCTTGAAAGCAAAGTATATTTGTAACCAAGTTAGCTTTCAAGCTACCATATGGAGAATGAATGTAAAGGGTTGTTTTCAGCCTTTTCCCGTTTACTTTTAGAAGTAACCCTTTATTTTGTAAAATGCACACTTGGCCTACAAGTCTACAGTCACTGGAGCCCTCATATACTGCTGGTAGGAATACAAAACGGAACAGCTGCTGTGGAAAACAGTTTGGCGATTCCTCAAAAGGTTGAACATAGAGTTACCATATGACCCAGCAACGCCAATCCTAGGTATATACGCAAATTAAGTGAAAGCAGGAATGCAAACAGAAACCTGTACATCAGTGTTCATTGCAGTACTTTTCACAATAGCCAAAAATGTGGAAACAGAAATGCCCATCAAAATATGAATAGATTAACAAAAGAGTGATATATACATGTGTCTTAGTTATCTAGTGCTGCTATAACAGAAATTCCACAGGTGGATAGCTTTAACAACGAGAAATTTATTCTCTCATAATCTAGGAGGCTGGAAGTCTAAATTCAAGGCACCAACTCTTGGGAAAGGCTTCCTCTTTCTGTTGGCTTTGGAGGAAGGTCCTTGCCGTCAGTCTTCCCCTGGGTCTAGGAGTTTCTCAGCACAGGGACCCCAGGTCCAAAGGATGTGCTCCTGGCTCTTCTTTCTTTGTGGTAGGAGGTCCCTCTCCTCTCTGCTCGCTTCTCTCTTTCATATCTCAAAAGAGATTGACTCAAGATACAACCTAATCCTATAGATCATGTCCTGCTTCATTAACACAACTGCCTCTAACCCTGCCTCATTAACAACACAGAGGTTAGGATTTACAACACATAGGATAATTACATCAGATCACAAAATGGAGGACAACCACACAATACTGGGAATGATGGTTTAGCCAAGTTGACATACATTTTGAGGGAGGCACAATTCAATCCATAGCAACGTGCAATGGAATATTATTTAGCTTTAAAGAGAAATGAAGGCCTGATGCATGCCACAATATGGATGAACCTTGAAAACATCATGCTGAGTGAAATAAATCAATCACAAAAGGACAAATACTACATGATCTCACTTATAGGAAATAAGCAAATATATAGACACCAAAGCTTACTGGTGTCACCAGAAGAAGGGGGAACAGGGAAAGGGGGGTTTTTGTTTGGGGACCACTAAATCAATAGGGGTAGAATAATTAGAAAAAAAAGATGGGGTAAAGGTTATACAACATGAGGAGTGTAATCAATGTCATTGATTACATGTAGGAACTGTTGAATTTGCTAATGTTTTCCTGGGTACATTTGCACCACAGTTAAAAAAAAAAAAGTCTAAAGTCAATTATTTTCTCTAACATCCCCCTAAGCAATACAAGGAACCCCAGAAAGCTTGAATGCTAGTCATACCCTGCCCATTTTACATGCAATTTTGTAAATTTTTAGGATAAATTTTATGTTTCACGGGGGACAAGCATAGGTTATAGAGTCAGGCCTGAGTTCAAATCCTTGTTAAAATATGGTTCATCCATGCAACAGGGTACTATGCATTCATTACAAATTATGATACACTTCTTAGGGCTGGATGAATTGACATGGTAGGGCAAATACAATATATTGCAGGAAAATAGCAAATATCAGAGCAGTATGAATAGTATGTTCTAATCTGTATTTTTAAATACATGCATGATTATTATATATTTGCCGAGAAAAATGTCTGAAAAACAGAAAATTATTAACAGTGTTCATCTCCAGTTGACTCAACGGCACTGGTTTTTTTTTTGCTGTTGTTGTTCAGCTCCAGACAATGGAAGCAAGAGTGATATGAATTTGTTTTTACTTTGAGTATGTGCTTTGTATATTTTTTCCTATGTGTGATGATCATGATTTACTTGCATAATTCTACAATTTAAAAAAAAACGACCAATACTGTTCTTGTTATGGAAGAAATCTGACTTCTACTCAGAGGGTTCCTATCAAGGGTTATCACCCTGAAGTCCTCTATCAAAGTCTGGATGAGAATATTGGGCCAAGTATTCATAAGTGATGGGAGTCCCCCTGGGTGGTGCAAACAGTCAAGGAGCTTGGCTGCTAACCAAAAGGTTGGAGGTTCGAGTCTGCCCAGAGATGACTCAGAAGAAAGACCTGGCAATCTGATTCCGAAATATCGGGCACTGAAAACCCTACGGAGCACAGTTCTATTCTGACACACATGGGGTTGCCATGAGTAGGAGTCTATCTGAGGACAATTGGTATTCTTAACTGAAGGTATTCATCACTCACTTTCCAGACAATTAAAGCTTGTCAAATCTATTTGGGTCATATTATCCATGGATGAGCAATTACCCACCACGATATGCAGGCTGAGGTCCTCTGTTGCTTTCTTAGTCTCAATCTTAGGCAGTCTTCTATTTTGTCACTTTTATAACATATTGTTAGGACATATGCTCAATTCTACCTATTCTATGTTTTTAGATCATTTCTATCCATAACTTCCGTGCCACCTCTCTCCTCCACCATTGTGTCACACATGCCTACACCTGACATCATAATTCTATTATCTCTCCATCATTCCCTCTGCTTGGGTACAAAGAACAGTTTCTTTCCATGTATGGCTATGATTTGATCTGGCAGGTTTGTCCTGCCTCTGACTTTCCAGAGGGGGCTTTGACTGCTAGCATCTGATTATTACCGTGATGCCATGGGCATTGCATACTCTATAGCTACTTCGGAAGCCCCATCCCCACCCCCGCTATAGGCTTTCTAGGTAATAGATTTCCCCACATGTCCCAAGTGGCTCTAGTGTCTTTCAGCAGAACAATGACATTTTCCAGTGCACATTGTGCACCTGGTTTTACAAGTAGTCCCCACGGCAGGTTGTTTTTCTCACTCTGAACTCCAGTCAAAGCCAACTTCCATATTAATAGAGAGAACAATGGAGTTCTCCGTGGTCTGTCTCTGTCTGCTTATGTTTTCCTCAATCTGTCTCTAACTCAATCTGTCTGTCTCTCTTAGTTTGACTCTGTTTCTTGGTCTGTGGCTGTGCAAGTGTGGTGTGTTTTTTCTCTTTGTTTCTGTCTTAGTCTTTTCTCTCCAGCACATATCTCTAGACGCACAGGAGGCCAAGAGAATTGCTGGGAACCAAGTGTCTGAGAAATTGAGCTGCAATAGTGCTCAGAGACATCAGTTGATTTCATTCCTTCACCTTGGTGTTCACTGAATCATCCGTTGCTCTTGCCCAGAACCCTGTTTGCACACAGTGGCCAAGCTCATCCTCTGATGGATGTTACAAGGGGAACGTGTATCTTTGGCTATTTCACAAGTGCAGCTGCCAGCACCCTCTATATCATCCAACCAGACACTCATAGATAAGAAATCATCTACATAAACAGACATTATCCTCCTCCAGATAAAAGGTCTTAGCATCTCAAAGGTCACAGAAGTCCATCTCTAAAAGCAGAAGCATAATAGTGCCCTTTAAAGAGCTTCTCTCAACAAATGTCCATATCTATTTGTTACAAAGAAGGAATAAGTGGCTGCAGAAATAGTCATTTAGAAATGATTATTGGCCCTGGAGTTTGAAGCAGTGGGGTAAATAGCACAATCCTACAAAAAAAAAAAAAATTTTTTTTTTTTTTTACACGGAAAGAACAACAGAAAGGAATAGTTTTTTTACATATAAGCTAGCAACTGCATTTAACTGAGAATAATTATAAGGGCAAAGAGCCCTTTTCAAAAAATACTATTATTGACAATAGGTCCCTGGGTGACACAAGGGGTTTACGATTGGCTACTAGCCTAA
Organism: Loxodonta africana; assembly: GCF_030014295.1. NCBI lineage: Eukaryota > Metazoa > Chordata > Mammalia > Proboscidea > Elephantidae > Loxodonta > Loxodonta africana. The sequence continues at coordinate 150,559,639 of NC_087369.1, forward strand.
AGGTTGGCAGTTGGAATCCACCCAGAGGCTTCACAGAAGAAAGGTGTGGCGAATTGCTTCCATAAAGATCATATCCAAGAAAACCCTATGGAGCAGTTCTTCTCTGTAACATGGGGCTGCCATGAGCCGAAATCAGCTTGATGACAATGGGTTTGACTTTTTGTTTATTATCAAATAATAACCACCATCAAAATAACATGTGCCTCACCAGGTTCATGTGAGGAACAAATAAGAATGTGTATTATCATGCTGTATATTCAGTCAAATGTGAGGCCTCGTTCTACAAAATAAGAACTACACATAATTGAGTGCCTACCATTTACCAGGCTGCGTATTAGATGCTTTACATGCAGCACCTCATTTACTCACCACAGTCACACTAACAGGTGACTATAGTTGCCACCTGTTCTAGAGATAAGGACACTTTGGCCCAAAGAGGTTAAGCAGCTTGGTCAAAGTCACACATCTAATAAGTGGCAATGCAGTCTGCCACATGGATTTGAAGAAAAAAATATTAATGTGCATTACTGCCACACCCAGGTAGAAAGCAAAATCCTAATGAGCTTATCCATCCTGACCATGGTGCTTGAATTTCTTCTTTTTTTTTTCTGTCTCTTGCAGAAATTAGGGCTCAATTTTCACTCTCCTAAGCCCTATCCCCTTCCAACATATACTTGGTGCCTGTCTCCACCCTTAACACAAAATAACCTACCCAATTCTCTTGGTACCCACAAACCACTAATCTTGCTTTAGCTTAGCCATTTTAAGACTACTTAACACACAGCATCTCTAAGCATCAGTTGTATGGCAATCAACTATGAATGTGCAGAACCTAAGGAGAATATGTTCTCTTTACTGAAATAAGCCACACCTTTCAAAGACTGTTGATCATTTTGCTTTAAGCCAAGGTTGAATTTTGCTGAAACCCAGGCTCCCACAAAAAACAAATGGAGAGGGCGGCAGAGCCAAGATGGCAGAATAGACAGACGCTTCCGACGAGCCTTCTTTACAACAAAGACCCCCAAAAACAAGTGAAACAAGTATATTTGTGTCAAGCTGGGAGCCCTGAGCATCAAATGCAAGCTTAGACAACGAACTGAGGGGCAGGGGGGAGGAAGAGACCATTCAGAAGCGGAGAGGAGTTGTCGGACCTGAATTGCGGGGAGACCTCAGGCACCATTCTCAGAGTGGCGGCAGTGGCGGCGGTGGGCTGGTCCTAGCATTTGGCCCCAGTTTCCGCACGGAGAAGCAGCCAGCCACACAGCCCACTTACACCTCCGGGACCTGAGCAGAAGGACGCTCTCGGCAAAAGCTAAGTACTTGCGTATATTTTACTGTGCCTCCCTCACCCCCAAGCCAACTTCAGCGGCTGAATCTCTAGGCCTGAGATAGACCCTGGTGAGCAAGTGGAGCTGTCCTCCCGGCCTTGGGGAAGGAAAAAATTTGCAACTGGGGGGAAAAGATAATTTGCTAGCTCCATTAACTGGGGGAGCTCAGGACAGAAGCAGCTCCTGTCCAGGCATAAACTGTTTGTGGACCTTGAGCACCTTTCCCTTCTGCATGGACCTGTGTGGGCCTATTTCGGGAGAATAGGCCCTTGTTGGCAAACTCCAACCATTTCGGCAGTGCGGTGGAGAGGTGGGTGTTTGACTTTTGACATTGATTTGCCAATTAAACAAGGTCCTCACCTACCCACAAAAGGGACCTAAGGACTGGTGGCTCTACTTGGGTAACCCAGCCACCCGTGACAGGGGTCCAGGGATAACTGGTACCTCCCAGTCCTTACAAAAAAACCTTGGGTGTCCATGGTCCTTCTGTAGAGCCCACCAACCAGCACGCTCTAGGGAACAGAGACGTGTTTTCCTCAGAGACACCTGGGGTCGGTTCTCAGCCCCCTGCCTTGTTCACAGCGTGACTCCCTGCTGCAATCAGATACTGGTATATACGCGAATCACCCCTACCCCTCTAAGACTGCAGGACAGAGCCTATACCACGCACTTGATATCAGCTACCTGGAAACCTGAGCTGAATTCATACAAGAAAACTGAATGGACTTCTAGATTGATATAACTGATAACAGCTCTAGCCAGCTGGGAACAGGACACCAGAGCTCCGAAGGAGAAAATAATCAAGCTAGTTCACTCAAGCAACCCATAGGGGTATACCAAGACAAAACAAAGCAAGCAGCTATGATACAGTAAACAAGCATAAACTAATACAATAACTTATAGATGGCTCAGAGACAACAGTCTATATCAAGTCACATAAAGAAACAGGCCATGATCACCTCAACATGCTCTCAAAACAAAGAATCCAGGGATCTTCTAGATGAAAGTGCATTCCTGGAATTACCAGATGCAGAATACAAAAGTTTAATATACAGAACCCTTCAAGACATCAGGAAGGTAATGAGGCAATACCCAGAACAAGCTGAGGAATACACGGATAAAGCAACTGAAGAAATCAGAAAGCTTATTCAGGAACATAATGAAAAGTTTAATAAGCTAGAAAAATCCATGGACAGACAACAATCAGAAATTCAGAAGATTAACAATAAAATTACAGAATTAGTCAACTCAACAGAAAGTCAGAGGAGCAGAATTGAGCAAGTAGAAGCTAGAATTTCTGAACTCGAAGATAAATCACTTGGCACTAATATATTTGAAGAAAAATCAGATAAAAGAATTAAAAAAAATGAAGAAACCTTAAGAATTATGTGGGACTCTATCAAGAGAAATAACCTACGAGTGACTGGAGTAACAGAACAGGGAGGGATAACAGAAAATACAGAGAAAATTGTTGAGGATTTGTTGGCAGAAAACTTCCCTGATATTGTGAAAGATGAGAAGCTATCTATCCAAGATGCTCATCGAACTCCACATAAGGTAGACCTTAAAAGAAAGTCACCAAGACATATTATAATCAAGCTTGCCAAAACCAAAGATAAGGAGACAAGTATAAGAGCAGCGAGGGATAAAAGGAAAGTCATCTACAAGGGAGAGCCAAAAAGAATAAGCTCAGACTACTCGGCAGAAACCATGCAAGCAAGAAGGCAATGGGATGACATATTTAAAAAACTGAAGGAAAAATATTGCCTGCCAAGAATCATGTATCCATCAAAACTGTCTCTTAAATATGAAGGTGAAATTAAGACATTTCCAGATAAACACAAGTTGAGGAAATTCATAAAAACCAAACCAAAACTACAAGAAGTACTAAAGGGAGTACTTTGGTGAGAAAATCAATAATATCAGGTACCGACCCAAGACTAGAACACTGGGCAGAGCAACCAGAAGTGAACCCAGACACAGAAATAAAAATAAATAAATAAATAAAGCAAGATTAAAAAAAAAAAAGCCCAACACAGGGTAACGGCGATGTTATTATATAAAAGAAAACAACATTAAAATAACAAAGAGGGACTAAGAAATGTAATCATACACCTTCCATATGGAGAGGAAGGTACAGCAATACAAAGAAATAAAAGTTAGTTTTAAATTTAGAAAAATAGGGGTAAATAATAAGGTAACCACAAAGGAGACAAAATATCTTACTGATCAAAATAAAATACAAGGAAAAAATACAGACTCAGCAGAAACAAAATCAACAACAACAAATATGAGAAAAGGACAATATACAAAGAAAATCTACTCAGCATATAAAATCAAGTGGGTAAAAGAAGCTGTCAACACACAAAGAAAGACATCAAAATGATACCACTAAATTCATACCTATCCATAATTACCCTGAATGTAAATGGACTAAATGCACCAATAAAGAGACAGAGAGTGGCAGAATGGATTAAAAAACCAGATCCGTCTCTATGCTGCCTACAAGAGACACACCTTAGACTTAGAGACACAAACAAACTAAAACTCAAAGGATGGAAAAAAAATCAAGCAAACAACAATCAAAAAAGATCGGGGGGGGAATATTAATTTCTGACAAAACAGACTTTAAAGTTAAATTCACAAGAAAGGATAAGGAAGGATACTATATAATGATTAAAGGGACAATACACCAAAAAGATATAACCATATTAAATATTTACGCACCCAATGACAGGGCTGCAAGATACAGAAAACAAACTCTATCAGCATTGAAAAGTGAGATAGACAGCTCCACAATAATAGTAGAAGAGTTCAACACACCACTTTCGGTGAAGGACAGGACATCCAGAAAGAAGCTCAATAAAGACACGGAAGATCTAAATGCCACAATCAACCAAATTGACCTCATAGATATATACAGGACACTCCACCCAACAGCAACCAGGTATACTTTCTTTTCTAGTGCACATGGAACATTCTCTAGAATACACCAGACATTAGGTCATAAAGCAAGCCTTAGCGGAATCCAAAACACTGAAATATTACAAAGCATCTTCTCTGACCATAAGCCCATAAAAGTAGAAATCAATAAAAGGAAAAGAAATCAAACACTTGGAAACTGAACAATACCCTACTCAAAAAAAGACTGGATTATAGAAGACATTTAGGATGAAATAAAGAAATTTATAGACTCTAATGAGAATGAAAACACTTCCTATCAGAACCTTTGGGACACAGCAAAAGCGGTGCTCAGAGGCCAATTTCTATCAATAAATGCACACATCCAAAAAGAAGAAGGGGCCAAAATCAAAGAACTATCCCTACAACTTGAACAAATAGAAAGAGAGCAACACAAGAAACCCACAGGCACCAGAAGAAAACAAAAAATAAAAATTAGACCTGAACTAAATGAAATAGAAAACAGAAAAACAATTGAAAGAGTTAACAAGACCAAAAGCTGGTTTTTTGAAAAATTCAACCAAATTGATAAACCACTGGCCAAACTGACAAAAGAAAACCAGGAGAAGAAGCAAATAACCCGAATAAGAAATGAGATGGGAGATATTACAACAGACACAACTGAAATTAAAAGAATCATAACAGATTACTATGAAAAACTATACTCAAACAAATTTCAAAACCTAGAAAAAAATGGATGAATTCCTAGAAACACACTACCTAGCTAAACTAACACAAACAGACATAGAACAACTAAATAGACCCATAACAAAAGAAGAGATTGAAAAGGTAATCAAAAACTTCCCAACAAAAAAAAACCCTGGTCCAGACGGCTGCACTGCAGAGTTCTACCAAACTTTCAGAGAAGAGTTAACACCACTAATACTAAAGGTATTTCAGAGCATAGAAAAGGATGGAATACTACCCAAATCATTCTATGAAGTCACCAAATCCCTGATACCAAAGCCAGGTAAAGACACCACAAGAAAAGAAAATTATAGACCTATATCCCTCATGAATGTAGATGTAAAAATCCTCAACAAAATTCTAGCCAATAGAGTTCAACAACATATCAAAAAAATAATTCACCATGACCAAGTGGGATTCATACCAGGTATGCAGGGATGGTTCAACATTAGAAAAACAGTTAATGTAATCCACCACATAAATAAAACAAAAGACAAGAATCACATGATTTTATCAATTGATGCAGAAAAGGCATTTGACAAAGCTCAACACTCATTCATGATAAAAATTCTGAGCAAAAGAGGAATAGAAGGAAAATTTCTCAACATAATAAAGGGCATTTATACAAAGCCAACAGCCAATGTCATCCTAAATGGAGAGAGCCTGAAAACACTCCCATTAAGATCGGGAACCAGACAAGGATGCCCTTTATCACTGCTCTTATTCAACATTGTGCTGGAAGTCCTAGCCAGAGCAATTTGGCTAGATAAAGAAATAAAGGGCATCAGATTGGCAAGGAAGAAGTCAAAGTATCTCTATTTGCAGATAACATGATCTTATACACAGAAAACCCTAAGGAATCCTCTAGAAAACTACTGAAACTAATAGAAGAGTTCAGCAGAGTATCGGGATACAAGATAAACATACAAAACTCAGTTGGATTCCTCTACACCAACAAAAAGAACATCGAAGAGGAAATCACCAGATCAATGCCATTTACAGTAGCCCCCAAGAAGATAAAATACTTAGGAATAAATCTTAGCAGAGATGTAAAAGACTTATACAAAGAAAACTACAGTATACTTCTGCAAGAAACCAAAAGAGACTTACGTAAGTGGAAAAACATACCTTGCTCAGGGATACGAAGACTTAACATTATAAAAATGTCTATTCTACCAAAAGCAATCTATACAGTTAATGCAATTCTGATCCAAATCCCAAGGACATTCTTTAATGAGATGGAGAAACAAATCACCAACTTCATATGGAAGGGAAAGAGGACCCGGATAAATAAGGAATTACTGAAAAAGAAGAACAAATTGGGAGGCATTACTTTACCTGATTTTAAAAAAAAAGATTATACCGCCACAGTAGTCAAAACAGCCTGGTACTGGCACAACAACAGATACGTGGACCAATGGAATAGAATTGAGAATCCAGACATAAATCCATCCACATATGAGCAGTTGGTATTTGACAAAGGCCCCAAAACTGTTAAACAGGGAAAAGACAGTCTTTTTAACAAACAGTGCTGACATAACTTGATATCCATCTGCAAAAAAATGAAACAGGACCCATACCTCACACCATGCACAAAAACTAACTCCAAGTGGATCGAAAACCTAAACATAAAGACTAAAATGATAAAGATCATGGAATTAAAAATAGGGACAATGTTAGAAGCCCTAATAGCCAGTGCCGACAAGTCAATTTCCAACTCATAGCGACTCTATAGGACAGAGTATAATTGCCCTGTAAAGTTTCCAAGGAGCCCTAATACATGGCATAAAATAGTGTAGAAAACATTGTAAAGAACGTAGAAGAAAAACTAGATAACTGGGAGCTCCTAAAAGTCAAACACTTAAGCTCATCCAAAGACTTCACCAAAAGAGTAAAAAGACTACCTACAGACTGGGAAAAAGTTTTTAGGAATGACATGTCTGATCAGTACCTGATCTCTAAAATCTACATTATACTGTAAAAACTCAACTGCAAAAAGACAAATAACCCAATTAAAAAATGGGCAAAAGATATGAATAGACACTTCACTGAAGAAGACATTCAGGTAGCTAACAGATATATAAGGAAATGTTCACGATCATTAGCCATTAGAGAAATGCAGATCAAAACTACAATGAGATTTCACCTCAATCCAACAAGGCTGGCATTAATCCAAAAAACACAAAATAATAAATGTTGGAGAAGCTGTGGAGAGATTGGAACACTTACACACTGCTGGTGGGATTGTCAAATGGTACAACCACTTTGGAAATCGATTTGGTGCTTCCTTAAAAAGGTAGAAATAGAACTACCATACGATCCAGCAATCCCACTCCTCGGAATATATCCTAGAGAAATAAGAGCCTTTACACGAACAGATATATGCACACCCATGTTTATTGCAGCATTATTTACAATAGCAAAAAGTTGGAAGTAACCAAGGTGCCCATCAACGGATGAATGGATAAATAAATTACAGTATATTCACACAATGGAACACTAAGCATCAATAAAGAACAGTGATGAATCTGTGAAACATTTCATAACATGGAGGAACCTGGAAGACATTATGCCAAGTGAAATTAGTCAGTTATTATATAAGACCACTATTATAAGAACTTGAGAAATAGTTTAAACTGAGAAGAAACTATTCTTTTGTGGTTATGAGAGGGGGGAGGCAGGAAGGGAGAGGGGCATTCACTAATTAGATAGTAGATAAGAACTACTTTAGGTGAAGGGAAAGACAGCACACAATACAGGGGAGGTCAGCACAATTGGGCTGAACCAAAAGCAAAGAAGTTTCCTGAATAAACTGAATACTTTGAAGGCCAGCATAGCAGGGGCAGGGGTCTGGGGACGGTGGTTTTAGGGGACATCTAAGTCAACTGGCATAATAAAATCTATTAAGAAAACATTCTGCATCCCACTTTGAAGAGTGGCATCTGGGGTCTTAAACTCTAGGAGGCAGCCATCTAAGATGCATCAGTTGGTCTCAACCCACCTGGATAATAGGAGAATGAAGAACACCAAGGACGCAAAGTACTTAGGAGCCCAAGAGACAGAAAGGGCCACAAAAACCAGAAACTACTTCAGACTGAGACCAGAAGAACTAGATGGTGCCCGGCTACAACCAATGACTGCCCTGACAGGGAACACAACAGAGAACCCCTGAGGGGGCAGGAGAGTAGTGGGATGCAGACCCCAAATTCTCATAAGACCAGACTTAATGGTCTGACTGAGACTAGAAGGACCCTGGTGGTCATGGCCCCCAGACCTTCTGTTGGCCCAGGACAGGAACCATTCCCAAAGCCAACTCATCAGACACGGATTGGACTGGACAATGGGTTGGAGAGGGATGCTGATGAGGATTGAGCTACTTGCATCAGGTGGACACTTGAGACTATGTTGGCATCTCCTGCCTGGAGGGGAGATGAGAGGGTGGAGGGGGTTAGAAGCTGGCGAAATGGACACAAAAAGAGAGAGTGGAGGGAGAGAGCAGGCTGTCTCATTAGGGGAGGGTTATTGGGAGTGTGTAGCAAGGTGTATATGGGTTTTTGTGTAAGAGACTGACTTGATTTGTAAAGTTTCACTTAAAGCACAATAAATATTATTTAAAAAAAAAAGAAATGGACAATAATCAAGCAAGAGCTGGAGCAGTCTATAGTTCTTCCTCATCTAAAATATAAGCTCTTCCCTCTGTCAGTCTGAGCCTTTTATCTCCCCCCAAAATCCAACAAAATGCATCTCCTTCAAGAAGTATCCTAGATTAACCCATATCCATCCTGACCATTCTTCTGCCCCTCCTTTCAGGTTTTATAAAGTTATTCTATTCTGATTACATTTATGATTATAGGTAGTCTCAAGTTGTTTTTTTTTTTTTCTATGTATCAGGTTTCCCTTAACTAGATGGTACACTGGTCCCTACATAGGGATAAGAATCACATGTAATGAAAAGGGCATTGAACCTGACATCTAGACTAGAATCTGAATGCTCAATCTTCCACTAATAAATCATGGGAATTTTTGTATCATAATTTGCCTACCTGTTAAGAGAAGAACTAGGTGGTCTCTAAGGTATTCAAGGCCTCTTTCAGCTTGGGCATCTTATTATTTTAGGCTTTCTAACTCCTCGCCTTTCCTCCACCACCAGGGCACCCAGGCCTACGGTTCCTTTCCCAGTGGGTATCCACTCACATCCTCAGTTCTGAGGGGAGGCCTAGACCCCCTTCCATTAACCATGACTGGAAACATGCTCTTTCTCCCAAAAAAGGGGGAAAAAAAGTCAGGCTCATTAGTGAGAATATAGAAGCTAAAGTGGTTAGTATCCAATAGTTCCAGGTACTATGGAATGCTGTTGGGAAAAATCTAGAAAACACCTTAAACATTATTCATCCAAAAACCATTTACTGAGTACCTACATGGTCAGGCTCTGATATACTACAGCACTGGACAAAATAAAGCACTTGATCTCATAGAACTTATATTCTAATGGGGAAATGTACAATCAGATATATTCAAATAAATTAAGCCATATGTTTTGCCTGATGATGCTATGGAGAAAAATTCACAGGGACGGGAGACAGAGGATGCTGATTTGGGAGGGGGTGCAGTTTGAAGTACAGGTCCAAGAAAAGCCCCACTGAGAAAATGAGATATGAAGAAGGTAAGGGAGCGAGCCATGTGGATACCTGAGGGAAGAGTTTTCCAGCCAGAGAACACAGCAAATGCAAAGGCCCTGAGAAGCATGTTTGACATGTTAAAGAAACAGCAGAATGCAAGGATGACTGAGTGAAGTGATTAAGGGGTAGGCTAAGGAGAAGAGGTCAGAGAGGTGACAGGAGCCAGACCATGAAGGGTCTGGTAGACCCTGTAAGGAATTTAGGGCTTACTCTGAGATGAGAGTCACTACAGGGTCTTGAACATTGGGAAGATATGACCTGATTTAAGTTTAAGTTATCATTCTGCTTGTTGTGTTGAGAACAGACTGGTAGGAGGTAGGAGCAAGGTTGAAAGCAGAGAGAAATTCGGAGGCTATCTTAATGATCAAGAAAAGAGACAAGAGTGACTTGAACCCGTGTGGTAGAGGTGGAGGTGGTGAGAAGTTGTCCAATTCTGGATATGCATTTTATTAATTGTGGAAAATATGTATGTAACAAAACATTTGCCCCTGGAGGTCATGGTCCCCAGGCCTTCTGTTGGCCCAAGACCGGAACCATTCCCAAAGCCAACTCTTCAGACAGGGATTGGACTGGACTATGGGTTAGGAAATGATACTAGTGAGGAGTAAGCTTCTTGGATCAAGTAGACACATGAGACTATGTGGGCAGCTTCTGTCTGGAGGAGAGATGAGAAGGCACAGGGGGATAGAAGCTGGCTGAATGGACATGAAAATAGAGGGTGGAGAGAAGGAGTGTGTTGTCTCATTAGGGGGAGAGGAACTAGGAGTGTATAGCAAGGTGTATACAAATTTTTGTATGACAGACTGACCTGATTTGTAAACTTTCACTTAAAGCACAATAAAAAATAATTAAAAAAAAACACATTTTCCATTTCAACATCTGACATTAACTTATGTTCATCATGTCATTCAACCATCACCTTTATCCATTCTCCAATTTTTCATCACCCTTGAAAGAAGCTCAGTGTCCCCTAAGCATTGAGTCCTCCTTGCCACCTCCGTCCAGGCCACCCTTGGTAAACACTGACAAAACTTTGGTTTCTATACACTTGACTATTTTAGATATTTCACATAAGTGGGATCATACAATATGTGTGCTTTTGTGACTGATTTATTTCACTCAATATAATGTTTTCAAGGTTCATCCGTGTGGTAGCGTGTGTCAGGACTTCATTTTACTTTATGGCAGAGTAATATTTCTTTGTATGTACGTATGTACCACATTTTGTTTATCTATCAAGAGTTGTTAACAGAAGTTTAGGCTTTTGGCTATTGTGAACAGTGCTGCAATGAGCATTGTGTTCATATATCTGTTTGTGTTCCTGCTTGCAATTCTGTTGGGTATACGTAGCAGTGGAATTGCTGGATCATATGGTAATTCTATGTTTAACTGCCAGACTGTTTTCCACAGCAGCTGTACCATTTTACAATCCCAACAGCAATGGATAAGTGTTCCAATTATTAACAATGAATTCTTAGATATGACACTGAAAGCACGAGCAGCAAAAGATAGATAAATGGGACTATATCAAAATTAAAAACTTTATTCATCAAAGGATTCTATGAAGAAAATGAAGAGACAACCTACGTATTGGGAGAAAATTTTTGGAAACCATAAATTGGATCATATTTAATATTCAGAATATATAAAGAACCACAACTTAGCAGCAAAAAGACAAAGAACCCAATCAAAAAAATAAATAAATAAGTAAAGTACCAAATAGACAGACACTTCTCCAAAGAAGATATACAAATGGCCAAAAAGCACATGAAAAGATGCTCGACATCATTAATCATTAGGGATATGCAAATTAAAACCACAGCGAGATACCACTTCACAGTCAGTAGGATGGCTATGATTTAAAAAAATGGAAAACATTTTTTGGGGGGGTGGAGAATGTAGAGATGTGGAAAACTTCTGGATATATTTTAAAGGTAGAGCCAATGGGATTTCCTGATGGATTGGGATGTCAACTGGGGGACTCAAACCCATTAATAGATCTGGGAAACCCAAAAGAAGAGTAATACTAGAATAAGAATTATAGATAACATATAGCATGTGTTACATACCCAGCACTATTCCAAGTAGTATATGTGCATGAGCTCATTTACTCCTCGTAAGAACCCTATGAAATAGTTACTATGTTAGCCCAATTTTATAGATGAAGAAATTGAGGCACAAAAAAACATTGAGTAATCTGCCTAAGGTCACACAACTAATATGTGGTAGAGCTGGAATTCAAATCCAAGCAGTCTAGCTTCAGAGCCTGTGCTCTTAAACTCTATGATACGTTGTTTATTATTGTTCACAGTGCAACCCTAATACAGGTAGACGTAGGGATAGTAATTCCCCATTGCACACAATTTTAGAAAAATATTTTGAACTCGGAGCTCAACTTTTCATTGCCCTTGCCATGGATTTCAGTGGCTCATAATAATGTACTTTTCAGTGTACAAGATCAAGTGTTATCAATACACCCAGCAGGGCAAGCCTAATGGCATGTTGAATAAATAATGTCCTTCGGAAACATCAGAATTGTTCCAGTGTGTGTTTAGAGAAAGCAACAAAGTGTAACTAATCATCCTGGAAGAAACATTACCATTTCATGTAACAGGTCTTCCTCTACATCCTGTAGGAAATCTCCAAGGACTTTTCAAATTGATTAACCCTTTGGATACCCTGCTGGGATAGGTGTAAGCTGCTGTACCCATTCTACAATTGGGAAGTTGAAGTGCTTTAAAGTTAACTGGCTGATTCATGGTTAGGAAGTAAATAGATAACACCCATGACCCCAATAAGTCTTTAATATGTGTCAAAAAAAACCACATGCACAAAAACAAGAGAAACATAGGGAGAATGTGATTTAGTATCATATATGATGCTCCTCACAATAGCATTGATATGAGTTGCACTGGACAAAGACTACCAAAAATCTAACACAGTCTAACCCACAGTATTAAATGTGTGGTATTTAAGAGACCCAATATTGCAGGTCCATTATCCTCTGCTCAGATCACACTTGAAACCCTCTATCGACTTTTGGCCAACATTCTTGTAGAAGGCTATAAACCAACTGAAATTTGTTCAGGAGAGGGGCTTCAGAATAGAAGTCCTTGAGATCTTGCCAGATAATCATAATCGTAATTGCTGTTGTGTGCTGTAGAGTTGATACCAACTCATACGGTTGTGACAGAGTAGAACTGCTCCCACAGGGTTTCCAAGGCTGTAATCTTTATGAAAGCAGACTGCCACATCTTTCTCTTGCAGAGCAGATGGTGGGTTCGAACCGCGATCTTTCAGTTAGCAGCCAAGCGCTTAACCACTGTGCCACCAGAGCTCCTTATAATCAAAATAGCTACCACATATTAAGCACTTATCATGCAATCACCACTGTGCTTGGTGTTTTACATGTATTATCTCATTCAGTCCTCACAACAGCCCTATGAACAAGTCTACTCTCTGAGGCTCAGGGATGTTAAATAACAGGTCCAACTTCTCACAGCCAGCAAGAGGTAGAACTAATATCTGAGCCAAAGTCTGAATGATTCCACTACACCATGTTGGACTTTTGAGAGAAAGAGTACCTCTCATGCGCCAAAACTTTCCTCAGATTTTCTCACTGAATTCTCACAACAGTTCTATGAGCTATCAATGTTATGATCTTCATTTCACAGGGAAGGAAATAGGTCAGAGTGGTTAGGAGCTTACCCAGGGACACACAGCTACAAGTGGCATTAACGAAATACAATATGAAGAATGGTTAGATGAACCATCCCAAGGATAAACCTAGGCATGTGTGGTGGTTAATTTTAAGTGTCAGCTTGGCTACGGTATGGTGCCCAGTTGTTTGTTCAAACACTAGTCTAGATGTTGCCGTGAAGGGATTTTGTAGATGTGATTAACATTTGCAATCAGTTGACTTTAACTAAAGGAGATTACTGAAATAATGTTGGTGGGTCTCATCCAATCAGTTGAAGCCATTAAGAACAAAAACTGAGGTTTCCCAGAGAAGAAAGAATTCTGCCTCAACACTGTAACATAGAAATCCTGCCTGAGTTTCAAGCCTGCTGGCCTGCCCTACAGGTTTCAGACTCAAGACTACAATATCAACTCTTTCCTGAGTTTCCAGCCTGCTGGCCTGCCCTACAGATTTCAGACTTGTGAACCTCCACAATCTTGTGAGTCAAGTCCTTAAAATAAGTAAACAAAACATTTGACACCTTCCAGCTTTGCAATTCTAAGATCAACCCATTGTTCTGGGTACATGATTCACTTCTATCCCTACATACAGATACATTTATTTACTTAAAAGATTATTTTGCACCTCCTGCATGCCAGAAACTGTGCCAGCCACTGGGAATAGAACAGTCAGCAAGACAAGGTACCTACTCTTGGGAAACTTGCATTGTTATTCTGCTTTCTCTTACTTCACCCTCTGCCATCCTATTTTTCACCTCCCTCAACTCAACTCAATTCAAATTCATCTTAAAGGCACTTTCCCCTACTCCAGGAATCTTCTGTGATATAGTCCCTGCTCCTCTACCCCTCTACACACAAACACATACTGCTGGCATTCCCTTGTTCTTCTTGTATTCTATTACTTTGCTATTGTTGTCTTTGGTATTGATTATTTCTTTTATTCATTAATTCACTTATTCATTCATTCACTCACTGAATATTTACTGAGCATTTATTATACACCAAGTGGTGTCCATGTGTGGGGGACGCAGTGATATTCAAGGATGACACTAAAATGTTGTTCAGCATTCCCAGCTTTATCATAAATTTACTTCTATCTTTGCACCTATCTTCCTCATCTCTTACCTAGCTAGCTGCTTCTGAGGCACTGATGTGGAACTCTTTAGGGCCTTTCGGAGCACAGTTTGAAATCTATTGATCTAGCTTAACCACCCATCTAATACAGGAATTCTTTGTGCAATATATCCCAGGCAGTTGGCCATCCAGGTTTAACTATGGTTTATATAGTGAAGGTGAATTTAACTCCCTTTTGGTTTTCTAACTCCAGGTCTTTGCACATTTCAAAGTATGTGAGATGAAATCTCGCCATCTTCACTTCAGAGGAGCATTCTGGCTGTACTTCTTCCAAGACAGATTTGTTCTTTCTTCTGGCAGTCCATGGTATATGCAAACATGCTCGATATTTCTCAGGCTGAAAGAACTGAAGAAAATTTCAAGCCTCAAGTTGCAATATTGAAGGATACTATTGGCAAAATATTGAACGACACAGGAAGCATCAAAAGGAGATGGAAATAAAACACAGAGTCACTGTACCGAAAAAGAATTGGTTGACAATCAACCATTTCAGGAGGTAGCATATAATGAAGAACTAATGGTACTAAAGGAAGAAGTTCAAGCTGCGCTGAAGGCATTGCTGAAAAACAAAACTCCAGGAATTTATGGAATACCAATACAAATGGAGGCAGTGTTGGAGGTGCTCATTTGTCTATGCCAAGGAATTTGGAAGACAGCTACCTGTCAAACCAACTGGAAGAGATCTGTATCTGTGCCCATTCCAAATAAAGGTGATCTAACAGAATGCAGAAATCATCGAACAACATCATTACTATCACATGCAAGCAAAATTTTGCTGAAGATCATTCGAAAGCGGCTGCGGCAGTATATCAACAGGGAACTGCCAGAAAATTTAGAAGAGGACGTGGAACCACAGATATCATTGCTGATGTCAGATGGATCTATCTTGGCTGAAATCAGAGAATTCCAGAAAGATGTTTACCTGTGTTTTATTGGTTATACAAACGCATTCATAACAAATTATGGATAACACTGAAAACAATGGGAATTCCAGAACACTAAATTGTGCTCATGAGAAACGTGCATATAGACCAAGAGGCAGTCATTTGAACAGAAAAAGGGAATACTCTATGGTGTAAAATCAGGAAAGGTGTGCATCAGGGTTATGTCCTTTCACCATACCTATTCAATCTGTACGCTGAGGAAATAATCCGAGAAGCTGATTTATATGAAGAAAAATGGGGCATCAGGATTGGAGGAAGATTCATTAACAACCTGCAATATGCAATTGACACAACCTTGCTTGCAAAAAGCAGAGAACTTGAAGCACTTACTGATGAAGATCAAAGACTAAAGCCTTCAGTATGGATTACACCTCAACATAAAACAAAAATCCTCACAACTGGATCAATAAAGCAGCATTACGATAAACGGAGAAGATATTGAAGTTGTCAAGGATGTCATTTTACTTGGATCCACAATCAACAGCCATGGAAGTAAAAAGTCAAGAAATCAAACGACATATTGCGTTGGGCAAATCTGCTGCAAAAGACATCACTTTGAGCACTAAGATGAACTGGAACTAAGCCATGGTATTTTCAATCACCTCATATGCTTGTGAAAGCTGGAAAATGAATAAGGAAGACCAAAGAAGACTTGATGCCTTTGAATTATGGTGTTGGCAAAGAATATTGAATATACCATGGACTTCCAGAAGAATGAACAAATTTGTCTTGGAAGAAGTACAGCCAGGATGCTCCTTTGAAGTGAGAATGGCTAGACTTCGTCTCACACGCTTTAGACATGTTATCAGGAGGGACCAGTCCCTGGAGAAGGACATTATGCTTAGCAAAGCTGAGGGTTAGTGAAAAACAGGAAGACTCTCAACTAGATGGATTGACACAGCGGCTGCAACAATGAACTCAAACATAGCAACATTGTGAGGATGGCGCAAGACTGACCGGGTAGTATTTCATTCTGTTGTACATAGGGGCACTATGAGTCAGAACTGATTCAATTGCATCTAACAACAACAACACAAGTCTGTTCTAATGTCATGAAGTTCTTTTCTAGATTGAATTGAATTCCTTCTTTTCTGTTTTCATTCAGTGCTTCTAGTCCTGCCCACGCCATCCACAAAGAATGAGTTAAATCCTTCTATGTATAGCAGCCTTCAAATACTTGAAGACATCTATTATGTCTCCCTTTTGCCTCCTGTTTTTAAGATTAAATATCCCTGTCTCTTTAATTAAAATGCTTTCTAAACTTAAACATCCTGATCAGCCTTCTCTAGATACTTTCAACTCTTGCAATTATCTTTCAATGTATAATGTATTTTGTTTTATTTGTTTATTTAAAGAAAAAAAAAAACTACGTACCCAGCTAACTCTTTCTCTCAGGACCCTGTGACTTACATCCTAGTTAGAACAAAGGGACCCTTAAACCTCTAAGGATTTCAACTTAATGCTGATTATAGAACTGAAAATTTTGCCCAGAAGTATTTAAGGGGCTGTAGGGCAAGGCCTAGAGGACAATAGAGGGGATGGAGTCCCAGCAACAGACTAAGATGGGATTTGGACATCTCTTATAGGGTTGCTATGAG
Organism: Loxodonta africana; assembly: GCF_030014295.1. Classification (NCBI taxonomy): domain Eukaryota; kingdom Metazoa; phylum Chordata; class Mammalia; order Proboscidea; family Elephantidae; genus Loxodonta; species Loxodonta africana. The sequence goes on from NC_087369.1 coordinate 150,576,669, forward strand.
TCAAAATCAACTCGATGGCAGTGGGTTTCGTTTTTTTGTGGGTTTTGCCATGCCTGGCAAACCAGCGGAGTAGGCCTACTTCCCTGCAGGCCTGAGAAACCCCCTGGGAGAGAATTCTTCCTAATGAAAGAAGTAAGTGGACACAATGAGCTTAGAGTGGATGAATCAGAGTACAACAGATTTGTTTCCTGTTGCAGTCTATATCGGACTCATGTTGGAGACTTATGGAGAACAAGTAAAAACTGAAACGTTTTGCTAAGATCTCCGTCAGCTGTTGGGACATCAGCCTCAGTACATGCATAATGCCTCTACCAGAGAGCAGCACAGAAGGGAGTGGAAGAATCTCTTCCTACTTGGCAATGGAATCCAGTGCAGCTTTGACACATTGAGGACTCCGGTGCATCGGGTGTGACAGAAGACAGTGGTGCCTGGCAAACAAGGCAATACCTGGCAGATCCCCAGTGGAGGAGGACAGTGCTTGATGGACACAGTAACGCACAATGCGTATTTAGTGATAACTGGTGGCAAGTGGTAAGCAGCAATGGCAAACTTATTCATGACTGTGCATAACAAACTTGGGAACTTCCAGCAATACCTTAGGTGAGACTTTGAAGAGGATCTGGAGATCTGATGTTGTGAATTTTAATGTGACTCAGACTATCCCCATAGGTTAGTGAAGCCTAAGAAAACTCAAGTTTAAGTCATAATGTCCGTGGAGAACAATGCTCCCTAACCGCCTGCACTTTATTTTTTATAACTCCAAATGCAAGAACCACTCACAAAGGTTTTGCTTTAATGGAACAAATGCCAGGCCTAGGAATCTCTATTCTGAAAAACGTCCCCCCTCTAATTGTGTTGTACATCTCCAACTAAAAACCAGGGACATAGAGTACGTGTTGGCAAACTTTCTCTGTAAAGGCCAGGTAGCAATTATTTTAGGCTTTGTGGGCCACATACGATCTCTGTTATACTACACAACTCCACTGTTGTAGTGCAAAAGCAGCCACAGACAATACATAAGCAAATGGTGATGGCTGTGTTCCAATAAAACTATATTTATAAACATAGGTGATCAGCCCATGGAAGGGGGTAGTTTGTTGGCCCCTGATGTGATAGATAAATTATATTTGTGGCAGGCCCTGCATGCCAATTTGACCAATGCGGCATGAATACAACAGACAATTAGAAGCAACTGTGAGTATTAACCAGAGAGAAGTGACAGCACTAAGCCTGAATGACATTGTTGCTATTCTTCCCTGCTCATGAGTCTGAAGGGAAAGACTCACATATTCCCAGAAGTTTAAAACTAAGCTTCCTGGCCACATTCCAAACTTGAAACTCAAGGAAGATAGCTTTGGGACCAATAAACTCAAGCTGTAGTGGACACAGCGTTCCAACGTAGGCGGCAAGCAGATAATACAAACTGGTTCAAGGAGACTTTCGATAATTCTCCAAGTGACAGCTCTCAAAGGGGTTATAAAGGGAAATGTGGGTTGTTTGAGAGGTTCCCTAAGCTTTGAGGGTGATGTCAGGGAGGACAAGCAGGTCTATATCCCAAGACATCCTTTGGCTTAGGGTACCCACTTTTGTAACTCTAGGCTGGATGAAACCCAAGTGGAACTTTCCGTGTTCTTATATAAGAATACTGATTGGACTGAAAAGCTTCACTGCTGACAGTGTCTGGGTAAATTTTCAGTTCTGGAATGACGGTAAAATCCTCTAAGGCCCATTCCAGCTCTAAAATTCATTTATTCCGTTATTCATTCTCCTTTGCACATTCATGCTAAAGGACCTCTTCATATACCAACAGTAAGCCAGTGGGCTGCCAGCACAAACAGGGAGCACGACTGAAAAAAAATGGCTCTTTGCACACCCCTTTTTTCTCCTTAGGAAGAAAGGACCAGGCACATGGTAGGCCTTCATTGGGCTGCTTTGTTGCTTTCCTCCCTTCCACCTAGGGCACTTGAAGAGTAGTAAAACAAACAAACAAACAAAAAAAAAAACAAACCCATTGCTGTCAAGTCAATTCTGAACTTATAGGACAGAAAAGAACTGCCCCATAGGGTTTCCAAGGAGCTGTTGGTGGATTTGAACTGCCGAACTTTTGGTTAGCAGCCGTAGCTCTTAACCACTGGGCCACCGGGGCTCCTGAAGAATACAGAGGATTTTATAAAGCCAAGATCCATATTTATTATTAACTTGATGACTAAAGCCCGTATCACAGGCAACTTGGTTGTGAGCTATTTACCTCTATGGAAGCCACACTCCTTTGCACATTAAATCACCCATCTCCCAATCCTATTTCAGAATTGGTCCTCTTCCTAAATGAATTAATAACAAATGCATCATGGCCTACCCATTTAGGCTGTGTGAATAACTGTCATTGGTTGGGGAGAGAGGGGGAGCCAGCACATTAATGACTTTCTTAAAAAGGAAATTTTGTTTGAGCAGTAATTGTGCCTTTTTTCCCCCTCCCTGCTATTACTTTTCTGCTTTTAAATCTTAATGTCTCATCTGGATGAGCACCTTATCACTAGCCAACAGGGAAAGGTGGTGTTTGTATTTGTATTTGCATTTATATGGCATTTTCATACAGTATATCTCACACTGCTGACGAAGCAATGAATCACAGGACTGTAGCACCCTCTCTACATGTGCCGTGGGAGCAGCCATCTTCCACATGCTCTACAGCTGCAAACTAATTAATCTTTCTTAATTTTAATTCATAAGGAAGATGCCGTGGCCAGGGAAGCGTGAAAGAGTGGGTAGGTACGGCTGTCTGTTTCTCCCAACTTTCAGGAAGGTGGAAGTATTAGGAGGATGCTACGCAAGTCACAATGGCTCCTCACAATCTACCCTTTGCTGACACGGTTACTGGGAGAACCCGAGGCTGGATGGGTCACTACAGGTTTTAATGTTACTTCAGATGTTTCCCTTTTATAAGCTGGTAGCACAGGGGAAAGCACATAGGTCTGGCACGCAGTTATGCCAGAATCATCTAGGGAATTGAGTTTGGGCATCGCATCTACCCCTCTTCAGAAGCAGTTCTCATTCAATAGATATTTATTAGATATGTGTCTTTTTTTTTTTCTTTTTACCACGTTGAGGGCTCTGTGTTGCTGGCAAAATGCTACTGGTGATGGAAGGCCATTGTAGAATTGTTGTTGTTAGTTGCTGTCAAGTTGGCTCTGACTCATGGTGATCCCATGTAAAAGAGAATGAAATGTTTTGTCCAGTCCTATGCCATCTTCATGATCCCTGGTATGCTTGAGTCCATTGTTGTGGCCACTGTATATTTTGGGTGCCTTCAGTGCTTGTCTCCTAGCCAAAAAGTTGGCAGTTCAAATCCATGCAGAGATACCTCAGAAGACAGGCCTGGTGATATGCTTCCAAAAGGTCACAGCCTTACATCCAAAAAGAAGAAAGGGCCAAAATCAAAGAATTATCCCTACAACTTGAACAAATAGAAAAGGAGCAACAAAAGAAACCCACAGGCACCAGAAGAAAACAAATTATAAAAATTAGAGCTGAACTAAATGAAATAGAAAACTGAAAAACAATTGAAAGAACTAACAAGACCAAAAGCTGTTTTTTTGAAAAACTCAACAAAATTGATAAACCACTGGCCAAACTGACAAAAGAAAAACAGGAGAAGAAGCAAATAACCCAAATAGAAATGAGATGGGCGATATTACAACAGACCCACCTGAAATTAAAAGAATCATATCAGATTACTATGAAAAACTATACTCAAACAAATTTGAAAACCTAGAAGAAATGGATGAATTCCTAGAAACACACTACCTACCTAAACTAACACGAATAGAGGTAGAAAAACTAAATAGACCTATAATGAAAGAAGAGATTGAAAAGGTAATCAAAAAACTCTCAACGAAAAAAAAGCCCTGGTCCAAACGGCTTCACTGCAGAGTTCCACCAAACTTTTAGAGAAGAGTTAACACCACTACTACTAAAGGTATTTCAGAGCATAGAAAAGGACAGAATACTACCAAACTCATTCTATGAAGCCACCATATCCCTGATACCAAATCCAGGTAAAGACACCACAAGAAAATTATACACCTATATCCCTCATGACTGTAGATTCAAAAATCCTCAACAAAATTCTAGCCAATAGAATTCAACAACATATACGGCACTGGGCACTGGGTATCGAAAAAATAATTCACCATGACCAAGTGGGATTCATAACAGGTATGCAGGGATGGTTCAACATTAGAAAAACAATTAATGTAATCCACTACATAAATAAAACAAAAGACAAGAATCACATGATTTTATCAATTGATGCAGAAAAGGCATTTGACAAAGCTCAACACTCATTCATGATAAAAACTCTCAGCAAAATAGGAAAAGAAGGAAAATTCCTCAACATAATAAAGGGCATTTATACAAAGCCAACAGCCAACATCACCCTAAATGGAGAGAGCCTGAAAACATTCCCATTAAGATCGGGAACCAGACAAGGGAACCACTCTTATTCAACATTGTGCTAGAAGTCCTAGCCAGAGCAATTAGGCTAAATAAAGAAATAAAGGGCATCCAGATTGACGGGGAAGAAGTAAAAGTATCTCTGTTTGCAGATGACATGATCTTATATACAGAAAACCCTAAAGAATCCTCAAAACCTACTAAAACTAACAGAAGAGTTCAGCAGAACATACAGGATACAAGATAAACATACAAAAATCAGGAAATCACCAAATCAATACCACTTACAGTAGCCCCTGAGAAGATAAAATACTTAAGAATAAATCTTATCAGAAATGTAAAAGAAATATACAAAGAAAAGTACAGTACACTTCTGCAAGAAACCGAAAAAGACTTACATAAGTTTAAAAAACATACCTTGCTCAGGGATAGGAAGACTTAACATTATAAAAATGTCTATTCTACCAAAAGCTATCTATACATTTAATAGCAAAAACATGGAAGCAACCAAGGTGCCCATCAATGGATGAATGGATAAATAAATTATGGTATATTCACACAGTGGAATACTATGCATCGATAAAGAACAGTGAGGAATCTGTGAAACATTTCATAACATGGAGGAACCTGGAAGGCATTATGCTGAGTGAAATTAGTTGCAAAAGGACAAATATTGTATAAGATCACTATTATAAGAACTTGAGAAATAGTTTAAACTGAGAAGAAAACATTCTTTTGTGGTTATGAGTGGGGGGAGGGAGGGAGGGTGGGAGAGAGGCATCCACTAATTAGATAGTAGATAAGAACTACTTTAGGTGAAGGGAAAGACAGCACACAATACAGGGGAGGTCAGCACACTTGGACTAAACCAAAAGCAAAGAAGTTTCCTAAATAAACTGAATGCTTCAAAGGCCAGTGTAGCAGGGGCAGGGGTCTGGGGACCATGGTTTCAGGGGACATCTAAGTCAATTGGCATAATAAAATCTATTAAGAAAACATTCTGCATCCCACTTTGAAGAGTGGCATCTGGGGTCTTAAATGCTAGCAAGCAGCCATCTAAGATGCATCAATTGGTCTCAACCCACCTGGATCAAAGGAGAATGAAGAACACCAAGGACACAAGGCAATTATGAGCCCAAGAGACAGAAAGGGCCACGTGAACCAGACACTACATCATCCTGAGACCAGAAGAACTAGATGGTGCCCGGCTACAACCGATGACTGCCCTGACAGGGAACACAACACAGAACCCCTGAGGGAGCAGAAGAGCAGTGGGATAAAATGCAGACTCCAAATTCTCATAAGACCAGACTTAATGGTCTGACCGAGACTAGAAGGACCCCGGTGGTCATGGCCCCCAGATCTTCTGTTGGCCCAGAACAGAAACCATTCCCGAAGCCAACTCTTCAGACATGGATTGGACTGGACAATGGGTTGGAGAGGGATGCTGGTGAGGAGTGAGCTTCTTGGATCAGGTGGACACTTGAGACTACATTGGCATCTCCTGCCTGGAGGGGAGATGAGAGGGTGGAGGGGGTTAGAAGCTGGTGAAATGGACACAGAAAGAGAGAGTGGAGGTAGAGAGCACGTTGTCTCATTAGCGGGAGAGTAATTGGGAGTGTGTAGCAAGGTGTATATGGTTTTCGTATAAGAGACTGACTTGATTTGTAAACTTGCACTTAAAGCACAGTAAAAATTATTAAAAAAAAAAAAAGGTCACAGCCTTGAAAACTCTGTGAAGCACTTACTGAGGTGGTTGAGACTAGAGACTTCCCCAGGGCTACTGACCTGTGATACTCTTTAAATCTTAAACCAAAGCTATCCCAGAGGTCACCTTTTAGCTAAATAATCAATTGGTTCCAAAAAAAGAAAAAAGAATATCATCCATGAGTACACGCTCCTTTAAAAAATCATCTATGTGAGACCACATGGTCAACAATTACTTTAAAACAAAGATGAGAAGGTAAGGGGGCAGGGAAACTAGATTACTGAAAACGGAACAACCAAAACGGCAATAATTAGAATGTTCATGCAGTGTGAAGAACATAAACAATGTCACTGAACGGTTTGTGTAGAAATTGTTGAATGGGAACCTAATCTACTGTGTAAACTTTCACCGAAAACACAATAGAATATTATTTTTAAAATAAAACAAAAAATCCTATTAAGCAGTTCTACTCTGCACACGTGGGGTCACCATGAGTTGGAATGACTAGACGGCAACTAACAACAGCAAACAACCTAGGGGGCTCATCTTTCAGCACTAAATTGGACAGTATTCTTTGTGATCCATAGGGTTTTCATTGGCTGATTGTCAGAAGTAGATTTCCAGGCCTTTCTTCCTAGTCTGCCTTAGTCTGGCAGCTCCACTGAAACCTGTCTACCATGGGTGACCTGCTAGTATTTGAAATACTGATAGCATAGTTTCTAGCATCATAGCAACACACAAGCTGCCACAGTATGACAAACTGACAGACGGGTAGTGGTCAGGATTATTAGAGGACTTCTTTTTTGAATGCCTTCCAATGCTGGATATGAGTCATCAAGATCTATACCTGACTTTGAATGAGAGCAAGACAAATTCCATGTTGGCTCCAACTCATGGTGACCTTATATGTAACAGACCTAAACTGTGCCCAGTCCCGCTCCATCTTTATGCTCATTGGTATGTTTGCCTTCCAACCTAGGGGGCTCAGCCTCCAGCACTGTATCAGACAATGTTCTGTCATGATCCACAGGCTTTTCACTGGCTAATGTTTGGAAGCAGACCACCAGGCCTTTAATCCTAGTTCGTATTAGTCTGGAAGCTCTGCTGAAACCTGTGCACCATGGGTGACCCTGCTGGTATTTGAACTACCAGTGCCATGGCTTCCAGCATCACAGTAACATGCAAGCCACCACAGAATGGCAGGCAGATGGGTGGTGGGTTGCAGAATTAGCTCTATGGAAAGCTGGGTCCATTTAAGAGCTTTGATGTGGGCATTAATAATTTGTTGCTCAAAATAGAGGAGTCTACTATGAGGAAACCCTGGTGGCGTAGTGGTTAAGAGCTACAGCTGCTAACCAGAAGGTTGGCAGTTTGAATCCACCATGTGCTCCTTGGAAACTCTATTGGGCAGTTCTACCCTGTCCTATAGGGTCGCTATGAGTCAGAATCGACTCAATGGCAATGGGTTTAATTTTTTTCTTTTTTTTTTTACAATGAGGCCACTAACAAGCGGCAACTAATAAGACCAGCACAAAGTGCAATCAGCATCACTTACCTCAGAGGGCCCTGTTCTTTCCCAAACCATCCCAAGGGCCCTGTCCAAGATTGAACACTGAGCTAGATTACCCTGGCGAACTTTGATGCAGCATTTCCTATGTTTTTATATTAGGCTAATGGTCAGCAACCCCCAGATACGAAAAGTATGCATGTACAAAAGCTCCATCCCCACAACGTTAAACCTTTCCTGACTTTCACAGGGAAGTAGCCTGGGAATGCCTTTGAGTTGCCAACAAGATGCAGCCTTGCAGTAATTAAGGAACTACTCAACTCGAACTTTATGGCAGGTCCCATAGGTTTTCACTGCCCTGAAAGGACATAATGTTACAGTGTTTATTGAAATGGATAATTAGTTGCACATAGCACATAAACATCAAGCCCACTCCTGACCTCCCCTACTCCCTCCATTGCACTGCTGCAGACGTCCTGCCAGGAGGCTCTATTAAGTATACTTGAGTGAATGAAGCATGGCCCAGGTGTGAGTCCTGTAGGGTGAGGCCAAGAAACACCTCTGGCTGGGTACATTTGTAACTCTCATGCCCGGTGCAAAGATTAAAATGATCTGCAGAGCCTGTGGATGTCATTTAAATTACGGTTCATGATAGGAAAACAAATGGCTGGATGAGATAACAGGGGCTTGCATGACATTCTGAATTCCTCAGTCTTTACTTTTAGCCAATTAAAATTAATTCCTTCAGCCTCACAGCCTGGAAATCCCAAGTTACCAGACATGTCAGGTTGTGGTTCAGTTTTGAGACAGAGGCAATTCCTCAAGAAACCCCAGCCTGACACAATCAAATAAGCCTTGTCAAAGTCCAGCTAATCAAAAACCACGCACTTAATCACATCAGCTTCTTTAGCTCAAACTAGACAGACTCCCATCAGGGGATGGGAGTGCTCAGTCAATGCAGCCTGTTATTCAAATGATCGGAGCTGCAGCACTCCAGAACTGCATCCAGGTTATGGGAAATCAGCTCCAGCTAATTAGAAGCGGTGCTGCCGCCTCCCACACGCAGGTCCCAACCCCTCCTCATGACCTGGAACAGATTTTAATGCTTCTCCAATCATAGCTCTGCATCAGGAACCTGGACCAGGTAATTAATGAGATCACGGAATCAGGAAAGCTATCAAGTGAAAGCAAAGATAAAGTTTTGTGATAAGGGAGTCCAGAAAAAGATATGGCTGTGTGAGACAACTTGGAGAAACTTCCTCTAGATTCAACCGCTTCTTAGCATGTTGGCTGACTCTGCCTCAACAGCAACAGTGAGCCATCACAGTTCCAACATCTGTCACACCCTCAAAACATTAGAATTAGTGAACCAAGATTTTCCTTTGCAAGCAGCAATACGCTATGTAGTGGCTTAGTCTAACTCCAAATCAAATGGACAATTCAGGAGTCTTCTGCTGTAGCTTGTTAACATACAGAGGTGAAGAAGTTTAGGTCAAGGTTTCAATGTCAGTTGGGCCAAATACAGTGATGTGGTAGTTCATGCATGATGGGTGCTGGACATAAAAAAAGTATGTATGTATGTATGTATGTATGGAGGGAGGGAGGGAGGGAGGGAGGGAGGGAGGGAGGGAGGGAGGGATGGATGGATGGATGAAAGATAGAGTACCCAGCATAGCACTTGATACACAGAAGGTATTCAATAAATGCTAGTTTCCTTCCATTGCTTCCTTAAATACACCATCCTTGGGCCCCACCAACAGGTCTGTAGATGGTGCAAACGGTTAAGCACTCGACTACTAACCTAAAGGTTGGCAGTTTGAACCCACTCAGTGGCGTCTCGAAAGAAAGATTTGGCAACGTGTTTCCATAAAGATCTCAGCCATTGAAAACCCTATGGAGCAGTTCCATCCTGAAACACATGAGGTCACCATGAGTCAGAAATTAGACACCAGTCTTCTATGTTTTCCCTTTTAACAGAAATGATAACATGACATTGCTGCCAATGCTTGTTTATTTTTCTCTCTCCTTCCTTAGCTGTACACTCCATGAGGGCAGAGTGTGTCTTAGTCATCATTATATGCCCAGCAGCTAACACTGTGCCTAGCAATATGGAATAGGAGCTCAGTGAAGGTTTGTTGAATGAATAAGTGAGGGAACTAAATTACAACACAGAACTAAGACCTTACTAGTGTGCCAGAGTGGAGCAAGAGAGGATTCCCCATGGCCCTATCTCTATTCTTCTGCTTGTAATATCATTAAGTCACTTCTATCTCTGTCTCTCAAAATTCACACTAGGATTCATAAGGGTAGAGAGTCTCCTACAAGGTGAATTGGGAAACCACATATGAAGCCATCTGGCACAAAATACCAGCCACTTGGCCCATCTCATACTCGAATTCCCCACGTTTTCACCACCATTTATGGCTATAGGTTAAGTCATTACAAGTCAAAGGGACAGAAATGCTTAATCCAATTACATTTGCAACTGCCCAGGGTAGAGAACTTGACAAGTTATCTGCAGTTGTGTCTACCATCATTGACCTGATTTATCACAGCAGCACAGCAAAGAGAACAGAGCTCAGATGGGATGAGACATCAGCCCATAAAGTTATGCTTGAGGCTACGGCTTGGCAAGGAGTGAATACCAGGGGCTGGGAGGAGGGTGGAGATTAGAAAAGAAAGCACCTCAAGTAGCCCAGGAAGAACCTAAAGGCATTAGGTACTTGGGATGGGACTGTGAAGTGGAATGTTCCTCCAGAGGAAGGAGTTGGACACCAAGGCCAATGTGCCTTTGACCTTGGTTTTAAGAACCAAGGCTTTCAAGACAGCATGGCTTTCAAGAAGATCAAAGGGCAGAAAGAAAAGGTGCTCATCAAAATATTGCTAAATATGTCATTTAATGGAGGGTGTATTTGGACAAAATTGAATGTTTTCAGTTTGATTTGGCCTTCAGAATTAATAAATCTTTCCATAGCCCTGGAGATTAAATAATTATTTGAACCCAGTTTTATTAAATAATACAAATTCAGCTCATTGGTAATGAAAATAATCATAAGTCACCTGAGGAAGATGAGAGATTTGACCTTTTAATTAAAGATCAGCAGTCTCTAGCAACAGTGTGCTAAAATCATAAAGGCAACGTGACCTTTAAATATCTGCACTAAGGATGTAAGTGGGGTAAGTTGTGTATGTGTGCGTGCACACGCATGTGCTCATGCACTTGTATGTATCTGTATATCTATACATTTTCATGTAATGTACTATCGCACACGTTTAGATTGAACATGCACTAATCTCAAGAAATGTGGAAAATATCAGCATAATTTTCAATAATGTTAAGGTAAAAAAAAAAAGAAATTGAACGTCTGTTTTCGTATTTTCTACAAAATGATCCATGCATAAAGGTCAGGCATTTATATCGTTCTAGCCTCGGAAACACTAGACAAACTTTCAGTATAAAACATCCATTCACTGCTCCAATGTTTGTTTTGTTTTTTCCATGTAAGCCAAAATGAAAATCAAGTGACTACCTTATTTAGAGTTCATGTGGGAGCACGGATCAAAGAGCCACTTAAATTTGCTGAAAGAAAAAAAAGGTGGTGGAATTTACTGGAAGAATATAGAGGTACATCACAAACCCTGGGTTAGGGAACATAGGTCAGTTTCCTGAGGACCTGGAACCAGTAACATCAAAGTTGGTTAGAACAAAGACAGCTACTCCGATCTCTTTTTCTTTGGTGACAAATGGTGCTGTCTTGTCTCTTGATTTCTGTTTTTCTATCTCCCGGTGGTCTCTGTTCCACGTGCACATTACCAAAACAAGGCTATCCCAGTTTCAGCTTCACTTGATCTCCCCCTGTTCAGGTGCCCAAAAAAGACTAGTTGGAACCTCTTTTTTCTGGAGAAAGAAAATTTATTTAAGCTAATATTCCTGTACTATGGCTGCCAACCCAGAAGTAGGTACCTGTAGCTCTGTTTATACTATCTCCTTGGTTCAGCTGATTGGGTAAGAACTGGACACCTGAACCACTGTAACATTTAATATTATAGTTACAAAGTATAAGCATAGTGCCTACAAAGAAATAATCCATGTCTCCAAAAGTGATATTAACCCATTATCTGGAGTCATGCTCATTTTAATTAGGAAGCATTCATTTCACTCCAAGATATAATGTAATACGATACTAGTTACAGAGTTTGGGAATGGTATATGTTGAAAGACACTATTTCACAATTCTATATACAATTGGAAGGAGCCCTGGTGGTGCAGTGGTTAAGCGCTCGGCTGATAATCAAAAGGTTGGAGGTTCAAACCCAACAGCCTCTCTGCAGGAGAAAGACGCAACAGTCTACTTCCATAAAGCTTACAGCCTTGGAAATCCTATGGGGCAGTTCTACTCTGTCCTAGCTTAACCACTGCACCACCAGGGCTCCTTTCCAAACTAGATAGTAGACAGCAATTCAGAAATCCCCAGAGGTTAAAGAACAAAGAACTATGAAGGAAAATGTGTGCCTTGTAAACAGTGTTCCCCAGTAATTTGTTTAAGTTGTAAGCCGACAGCCATGCTATATCAGCAACAAACCAGGAAGACTGAGCAAACATATGAGATCATTGCTGTAATCCAATAAAACTCTCAACAAAGATGCCATCCAATGCACATTAAATGGCCTACATAATTATTACTGTTACATGCAAACTCATGCTTTTTAAGCATTTAAAAACCAAAACTAAACCTGTTGCCATCGAGTTGATTCCCGACTCATAGCAACCCTAGAGGACAGAGTAGAACTGCCCCATAGGGTTTCCAAGGAGAGCCTGGTGGATTCTAACTGCTGACCTTCTGGTTAGCAGTCAAGCTCTTAACCACTGCTCCATCAGGGCTATAGGGTCACTATGAGTCGGAATCAATTCGATGCAATGGGAACAAAATTGAACAGTCCCGGTCCGCCAGGAGCTCAAAGTCTAGAGGGAGAAGACAGACAAACTGATAGAATGCTTTAGTAGTAAAACACAACAAAACAAAACCCTTTGCCGCCAAGTTGATTCTAACTCACAGTGACTCTATAGGACAGAGTAGAACTGCTCCTCAGAGTTTCCAAGGCTGTATATCTTTTTTTTTTTTTTTATATATCTTTATGGAAGCCGACTGCCACATCTTTCTCCCTCAGTGGAGCTGGCGGGTTTGAATCGCTGACCTTTCAGTTAGCAGCCAAGCGCTTAACCTCTGTGCCACCAGGGCTCCTTAATTTAGAAGTACAGTAATGCAAATACTCACAATATGTTTTGAGGGCCCAATGCAGTCTGTAGGAAGGAAAGGGATTGTTATTGGGTGCCATTGATTTTCAACTCATAGCGACCCCATATGACTGAGTAGAACTGCCCCATAGGGTTTTCTCGGCTGTAATCTTGGAAAAAGTACAGCCAGAATGCTCCTTAGAAGCAATGATGGTGAGACTTTGTCTCACATACTTTGGACATGTTATTAGGAGGGGCCAGTCTCTGGAAAAGGACATCATGCTTGGTAAAGTAGAGGGTCACCAAAAAAGAGGAAGACTCTCAATGAGATGGATTGAAACAGTGGCTGCAACAATGAGCTCAAACATAGCAATGATTGTGAGGATGGCGCTGGACCAGGTAGTGTTTTGTTCTGTTGTACATAGGGTTGTTATGAGTCAGAACCGACTCAAAGGCACCTAACAACAATCTCTACAGAAGAAGATCACCAGGTCTTTCTTCTGTGGAGCCACTCGGTGAGTCCAAACCATCAACCTTTTGATAAGCAGCCTAGTGCTTAACTGTTTGCGCCACGAGGGACGGAGAGTAAAAGGCAGGTAAATTTCTCTGGAAGAGGTGCTGTAAGACTTGATTCCTAACGGAGAAGTATGAGTGTACTAAGGAAAGGACGAGGGTGCAGGAAGTGTAAGTAGACTACATGAGCAAATGCATCATGGCAGCAAGAAACATTGTGGAGTGTGTGTGAGGAAAAGGCAGGCAACTCATCCCTGCAGAAGTATTCAGTGCGAAGCAGGGATAAGGCTGGAAAATGAAGGAACACCCAGATCATGAAAAGGCTTAAATAGCAGAGAGTGATAGCAATGGTGGCATGACTTTCTCTTTGTAATTTTAGTCCTCTAGCATCACGGTAGGAGCCCTGGTGGCGCAACAGCTAAGCGCTCAGCTGCTAACTGAAAGATCGACAATTCAATCCCATTAGTGGCTCTACTGGAGAAAGACCTGGCAATCTGCTTCCATAAAGATTACAGCCTAGAAAACCAGATGGGGCAGTTCTACCCTGTCACATGGGGTTACTATGAGTCAAAATCTACTTGATGGCCCCTAAAAGCATCACGGTGGACATTTTATACTGGCCCTATCTAATTATCATCCTCACTGCACAAAATAAAGGAAACACTAGTCTCAGGTTTTAGCCCCTAACATCTGAGGTTTCCCTGCAATCAACTGCTTTTACCTGCCCTGTTCGAGAACCAAGTTTCACTTCGTTTCACTGATGAACAGCCCAACTGGCTGGCTTCTCCCTTGCTCCAGCCCCAAACCTCCAGGGCCCTGGTCAAATAACCTGGAACCAGGATGTCCTAAAGCACCTAATACTCTGAACCATAAGATTTTGAATTGTTTTCCAGCCCTATTTTATGGGGCTGGGAAGGGCTATGATCACAATGGTGGGAGGAATTTTCCCCGGCATCTCAGAACCCTTGAGCAGGGAACAGAATGGGAGAGAATAAGGTCAGTGTTATGAAAGTGGAAAAAATCACAGTAATAATGATAGACAATTTTGCATGATAATGGCATTTACTGTACATGTATAACGCTCTGCTAGGGGCTAGACAGATATCATCTTGTTTAATTCTATAAGGTAGTTGTTGTTGTTGTGTGCCATTCAGCCAATTCTGACTCACAGTGATCCTATAGGACAGAGTAAAACTACCCCAGGGTTTCTGAGGGTGTAAATCTTTATGGAAGCAGACTGCCACATCTTTCTCCCAAGGAGCGGCTGGTGGATTTAGAACGGCCAATCTTTTGGTTAGCAGCGAAGCGCTTAACTGCTGCGCCTCCAGGCTCATTATAAGGTAGTTAGTGCCTCCATTTCATAGAAGGGGAAACTAAGGCCCTGAGAAACTCTAAAAAATGAGTAAATTACTCAAGTTAGTATGTAGCAAGGTTCAGACCCAGGTTATTCTGACCTCAAAGCTGAAGCACTCCAAAACATAACACTCTGGCAAGTGGAAGGAGAGGGGAGACCACAGGAACTGACTCATTCTTTGATCCAGGTCCCCAGACATAAAGAAGAGACTATCTTTAAGGATTGCAAGGGAGGGACGTTTAACTCTTTCAGGAAAAAAAAGGCCTCTCCAGCCACAATTTAAGTCCTTTTGCTGGAAGAAACATGGTCTTTGAAGACAGACTAGGGTTTGAGTCCCAGCTCCCCGTCATCTGAGCCACAGTTTCATCATCTATAAACTGGATGCTATAACAATCTCATCTTCCGGGTGTCTAATGAGATTTAAATTACAGCATGCAGGAAAAGCATTTATCACAGTGGGTTTGACCTAGAAAATGCTCAACAAGTTGGAAAAATATATCCAATCGTGTTCTTCCTTACCAGCACCCTCAATTTCCTCACTTCTTTGACTTTCCAATATGTGTTTCTGCCAAACCCCAAATTTCAATTGTTTATTACGTTAATTCAAATGCCCATTTTCTCTTTTCCTGCTCCTGGGTGGCTAAGAATTCTAGAAAATCATGTGAATATCATGACAGGCTCTTTTCCATGAACTCTTGCTGTCCACCCTCTACTGGGTCTTCACAAGGGAATGGCAATGCTTTTATTTTTCACAAGTCCAGCATATTTGGGCAGTTTTTCAAGGTAACTATACCGAAGGTGAAAACCCTGGTGGTGTAGTGGTTAAGAGCTATGGCTGATAGCCAAAAGATCAGCAGTTCGAATCCACCAGGTGCTCCTTGGAAACCCTGTGGGGCAGTTCTACTCTGTCCTATAGGGTCGCTATGAGTTGGAATCAACTCAAACGCAATGGGTTTGGGTTTGGTATACCAAAATTATTCCACTTTTTTCAATGCCCCCAAGCCATCAAAGCCCCCTTCAACTTTGGCAGATGGCTCCTTCTATCTACTTTTCTGAGGGGAAAAACAGCCATTTCATAGGAACCCTTCCAACTCTCAGTGGGCCAACTTAAAACTTCCCTATATCTTTACCTTTTTTCCCTTTCATCCTTCCTTCTTGTTTCAGAGGAAGAAATGTCTACCTCTTCCAAGAAAAATTTCTAAATCTCTGTTGTCCCTCTCAGCAACTCTGGCCTCCTCCAAGACCTTACTCTGGTAGTCAGCCCTTCTGCCTCTTCCATTTTCAGTCTTTTTTCTTTGCACAACTTCCTTCTCTTTGGCCTGCAAACCTGTTTACATCTCCCTTTAATTAAAACACTCTAGCAGCCAGCAGAGTGTCTAGGAAGTAGCAGTCAATGAATGTTTATTAAATGAGTGAAATCTGTGGTGAAAAATTCTCTCCTTGAAAAAAAAATTCCATATCTCTCATTCTTTTTACTCCAAATCTTTGTTGAAAGAGTAGTTTTTAGTTAATTCTGTATTTGTTAGGTGCACTTATCTCATAGATGTATTTCTTTGACTCTTCTTGCTCATTATCTTTTATGAGCACTTCTTCTCCCTTCTAATTCCTGAATATAGGAGTTCCACAAGGAATAGCCTTCACCTTCTCTTCTCCCACTAGACCTCTACTCACAGTGATGCCACCAACCCTAAAGAGTAAGTGATCACATTTATGATAAGAGCTTCTAATTCCATATTTTTACTCTGACTTTTCTTTGAGATTCCCACTGCATGCATTTTCAGCTGCCTTCTGAATACCTCCATCTGAATGTACAAGTAGCAATCAAGCTCAACATGTCCCAGCTTCCTCCTATCACTTATCTCCTCTAACAAACTGCCCCAGTGATCCCAACTCCGACGTATGGAACTATCTTTCTCCCATTGATCTGTATGGACATAATGGTGTCATCTTTAAAACCTTCCTCCCTTCATCCATCAGTTCTAGTCAGCTGCTAAAATCCCATAGATCTCCTTCCACCTGTCTTTTTTCCTACCCCACCTTTCCATCTTCTCTGCCAGTGGGCCCATTAAAAGCGTCATCACATCTCACTTATACAGCTAAAGTAGCTTCTTAACTCTTTCCCATCCTTCAGCCTATCTCACTTCAACCCAACATTCATAGTCCATCAAACGTATCTTTTAAAATTAGAGCTCCTGTCTTCAAAAACTAGTGATGACTTCTTGTTGCATAAGGAATAAAATCTAAATGATTCTTCCTAATAATCAAAGCCTGTTGGTATCTTCTCCATAACACAATCCTCACATACCCTACACTCTGGCCAGATGAAACTCCTTACTGTTCTTGGAACATGTCCTGCTACCTAAGGGTACCTAAGGAGCCCTGGTGGTGCAGTGGTTAAGCACTAGGCAGCTAATAAAAAGGTCAGTGGTTTGAACCCACCAGCTCCTCCTCAGGAAAAAGACGTGGCAGTCTGCTTCTGTAAATATTTACAGCCAGGAAACCCTGTAGGGCAGTTCTACTCTGTCCTACAGGGCTGCTGTGAGTTGGAATCAACTCAATGGCAACAGGTTTGGCTTTTTTTTTTTTGGTCATATTTTCCTATTTTGTTTGAATTTTGTTGGTAACAGGTTTTACAGTTTGGTCTCTGAGTTATCCTAGGGCTTGTCTTTCATCTCTTCCATTTAATTTTTAAGCTGCTAATTTTCTTGTTTTTTTAATTTTCTTGAGGATAGGACCATGACCCATTAGCCTTTATATCCACCATATCTACCCAGTCAGGGCCTTGGATGCAATGGATGATCAATAGCCATTGATTTGAATTGAACTGAAAATACCCCACAGCAATATCATCATCACAGGAATGCAATGAAAGTAAAGCGATCCAATCATTTTCTGGTTAAGTAAGGGAGGCAGGTAAAAAGCAGCAGGGTGCTGAGAACCTGAAAGAGACGGGCACTTCACGGGGCAAAATGGAACAGAAATGGAAGGCTGAAGCTTCCAAGAAAAACTTGGCTGACTGCACGATTTTGCCTCCTCCGACTCTCAACAGAGAATAAAGGAAGCAGTGTACCAAATTGGTCCCTGCCATCCAGATGGGCAAGCACAAGTGTATCTTAGACTGACAGCATAGGCTTCACTTGCATCCACATCCTTTGGTTCTCCCAAATTGTAATGTATGCTACTAACCACAAAGACAAGTGCTGGAGATACAGACAGTCACACTTATGAAGTGACTTCAATTGCTTTGAACCGTGATCCATAATGCTGTTTCCACGTATACCCCGTGTTTTACAATACAGCCATATTCCTGAAGTGTCCTGTGCAAAACAAACTTACATAAGTTGAGTCAAATTTTAATTCCTCTTGTCACTGCCACAGCACCTTCTGCCATCCACAAAAGCTATCGTCTGCTATAGGATTTCAAGACAGTACAACTCCCTACTCTGCCTGGAAGAGAAGGCTCCCTTCTATGCGAGATTAAACACACGCCATCCTCACCTTCTAACTTAAACATTAGAGAGCCCAGTGTGGTCCTTCCTTGTCCGCTATCAAGCCATCAGATCACCAGAAGAAAAAGTATCAAGAACATGCTACACTACTCTTACTTAAGCAGATGCCTTATTGGGCCTTAGCCCATGGGATCCAACTACAACCCCTGTACATATTTGCATTCATCTATCCTGTGCTAGGAAACCCTGGTGGTGTAGTGGTTAAGTGCTACGGCTGCTAACCAAAAGGTCAGGAGTTCAGATCCACCAGGAGCTCCTTGAAAACCCTACGGGGCAGCTCTATTCTGTCCTATAGGGTCGCTATGAGTCAGAATTGGCTTGATGGCAATGAGTTTGGGGTTTTTTCTGGTTTTATCCTGGCTAGGCAGTGGGGGTACTGGGTAGACATGGCCCTTGCCCTGGTGGACTTAGTTATTTGTAACTGAAATAGCTCTTATAATTAAAGCAGTTATGCTTAATGCCTTTATGTTATTCACAAAACAACTGTTTATTTATTCAGCATTAGCTGAATGCCCGCTTAGTGCCAAGCACTGGACAAGGGAAGATTTTAATTTAGAAAGGGAGGCAAAATAGATAACTCATGGTCTATCAGGAACTGCCTGTCACTCTAGCCTTCAGTCAGCAGCTTTCATTATTTCCACCTCATGATCTAGACTTAAAAAACGGGCCCTGCCTTCATAAAAAAAAAAAAAAAAAAATTTTTTTTTTTTTTAGAAGGTAGTATATAAAAGCCCTTGGGCTGACACAACTAGGCTCTTGTTAGGGTCAAATTTATATATTTTTCAAGAATGGTAGGATGTTAGGTCAGTTTACATAAGGATCTCAAGATTTATTAGAGACGAGTAGTTTGACACAGTGGCTGCAACCATGGACACAAACAACAACGATTGTG
The DNA here is from genome assembly GCF_030014295.1 of Loxodonta africana. Taxonomy (NCBI): domain Eukaryota; kingdom Metazoa; phylum Chordata; class Mammalia; order Proboscidea; family Elephantidae; genus Loxodonta; species Loxodonta africana. The sequence goes on from NC_087369.1 coordinate 150,595,840, forward strand.
GAGATGTTGCAGGATCAGGCAGGGTTTCATTCTGTTGTACATCGGGTAGCTATGAGTCAGAGCCAACTCAGTGGTACCTAACAACAACAACAGTGAATGGAAATCTTGTCAGATCCTCTATGTAAAATTTAAGATAGTCCTCTAGAGGATTGGACTGGACTATTATAAGATAGATAACAATACTGGTAAGAAGTGAGCTTCTTGGCTCAAGTAGACATATGAGAGTATGTGGGCAGCTCCTGTCTGGAGGTGAGATGAGAAAAAAGAGGGGAGCAGAAGCTGGCTGAATGGACACGGAGAAAATAGGGTAGAGAGGAAGAATGCACTGTCTCATTAGGGGGAGAGCAGCTAGGAGTACCTAGCAAGGTGTGTATAACTTTTTGTATGAGAGACTGACTTGATTTGTAAACTTTCACTTAAAGCACAATAAAGAAATTAATTAAAAGAAAAGATAGTCCTCTAGAAGGAGGTAACCAAATAAATACTACAACCCCTACAGCCATATTGGAACTCATCTCAAGCAAAGGGATGTCCAGCCCTCATGAGTCCTGTCTCATGACACTGTCAAGCTATTGAGTAGAGCCCTGAGTGGTATTCCTGACAAAGTCTCTCAGGATAGCTGTAAGGTATGGGAGTCAGGCAGTCTTACAACTCCTAGTAACTGAAGAAGTATAAACCCGTTACCTGTTGCGGTTGAGTTGATTCCAATTTGTAATGACCCTATAGGACAGAGTAGAACTGCCCCATAGGGATTCCAAGGAGTGGTTGGTGGATCTGAACTGCTGACCTTTTTGGTCAGCAGATGAGCTTTTAACCACTGCGCCACCACTGAATAACAGCCATACAATAAAGCTCAACACAAAGTTAACTATGTCACCATCTGTTGTGATAGCAGGTTCAGGAATAGAGCAAGGTGGTCCCAAGAGAGACTAGAACAAAAAAACCAGCTGCCATTGAGTTGACTCCACCTCATGGTGACCCCATGTGTGTCAGAGTAGAATTGTGCTCCATAGGCTTTTCGTTGCCTGATTTTTTGGAAGGAGATCACCAGGCCTTTCTTTCAAGATGCCTCTGAGTGGACTCAAACCTCCAACCTTTTAGTTAGCAGCCCAGTACATTGACTGTTTGTACCACCCAGAGGAATTTCCCTGAACACGTGGGCTAAGGAATTTGGAGTCCAGAGTTTTTGGCTCAGTAAAGAGGACACACCACTGCAAGGAAGCTACATTCTGCCATTGGGCATCCTGTAAGGGGGTGAAACACAGGAACTTGCCATAAACATAAACACCTCAAAGTGGGCACAGCATTAAGTCCCTAAGCTACTGAGAACAGACATGGGGGAATGGGAAACCCTGTAGGAGCAAGAGAACCTGCATGTAGCTCCCAACTTGGAGGTAAGCACTCTGCTCCATGTTCTGCCTATCTAACTCAAATATCTTGTAACGTCCCCACCAAGTCCGTGAAAACCACAAAGCAATAACTCATTTTGCCAGTGAAGTTAAAGCGATGCGAAAATCTGCCCAATGGCTGTGATCAACAAGTTCTTTGCCCTCCTTTAGCAAATTCAGAGTCTGAAATATTGGCAAGGAGAGCTGAGGGAGGAAAGCTGCAGTGGGGGAAGAAAGAAAATGATTTCTGCTTCCGAATCTCTGCTTGCTAGACTTTATCCCCCTAACCCCGAAGTCAAAGAAAGCATTTCCACACACTTTCCCACATTTGCTTCCCTCCCCAGTCTCCCAGAGGCTCTTCAGTCTCAAACAGGAGATAATCTTCCGATCAATGAGGGCTGATGTCAAACTCTTAACTAAGCCATGTTTTCCCAGCTGGGGGTAAATTCCGCTTGCCTGGATGTAAAACTTCCTAATTAGAAATGTCAAGTCTCTGTTTAAATAGCAAGGAAGGAACTCAGGGTGGGGAGCACTAAACATAAAAAAAAAAATTTAAATTAACTCTTCCTTTACTCAGAATTTCAAGGCATTGGGCTGTGAAGACTGCAGAGTTAAACTGCTGTGGCTTGATTTTCAGTCATTTTCTGCTTGATGCAGCTTGGGGGGATGCAGGAGTGTGGGGTGATACAAGGAGTCGCAGCTAGGGAAGCTCTGAAATTATTGATTCCTGGGTAGCTGGAGAAGACAGTGAAAAACTTCTGTCCTGAAACTGCTACTGCCAGTCCTCACTGTATTGACCTGCTGTTGTTATTGTTGTTAGGTGCCATCGAGTCGGTTCTGACTCATAGCGACATTATGCACAACAGAACGAAACACCGCCCGGTCCTGCGCCATCCTCACAATCTTTGTTATGCTTGAGCCCATTGTTGCAACCACTGTGTCAATCCATCTCATTGAGGGTCTTCCTCTTTTTCGATGACCCTCTACTTTGCCAAGCATGATGCCCTTCTTAAGTGACTGGTCCCTCCTGACAACATGTCCAAAGTATGTAAGATGAAATCTCACCACCCTTGATTCTAAGGAGCATTCTGGCTATACTTCTTCCAAGACAAATTTGTTCGTTCTTCTAGCAGTTCATGGTGTATTCAATATTCTTCACCAACACCACAATTCAAAGGCATCAATTTTTCTTCAGTCTTCCTTATTCATTGTCCAGCTTTCACATGCCTATGAGGTGATTGAAAATACCATGGCTTGGGTCAGGTGCACCTTAGTCCTAAAAGTGACAACTTCGCTTTTTAACACATTAAAGAGATTTTTTGCAGCATATTTGCTCAGTGCAATGTGTCATTTGATTTTTTGACTGCTGCTTCCACGGCTGTTAGTTGTGGATCCAAATAAAATGAAATCCTTGACAACGTCAATCTTTTCTCCATTTATCATGATGTTGCTTATTGGTCCATTTGTGAGGGGTTTTATTTTTTCTTTATGTTAAGGTGTAATCCATATTGAAGGCTGTAGTCTTTGATCATCAATAAATGCTTCAAGTCCTCTTCACATTCAGCAAACAAGGTTGTGTGATCTGCATATTGCAGGTTGTTAGTCTTCCTCCAATCCTGATGCAGCATTCTTCTTCATATAGTTCACCTTCTTGGATTATTTGTTCAGCATACAGATTGAATAGGTATGGTGAAAGGATACAACCCTGACGCACACCTTTCCTGACTTTAAACCATGCAGAATCCCCTTGTTCTGTCTGAACAACTGCCTCTTGATCTATGTAAAGGTTCCTCATAAGCACAATTAAGTGTTCTGGAATTCCCATTCTTCGCAATGTTATCCATATTTGTTATGATCCACAAAGTTAAATGCCTTAGCACAGTCAATAAAACACAGGTAAACATCTTTCTGGTATTCTCTGCTTTCAGCCAGGATCCATCTGACATCAGCAATGATATCCTTTGTTCAATGTCCTCTTCTGAATAGGCTTAAATTTCTGTTCTGTTCCCTGTTGATGTACTGCTGCAATCGCTTTTGAATGATATTCAGCAAAATTTTATTTGTGGGTAATATTAATGATATTGTTCGATAATTTCCGCATTCTGTTGGGTCACCTTTCTTTGGAATAGGCACAAATATGGATCTCTTCCAGTGAGTTGGCCAGGTAGCTGTCTTCCAAATTTCTTGTCATAGACTAGTGGGCACTTCCAGCATTTGTTGAAACATCTCAATTGGTATTCCGTCAATTCCTGGAGCCTGGTTTTTTGCTGATGCCTTTAGGCAGCCTGGACTTCTTCCTTCGACCTCATCGTTTCTCGATCATATGCTACCTCCTGAAATGGTTGAATGTCAACCAGTTCTTTTTGGTAGAGCAAGTGTGTATATTCCTTCCACCTTCTTTCCATGCTTCCGGCATCATTTAATATTTTTCCCCAAAGAATCCTTCACTATTGCAACTTGAGGCTTGATTTTTCCCTTCAGTTCTTTCAGCTTGAGAAATGCTGAGTGTGTTCTTCCCTTTTGGTTTTCTAATTTCAGGTCTTTGAAAATTGCATTATAATACTTTACTTTGTCTTCTCAAGCTGCCCTTTGAAATCTTCTGTTTAACTCTTTTACTTCATCACTTCTTCCTTTCGCTTTAGTTACTCTACGTTCAAGAGCAACTTTCAGAGTCTTTTCTGACATCTGTTTTGTTATTTTCTTTCCTGTCTTTTTAATGACCTTTTGCTTTCTTTATGTATGATGTCCTTGATGTCATTCCACAACTTGTCTGGTCTTGCGTCATTAGTGTTTAATTATTCAAATCTGTTCTTGAGATGGTCTCTAACTTCAGGTGAAATATACTCAAGGTTATACTTCGGCTCTCTAATGGAATTCTTCTAATTTTCTTCAGCTTCAACTTAAACTTGCATATGAGCAATTGAACGTCTGTTTCACAGTGGGCCCCTGGCCTCATTTTGACTGATGATATTGAGCTTTTCCATTGACTCTTTCCACAGATGTAGTCCATTTGATTCCTTTGTATTCCATCTAGCCATGTCCACGTGTATAGTCACCATTTATGTTGGTGAACAAAGGAATTTGTAATGAAGAAGTCATTAGTCTTGCAGAATTCGATCCTGGGATCTCCGGTGTCATTTCTATCACCAAGGCCAAGTTTTACAACTACTGTTCCTTCTTGCTTCATACTTTCATATTCCAATCACCAGCAATTATCAATGCATCTTGATTGCATGTTTGATGAATTTCAGACTGTAGAAGTCAATAAAAATCTTCAATTTTCTCATCTTTGGCATTAATGGTTGTAAATAAATTTGAATAGTAGTTGTATTAAGTGGTCTTCTTTGTAGGCATATGGATATTATCCTATCACTGTCAGTATTGTACTTCAGGATAGATCTCGAAATGTTCTTTTTTGATGATGAATGTGACACCTTTCCTCTTCAATTCGTCATTCCCGAAAAAGTAGACCATGAGTTTATCTGATTCAAAATGGCCAATACCAGCCCATTTCAGCTCACTAATGCATAAGATATCAGTCTTTATGTATTCCATTTCATTTTTGACAACTTCCAATTTTCCTAGATTCATACTTTGTGCATTCCATGTTCTGATTATTAATGGATGTTTGCAGCTGTTTCTCCTCATTTGAGCTGTGCCACATCAGCAAATGGAGGTCCCCAAAGCTTGACTCCATCCACGTCATTAAGGTCAACTTTACTTTGAGGAAGCAGCTCTCCGCCAGTCATATTTGGAGTACCTTCCAACCTGAGGGGCTCGTTTTCCAAGACTATATCAGACAACGTTCCACTGTTATTCATAAGGTTTTCAATGGCCAATTTTTTTCAGAAGTAGACTGCCAGGTCCTTCTTCCTAATCTGTCTTAGTCTGGAAGCTCCACTGAAACCTGTCTACCATGGGTAGCCTTGCTGGTATTTGAACTACTGGTGCCACAGTTTCCAGCATCATAGCAAAATGCAAGCCTCCACAATACAACAAATTGACAGACATGTGGGGCTGTAAAGATTACAGCCTTGGAAACTTTATGGGGCAGCTCTACTCTGTCCTAAAGGGTCGCTAAGAGTCTGAATAGCCTCCACGGCAACGGGTTTGGGTCTTTTGGTTAATCTTTACAGAAGTACACTGCCACAGAGCGCCTGGCGCGTTTGAACCATGGACCTTTCAGTTAGCAGCTGAGCGCTTAACCACTGGGCCGTCAGGACTCTTCTTTAGGTTAGTAGTGAGTGTTTAACCATTTGTACCACCCAGGCACTCCTTTAAGGCGTGGAAGGCCCATCAAAAACATAGAAAAAATGTCTGGGAGTAGAGAAGAACTCATTATCTGCCATTAACACCTTCATTCAAATGTGTTTATTATAATAGCTAAGGGGTCTGTGGAGGAAATGAATGAAGACGTGTTAAAAATATCCCCTCATTCTTAGGGAGAGGAGAAATACTGAAAGCACACAGTGACACAGATTGATCAAATAACCCCACATTACCCCCAATTGAAAAAAAGGGCTGGGAGAGACAGAGCCAAGATGGCGGAATAGACAGATGCTTCCCGCGAGCCCTCTTTATAAGAAACCCAAAAAAACAAGTGAAACAAGTATATTTCTGACAAGCTGGGAGCCCTGAGCATCAAAGGTAAGTTTAGACAATGAACTGAGGGGCAGGGGGAGGAAGAGACCGTTCAGAAGTAGAGAGGAGTTACCAGACCTGAATCGCATGAAGCCCTCAGGCACCATTCTCGGAGCGGCGGCAGTGGTGGAGGACTGGTACTAGCATTCGGCTGCAGTTTCCTCAGTGAGAAGCAGACATCCACACAGCCTACTAACACCTCCGGAAACTGAGGGCGCTCTCGGAAAAAGTTAAGGACTTGCGTATATTTTACCACACCCCCCCACCCCCAAGCCGGCTGCAGTGGCTGAATCCCTGGGCCTGAGATAGACCCTGTTGAGCACCTAGAGCCATCCTCCCGGCCTTGGGGAAGGAAAAAACTTGCAACTGGGGGGAAAAGATAATTTGCTAGCTCCATTAACTGGGGGGGCTCAGGACAGAAGCAGCTCCTGTCCAGGCATAAACTGTCCGTGGACCTTGAGCACCTTTCCCTTCTGCATGGACCTGTGTGGGCCTATTTCGGGAGAATAGGCCCTTGTTGGCAAACTCCAACCATTTCAGCTGTGTGGTAGAGAGGTGGGTATTTGATATTTGACATTGCTTTGCCTATTAAACAAGGTCCTCACCTACCCACATCAGGGATCTAAGGACTGGTAGCTACACTGAGATCACCCAGCCACCCGCGACAGGGGTCCAAAGATAACTGGTACCTCCCAGTCCTTACAACCAAAAACTTTGGGTGCCCATGGTCCATCTGTAGAACCCACCCACCAGTACACTCTAGGAACAGAGACACATTTTCTTCAGAGACGCTTTGGGGTCAGTTCTCAGTCCCCTGCCTTGTTCAGAGCATGACCCCGAGCTGCAATCAGATACTGGTATATACGCCAATCACCCCTGCCCCTCTAAGACTGTAGGACAGAGCTTCTATCACACACTTGATGATCAGTTACCTGGAAACCTGAGCTGAATTCATACAAGAAAACTGAATGGACTCCTAGAGTGATATACCTGATAACAGCTCTAGCCAGCTGGGGACAGGACACCAGAGCTCCAAAGACAAAAATAATCAAGCTAGCTCACTCAAGCAACCCATAGGGGTATACCAAAACAAAACAAAGCAAGCAGCTACGATATAGTAAGCAAGCATAAACTAATACCAAAACTTATAGGTGGCTCGGAGACAACATTCAATATCAAGTCATATAAAGAAACAGACCATGATCAACTCAACAGGCTCTCAAAACAAAGAATCCAGGGATCTTCTAGTTGAAAGTGCATTCCTGGAATTACCAGATGCAGAATACAAAAGTTTAATATACAGAACCCTTCAAGACATCAGGAAGGAAATGAGGCAATACGCAGTCCAAGCCAAGGAACACACAGATAAAGGAACTGAAGAAATTACAAAGATTATTCAGCAATATAATGAAAACTCTAATAAGCTCTAAAACCGTGGACAGATAGCAATCAGAAATTCAGAAAATTAATAATAAAATTACAGAATTAGTCAACTCAATAGAAAGTCAGAGGAGCAGAATTGAGCAAGTAGAAGCTAGAATTTCTGAACTCAAAGATAAATCACTTGGCAATAATATATTTGAAGAAAAATCAGATAAAAGAATTTAAAAAAATGAAGAAACCTTAAGAATCATGTGGGACTCTATCAAGAGAAATCACCTACGAGTGATTGGAGTACCAGAACAGGGAGGGATAACAGAAAATACAGAGAAAATGGTTGAAGATATATTGGCAGAAAACTTCTCTGATATTGTGAAAGATGAGAAGATATTTATCCAAGATGCTCATGTAACTCCACATAAGGTAGCTCTTAAAAGAAAGTCACCAAGACGTTATAATCAAGCTTTCCAAAACCAAAGATAAAGAGAGAGCTATAAGAGCAGCGAGGGATAAATGAAAAGTCACCTACAAAGGAGAGCCAAAAAGAATAAGCTCAGACTACTCGGCAGAAACCATGCAGGCAAGAAGGCAATGGGGTGACATATTTAAAAAATTGAAGGAAAAAACTGCCTGCCAAGAATCATATATCCATTAAAACTGTCTCTTAAATATGAAGGTGAAATTAAGACATTTCCAGATAAACACAAGTTGAGGGGATTCATAAAAACCAAACCAAAACTACAAGAAGTACTAAAGGGAGTACTTTGGTTAGAAAATCAATATTATCAGGTATCAACCCAAGACTAGAAAACTGGGCAGAGCAACCAAAAGTCAACCCAGACAGGGAAATCCAAAAAAAAAAGCAAGATTATATATATATATATATATATATATATATATATATATATATATATATATATATATAAAGCCCAAAACAGGGTAACAGCGATGTTATGATATAAAAGAAGACAACATTAAAATAATAAAGAAGGATTAAGGAATGTAATAATACACCTTCCATATGGCGAGGAAGATACAGCAATACAAAGAAATAAAAGTTAGTTTTAAATTTAGAAAAATAGGGGTAAATAATTAGGTAAGCGCAAAGGAGACAAACTATCCTATTCATCAAAATAAAATACAAGGAAAAAATACAGACTCAGGAGAAACAAAATCAACAACAACAAATATGAGGAAAGGACAATATATAAAGAAAATCTACTCAGCACATAAAATCAAGTGGGAAAAGGAAACTGTCAACACACAAAAAAAGACATCAAAATGACAGCACTAAATTCATACCTAACCAAAATTACCCTGAATGTAAATGGACTAAATGCACCAATAAAGAGACAGAAAGTGGCAGAATGGATTAAGAAACAAGATCCGTCTATATGCTGCCTACAAGAGACACACCTTAGACTTAGAGGCACAAACAAACTAAAACTCAAAGGATGGAAAAAAATATATCAAGCAAACAACAATCAAAAAAGAGCAGGAGTGGCAATATTAATTTCTGACAAAATAGACATGAAAGTTAAATCCACCACAAAGGATAAGGAAGGACACTGTATTAAAGGGACAATACACCAAGAAGATATAACCCTATTAAATATTTATGCACCCAATGACAAGGCTGCAAGATACAGAAAACAAACTCTATCAGCATTGAAAAGTGAGATAGACAGCTCCACAATGATAGTAGAAGGCTTACACACACCACTTTTGGTGAAGGACAGGACATCCAGAAAAAAGCTCAATAAAGACACGGAAGATCTAAATGCCACAATCAACCAACTTGACCTCATAGACATACACAGAACACTCCACCCAACAGCAACCAACTATACTTTCTTTTCTAGTGCGCATGGAACATTCTCTAGAATAGAACACATATTAGGTCCTAAAGCAAGCCTTAAAAACCCGTAAACCCATTGCCATCGAGTCGATTCCGACTCATAGCAGCAGAATCCAAAACACTGAAATATTACAAAGCATCTTTTCTGGCCATAAGGCCATAAAAGTGGAAATCAATAACAGGAAAAGCAGGGAAAAAAAATCAAACACTTGGAAACTGAACAATACCCTGCTCAGAGAAGACTGGATTATAGAAGACATTAAGGATGGAATAAAGAAATTCAGAGAATCCAATGAGAATGAAAACACTTCCTATCAGAACCTTTGGGACACAGCAAAAGCAGTGCTCAGAGGCCAATTTATATCAATAAATGCACATATCTAAAAAGATGAAAGGGCCTCAGAAGACAGGCCTGGTGATATGCTTCCAAAGGTCACAGCCTTACATCCAAAAAGAAGAAAGGGCCAAAAATCAAAGAATTATCCCTACAACTTGAACAAATAGAAAAGGAGCAACAAAAGAAACCCACAGGCACCAGAAGAAAACAAATTATAAAAATTAGAGCTGAACTAAATGAAATAGAAAACTGAAAAACAATTGAAAGAACTAACAAGACCAAAAGCTGGTTTTTTGAAAAACTCAACAAAATTGATAAACCACTGGCCAAACTGACAAAAGAAAAACAGGAGAAGAAGCAAATAACCTGAACAAGAAATGAGATGGGCGATATTACAACAGACCCACCTGAAATTAAAAGAACCATATCAGATTTTACTATGAAAAACTATACTCAAACAAATTTGAAAACCTAGAAGAAATGGATGAATTCCTAGAAACACACTACCTACCTAAACTAACACAAACAGAGGTAGAACAACTAAATAAACCTATAACGAAAGAAGAGATTGAAAAGGTAATCAAAAAACTCCCAACAAAAAAAAAAAAGCCCTAGTCCGGATGGCTTCACTGCAGAGTTCTACCAAACTTTTAGAGAAGAGTTAACACCACTACTACTACAGGTATTTCAGAGCATAAAAAAGACAGAATACTACCAAACTCATTCTATGAAGCCACCATATCCCTGATACCAAACCCAGGTAAAGACACCACAAGAAAAGAAAATTACATACCTGTATCCCTCACGAACGTACATGCAAAAATCCTCAACAAAATTCTAGCCAAAGAAATTCAACTACATATCAAAAAAATAATTCACCGTGACCAAGTGGGATTCATACCAGGTATGCAGGGATGATTCAACAGTAGAAGAACAGTTAACGTAATCCACCACATAAATAAAACAAAAGACAAGAATCACATGATTTTATCAATTCACGCAAAAAAGGCATTTGACAAAGTTCGACACATTCATGATAAAAACTCTCAGCAACATAGGAATAGAAGGAAAATTCCCCAACGGCCAACATCACCCTAAATGGAGAGAGCCTGAAAACATTCCCATTGAGATCAGGAACCAGACAAGGATGCCCTTCATCACCACTCTTATTCAACATTGTGCTGGAAGTCCTAGCCAGAGCAATTAGACTAGATAAAGAAATAAAGGGCATCCAGACTGGCAAGGAAGAAGTCAAAGTATATCTATTTGCAGATGACATGATCTTATACACAGAAAACCCTATGGAATCCTCCAGAAAACTACTAAAACAAATAGAAGAGTTCAGCAGAGTATCAGGAGGTAAGATAAACATACAAAAATCAGTTGGATTCCTCTACACCAATAAAGAGAACATCGAAGAGGAAATCACCAGATCAATGCCATTTACATTATCCCCCAAGAAGATAAAAAACTTAGGAATAAATCTTACCAGAGATGTAAAAGACTTATACAAAGAAAACTAGAGTACACTTGTGCAAGAAACCAAAAGAAACTTACATAACTGGAAGAATATACCTTGCTCATGGATAGGAAGGCTTAACATTATAAAAATGTCTATTCTGTAGACACTTCACTAAAGAAGACATTCAGGTAGCTAACAGATATGTGAGGAAATGTTCACGATCATTAGCCATTAGAGAAATGCAGATCAAAACTACAATGAGATTTCATCTCACTCCAACAAGGCTGGCATTAATCCAAAAAACACAAAATAATAAATGTTGGAGAGGCTGTGGAGAGATTGGAACACTTACACACTGCTGGTGGGAATGCCAAATGGTACAACCACTTTGGAAATCGATTTGGCACTTCCCTAAAAAGCTAGAAATAGAACTACCATACAATCCAGCAATCCCACTCCTCGGAATATACTCTAGAGAAATAAGAGCCTTTACACGAACAGATATATGCACACCCATGTTTATTGCAGCACTGTTTACAATAGCAAAAAGATGGAAGGAACCAAGGTGCCCATCAAGGGATGAATGGATAAATAAATTATGGTATATTCACACAATGGAATACTACGCATCGATAAAGAACACTGAGGAATCTGTGAAACATTTCATAACATGGAGGAACCTGGAAGGGATTATGCGGAGTGAAATTAGTCAGTTGCAAAAGGACAAATATTGTATAAGACCACTATTATAAGAACTTGAGAAATAGTTTAAACTGAGAAGAAAACATTCTTTTGTGATTACAAGAGGGGGGAGGGTGAGAGAGGGGTATTCACTAATTAGTTGGTAGGTAAGAATTACTTCAGGTGAAGGAAAAGACAACACACAATACAGGGGAGGTCAGCACAATTCAGCTAAACCAAAAGCAAAGAAGTTTCCTGAATAAACTGAATGGTTCGAAGGCCAGTGTAGCAGGGGCAGGGGTCTGGGGACCGTGGTTTCAGAGGACATCTAAGTCAATTGGCATAATAAAATCTGCATCCCACTCTGAGGAGTGGCATCTGGCATCTTAAATGCTAGCAAGCAGCCATCTAAGATGCATCAATTGGTCTCAACCCACCTGGATCAAAGGAGAATGAAGAACACCAAGGACACAAGGTAATTACGAGCCCAAGAGACAGAAAGGGCCACATGAACCAGAGACTACATCATCCTGAGACTGGAAGAACTAGATGGTGCCCGGCCACAACCGATGACTGCCCTGACAGGGAACACAACAGAGAATCCCTGAGGGAGCAAGAGAGCAGTGGGATGCAGACCCCAAATTCTCATAAGACCAGACTTAATGGTCTGACTGAGACTAGAAGGACCCCGGTGGTCATGGCCCCCAGACCTTCTGTTGTCCCAGGACAGGAACCATTCCCAAAGCCAACTCTTCAGGCATGGATTGGACTGGACAATGGGTTGGAGAGGGATGCTGGTGAGGAGTGAGCTTCTTGGATCAGGTGGATACTTGAGACTATGTTGGCATCTCCTGCCTGGAGGGGAAATGAGAGGGTGGAGGGGGTTAGAAGCTGGCGAAATGGACACAAAAAGAGAGAGTGGAGGGAGAGAGCAGGCTGTCTTATTAGGGGGATAGTAATTGGGAGTGTGTAGCAGGGTTTGTATGGGCCTTTGTGTGAGAGACTGACTTGATTTGTAAACTTTCACTTAAAGCACAATAAAATTATTTAAAAAGAAAAAAAGGGCTGTGTGTGTAGAGCTAGGAACTTTCCCGCTAACCTAGGGTGGCTGAAAAAGAGCTGGAGGCATTTCTCAAATTCAGAAGGCTGAGAACTTCTTTCCGCCGTGTTTATCTCACCTCTGCAAGTGGTTTTGAGCCCAAGTCAGAGTGTGATTTTTTTATAGGTTCTATTACCAGCTGGCTTTCACCATCTGAGTTGCTTGCTCATGGGACTTTGGAAATAACAGGTCAAGCTGAAATGGTTGAGTTTTTCTTTTTTTTTTTCAAAAAGCTAAAGAAAGATTCTCTCCTATGTTTTAATTTTTTTTTTTCTAGAAATAAAGGAGAGCTTGCCAAGCGGCATTTCCAAGTTCTAATTGGGAGCTGGGTAACATTTATCATAATTAGTCCTGTCCCCAGTGCCAGTCTCAAACAGCTTTCCTGTTGAGTTTCTGGCTGAGGCAGGCATGCCAAGCAGAATGGGAGAGTACCAGTCATCATGAACTCTTATACTATGCCAGGTCCGCCTCGTGTGCCCAGAAACACGGGAGCCTACAAACATTTCCAATGAATGACAGAAAACTCATGTACCATCGGTTTGGTTTAATGGGGCACTTTCAGCAGCTCCCTCAAATCAGAAATAACAGAATTATTGAGGAGGGTGTGCTGCCAGGAGCAAAATGGCGCGTTGCTTTTGTCCTTTACTTTGACTCTATCAGTGCAGTTCCTGAATGTGGCTTTCTCCTTTGAAAGGCATTCAGGACAATTAAGAATCCAAATTGAGTTGTTAGCACTAGTGGTTCTTTTCAGAAAAGTGGTACATGGATTTTGCTACAGCTGGGGACAAAGGAAGGAGCCATGGTGGCACAGCAGTTAAGTGCTCATCTGCTAACCTAAAAGTCGGCAGTTTGAACCCACCAGCCTCTCCATGGGAGAAAGATGTGGCAGTCTGCTTCTGTAAAGTGCCTTGGAAACCTTACAGAGCAGTTCTATTCTGTCCTTTTGGGTTGCTATGGATTAGAACTGGCTTGACAGCAATGGGTTTTTGGAGTATTTGGGGACAAAGGACATTCAGCATGGCAAAAGCTAGATGATAATTTTACTGCATGCCCAAAGTTAGGGATGTGAAAAACAAAACAAAACAAAGTTAGGGATGTGGCTGTTTTCCATTGTTTGTTCTTATAGTGAATATTGCTATTGGCTCTGAGCTGCAAGTGATGACTTGCCTGGCTAAGCCATGTGAAGTCACAGAAGGACTCTGCAGTTGCTTTTCCCTTGAGAATGACAAAGGTCTGGGGATGGCCTTCACGAACATCGGAAATTGTTTCCACAGATTGCATGTTTCAATGTGGGTGTGTAAGGCAGTGTTATACCCTAAGAACCACATCTGGCAGCCTTGAGTGTTGACCTATTTGGCAGTAAGTCCCTAAGACCTCTAAGGATGCTGCAGCATGAACATAAAAAATGGGAACACAGTACCTCATCCCAAGACCCAGGGAGATTTTCCATATAGACTAAAAAGAGCAATTTAAGCACGAGCTGACGCTGTTATGTGGCTTTCCACACTCATCTGCTGAAAACTTTTCAAATGCACAAAAGGCAGCATGGAAAAAAAGAAAAAAGCTTGCAATCAATGGGCAACGGAGGCCAGGCACTTAAGGATGAGTGAGGGCTCAGAATCTAGGCTTCATTGGTCCCTAGAGCTGGACTCTGGACTTCAGCAACAATGCTGACTGCTGCAAGGAAAATTCATGTCTCTTAGAGGAATTTAGGCCCCACCCACAGTCAGCTGCAGGAAATACTTGTGGCAAACAAACAAGGGAAGCAAGCCTCTCTAAAACAGCTACCTTGGCCCGTCTTCATCAAAGGAAATGGGACTCTGCAGGCTTTGAGGTGACAGAACTCTGCAAATGACTCTGCCCAAGGCTGAGTTTGTGATAGCAGAGCTACTGTTGCTGGCTTGATTTATTCCAGTGTCTGGCCAGCCAGTGGCCAGGAGACAAATGGCCTACCTTCTATGTCTTTAACTTCACCTAAGCCCATCTAGAAGCACCAGGTCAAAGCAAGTGAGGCTCTTAGCCAGAGCCAGTAGTTTATCAAAAAAAAAAAAATTAAGAGCTGAGCATTTGAGTTAATGGCATTTTTTATTTTGTCCATGATTTGCAAAAGAATGTCTTAATCTGTTTTGTTATCTGACACCAAAAGTTGGGTGTGCTAGTATTCTCTTGTGCTAGGTTTATAAGAAGAATACCTAGAAGGGTCTTGCATTTCCTCACACGTATCAAAATAAGCTAGCAATTGAATGTCTAGCTTGTGCATATCCCTGGGCTTGGATGTAGCTGGTGGGCTATGCTTGGAATTCCTAAGGCTTTTTGGCATCATGGGGGCCTTTCTGTGATGCCTTGTCCCAAATAGTCAAAATAAATATTTGACTTACATTGAGAGATGCACAGAAAGCTGAAGGTTGTTTGAAATTGTAATGGTAAATGTTGAAGCATTTGCAAGGGAAGCAAATACATGCTGTATTGTTCTCTTCAATTACATGCTGCACACCTGCGCTGTCAAAATGATAGTGCTTGTCCACTGGGAACATTTAACTATAAACCAAGGGGTGAGTCAGCTGCCTTTAGTCCCTGGAAGTTTAAGAAGTTTCTTTTTACCTTTAATTTATCTTCTACTGATGATCTGTGGAATGAGTGAGGCGCGTAGTTTGGGAATTACTTACCACTGAGTGTGGTAAACCTGATTTCAAATGACTGGCCATTCCTGGAAAACCTGTATTATATTCTCTCCCTACTCCCGAAACTTAATAATTTTTTTTTATTGGCAAATAAACATTTCTTTGTTAACTTTGTATTTTTCTACCTATTAAGAGGTTTCAAAGGAACACTATTTTAAAAATCCTGGCAAATGAGAGCTATAAGAATGCCCAGATCAAGAGTTTGCTTTGGGCTTTCAGGCTCACAGTGAGTGAGAAACAGCACCATCACTAGGTATGATGCACAGAGATAGGACTTATTCTGCCATTGGTTGATAGTGGTTGAAAGTATACTTAGATACTATTAACATTTTTATGTGAAACTTGAAGTGAACCTCTAATGGTGAAATGTCAGGGAAAATGACAATATGACAAGCAGTAACTAGTCTTCATCCCTTTCCAGCACTCCTGCAACCTACTCTATCTACTCATAAGGTTAGGAGTGACCAGGGCCATGCCTTGACTTCCATTCAAATGTGGCTACACACACACGTGGTACAGGCAAGTTCCTACGTACATAGCATTGTACTCTGAGGGAGACTGAGAAGTCCCCAAAGACAAAATTATTAGCAGAACATCCCTATACCATGATACCTCGAGTTCTACAATAAAAGATTGGATCCCCTACCTTAAGTTCTCCAACTTGAGAGAGTCATCAGTATCCCCTGGAGGACGTGGTCAGACTCAGATTGCTGTATTAAAAACAAAAACTAAAAATGATTTTTGGGCCCCACTGCCAGAATTTCTGATTCAGGAGGTCTGGGCTAGGGCTCAAGATGTTCACTTTCTGACAAGTTTTCAGGTCACACTGATGCTGCTAAGCCAGGGACCACACTTTGAGAACTGTTGCTCTACCTTGGAAACCCTGGCAGCATAGTGGCTAAGACCTACAGCTGCTAACCAAATGGTCAGCAGTTCAAATCCACCAAGAGCTCTTTGGAAACCCTGTGGGGCAGTTCTACCCTGTCCTATAGGGTCACTATGAGTTGGAATCAACTTGGCGGTAATGGGCTTTTTTTTTTCTCTACCTTAACGTAATGCAACTTTCTCTACGAAAGGTAAGTCATGACATCATTTCCCTGCTATTGCTATAACCTGTTGACCTGTTGCCATTGAGTTGATTCCTACTCATAGTGACTCTACAGGACAGAGTAGAACTGCCCCATAGAGTTTCCAAGGAGCACCTGGTGGATTCGAACTGCTGACCTTTTGGTTAGCAGCCATAGCACTTAAACCACTACACAACCAGGGTTTCCCCTATTGCAATGGGATATATCAACTGACTTTCCTGACCAGAGGGACTTAGGGCAGCAAATGAATATTTGGTGACTGGGCAAGAATGAAGGGAAAGAGAGAGAGAATGATTTAAGGCATAGAGAGGAGGAGAGAAGAGAGAACTGCAATGCTACACATTTTATTGATACCACAATTCTTCCAAGGATCACCAGGTTCAGTATATCCAGATTCTTTGGAATAGGAATTTCTCATAATTCATCAGATGGAGCAAACTTCTTGGATGTCTACTATGTGCCAGACATGGTAGAAATTAGCTCAGAGAAAATTGTCCTTCCACCTCATTGCAGAATCAGAAGCAGAGCTCAGCAGGCAAACGTTTTCATTTAAATGCGAGATTTAATTAATACATTTGTTGTTGTTAGGTGCCTTCAAATTTATTTTGACAAATAGCTACCCCCCGTAACACAGTAGAACTGTCCCACAGGTGTTCTCGGCTGTAATCTTTACAAGAGCAGATCACCAGGTCTTTCTCCTGCGGAGCTGCTGTGTGGGTTCAAACCACCAACCTTTTGGTTAGCAGCTGAGTGTTTAACCATTTTGCCATCAAGTTTCCTTAAATAATACATTAGGAAAATAAAACTGCGTTGGCCATTCATGATTCATACCTTTTAGGGATTAACGGAGTGAACTACTGCAGACAATTGAGAGAAATTACTCTTAGATTTCTTTGGCGGAAAAATGATCCCCCTTGGGGCTAAGATAGTATTTCTTTAGTGCTGATGGTAGGCTAGGCTGGGCTGGATGCAATAACAAATTACCTCCAACTCCCAATTGTTTCCAACAAAAAAAGGTTTATTTAAATTTCACACATGCCAAATGCACTGTAGTGGTCCAGGTCACTCTCCAGGGTGGCTGTTTTTCTCCTGCTGGTTTCTCATTGGATCTCTGCGTTAACACCTGCCTCCATAATCTCCTTAGCATTGGAAGAGGGAGTTGAAGAGTTGAGCACCAGCAGCTAAATGCAACTATGCTGAAATGGCACATGTCACATCTGCTCACACGTCATTGCCTAAAGAAAGTTACAGGGTGATGCCTGACTTGAAGGAACAGCAAAGCACAATCTTTCCATGTGCCCCAAAGGAGAGGAAAACCAGACACTGGTAAGGAGTAGTAATGAAAAAAAAAAATGACTACCATACAAACCACCTCCATGGCAGCAAGAAAATTGGTGGGTGAATAAACATACCTGAAATTATTTGCTTCTGGTTCATGCAAATTCTGTTTTCCTAGCCATCAAATCTGCTTGCAAAGCCTGATATACCCTACAGGACAGAGATAAGTGGTCTGCTGTTTAGTTCTGACCCACTCTCCCAGGCTCAATTCAAGTCTCTCTTCCTCTAACCATTTTTTTTAAATCTTCACATAGATTTCTGTCCTCTCTTCGTAACACTTATCCCTTCTGTTTGGGTAAGGCATAAATAGTAACACAGTAGCATACATTGTCAAATTTAATCCAAGTACCCATGAGGTCAACATGATTAGCCCCATTTTTCTGATGGGGAAATAGAGGCTCCATGTACCCTTCTCATGAAATTTGCTAGGCAGCAGAGCTGGACTAAAACTCTTCTCTGAGTAGCAAAGTTTAGCACTTAGGTTGGTTTCGAAACATTTGGCATATGTAACTTTTCATTCCCCAGCTAGTTGGCATATACTTTTGTAGCAGAGACCATGAGCGCCCTGCCCACATCCTCTTAGGTGTATCCTGTGCTCACAAAAGGTCCCTGGGTGGTGCATATGATTTATACTCAGCTACTAACCTTTTTTTTTTTTTTTTTTTACTAACCTAAAGGCTGGTGATTCAAACCCACCCAATGGTACTTTGGAAGAAAGGCCTGGTGATCTGCTTCCATAAAGATTACAGCCCAGAAAACGCTACAGAGCAGTTCTGCTCTGTAACACGGGGAGTCACCATGAGTCAAAACTGACAAGATGGCAACAATTTTGGTTTTGTATTTGGTACTCACAAATAATATACTACTGCAAGCCCCTGTGCTTCATCACCTGAGAGCTTCTCTCGGCTCTCCAGAAGGTTCAGGAACTTCATAGTCTCAGGCGCATCCCTTGTCCAAAAGAGAATGCGAGTTTAAGGATAAATTACCTATACCCTTCAGCCCTCATATGGGATGATTTGCAGAGATTCACAATGGCACAGAGTCCCAGTCGCCTGCTGTAAAACATGCACATTAGCACACCCTGCATTGGCTGCCTTCCCTCCTCTCTCTCTTAAGTCCCCGTTCTCCTCTGCAACTGAGGCCATTCTGACTCACAGCGATGCCACGTGTGTCAGAGTAGAACCGTGCGCCATAGGGGTTGCACAGCTGTGACCTTCCAAAAGTAGATCACCAGCCTATAAAAAGTTGTGTGATAGATATAATTAAAGCAATGACAAACAAAAATTTTTAAAGTAGCTCCTGAGGCTGCATGTGTACAACCAAAATTCTCATGGGATTTGGTTTCTTGGTTTGGAGGTTTAGGGCTGTGGCTTCATGGGACATCTCAGTTAACTGGCCTAATAACTTGTTTAGTGCCTCTGTTCTACTTCCTAGTTTGTTGCATAGTGCCTGGGGTATTAAAAGCTTGCAAGCAGCCATCCAAGGCACAACAGTTGGTCTGTATTCACCTGGAGCAACAGACGAAGAAGGAGAGTCAAGAATATAAGGAGGGTATGGAATGTGTGGTTAATTTCCTCCATGAACAATTGCCTCCTTTGCCATGAGACCAGAACTGGATGGTGCTTGACTACCATTATTGAACATCTTGATCAAATATTTTATAGAAGAATCCTGATCAAAATGGAGAAAATACAGAATGTAATGTCAAAATCTCATGGACTCCAGACTTTCTGGAGCCATGGAGGCTGGATGAACCCCTAATACAATTGTCCTGAGATAATCTTTCAACCTTAAACCAAAAGTATCCCCTGAAGTCTACTTAAAACCAAATAATAGTTCAGCTTAACTAGTAAAGAATGTCTGCCTTGAGTATTATGCTCCTTTAAGATCTATCTATATGGGATCAAATTGACAATAGCAACTGGAAAGATTAGTTAGGAACCTTAGGAGACGGTGAGTGTACATTAATGGGGGAGGAACAACTCAGAAGAGGAGGATGAGAATGGTTGCAAAACTCAAAGAATAATCAATGTCACTGAAATGTACATGAAGAAGCTTAAATTGGTGTACGTTTTTCTCGAGCATATTCTCAACAATAACAGCAAAAATAATAAAAATTAATTATTGTTTTAAAAATGTAGGTCATCAGGCCTTTCTTCTGATGAGCCTCTATGTAGGTTCAAATAACCAATCTTTCGTTTAGTAACCAAGTGTCTTAGTTATCAAGTGTTGCCATAACAGAAATACCACAGGTGGATGGCTTTAACAAAGAGAAATTTATTTTCTCACAGTCTAGTAGGCTAGAAGTCCAAATTCAGGGCACCATCTCCAGGGGAAGCCTTTCTCTCTGTGTCAGTTCTGGAGGAAGGTCCTTGTCCTCAATCTTCCCCTGATCAAGGAGCTTCTCAGGAGCAGGGTCCCCGTGTCCAAAGAACCCGCTCTGCTCCTGGTGCTGCTTTCTTGGTGGTATGAGGTCCCTAACTCTCTGCTTTCTTCCCTTTCCTTTTGTCTCTTGAGAGAGAAAAGGTGGTACAGGCCACACCACAGGGAAGCTCCCTTTACATTGGATCAGGGAGGTGACCTGAATAAGGGTGGTGCTACAATCCCACCCTAATCTTTTAACATAAAATTACAATCACAAAATGGAGGACAACCACACAATATTGGGAGTCATGGCCTAACCAAGTTGACACATATCTTTGCGGGGACACAATTCAATCAATGACACCAAGTGCTTCACTGCGCCACATATTCTATGTGTATCCTAATATCACCACCCAAAGAAGCCACTTGCATGCAAATCCTTCTATCAAGGTCTGTTCCTGGGGAGACAGCCCAGCCTAAGGGGGAGCCTGGCCTAAGGCAGATTGAAAGATAGGAATGTTCCACCATTTTCTCCCCTGAAAGAAAGGTTCACTAAACATCTATAGATTCATTGGGATGGGAAATTGAGTCATTTTGGCTTTTGTTCTGCATCTCAAAATAGAAAGCACCTCACAGTTTCAGCCTTGTTTGAAATGGAAAGTGTGGGGTCTTAAAGGAGAAAATGGTATCACATGCTATCAGTTTAATGGATGTAGAAAATATCATCACACAAGGCAAGTTTGTTTTGTGGAGCTTTTGAGAGGCTGATAAGTCTCTTTTATGAGTCCAAATTCATATTGTGCATTACAGAAAAGCAGCTGTCTAACTCAGTATAGACCACCAGGCTTAGAAAAAGTTTCTCTATGAACCCAGAGACTTCCCTGTACCAAAAAATGATGCCTAGAAACCTTGATATTGGTGGATAAAACCTGCCCTGATTCTAATAACAACTCGCAAGCTTCTGGAGAAATAATGATTCCGAGCAAGAATGATAAAAATTGCACAGGCTTTTGGTTCTAGTGAAAAATTAAAAGGATCACCATATACTTCCTTCAGTGATTGGGAACGCTAATTCAGAATGCCTTTCTTTTCCTTCAGTAAGAATCCATCCTCCAAAAAAATAAATATCAAATCTCAGAAACAACAAAGGAACTTCTCACACCCTCGAAGATGATATCAGACAAAATGAGAGTAAAATGCAAGACATGAGCCTCCTGGGTGTGAATTTTATTAAAGATGCAGGAAGTTACCGTGCCAGATAAAACAGAGAATACACTTTCTTCTGCATCTTTTGCAATGCCTTACATTTCCATATGCAAAGACACACGCACACACATGCATAAGCGGGTGTGCGCACACACACACACACACACTTGGCATAGCTTTCTGGCTTTAACAACTCTAATAGGGAAAACGGAACAATCACTACTACAGAGATGGATGATTTCTTCTTGCCAGGAAGGCTTTCAAAAAAAGGTTCTAAATCTGTCATAAACTATTCAGGCCCTGACTCGGGCCACAGATCCTGTAACAGAGTCTGTTTCATTCATTCTCTTTTTGTCATGCTGAATTTCCACCACTGAGGTTTCTATGACTGCACATGTACTCAGGACCCAGCACTCCCCATTGTACCCAAGAGTTGGTTAAAGTCAACTGGTTAAGGTCTGTCTGTTTCTTTAAGTCAAATCAATTTAATAAACATTACTGAGTGTGTACTATATATAGGGCACTGTGTAAAGCAGTGTGGGGAAACTCAGGAAGGCTGTCCTCAGCTTGTTGTTGTTGTTGGTAGATGCCATCGAGTTGGTTCCAACCCATAGTGACCCCATGCACAACAGAACGAAACACTGCCTAGTCCCGTGCCATCCTCATAATCATTGTTATACTTAAGCCCATTGCTGCAGCCACCGTGTCAATCCACCTTGTTGAGGGTCTTCCTCTTTTCCTCTGACCCTGTACTTTGCCAAGTATGATGTCCTTCTCCAGGGACTGATCCCTCCTGACAACATGTCCAAAGTATGTAAGACGTGGCCTCGCCATCCCTGCTTCTAAGGAACATGCTGGTTGTACTTCTTCCAAGACAGCAGATTTGTTCGTTCTTTTGGCAGTCCATGGTACATTCAATATTCTTCGCTGACACCACAATTGAAAGGTGTCAATTTTTCTTCCATTTTCCCTAGCCATTGTCCAGCTGTCCTCAACTTGGATTTTTCATTATCTAAAATAAGCTGTTAAGAACACTAGTCTCCAAATGCCTGGCAGTACTAATCAGTGCTTTAGATCAGAGTTCACAATAAGGGAGGACATACATCTAGTAGGTTCAGTCAGGAAGGGCTTATGGAAAAGATAGGAACTGCACTGTCTCCATCAATGGGTCTGGCTTGGTTAGGGCTTGGAAAGAAGAGAACAGCCTATTGTCAGGAAAGTGCATGGAGAAAGGTACTGAGGTGGTAAACTCAAAGTTAGCCCAGTGAGTACAAGAGACTGGTGATGAATGACAGAGACTGAGCCGTCAAGAAAACTTCTTAATCAAAATCTCTGGGGATGGGGAAGGGTGTCAGAAATTTGTGGTTTTATAAAGACCCACACAAACACCAGTTAAACCCAATTCAAAGTAAAGTTGATGAACCACTTACCCTATACTATTCGTACCTTTACTCTTACTCATGTATCTTTCTAGGCTGTCCTTTCCCTTCATCTTTGTCCATCCCTCAAAAGTGAGCTCAAATGCAGCCACCTCCAGAAAGTCTTCCCTGATTTCATGTCCCTCACCCACAAAAGGTACATATTGTTTATTTATAGTGATTTAAAAAGAGAAAAGAGTTAAAAAGGATGAAGTATTCCTGAAATTAAGTTTGAACCACCCCCTTCCAATCCCAAGATCAAATCTGAGCCTAACATAGAAGGAATATGCCAACTGCAGGACATCTTATCTGCAGAAGGATGGCTTAGGCAAGCTGACCTCTTTGGTGTGTTCAAACTCAGTATATTAAGACCCTGAGACATAACTTTTGCATTTGGTTCAGTGGTAGAATTCTCACCTTCTGTGCACGAGACCTCGGTTTGAGTCCAACCCAATGCACCTCATTTTCAGCCACCACTGATCTGTCCAGTAGAGGCTTGCATGTTGCTATGATGCTGAACAGATTTCATCAGATGGGCTGGGAAGAAAGGCCTGGTGATCTACTTCCAAAAAATCAGCTCACAAAAACCTTATGGATCACAACAGTTCAATCTCATTGTGCGTCAGGTCACTAAATGTCGGGGCCGACTTCAACAACAGCTAACAACACCAGAAGAGTAAGGGGCAATGATGACTGGCCTTAGGGTTGTAAAGAAGGAACAGAGCAACATCCTAGTCACCTAGCAACCTTGGGCTATTCCCTGTAGAAGGCTATGGGAAAGAAAGGGGTAATTAGGAGTTGCAAAACATCTGCAAAATCTTAGTTCATGTCCTTGGAGCAGTCCAAGCCCTGGGGAACAATAGTACAGACAGGAAATCAATATTAAATACTCTCTGTGCATCAACTTCTGAAAGTTCACTATCAACTTCTGAAAATGATCCTCTACAAAAGGCACCTAAATCCTGGGCAAACTTCACATAGCTTGGTGACACAGAGGCAGAAGGGTCCCCAAGGGACCCATGGAAACAGAGCACAGGAGCTATAGAAGATTTTTACAGAGTGGCATCAGGGCTCTTTGAGGGGTCATTCAACTCTGCATTTGCATACAATAACCTCTTCAACTATATCCTCCATGGAAGGTACCCATTTGCTGGAAATTGCTGAGTCACCTTACCCAGCATTGAAGACCTTGTCTACAGCGGGGAAAGTGGAAAGGGCAATGGGAAATAAGGAAGGGATTGGATTAGGAAAGTGGTTAGTAATAGGTGCCTCCCTCAATTTCCTTTAGGGATATTGATTATTCCTCTAATCCGACTGTCTTCGTTTCTTAGTGTTACTGTAATAGAAATACCACAAGTGGGTGGCTTTAACAAACAAATCTATTTTCTCAAAGTTTGGGAGGCTAGAAGTCTGAATTCAGGGCACAGGCCCTAGGGAAAGGCTCTGTCAGTCCACTCTGGGGGAAAGTCCTTGTCTCTGGCCCCAGCATTCCTTGGTTCCTTGGAGATCTCCATGTGGCATCCGTTTTTCCTCCACTTGTGCTTGCTTACTTCTGTGCCTAATCTGCTCTTTCTATATATCAAAAATGATTAGGCTTGAGGAGCCGTGGTGGCACAATGCTTAAGTGCTTGGCTGCTAACTGAAAGGCTGGCAGTTTGAACCCACCCAGTGGCTCCATGGGAGAAAGACCTGGTGATCTGCTCCCATAAAAATTACAGCCTAGAAAACCCTATTGGGCAGTTGTTCGCTGTCACATGGGGTTGTTAGAAGTCAAAATCGGCTCAATGGCACCTAACAACAACAGCAATAACATGATTGAGTATGTACAGAATCCAAAAATAATCTACATATGAATTATCTGAATAAATACATGAGTTTATCAAATCACTGGATGCAAGATCAATATACAAAAATATTACATTGCACTGTTTACAATAGCAAAAAGATCGAAGCAACCAAGGTGCCCATCAATGGATGAATGGATAAATAAATTATGGTATATTCACACAATGGAATACCACACATTGATAAAGAACAGTGAGGAATCTGTGAAACATTTCATAACATGGAGGAACCTGGAAAGCATTATGCTGAGTGAAATTAGTCAGTTGCAAAAGGACAAATATTGTCTAAGACCACTATTATAAGAACTTGAGAAATAGTTTAAACTGAGAAGAAAACATTCTTTTGTGGTTACAAGAAGGGGGAGGGAAGGAGGGAGGGTGGGAGAGGGGTATCCACTAATTAGATAGTAGATAAGAACTACTTTAGGTGAAGGGAAAGACAACACACCATACAGGGGAGGTCAGCACAATGGGACCAAACCAAAAGCAGTTTCCTGAATAAACTGAATGCTTCGAAGGCCAGCATAGCAGGGGCAGGGGTTTGGGGACATGGTTTCAGCGGACATCTAAGTCAATCGGCATAATAAAATCTTTTAAGAAAACATTCTGTATAACACTTTGGAGAGTGGCATCTGGGGTCTTAAACGCTAGCAAGTGGCCATCTAAGATGCATCAGTGAGTCTCAACCCACCTGGATCAAAGGAGAATGAAGAACACCAAGGACACAAGGTAATTATGAGCCCAAGAGACAGAAAGGGCCACATGAACCAGAGACTACATCATCCTGAGACCAGAAGAACTAGATGGTGCCCAGCTACAACCCGTGACTGCCCTGACAGGGAACACAACAGAGAACCCCTGAGGGAGCAGGAGAGCAGTGGGATGCAGACCCCAAATTCTCATAAGACCAGACTTAATGGTCTGACTGAGACTAGAAGGACCCTGGTGGTCATGGCCCCCAGACCTTCTGTTGTCCCAGGACAGGAACCATTCCCGAAGCCAGCTCGTCAGACATGGATTGGACTGGACAATGGGTTGGAGAGGGATGCTGGTGAGGAGTGAGCTTTTTGAATAAGGTGGACACTTGAGACTTTGTTGGCATCTCCTGCCTGAAGGGGAGATGAGAGGGTGGAGGGGGTTAGAAGCTGGCAAAAAGGACATGAAAAGAGAGAGTGGAGGGAGAGAGCAGTCTGTCTCATTAGGGGGAGAGTAATTGGGAGTATGTAGCAAGGTGTATATAGGTTTTTGTGTGAGAGACTGACTTGATTTGTAAACTTTCACTTAAAGCACAATAAAAACTATAAAAAAATATTACATTGCTATATACCAGCCTCAAACAATTATAAAATGAAATATTTAAAAATGATTAGGTTTAAGGCATATGCTACATCGATATGGCCTCGTTAATAGAGCAAAGAAAACCCTAGTCCCCAAAGCATTGCGTCTACAGGTATTATATAGGGGACACAATTCAACGTGTGACACAGCTCATCGACCGACGGAGAGAGGGCGCACACAGAAGAGCCCTGTCTGCTGGAGCTGCGTCGTTGGGCCTCCCGCCCTGTGCCACCCCATCAGGCAGAGTCTGGTTGCCAGGTGTGTGCGCTCACGTGCTTGTGAGAACGTGTGCACGTGTGCTATGATGTGTCTTAACTCATACAGGAAAGGAACTGAAGAGTAAGGGGTCTCCCTGTGATTCATTTGGCTTCAAGGCCCTCAAATCCTGAAGCTAAACTTGACCCTAAAAGGGACCCATACACATTTTAAGCTTTTTTTTTTTTTTGGTCATGGGACATCTTAGCAGATGGTCGCAAATAGAGTAACAATGGCACTGGGTTTCTGGGATACAACCTTTGACTTGGCTCTTGTCGGCTGAAAAATACTGTTGCCATGGCAGACAGGTCATCCCGTCACAGGGCATCATATTTCCAGTGTTCACATTTGGTTTAAAAAAAAAAAAGCTGTCTCATTCAGAACACGGTGGCGGGGGGGTGGAGGGAGACCAATTTGCGATTTATCTCCTCCCCCAAATCTATGTGCGTTTCTGCATCCCAAAATACTGACAGGTTTAGCTCTCTGTGACAGGAAGAAAGACCATATACAGAATGTGCTTGCTAAGGTTAAATGGCACATGATGGAGTTTGCTTACTTGCCAGTTTACGCCTATTGTCCTGGCTTAATTGGCGCTCCCTTTCACTTTCAAAATTGTCCCAGTTTGAATGCTGAATAATTTGGCTTTGTTGTTAGGTTGTTAGGTGCTGTTGAGTGGATCCCAACTCATAGCAACCCTGTGTGACAGAGTAGAACTGCCCCATAGAGTTTATTAGGCTGTAATCTTTAAGGAAGCAGGTCTTTCTCCCCCACAGAGCTGCTAGGTGGGTTCGAACTGCCAACCTATCAGTTCGTAGCCAAGCGCTTAACTGTTGAGCCACCAGGGAGATTCCTTGGGTCGACTGCTTTTTTCTAATTTAATTAATATTTGGACTTCTGTCTATGTATCCCCTACTAGATGTTTTCAAGGCCAGTAGCAACACCAAGTGAAAGTGAGTGACGATTGCTAAGTGCACAAACTTCATTCAGTGACTGCAGGGCACTCTCTACAATGTGGAACCTCTCCCTTATGAGATTATTCTTTTCAGCATCTCATTAGGCATGCGTTGCACATGAACTTGGGAGCCAGGGTATGCTCTGAAGTAATGCTCTCCTGCACCCTAACAGTACACTGGCAACCTTTAGCCATTACACTTGGAAATTGAAATCAA
Source organism: Loxodonta africana (assembly GCF_030014295.1). NCBI lineage: Eukaryota > Metazoa > Chordata > Mammalia > Proboscidea > Elephantidae > Loxodonta > Loxodonta africana. Next base: position 150,623,387 of record NC_087369.1, read on the forward strand.
TTTCCCCACTGTGTCTTTAGGGCCAGGTGTTTGGAAGGTTCTTTTGTGGGTAAAAGTGCCTCCACAGTTCAATGGAGCTGATGAACTGGACTGGAGAAAGCCACCCCACTGACAAGCCCGTGCACTTGAGGTTGCAATGAGAGGCCTGCTGTTACAGAACGGGTTAGAGGCCAGGAATTCAGATCTAGTTCTAGGGCCAGCCTGTGCATGCTGGAGGCACTGTCCACACATTTTCTTCTTAACTGCCCTTGTACTCCTCAGGGCACGGGTGATATACATTTGCTTTAATTACCTTGATGGCTTCAAAGTATTTCTCTTAAATGACTAGCAGTTAACTCCTAGGTCCATAAAAGAACCTCTCAAGCATCTCCTAGAGACACTAAACTGCTCTGAAACTAAAAAAAAACCAAAAACAAAACAAAACAACAGTAAGATCAAAGAGGACTCAGGTGTCTGTCCAGAATAGCAGAAAGAAAACAATTAGAACCAGGGTTCTCAATGGCAGTGTGATGAGAATGCAGACTCTAAGGCCCACTTTCTTGGAGATTTTGATTGCTTAAATTTGTGATAGGAGCCACGGTGGCATGGTAGTTAGGAGCTCAGCTGCTAGCCTAAAGGTCAGCCATTAGAACCCACCAGCCCACTTCACAAGATAGAGATGTGGCAGTCAGCTTCCATAAAGATTACAGCCTTGGTGACCCTATGAGATAGTTCTGCTCTGTCCAGTAGGGTCCTGTGAGTTGGAATTGACGCAATGGCAGTGGATTTGGGTTTGGAAGTTGGTGATAGGACCTAGGAATCTGCATCTTACTAAGCCTTGTGGGTGATTATGATGTGGTGGTTTCATGATCACTTATTGTTTGTGCTCGACTGCTAACCTAAAGCTTGGTACTTTGAACCTGCCCGGCAGTACCACAGAAGAAAGGCCTGGCAATCTGCTTCCATTAAGATTACAATTTGGAAACCCTATAGAGCAGCTCTACTCTGTTATACATGGGGCTGCCATGAGTAGGAAACAACTCGACAGCAATGAGTTTGGTTTTTCGGTTGGCTCTTGAGAAAAACTAAATTAGAGAAAGAATTTTAGTTCAGAAAATTCAGAAAAAGGAGATAACAGTTCAAACTAAGGGAAAAGGAACTCCCTGGAAAGGCAGACATCACTGACCCTGCAGGAGAAAAAGCAGTCTAAGCAATGGTGGGCTGATATCGGCAGGCAAAATAACCAAAGGAAGCTGGCAAAGGCTGTGAACACTACATTAAATATCTGTAGAGGCCTATTCTGGTAGGGATGAATGCCCTATTCCAGCCTCACCACCTGCAGGATAGTAGTAAAGGCAGCAATCAAAACCACAAAATTCAGTGCCCAGTGCTCTGCAGGTAGCAGACATTCAATAACAAACAGGCTGACAGATAGACAGATACCAGCATGGAATTTTACATGGAAGAGCCTCAAGAGATGGTTGGGGGCAGAGTAAGGATATGATTCACACCGTATGGCTGCTGTCATGGATTGAATTATGTCCCCCAAAGAATGTGTATATGAACTTGCTTAGGCCACAATTCTCTGTATTGTGTGGTTGTCCTCCATTTTGTGATTGCAATTTTATGTTGAGAGGATTAAGGTGGGGTTGTAACACTGCCCTTATTCAGGTCACCTTCCTGATCCAAGGTAAAGGGAGCATCCCTGAGGTGTGGCCTATACCACCTTTTATCTCTAAAGGAAAGGGAAGCAAGTAGAGAGTTGGGGACCTCATACCACCAAGAAAGCAGCACCAGGAGCAGAGAGCATCCTTTGGACCTGGAGTTCCTACACCTGAGAAGCTCCTCGACCAGGGGAAGATTGGTGACAGAGAGAGAAAGCCATCACCTGGAGCTGACATCCTGAATTCAGACTTGTAACCTACTAGACTGTGAGAGAATAAATTTCTCTTTGTTAAAGCCATCCACTAGTGGTATTTCTGCTATAGCAGTACTAGGTGACTAAAACAGCTACCAAGTCTTCCTCCATCTTTGGGCAGTGAGACCACAGGCAAAGAACAAGAAGTAAGTGAACTATTGGTGCATGTCCCCATTATGCTTGCCCTCAAAGGCTGTTATTTTTGGCAATTGCATCGGTATTTCTCATTTTCTGGCTCCTCCCTCCAATCCCTTGCTTTATGTCCCTACTTATTACACACGCAGTGCAAGCGGGCAAGATGATTTTCATCAAACTGAAAACTTTGCCTCTCATATGGGGCTACATTGGTGCACTGGCTACTGAGAAAGGAAATAAGGTGCAGCTCATCCCATAGGAAAGAAAGATGCTCTGACTGAGGATGCATCATGGGAAAATAACTCCTGTCCATGGGCTCCTGAAACAATGTGTTTTGTGTGATACAGTAGACAGGCAAGAATTTCTTCTAGATTACTCTAAAACATTAGGAAAGAAGTACAGGCAATAAAGCAGGGAAAGCCAGGGTCAGTGAAGCAAAATGAATGAACCTGTGATCTGGAATCAAAAAGACCTGGATTTGAATCCAGCCCCTGCCGTGTGGAAACTTGGGCAGAGCATTCAACATGTCTGCGTTGCCATTTTCACATTTATAATGACAATAATAATACATTCTCAATTCCACAGATTATTCTGAGGATTGATTAAATGAGATTAATGTAAAACATTGAGCCCAATGCCTGGCACATAATAAGCACTCCACATTAGAAATCATATCTGCATCTATATGCTGGAAGTCATAGCAATGTGAGAAGATTGACTTTGTAAGGGCCTAGAGAAGCAGCCTTACCTCTGTGCTGTCCACATTGCCTTGGTGATAAAGGAAGACGGCTAGTAATTTGTGAACTGATGCTAATTATATATAAATATCTCCGGCAGATATTTACTATTATTATTGTCAGCTAGTAGAGGCAGTCGATATACAGCTGCAGCAGTACATCGACGGAGAAATGCCAGAAATTCAAGCCGGATTTAGAAGGGGACATAGAACAAGGGATATCATTGCTGATGTCAGATGGATCCTGGCTGAAAGCAGAGAACACCAGAAAGATGTTTACCTGTGTTTTATTGATTATGCAAAGGCATTCGACTGTGTAGATCATAACAAATTACGGATAACATTGCAGAGAATAGGAATTCTGGAACACTTAATTGTGCTTATACAGAACCTGTACATGGATCAAGATGCAGTTGTTTACATAGAACAAGCAGTTACTGAGTGGTTTACAGTCAGGAAAGGTGTGTGTCAGGGCTGTATCCTTTCACCATATCTTTGGAAAGTGGCATCTGGGGTCTTGAACGGTAGCAAATGGCCATTTAAGATACATGAATTGGTCTCAACCTACCTGGAGCAAAGGAGAATGAAGAACACCAAGGACACAAGGTAATTATGAGCCCAAGAGACAGAAAGGGCCACATGAACCAGAGACTACATCATCCTGAGACCAGAAGAACTAGATGGTGCCCAGCTACAACCCGTGACTGCCCTGACAGGGAACACAACAGAGAACCCCTGAGGGAGCAGGAGAGCAGTGGGATGCAGACCCCAAATTCTCATAAGACCAGACTTAATGGTCTGACTGAGACTAGAAGGACCCTGGTGGTCATGGCCCCCAGACCTTCTGTTGTCCCAGGACAGGAACCATTCCCGAAGCCAGCTCGTCAGACATGGATTGGACTGGACAATGGGTTGGAGAGGGATGCTGGTGAGGAGTGAGCTTTTTGAATAAGGTGGACACTTGAGACTTTGTTGGCATCTCCTGCCTGAAGGGGAGATGAGAGGGTGGAGGGGGTTAGAAGCTGGCAAAAAGGACATGAAAAGAGAGAGTGGAGGGAGAGAGCAGTCTGTCTCATTAGGGGGAGAGTAATTGGGAGTATGTAGCAAGGTGTATATAGGTTTTTGTGTGAGAGACTGACTTGATTTGTAAACTTTCACTTAAAGCACAATAAAAACTATAAAAAAATATTACATTGCTATATACCAGCCTCAAACAATTATAAAATGAAATATTTAAAAATGATTAGGTTTAAGGCATATGCTACATCGATATGGCCTCGTTAATAGAGCAAAGAAAACCCTAGTCCCCAAAGCATTGCGTCTACAGGTATTATATAGGGGACACAATTCAACGTGTGACACAGCTCATCGACCGACGGAGAGAGGGCGCACACAGAAGAGCCCTGTCTGCTGGAGCTGCGTCGTTGGGCCTCCCGCCCTGTGCCACCCCATCAGGCAGAGTCTGGTTGCCAGGTGTGTGCGCTCACGTGCTTGTGAGAACGTGTGCACGTGTGCTATGATGTGTCTTAACTCATACAGGAAAGGAACTGAAGAGTAAGGGGTCTCCCTGTGATTCATTTGGCTTCAAGGCCCTCAAATCCTGAAGCTAAACTTGACCCTAAAAGGGACCCATACACATTTTAAGCTTTTTTTTTTTTTTGGTCATGGGACATCTTAGCAGATGGTCGCAAATAGAGTAACAATGGCACTGGGTTTCTGGGATACAACCTTTGACTTGGCTCTTGTCGGCTGAAAAATACTGTTGCCATGGCAGACAGGTCATCCCGTCACAGGGCATCATATTTCCAGTGTTCACATTTGGTTTAAAAAAAAAAAAGCTGTCTCATTCAGAACACGGTGGCGGGGGGGTGGAGGGAGACCAATTTGCGATTTATCTCCTCCCCCAAATCTATGTGCGTTTCTGCATCCCAAAATACTGACAGGTTTAGCTCTCTGTGACAGGAAGAAAGACCATATACAGAATGTGCTTGCTAAGGTTAAATGGCACATGATGGAGTTTGCTTACTTGCCAGTTTACGCCTATTGTCCTGGCTTAATTGGCGCTCCCTTTCACTTTCAAAATTGTCCCAGTTTGAATGCTGAATAATTTGGCTTTGTTGTTAGGTTGTTAGGTGCTGTTGAGTGGATCCCAACTCATAGCAACCCTGTGTGACAGAGTAGAACTGCCCCATAGAGTTTATTAGGCTGTAATCTTTAAGGAAGCAGGTCTTTCTCCCCCACAGAGCTGCTAGGTGGGTTCGAACTGCCAACCTATCAGTTCGTAGCCAAGCGCTTAACTGTTGAGCCACCAGGGAGATTCCTTGGGTCGACTGCTTTTTTCTAATTTAATTAATATTTGGACTTCTGTCTATGTATCCCCTACTAGATGTTTTCAAGGCCAGTAGCAACACCAAGTGAAAGTGAGTGACGATTGCTAAGTGCACAAACTTCATTCAGTGACTGCAGGGCACTCTCTACAATGTGGAACCTCTCCCTTATGAGATTATTCTTTTCAGCATCTCATTAGGCATGCGTTGCACATGAACTTGGGAGCCAGGGTATGCTCTGAAGTAATGCTCTCCTGCACCCTAACAGTACACTGGCAACCTTTAGCCATTACACTTGGAAATTGAAATCAATTTCCCCACTGTGTCTTTAGGGCCAGGTGTTTGGAAGGTTCTTTTGTGGGTAAAAGTGCCTCCACAGTTCAATGGAGCTGATGAACTGGACTGGAGAAAGCCACCCCACTGACAAGCCCGTGCACTTGAGGTTGCAATGAGAGGCCTGCTGTTACAGAACGGGTTAGAGGCCAGGAATTCAGATCTAGTTCTAGGGCCAGCCTGTGCATGCTGGAGGCACTGTCCACACATTTTCTTCTTAACTGCCCTTGTACTCCTCAGGGCACGGGTGATATACATTTGCTTTAATTACCTTGATGGCTTCAAAGTATTTCTCTTAAATGACTAGCAGTTAACTCCTAGGTCCATAAAAGAACCTCTCAAGCATCTCCTAGAGACACTAAACTGCTCTGAAACTAAAAAAAAACCAAAAACAAAACAAAACAACAGTAAGATCAAAGAGGACTCAGGTGTCTGTCCAGAATAGCAGAAAGAAAACAATTAGAACCAGGGTTCTCAATGGCAGTGTGATGAGAATGCAGACTCTAAGGCCCACTTTCTTGGAGATTTTGATTGCTTAAATTTGTGATAGGAGCCACGGTGGCATGGTAGTTAGGAGCTCAGCTGCTAGCCTAAAGGTCAGCCATTAGAACCCACCAGCCCACTTCACAAGATAGAGATGTGGCAGTCAGCTTCCATAAAGATTACAGCCTTGGTGACCCTATGAGATAGTTCTGCTCTGTCCAGTAGGGTCCTGTGAGTTGGAATTGACGCAATGGCAGTGGATTTGGGTTTGGAAGTTGGTGATAGGACCTAGGAATCTGCATCTTACTAAGCCTTGTGGGTGATTATGATGTGGTGGTTTCATGATCACTTATTGTTTGTGCTCGACTGCTAACCTAAAGCTTGGTACTTTGAACCTGCCCGGCAGTACCACAGAAGAAAGGCCTGGCAATCTGCTTCCATTAAGATTACAATTTGGAAACCCTATAGAGCAGCTCTACTCTGTTATACATGGGGCTGCCATGAGTAGGAAACAACTCGACAGCAATGAGTTTGGTTTTTCGGTTGGCTCTTGAGAAAAACTAAATTAGAGAAAGAATTTTAGTTCAGAAAATTCAGAAAAAGGAGATAACAGTTCAAACTAAGGGAAAAGGAACTCCCTGGAAAGGCAGACATCACTGACCCTGCAGGAGAAAAAGCAGTCTAAGCAATGGTGGGCTGATATCGGCAGGCAAAATAACCAAAGGAAGCTGGCAAAGGCTGTGAACACTACATTAAATATCTGTAGAGGCCTATTCTGGTAGGGATGAATGCCCTATTCCAGCCTCACCACCTGCAGGATAGTAGTAAAGGCAGCAATCAAAACCACAAAATTCAGTGCCCAGTGCTCTGCAGGTAGCAGACATTCAATAACAAACAGGCTGACAGATAGACAGATACCAGCATGGAATTTTACATGGAAGAGCCTCAAGAGATGGTTGGGGGCAGAGTAAGGATATGATTCACACCGTATGGCTGCTGTCATGGATTGAATTATGTCCCCCAAAGAATGTGTATATGAACTTGCTTAGGCCACAATTCTCTGTATTGTGTGGTTGTCCTCCATTTTGTGATTGCAATTTTATGTTGAGAGGATTAAGGTGGGGTTGTAACACTGCCCTTATTCAGGTCACCTTCCTGATCCAAGGTAAAGGGAGCATCCCTGAGGTGTGGCCTATACCACCTTTTATCTCTAAAGGAAAGGGAAGCAAGTAGAGAGTTGGGGACCTCATACCACCAAGAAAGCAGCACCAGGAGCAGAGAGCATCCTTTGGACCTGGAGTTCCTACACCTGAGAAGCTCCTCGACCAGGGGAAGATTGGTGACAGAGAGAGAAAGCCATCACCTGGAGCTGACATCCTGAATTCAGACTTGTAACCTACTAGACTGTGAGAGAATAAATTTCTCTTTGTTAAAGCCATCCACTAGTGGTATTTCTGCTATAGCAGTACTAGGTGACTAAAACAGCTACCAAGTCTTCCTCCATCTTTGGGCAGTGAGACCACAGGCAAAGAACAAGAAGTAAGTGAACTATTGGTGCATGTCCCCATTATGCTTGCCCTCAAAGGCTGTTATTTTTGGCAATTGCATCGGTATTTCTCATTTTCTGGCTCCTCCCTCCAATCCCTTGCTTTATGTCCCTACTTATTACACACGCAGTGCAAGCGGGCAAGATGATTTTCATCAAACTGAAAACTTTGCCTCTCATATGGGGCTACATTGGTGCACTGGCTACTGAGAAAGGAAATAAGGTGCAGCTCATCCCATAGGAAAGAAAGATGCTCTGACTGAGGATGCATCATGGGAAAATAACTCCTGTCCATGGGCTCCTGAAACAATGTGTTTTGTGTGATACAGTAGACAGGCAAGAATTTCTTCTAGATTACTCTAAAACATTAGGAAAGAAGTACAGGCAATAAAGCAGGGAAAGCCAGGGTCAGTGAAGCAAAATGAATGAACCTGTGATCTGGAATCAAAAAGACCTGGATTTGAATCCAGCCCCTGCCGTGTGGAAACTTGGGCAGAGCATTCAACATGTCTGCGTTGCCATTTTCACATTTATAATGACAATAATAATACATTCTCAATTCCACAGATTATTCTGAGGATTGATTAAATGAGATTAATGTAAAACATTGAGCCCAATGCCTGGCACATAATAAGCACTCCACATTAGAAATCATATCTGCATCTATATGCTGGAAGTCATAGCAATGTGAGAAGATTGACTTTGTAAGGGCCTAGAGAAGCAGCCTTACCTCTGTGCTGTCCACATTGCCTTGGTGATAAAGGAAGACGGCTAGTAATTTGTGAACTGATGCTAATTATATATAAATATCTCCGGCAGATATTTACTATTATTATTGTCAGCTAGTAGAGGCAGTCGATATACAGCTGCAGCAGTACATCGACGGAGAAATGCCAGAAATTCAAGCCGGATTTAGAAGGGGACATAGAACAAGGGATATCATTGCTGATGTCAGATGGATCCTGGCTGAAAGCAGAGAACACCAGAAAGATGTTTACCTGTGTTTTATTGATTATGCAAAGGCATTCGACTGTGTAGATCATAACAAATTACGGATAACATTGCAGAGAATAGGAATTCTGGAACACTTAATTGTGCTTATACAGAACCTGTACATGGATCAAGATGCAGTTGTTTACATAGAACAAGCAGTTACTGAGTGGTTTACAGTCAGGAAAGGTGTGTGTCAGGGCTGTATCCTTTCACCATATCTTTGGAAAGTGGCATCTGGGGTCTTGAACGGTAGCAAATGGCCATTTAAGATACATGAATTGGTCTCAACCTACCTGGAGCAAAGGAGAATGAAGAATACCAAAGACACAAGGTAATTATGAGCCCAAGAGACAGAAAGGGTGACATAAACCAGAGACTACATCAGCCTGAGACCAGAAGAACTAGATGGTACCCAGCTATAACCAATGCCTGCCCTGACAGGGAACACAACAGAGAACCCCTGAAGGAGCAGGAGACCAGTGGGATGCAGACCTCAAATTCTCATAAAAAGACCAGACCTAATGGTCTGACTGAGACTAGAAGGACCCTGGAGGTCATGGTCCCCAGACCTTCTGTTAGTCCAAGACAGAAACCATTCCCAAAGCCAACTCTTCAGACAGGGATTGGACTGGACTATGGGCTAGGAAATGATACTGGTGAAGAGTGAGCTTCTTGGATCAACTAGACACGTGAGACTATGTGGGCAGCTCCTGTCTGGAGGGGAGATGAGAGGGCAGAGGGAATCAGAAGCTACCGAATGGACATGAAAATAGAGGGTGGAGAGAAGGAGTGTGCTGTCTCATTGGGGGAAGAGCAACTAGGAGTCTATAGCAAAGTTTATATAAGTTTTTGTACGAGAGACTGACTTGATTTGTAAACTTTCACTTAAAGCACAATAAAAATTAAAAAAAAAAGGAATCAAAAGACGCATTGGGCAAATCTGCTGCAAGAGATTTCTTTTAAGTGTTAAAAAAGCAAAGATGTCACCTTGAGGACTAAGGTGTGTCTGACCCAAGCCATGGTGTTTTCAATAGCCTTGTATACATGTAAAAGCTAGACAATGAATAAGGAAGATAGAATAAAAATTGACACCTTTGAATTGTGGTGTTGGCAAAGAATATTGAATACACCATGGACTGCCAAAAGAACAAACAAATCTGTCTTGGAAGAAGTACAACCAGAATGCTCCTTACAAGCAAGGATGGTGAGACTACATGTCACATACTTTGGACGTGTTGTCAGGAGGGATCAGTCCTTGGAGAAGAACACCATGCTTGGTAAAGTAGAGGATCAGCGGAAAAGAGGAAGACCCTCAACGAGATGGACTGACACAGCGGCTGCAACAATGGGCTCAAATATAGAAACAATTGTAAGGATATTGCAGAACCGGGCAGTGTTTTGTTCTGTTGTGCCTAGGGTCATTATGAGTCGAAACCAACTTGATGGCAGCTAACAGCGACAACTAGAGGCTCTGGTTGCTGCTTCCTCCCTTACTCCCCATGTGGTGCCTCTTCAGTCTTCTAGCCTCCATAGTAAGACCGGGTCTCCTAGGATGTGGCATCAATTTTCTTATATCCTGTATCCAAATCAAATCTGGTTAAAATGCAAAAGCTAACTAATACCAGGCAAAAACTAGCTAATACCAGGCAGTAATGAAAATAACCAGCAAGTGATAAGATTTTAACAAAGTTGACTGCACAGTAAGGAGCAGCATGAAGCCAATCTGCAAACTGTGGAGATGAATTCAGTCCCTACTTTCCCACTTCTCCATCCTTGTTGTTAGCCACCCCTACAGCACTCTCTCTCTCTCTCTGAAACTATCCCCCCAGAGCTAGGTCAGACCTCACAAGACTGCCAAATAGGCAAATGCCAGCCACAAGTTTGGGGAGTCTACACGACACCCCAACTTTCTGACCTGCTGGCCACAAAATTGGGGCTGGTTTCCCACTGCCACTTCAGGATGCCAGCCACAAGCTCAGGAGTCCATAAGACACCCTAACTTTCTAATTTGCTGGCTCCCAATGCCCCTTTAGTTTCAATAATTCACAGCAACAACTCACAGAACTCATGGAGAATATACCATACTTATGACTACAGATTTATTATAGCCAAAAAGGACACATGAAGCAATGCCTAGGGCAAGGTCTGGGAGCTTTCCCAACATGAAGCTTCCATGTATCAAGGGATGCGCTACCCTCCCTAGAGTAGATATGCTCATCAACCAGGAAGCTTTCTGGAGCCTCCGGGTTCAGATGTTTTATCAGCCAATCCTGTATGATAGGGTAAGTAATGCCTCCTGAGGCTAGCTGATATTGGCCTTTCAGGTGCATCTTTTCTGGTCTGGCCAGCCCCCACTTGCCAGCACAAATTCTCAGGTGTGCCCTAGAATTCCAAGACCAAGGCACCCCACTTACTCCAAGGGTTATTTCTCTGGAGCCAAGGACAAAGGCTGCCTTACTTGGGACAAAACTAGGTCCTTTACCCCACACTCTCCCACACATTTTTTTAAAAACATAATTGTTTCTGAATTTTACTCGTGTTGGTTGTTTCCATTCCACATTCTCATTAGACCAAAAGATAGTCTGTAGAGCTTGTCAAGGAGATTGCTCTGGTTATTTTCTTCTGATTTTATGACTAACTGGGGATTTGGCACACTTTCAGAGCTGGTAGCAATGCCACTTAACATTGTATAAAGATTGCCATTTGCAAAGCACTTTCACATACCCAGTCCTCATGATAACTCTATGGTAGAGACTTGCAGGTATTATTACCCTTCCCCTCATTTTACAGGAAACCCTGGTGGCGTAGGGGTTAAGAATTTGGCTGCTGACCAAAAAGTCGGCAGTTCGTAATCCACCAGGCACTCCTTGGAAACCCTATGGGGCAGTTCTACTCTGTCCTATAGGGTCGTTATGAGTCTGAATCGGCTTTTTGCCTGATCATAAGAAATTACTTGTTGAAAATGCAGATTAGTGTGCCCACTCCAGATAAACTGAATCAAGATCTTTGGTGGTGTGTTCTGTAAATCTGCATTTTCCCACTCTCCCCATTAATTTTCACGCACACCAAATCATCATTGGCTAAGACAGAGGGTGCCAAACGTTTTCTGAAAAGAGCCAGAAAGTAAATGTTTTACAAAACTTCATTTACAAAAACAAGGTCTGATTTGGCACACAGACCCCAGCTTGCCAACCCCTGGGTTAAGAGAGGGATCTCAGGGTGGTGCAAATGGTTAACATGTTTGGCTACTAGTTTAAAGGTTGGAGGTTCAGGTCTACCCAGAGGTACCTGGGAAGAAAGACCTGGTGATCTGCTTCCAAAAAAATCAGCCACTGAAAACTCTGTGGAGCACAGTTCTACTCTGACACATGTGGGGTTGTCATGAGTTGGAATCAACTTGATGGCTACTAGTTTCTGGCAAGTTAAGAGATTTTGTGTTTGGGGAAGGCAAAAGACTTGGTGGGGGGGTGCTCCAGGTAAGTGAAATATCATCATTCTCTCCCCCACCCCATAAAGTAACTGAAGTCATTGAGGATCTTGTTGGGGGTAGGGGATTTTTCACACAAGATTGTGTACAGGAGAGTGTCAGAGACACAAAGAGAAGACCTGGAGAAACATAGAAAATCAAAAAAGGCAGACAGAGGCTAAGAGAGTGAGATAAAGAGACAGACCTCAATAAGGAGAAAGACGGCGACCAACAGGTACTATGGAGACACAGAAGCTGAGGGAAAGGGAACCTGAAGTCATCAAGCGTGAGGTAACTGGATATAAACAGCCAACAAGCAGACTAAGCAAGGCAGAAGCGGTCAAAGAAGAAAACAGGTGAAATGAAAAGGCAAGGGGAAAAATCAAGCACCTCATGAATGAATAAACACTGAGTCGGGCTCTTAAGGAGAGCAAGGTGCTGTCTGTCACACAGGGCACTCTTCCCTAGTTCTCCTATACAGGACACAGGTGAACTCAAAGGGCTACCAGTCAGAGCGCAAATGCATGAGCAAGGAAGGCCTAAAGGAGAACGTTGATTTTCTCAATCTGTTAACAACGCATCCCCTCTTTTGAGAAATGTAACTGCTTCCTTTGTTGTGATGAATCCTCTCAGAGGTACTTGACACCCAAGCACTTGAGAATCACTGACATGAGGTGACGGAAACGGTTAAACGCTCGACTACTAACTGAAAGGTTGGCAGTTTGAACCTACCCAGAGCCACCTTGGAAGAAAGGTGTGGTGATTTGCTTCCGAAAGAAAACAGCCTTGAAAACCCTATGGAGAAGTTCTACTCTGCACACATGGGGTCACCATGAGTCAGAATCGACTGGACAGCGCCTAACAGCATTTTCACCCCAGGAACCGTTCGTCCACAAGTAATCGGTACTTATGTTCGCCAAGAATGTTCCTAGCAACATTATTTATAATAGCTAAAAGTGGAAACAATCTACAGTCTAAATATCCATCAATGGATAAATATGTGATAGTACAGTGTAATCTTCCTGGGATCACGGTTTTTACAATGTCTTTCCTTCTACCATCAATATTCCAGGCCTCAGGTAGCATGGACTAATTGGTGTAGCAGAAACTATCATGAAAGAGATTTGATGTCTCTCTCTCTCTCTCTCTTTTTTTAAGGCTTAAAAGGCTGTGTTTTTCCTGTGAATGCTCTGACCTTAACTTTGTAGCGACTGCAAGAAGATACTGCTGTCGCTTCATAAAACCAAGGCAGCATGCCCATCTCAACACATCCCTAGTGGGTGAAGGGGTCCACTGGCAGTGAAGTGCAGCTAATGCCAAAGGAAAAGTCATTAGAAACAGAAGCAGGGGGCATGCAAAGAGCAGCTTCCAACCGAGTTCAGCTAAGTTCCCCCTCCTGCTGCATTGGGTAGTATTTCTGGTGTTGGGTGTGGGGATGGGGATGAGTCTCTAACTTGGCCTGCTGCAGAGGCTGCCAGGCCACTTGGATGATGACCTGAGGGGTCCAAAGCATTTGCAAAGGCCAGATCACAATTGGCAGGTGGCTGGATTGCCCGACCCCTGCCTTGTATCACTGTACCAATGGGGAGTCACTGACTGCTGCGTGTGAGGGAAAGCAAGCAGGTTCATTTCACTTCACACTTCACACAGGGGTAGAAGTAGCAGGGAACTTCAATGTATGGCAGCAGGTGGGAGCAGGAGAAACTGTATGGAGCAATTTGAATTGCATTGTAAATGGCACTAAGACCAGAAAGCAAGTGGAAGTCCCTGCTGCCTTGCCTGGAACTGGCTAGTTCAGGGGCATGGATATGATCCCCCCGTGAGTCAATGAGTTTGCTCTTATCCTCTTCACTACTCAGACCTTAACCTTGCACAAAACTGAAACCCTAAACCCTGGCCACATTCTGAGCCCCAAATCTTGACCAGCTGTTTTAAAAATCAGAACCGAAACCAGACAAAAGAGGGGGCCTGGGTCACTCCATTCCTACAGCCAGAGAACCAGTTCAAAGTAACATTTAGGGACTAAATAATCTTTGTATATGAAGAACAGAGAAGAGAAAACTTGGATTGTAAAAAGGAGAAAGAAGGCTTGCCTTGAGAATCTTCTGCCAGAAGTTTTTCCTACAGGGCCCAGATGTTAGCTGCCTGCTACTTTTGACTAATGGCTAACCACGTGGAATGCAATGCCCTGTGTGTATATTCTGAGGCTTCACCTCAACAACTTGGCAGAGGGAGAGTGAGTCACTGATTTCCCACACCTTGTCAGAGTGCCTCATTGTAAGACAAAGAATACCTTTAAAGGTTGGCCTTTCCAGCTAACTGAAACATGGCACTGTGGTAAGATGACTTGATTTTGGGAAACCAGAATCAAAGAACCCTGAATTCAAGCCCTGACATTCCTACTCCCTACTTACAGGGCCTTGGGCAAGACATTGTCCACCCTGAGCCTTATATTCCACACCTACAACACAAGAATTCCTATGATATGTATTTCATAGAACTGGTGTGAGGGTTAAATGAGATCATGCAGGTACTTAGCAAAGTTCTGAGCACTTAATACTGGTATGATAGGTCTCTGGGTGGCACAAAAGGTTTCTGCTTGACTATGAACTGAAAGGTTTGAGGTTCGGACCCACCCAGAAGCACTGCAGAAGAAAGGCCTGGCAATCTACTAACATAAAGATTGCCAAATCAAACCCTTTGCCATCGAGTCAATTCTGACTCATAGTGACCATATAAGACAGAGTAGAACTGGCCAATAGGGTTTCTAAGTGTGGCTGGTGGATTTGAACTGCCGATCTTTTGGTTAGCAGTCATGTGCCACCAGGGCTCCATAGAATGAAACGAGGCCCCAAATAGCCAAACCACTACTGAAGAAGAAGCAGGAGGCCTCATACTCCCAGATCTCAAACCATACTGTACAGCTACAGTAATCAAAATGGCCTGGTACTGGTTCAACAACAGACACATAGACCAGTGGAATATAATTGAGAACCCAGAAATCACCTATCTATGAACAACTGATTTTCGAACAAGGGGTCAAAGTCCATTCAATGGGGGAAGAAACAGTCTCTTTAACAAATAGTGCTGGCAAAATTGTATATCCACTTCCAGAAAAATGAAACAGGACCCATACCCCACACCATACACAAAAACTAACTTGAAATGGATCAAAGACCGAAATATTAAAGCTAAAACTATAGAAGTTCTTAAAAAAAATAAGGACAAAATTATGGGATCTAATTAAAAGAAAAACACATACAGATTATCAAACACAAATGAAAACAAATTAGGTAATTAGGACCTCATAAAAATTAAATACTTATGCTCATCAAAAGACTTTATCAAAAGAGTAAAAAGACAACCTACAGACTGGGAAAAAAATCTTTGGGTATGGCATATCTGATAAGGATCTAATCTCCAAAATACATAGAAAACTTCAACAACTCAACAACAAAAAGACAAACAACCCAGTTAAAAAATGGGCAAAGGACATGAACAGACACTTCACCAAAGAGGACATTCAAGTAGCCAACAAATACATGAAAAGATGTTTTTTATCATTAGTCAGTACCCCACCAACCCCACTGCCATTGAGAGATGCAAATCAAAGCTACAATGAGATATCATCTCACCCCTGCTAAAATGGCACTGATTAAAAAAAAAAAACAAAAACAGAAAACATCAAATGCTGGTAAGAGTGTGAGGAGACTGGAACAGTATAGCCCTTTCTCAAAAAACTGGAAACAGAACTACCATATGATCCAGCAATCCCATTTCTAGGCATATATCCTAGAGATCTAATAGAAAAGACACAAACAGACATATGCACACCTATGTTCATTTCAGCACTATTCACAATAGCAAAAAGATGGAAACAATCTAAAGGCTCATAAATGGATGAATGGATAAACAAAATGTGGTACATACACACAATGGAATCATGTGAAGCCATAAAGAATGATGAGCCCTCAAACGTGTTTTAATATAGATGAATCTGAAGAACATTATCCTGAGTGAAATAAGTCAATCACAAAAGGACAAATATTATATGATCTCACTTTTATAAAAAGACAAGAATAGGTATATATACAAGACCAACATTCACTGATGCTTACCAGGACTGGGGAGGGGGAATGGTCGGGAAGGGAAAACACTCTCTAGATAGTAGATATTTACTATTTTTGGTGATGGGAAATGTAACACTGAATGTGGGTGAAGTGTGCTCCGCCTGATCAAGATAAATGATGTCACTAAGACAAACGCAAGAAAAAAGACCTTTTGGTAGTTATTATGGCATATATAACTTTGCAACAACCACCAAAAAATATATGTGCAGATATATGCATATATGTGTATGTTGTTATTGCTTTTGTTAGGTGCCATCCATTTGGTTCTGATTCATAGCGACCCTACGTGCAACGGAACGATACACTGCCAGGTCCTGAGCTGCCTTCAGAATCCCTGTTATGCTTGAGCCCATTGTTGCAACCACTGTGTCAATTCATCTCGTCGAGGGTCTTCCTCTTTTTTGCTGACCCTCTACTTTACCAATCATGATGTTCTTCTCCAGGGACTGATCCCTCCTAACAACATGTTCAAAGTATGTGAGACAAAGTCTCACCACCCTTGCTTCTAAGAAGCATTCTGGCTGTATATCCTCCAAGACAGATTTGTTCATTCTTCTGGCAGTCCGTGGTGTATTCAATATGTTTCACCAACACCATAATTCAAAGGCATTAATTCTTCTTCAGTCTTCCTTATTCATTGTCTAGCTTTCAAATGAATGTGAGGTAACTAAAAACACCATGGCTTGGGTCAGGTGCACCTTAGTCCTTAAAGTGACATCTTTGCTTTTTAAGACTTTAAAGAGGTCTTTTGGAGCAGACTTGCTCAATGCAATGCATCTTTTGATTTCTTGACTGGCTTCCATGGGCATTGATTGTGGATCAAAGTAAAATGAAATCCTTGACAACTTCAATCATTTCTCCATTTATCATGATAATGCTTATCGGTCCAGTTGTAAGGATTTTTGTTTTGTTTATGTTAAGGCGTAATCCATACTGAATGCTGTAGTCTTTGATCTTCTTCAGTAAGTATTTCAAGTCTTCTTCACTTTCAGCAAGGAAGGTTGTGTCATCTGCATATCACAAGTTGTTAATGAGACTTCTTCCAATCATGATGCTGCGTTCTTCTTCATGTAGTCCAGCTTCTTGGATTATTTGCTCAGCACACACATTGAATAGGTATGGTGAAAGGATACAACCCTGACACACACCTTTCCTGACTTTAAACTATGCAGTATCCCCTTATTCTGTTCAAACAACTGCCTCTTGATCTATGTACAAGTTCTTCATGTGCACAATTAAGTGTTCTGGAATTCCCATTCTTTGCATTGTTATCCATAATTTGTTATGATCCACACAGTTGAATGCCTTATTATAGTCAATAAAACACAGATAAATATCTTTATGGTATTCTCTGCTTTCAGCCATGATCCATCTGACACCAGCAATGATATCCCTCATTCAACGTCCTCTTTTGAATCTGTTTTGAATTTCTGGCAGTTCTCTGTCAATGTACTACTACAACTGCTTTTGAATGATTTTCAGCAAAATTTTACTTGTGAATGTTATTAATGATATTGTTCAATAATTTCTGCATTCTGTTGAATCACCTTTCTCTGGAATGAGTACAAATATGAATCTCTTCCAGTCGGTTGGGCAGGTAGCTATCTTCCAAATTTCTTGGCATAGATGAGCGAGCGCTTCCAGCACTGCATCTGTTTGTTGAAACATCTCAATTGGTATTTCGTCAATTCCTGGAGTCTTGTTTTTCACTAATGCCTTCAGTACAGCTTTGACTTCTCCCTTCAATACCATCAGTCCTTAGTCATATGGTACCTCCTGAAATGACTGAACATCAACCAGTTCTTTTTGGTATAGTGACTCTGTGTATTCCCTCCATCTTCTTTTCGTGCTTCCTGCGTTATTTAATAGTTTCCCTGTAGAGTCCTTCAATATTGCAACTGAAGGCTTGAATTTTTTTCCTTAGCTTGAGAAATGCCAAGCGTGTTCTTCACTTTTGGTTTTCTATCTCCAGATCTTTGCACTTGTCATTATAATACTTTACTGTCTTCTCGAGCTGCCCTTTAAAATCTTCTGTTTAACTCTTTTACTTCATCATTTCTTATTTTCAATGTAGTTACTCAATGTTCAAGAGCAACTTTCAAACATCCATTCTGGTCTTTTCTTTCGTGTCTTTTTAGTGGCCTTTTGCTTTCTTCATGAATGATGTCCTTGATGTCACTCCACAACTCTTCTGATCTTTGGTCATTAGTGTTCAATGCATCAAATCTGTTCTTGAGATGGTCGCTAAATTCATGTGGAATATACTCAAGGTTGTACTTTGGCTCTCGTGGACTTGTTCTAATTTTCTTCAACTTCAACTTGAACTTGCATATGAGCAATTGATGGTCTGTTCCATAGTCGCCTCCTGGCCTTGTTCTGACTGATGATACTGAGCTTTTTCATTGTCTCTTTCCAAACATGTAGTCCATTCGATTCTTGTGTATTCCATCCAGTGAGGTCCACATGTATAGTTGCCATTTATATTGTTGATAGGTGTGTAGGTATGTATATGTGAATATAAATGTGTGTAAATACATGTGCAGGTATATGCATGAATATCTGTATGCATAAATACTCGTGTATATAATAAAGCACATAGGGGTCACAGTTACAGATACTCCTTAGACATAACCAGATACCTCGTGAAATTGGTTTCCTGGGTTTAAGGCTTAAGACCACAGTCTTGTGGGACAACTCATTCAATTGACATAATATAATTCATAAAGTTTATGTTCCACATCCTACCCTGGTGAGTAATGTCTGGGGTCTTAAAAGTTTTCAAGCAGCCACCTAAGATACAACTATTGTTCTCTACTCATTCAAAGCAAAAGAGAAAGATGAAAACACAAGACTCAGAGAAGAAACTAATCTATAGGACTGTCTACATGAAACACGGCCTCATCTACCTGAGACCAGAACTAGACGGTACCCAGCTACCAGACTGTAATCAGTATCCGTAAAAAGTGTCTGTAACTGTGACCCCTATGTACTTTGTTATATATACAAATATATATGTATGCACACACATTCATGCATATACACGTACATGTATATAAACACACATATACATATGTGTATATACACACACATATATGCATATATACTCACATATACATACACACATATATGCATACATACATACATACATACTTATATATCTGCACATATATTTTTTGGTGATAGTTGCAAAATTACATATGCCATAGCAATTACCAAAAGGTCCTTTTTCTTAAGACTATGGTCTTAAGCGTTCAAATCCACAACAGATGGATTCTGATAGAATGAGAGAAAAATGTGGAACAGAACCTCAAATTCTTAAAAAATACAGGCTTTCTGGACTGCTTGAGACTATAGGAACCCCAGAGACTATTGCCCTGAGATACTCTTTAAACCTTGAACTGAAACTATCCCGAGGCCACCTTTAAGCTAAATAACAGATTAGCTCACAAAATAAAAAATATTTCCCGTGAGCACTGTGCTCCTTTAAAAAAATCATCTATATGAGACCAGTCAACAATTACTTTAAAACAAAGATGAGAAGGAAAGGGGGCAGGAACATTAGATTACTGGAAAGGGAATAACCAGAACTGAAATAATGAGAATGTTCACACCTTGTGAAGAATGTAACCAATGTAACTGAACATTTGTGTAGAAATTGTTAATTGGCAACCTAATCTGCTATGTAAACTTTCACCGAGAACACAATAAAACAAAAGAAAATCCTATGTAGCAGTTCTACTCTGTAACACATGGGGTCGCCATGAGTCAAAATCGACTCATCAACAACAGGTTTGGTTTTTTTTTTTAAATAATGGTTTTAATTATTGCAATTACTACTGCCACTACTACTGTGACATAGTTCTCTCCAGAGCCACCAAATATAGTATTGGACAGTCATTACTAAGAGCACAGGTTTGGCATCCAGACTTGGGTTTCTGTGTGTGCTCTACCAGTCCATAGCTGTGTGCCTTTGGGCAATTCACATCCCCGCTCTGTGCCTCAATGATAACAGCATTGTCTGCCTCACAAGACTGTAAAGATTAATTGAGTTAACATATGTGAAACACTTAGAAATGATGCCTGATACAGAGTAAGTGCTACGTAAATATTAGCTACTATTATCAGTATTTTGGTAAACATCTTGAGGGCTTGGCTTACAGGTCCCAATGGTGCCTTCAGCTCACAGCAGTTCTCCGTCTGTGTTGCTAAACCTACTAGTCCCATTAAAAGCCTAAACCCACTAAAGCTTCAGCCCACAAATGAGGACTTGGCACCACATCTGGTCATTAAGATTCTGTCAGCAAAGGCGTGTGCCATCTCACTTCTCTAGAATCCAGCCCTCTGTCGTCTCCCATTTATGAATCACTGAGATACCATAGTTGCATCTGTCACGGTAGATTATGTTATGTCAACAAGACAATGCAACAACAGACACAACTGGTTGTGACATGTAAGAAAATGACAAATAAGTCCTATGAATTTGAAAGGACAGTTTTTTGAAGGGAGGGCAGGTGCTGAGCCTGGATGTGAAATGAAACTGCTTACAAATTGAAAGATGGAGAAATGGTTGCTTCATTCCAGATTTGGCCTTTGGCCAAGTTGGAAATCCACACAATTTATATTTAAAGCCTTCCTTCTAGTCTCTCAGTGTACCCAATGTCTGGATTGGTCACTATGGCTCCCTAGTTAGGCCTGTCTTCCCTGGAAGGGATCCTTTCTCCAGAATCTTCCCTTTCAAGTCCCTTCTATTTCTCTTACTCCCTCAATATCTGTCCTGGGATATATAAAGCTAATCAAAAATATTCTTCTCAGTAGTATTTCCATTTTCAAATCCTCTAAGAACATGACAATGCTTAAAAAAAAAAACCAAACCCACTGCTGTCGAGTCAATTCCAACTCATAGCAACCCTATAGGACAGAGTAGAACTGCCCCATAGAGTTTCCAAGGAGCACCTGGCAGATTCGAACTGCCAGCCCTTTGGTTAGCAGCAATGCTTTAGCCTATGGAAATTCCTGAGGGAAAAAAATATCTGGGATTTTTGGTAGATAGAGGTATATGAAGATATTAGACTAAGAGGGACCACTGGTAGTGCCTATTGAATTAATTCATTTTTTCAACAAATATATATTGACACTATGTATTAATTTTTTCCTAGGCACTAGAGTTTTAGCAATAAAAATGCTAAGGTCCCTACATTTAAGGAATTTACATTCTAGTATGGAAGAAAATAACCAGGATAAAATTAAATTGCAGATTATGTGAGCAACATGAAAGGAATTTATTTAGCAGGGTGATAAGATAAAGGGTGAATGGGATAACAGTAATTGCTAATTTATATAGTATTGCAAGGGAAGAGGAAACCCTGGAGGCGTAGTGGTTAAAAGCCACGGCTGCTAACAAAAGGTTGGCAGTTCGAATCCACCAGGTGCTCTTTGGAAACCCTATGAGACAGTTCTACTCTGTCCTATAGGGTCGCTATGAGTCGGAATTGACTTGATGGCAACGGGTTTGGTTTTGGGGTAAGGGAAGATGTCTTTGAAGTAGTGACATTTGTCCTGAGATTTGACCGATGAGAATGAGCCTGCCAGGCAGAGGTCAGTAGCATGGTGAAAAGCATTCCAGGTGGGAATAACAGCAAGTGCATAGACTGCATAGGGGGGAGTGAACTTGAAATTGTTGTTGTTAGTTTCCTTCCAGTCAATTCCGACTCATGGTGACCCCATGTGTGTCAGAGTAGACCTGTGCTCCATGAGGTTTTCAAGGCTGTGACTTCTCAGAAGTAGATCGCCAGGCCTGTCTTCAGAAGTGCCTCTGGGTGGGTTTGAACACCAACCTTTCAGCTAGCAGTAGAGCACTTAGCCATTTGTGTCATCCAGGGACTCCTTGAAATTGTAGAGGAACACGAAGAAAAGCAGTATGGCTTAAGTGTGGGGAACTGGGAACAGAGAGGTAGGAAGTGAGATTAAGGAAGAGCCCAGGGCCAGATTATGGGATAGAGCTCTGTCAGCAAAGGAAAGGGGGATTTGGACTTAATCCTAATGGGAAGCCATTGGAGGATTTTAAACAAAGGAGTAACATGATCTGACTTACATTAGAAAAAAAAAAACAGAAATAGTGGTCAACAGGAGATGCAAGCAGGAAGAAGATGATATAGAGGCTTCTAGAATAGGGCAGGAGCCCTGGTGAGACAGTGGTTAAGAATTTGGCTGCTAACCAAAAGGTCAGCAGTTAGAATCCACCAGTGGCTCCTTGGAAACCATAAGGGGCAGCTCTACTCTGCCCTATAGGGTCGCTGTGAGTCAGAATTGACCTGATAGCATCAGGTTTAGGTTTTTTTGGTTTTAAAATAGGGTGAATCATATCACATTAGTCCATAAATCTTACTTTGTTCAAAAGGAGAATAGAGGTAAACTTCTGGGGTGTGTACACCATAGCTTTGATAGCTTTATCTTTGTGTAGGCAAAGAACCCCCGAGTTTCCCTGGAATCAAGCTTCTTTTCTTATCTCTCTAATCCAATTACTGTCCTCAGTGACTTCCTTTCTACAAACCATTTTCCTTTTCTCAATATATGAGTTTCTTGAAATCCAAGTACCAATGTACCAAATAACTTAGCATTTACATTCTTTTCTAATGACTCCATATAAGATAGTTTTTTTTCACCTCAACAAGTGTTTCACCCAGTATTGTCCTTAGAACACCTGCTTCCAAATTGCCACGTGAGCCTGTGAAAGAAACAGATTCTTGGACCTCATCCCAGACTGACAGAGTAAGAATCTCTGGGGATAGAACCTTATTAATTGCATGTTCTATGTTTCCCGAGTGATTCTGATGTACAATCAAGTTTGAGATCCATTGTCTTACACTTTACACGCCCTTGTTTCTACTGTTGTCCCTATCTGGATTGTGTTTTCTCTAAATATCTATCTGTAGAAATTTTGCACATCCTTCAAGGCTCTTTCTTACCTCACACCACACACACAAAGCATTTCAAAATGGATTATAGATCATCAGGTAAAAGATAAAATAACAAAGCTTCTAGAAAATAATATACAGCAACATCTTGCAGATCTTGGGATAGGAAAAGGCTTATAACCTGAAGGATAATACTGATAAATGGCAGTTTGTGAAAATTAGGAACTTCTGTTCAAAAAGAGACATCAATAAGAGAGTGAAAAGACAAGCCACCAAATAGCTTTTGCCACATATAACTAGCAAGGAATGTGTATCCAGAAAATAGAACTTTATCAACAAAAGGTTGAATAAAAGAATCGATACATAAAAGTGTATAAACTATGATTCCAAACAGGCCAATAAAATCTATGGGATTCAAAATCAAGATAGTGGTTACCTTTGGGGAGGGAAGTTGGAATAATGAATACAAGGAACAAAGGGAGGCCTTTGAGGCCTTGTAATGCTACCTTTATTAATTGGGACAGTGATTACAACAGGTGTGTTCCCATGGTCATTCACTTATTTTTCCTTTCTGAGTCACAGAGTCAATTCATATCCCATTGGACCTTCCAATGGCTTCTTGGTCTCAGTCTCCTCACTACTATGCCCATCTCTGCACAAGCTTGACATGACTAGCACAAAACTTTAGTATTCAAAGGCTAACTGGTTTTCTACTGACATAAGCAAGTGAGAAAGAGAGAGGGAAAAAAGAGTAATAGAGCAAATAAGTAGAAAAGTTGGAATCTGTGAAGGATGGACTACATCCCTCCGTACGAAACTGGGAACAGCATAGGAACCAAAAACTTGGAACAGCAATACCTACTGCATAATGTCTACTCGCCAGTCACATAGGGTCTGATAACAAAAGAAGTGGTAAGGGTGTGCACACAAACATCCTCCAGCTTTCTCCTTATATATTTTAAAGCTTTTGTCTCTTTATACATGCAAACACACACTAATATCTGTCCACCACAATCACCGTCCCTTGCCCCTAATATTTCCCTTCTTTACATCTGTTTCCTCTGTGATAAAACAGTTGAAGCAGTTAGGGTCATGAGCCATGGTACATGATCTCAAAGCCAAAGAAAGACAGGTAAGAAAGATTCGAGCAGGAAGGAATCTAGTCTAATGGTTCTCAAAAACTTCAGTGTGCATCAGTATCACCTGAAAGAGTTCGCAAAAACAGATTCTCAAGTATTTTCCCTAGAGCGGCAACATTTTAGAAGCACATAGGTGATTCTGATGCAAGTGGTTTATGGGGAGAAATACCGATCTAGCTAAATATCCTACCTCCCCACAGGGTTACTTTATAATCCCACTGCCTACATCAAGTCACTTCCGACTCACAGCGACCCTATAGGAGAGAGTAGAACAGCCCCATAGGGTTTCCAATGTTGTAAATCTTTACAGAAGCAGGCTGCCACATCTTTCTCCAGTGGAATGGCTGGTGGATTCAAACTGCTGACCTCTCGGTTAGCAGCCAAGCGTTTTAACCACTGAGCCGCCAGGGCTCCTTATGGTATAATAGTGTCATGTATATTAACTCTTAGCCTATTTTTTTTTAAGTTATTTTCAAGGAAAGAAAAAAATCTATAAAATTTACCACGTGTCATAATAATTGCCTATTTTTTGAATACTTGAATTTGGATTTTTTTTTTTTTTACAGTAGAATACCTTTGCAACATGCACTAAGGGATCTAGCTACTTCAAGCAACCCCCTGGTGACTCCTTCTGTAAAAGGAAAAATTATCCCTTGATTTATTTGTTGCATAAATCTAGATTTTCATATCTGAATTCATCTGCTGGGAAAAAAATGTTCTCCCCGTTGTCTAGGTCCTTTTGGCTAGCCTTCTGTTCAATATGTGACCTTCTCACAATTCTGTGATTTACATGGAACTATTCAGAGTAAGAAACAAGTAGAGTTGCATGTTAACTAGAGTGATTGGATTGAAGGGCTGCCAGGAGCCAGCCGGACAAAAGATAAAGGAGCTCAGGCCTCTGTATGGGAGGAAAACAAAGAACAGGGAGGAGGTTAAAACGAAAAGAAGGATCTTGTAACACTGAGAACTGTAAGGAAATGTAGCTATGAGGCTCAAGAGCCCTAGGCATGAGATGCTGTTTTTCCACAAGCTGGAGCAGGAGTTAGAGGGCAACACAGTCATCAGTTCCTTCAATGACAAGGTAAGTTTAAGGAAATGTCTAATTGGTCTGGGGTATGAAAACGGAGGAATTAGGAAGTGAAGACTTGTTAGAGATCCAAGAGAGAAAGGTGTGGGTCAGAAAGGACCTATATTTGGGGGTTCTTTAAGTCTTTTTTTTTTTTAAGTCTATAATACCAAAGTTATTTACATGTCCAACTGCTTCCGTATCAACATTCCGTACTCTGTGATGGCCTCATGCCTATAGTAAAGGAGATCTGTTAAACCCAGTGGAAACAGCCAAGAAGGGTTGTATCAAAACTCACTACAGGAGACAGAGTGGAAGTTGTATTTTCCAGGCCACATTCCATAAAGAAGCCCTGACGACCAAAGTGATAGCAGCAAAAGCAAGATCAGACTTTTGAACCATACAGTCTGCATGTTAAATCAGACAAGAAGCCAACAGTATGGCAAGGAAGACCCAAATGTCTATACTGGAACCTGTTGCATTGCTATATAAGCACAATAAATAAGATAACATAGGCAAGATGCCAAGGACAATACACAGTATATAGTAAATTTATAAAACTGTCAGTTCCCTTCCTGTTTATTCCCCACCAAACTCAACTTATTTTCAACAAGACACCTGTTTTAACACGGAATATCATAGTGAGTTATGGTCTACTTTGGCACCAATTTGATTTAACAAATTATTTCTGCACACCTACTTCCTGCCCGGTACTATGGAGGACACAACCCCTATCTTAATGGAGAAAATAGTCCATAAATGAAATAAAATGTGCACAAATGACCTCAATTCAAAGAGTAAGCCAAAATGCTGTAAGTTTCCGTTAAATACCAGGAAATCCACCAGGTATTTTTAATTAATCACAACAGTTAATCAGAAGAAAAAAATATATAATTAATAGAATTTTACTTTTGTTAAAATGATAGCAGCATATCAAACCAATAGATCTGAAAGACAGCTGGAGTTCTATTTCACATTGTTGGACACACTCAAGATAGAAAAGCATAGAAAGGAAAGAAATTGATGCCCTTAATAGTAAAATCATCCTAACTCAAAAGTCAAATCATCCATTGCCTACATCCAGGGTAAAACTGACCTCCCTGGAACACAACAAGAATATTCCCTAGAAGTGAGAATGGCAAAACTTTGGCTCACTTACTTTGGATACATCATCAGGAAAGACCAATCACTAGAAAAGGACACCATGGTTGGTAAAGTGCAAGGTTGGCAAAGGTGAGGGAGGCCCTCAGTGAGATGGATTGACACAGTGGCTGAAACAATGGACTCAAAAATAGCAATGATCATGAAGAAATCACAGGACTGGGCAATATTTCATTTTGTTATACACAAGGTCACTATGAGTAGGAGCAGACTCAATGACAGCACAGGTCCTGGCACATAGCAGATGCTCAGCAAATTTTGGTTGAATTGATTTAAACCAGCAATTGTAAAACACTGCCAATCTCTGGTACAGCCTGAATGCCTTATTGCAAAAGACCAGCCAGTAGGAAGATTTGGGGATAGTTTTAAGCCACGGATACTATTTGTCCTGGAGTTTGTCATCTGGACTCTGAAACAGGTTTTCTGCTTCTGCATCTTAGCATTACAAAGTTTTGTACAACTGCCAATTAAAAAAGCAGGTTAATAAAGTGACTAAGAGAAAAGGCACTGGACTCAGACAAATCAGAGTCCAAATTCTGACTCTGTCACTTATGACCTGTGTGACCCTAGGCAAGTTGCCTGATCTCTCTGAGACTCAATTTCTTCACCTTTAAAATGTAGAGAAAAGTAGAACTTTTTCCCCCACATTAAATGTGCAGTATAGCAAAGAAATTGACAGTAAGTACTCAAATAACATTTTTTTTTTTTTTTACTCAAATAACATTAGCTACTTTTTTTTTTTTTTTTTTTTTACCAATACTGAAATAAGGAGCCCTGGTGGTGAAATGGTTAAATGCCCGGCTGCTAACCGAAAGGTCGGCAGTTGGAACCCACCAGAGGCTTCAAAGGAGAAAAGACCTGGCAATCTGTTCCCGTAAGGAGTACAGCCTTGGAAACCGTATGGGGCAGTTCTACTCTGTCCTATAGGGTCTATCAGTCGGAATCAACTTGAAGGCAATGTGTTTGCTTTGGTGCTTCATTCAGGGCCTGTGGTGTTTTCTCCAGAATATACACTAACCTTTAACAATACTTTCAGTATTGGTGGGGGGGGGGTTGGGTGCTGTTGTGTCAATTCGGACTCATAATGATCCTATAGGACAGAGTAGAACTGCCCCATAGCGTTTCCAAGGCTGTAATCTTTATGGAAACAGACTGCCACATCTTTCTCCTGTGGAGCTACCAGTGAGTTTGAACCACTGATCTTTCAGTTAGCAGTCGAGTACTTAACCCTTGTGCCACCAGGGCTCCTGAATTAAGCACAGTTATAGCTTAACTATAAGTATAACGAGGAAACCCTGGTGATGTAGTGGTTAACAGCTGTGGCTGCTAACCAAAACGTTGGCAGTTTCAATCTACCACGCACTCCTTGGAAACTCTATAGGGCAGTTCTACTCTGTCCTATAGGGTTGCTATGAGTTGGAATCGACTTGACAGCAAAGGGTTTTGTTTGTTGTTGTTGTTTTTTTAATAGCTTAAATGTAGCCCTTGAAATTCCTACACACTCCTTTTCCAAAGTCCTCCCCTAGTCAGAGGCCAGAACTGGATAACTGCCGGTAGAAGGGACTGGAATATACCTTTGAGGCTTCAGAGGTTTTGGGACACTGATCAGTCTCACCAGGTCTAGCTCTGCATTTAGTGCAAAACTTCCCACAGGTCTCAAGGCAAATGATGAAGTTCGTCATCTGGGGGTTGGCTTCCTGTGGACAAATACCTTCAATTCTCTGTTACAAATAAAAATCTTGCTATATTTTGAATATCTATGTTTTACAAAATGTCTTCTGATAAAATGTGGATGTGGGCCCTTTAAAAACTCAGAAGCTAGGCTGAGAGTGAACAGAAATAGTGCTAGAATTATTACTAAGGCTTGAAACCAGTTGTATGCAGATGGCCTGGAAATGGTGGGTGAGGGGAAGCATGAGCAGCCTGGAGTGACCTGGAAGCTGACAAGCAAGGAGAGGGCTAATTGGAAAAGGGCTATTTCAAGGATTCACTCTGCTGGCATGCAGCCACAAAACGTGTCATCAACCTTGTTTTTTCTTCCTTCTGATTCCATTCAATGGGCTATGAGAGGTTAGAGACGAGATAGCTTCCCTCTGCTCAGGTAAGTTAGAATAGACTTTAGGGTTGACAAAGCTTTTCTGTAAAGAGCCAGATAGTAAATATTTTAGACTTTTCAGACCATATGGTGACTGTTAAAACTATTCAACTCTGCCATTGTAGTAGGGGGTGGGGAAGCCATGAACAACAGTAAATGAATAGTGTGGCTATGTTCCAATAAAACTTTATTCACAAAAATAGGCTGTAGGCTGGATTTGCTTGATTTGGGCCATGGGCCATGTGCCATAGTTTAACCACTCCTGCTCTAGAAATCATCATCTGCGTGTGCTAAGAAAAGGACAGGAAGAATATTTCTGGGTAATAGGAACAGCATATGCAGATCCAGGATCATGAGGGTATGGCCACTGACTAGCTATATGACCCTGGGTAAACCACAGTCATTTGTGCCTGTTTCCTTGTATGTGAAATGAGATGGTAGAAAGAGATGATCTCTAAGAACCTTTCCAGTGCTAAAACTAAATGACTTTCCTGTTGGAGTAGTGATCATCAAACTCTTTTCAGTCCTTGGTTGAGTATTTGCCTTAATAAAATCTTATATAGAAGCCTTAAATGCATAATACATGAAAATGGAGTTAGTCTATTTGGAGCTGTGGAAGGAAAGGGAGCCTGCCCCTCCCATTACCAACTCAAATTCCTGACCATTCCCAAGCCTTTGATTTCCATCCATAGTTGTCAGCACCCTAAACTAATTCACAGTGAGGTGTTTAATGATGGATAATTGTTTCATTATACATACATCTGATCTCCTATTTCTTGACTAGTCATGAATCTCTTCCACATATATTTTCCCCTAAATCAAAAATTTCCTGAAATAGCCTATATTCACTTTAACCAAGACTTTTAAACTCAAAGGAATAGCTATGGACATTTCAAGAAACATGGCAAAAGAAACCCGTTGCAATCAAGTCAATTCTGACATATAGTGACTCTATAGGACAGAGTAGAACTGCCCAGTAGGGTTTCCAAGGAGCAGCTGGTGGATTCGAACTGCCGATCTTTTGGTTAGCAGCCTGGGCTCTTAACCACTGTGCCACCAGGGCTCCTAGTAAAAGAAAAGCGGAGTTTATTTCAACAAATATGTGCAGATTTATTTGGTCTATCATCTCTTAGAAGTAGAAAAGACTGGTAACATTCACGCAAATATTTGAGCTATTTTGGCAACAGTCAGAATTTTGAATGAATGTGACACAGGACTAAGTAATCACCGTGCCCTGAATAACCTTTAACACAGAGTCCTATCATCCATTTCTACAATCTTCAATTGATAGGCTGGAAGTTGAGCTTGCCTGTTGCACCAACAGTGACTGGAACTTGGTTCACTACCTAAATGACTGTTTCAGCTTGTCTCTGTGTGTGTGTACAGGGTGGTGCTTAGAAGAGAGATTTCATTTGCTAGGAAAATGGAGGGAGAGGAGAAGATGGGGACATTCATAGGGCATAGAAGTGAAACATAACAGCTTCTGCAAAATCACTGGAGTCAAATGCAGCAAATTGGATCTAAACTGGGATTTTAAAAGCCTACTATTATCTCATCTGTTATTCTGAAAACCCTCAAAAAGCTGATAATATCATGGCTAGCTGGCTTCTAGAGGGCAATTTTATTCAAGCCAGCTGGTTTTTCCTTACAGCACCTGCAAAATTATACTAAATTAACTAAAAGGCTATCCCAAATCATTAGCACTGCCCAGGGGGACTCAAGCAGTGGTGTAGGAGGTTTCAATGACCAAAAATAAAGGAAGAATACGATCAAACCACCTCACTTCAATTTCACCATTCATAATGGTCACTAAAAGCCAATTGAATGTTTCTATGCTTTAGTGAGCATTTTTATGCCTTCTGAGATCACAGAATCAAAAGTAGATAATACCGTACCACATTGGCTTTATAGCTAATGTAAAGAAAGCAAAATGCATATGTTGAGCATAAGGATGGAGCTGAAACCAAACCAAAACAAAAAAGAAATTTATTGGCATGGTATATCATGAAATGGAAGAAAGAGTAAAAAAATCAGGATCAAAGGGGCCAGGAACCAAGTTAATTCCAGGGATCAAGATAACAGGAGCTAACCAGCAGTCTTTTCAGAGTGGGCCAATGGATGTAACCAACAGTCTTTTCAGAGTGGGCCAATGGATGTCATCAGAGGGACCATCAGCTGCCCCCTTCTTTTATGTAGACCATTAATGTCATCTCAATCTTATGGAAAATGCTATGCAAACACAGCATCAAGCTCTTCCAATCAAACTTGATGGCCACCCTTAAACCCCTCCAGTAGAGACATTAGTCACTGGAGAGGCACCCTTTGAAATGAATTTTATGCCTCCGTCCTTGCACTAATAAGGACAAGAATGTTCCTGGGAATGAACCGGACTAGTGGTCTAGCTTGGGTCTCAAGCCTACCCTTGGTTAGAAGCTTACCATTGGCTGGAGCAGACCAGGACATCTTGACTGTTAGTTCGCACCAGCAGGGCACATGGAAAGGGGAAATCCTGTTTCTGTAAAATGTCTTTCTATGTCTTTAGTCCATGTCTTCTTCTTTTTACTTAGGGTAATTATTTATATTTTCTGATCACTAATTCTTTGTCAGTTACATGCGTTGCAAATATCTTCCTGCTTCTGGTTTATCTTTTTACTTTTAAGTGACTTTTGGTAACAAAAAGTTCTTATTTTAATCTGGCCAAATTTATCAATCTTTTTCTTTATGGTTTACACTTTTTGTGACATAAGAAATCCTTCCCTACTCCAAAGTAAAAACAAGAACAAAAAGTTCTATACATTCTTCCATAAATTTTAAAGATTTGCCTTTCCTATGTAAGTCTTTAATCCATGTAGACTTGTTTTGTGAATGATGGAAGGGATCTAATTGCAGTTTTTCTATATAGATATTCAAATGTTCCAGCACCATTAAATGAATAGCTTCTCTTTTACTCAGCAATCTACAAAGCATCTGTGCCAAAGATCAAGATTTCACATGTACTTCAGTTTATTTTTGGATTCTCTATTTTATTCCATTGTTCTACATGATTATACCTATACTGATACCATAAAGTTCTAATTAAAACACTTTTTTATAACAAGTTGTGATATCTGAGAAGAAATACAATCCCCAATTTATTTTCCTTCTTCTTCAAGAGTGCCTTAGATATTCATTATACTTTCTTCGATAACATGTTCTTGCATATAAATTTAAACTCAGCTTTTCAGGTTCCATGAAAATCTTTTTTGAGATTTTTATTGGAGTTGCCTGGGCCCTACAGATCAATTTAGAAAGAACTGGCATATTTAAAAAATTTAGTTTTCCTACCCATGAACAAATAAATCTCTAAATTTAATAGCTCTCACAAGTTTTACAGTTTTTCCTGAAAAATACTACCCAAACCCAGTGCCATCAAGTCGATTCTGACTCATAGCGATCCTATAGGACAGAGTAGAACTGCCCGTAGAGTTTCCAAGGAGC
Organism: Loxodonta africana; assembly: GCF_030014295.1. Classification (NCBI taxonomy): domain Eukaryota; kingdom Metazoa; phylum Chordata; class Mammalia; order Proboscidea; family Elephantidae; genus Loxodonta; species Loxodonta africana. The sequence goes on from NC_087369.1 coordinate 150,655,285, forward strand.
GCCTGGCGGATTTGAACTGCTGACCCTTGGGTTAGCAGCTGTAGCACTTAACCACTACACCACCAGGGTTTCCAATAATATAGTTAAAAATACTATACATCTTTTATTAGATTTAATCCAAGGCTTTATCACCATTATAAATGGTAGCTTTATTTTAATTAATAACATTCTCTTTTTTTTTTTTTTTGTTTGCTGGTGTCTGGAAATGCTGGTGTCTAGATTTTTATATATTGGCCTGTATCCAGCAACCTGGCTAAATTCTTACTAATTCATAGATTGCTTAATAATATATTCTTCCTATTGCATAAATGGATGAACATTTTACCTGCAAAACATAACATTTTTATTTTTATCTTTACAATTCATACAAATTTATTTTCATGTCTTATTGCATTGGCTAAGAATATCTATATAACTGAATAAAAGTAGAGATCATGAGCATCTGTTGTCTCGTTCCTGATTTTAAAAAGAATGCTCCTAGTGGATCATGATTGAGTTTTGCTAAAGCTGTTTTACAGATACTCATCGGGTGAAGGAACTGTGCTTATAATTTTAGTTTGATAAGAGTTTTTTAATTTTTATTATGAATGGATATTAAATTTAATCTAATTCTTTCCTGCATGTATTTAGATGGTCACTTATATGGCTTTAATGTCTTAAACTGAGAGTGGTGAACTGCATTAAGAGTTTCTAATGTTGACCTAACTTTACACTCCTAGAAAAAAAAATAGTTATGGTGCATTATCCTTGTTTTACATTGCTTGATTCAGCTTGCTAATGTTTTGTTGATTTTTGTATCTATGCTAAAAAATGACACGAGCTGTAATTTTCCTTACTCATCTCAACCTTATCTTTGTTTTGATAAAGTTATTAGGAGCTCCACAAAACAAGTTTGGGGCGTTCCCTATTTTTCTCTTTTCTGTATGAGATTGGAGTTATACGTTGCTTAAATATTTTATAGAATTCGACTCTAAACCAAATAGGTATGGTACATTCTTCTTGCAAAGATTTTAAGCTAATGATTCAGAATTTCTATTTCTACCTAAGTCTGTTTCGATAAGTTCTATTTGTATAGACGATTTCACCTTTCATCTATATTTTAAATTCATTGTCATAAAGTTGTTCATACTATTATTTATTTTTCATTTTAATATCTACTAAATCTGTTATTTTACCCATCTTCATTTGTACTATTTATTTGGGCCTTCTGTCTTTGTTCTTTGTTCTAGATCAGTATTGCCAAAGATTTGCCAATATTTTCAGTCTTGTTTAAAATACTGTATTTTGTCTCTGCTGATCTATTATCAATGGTTCTCAACTCTTTCTACATATTAGAATCAACTTAGGACTTTTTTTTTTTTAACTCACATCCCCAGAGGCTCTGATTTAATTGGTCTGGTATGAGGCCTGAACATCTGTATTTTTGAAAACTCCCAAAGTGATTCTAACATTCAACAAGTTACTGAGACTTGTTGCTTTATGTGGCATCTTAACTTTTTAATTTTTGCTCTTACATTTATTATTTTTCTACATATACACTATCTTTATTGTTATTCTATTGTTCTTTTTGAAAATTCTTAAGTTGGATATTTAACTTCATAATTTTCAGCCTTTTCCATTCTTAATATAATCATTTAACACTATATATTTCCTTTTGAATATTACTTTATCTGTAATCCCTCATTATGCATTGATATACAGAATTTTCTTTATTACTGGATTCTAGATGCATCCTGACTTGTACGATTTTTTCTTTGACCCCTGAGTTAAACAGCAGTGTGCTTTTAAATTTCCAAATATATAGGGGTTGGTTACATTTTTTTATTACTTATTTCTTACTTAGATGTATTTTGGTTACAAAACATACTCTATAATATTGATTCTTAGAAATTTGTTAAAATTTGTTTTAGGGCATAGTATATGATCAGCTTTCTGTGTACTTTTTTGTGTGCTTAAAAAGAATCTCTGTTCTCTACTAGGTGAAAACAGTATTCTAATTACATATGTCCACTAGATCAAGCTGGTTAGTTGTGTTATTCAAATCTTCTATATCTTTCCTTAGTTTTATATGCTTGATCTATCAATTACTGGACAGATGTATAAAACATCCCTACTATGATAGTGGAGTGGTCAATTTCTCCAGGCATTTCTGTGAGATTTGCTTTCTCCTTACTTGTTGCTCTTGTTAGCTGTTGTCAAGTCAATTCCAACTCGTGGCGACCCTATGTGTGTAGAGTAGAACTGCTCCATAGGGTTTTCAAGGCCATGACCTCTAAGAAGCAGATCACTAGGCCTATCTTCTGAGGCATCTCTGGGAGGGTTCGCACTGCCAACCTTTCAGCTAATAGACAAATGCTTAACCGTTTGTACTACCCAGCGACTCCTTCTCCTTCTTATCAGCTCCTGTCTGAGTTGCTGTCTACTCAGATCATCAAAAGAGGGACAATCACACCTGATAAGTTCTACACTTGGGATGTCTCATTGCCTAGAAACAGTGTCTTTTGAGGTTTACATATGCAGGTCGGATGTCAATGCTCATATTGAAGAGGGGACGAAAGTAGGCAATCAAGGTATTTTATCAGTTCCCCACAAAACAGAGAGAGAGCTACCTATCCACCTACATTCCTGGCTATAACAATTGAGGACCTAAACTCAGAGTAAACTCCATAGTATTTAGTTTGTGCTGCTTCAAATAAGGGACTTACTCTCTTTTTCAGATGTTGCGAATACAATCCAAGAGCTAAAAATAGAGCAGAACTAAACCAGGAAAACCAAGGTGACATCAAAGTAGAAATCTAAAAATACCAGGACCAAAATAACCAGAGTAATTGGTGATTTCCATAAAGTAAAGATAGAATGCCTTCTGCACGTGTGTGTCAAGACATCACCTCAAACATCAAGCACTTCAGCTTTCAAGATACATTTAGCTGCCGGCAGTCTCAAATTAATTACAAACTGCTTATCCCAAAGAGAGGCACTCCATCCTGAAGGGTGAGTTCCAAAATTCATGGAAGAACTAAGGAGATGGAGATGGAATTCTGGGTGCTGGTATTGACCCATACATCCTCACCCCTCCTTCTTCAACCTTTGATTTTCCTCCTCCTTCTACATACATTTCTCAGGCTTCATGTATCATATTTTTTCCCCTAAAAGACAGCCTTTAGTGTTTATTTCCAGTGGATTTCATTTTATAAATATATATATACATACACACACATATACCAAAAAACCAAACCCACTGCCATCGAGTCAATTCCAACTCACAGTGACCCTGTATATAGGACAGAGTAGAACTGCCCCATGGGGTTTCCAAGGAGTACCTGGTGGATTCAAACTGTCAATGTTTTGGTTTGCAGCTGTAACTCTTAACCACTACACCACCAGGGATTCCGTGTTTTTTATGTATATATACATATACACACACACACACACATATGTGTATATATATATGTATATATAAATATGTCATGTAATACCATGCTGCGGAATAAGTGTTATGGTATACAGAGGTGGCAGAGAAGTCAATATGACCCAGCCTCATTCTTCCCTGACTCCAAGTTCAAAGGCAAGCAATTTTGCATGATCTATTTTTCCCAGAGAGGAAATCACCTTCACTCTGTCCTCTACCAATATGGTTCAGCCACTGTTATTAGAATTGGCTTTCTGACTCCACCTGAAAAAAGAACCCACTGATTGACCATTTAGCATCTCACAAAAGACATGGAAAAGGCCAGCCAGTTTCCTTTTTCCACTTTAGAAAAAAAATAATAAAAGTTGACAAATAACTGTGAGGAACTGAGAGGCTGGACTTTCTAATACTCAAAAGACTTATCTTGTCTCCTTCTGGGAAGAAAAAAAAAGATATAGAATGGGGTGTCCAGGGAGTAGACAGTGCTGCTGTATAGAAGGGAGCAGCCCACACAGCCTGAGAGGCCTCACTAATGGAGCTCTTAAACTAATATGTGTCATCCATCGGCTGGAAGTTTAATCAACTGGGACCAGTTCCTTCTAATATCCCAAGTTCTATAAATCACCAAATGCTCTAATTAGAATCATCCATCAGGAGACTTGCTGCAGATTACTCTGACCCAGAAATACAGAAGGGAAACCAAAAGAATGAAATAGTGCTGTTCAACTCATCCCTGCCTCTCATTTCTGTAGATCTCTACTTTTCACCCAACAAATATTTACCAAGTCACTACTACAAGCAGGTTTCATATTCATCAGAGCAGTGAGTGAATCAGACATGAACCCTGGCCTCAAGGAGTTTACCAAGAAGGAGACAGACATAAGGCTCTGAGAATTCAGAGGAGAAAGAGATGATGGGATCTGTATTTAAATGGGGAAGAAAAAGGAACACGAGAGCTTCCACAGGAACCACTTCCCTGTGAGAGCTGCTGGGTGAAATACAAGGCGCTTGTCAATTTTGAATTTCAGATAAACAGTGAATAATGTTTTTATTATAAATGTTCCACATGCAATATTTGGGGCAACTTACACTAAAAAATAACTCGTTTATCTGAAAGGCAAATTTAACTGGACATCCTGTGTTTGAATTTGCTGAATCTTGCAACTCTACCCCTTACCATTTCTCTTTGTGACAATCCGAGAAGAGACTTCACTTTGTAAAGAGTTTAGGAGGGAGGCCAACAAACCAGTATGTGGGATTCTTTTGAATTTTATCAACAGCAACATTCCCAGCCAGAGTGATTTTTTGAAGTAGATATAAATCACATCATTCTCATGCTTAAAACCCTTCCTTGGATTCCTAGCGCACTCAGAATAAAATCCCAACTCCTTACTGAACCCTGTAAAGTTGTAAAAGCTCTGACTCCTACCTACCTGTCTAACTCCCACAATAGCCCTCTGAACAGGAAACCCTTATTACTCCCATTTTACAGGTGAGAAAACCCAAGCAGAGAGAAGGGGGACATGCCCTACCAAATATCACAACTAGATCTCTTACATAAAAATAGTTATTGTACTCACGCAGGAGTAGAAAATTCAATTGGGAGAACAATTGAAAAAAAAATTGATACTACCCAGTGTTGGTAAGGATACATAGCAACAGGCATTTCATACACCATAATATGAACTGGTTATGCTGTTTAAGAGGGAAATTTGCCATTGTCTAGGACAATTTAAAAAACGTATGTTCTCACTTGAAAGCAGCAAGGCAAACAGAAATATGTACACCAATGTTCATTGCAGCACTGTTCACAATAGCCAAAAGGTGTAAACAACCCAATTGTCTATCAAGAGATGAATGGATAAGCGTACCATGATATGCCATGCCATAAAGAGAAAATAAGTCTGGCAAAATGCCACAACATGAGCAAACCTTGAAAACAACAGGTTGAGTGAAATAAGTCAATCACAAAAAGACAAATGTTAGATGATGTCACTAATATGAAGTACATATAATAGGTAAATATATAGAGGTCAGAGTTCAATAGCAGTTACCAGGGGTGCAAAGGGAGGGGGAATGGGAGAATTATTGTTTAGGAAATGTTGAGTTTTTATTTATGGAGATGAAAAATTTGGCAAATGACATTGGTGGTGGTGGCACAACGTAACTGTTACAATTGATCTCACTGAATTGTATACGTGACAAATGTTAATTGGCAAATGTGGTGCTATCTATATTTTTACACCTCTGAAAACTATATAGATACAGATATAGATATATACATGATCTAGATATAGATACATGTTGTTGTTGTTGTTAGGTGCCATGGAGTCGGATCCGGCTCATAGCAATCCCGTGCACAAGAGAACGAAACACTGCTCGGTCTCCTGTGCCAGCCTCACAATTGTTGCTATGCTTGAGCCCATTGTTGCAGCCACTGTGTAAATCCATCTCATTGAGGGTCTTCCTCTTTTCAGCTGACCCTCTACTTTGTCAAGCGTGACATCCTTCTCTAGGGACTGGTTCCTCCTGTTACCATGTCCAAAGTATGTGAGATACAGTCTCGACATCCTTGCTTCCACAGAGCATTCTGGTTGTACTTCTTCCAAGACAGATTTGTTTGTTCTTTTGGCAGTCCACAGTATATTCAATATTCTTTGCCGACACCAAAATTCAAAGGCTTCAATTCTTCTTCAGTCTTCTTCATCTGTTGCCCAGCTTTCACATGCATATAGGGCGACTGAAAAAAACCATGGCTTGGGTCAGGGTCACCTTAGTCCTCAAGGTGACATCATTACTTTTCAACACTTTAAAGAGGTCTCTTGCAGCAGATTCGCCCAATGCTACGCATCTTTTGATTTCACAACTGCTGCTTCCATGGACCGCTATGAGTCAGAATTGACTCGATGGCAATGGATTTGTTTTTTTTTTTTTTTTGCTTCCATGGGTGTTGATTGTGAATCCAAGTAAAATGAAACCCTTGACAACCTCAATCTTTTCTCCGTTTATCATGATGTTGCCTTTTGGTCCAGTTGTGAAGATTTTTGTTTTATGTTGAGGTGTAATCCATACTGAAGGCTGTGCTCTTTGATCTTTATGAGTAAGTGCTTCAAGTCCTCTTCACTTTCAGCAAGCAAGATTGTGTCATCTGCATAACACAGGTTGTTAATGAGTTGTCCTTAAGTGCCCTGGTGATGCAACAGTTAAGCTCTGGCCTGCTAACTGAAAGGTTGGTGGTTCGAACTCACCCAGAAGCTGCACAGGAGAAAGACCTCGTGATCTGCTCTCGTAAAGATCATAGCCTAGAAAACCCTATGGGGAAGTGCTACTCCGTCACATGGGGCTGCAACGGAAGGCACCTAACAACATATGTCTATTATTTCCTCTGACTGAGCATTCAGATCCTACGTATTATCCTACAGTTGAAGGAGCTCTGGTGGTGCAGTGGTTAAGCACTTGGATGCTAAGCAAAAGGTTGGCAGTTTGAACCCACCAACCACTCCACAGGAGAAAGATGTGGCGATCTGCTTCCCTAAAGATGACAGCCTTGGAAACCCTATGGAGCACTTCTACTCTGTCCTATAGGGTCGCTATCAGTGGGAATTGACTCGATGGCAATGGGTTTGTTTTGTTTCTTTTATTTTTATCTCACAGTTACATGCAGGCACACATACTTATATATATAACTACATAAAATAAGATCAAAGAGGATTCAAACCTCTAGGGAGGGAGTGTGAGGGGGGGAGGAGACTTCAATAGGGCCTTTCACTTTTTACTCTATTTTTTGTTAAAGATTTGTGGTTTTTCTTGTGCAATTTAAAAGAACACTTTAAAAAATAAAGACAACAGGCTAAATAAACCCACTCCAAAAGTCTTTAGGGGTGGCAGAATTATGAGTAACTTCTATTTCTTTTTCTCTTGAAACAGGGTAACTCTAACTGAAAATTGGCTCTGAGGTTTTAGAAACTGTGATGGGCACAAGAGGAAAAAGCTGTCATGTAAAAGCTGCAAGCCATTTTCTTTCTCTCAGGTGGTAAGTACTTAAATCATCTTTGGGACTGACTGCTCTTGTGTTTTGGGGGTACATCCCCTCAATGGCCCCTTATTACACGAACAAAAAGCATCTGTTTTTCTTGGAGAAAAGTATAAAGTAATCTGAATTGTAGATGTTTTAGACTCAGAAGTAAATGCTCTCTCTGGTAATGTAAATTCTCATATATGATTGAGCCAGGGCTATATCTGCAGACTTTATTGCTTTTAGGGTGGCAGGTAGCAGCTTTCTATGCATTTAGACTATATTGTGCTTGAATTGGAGACCCTGGTGGCATAATGGTTAAGAGTTCAGCTGCTAACCAAAAGGTCAGCAGTTCAAATCTACCAGCTGCTCCTTGGAAACCCTATGGGGCAGTTTTACTCTGACCTATAGGGTCGCTTTGAGTCGGAATTGACTCAACAGCAATGGGTTTGGTTTTTTGGTTTGGTGCTTGAAATGTTGCTTGTTCAGTTGGAGATGTAGAAGTGTTCTTGTTTAGCAATTTCTCACCAGATAGCTTTAGCTGAGACCTAGAGAACTAAAGGGAAGATGTGCAGGCATGATCTTTACCTAGTGCATAATTCTCTCACGAAACGAGAACCACAGTAAGTTTATGTGGCTTAAACTGGACTGAATCAGAAATATTCTACACATTGTACTTTGTTGTTTGAAACCAAAAGATGCAGACTTTGGGAATGCAATGCTATTGAATAAATCGCCTTCTGATGTAACTACCTTTTGGGTTAAAGAAAAAAAAAATCAGACCCATTGCCATGGAGTCAATTCTAACTCATGGTGACCCCATGTGTTACAGAGAAGAATCGTTCCATAGGGTTTTCTTGGTTGTAATCTTTACCGGAAGGAGCCCTGGTGGTGCAGTGGTTAAGTGCTCGCCTACTAAGGCTGCTAACCAAAGGTTGGCCATTTGAATCCACCAGCTGCTCTTTGGGAAAAAGATGTGGCAGTCTGCTTTCATAGAGATTACAGCCTTGGAAACCTATGGGGAAGTTCTCTTCCATGTTATGAGGTCCCTGTGAGTCCGAACCAACTCAATAGCAATGGCTTCTTTTTTTATTAATCTTTACAGAAGCAGATTTGTAGGTCTTTCTTCCCAGGCACCAGTGGGTGGTTTCAAACCACCAACTTTCAGGTTAAAAAAAAACCGAACTCGTTGCCATCAAGTTGATTCTGACTCATAGAGACCCTAAAGGAGAGAGAAGAACTGATGCATAGGGTTTCCAAAGAACAGCTGGTGGATTTGAACTGCCAACCTTTTGGTTAGCAGCTCAGCTCTTATCCACTGCACCACCAGGGTTCCATTAGGTTAGCAGTCAAGCACAAACCGTTTGCACCACCTAGAGATCTTTAAAGAGTAAAATTCTGACAATGCTACACTCAAGAGGGTGTAAGAGTTGGTGGCTCAGAAGAGTTGATGTTCCGATTAGCAATCATCCTCAAACATTCCAGAGCTTGGCAGAGGAAATAGGAACATGGGAATTGGTCATCTTTTGGAAGAATGGGAAAACTTTTTCTCTCTCTGGGCATGGAAGGAGTTGGAGCTTGACCTGGATCCTATTGGGTAAATATGCTCAGAGAGTGTTTGTTGGTTGTGGCAGGGAGTGGCAGTTAGCTAGATCCTGGCCACATAAGAAGCAAGCCAAGAGCTAGGCAGAAAGCTGTCTTTTACTAATTTCCGATTATAGATTTGACCCCATGGCTCTAAGAGCAGCCACATGCAGTAGTGGTGGCGGGGGTAAAGTATCTTCTATGTTGTATTTCCCTTCCATGATCACCAACCTTTCAGTAAACTGTTCTGAAAAGCAAAGCCAGCTTTCTGCACATGCAGCATCGCACAGGGCTCCACATTTAGAAGGGTCCTCAACTTGAGCTTACTGTGGTGCAGTCACCATTTTAAATTTCTTACTAATTTTTTAACAAAATGGCCATAATTTCTTATGCATTGAGCTCCTCAAATTATGTAACCGGTCCTGCTCAGACGTTCCAGCCATGTATCAGCTGTGCAGTGGAACACAGAGACATGGGGGGTAGGGGGGAGCACATCTCATAGGATCTTTGCTACCTGGTTGGAGTACTGGTAGCAGTGGTAGACATAAACACAAAACATCTATGCACAGCAAAGCCACGAATCCTAAGGACAATTGACAAGGACCCAGAAGGTTGACAAAAACAACTTTAGAGCATCCCTGAAGATTCTCATATATTCGGAACAATTTCAAGAGGGCCTAGCCAGGTATAGTTCTCAAAGTCTCCGTAATTTGATTAAACAATGGAAGTGTGACATCATTGAAAGCCCATTTGTCTAGAATTATTGAGTGTGGCCCTTTGGCTTCTTTGTATTTCTTTTTTCTAAATAAATAGGGACTGTTGTTAGGTGATGTCAAGTCGGTTCCAACTCATAGCGACCCTATGCACAACAGAACGAAACACTGCCCGGTCCTGCATCATTGAGCTCATTGTTGTAGCCACTGTGTCAATCTACCTCACTGAGGGTCTTCTTCTTTTCCGCTGACCCTGTACTCTGCCAAGCATGTTCTTCTCCAGGGACTGATCCCTCCTGAGAACATGTCCAAAGTATGCAAGACACAGTCTTGCCATCTTTGCTTCTAAGGAGCATTCTGGTTGCAATTCCTCCAAGATAGATATGTTCGTTCTTTTGGCAGCCTGTGGTATATTCAATACTCTTCCCTAACATCACGATTCGAAGGTGTCAGTTCTTCTTTGGTCTTCCTTATACACTGTTTAGCTTCCACATGCATATGATGTGATTGAAAACACCATGGCTTGGGTCAGGCACGCCTTAGTCTTCAAGGTGATATCTTTGCTTTTCATCACTTTAAAGAGGTCCGTTGCAGCAGATTTACCCAATGCAATGCATCGTTTGATTTCTTGACTGCTGCTTCCACGGCTGTTGATTGTGGATCCAAGTAAAATGAAATCCTTGACAACTTCAGTCTTTTCTCCGTTTATCATGATGTTGCTCGTTGGTCCAGTTGTGAGGATTTTTGTCTTCTTTACGTTGAGGTGCAATCCATACTAAAGGCTGTGGTAGAGATTAATCACGTAAAAATAACTGCTAGAGATTCAAAACCATCAATTTTAGGAGTTGGGAGGAATCTTTGTATATATTTAGTCCAGCAATTCCCATCCTATGTGTCACACACCCCTGAAGAAGGGTGCTGTCACAGGAATATATTTGCACCAGCTTGGTTTGCAGGCAGGATAAATATGCCTTGTTGTCTCCAGAGCCTGAAATGCACTTTTTCTCCCTCTATTTTCTTTTTTATTTGCATAACTAACACCTACCGATATTTTGTGTACTCTGTGTCTTAGTTTAGATATGACCTTATCCAGAAACCCTTCTCTGAAGACCTCAGGCTGCACTGGGTGCTCCTTCTCTGAGCTGCTGGAGGACACTGTACTTCCCCTACCACAATACCCATCACCCTACAGCTACCTATTAACTTTATCTGTCTCCCCTACCAGACAATGAGACTTTGAAAGTACAGACCATGGTTCATTTGTCTTTGTACCCCTGCCACTTAGCAAGGATCCTGCCACATCGTAGATGCTTAGTAAATAGTGGGTGAATAAATGACCAAATGAATATACAAAGGACTAGTATTTTTTTCTCAAACTATACAGATACTGCTGTAATTATTAAAGAATGTATTCATTTTGTAGTCTTACTGTCATCAAGTAAGTCTTCAATTCACATATACATTACATACGCATTGCTATCATGACAGTTTGTGAAATTCTTTGATAATAAAAAGGATTCTTCATAATTAAAAATACTAAGAACAACTTATATAGTTTAACTCCTGTATTATACAAATGAAGGTACAAAGGAGAGGTTATATTCATTTGTCCACTGTCTCAAACATTACCAAGGGTAATCGGACCAACAGCCAGCATCCGGGCCTCAGTCTCTTCCTGACTTCTAACTTTCTGTTGTTTCTTCTCCTCGAATTTGTCAATGCAGCCAATTCAGACAAGTTTGATGAAAAAATTGTTTTCTTGTACCAGTGCCTCCTCCAGATCTACAAAGTAGGAGTGGCAAAGTGGTCCATGCCTCAAGGCCTATGTCTGGGTCTCAAGAAGCCAAATGCAAGGATAAGGTAAGGCACCTAGCAGGCAGGCTTAATGGGTCTTTGTGAAGGCATGTCACAGAGCAAGCAATGAGGTCAAGTTCTTTGTCCAACATAGAATCTGGCAACATCAGATGTTGGGCCAAGGAGTGAAGGCATAAAAACTACCTGGAGCTGAGATTTCTGAGAGTGTCTCTTAAACCACTGCTTCTGCTGCCCATAATTTATAAAAAGTACATTGCTAAAGGGCATTTATACAAAGCCAACAGACAACATCACCCTAAATGGAGAGGGCCTGAAAACATTCCCATTGAGATTGGGAACCAGACAAGGATGCCCTTCATCACCACTCTTATTCAACATTGTGCTGGAAGTCCTAGCCAGAGCAATTAGGCTAGATAAAGAAATAAAGGGCATCCAGATTGGCAAGGAAGAAGTCAAAGTATCTCTATTTGCAGATGACATGATCTTATACACAGAAAACCCTAAGGAATCCTCTAGAAAACTACTGAAACTAATAGTTCAGCGGAGTATCGGGATACAAGATAAACATACAAAAATCAGTTTGATTCCTCAACACCAACAAAAAGAACATCGAAGAGGAAATCACCAAATCAATGCCATTTACAGTAGCCCCCATGAAGATAAAATACTTAGGAATAAATCTTAGCAGAGATGTAAGACTTACACAAGAAAACTACAGTACACTTCTGCAAGAAACCAAAAGAGACTTACATAAGTGGAAGAACATACCTTGCTCATGGATAGGAAGGCTTAACATTATAAAAATGTCTATTCTACCAAAAGCGATCCATACATTTAATGCAATTCCGATCCAATTCCCAATGACATTCTTTAATGAGATGGAGAAACAAATCACCCACTTCATATGGAAGGGAAAGAGGCCCCGGATAAATAAGGCATTACTGAAAAAGAAGAATAAAGTGGGAGGCCTTACTTTACGTGATTTTAGAACCTATTATACCGCCACAGTAGTCAAAACAGCCTGGTACTGGTACAACAACAGATACATGGACCAATGGAACAGAATTCAGAATCCAGACATAAATCTGTCCACATATGAGCAGCTGATATTTGACAAAGACCCCAAAACAGTTACATGGGGAAAAGACAGTCTTTTAAAAAAAATAGTGCTGGAATAACTGGATATCCATCTGCAAAAAAATGAAACAAGACCCATACCTCACTCCATGTATAAAAACTAACTCAAAATGGATCAAAGACCTAAATATAAAATCTAAAATGATAAAGATCACGGAAGAAAAAATAGGGACGTTAGGAGCCCTAATACATGGCATAAACAATATACCCAGTATAGAAAACATTATAAAGAACGTAGAAGAAAAACTAGATAACTTGCAGCTCCTAAAAATCAAACACCTATGCTCATCCAAAGACTTCACCAAAAGAGTAAAAAGACTACCTACAGACTGGGAAAAAGTTTTTACCTACGACATTTCTGATCAGCGCCTGATCTCTAAAATCTACATGATACTGCAAAAACTCAACTGCAAAAAGACAAATAACTCAATTAAAAAATGTGCAAAAGATATGAATAGACACTTTGCTAAAGAAGACATTCAGGTAGCTAACAGATATACGAGGAAATGTTCATGATCATTAGCCATTAGAGAAATGCAGATCAAAATTACAATGAGATTTCATCTCACTCCAACAAGGCTTGTATTAATCCAAAAAACACAAAATCATAGCTGTTAGAGAGGCTGTGGAGAGATTGGAACACTTCTACACTGCTGGTGGAAATGCCAAATGGTACAACTACTTTGGAAATCGATTTGGTGCTTCCTTAAAAAGCTAGAAATAGAACTACCATACGATCCAGCAATCCCACTCCTTGGAATATATCCTAGTGAAATAAGAGCCTTTACACGAACAGATATATGCACACCCATGTTTATTGCAGCACTGTTTGCAATAGCAAAAAGATGGAAGCAACCAAGATGCCTATCAATGGGTGAATGGATAAATAAATTATGGTTCCGCATCGATAAAGAACAGTGAGGAATCTGTGAAACATTTCATAACATGGAGAAGCCTGGAAGGCATTATGCTGAGTGAAATTAGTCAGTTGCAAAAGGACAATATTGTATAAGACCACAATTATAAGAACTTGAGAAATAGTTTAAACTGAGAAGAAAACATTCTTTTGTGGTTACGAGAGGGGGGAGGGAGGAAGGGTGGGAGAGGGGTATTCACTAATTAGATAGTAGATAAGAACTACTTTAGGTGAAGGGAAACACAGTACACAGTACAGGTGAGGTCAGCACAATAGGACTAAACCAAAAGCAAAGAAGTTTCCTGAATAAACTGAATGGTTTGAAGGCCAGTGTAGCAGGGACAGGGGTCTGGAGACCATGATTTCAGGGGACATCTAAGTCAAATGGCATAATAAAATCTATTAACAAAACATTCTGCATTCCACTTTGAAGAGTGCCGTCTGGGGTCTTAAATGCTAGCAAGCAGCCATCTAAGATGCATCAATTGGTCTCAACCCACCTGGATCAAAGGAGAATGAAGAACACCAAGGACACGTGGCAATTATGAGCCCAAGAGATAGAAAGGGCCACTTGAACCAGCGACTACAACATCCTGAGATCAGAAGAACTAGGTGGTGCCTGGCTACAACTGATGACTGCCCTGACAGGGAACACAACAGAGAACCCCTGAGGGAGCAGGAGAGCAGTGGGATGCAGACCCCAAATTCTCATAAAACCAGACTTAATGGTCTGACTGAGACTGGAAGGACCCCGGTGGTCATGGCCCCCAGACCTTCTGTTGGCCCAGGACAGGAACCATTCCCAAAGCCAACTCTTCAGAAATGGATTGGACCGGACAATGCGTTGGAGAGGGATGCTGGTGAGGAGTGAGCTTCTTGGATCAGGTGGACACTTGAGACTATGTTGGCATTTCCTGCCTGGAGGGGAGATGAGAAGGTGGAGGGGGTTAGAAGCTGGCGAAAAGGACACGAAAAGAGAGTGGAGGGAGAAAGTGGGCTGTCTCAATAAAAAAAAAATAGGGGGAGAGTAATGTGTATATGGGTTTTTGTGTGAGACTGACTTGATTTGTAAACTTTCACTTAGAGCACAATAAAAATTATTTAAAAAGAAAAAACAAATAAATAAAAGTACATTGCTGGTAGACCACTGCTCTAAAATCCAGTTTCTAAAACACTATTCCTCTATTTCACAACAACAAAAACAACACATATATAGGACTTACTATTTTTTTTTATTTACTAGGCACTGTTTTCAACTCGATGGCAATGAGTTGGTTTTTTTTTTTTGTTTTGTTTTATAACCCACCATGAAGGCAAGGCCTGTCTTGTTCACTGCCATATCCCTAGTGCTTAGGAAATTGTCCTAGAACACAGCTGCTGATTAGTATATATTTACTGGCAGAATGAATAAATGAAAAATGAGAATTGAGCATCTCCAGGCCTAGAAGGAACTTATCCAAAAGCTACCCAAAGAAGCTTTTGCTGCTTTTGGTCTTGCAGATCCACCTATCTGATTCCAAATGGGCACTGTTTGGTCTTCAATCATGCTCCCTCAATATCTAAATTACTAGGCAAGAGTACCATTTAAAAAAAAAGAGGGAGATGCCCAAGGGGGACTAGACATCAAGGATGCAGCTAAGTGGGGAAGATGGATCCCTAGTTGATGCTAAAATAAAGGAAACCAAGTCAGAGGTGCACATGCACAAAATAGGCCTTTAAAAGCTCATCACCCAAGCAAAGTGAGGGGACTGTGCCAAAGTCTTCATGTTACACCCACAAGGATGGCCTTTTGTAAAGACTTTGTTTTCTTTTCCTTTTAAGTCTTTATTTTATGTTCCTTATATTCTGGTTCCCTCTGAATAAATTGGGGGTGGGGTAGGATCAGTAGAATATGATAGGTAGACAGTAGTGGGATTATTTCTGGGCTTCACAATCCCCAGGGACGGGCCCTGAGCCCCACACACCCCTGGGAAGTCCTGACTCGTCTTAAAAATTTATTTTTTCTGCATAATGGTGTTGGGGACCTTAATTTTTTTTTTAATTGCTTCGACTCTCCATTTACCTTTGCTTATTTAGACACAAGTTAAGTGGCTATTTCAAGGTGGGAATTTTCTGATTTCTTTCACCTGCCTAGCTGCCATTTCATGGTGCCTTTTTAAGCAAGTTTTCATGTCATTAATTCCCCTCTTTAATCTTGTTAGGAGCCAATGTCCTTTAATATCATCCATTGAATTTCCCAAGAGTGAACATTTTTTCTCATCTTGCGAACATCTCCTAATGAATGGTCAGCACCGCCTTCTCATTAATACTCAATACAGGAGGCAATTAATGATCACTTACGCACCAGATGAGATTTTCAGGCACAGCTCACTCCTACAGTGCTATAGTTTTTGTGACCTCAGTCAAAATTTCATTTCTGTGTCCTTTTGGTAAAGGGAGGATACTACAATCTTACTCTCTCAACTTCTCTCATGCAACAGACTTTCCGCTAATGAACATGTTCAAGTCTTCATGTATTATTTTTAAGTCCAAGAACAATAAAAAGCACCACAGTCCCTCAGCTCTCTATCTCCCTCTAGATATTACCTTTTCTTCACTTCATCATAGCCAAGCATCTTCAATGAGTAATCTATACTCAGTGTTCCTATTTCTCCCACCTTAAACCAGTATAATCTGGCTTCACTCTTGCCACTGAAATTATCTCTCTAAATTCCACAATTACTTCTAAATGCAAAATCCTTTATTTCTGTGCACAGTATATTTCCACTGACCACCAATTTTTTTTTTGTAACTCTTCTGATGATGTCTATAGCACCACTTTTTCTCAGCTCTCACCTAATTTCTTAGACGGTATCTCCTCATTCTCCTTCAATGGCTCATTTTACTTCTACTAAACCCTGGTGGTGCAGTGGTTAAGTGATACAGCTGCTAACCAAGAGGTCAGCAGTTCGAATCTGCCAGGCGTTCCTTGGAAACTCTATGGGGCAGTTCTACTCTGTCCTATAGGGTCGCTATGAGTTGGAATCGACTCGACGGCACTGGGTTTTTTTTTTTTATCACTTAAATATTAGTGTAATCCATTGACCCATTGCCATCAAGTCGATTCTGACTATAGGACAACGTAGAACTGCCCCATACAGTTTCCAAGGAGCACCTGGTAGATTCAAAAGGCTGACCTTTTGGTTAGCAGCCTGAGCTCTTAACCACTGCACTCTTTCCTAAAACCATCTACTCTTCCGCCTTCTCTAATCACTT
This sequence comes from Loxodonta africana, assembly GCF_030014295.1. Classification (NCBI taxonomy): domain Eukaryota; kingdom Metazoa; phylum Chordata; class Mammalia; order Proboscidea; family Elephantidae; genus Loxodonta; species Loxodonta africana. Next base: position 150,672,129 of record NC_087369.1, read on the forward strand.
TCCAAATTGGTGTCTTCAGCCCCATTCTATTCCCCAAGCCCCAGACTCATTATATGACTTCCTATGGAAAATTTTCACTTGTATGACCCACAGGTAACTCACACTCAACATTTCCCAAAACAGACATATCTTCTACCCTCACCTCAGTATTTGAAATACTGGTGGCATGGCTTCCAGCATCACACCAATATGCAACCTACCACAGTACTACAAACTCACAGGCAGGTGATGGCAGAGCTACAAGGACAGGACTAAATTGTCCTGAGGGTTTCAAGGTGAGGGTAGGGAATGTTGGATTAATGGGCTTGAGGTAAGGAAGGGTTCCAAGGGTAACATGTCTGCCCACAATGTCTTCCAGTCCAGTCAACAAAAGATGGACTTTAATATGCTTCAGATTGGTCTTGACTTACTTAAATGCTTTTGGAGACGCAATACTTAAAAGAAATTCTTCTCCTATGGTACAGAATCCAAATCTTGAATCAGGCTAGTAAGAGAAAGATTTTGAGGCCTTTAAATAGGGCTCATCACAACATCGGAGTAGGCCCTTGTCTTTATGGGTAGTGTGCTAGCATTAAAAGGAGACGGGAAAAGAGGGTGGGATTCTAACATCTCTGTACTTGTTTGTTTCTTTAAGCTTGCCCATTGCCCAACACTACTTCTAGCTCACCTCCCTTTCTAAAACAGCTTGTTTTCTCCATGTATCCTTCAGTGGGTGGTCCACACCTGCTGCAACTGCTATCTTTATGAAGATTATTTTTCAATCCAATTTTCCAGCCTAATACTCCTCTCTGACCATTTCTGACTCTCTTGCTGTTTTGTTCCACTCTCACTTGGGAGATTTCCCCAAGATTTGAAACTCAGCTTTGAAATATAACATATCCATTTCCTTCTCCACCAGGAAAGCCACACAGTCTCAACTATAAGACATTCAACCTGATTTTTGGCTCTTTCCTCTAACATATCATTGTATTCAAGTCATCATCAAAGCTTTGTCTCTTAAACCACTGCTTCTGCTGCCCTTATAAAAACTACATTGCTGGTAGACCACTGCTCTAAAATCCCGTTTCTAAAGCACTATTCCTCTATTTCACAACAACAATAACATGTATATAGAACTCACTATTTACCAGGCACTGTTCCATACATATATATACACACATATATATACATATATATATAACCCAGAAAACCATGCCGTCGATATGTTTGTGTGTATATATATATATATACACACATTTGTTGCTGTTAGGTGCTGTTGAGTCATTTCTGACTCATAGCGACCCCACGTACAACAGAACGAAACACTTGCCACTGATCCTGTGCCATCCTCCCAATTGTTGCTATGTTTTGAGCCATTGTTGCAGCTGCTGTGTCGGTCCATCTTGTTGAGGGTCTTCCTCTTTTTCACTGACCCTCTACTCTACCAAGCATGATGTCCTTCTCCAGTGACTGATCCCTCCTGATAACATGTCCGAGGTATGTGAGACAAAGTCTCGCCATCCTTGCTTCTAATGAGCATTCTGGCTGTACTTCTTCCAAGACAGATTTGTTTGTTCTTCTGGCAGTCCATGGTATATTCAGTATTCTTTGCCAATGCCATAAATCAAAGGCATCAATTGTTCTTTGGTCTTCCTTATTCATTGTTCAGCGTTTGCATGCAAGAGGCGATTGAAAGCACCATGGCCTGGGTCAGGAGCACCTTAGTCCTCAAAGGGACAGCTTTGCTTTTTAACACTTTAAAGAGGTCCTTTGGAGCAGACTTGCTCAATGCAAATTTACCTAATGCAATATGTTGTTTGAGTTCTTGACTGCTGCTTCCATGGACATTGATTCTGGATCCAAGTAAATATATGTATAAAATACAATTTATTCTTGTGATGTGAGTACTATTACTATCTTCATTTTATGTATGTGAAAACTGAACTTCAGCGGAGTTGTTACCTTTCAAAAATCACATAGCTTTAAATGGTAGAGCCAAGATTTGAACCAAGATGTGCTCAGTTTTAAGGTCATCTATCTACATTGCACTATTCTGTAACATATCTAATATATCATTAGCTCCCGTTTACCTATGTACAAGCCACTGAACTAGATGTTTCATAAAGAAAGAAATAACTTATAGCTACTATCCTTAATTCTCACTTTAATTGTTTATGGGAAATGGTGTGAGCTCCATATCACAGATTAGAGATTTGAGGCCCAGGGAAGGAAGTGGCTTGCACACATGAAAAAAACATGGATTAAAACCCAGGCCTGTCTGTTTCTATACCCATAATGCTTCCTGGCTAACAAATAGCTTCCATAAAAAGCCACATGGAGGGCTTTGAGCATTATTTCATCTCTTCTTACCTGTAAAATTCTCACTTCTAAGACTTCCTTCTTTAGACCCTCTTTTAGATTGGGTACATGTTTCAATTGGCTAAGTGCCCACACCATCCAGGAATCCCTCACCCTCTGAAGAACATATCCTCCTCTCAGCTCTTCATTTCATGGGAGTTCACCCAGTGGTGACCCCCAGAGCTTCTGTATGACAGATTTAGAGATGGTGAGCTGACCGGGGTGCTTACTTAGCAGACCTGTCTTGAAGCTGAATCTGCATACCAAGCACACAGTTCTTGCTTTGATTCTAGTATACATTTCAGGATTTTTTCCTATTGATCAGCCTATTTTTTTAAACATTTGTTTTTGTGGAGGTAAAATGTACGTACAAAGAAATGTATGTATCTTAAGGGTACAGTTTGATGCGTTTTGATAAATGTATACACCCATGTAACCAATACCCAAATCAAGATATAGAATATTTCCATCATTCCAGAAGAAAGTTTCCCTGTGCCATTTTCAGCCCTATCCTATCAGGCTATAACCAAAAAATCTACTGTAATCTGAGACTACACTGTATGTTGTCCAGAAGAAAAGCACAAACCCACTATTCTCTGTGCTGCTCAGCTCCCTTATAGAACATGGTGTTTTGGGGGAACAGGCAAGCATGGTTTTGATTAGTTTTGTGTGCTCTTGAAATTCATAAAAATAGAATCATACAGTATGTACTCTTTTGTGTCACATACACTCAGTATTGTGTGTGTGAAACTAATCTAGGTTGTAGCATGTATCAGTAATTCATTCCTTTTTTTTGCCAATTAAAAAATTAGTATTCCGTAAAATTGATATAGCATAACTTTTCATCCATTCTCCCGTTGAGAGACACTTGGGTTATTCCCAATTTGGGGGTTTTATAAATAAATCTACTATACACATTACTTACCAGTCTATTTTGTGGATATATGTTTTCATCTCTCCTAGGAAAAGTGCCTAGGAGTCAAAATGCTGGGTCATAGGGTAGGTATATGTTTAACTTCATAAGGAACTTCTGAATCATTTTCCAAAGTGGTTTTAACATTTTATACTCTTACCAGCAATGTATAAGAGTCTTGGTTGCTTCACACACTCACCAACATTTGGTGTTATCAGTCTATTTAATTTTAGCCATTCCGGTGGGTGTGTAGTGGTATCTCACTACGGTTTAAATTTGCATTTCCCTGATGACTAGTGACACTGAGCATCTTCTCATGTGCTTAGTGAGGTTGGCCTATTTTTATAGTGGTAGACGACACATTTCTTTTAAACTGAGACTCTATTAGTCTGAAGTGCTTTTGGATCAGGTAGGGTGGGGCTAATGGAGGTTATGAGATGGGCTAAAGTCTTTCTGACAAGCAGCTTCTTGCCATGGTCACTGTCTACCTCAGGCAAGGGTTCTATTTGCTGCTACTGCCACTACCATCTTAAAAATTAAAAAGTAATAGCCTTTTTCCCTTGAGCCACTCCTGTCTCAGGACTCAGAACTGTAGTTCTATTTTTTAAGTATCTTACAAATCTACTTAAAGGTTATCATTCTTCCTTTGGAACACTTCCGAGGACCTGAACTTTAGGTTTGAGACCGGAAGAAAGGGAAGAAATTCACACTTCGTAGATTTACGTCCCCATAGTCAGCCTACAGGTCCTGAGGTGGCATAAACAGCTTGCTCTCAGAGACTAACCAAAATGCTGGTAGTTTGACCCACCCAGCAGCATGACAGAAGAAAGGCCTAGTGACCTGCTTCAGTAGAGATTACAGCCAAGAAAACCCTACGGAGCAGTTCTACTCGGTAACACATGGGGTCACCATGAGTTGGAATCTAGTCGAAGGCAACAGGTTTGTTTTTTGGGGGGTTAGTCAGCACACACTGGAGATGGCATTTATACTGCATAACTGTATTATAATTTAGGTCTCACCAAGTTTAAATGGGAAACCTGGTAGCACGGTAGTTAAGAGCTCAGCTGCTAACAAAAAGGTCGGCAGTTCAAATCCTCCAGCTGCTCCTTGGAAACCCTGTGGGGCAGTTCTACTCTGTCCTATAGGGTTGCTATGAGTCAGAATCGACAGCAATGGGTTTTTTCTTGGGGGGGGTTGAGTTTAAATAACGGCATCTCCAAAAAACAAAATATATTTTTACAAACCAAAGGAGGAGGAAAGAGGGACAAAGAGACAGAGAAAATCAAACAGGTGAAGGCAAAGTGACAGAAAGTGCAGGGATGCCTACATTTGCTGTGGAGGAATACAGTTCAAATTGACTCACTGTGACATTATTCTCTTCCAGCCAAATGAGTTTCGTATAGTGAGGTGGAGGGTGAGGAGAAGATTAACAATCAGCTGGATACGTTTCAGAAGCCTGACTGTTGTAACTTGAAGGCATCTTCAAGGTCATTTAATACAACTCACAACAGAGTGCAGAAATCAGCTCATAGAACACATAAATGTTTCTATCTTATAAAGTCCATTGGTCATAGACAGAGTCTCTGGAGCCACAGAAAACAAATCTATTGTGTTCTACGTGTCAGCACTTCGTATGTTATGAAAGGTTAGTTATGTTGCTACCCCCAACTCAGGTTTGACATCCTCAGTTTCTTCAACCGTTCCTTATAAAGACTATTAAACATCCTAGCCATCTTTGCTTATCACATTTTGGTTTGTCAATATTTTCCTAAAATGTCCCCCTAAAACACCACGTTCTATATGTAACCTGACCAGCACAGAGAATATTTCTTCTGGACAACATACAGTGTAGTCTCAGACTGGCACTAGCCTTTGGGTTACAACATTACCTTTGACTGGTTTTGGCATTGCGGTCAACTAAAACCCTCAGGTTTTTCCACAAGCAGTTACTTCAACCTCGGCTTCCTCACTTGAGTCCATGGGGGGAAGAAGTTGAGTACAGAACTTTTCATGAGTTTTTATTCTACCACATCCTGTTAGTTTCAGTACACTGTTCTAACCTGCTAAGATTCTGTCATACCCTGTGAAAATCCTTTGTAATTTCACCACTTATTTTTGTTGGAAAAATTTTCCATAATATCTCAGAACACCTCTCTGCTTTAGAGCCCAGAGTCTAAAGGATAAAACTGAATCATTCCTTGTTGCCTGAGGCTCTTGAAGGGTCAATATTCTAAGCTACAGTATTTACTCTTCAGGACCTTACAAGCATAGGTGAAGACACAGGAGATGTAGGACATTGGCTTGCACTTGTATCAAGCCCAGGACATCCTATGGAGGTATTTTTGCTTCACTAAATACCTGATGGAGCCCTGGTGGCGTAGTGGTTAAGAGCTACGGATGCTAACCAAAAGGTCGGCAGTTCAAATCCACCAAGTGCTCCTTGGAAACTCTATGGGGCAGTTCTACCCTGTCCTATAGGGTTGTTATGAGTCAGAATTGACTCAACAGCAACAGGTTTTTGTTTGCTTGTCTTTTGTTTTAATACCTAATATGACATCATTTTATTTAATTTTCTTCCTTTTTCAGAAAGGGGCAGGTAATAACAACAAACCACAATTCTGTCTGACTCAGGGTCTGAGTTGATTATATGTAATTGGAGACTTTATTGGAATGTAACTTTAGGTAAGTTACTATCCATGTAGCTTACCTGAATTACACCTGATAATTTTATCTACTCGCTAAGAAAAAATATCGGGTCAAAAAATTTCCCTCAGGAATGCAACAGAGAACCCCTGAGGGAGCAGGAGAGCAGTGGGATGCAGACCCCAAATTCTCATAAGACCAGACTTAATGGTCTGACTGAGACTAGAAGGACCCCGGTGGTCATGGCCCCCAGACCCTCTGTTGGCCCAGGACAGGAACCATTCCCAAGGCCAACTTTTCAGACAGGGATTGGACTGGACGATGCGTTGGAGAGGGATGCTGGTGAGGAGTGAGCTTCTTGGATCAGGTGAACACTTGAGACTATGTTGGCATCTCCTGCCTGGAGGGGATATGAAAGGGTAGAGGGAGTTAAAAGCTGGCGAAATGGACACGAAAAGAGAGAGTGGAGGGAAGAAGCGGGGCGTCTCATTAGGGGGAGAGTAATTGGGAGTTTGTAGCAAGGTGTATATAAGTTTTTGTGTGAGAGACTGACTTGATTTGTAAACTTTCACTTAAAGCACAATAAAAATTATTAAAAAAAAAAAGTTCCCTTAGCCCCAGAGGTCATGGCCCCTGGACTCTCTGTTAGCCCAAAACTAGAACCATTCCAGAAGCCAACTCTTTAGGTAAAGATTAGCCTGGACTATAAGACATGAAATGATGCTGGTGAGGAGTGAGCTTCTTGGCACAAGTAGACACATGAGACTATGTGGGCAACTCCTGTCTGGAAGCAAGAAGAGAAGGCAGAGGGGGACAGGAGCTGGTTGAATGGACACGGGAAATAAAGGGTGGAGAGAAGGAGTGTGCTGTCACATTGTAGCAACTAGGGTCATATAAAAACGTGTGTATAAGTTTTTGTATGAGAAACTGACTTGAATTGTAAACTCTCACTTAAAGCACAATAAAAAAAAATTTCCCTCAGAAGCCAGTGTTCCTGCCATACCCACATAAGGAGGGGAGCATGGTAACTCTGCTCTTTGATCTAGTCTTATCACTCCTTTAACATCTGAACTTTCTAGAAGGTAACTTTGTACTTTCTGTTTACTTGAATGAGGCAGGAAGGTGGGGGTTTACTAGAAAAGAATCTCTGCAGAAAATATTCGAAATGTTATAATGCAAGTGTTCTTCATGGGGATTTGACATCTCTCACTTTACCACTCAGGAAAGTGCATTACCAAAGGAGAATTCATGATGAATATGTCAACACTCTGTACCTACTGCACACAACAGCTATAACATTCACTCCTCCCCACTTACCTTTAAATCTGAACGTTCACTGTTGGTCTAGAAACTTCATTGCCTGAAACTAATCAGATATTTCTCTGAATCTTAGTTCATATCTATTTTATGCCCCCCCTTACTCTTATCTTTATCCAAACTGTTGGTTGGATAAAAGTTCAGTAATTGCAAGCACTTGACCAAAGGGGGTTTAAATCCAACAAAATAACTGCTTTCTGATGAATACTAATCAGGCAAAAATTCTCCTGTTTGCTCAGAAACAACTAAAGATCTAGGTCAAGTTCATTAAAAAACAAATTCTGGCTTTCCCTAAATTCTGGCTTTCCTCAAATCTTATTCATTTACTGCGATATTGGCAATCTATAAAAATAGTTTAAAAAATGAACATTTTGGGAATTTTCGCCCAAGGTTTTTAGAAAGCTCCAGTGTTTCCACCCCACTCCCAGTAGTCAGAACCTAAATAGAATATTTCAAAGTAGCTATATAGAGTCCCAAGGAGCCCTGGTGGCACAATTGTTAAGAGCTTGGCTTCTAACAGAAAAGTCGGCAGTTTGAACCCACCAGCCACTCTGTGGGAGAAAGATGTGGCAGTCTGCTTCCATAAAGATGACAGCCCTGGAAACCCTATGAGGGCAGTTCTACTCTGTCCTATAGGGTCGCTAGGAGTTGGAATCGACTCAACGGCAAAGGTTTTGGTTTTATATAGAGTCCCCAGGTGGCGCAAGTGGTTAATGTGCTTGGCTCCTAATATTGACATTGGTGGTTCAAACGCACTCAGAGGCACCTTGGAAGAAAGGCCTGTAAACCTGTTTCCAAAAGGTCACAGACATTGAAAACCTCATGGAGTACATTCTTCTCTGAAACATATGGGGTCACCATGAGTCAAATCAAGTCGATGGCAACTGGTTTGGTTTGTATAATGTAGTGTGGTAGGAACACAGGGTTCTGAGTTAAATAGATCTGATTTCCAATGCCATCTCAGTCTCAGTTATCTCATTGTCAGAATTGAGCTAATACATATCTTTATAAGGGGAGTGGTATAGAGTAGGCACTCGGTAGAGACAAGTTTCTTTCCCCCTCACCCCTAGTCTTATCCCCGTGCCAAGGTTAAACACTACATGATAGTTTCTAAAGAGAGGAGATTTAAGAACAAGATTCAATTTATACCGCTCTCTGTATGGCAGAAATGGTTAAGCACTTGACTACTAGTCAATAGGTTGGCAGTTCAAACCCACCCGGAGACACCTTGAAGACAGGCCTGGAAATCTGCTTCTGAAAGGTCACAGCCTTGACAACCCTATGGAGCAGTTCTACTCTGCACACATGGGGTCGTCATGAGTCAGAATCGACTCTACAGCAACTAACAACCACTGTGAGCTGAACATTTGTTTTAAGTGAAATGATCTGTTTTTATCAAAATTATCAAAGTCCACATCAAATGAAAGCAATATCTGAATTTCAACACACCCTGTATTTTGTAGACGAAACTCAAGTGCAGCTAGCTTTCTCATAGAAAACACACTGCCATCGAATCAATTCCCACTTATAGCGACCCTATAGGACAGAGTAGAACTGCCCCCATAGGGTTGCCAAGGCTGTAAATCTTTGTGGAATCAGACTGTCACATCCTTCTCCACGGAGTGGCTGGTGGGTTCGAACAGCCCACCTTTTGATTAGCAGCTGAGCGCTTTAACCACTGATCCACCAGGGCTCCCTTCCTTATATAACTGGGGTATATAGTCCGTTGCCGTTGAGTTGATTCCAACTCATAGCAACCCTATAGAACAGAGTAAAACTGCCCCATAGGGTTTCCAAGGAGAGGCTGGTGGATTTGAACTGCTGAAATCTTGGTTAGCAACTGTAGGTCTTAACCACTGCGCCACCAGGACTCCAGGGTATATAAAAAAATTAAACACATATTGCTTTTAAAAATATAAAGCCCCAATTCATGGATTTACTCATTTGCAGTTCTTTGTTGAGACTATGTGACAATTTGGAGCATGAGTATGTGACTACGATGTGTGTGGGTGTCATATATATATACTTTATGTTACTGATTTTTTGTTTCCTTTAAATCAAGCTCGGAGCCCCCTGAGATCGGGGATTGTATCTCTACTATAGCAAGATGCCATCATGAGCAGCATGCATGTCTTCCCCATTAGACTGAACTTACCCCGCAAGCAAGGACCAAGTCTCCTCCAACCCAGCTCGGAGTCTTCCCCACAAATGCTGCTGACTGTCAATCCCTTGCTGATTAATTACATGAGCACAGAGCAGAGCCTGGAGATTACTGATAGATGCTGAGAGCAGCTGAATATGTATCGCTGTGACCTGTGTCACACAACACTGGGCCCTAGATTTAGGATACCCACAATGAAGTAATTCCTGGGTGAGGTCCCTAAATGGCTAAAGAAACTGCAGATGTTCCCCTGCTGCGTTAATAGCATCGCAGCCAAATGGCCAATAAAATGCAGCAGCAGAGAGGCACACTGAAAACATGACTGATGGGAAGTTTGTGGGAACATAAACAACACTGGGCTGCAAGTCAGAGACCACCTGGGTCCCTGTTCTGTCCCTACCAGTGACTTTTCCAAGACTGGCTGGTTTATTCAGTCTCTCTAGGTCGCAGATCCTGGGTCATTTATGAAATGAGTACGTGAGACCCTAAGTCCCTTCTCAGGCCTAACAGTCCAAAGTTTAACATCAAATCAAAATTGGCACTTCTCTCTCAAAACTCAGGCGAAGATCAGAATGTGTATGAGTGGTTTAGCACCTGATGAATTGCTGCTTTGGCATCATACAGTTTCTTATATACACAGCTTGTATCCCTGATACAGGAGCCATGGCTCACACTTCCATATCTTAGGCCAAAACCTAAGCTAGCTGCTCAAACTAGCACACGCTTTAAAAAATATCTGTGTTGATTGATTGATCTGGAAAATGAGAAATCTAACTACTGATGTGGTCTCACAGCTGTGATGTTGAGATTAGCAAGGTAATGTACATTAACATTGGCACTGCTTTGAGCTTGCTAAATAAGAGATGGCATGAGTCCAGAGGAAATGCATAGATCAGGATCAATTTTCTATTTCCTTCCAAACCTTTCCAGTGCTCAGCAAATATGAAATAACATGATGAGGTCTGCTAGCTTCTTTGAAAACCCATTTCTTCAAGAAGTCTGGCATTTCTATATCTGGCCATAAACGAACAGTTACAAAGGCTTTGTTGGACACCTAGCCCCAGTCAGTAGCCACCAAGATCAGCCCTGTGTTTAAGGGAAAAGTGGCTCCCCACATGGTTTGGTGTGAGGGATTCCAGAAAAACTCTCGGTCCCCAATCCTGCTCAACAGCTTGTCTTCTTGCAGCTTTTCATGGTCACTGAGATTCTCACCTTGGATCCACTACTACGCAGGTAGCTTGGATGGTGGGAGGAAGCATCAAGAAAAGTGTGCAGGGCATTGAGGGAGAGCGAACCCAGGAAAGGGACGGGGAGAAGGCCTTGAGGAGAAAAGGGATGCTTATTGTATGACTTAAAAACAAACACATAAAAAATAACTGTACCAAGGTTTGATCCAAAGTGGAGAAAGGTGGGCAGAAGGGAAAACATTTCTCTCTGTCGGATGGATGAAACAAAATGACAATTTAAATATGACTTGCAAAGTGAACATTTTGTCATTTTATAGACCCTGGGTATATCGCTTCAGCATTCAGCTTTCAACTTCTCCAACAGAATGTAAACACTTTTCACTGTCTCTGCTACAACCCTAGTCCAAGCCACCATCATTCCTCACCTGGATCTTTTTCTCAGCCTCTTACCTGGTTTCTTAGTTTCCACACTTACCTCTTACATCGATCACACAACAGTCAGAATGATCCTTCTAAGACATGAATCAGGTATTGTGGCTCCCCTGATTAAAACTCTCCAGTGGCTTCTTATAGAAAGTGGAATGAAATCCTGTCCTTTCATGGTCCCTTGCCTATCTCTGTGACCTTCCATCTATCACTTTTCCTCTCTCTTTGAAGTCCACCTACACTGACCTTCATCCTGTCTTAGTCTGTTCTTGTCTCAGGATATTTGCACTTACCCTTCTGAATGGAACTTAAACCAATATAAAATTACTTGTTTTTAACAAGCTTATTTTCCACCTTCCTTCATGTAATGATGAACTCCATGAAGGAAGGAGCCTTGTCAGTCTTGATCATCACTGTACCCCATTGCTTGAGAGCATACCTGAGACATAAGGAACGTCTAATAAGTGTTGAATAAACGAATGAAAAAAGGAGCCGACAAGTGACGAAGAGTAGATGAGCAGCCTCGAAAGCCCAGCTGAAGTTAGCTAGCATGACAGTAGAGAACCAAATCATCATGGTTTAGTGATTTTTCTTAGAAACATTCAGCACTTCGGTGGCAAACAAAGTGGCTGGTGGAAGTTACCAGGATTTGGACTGACAAGGCAAGAATGGTAACAGACTGTCAGAGGCCTAAGGGATACCAGATTGCTAGTGAGTACATCATCAAAATGGCTGCCCACAGAGCTCAGGTGAGCATGGAGGCAAACCATGGCGGAGGGTAACGGGCTGGGAGAATTGGGACTAAGGGTTTGAAGTGAAGATGAGCCCAAAAAGAGAACATTCAGCAGGCGCTAAGGGGTAGGGAGCCATGGAAGTACAAAAGATTGTGGTGGGAGAGGAGAAGCAGAGTTCAGGATCATGGATCAGAGCTGTTCTCAGTGATGATGGGATGCAAGTTATGGCCGAGATGAAAAGAATATGGAGTTGAGGAACTGAGTTTAGGGCCAGGACGGAAGACTCCTGAATTACTTAGCATGGTCTTTTTTAGTTGCAAAAAGTCTTCTCTGACAACATTGTGAAACTAATAGATCCTTTGGCTTTACAATGTACGCCCTACTCCTTCAGGTGTGGTCTATCTCATCAAAACAGGGCCTATCTGGAAAAGTCCCTAAAAGCATCTGATTACTGACTTTGGAAAACCTGGGCCAAAATGAAGGCTAGGAGGACTTCTCCTCAGCTTCCTCTCACCTGGCTTTTCTCCAGCCCTTAAGCCCTACCCCTAATTCTAAATCTTTCCTTTTCCATATCAAAAAGGATCTGACCTCTATAGGATGGCCTTGCTTGCTAATAGAGCTTATTATTAATATAATTCACGATAGATGAAAATGGCTTAAAGCCTTCCCATTCCTGGGTTATGTGAACATTTTGACAGCACCCTTCCTGTCTTAAATCAATGAATGATAAATAAGGCGGGAATTTAGGCCTTTGTCAGGGCCCACTTTTGCTAGGCTTAAGGTCATTTCTAGCAGGCAACATCCCTAGGCTCCACTGCTGTGCTATTGAATATTCATGTGGAATTAGGATCTGTAGGTAGCACTGCCATCTATTTAGATTAAGCCTGGATTATAGGCTCTCTGACTACACAGGACCGGGAAGGACAATGAAAATCTCACAGCAAAGAAAGCAACTCTAATCTCCACACGTCTGTTTGGCTATTGACATGCCCTCCATAAAGAAAGTGTCCCTCCTTGGAGCATGAGGCCCTTAGGGACAGATTCCCCAGCGCGTCATTTTTAGATCCATTAGAACTAACATGCACGATGGTTGCTAGGATACTGTAAATTGGGAAAGAAAGTATCACATAATGGTAGGTGCAGAGAGACAGGCGCTGGCCTGTTTTGCCGGCCACGTACTGGCCCATTACCTATTAGCATCATGGTTAGGATCATTTCCAACAGCTCCTGTCTACTTCCCTTCTGGATGCTAGGATGCTACTGCATTTCAATTGGTAAAGAGTGTTTATAATTCATATTTTTCCAGGAGTAATTGAATTTGTGAAAGTTGAACCTCATAATCGCTACTGAGGTATCTATCAATAAGTAAGAAGGAGGTTGGGGTGTGCTTGTGTGTGTGTGTTTTTCCCTATTAAATGGTAACTTCAATTTGGGAATGAAATCACCCTCCATTGATTTCCAGTGTATTCTGCCATCATCCAGATAGCACTTCCAAAGAGTTCTGTAAATGAGATTTGTAGCTGCAAAAGCATGCAATAGAAGGCAAGCTTTATAACTGCCACTTTCTTGATGTTGCAATTTAACTACCTCCTTGCCAAATCAACGCTGAGTGGGCTAAAAGAGGAGGTTCTGTTTGATACTCGACCTTGCCTCTTATCTCCTCTAGAGAGGAGGGAGACGCTCCAGACAACTCTTTGATCCCCATTACACGTCATGATGTTAATTACCGAACTGGAAAACAGACAAACTTTTGAGCAAATTGCTTGGTATTAAGGATCACAGCTTCATGACTCTTAGATTTGGTGGCCTTCCCTTAAAACTAAGATAGAATAACCAATCACTTGGCAATGATTTTTCAGTGGTGGGGCCTAAGAGGGAACCAGGAGCCCTTTCCCAGGTAGAACTCATTACTTCCAAGTGCAGTGCCTTGGTAGGGGGCCGGCTCAGGGAGATGCTAAAAATCACTTCCACGGACTAACTCTGTCTACATTCAGTGCCTGGGTAAGATTCATTAACAGTGGACACCCTCTACCTGGGTCAATGCTTGAAAAGCAGGCCCTCTATCAACCACTAGTGCTTGTGTCGGAATGCCTGGGGAGGACTCATTACGAGGACCATCAGGCACCTGGGACAGTCCCCCCTTTTCCTCACCAATCTTATAATTACAACTGTGAGATAGGCTGGTATTAGGCTGAGTCTTTACACGGCCTCCTTTGCATTCACTAGCTTCTATTATAGGTAATTGATATGGTCGTATCTTCTTTCCTTCATACCATTGGTCCTAATTTGAGATTTTCTGGAGGGTGGGCAAATATATTATTTCTTCAGCCTCTCATAATCCTTACAGATTTTTTACCTAGCAAGTCCTTACTTAATGTTTGTTTAAATAAAAATGTTTTGTCACTATAATAAATAACACGAAGCTGTTAAAAGTATGGTAACTGCCTTTACTGTCATTTGAACATGGTGGTGGTGGTTGTTAGATGCTGTCGAGTTGATTCCAACTGTTGGCAACCCCTGTGTGCAGAGTAGAAGTAAGTGTTCCACGGGTTTTTCAGAAGTAGATCACCAGGCCTGTCTTCCGAGGCACCACTGGATGGGTTGAACTACCCACCTTTCGGCTGGAAGCTGAATGCTGACCTGCTTGCGCCACTCAGCGACTCCTTGAACATGATTAGAGGAGTCAAAACATCATATCATTCAAAAGTAAATTGCAGCCAGTTTGCAAGCCTTTGGCAGGCTTTTATAAAGAGGTTTGTCTCCCCAGGTATAGCTTTCATAAGATTGTCAGGTATCTAAAAAGATGAAGGGGCCAATGGGGGGAAGGCAAAAGTCTTTTGAAAATAATCTTCAAATTAAACAGAGAATTCTAATGATGACGATGATGAAGATGATGATAATGATAAAAGAATGTCATGGATAATGGCTAAAGACCTTCTTTCATTTTCCCAGACTGAGATTTCCTTCCTTCCTGGATCCTTTGCTTGCTGTAACGTAAGGTCCTGGCATCCTCCCTATCATGTCAGAATTAACTCGGTCAGGATCCCTATGAAATCTAGTCCCTCAGGAGTACTTAACAGGGAACTGCCCTCAAGGAAGCTGTGCAGCCACAGTGAGCAATCAGAAGAATGGAACAGAAATGTCAGCCTCCAGTTTATCTATTATTATAAGGTATTTACCTTGAAGTTTGCCTGAGGGAGGAGGAAAGATTGGGCTCTCTTTTTCATTTTTTAAAAAAATTATTATTAGTATTGGAACAACATGCTAAGAATGACTAAACACACCCCACCCCTGAAAATCACAGGAAGTAATCATCGATTGCCACGGATTTAGGAATGATTCACTTCACTCTCACACAATCTTAGCAAAGCCTCCTGACTGAAGGCTGTGGGGCCTTGCAAGCGACGAAGAAGGCACCTTCACTGGCCTCTATTTTACCAACCTTCATTCTTATTTCATACTTTTCCAGCTGCCTCCTCCCATTCACCCAATTTGCTTGGCAAAATTCAAGTGAAAAAGCGGGTACACTAGACCAGCTTGTCAGGAATCCCAGAAAGTCATGTTGTAAGAAATCAAGGGAAGAACCCGACCCTGAGTCAGTCCGGGAGTTCTTAACTTGGGAACTCTATTTATACTCCAAACAAAAATCCTCACAACTGGACCAATAAGCAACATAATGATAAATGAAGAAAAGATTGACATTATCAAGGATTTCATTTTACTTAGATCCACAATCAACACCCATGGAAGTAGCAGTCAAGAAATAAAATGACGCATTGCATTGGCCAAATCTGCAGCAAAGGACCTCTTTAAAGTGTTGAAGAGCAAAGATGTCACCTTGAAGACTAAGATGTGCCTGCCCCAAGCCATGGTGTTTTCAATCACATCATATGCATGGGAAAGCTGGGCAATGAATAAGGAAGACCGCAGAATTGACAAATTTAAATTGTGGTGTTGAAGAATATTGACAGTACCATGGACTGCCAGAAGAATGAACAAATTTGTCTTGGAAGAAGTACACCCAGAGAGCTCCTTAGAAGTCAGAATGGTTAGACTTCATCTCATGTACTTTGGACATGTTATCAGGAGGGATCAGTTCCTGGAGAAGGACACAGTGCTTGGTAAAGTAGAGGGTCAACGAAAGAGAAATATCCTCAACGAGATGGATAGACACAGTGGCTACAACAATGGGCTCAAACATAATGACTGTGAGGAAGGTGCAGGACTGGGCAGTGTTTCGTTCTGTTATACACAGAGTCACGATGAGTCAGAACCAACACAACGGCACCCAACAACAAATATATACATATATTTATTTATTTATTGCTGGTACTGCAAATGGTGTCTGGGTGTGAGGAGCCTGAAGAATAAAATTTGTAAGCCAGGAAGTCAGGCAGATTCAGGTGAGCCATGATCCCAATTGGGACAGACATGAGAGCTGAAATTTCAGAAAAATACAATTGTTCCCAAATAGAGGAAGAATAATTGTTTTTTGTTTGCAGCGATTATCCTAGTGTGGTCCACGGACCCCTGGGGGTCCTTAATATCTTTCCATAGGGTCCACAAAGTCAAAGCTATTTTCATAAAAATCCTAAGACTTTCCTTGTTTTTCTCACAATGTTGATATTTTCATCAATGGTACAAAAGCAACGGTAGGTAAAATTGCTGGCCCTTTAGCATGATTCAAGATAGTGGCACCAAACTATATTAGTGCTATTTTAAATATGGGCTGTCTACAATAATAAATACTGTTTATACAGGTTCATCAATACAGTTTCTCTTTTAAGACATATCTCAAAAAATGAGATGTTCTGTCTTCATTAAAAACCTTTATACACATGAAAAAATGTTTCTGAGTTTGTCAAGCATGCTAC
This sequence comes from Loxodonta africana, assembly GCF_030014295.1. Classification (NCBI taxonomy): domain Eukaryota; kingdom Metazoa; phylum Chordata; class Mammalia; order Proboscidea; family Elephantidae; genus Loxodonta; species Loxodonta africana. The sequence goes on from NC_087369.1 coordinate 150,688,721, forward strand.
AATTTCATGCATCTCTGATGTCATGAAAAGAATCCCAGATACAATCTTCTCTATATTGATAGAAAAAATGCTTAAAACAGTTAATAAGTAGTTGTAATTAAGCTAACAGAGCATTATGCTTCATAATTAAGCTATTAACATGCATATAGGCTATGGATAATGACCAAAGAAAGCCCAGTGATCCTATCAGGGAAGACTCATTTGCAAATTCCTTACTTGAAAGACAGAGCAACTTCAGAGTTCAAGAACAGACTCTGCCACTAGCCAGCCTGGGTTTGAATGCCAGATTTGGCACGTCCTAGCTGAGTGACCTTGGATTAGTCACTTAACTACTTCGTGACTCAGTTTCCTCATTTTTCTTAAATAATCATGACAATTAAATGAGTTAATATGTGCAAAAGGCTTAGAACAGTGACTGGTACATAGTGTCATGTAAGTATTAATTTTTAATATGATTGGTGAATTATTTGGAACTGGGATCAAGTGTGAGGACCAAAGCATTTTAAGAGTGGTTTGATGTGAGTTTGTGGAGGTCAAGTGTATGTCTTGTACTTCAGCATGTACCAATAAATTCTAATTAGCTCATATCTCAGAACTAAAAAAGTGTTACTTTCGGTTGATCTACCACTTCCACAGCTAGAAACCAATTTTTTGTTGTTCCCAGTGGGAGGCAAGTTCAACACTCGGTCATATACAAGGTTGTCTTCTGGCTTTATGCCACTTTTACCAACACATTGATCTATTTTCTGCCACCAGTATCTAAGGATAGTCCCTGATCCCTACTTTTATAATACAATGTTTTCGAAACATGGTTTCATAATATCCCCCTTTATTTCAAGAATCATCACAAAAATCATTTTAAAAAATTAATTTCAGTGTACTTTTTTAAAAGAAAAGATAAGGAGGGTCTTTAAGGTGTTGTCAGTGTTCTATTTTTTTTATTGGTCGGTGGTTACATGGGTGTTGGCTTTGTGATAATTTACTGAGCTGTACATTCATGCTTTGTGCACTTCTCTGTATGTGTTCTACTTCACAATGAAAAGAGATTTAAATGGAAAATAAAAGAAACAGTAAGAAAGTCGCTTATGTTCTTTTAGGAAGAAATAGAATGGTCTTGCAATTTTTGTCCTTCTTCTGAATTATGATGGGACATTGAGTTCAAAAATATTAGGAGTTTATCAGTCTGAGACTGGAAGAACTAGACAGTGCCTGGCTACCACCAATGACTGCTCTGACAGGGAACACAACAAAGAATCCCTGATTAAAAAAAAAAAATCCCTGATGGAGCAGGAAAAAAGTGGGATGCAGACCTCAAATTCTAGTAAAAAAGACCAGACTTAATGGTCTGACTAAAACTGGAGGGACCCCAGCGATCTCGGCCCCCAGACTTTTTATTAGCCCAAAACTAAAACTATTCTTGAACCCAACTCTTCAGACAAAGATTACACTGGACTATAAGACATAAAATGATACTGGTGAGGGAATGTGCTTCTTAGCTCAAGTAGACACATGAGACTATGAGCACAGTTCCTGTCCGGAGGCAAGATGAGAAGGTGGAGGGAGACAGGAGCTGGTTGAATGGACACAGGAAATACAGGGTGGAGAGGAGTGTGCTGTCACATTGTAGGGAGAGTAACTAGAGTCACATTACAATGTGTGTATAAGTTTTTGTATGAGAAACTTACTTGAATTGTAAACTTTCACTTAAAGCACAAGAAAAAAATTAAAAAAAAAAAAAGATGACAGCCTAGGAATCCCTATGGGGCAGTTCTACTCGACATACAGGGTGCTATGAGTCGGAGTCGACTTGATGGCACACAACAACAACAAAGCTGAAAAACAAATATCAAAAGGATAAACATAGTCCACAAGTAACTGCCTGCCAAAACAAACTTCAACGTTCTTTAAAGCAAGACAACAAAAGCCAAACATTCAACATAGCATTTGCAATGTCCACCATCCAATAAAAAATTACAAGACATGTAAACAAGTAGCAATATATGACCCAGAACCAGAAGAAAAATCAATTAATAGAAAAATAAATCAATAAAATTCATCATATTAACAGAATAAATGAGAAAAGCAAAAAATCATCTTGATAGATGCAGAAAAACACATATTAGAATTCAACATCCATTCATGACAAAAATTCTTAGCAATCCAGGTACCGAAGAAAACTTTTCAAATCTGATACAAAATATCCACAAAATCCTATAGCAAAAACTATACTTTATAGTGAAATATTGAAAGCTTTGTCCCTAAAATTGGAAAGGTACGAAGATGCCTGTTCTCACTGTCCTTACTCAACACTATATTGGAGGTCCTCAAAAGTGCATTAAGGGAGGAAAAGGAAATGAAAGGCATATAGATTGAAAGGAAAATAAAGTGTAAGGATTGAACAGGAAGAAATAATACTATTATTATTCACAGATGACATAATTATGCATGCAGAAATTCCAAACGAATCTACAGTCAAAATAAATGATAAGTGAATTCAAAAAACTACAAAAATCTATTATAGCTCTATATACAAGAAACAATTAGAAAGTATAATAGAAATGCCATTTACTATAGCATTAAAAATCAAATAGCTAGGAACAAATTTAACAAAAGATGGCCAAGACCTCTCTAAATAAAAATGTAAAACATTATTGAGATTAAAGAAGACTTACATAAATGGAGAGACATACTATATTTCTAGATTATACAGATGCTACTTCTCTCCAAATTGATCTATATATTCAATGTAATTCTGATAAAAAATCCCAGATTTTTTTTTTGTGCAAACTGACATGATGATCCTAAAATTTATACAAGGACTAAGAATGGCCGATAATTGTGAAAGTGGAATATTGTGAAAGAATATACACAATTAAATGTCAAGATTTATTATAAAGTTACAGTCATTAAAATAGTGAGATGCTAGCATAGTAAAAGGAAAATAGACTAGTGAAACAAGGATTACATAAAAACATAAACCAACCCACAAATATATGATCAGTTGATTTATGACAAAGATGACACTACAGTGTAGTGGGGGAAAGGATGATCTTTTCAATAAGTAGTGCTCAGTTAATGGGATAGTCACATTAGAAAAAGATCTTGATCCCTACCTCACATCATACAGTGAAGTCTATTGAGAAGGCAGACACAAAAACATACATTCCATGTGATTCCATTATATAAAGCTAAAAAACAGGCAAAACTAATGGTGCCAGAAGAAACCATGATCATTTGCTTTGGCAGGTAGTATTGACTGGCAAGGGAGGCCTTGATGGCACAGTATTAAAGAGTTTGACTGCTAACTGAAAGATTAGTGGTTCAAACCCACCAGCAGCTCTGCAGGAGAAAGATGTGGCAGTTTGCTTCAGTAACGATTTACAACCTTGGAAACTCTATGGGGCAGTTCTACTCTGTCCTATAGCATAGCTATGAGCCAGAATTGACTCGACAACAGTGGGTTTAACGACTGGCAAGGCCTCCAACAGGGAATTTTGGGAGAGCCGATACTGTTTTATTCCTTGATTTGGGTGATAATTACATGATTGTTTTCATTTTATGAAAATTTATTGAGTTGTTCACTTATGACTTGGGTACTTTTCTGTGTAGTATATGTCAATAAAAAGTTTGCTTAAACTGAAAAAAAAAAAGACAATATTAGGAGTTTGTGCTTTACTCTCTGACAGTTCTAAATCTATCACCCAGAAGGCTCCACTTCAACGGAGAACAAGCTGTGTCCATTGTCTTGAAACTCCACTCAAATGGGTAGCTCATTTCCAGAAGTCAGTTTGAAGAGAAGACCCAGAGAAAGACACCACATTATTTCAAACTGTTCCAACATTAGCTTATGCTGGCACAGCCTCTTTTCTCCAAGTATTGCCCACAGTCACTGAGAAAGATGGCTCTGGTCTGAACCAGTTACCTAGGATTAAAACCTTCTAGTTGGGGAGATAGTTGGTTTTGAGTCTCCATGGCTTGCTTACCACCACCCCCTCACCACCCGCCATGCAATGCTGAGTTTGAAGTCCAATAAGATGATGTGTGAACAGCAAAAGACAGCTGGCTTTTGGCTAGTACCCTTCCTTGTAAATCCATTAAGAAATTCATTTAATACTTCAATAATTTTGTCATCCTCTTTGGTCATATTTTTCATTTCATCCTGTAATGTTCAAACTTCTGCCTTGACTGATTCCCCCTGGCTTTTGAAAGTTCAGAGAAACTATGTATTTGAATGATACTAACAGTTTTGGAGGTAGCTATATTGCACTCAATTTTCTTTCTTCCTTACCCTTTACTGACTTGCCTTGTTGTCTGTGACTCCTCTTTTCCAGAAATAAGTCTGGGACAGATGGACTCTGAGTTTTGTTCCTTTGTAGCTGAAGTTTTACATATCATATTGTATCTCCTGATACTCCCCAACAGGCATCTTCCACTTGTAATCAGTCTTCCCAGTCATGTAATTTTTTTTTTTAGCATTTTGAACAGTCACCATGCTACATGAACAATAAACTCTATACACTGGGCTATATAAGTGGAGTTTAGTGATGACTTAAAAAAAAAAAAGGTGATATCAGCTGGAAGAGCAAAATAAGTACCTTCGAAAATCTTCTCCACAAAAGCAATGAGAACACTAGCAAAAGTTTTTAAGAATCAGCTCTTTCAGAACTCTGGCAATTAACCAAAGAATTGCAACAACCCAACGAGCATTTATTTAAGAAAAATAGTTGAATCTCAGTGAGAACAATGAGATTTGTGATATTTTCATTTGTTCTATTCCCCAACTCTGAAATATCCTTGAAAACTCACAATCACCATGAAAACCAGCAGCCTGGCAGCCACTAGAAAGAGTATATAATGGGATTGGAGCTCCTTCAAAGCCCCATCCCCAGAGAACTGTCATTATTTGACCTGAGGGTGACTCCTTGGGACACCCCATTCACAAGGCTTGTATATGTTTAACCTGACTCAGAGATCATTCAGATAGAATTTTTCCTAGGAGCAATCACTGGTAATTATTTAACACTGAAGCTGCCTGTAGCAGTGAATAAGAGTTGAGGAAAATGATAGGCTAGCCAAAAAATTTTAAAGGAAAAGATGAAGAATGAGATATTCATGAGGGCCAAGACAATTCGATGAAGAAAGTATAGTCTCTTAAACAAATGGTGCTGGTACAACTGGATACCCACATGAAAAAGAATGAATTGGAACTCTTACCTCACACCATACAAAAACATAACTCAAAATGTATCATAGACCTAAATGTAAGAGTTAAAACTGAAAAAAAAAAAAATGAAAAACCACAAATGTGGGGGAGGATGTGGAAAAATCAGAACCCTCTTCCACTGTGGCTGGGAATGTATAATGATGTAATGTTTTTGGAAAAACGTCTGGCAGTTCCTCAAAAGTTAAACATGTAGTTACTATATGACCCAGCAATTCCACTCCGAAGTATATGCCTAAGAAAACTGAAAACATATGTTCACTCAAATACTGAAATATGAACATTTATAGCAGCATTATTCATAATAGCCAAAAGGAGAAAAGAATCCAAATATCCATCAAATGCTGAATGGATAAATTGTGACATATTCATGAAATGGAATATTATTCAAGCATAAAAAGAAATGAATTACAGCTACACACTACAACATGGATAAACCTCAAAAACGTTATGCTAAGTGAGAGAAGGCAGTCAAAAAGTACTATGTATTGTATGATTCCATTCAAGCGATATGTCCAGAACAGGCAAATATAGAGAAACAGAAAATAGATTAGTAGTTGCCAAAGCTTGGGGCCAGGAGTGGGAAAGAAGGAGGAGCGACTGCTAAATTTTGGGGGGTTCTTTTATTGGGATATGAAAACTTTCTCAAACTAGATTATGATGATGGTTACACACCTCTGTGAATATATGAAATACCATTGAACTTTATACTTTAAATGGACAGATCTTATGGTATGGTAATTGTAACTCAATATAGCTGTTTTGAAAACCTTGGTGGTGTAGTGGTTAAGCGCTACAGCTGCTAACCCAAAGGATGGTAGTTCATATCCGCCAGGCACTCCTTGGAAACTCTATGGGCAGTTCTACTTTGTCCTATGCGGTTGCTATGAGTTGGAATCGACTCGACAGCAACGGGTTGGTTGATTGTTGGTATAGCTGTTTTAAAAAGTGTCTTGAATAAGTACCTTAAAAAAATTACTATTTACTAAATGCAAAATAAACCAAAAAAGGAAAAATTAACACCATGTGGTTTTAAGTTGCAGAGCTGTTATTCAAACCCCTATCTGCCTTGTTCTAAAATTTGTATTAATAACTAATGAGAGTTGGAGCCTAAGGGGCTGACTTAATTGTATGGCACTGTTGGGGGTCTGATTTAAAGGTATCTGGAGAAACTTCATCACGAAGGTACCAGAAGACTAAAATTATTACTAATGTGGCATGCCTTTGGGGTAAGCATGCCTCTTTACAAAAAGGGTTTTTTTTTTTAATTATTGTACTTTATATGAAGGTTTACAGAACAAACTAGCTTCTCATTAAGCAATTAGTACACATATTGTTTTGTGACATTGCTTACCAACTCCACAACATGTCAACACTCTCCCCTTCTGGACCTTGGGTTCCCGATTACCACCTTTCCTGTCCCCTGCTGCTTTCTGATCCTTGACCCTGGGCTGGTGTGCCCATTTAGTCTTGTTTTGTTTTATAGCCCTGTCTAATCTTCGGCTGAAAGGTGAACCTCAGGAGTAATTTCATTACTGAGCTAAAAGGGTGTCCAGGGGTCATATTCTCAGAGCTTCTCCAGTCTCTGTCAGGCAGTAAGTCTGGTCTTTTTTTGAGTTAGAATTTCATTCTACATTTTTCTCCAGCTATGTCCAGGACATTATTGTGACCCCTGTCAGAGCAGACAGTAGTGGTAGCTGGGTACCATGTAGTTCTGCTGGACTCAGTCCGGTGGACGTTATGGTAGTTGTAGTCCATTAGTCCTTCGGACTCATCTTTCCCTTGTGTCTTTGGCTTTCTTCATTCTTCCTTGCTTCCAAAGGGGTGATACCAGTGGAGTATCCTAGATGGCTGCTCACAGGCTTTTAAGACCTCAGACGCTACTCACTAAAGTACAACGTACAACATTTTCTTTATAAACTAAGTTATGCCAATTGAGGTAGATATTACCCAAGACCATGGTTCCCACAGCCCTCGGCCCTCAGCCCTGTAATTTGGTCTCTCAGGGAGTTTGGGTGTGTCTATGGAACTCCCATGACCTTGCCTCAGGCAAGCTGTACTGGCTTTCCCAGTACTCTGTACTGTCTTACTCTTTACCAAAGTTACCACTTATCTATTGTCTATTTGGTGTTTTCCCATCCCCATATCTCCCCTCCCTTGTAACCATCAAAGATTGTTTCTTTTTGTGTCTAAACCTTTTCATGAGTTTTTATAGTTGTGGTCTCATACAATATTTGTCCTTTTGTGATTCACTTATTTCACTCAGCACAATGCCCTCCAGATTCATCCATGTTGTGAGATGATTTGCACATTCATCATTGTTCTTTATCATTGCATAGTTGTCCACTGTGTGTATGTACCATAGTTTGTTTATCCATTCATCTGTTGATGGGCATCTAGGTTGTTTCCATCTTTTTGATATTGTGAACAATGCTGCAATGAACATGGGTGTGCATATGTCTGTTCATGTGACAACTCTTACTTCTCTAGGATGTATTCCTAGGAGTGGGATTGTTGGATCATATGGTATTTCTATTTCTAGCTTTCTAAGGAAGTGCTATATCATTTTCCAAAATGGTTGTACCATTTTGCATTCCCACCAGTAGTGCATAAGAGTTTCAATCTCCCCATAGCCTCTCCATCATTTGTTCTTTCCTGTTTTTTTTATTCCTGCCAGTAATGCCAGAGTGAGATGGTATCTCTTTGTGGTTTTGATTTGCATCTAGTGATCTCGAGCATTTCCTCATGTGTCTGTTAGCCACTTGAATGTCTTCTTTGATGAAGCATCTGTTCCTTTCCCTGGCCCATTTTTAATTGGATTATTTGTCTTTTTGTTGTAGAGGTGTTGGATTTTCCCATAGATTTTAGAGATTAGACCTTTGTCAGATTTGTCATAGCCAATTTTTTTTTCCCAATCTGTAGGTTCTCTTTTTACTCTTTTGGTGAAATCTTTTGATGAGCATAAGCGTTTAATTTTTAGAAGATCCCAGTTATCCACTGTATCTTCTAGTGTTTCTGTATTGTTAGTTATGGTTTGTATCCTGTTAATGCCATGTATCAGAGCCTCTAGTGTTTATCCTTTTTTTTTTTCTACGATCTTTATAGTTTTTGGCTTTATATTTAGGTCTTTGATCCATTTTGAATTAGTTTTTGTATGGTGTGAGGTATGGGTCCTGTTTCTTTTTTTTCAACAGGACATTCCATTTTGCCAGCATCATTTGTTAAAAAGACTGTCTTATCAAAGATCAGTTGACCATAGGTACATGGATTTACATCTGGGTTCTCAAAAGAAAGCGTCTTTTGAAGGTCAGTAATTTGACTGAAATGGTTATTCTAATAGCTTAATGAATTCTAATTTCTTAGTGAAAAGTCCCAAGACTAGTTGCAGGAAAATCTGGTTCTCGGCCCAGTTCTGCCGTCAATTTACTGTACTTCATTGGCCAAGCCATCTCACTTCTAAAACCAAAAAAGAAAAAAAAAAAGCCAAACCCATTGCCGTCAACTCCATTCTGACTCATAGCCACCCTACAGGACAGAGTAGAACTGCCCCATGGAGTTTCCGAGGAGTGTGTGGTGGATTTGAACAGCCAACCTTTATGGTTAGCAGCCGAGCTCTTAAACACTGCACCACCAGGGCTCCATGTCACCTCTGGCTGCTCCAATTTCTTTACCTCTAAATCAAAGTTGAACTTGACAACTCTAAAGCCACAGGTCCTTCCAGCTCTAATATTCCATTTATTAAATCATTTATTCAACAAATATTTACTGGCCACTTGCTATGTTCTAGGTATTGTGATACGTTCTGAGGATAGTGTGATGAATAAGACATAGTTCCTGCTCCCATGGACATAAGATACTAATAATGTGTTTTGTTTTGTTTTAGGGGGAAGGGGCTGGCCACAGAAAGCTGCTCTAAGAAGACAGCATTTGGCTGTGACTTAAAAAGGAAGGAGGAACTGGCCATGTGAAAAAATTAGAGTAAGTGTGTCTTAGTTATCTAGTGCTACTGTAACAGAAATACCACAAGTAGGAGCCTTTAACAAACAGAAGTTTATTCTCTTACAGTCTAGGAGGCTTGAAGTCTGAATTCAGGGCTCGAGCTTCAGGGGAAGGCTTTCCCTCTTTGTTGGCTCTGGAGGAAGGTCCTTGTCATCATTCTTCCCCTCCTTTAGGAGTTTCTCAGCATAGGGACCCCAAGTCCAAAGGACGTGTGCTTCTGGTTTTACTTTCTTGGTGGCATGATGCCCCCCTGTCTCTCTGCTTGCTTCTCTCTTTTATATCTCAAAAGAAATTGGCTTAAGATAAAACCAAATCTTGTCGATTGAGTCCTGCCTCAGTAACATAACTGCCTCTAACCCTCCTCATTAACATCATAGAGGTAGGATTTACAACATATAGGAAAATCACATCAGATGAGAAAATGGTGGACAATGACATATTACTGAGAATCATGGACTAGCCAAGTTGACACACAAATTTTTTTTCTTTTTTTTATTTTATTGTCCTTTAAGTGAAAGTTTACAAATCATGTCAGTCTCTCATACAAAAATTTATATACACCTTGATATGTACTTCTAGTTGCTCTCCCCCTAAAAAGACAGCATACTCCTCCTCTCCACCCTGTATTCCCCGTGTCCATTCAGCCAGCTCCTGTCCCCCTCTGCCTTTTCATCTCCCCTCCAGACAAGAGCTGCCCACATAGTCTCATGTGTCTACTTGAGCCAGTATCATTTTCTATCTTATAGTCCAGTCCAATCCCTTTCTGAAGAGTTGGCTTTGGGAATGGTTCCAGTCTTGGGTTACCAGAAGGTCTGGGGACCATGACCTCCGGGGTCCTTCTAGTATCAGTCAGACCAATAAATCTGGTCTTTTTATGAGAATTTGGGGCCTGCATCCCACTGCTCTCCTGCTCCCTCAAGGATTCTCTGCTGTGTTCCCTGTCTGCTCTCCTGCTCCCTCAGGGATTCTCTGCTGTGTTCCCTGTCAGGGCAGTCATCGGTTGTAGCTGGACACCATCTAGTTCTTCTGGTCTCAGGCTGATGTAGTCTCTGGTTTATGTGGCCCTTTATGTCTCTTGGGCTCATAGTTACCTTGTGTCTTTGGTGTTCTTCATTCTCCTTTGCTCCAGATGGGTTGAGACCAGTTGATGCATCTTAGATGGCTGCCTACTAGCATTTAAGACCCCAGATACCACTCTCCAAAGTGGGATGCAGAATGTTTTGTTAATATATTTTATTATGCCAATTGGCCTAGATGCCCTCTGAAACCATGGTCCCCAGATGCCCGCCCCTGCTACTCTGGCCTTCAAAGCATTCAGTTGTATTCAGGAAACTTCTTTGTGTTTGGTTCATACCAGTTGTGCTGACCTCTCCTGTATTGGACACACAAATTTTTAGGGGACACGATCCAATCCATAACAAAGAGCAACGATTGTTCCTGACAGAGGACATAGCAACTGTAAAAGCCCTGAGGTGGGAAGAAGTTTGGAGTGTTGCAGGGAGCCAAGCAGAAAAGGAATGCCAATGTGACTGGAGTGTGATGTGCAATGCGCAGAGTGGTACTGGATGACATTGGACAGCTGTGAGTCATAGGTACAACTTTAGGTATTACGTAGGTTACTCTGGAAAACAGTAAAGAAGTTATACGAAGGGGTATGACAAGATCAAGTTTGTATTTTTAAAAACATTACTCAGGCTGCAGTGTGAAAACTGTACAGGAGGAAGAAAAGAGTGGGAGAGGGGTGTCAAATTAGTAATAAATTGCCCACAACACACTAAGTATAGGACATTATGTGTTGATGTTAGGTGCCATCGAGTCTGGTATGACTCATAGCAACCCTATGTACAACAAAATGAAATACTGCCTGGTCCTCAGCCATCCTTATAGTCCTTGCTATGTTTGAGCCCATTGTTGCAGGTGCTCTGTCAATCCACTTTGTTGACGGTCTTCCGCTTTTTCACTGACCTTCTACTTTGCTAAGCAAGATGTCCTTCTTCAGGGCCTGGTCCCTCCTGACAACATGTTCAAAGTATGTGAGATAAAGTCTTGCCAGCCTTGCTTCTAAGGAGCATTCTGGCTGTAGTTCTTTCAAGACAGATTTGTTGGTTCTTCTGGCAGTCCATGGTATATTCAATATTCTTCACCAACATCATAATTCCAAGGGATGAATTCTTCTTTGGTCCTCTTTATTCATTGTACAGCTTTCACAAGTATATAAGGCAATTGACAATACCATGGCTTGGGTCAGGTACATCTTAGTCCACAAGGTGACATCTTTGCTTTTCAACACTTTAAAGAGGTCTTTTGCAGCAGATTTGCCAAGTGCAATATGTCACGTTTGATTTCTTGACTATTGCTTCCATGGATGTTGATTGTGGATCTAAGTAAAATGAAATCCTTGACAACTTCAATCTCTCCGTTTATCATGATCTTGCTTAATGGTAGAGCTGTGAGGATTTTTGTTTACTTTATGTTGAGGTGTAATCCATATTGAAGGCTTCATCTGCATCAGTAAGTGCTTCAAGTCCTCTTCATTTTCAGAAAGCAAGGCTGTATCATCTGCATAATGCAGATTGTTAATGAGTCTTCCTCCAACCCCGATGCCCCATATTCTTCATGTAGTCCACCTTTTCCGATTATTTGCTCAGCATACAGATTGAATAAGTATGGTGAAAGGATATAACCCTGACGCACGCTTTCCTGATTTTAAATGAGGCAATATCCCCTTGTTTTGTTTGAACAACTGCCTCTTGGCCTATGTACTGGTTCTGCTTGAGCACAATTAAGTGTCCTGAAATTCAAAATGTTATCCATCATTACGTTATGATCTACCTAGACAAATGCCTTTGCATAGTCAATAAAACACAGGTAAACATCTTTCTGGTATTCTCTGCTTTCAGCCAAGATCCGTCTGACACCAGCAATGATATCCTTTGTTTCATGTCCTCTTCTGAATCAGGCTTGAATTTCTGACAGTTCCCTGTTGATGTACTGCTTCAACCACTTTTGAAAGATTTCAGTGAAATTTTACTTGCATGTGATACTAATGATATTGTTTCATAATTTCCGCATTCAGTTGGATCACCTTTCTTTGGAATAGGTACATATATGGATCTCTTCCTGTCAGTTTGACAGGTAGCTGTCTTCCAAATTTCTTGGCATAGACAAGTGAGCACTTCCACTGCTGTATCCATTTGTTGAAAATCTCAACTGGTATTCTGTAAATTCCCAGAGCCTTGTTTTTCACCAATGTCTTCACTGCAGCTTGGATTCTACCTTCAGTACCATGAGTTCTTGATCACACCTCCTGAAATGGTTGAATGGTGACCAATTCTTTTTGGTATAGTGACTCTGTATATTCCTTCTATCTTCATTTGATGCTTCCTGTGTCATTCAATATTTTGCCCATAGAATTCTTCAGTGTGGCAACTCAAGGCTTGAATTTTTTCTTCAGTTGTTTCAGCTTGAGAAATGTGGAGTGTGTTCTGTCCTTTTGGTTTTATAACTCCAGGTCTTAGCACTTTTCATCATGATACTGTACTTTGTCTTCTCGGGCTTCCCTTTGAAGTCTTCTGTTCAGCTGTTTTACTTCATCATTTCTTCCATTCAGTTTAGCTACTCTATGTTCAAGAGCAAGTTTCAGAGTTTCTTTTGACATCCATTTTGCTCTTTTCCTTCATTCTGTCCTTTTAATGACATTTTGCTTTCTTCACGTGTGATGTTCTTGATGTCATCCCACAACTCACCTGGTTTTCAGTCATTAGTGTTCAGTGCATCAGTTGTGTTCTTCAGACGGTCTCTAAATTCAGGTGAGATATACTCAAGGTCACACTTGGGCTCTTGTGGACTTGTTTTAATTTTCTTCAGCTTCGACTTGAACAGCATATGAGCAATTGATGGTCTGTTCCTCGATTGGCCCCTGGCCTTATTTTGACTGATGGTGTTGTGTTTTTCCATTGTCTCTTTCCACAGATGTCGTGATTTGATTCCTGTGTATTCCACGGGGTGAGGTCCACGTGTATAGTCACCATTTATGTTAGTGAAAAAAGGTATTTACGTTGAAGAAGTCATTGGTCTTACAAAATTCTATCAGCGATCTCTGGCATCGTTTCTACTACCAAGGCCAAATTGTCCAAATACCATTCCAACTTATTTGTTTCAAACTTTTGCAATTCAATCACCAGTAATTATCAATGCATACTGATTGCATGTTCGATCAATTTCAGGCTGCAGAAGTTGGTAAAAATCTTAAATTTCTTCTTCTTTTGCCTTAGTGGTTGGTGCGTAAATTTTGATAATAGTCGTATTAAGTGGTGTTCCTTGTAGGCGTATGGATACTATCCTATCACTGAAAGCATTGTACTTCAGGATAGATGTTCTTTTTGATGATGAATGCAATGCCATTCATCTTCAATTTGTCACTTTCAGCACAGTAGACCATATGATTGTCCAATTCATAACGGCTCATACAAGTCCATTTCAGCTCACTATATGCTAATCAGAAAATCTAAACTAGTTACTACAACTTTCTAAAGGGTGTAACTCTTCAAGATGGCATATGTATGTAATTGGTAAGAAACCAGTTGATGTGGCATAGAGTAAAATTACATCTTGGAAGAAAAGAAAAAAATTTATTATGTTCCTTGTAAAGGACTTTATATTGGCTAATGGACTACATTTTAGAATGTGTATATACAGCTAAACATTGTCAGAACTACAATGTCAGAACATTATGATGATGTACAATTTTCTGCTTCTAAAATAGTGTTAAACCTTAGGCTTGGGAACAAAAGAATCAGCAGTGATACAATTTACCAATCATTTGGTAATATGTTAACATCTCTGACTAAAGACTAGAGCCCTCATGGTGTTTATTGCTTCAATAAACATGCAATTAGTTTGAAGAGAAAAGATCAGCCCAGCTGGCATCTATAGATATACTGGTCCTCAATTGTCATTAGCCAGAATTTCACCAGCTGTCAACAAAACCTTCCAGGAGTATATCTCAATTGCCTGGAAGATTCACACTTTCGGAATAACACATAGCCCAAGAATGCTTTAGCAATACATTATTACTATGATACCAAAAAAAAAAAAAAATGCACTGCCGTCGAATTGATTCCAACTCATAGCGACCCTATAGGACAGAGTAGAACTGCCCCATAGATTTTCCAAGGAGCGCCTGGCGGATTTGAACTGCCAACCCTTTGGTTAGCAGCCGTAGCACTTAACCACTACGCTACCAGGGTTTCCAAATAGTTTAAAAAAAAATTCATATACCATTGGTAGCAAAAGTATCAGCTAACGATATCATGCATAATTTATCTCCACAGAAAGAAAAAATGATAGTAACTCTTATTGCATTCACCTCTCTCCATGTTGGATGAATGTAAAAACCAGAACAGGGAAGGAGCCCTATACTAAGGCTCTACCACACGGCTTTAATATAAGACTGCAAAGAGAAAGGCCTTGGTAGAAATAAGGTAAGCTGTTGTATGTACCTACTTAAGAAAGAAAAGCTGATACTATTAAAGATTTTAAGTTCTGAAATGAATCCTGGTATTTTTCTATGATTTCCATATTTAAAAAAGCAAGATTTTAGGTACAAATCAAGATAATAAGGAACTGATTCAGAGACAAATCACCCATTTGCGGGTAACTGCTAGTTTTTAGCTGTGTGTCTCTGTGAGTCAGAATCGACTTGATGGCAACGGATTTGGTTTGGTTTTTTTTTTTTTTTTTTTTAATGCATAGCTCAGTAGCAGAGCATTCCAGAAAGGCTGCTGAGGCACAAAGCTAAACTTAGCTTTCACCAGGAGTCAAAAGGCCCAGTGAACTTCAACTGAGAATCCAAAGCACAAGGCAGCATGTTTGCATATATATAAACTGCAACAAAGCAGCATGCTGCCTTTAAAAGCAGTGCCTCTATATGCATGTTTAAGCTGGAATAGTGCCAACAATTCTATTTTAGAGAACTAAGAGGGCTGTAAATAAATGTGTCTGACAAAAAGTCAAGACAAGAGAATGGCCCACTGTTGAATTTCCAACTTTTGTGGGGATTGCAACATGCTACTTATTTTTATGAAACTGTCCCCAGGGTTCTGAGCATTTCGCTACACATTTTGAAATTATTGATAATCCTTTAAACTTCCACAAAACCAGGATTTATACATCCATGTCTTTGCTTCCGGTGATTTGTCAACTGGTGACTGCCTCTACCTCAAGGTCCAGTTCAAATGTCTTATCCTCCCTTCTGCAAGTAATAGCCCTTTCTACCTGACCCACCTCCTCCACAAGCAACTCAATTGCCCTTATGCATATGTTTACTTTATATGTACCCGATTACCAAACCTTTCAAAGAAGTAGTGTAGCTTAGATGTTAAGAACATCAACTTTAGAGAAACCAGACCTGGATCCAAATTCCAGCTCCACTATTCACTATCTGTGTGACTTTGAGCAAGGTGATCAGCCTCTCTGAGGCTCAATTCCATTACCTAGAAACATGGATATTTATTTCCAGTACCTTTATCTCATGCTCTTCTCTAAATTTTTTTTTTCTCTAAATGCTTTAAGTTGTTTGATAGCACTAGGCAATCCCTTCGCTCAATCCTTCCAACTTTCTGCATCTTCATTTACTTATATAGTTATCTCCCCTCTTCTTTCAAAATTCAAGTGTAACTTTCCCCAGGAAGTTTTCCACAATTACTTCTCCTCCAATAGATTCCAAACTCCATACTCTAAGAACAGTTAACATACGATAATAACTTCTATAAAAAAGTGTGAAAGCCATCCATGTTGTTTCATGTGGTGGTAGCTAGTTCACTTTCTTAGTTGTAAGCTCACTTTCTTAGTTGTATACTAAGTAAACTATTGTGTGAATATATCACAATTTATCTTTTGGAAAGTTTCAAGTCTTTTACTATTATGCATAGTGCTGCAAAGAACAAGCTAGTACATACCTTTTGGTAACATATCCACACGTTTGGTTTGCTGAGTCACAGGATATACATGTATTCAAATTAGTTGTTCTTGTTAGGTGCTGTCAAGTTGGTTCCAACTCATAGTGACCCTATGTACCACAACACGAAACACTGCCAGGTCCTGCACCACCCTTACGTTGTTATGCTTGAGCCCATTGTTGCAGCCACTGTGTCAATCCATCTTGTTGAGGGTCTTCCTCTTTTCCGCTGACCCTCTATTTACCAAGCATGATGTCCTTCTCCAGGGACTGATCCCTCCTGACAACCTGTCCAAAGTATGTGAGACGCAGTCTGGCCATCCTTGCTTGTAAGAAGCATTCTGGTTATACTGCTTCCAAGACACACTTGTTCATTCTTTTGGCAGCCCATGGTATATTCAATATTCTTTGCCAATACCACAATTTAAAGGCATCAATTCTTCTTCGATCTTCTTCGATTGTCTAGCTTTCACATGCATATAATGTGATTGAAAATACCATGGCTTGAGTCAGGCGCATCTTGGTCTTCAGGTTGACATCTTTGCTTTTCAACACTTTAAAGAGGTCCTTTGCAGCAGATTTGCCCAATGCAATGCGTCTTGATTTCTTTACTGCTGCTTCTATGGCTGTCGATTGTGGATTCAAGTAAAATGAAATCCTTGACAACTTCAATCTTTTCTTTATCATGATGATGCTTATTAGTCCAATTGTCAGGAATTTTGCTTTCTTTATGTTTGCTTTCATTATGGTTATCATTATGTGGCTTACTGGTCCAATTGTGAGGATTTTTGCTTTCTTTATGCATACTGAGCCTGTGGTCTTTGATCCTCATCAGTAAGTGCTCCAAGTCCTGTTCACTTTCAGCAAGCAAGGTTGTGTCATCTGCCTAACGCAGGTTGTTAATGAGTCCTCCTCCAATCCCGATGCCACTTTCCTCTTCATATAGTCCAGTTTCTCAGATTATTTGCTCAGCATACAGATCGAATAGGTATGGTGAAAGAATATAACCCGGAGGCACACCTTTCCTGAGTTTAAACCAATCAGTATCCCCCTGTTCTGTCCAAACAACTGCCTCTTAATCTATGTAAAGGTTCCTCATGAGCACAATTAAGTGTTCTGGAATTCCCATTCCTCGCAATGTTATCCATAATTTATCATGATCCACACAGTCGAATGCCTTTTGCATAGCCAATAAAACACAGGTAAACATCCTTCTGGTATTCTCTGCTTTCAGCCAGGATCCATCTGACATCAGCAATGATATCCCTGGTTCCACGTCTTCTTCTGAATCTGGCCTGAATTTCTGTCGATACACTGCTGCAGCTGCTTTTGAATGATCTTCAGCAAAACTTTGCTTGCAGATGATATAAATGACATTGTTCGATAATTTCCGCATTTGGTTGGATCGTCTTTCTTAGGAATAGGCATAAATATGTAGCCCTTCCAGTTGCTTGGCCAGGTAGCTGTCCTCCAAATTTCTTGGCATAGATGAGTGAGTACTTCCAGCACTGAATCCATTTGTTGAAACATCTCAATTGGTATTCCGTCAATTCCTGGAGCCTTGTTTGTCGCCAATGCCTTCAGTGCAGCTTGGACTTCTTCGTTCCATACCATCAGTTCCTGATTATATGCTACCTCTTGAAATGGTTGAATGTTGACTAATTCTTTTTGGTATAATGACTCTGTGTATTCCTTCCATCTTCTTTTGATGCTTCCTGCGTCGCTTAGTATTTTCCCCATAGAATACTTCACTATTGCAACTCCAGACTTGAATTTTTTCCTCAGTTCTTTCAAGTTGAGAAAAGCTAAGTGTGTTTTTCCCTTTTGGTTTTCTATCTCCAGCTCTTTGCACATGTCATTATAATACTTTACTTTGTCTTCTTCAGCTGCCCTTTGAAATCAAATTATTAGTTACTGCTAAAAGTTTTCTAAAGTGGTTCTACCAATGTATTACTCATAACAGCTGTGTAGGTGCATCCCAGTTGTTCCAGATCCTCACCAACACCTGGTATTATCAGGGTTTTTTTTTTTTTTGTTTCTTTATTTTTTAGGTATTTTGTTAGGTGGGCTGCTCTTTAATAGATGGAAGATAATCAGAAAGATGTAGAATATTCAACACACATAGTTGAAGACATAATATGGGATAAAGTAAAACTGTTTCATGTTTATACCCCACCGAGTTTAGATTGTTCAATAAGTCAGTTACATTTCTTTAGGAGTTGGACTTCCTCCTATATGGATTACATGGGACAGCAGAAACTATACCTTATACATCCTTGCCCTTGGTGACTTCCACAGGGCCCAACACATAGTAGGCGCTCATGTTTGGTGAATAAATGAATAAAGGCACAAATATCTCCTTTTATGAGAGACTTGCTACACCCCAAGGCTCGAGAAAGCAAAGAATGGTGGCGCTTCATGGAGCAAGAGAAGCTTAAAGGATGAATTGGATTAAAGCTGGAAAAAGAGGAGAGATAGTGGAAATAAAAGTACAAAGATGAAAATGAGAGTTATATGAAAGAGAGAATGGAGAGCTAGATCTGAAAAAGTTGACTAGGGCTCTACATCTAATAGTATGGCATGGAGTTACCTGCCAGGAGAGAGAGAAACATAGGTGAGCATCATCGAGGTACTAAAACCTTCCTGGAAGAAGAGAGAAGAAAGGAGAGAAGAAGAGTGACCACCACCACCCTAAACAAAGCCTTCAATATGGCCAGTCCCATGGCATTACGGTATCTACTTGAATATGCTTGGCTTTTGCCAGATCTAAGTTTCAGTCAGAGCTGGTATTCAATCCTCCAGGGGGTTCAAACTGAAGATTTTCCTTTTCCATTTGCTACAGAACCATTTGTCATTTTCCCTTTAAGTCAATAGCTGAAAGCCACTGTGTCACAAGTCTACCCATTTCAAGCCAGCCTGAGTCATATCAGCAAGCAGAGTTGGCACTGACCTTTTCATATTCGGTATTTGACTGCCTGGCCCATCAGTGGGTCTCATGTCTCTCTGTTTACAACTTCACTAAACTGTAAAGAGGGGACCGTCAGTCAAAATACCAAGCGCAGAAAGGTCACAGCGGACAGTTTACTATTTGCCGATGATTTTTAATCATTCACTCTGCAATACACCCGAGACTCTGTGGTTAATTCCATTTGTTCTTGACAGAAAGAATTTCACCCAGCCCTCACTGTCGGTTTTAAAAAGAAACCAGAGACAAATACAATAGAATCTCAGTATATTCAGGGGACTGGGGATAATTTGATTCAATTCAATAGGTTTTTCTTCAGTACTTTTTACATACTGAGCAATGTGTGGATTACTACAAAAGAAACAAAAATCATGTCCTTCACTTAACTGAGTTTTGGGAATGAATGTAGATAGACAAGACATATACATATAACTCACAGGTTCTCAAGCCCTTCATATTCTCTGGATATTAAAGTCATCAAAGTACATTGGATCGATTGGATAAATTCTAATACTGTCATAGAATGGAATACTATGTATCCCTCTAAAACATAGTTTCTCAATCTCAGCACTATCAACTTTGGGGGCTGGATAATTCCTTGTCATGAGGCTTCTGTCCTGTGCATTATAAGATGTTTAGCAGCATTCCTGGCATACCCACTGACAGTAACACTTTCAGCAGTTGTGACAATCCAAAATGTTTTAAGACATTGTCCCCCGGGGAACAAAATCTCCCCTGGTTTAGAACTACTCCTCTAAAAAATGAAAGAGGTTTATATTCACTGACACATTATTAGTGCACAGTACAAGATGTAGAAGATTTTTCTCTTTCTATATGTAGTGAAGAAAGCCTGGACCAGTAATTCTCTACCCTGGGTATCATTATAATTAGTGGAAGAGTTTTTTAAAAAGTCTCTGGAGGTACACCTAGGCTCTGGCACAGACCTGCCTTAGGGCCAAAGAATTTGCATTTTTAATAAGTCCCCAGGTGATGCCCATGCCGCTAGTCTGAGGACCAAGCTTTGAAAATCTCTGTTCTAGAAGAATATACCCCAAATTATTGACAGGGTATACCCCAAATTATCTTTCTTAGAGTAGAAGAAAAGAGGAAGTTCTATTTTAAATCTTACATTCTTCTGTATTGTTTGAATATTTATGATAGGCATGGATTGCTTTTAATAATAGGTTTTCGATTTCTAAAAATAAAGTGATATTCAAGAAAATAACTGATATTTCACTCTCTGGCTTCCATCTACTCATGGTCTCTAGTATCACCATGGAGAGACCTCTTCTCTAGCATTCCTCCAAAGCTACTCATGGTGTGCCCCCAAAGATTTTTGAGAGTTTTCAAGAAATGCCTCCCAGGTGCTCCTAAAGCACTCTCAGCTACGGCCACCATGTGGCTTCTATCCTAGTCTTTATTACTTGCTTCTGCTACCCTTGTCTCTCAACTTATGAAGTCACATTATAGCGTCTTTTCCTAGTGCTCCCTAATCCTCCAAATGCAAAGGCAAAGCTGAATTCCTTGAAGAAACTGGAAGAATATCCCCACTCCTGTGCTGGGCTGGATTAAGCTTGTCAATTATACAAGGCAGTAGAAGCAGGGTAAAGCAATGAGACGAAAGGATAGTACCAACATAGTACAAGGACAGCCTGACAGCCTTTCCTGGAAAAGCCTAACCCCCTTGAGTCTGTCTGCAATAAATCAAGACACGGAAGAGTTTGGTCTCAGGTGCACGTTGCCACTCCACAATCAAATGCAACTGGCACATGCCCCATCTGGTGCTGTACTTTATCACCTGAGTTTTCTTTTGTGCACTCTCCCGCCTCATTCTACAAGTCCCTCAAGGAAATAACTCCTTCAGCTTCTTTCCACAAGACATCATACCATCTTCTGATTTTGTCCTCATTGCCCTCCTGTTTCTCATCCATACACAACAAGGAAACATAGATCTCCTCCCTCTCACTTAAAACACACAAAACAAAAAAGAATTCAAACACTCACAAATCAACCTATGTGCATAAGTGATGTTCAGAGAAGCAACAGCAAAAATCAGATTCCTAGTCCAGGTCAGCTATGCATCCTGCTAGACACGAAAGGAGAGGTAACGACAACAAAAAGCAGGATAGAAACAAGTAGCATAACCTATGGCTCAGCAGGGGAGGGGTGTGGTTCTGCAGAGGAAGTAGAGCTGAATCTAGGCTGGCACGATTATGGAGGGCATCATAGAGAAGGCCAGATTTGAGTTTCATCTGTAGGATGGGAAGGGGGCAAAGAGAGCACCTGGCTCAGTGAAGGCCATGACCATGTCATTATTTCTCAGCACTCAGAATAAAGTGGGGCTCACTGTTGAACTTCCCCTTGGTGACTATGGATTGTAACTTTTTTATGGTGAAAGAGATTGTTCCTACTCATTCAAGGCCATACAGCCAATTTGTAGCTGAGCTGACAATAGTCACCAAATCCAATCCTCTTTTCAGTACTCCGCCCTGCCCTTCTGAGAACAGGTCTGTGAAAGAAATTCAGCATGGAGATCTCTGATATCGGGGGTTCAGGAGATAGAGGAAAAGGTCTTAGGCACAGAAAGTTAGCCTGTAGTGCTCAGACCAAGAAAGTCATTCTTTAAGGGGGTTTTAGCATCACCGAGGGATAGCCTCAATGTTCTCATCCACAGTTAGGACAATCAAATACAAGGTCAGTGAAGGATAGTGCTTTTCAATGAGCCAGTCCCCAGTCACAGAGTAACCTGCCAGCCACCTTGACGTGGGCTTCTAGAAAGCATTGCTTAAAAGCCAGCACCATTGCACTGGCTTAAAATACCTCAGTCAGATTATCATGCCCTTAATTAGCCGTGCATGATGGCAATCAATTAAGGATGGCATAAAAGCCAATAGAAATAATGCAACTCTCATTAGGGATTCCTCATTTGTTATATGAGTGTGTCTACTGGGTGGGCTGCCATTAAAGTAAACTGGGGCCTATTATTTAAGCCATTTCAGGAGAGTGCTGGGTTATCTTTCCCTTTGACATTTATTGTACCTGGCATAAAGGTTAAAAACAATTATGTTCACTAGGAATATTTATTATCTTATGAGATTCAAGCAGGGCTATTATGTTTGTTTTCTTCTCCTTATCAAAGCTGGTCAAGGGGAGACTTTTTAATGAGCTTGAGCTAAATATTAAGAAAATTTTCTCTTTTCTGCACTCAGAGAGATAAACCTGGAATTAAAGCTGGAAATGATGATACTTTATAAAAGCCATAGCTCTGAGACTTGTTTATCATTTGCACGCTGCTGCTGCTGCGCGGGCTTTCAGGCTAGCTTCAATTGTCTGGAGGAATCATATCAGCATTCCAAGGAAGACACAACCATATCAGTGGAAAGAGCACTGGCTTTGGAGATAGGAGGCCTAGTTTCAAGAGCTTGCTCTTCCACCAACTTAATATACAACTTTGACAACTCCACCCTTCCAGTTGCTCCAGCCCAAAACCTTGATTCCTCCCTTTCTCTTGTACCTCACATCCACACCATCAACAAATGCTGTTGGCAGCACCTTCAAAACAAATCCAGCATTCGATCACTCCTCACCTCTTTCACCGCTACCAACACGGTCCAAGACAACATCATCTGTAGGGTGGATAATTATCATAGTTTTTAAACTAAATCTCCTGGTTTCACCCTCATCCCCCAGAAAAGATACATTTAAAATTTAAGTCACAGATGACCCGTCAACCTCAATCCTATGTATGTACCCGGAAGATGGGAGAGCAGGAATACAAACAGATACTTGTACACCAATGTCCTTTGCAGCACTATTCACAATAGCGAAATAGGTGGAAACGGCCCAAGTGTTCATCCCCAGAAGAATGGATAAACAAAATATGGTATGTACATATAATGGAGTAGTATGCAGCCATAAAGAGAAATGAAGTCCTGATGCATGCCACAACATGGATGAACCTTGAAAATATTATGATGAGTGAAATAAGTCAGTCGCAAAAGGGCAAATACTGCATGATCTCACTTATATGAAATAAATATTTAAAAACCACAGATTATTAGTAATCAGCTACCAAGAGTGGGAGGAAGAGGAAAGGGGGGAGTTTTTGCTTAGGGGAGATGGAGTTTTGTTAATGGTGGGGGAATGATTTGGTAAAGGATAGTGAGAATGGTTGCATAACTTGAGGAATGTAATCAATGTCACTGAATTATACATGTAGAAATTGTTGGGGAAAAAAAATCTATGTAAAACATGTCTCCTCTGCTCAAAACCCGCAATGATGACCATCTAAAGAAAGATGGCAGAGTAAGCAGCTTCAAACTCCTATCCTCCCACCACAGAAGCACTGAAAAACAAGCAGAAACTACCAGAAGCAACTTTATCAGAGCTCTGGAAAATACTCAAAACTTCACAGCAACTAAATGAAAGCAGAATAATAATAAAAAGGCAACATGAAAATAGTAGGAGAGCTTTGTGTCTTTTTTACTTGCCCCTGCCCTACCCACCCCCTACCTTAGAGGCCATCTTGGAGATGGCAGCACGTGCTTCCAGCCTGAGACCCTGTTCCTTGGTTCCAGAGGGAGCATGGAAGATCTTATTTGCAAATTATTGGATGCATCTGTTCTAACCTGCCTGGTGACTACCTGAAGGTCTGAGGCAAGGTGCTCAACTCTGATCTGACTACCTCAGAACACTCTCATAGCAGAAAAGAGGCAGGCAGGTGAACAATCAACTCATAACAACTCGAGCAAAAGATTACCGCTGAGATATACAATAGCCCACCTAAGATCTGAGAGAAAAAGCTGGGGAGACAGTTTTGTTTTGTTTTATTTTTAAATTAGGGCAATCAAAAGCATCTGTGAATACATGGGAATTTAGAAAGCCTGCACATACCCAGGGCAAGACACATGATCAGAAAGGACTTGAGAAAACCCTAAACTTACACCTGGAGTTAATTTCTATGCCCAGTCTAAATCTAACGAAGTGTTAAAGGTATACTCCAGCAAAGAGCCCCCAGGCATCCGTCGGTTTGTCGTACTGTGGGGCCTTGTGTGTTGCTGTGATGCTGGAAGCTTTGCCACCGGTATTCAAATACCAGCAGGGTCACCCATGGCAGACAGATTTCAGCTGAGCTTCCAGACTAAGACAGACTAGGAGGAAGGACCCAGCTGTCTATTTCTGAAAGGAATTAGCCAGTGAAAACCTTATGAATAGCAGTAGAACACTGTCCGATACAGTGCTGGAAGATAAGCCCCTCAGGTTGGGAGGCATTCAAAGTACTACATGGGAAGAGCTGCCATCTCAAAGTAGACTGGACCTTAATGACGTGGATGGAGTCAAGCTTTTGATGTGGCACGACTCAAAATGAGAAGTAACAGCTGCAACTATCCGTTAATAATCGGAAGCTGGAATATACGAAGTATGAATCTAGGAAAATTGGAAATCATCAAAAATGAAACAGAACACACAACAATCGATATCCTAGGCATTAGTGGGCTGAAATGGACTGGTATTCACCATTTTGAATCAAACAATCATTCATATGGTCTATTATGCCAGGAATAATAACTTGAAGAGGAATGGCACTGCATTCATCATCAAAGAGAACATTTCAAGACTATCCTGAAGTACAACGTTGTCAGTGATAGGATTTTACAAGGAACACCAGTTAATATGACTATTATTCAAATTTACCCACCAACTATTAAGGACAAAGATGAAGAAATTGAAGATTTTTACCAGCTTCTGCAGTCTGAAATTGGTCAAACATGCAATCCAGATGCACTGATAATTACTGGTGATTGGAATGAGAAAGTTGGAAACAAAGAAGAAGGATTGGTAGTTGGAAAATATGGCATTGGTGATAGAAATACTGCTGGAGATTGCATGATTGAATTTTGCAAGACCAACAACTTCTTTATTGCAAATACCATTTTCACCAACATATACGGCAACTATACACATGGACCTCATCAGATGAAATACACAGGAATCAAACTGAAGACATCTGTGGAAAGAGACAATGGAAAAACTCAATATAATCAGTCAGAACAAGGCCAGAGGCCAATCGCAGATCAGACCATCAATTACACATACGCAAGTTCAAGTTGAAACTGAAGAAAATTAGAACAAATCCATGAGATCCAAAGTATGACCTTGAGTAAATCCCACCAGAATTTAGAGATCGTCTCAAGAATAGATTTGACAAATTGGACACTAATGAACGAAGACCAGATGAGTTGTGGAATGACATCAAGGACATCATACATGAAGAAAGCAACAGGTCATTGAAAAGACAGCAGAGAGACAGAAGACCTAAAAGGAAGTCAGAAGAGACTCTGAAACTTGCTCTCAAACATCGGGTAGCTAAAGCAAAAGGAAAAAAATGATGAAGTAAAAGAACTGAACAAAATATTTCAAAGGGTGGCTCAAGACAACAAAGTAAAGTGTTACGATGATATGCAAAGTGCTGAAGAGAGAAAACCAGAAGGGAAGAGCACGCTCTTCATTTCTCAAGCTGAAAGAAATGAAGAAACAATTCAAGCCTCAAGTTACGATTCTGAAGGATTCAACAGGGAAAATATTAAATGGCGAAAGAAGATGGAAGGAATACACAGTCACTATACCAAAAAGAATTGGTTGATGTTCAACCATTTCAGGAGATAACGTAAGATCAGGAACTGATGGTACTGAAGAAGAAGCCCAAGCTGTACTGAAGGCATTGGGGAAAAACAAGGCTCTGGGAATTGACAGAATACCAACTGAGATGTTTCAACAAACAGATGCAACACTGGAAATGCTGCTCACTTGACTATGCCAAAAAATTTGGACAATAGCTACCAAGCCAACCGACTGAAAGAGATTTGTATTTATGCCTAGTCTCAAAGAAGGTGATTCAACTTAATGCGGAAATTAACAATATCACTAATATCACAGGCAAGCAAAATTTTGCTGAAGACCATTCAAATGCAGTTGCAGCAGTGTATCAACAGGGAACTGCCAGAAGTTCAAGCTAGATTCAGAAGAGGACTTGGAGAAGGGATATCATTGCTGATGTCAGATGGATCCTGGCTGAAAGCAGAGAATATCAGAAGGATGTTTACCTGTGTTTTACTGACTATGCAAAGACACTCAACTGTGTGGATCATAACAAATTATGGATAACATTGCGAAGAATGGGAATTCCAGAACACTTAATTGTGCTCATGAGGAATCTGCACATGGATGAAGAGGCAGTTGTTTGAACAGCACAAGGGGACACTGCACGGTATAAAGTGAGGAAAGGTGTGCATCAGGGTTGTATCCTTTCACCATACCTATGCAATCTGTATGCTAAGCAAATAATTCACGAAGCTGGACTATATGAAGGAGAAGGGGGCATCAGGACTGGAGGAAGACTCATTAACAACCTATGATGCAGATGACACAGCCTTGAATGCTGAAAGTGAAGGGGACTTGAAGCACTTACTAATGAAGATCAAAGACCACAGCTTTCAGTATGAACTATGCCTCAACATAAAGAAAACAAAAATCTTCACAACTGGACCAATGAGCAACATCACGATAAATGGAGAAAAGACTGAAGTTGTCAAGGATTTCATTTTACCTGGATTCACAATCAACACCCACAGAAGCAGCAGTCAAGAAATCAAAAGATGCATTGCATTGGGCAAATCTGCTGTAAGAGATCTCTTCAACGTGTTAAAAAGCAAAGTTGTCACCTTGAGGACTAAGATGCCCCTGACCCAAGCCATGGTGTTTTCAATTGCCTTATATGCATGTGAAAGCTGGATAATGGATAAGGATCACTGAAGAAGAATTGACACCTTTGAATTATGGTGTTGGAAAAGAATATTGAATCTACCATGGACTGTTAAAAGAACTAACAAATCTGTTTTGGAGGGAGTACAATCAGAGTGCTCCTTGGAAGCAAGGATTTTGAGACTGCATCTCACATACTTTGAATGTGTTGTCAGAAGGGATCAGTCCCTAGAGAAGGACATTATGCTTGGTAAACTAGAAGGTCAGCGAAAAAGAGGAAGACCTTCAAGGAGATGGATTGACACAGTGGCTGCTACAATGGGCTCAAGCATAGCAACAATTGTGAGGATGGCGCAGGATCAGGCAGTGTTTCATTCTGTTGTGTATACGCTAGACAGCACCTAACAACATCAACAACCAGCAAAGAGCCAACCTACAAAGACTGGGAGATGTGGTGGTGTTGTTACCGTTGTTTGGTTTGGTTTTTTGTTTTTGTTTTGTTTTGCTGTTGGATACAATCTGCTAGTATTTTGTTGAAGAATTTTGCATCTATGTTCTGTTGTAGAAAAAAAACTTGAATGCTATTTCAAGTTAAAACAGAGAGGTTTATTAAAGGTTTGAAACAATGGCAATTGGGAACCACGTAGCCCACTGAAAATGGAACCAGGTAGTCCCAGGGCAGCTTCACTATACAATTATTCTTATGGGGTAAAAAGAGGAACCAATCTATAGGGAGGGCAATTATAGGAAAATCAATGAATATTGTAACAATCATACACTGATTGGTTATTGATTATTAACAGTGTAGTTAGTGATTACAGATAGTTTCACAGGATGTTTACATCATGATCACAAGATGCTTACATGTATTTTCTTCATCTGTCTTGCAAAAATATCTTGTTGGCAACGCACAGAGACAGCACTCCTACTGAGTAAATTTATTTTAAGGGGTGCAGATGGTCACTTGGTTAAGACCCATGAGGGCGTATAACTTCACATCCTGGTTTTGACCACGGAGAAAAAACATGTTTTTCTCAAAAATATAGCTGTTAGTCTAGAAAACCAGATTAAAATTAGATAGCATGGGCGGCATATTATGCCTCTGCCCCAATGACTGGACTGAAAGTTGTCTTTTCCTGAGACAATTCACAAGGCATATTAGCCTGTAATAGTTTTTTTCTTGTGATATCTTTATCTGCCTTTGTTATCAGGGTAATGCTGGCCTCATAGAATGAGTTAGGACATGTCCCTTCTATTTTGGGAAAGTTTGTGAAGAATCAGTGTTAGTTCTTCTTTAAACGTTTGCTAGAAATTTACCACTGAAGCCATTTGGTGTTTGTCTTTTTTTAGTTGGGAGGTTTTTTGCATATTTGTTTATAAATTGTGGTAAATAACAAATAAAAATAAAAAACAAAATATTTTTCATTTCAGTATTCTTCATATGTATAATTCAGTGACATTAATTATGTTCATCATGTTGATCAACTATCATCATTATCTCTTTCCAAAATTTTCTATCACCCTTAACAGAAGCTAACAGTGTCCCCTAAGCAATGAATCCCCCCTTACCTGGTAACCACTAATACACTTAGGTCTCTATACACTTGCCTATTCTAGATATTTAATATAAGTAGGATGATACAATATTTGTCCTTTTGTTACTGACTTATTTCACTTGGCAGAATGTTTCCAGATTAGCGATTCCTCAAAAAGTTAAGCATAAAATTACCATATGACCCAGCAACTCCACTCCTAGGTATATACGCAAAAGCACTGAAAACAAAGACTCAAACAAATGTTTGTACACTTGTTCACAGCTGCATCATTCACAATAGCCGAAAGGTGGAAATAGCCCGGGTGTCCATCAACAGATGAATGGATAAACAAACATGGTATGTCCATACAATGGAATATTCATTCAGCCATAAAAAGAATCAAGGTCCATTATATGCTACAATATGTAGGAACTTGAAAATATTATGCTAAGTGAAATAAGCCAGACACAAAAGGACAAATAATATTATTCCACTTACATGAAATATATGGAATAGTCAAATTCATAGAGATAGAAAGACTATTAGAGGTTGCCAGCGCAGGGGGAGGAGGGTGTGGAAGTTATTGCTTAATGAGTATAGAGTTTCAGTTTTAGGTGATGAAAACATCTGGAAATAAACAGTAGTGATGGTTGTACAACAGTGTGAAAGTAATTAATATCACTTAATTGTACACTTAAACCTGGTTATAATGGCAAATTTATGTTTTATATATATATATATATACATACATATTTTACCACAATAAAATTTTTTAAAATTAAAAAAATTCGCCATTTCACTCAGAGTAAAATCCAAAGTCTTCACAACAGCCTTACAAATCCTAGGGCGTCTGGTCCCCACTACTTCTCTGCCCTCCTCTCCTACTATCCCATCCTTACCCACTTTACTTCAAACAAACTGGCCTTCTTGCTGTGCCTTGACATCTCCCTCAGGGCTTTGCTTAGAAAGATCTTTTCCCAGGTGTCTCCACAGCTCACCCCATCACCTTCTTCAAGTCTGTTCAAACCTCAACTTCTCAGTACAGACCTACTTTCATCACCCTATTTAAATTTTCAACTCACCACATTGTACACTCCTCCTTCGCCTTTAACCTGCTGTTGTTTTGTCTGTTTCCATGGCTCTTATCAATTGCTAACATAAAGTATAATGTTAGCATAATCGTTACTACAATGTTAGTATAAGTAGCATAGCATTTTTTAATCTGTTTTGTTCACTGATGTATCCCAAGTCCCTTCAATAAGTGCCCAGCAGAGAGTAGGTACTCAAAAAATATTTGTCTAATTTGCTTTTGCCCCACCTTCCCTTCTCCCTTCCCTGATGCTGCCTATGGAGGTGGCAGCCAACTCCTACCAACATCATGGTTGCCCTCAGACCCCTGGTGAAGCTCAAGATTGTCAAAAAGAGGACCAAGAAGTTTATATGGCACCAGTCAGACTGTTATGTCAAAATTAAATGTAACTGGCACAAGCCCAGAGGCATTGACAACAGGGTGCAGAGAAGAGTTAAGGGCCAGATCTTGATGCCCAACATTGGTTACAGGAGCAACAAGAAAACAAAGCACATGCTGCCTAGTGGCTTCTGCAAGTTCCTGGTCCGCAATGTCAAGGAGGTGGAAGAGCTGCTGATGTGCATCAAATCTTACTATGCTGAGATTGTACACCATGTTTCCTCTAAGAAACGCAAAGCCATCATGGAAAGACCAGTCCAGCTGGCCAGTAAAGTCATCAATCCCAGTGCCAGGCTGCACAGAGAAGAAAATGAATAGACAGCTCATTTGCAAGTTTTATTTGTGCGTAATAAAACCCTAAACAGCCCCCCCAAAAAATTTGTCTAGTTTAATAGAATTTCCCCAATTTGGGCTTCAATTTCTCCATCTGCAGAATGATATCATTGAACTAAGTAGAGGTCGGCAAACTTGTTCCTAGAAGTGGCCAGGTTAATATATTCAGTGTTGCGGCTATGCAGTCTCTGTCTCAACTGCTCAACTCTGCCACTATCACACAAAAGCAGCCAAAGACAATACACAAAAAAAATGAGCATGGCTGAGTTCCAATAAAACTTTATTTACAAAAACAGTCCAGTCAGAGAACCTCTGGGCTGTAGTTTCCTGGACCCTGACCTAGATGGTTTTTAGGAGACAATTGTGGCTCCATGGTATGAAAGAATAGGTTTGTTGCTAGGGGATATTTTTCGTACCTTTCATGTCACACCACCTAATAACTACCTATTCTGCTGTGCTTAGGCCTGGACAGCCCTGTAGAGAAAGTAGGGGAGGCCAAAGAAAGCACCAGGATGCCAGGCCACTGATTAATATTTTTGCATGCTCAGTCACTACTTCCCTTCTAAAAGATCAAAAATTTATCAGCTTCCTCGGTGGTTTCCTTCACAGAGAGGCACATGCTGGTACAGAACCTCCAAGGGGTGGTATCCACTAGACAGGGTACCATAGTCTCCTAGCCGAGGAAAAGGAAAGCTCTTCTTTTGGCTTCCCCTGTTGTCTCACCCTCATGCTAAAGTTCCCGGGGTTTTTTAATGCCTAATTTTGATTCTGTGGAACTCAAGACTCCACCAAACTACCACTACCAACCATTCTAATCAGGGCCATAACAGATAGACCCTGATAGAATGGGAGAAAACTTTGGAATAGAACCTCAAATTCCTAAAAAACAAACAAACAAACAAACAAAAAACACCAGACCTACTGGACTGATTGAGACTGGAGGACTCCTCAAGACTATTGTCCTGAGATACTCTTCAAACCTTGAATGGAAACTAACCCCCTAAGGACACCTTGTAGTTAAATAACAAATTGGCTAAAAAAATGATATCACCTGTAAGTACTGTGCTCTTTATAAAATCACCTACATGAGACCAAATGGTCAACAACTACTTTAAAACAAAGATGAGAATATAAGAGGGCAGGAAAACTAGATTGATGAAAATGTAAAAACCAGAATGAAAATAATGAGAATGTTTTCACACATTGTGAAGAATGTAACCAATGTCACAAAACAACTTGTGTAGAAATTGTTGAATGGGAACCTAAACTGCTGTGCAAACCTTCGCTAAAAACACAATAAAATATTATTTTAAAAAAAAGACCACCAAAGGCAAACTCCCAAATGCAATGAAGACTCGGAACCACTCCAAAAGGCGCAAGTCTAAGCTCCGAACATCAGCCATCAATACCCATGAAGTTGTGATATTGAGGTCAAGATATAGTTATGCAAAGTCACTGATTGACAGGTGGTCATCAAAGGAGACCTCAGAGGCATTTCACCCAGGCATTACATCACAGAACCAGGTTTAGCCAGCACCTAGCAGTTCGTACTTGCCCACTGCTCTAATGCGCCATTTTTTCATTCTCCTGTCTCTGCTCCTTGTCCCTCATCCCCCTCCCACCTTTCATTTCTCTCTCCCTCTGTTGTTTCCCTAAGAACAATCAGGTCAGTGAAAGCACCACATTAATATAACCAAACACAATTGTTTGTATATCCCAACAATTTAAAAAATACATGCTATTAAAAACACTTGTCAATTAGAGAACAGTCAAATGAATTATATTATGAATTATGATATTTCCATAAAGTTCTCTAGCCATTAAAATAATATTTATGGTGTTTTTAATGACAGACAAAAATAATTCTAACAATAAGTGAAAAAGCAGAATTGAAATTTTATATACAGTGATCAGTTATGTTTATATACATATTATATACATCTATATAATGCAAATATTATAATACCCATTCCTCACTTATCAACATGGTTAGGTTCCAAAGACCAGGTCATTATGCAAAAATCAGCGTTACGTGAAAACAGAGGATGACTACATCATTACATAACTGCCACATTACATCATTACATAACTGCCAAACCACTGAGAATCATGGCACAGCCAAGTTGACACATAACCTTAACCATCACAGGCAGTGTTACTCTCACCTTGCACCTCGGTGTTCATTCCTAACAGATGTACATCGTTATTGTGGAAAATAGTTGAATGGGAGGGTTTTTTACTATTGTCGTAAATATGAAATGTTGGATAACGAGATAGTTGATATATGAGCAGTAAGTGTAAAGATGAAGAATTATATAAAAATATTAACAGTGATTATCTCTGCTTTAGGGGATTATGAATGATTTTATATTCTTGTATATTTTGCAAACTTTTTGCACGCGTTATTTTCACAGACAAAAAAAATTTATTTCACAAAGTAGAAACTTTACTGATGGCCATAAGAGAGACAGTACCTCTTGGTGCCACAAACAATTCCCCCTTCAGGAGACACATCTAATGCATTACTAGCAGATGGCCCAGTGTGTTATATGCTGATCAGTCATTTGTGTGTCCGTTTCCTTGGGGTCAGAGGCCCTGTCTCCTTCCTTCACTGTTGAATCCCCATCACCTCACACAGAGCATAGTATAGACTCAGCATTTCCACAATAAATGTCTGCTGAATTGCAGTTATAGTGGTAAGGAATGGCAACTTTGTTTATAAAGGACGAGACATACTGTACTAGGTTGAATACCGCCTCTACAAAATTCCTGTCCACCCAGAACCTGAGAATGTGACCCTATTTGGAAATAGTGTCTTTGCACATGCAATTAGTTAAGATGAGGTCATACTGAAAGAGAGTGGGCCCTAAATCCAATGACCGATGTCCTTATACCAAGGCTACATGAGGACTCAGAGACAAGAACACATACAGAGGAAAAAAGGTCATGTGATGATGGAGGCAGAATTGGAGTCATGCAGCTGCAGGCCAAGGAATGGCAAGGATTGCTGGCAACCACTAAAAGCTAGGAAAAATTAAGAAAAGATTTTTCCCTAGAGCCTTCAGAGGAAGAATGGACCTGTTGACACCTTTATTTTAGAATTCTACCCTCCAAAACTGTGAGAGAATAAATTTCTGTTGTCTTAAGCCACCCAGTTTGTGGTCCTTTCTTATGGCATTCCTGGTAAACTAGTATATATAAGTTCTTTCTTTCATCCACACCAACACTCCTCCAAGAATCTCTTCAATGCTCAGTTGGCTTGAATGGATTCCAGATGACTTCTTGTCAATCTATCTGGTGAGAAATGTTGCATAGGGCAGAAGGGAAAACACATTGCTTTTAGCCACACAACTTAGTGTAGGCCAAAATCTCTTCTCATGTCAAAAACACTGTGTCCCTCTAGATGGCCCAATTACCTTCTTCCCCACTACTCAATTAACAGCATGTTAAATACCATTCCTGTAACAGGTTTAACCTCAATCACTGATTGCCCTGTG
Organism: Loxodonta africana; assembly: GCF_030014295.1. Classification (NCBI taxonomy): domain Eukaryota; kingdom Metazoa; phylum Chordata; class Mammalia; order Proboscidea; family Elephantidae; genus Loxodonta; species Loxodonta africana. Next base: position 150,722,458 of record NC_087369.1, read on the forward strand.
GCTTTCAAACCCAAATGCCAAGTCATATTGCTCTATTTCTTGGAGCTAGTCAAGTAGAACAGAATTTGTTTACTGCTATGGGGGCCAATTCTCAACATTTTCTATGACTTCTTGTGATTTGTGGCCCAGACAGTGACCTTACACTTACACACAAAGTGTTGCTCATTTGTAAGGCCCTCTGGTTCCCAAAGAAATCCCCTGTCCATCTTCTAGAGAGCTGGTCAGCCATGTTACCGACACAGGCACCATTTTCCAGGAGCCTTCTGAATAATTTTGAGAAAATTTTCAGTAAATTCTTGGTCCTCACTTGCCCTGCTTCCTCTACAGAAGAAACAGCAAGTACATGGACTGTTTTAGCTGCTTTCCTTGCATAACCTAGCAGTACTCTCGGGACATATAATGAAATGGCTGGTTAATCACTCAACTTGCCTTGAATGACCACTGTGTGGAAAGTCAATTTTTAGTACGTTAGAAGGGACACAATGAAAATAGAAGATGAAAAAGCTCCTTTGTCCATGCCCCTGAGAACCTAACAATCTAATTGTCCAAGCACATAGATACATGAAAAAGGGTGATCACTCCTCTCAAAGAACTAGAAAACGTATAATTAGAAAGTTGCTATGGATTAAATTGTGTCTTCCAAAATATGTGTTGGAATTCTAATCCCTATACCGGTGGATGTAATCCTGTTTGAGAACAAGATTTTCGTTGTTCTGTTTACTAGATCATAGGAGAGTAGGATGGGTTCTAAATCTACTCACTTATAAGTTATAAAAGAGCAGATTAGACACAGAAATATGAACACATGGGGGGAGGAGGTATGTGATGATCATTTACAAGCCAAGGAACCAAGGAATGCCTGGGACTACTTACAAGGAAGGAATCAACCTGGCCAAGACCCTGAATTGGACTTTTAGTCTCCAGAACTGTGAGAAAATAAATTTATGTCCTTTAAAGCCACCCACTTGTGATATTTGTGTTACAACAGTACTAGGTAACTAAGAAAAAAGTCAACAGAACAGAGATTTTCTGGTAAAAAGTTGAGACACTGAGAAAGAATAAGCTTAGAACTAATCAAGACAAGTTACCTGGAGAGAATGACTTTGTAGACAACGCTTTGAAGCAGGGAAGTGATATGGCATGGTGGTGAGTAGTATGTCACTTGGCACATAGTGGTCAGAGAGAAGAAAATGTTGAATTGAGACTATCACTGCCCGGGTAGCACTGGTAGAGTGACATACATAAACAGGTGGCCTGACATCAAATAGCAGCAACTCTGGAGATTTTCTAGAACTTATAGCTCAACAGTAAGGCCTGAACAAGATTGAATGCGAGTACTACAGCTCCCCCAAGGCTGAAAGAAGGCCTACTGGCCAATATTATAAAGGTTTACAGAAAACCATTGTTGTCTGTGAACACTAAGTATGGATAACACTTGCCTATCCAAACTCACGTGGATCTCTACAAGGTCTACCTTCCATGTCTCTACTTCCAGGCAAACCAGTGTTCTACTTGCCAACATGCTGCTAATATAACTGTTAATCACAATTATACTGCCAGTTCTAAAATTAAGAATGTTACACTAATCTTTTCACTGACTTTTTGCAATAACACTTTGAGGTAGCTTCTATTATTATACCCCATTTTTGGATACAAAGAAACTGAAGTTAAGAGAGGTTACACAACTTGCCTATAGTCACACAGCTAGAAGTAGAAGAACTGGAATTGAATTTGAGTCTGTCTTACTTCCAAGTCCATTCTCTTATCCACTATACTATAGGCTTTCAATATGTACATCAAGGAACCATAAGTTCAGCATCTTCTCATTTCTCTTCCTAGAAATCATATAATGTAAAAATAAAACAAAAAATTTTTCAACCTTCATTTTCAGAGAGCATGGTGTGGCAGAGTCTGTAATGTGTTCATCAAAATCCATTTCCTTTGGAACACTGATGTTCATTGCAGCTGTATTCACAATAGCCAAAAGGTGGGCACAATCAAAATGTCCATGAACAAATAAATTGTTGTTGTTAAGTTGCTATTGAGTTGGTTACGACTCATAGTGACCCTATGTACAACAGAATGAAACACTGCAAGGTTCTGCACCATTCTCACAGTCCTTGTTATGCTTGAGCCCACTGCTGCAGACACAGTGTCAATTCATCTCATTGAGGGTCTTCCTCTTTTTCCCTGATGCTCTACCTTACCAAGCATGATGTCCTTCTTAAGGGACTTATCCTTCCTGATAACATGTCAAAAGTATGTGAGATATAGTCTCACCATACTTGCTTCTAAGAAGCATCCTGGCTGTACTTCTTCCAAAATAGATTCGTCCGTTCTTTTGACAGTCCATGGCATAGTCATTATTCTTCACCAACACCTAATTCAAAGGTGTCAATTCTTCTTCTGTCTTCCTTCTTCATTGTCCAGCTTTCACATGCACATGAGGCGATTGAAAACACCATGGCTTAGGTCCAGCGCACCTTAGTCTTCAAAATGACAACTTTTGTTTTTTCATACTTTAAAGAGGTCTTTTTCAACAGATTTGCCCAATCCAATGCATTGTTTGATTTCTTGACTGCTGCTTCCTTGGGTGTTGATTGTGGATCCAAGTAAAATAAAATCCTTGACAACTTCAATCTTTTCTCCATTTGTTATGATGTTGCTTATTGGTCCAGTTATGAGAATTTTTGTTTTCTTTATGTTGAGGCGTAATTCATACTGAAGACTATGGTCTTTGATCTTCATCAATAAGTGCTTCGAGTCCTCTTCACTTTCAGCAAACAAGGTTGTATCACCTGCATAATGCAGGTTGTTAATGAGTCTTCCTTCAATCCTGATGCCCCATTTTTATTCATACAGTCCAGCTTCTCAGATTATTTCCTCAGCATACAGATTGAATAAGTATGGTGAAAAGATACAACCCTGATGGACACCTTTCCTGACTTTAAACCATACAGTATCCCCTTGTTCTGTTCAAATAACTGCCTCCTGATGAATGGATAAGCAAAATGTGGTATATACACACAATGGAATATTACTCAGCCATAAAGAGAAATGAAGTCCTGATAGATGCTACGACGTGGATGAACCTTGAAGATATTATGCTGAATGAAGTGAGTCAGTCACAAAGGACAAATATTGTATGATCTCATTCATGAAGTAGCTAGAATAGGCACATGTATAGAGACCAAAGTTCATTAGTGGTTAACAGTGGCAGAAGGAAGAAAGAGCAGGGAAATCATTGATAAAAAAACAGTGAGCTTCTGTTTATGGTGATGGAAAATTTGACAGTGATTACTGGTGAACGTTGGACAACATGATTAACATAACTGTTACCACTAAATTGTACACATGAAAAAATTTGAATTGGTAAATGCGTTATATATATTTTACAACAATAAAAGAAAAGAAACCATTATTGTTTTAATCCACTGGGGGAAAAATTCATTACCTTTTCTTTATAGACAAAAAGACACACTACATTTCCAAGACTTCTTTTCAGTTAGGTATAGCATGTGACTTAGTCTTGGACAATGGAATGTGGACAGAAGTGCTGTGTACCACTTCAAGGACTGACCCACAGGATTATCCCATGTATTCTCCCTCTGTCTTAAAGAAACTTCCAGGAGGGGGCAGATGATGTGTTACGAAGATTTGAAGTCCCTAGCAGATAACAGAGCCACATGATGGAAGAAGTCTGGGGCCTTAACAACCACATGGAAGACTGCCCACTGATCAGGAATATCTATATTGGGCTCTGCATGGGTGAGACATTTTTATCATGTTAGGTCACTATGATTTAGAAGTTTGTTTGTGAAGGAAATAACCACAGATAACATGGAATTATTTTCAATTATTAGACTACTTATGTAAATAAATATGAGAAAAAGGATGAAATGAATAATTTTCTACCAAAATATAATTTATCAAACTGACACAAGAAGAAATAGACAAATCAAAACAAGCTGATTTCCAATGAAGAAATAGGTAAAGTTGTCAAAGGCCTATCTCCCTACTGTCCTCCAAAAAAATATAAACAAAACATGTTCCAGATGGTTAAAAAGTAAGTCATTTTAGAGGTAATAAAATTCCAAATTCTTGCATATATGATGTCTTGGATATGCGTAACATCTAACAACAGCAATGAATGTATAACTAGCTTCATTATAGTATCAACTTTCCCTAAACTAATTTATAAATTTAACATGTCTAAATAAAAATAACATTGGGTGGGGCTGGGGAAAATTAGACGAGTGGTTTCTAGAGTTCATATGAAATTAAACAAACAAAACTAGCCGGGGAGAAAAAAAAACTCTGGAAAAAAAAAAGGGGGAACAGGGGCAATGAGTAAGGGAAAGCCCTATTAGATATTCAAAGATATTATAAAGCTACAATAATTAAAACTGAGATATAAGTGTACAAATAAGCAGATCAGTGGAATAGAATATAAAGCCTAGACATAGGTCAAAATGTTTATGGGTATTTCAAACATGATGAAAAGGTAACACCTACAAGTTCTGGAGGATGAGAAAGATCATCCAATAAATGATTTTAAGACAAGTGACTGGTCATCTGAAAAAAATTAAGTTTGATCTATACTTTATACATACATCAGGATAATCTCCAAATGGATTAAATATTAGAATGTAAAATAAACCACAAAAAATCTAGAACAAATCATGCATGCACTTATTTATAAACTTGAGCTGAGGAAAATCTAACAATAACTTAATCCAGAAACAATAAATTTTGACTACATTAAAAAAAAAAAGGAACACCTTTTGCATTTCCAAAATTCTCTTCATCTTGAGGTCATGAAGATCATGTCATGTAGGCATTAGTCAGTCACTTACCTAAAGGAAGTGACTCAATTCCTTCACCGACCCCAGAGGGAATTAGGCTTCCTCTAGAAAATCTACCAGAGGCTATTGAGACAATCCAAATTTCTTGAAGATTCCAAATCCTCAGAGATGTCTGAATGTGTAGAGACTGTCATTGAGGTAGCAGCCACTATTCTGAAATATTAATATGGCTCTCAGCCCCCATGGATAGCCATGCCCCTAAGGGCAGCTTCTGAAATGGGAATTCCAGAGATTCATCTAGATGACAAAAAGAAGTTCCAGGGCACCATTCCTGAGCTAGGGCCCCACTCTGGACTTAATTTAACCAGTGTTTGTTCATTTGTTTATTTTGTTTTTAATGAGCTTTACAAGTAGCTCAGAGAGTTCCAGAACCTTGATACCCAAATTAGTAAAGCCAACCCTAACTGAGATGGTTACAGATGAGAATCAAGTAGTCCCAGGATTTCAATGTGATCTAGCCATTCCCATTAAATGTCACATGTAGGTGAAGAACATGTGTGTGTGTTTTTTTAAATAAACAAATAACAGTGTATAACAGCAGTCCAGCGAGATATCTCCAAGTATATTTCTCTGTAACATACATTTGATACCTAAGTTAGCTCAGAGATATAAATTTTAAACAACAAGAAAGGCATGGTTCTCCAGAGAGTATCCCAAGTTCAGTCACCTGCTGAGCTGGAGTAATCCTCTCTTGAAGAAAATATCACCAGAACATTCCAGTGAACTACAATAGTGGCCTTGTTGGGTTATCTTTTTTAATATATAGAATATAGGCAGTTCAGTGCTAAAAATATTGGAGAACTAAGAACTTTTACCTCCTTTGAACCTTTTCTTCTCACTATTTATTTACTTAATTTCAGTGGTGTGGGCCTCTCATAGCTAATAATTTCTCTGGCATCATGAATGCCACTCAACATTGTACCAATGAACTCACACACAGAAGGGTGGAGGTATATGTGTTGAAAAATTGTCCTGGCATCCCTCAAGATATACATATTTAGATATTTAAAAAAAAAATTGGCAAGCCATACTGTTTCATTGGGGTTGGGCCAGTTAGCTCATTTTGTTAGAACTCAATATTAACAAAGCTAAGATAGAAGCAGGAAAGATAGTGAAACTCTTCTAGTCTCTACAGCTGGAGCACTAACTCAGGCCACAGACTGAATCCTAACTCCAGCTCAGTGAGTTACCTCATGAAAGGGGGCTTTGGCTCAAGTGAAATTATATGGATGGCTCAGTGCAAATCCACCCTGACTACTGGAGAAAAACTAAGAGAAGGTTGCTACTGGGTCCAAAATATGTCATTTTTGTATACAAAGGACAGATGGTACATTCTTTTCGTTGTTCAGCAAATGTAAACACCCCCAGACCCTTCCTTACTCTGGCAGCTCGATCTGTGCTCTCGGCTTCTAATGACTTTGGCTCTTCAGATTAGCATAGTTTTAAGGCTACAGGGTTGGTTGATTTTTGTTTCATTTCCCCTGGAACCATACAGAATGTGCACACAAAACACAGCCTTGACCTTTGAGCTGCATAATGCTTTTGTAATCAGTACCACAGGAAATGCATGGCTTTATCATTTCTAACACTAAAAAAAATCTTCTACGCACCATTGGTAATGATGTCACCAGTCTGCTCAACAAGTGCCAGACCTCCATCAGGACTAAACAGATGGAGGGATTGAGGCCATGACTACTGGGTCTGTCTGGCATCTTTTTGGAGAGGAAATATCACTTCAGAGAATGGTGATAGGAACTTAAATCCCTGGGAGCTGAGCCCAGTGACCTGATGGAAACTGCTGTAAACATGGTTTTCAGTGCCAGCTCATTTGATTTTCACAACCTATCCTGAGGCATATAGGAGACAGTTTAATGCTCTTCATATTAGAGGAGATGAGAAAGAAATAAGAGAGAAGTGACTTGCCCAAGGTCACACAGCTGCTTATTGATCCAGCCAAGACTCTCTCTTGGGTCTCTTGATTCCCACATGTTGCTCGTGTCAGCATACATTTGCCTGGCCTGCTTACAGCAGTTGCTCAGACGAAATGGGCTCTCATTTAAAATTAGTACTGCCCCAAATGGCTGGGTTTTTTCAATGGGGCATGGCCATATTATGGATAGCCTTGTATTCCATTCTTGCTCTTGGGATGAATGTATCCTTAAGGATACCCCATTTCCTATCTGAGCCAAGATTCTTGCAAGAAGTGTGACTGAATGGGGAAAATTTACTTGTTGCCAACTTTGAAATCTGGAGGCTTGGTGGGACTTTTCTGCTCCTACATTTCCATTTCCTTATTCCTCATTTACCCGAGTTGTCAAATAAACAAGTCCATTTCCTTTCTTCTCATTTTGTCCAACCCCCAACTGTGCGCTTCAGTGTCCAGGCTTCTGGGGGCATTATGTATTCTCTCCTGCTTACACAGATAAACCTTTTTTCCTCTCCCCAGGTCTTTTCTTCATCAGGTCCTGCAGAAACTCATTCCAGTTTATCATCTGCTGACACCAGTGACAACCACTGATCCCCCAACTTGTTTCTACTCTTTCCTCAGATTCTAGGAGTCTCTGTATATATTAGTTTTGAAATGTATTGATTCAAAATTTTGCAGCTCTCTTTTCCTTAGGGTTGTTTCCTAAAATTCCTACAGAATAAGATTATATTTAATTTCCATTGTAAAACTGCTCTCAAGTCAGCCAGCCCATGGCCCAGGTGTAAAACCAATAGGCAGAAAGGGCAGCCCTTCAGAGCTGGGAGGGAAGCCAACATGTGCACAAAACAAGGAGAAAAAAAATTCTCCCTCATCTATGCCATCTGCCCAACCGGAAACACAGAATAAGATTCATAACCTTTATTCTAGTATTTGAAACTTCAGATGTAAACAAAAGAATAACCTATAATAATCATCAAACACTTCTCAAGACATACTATTTCTGTGGCTTGTGAAAATAGAACCCTAAGGCTGGAAAAGAATTTGAAGGGTCATCTTTGTCTATTTCCTGGTCTTCACACAGTAAGACCCTGTATATATTAGAATTAATCGTGCATTTTCACAGATGTTCAGAAAGGGCCAGTACACAACTTTCTTCTGGTTGTTGTTGTTAAGTGCTTTTGAGTCAATTTTGACTCATAACTACCCCATGTGACAAAGTAGTACTGCTCCATAGGGTTTTCTAGGCTGTAATCTTTATAGGAGCAGATCACCAGGTCTTTCTCCCATGGAGCCGTTGGGTGGGCTCAAACCATTAACCTTTCAGTTAGTAGCTGAACGCTTAACCTTTGTGTCACCAGGGCTCCTTTGCTATTGGGCAAGGACATCAAAAATGATGTAAATTATATGAGCTCTGAAAGCATAAAGCCTAAACATGAATCTTCTCCAGACTAGTGGAGGATGAGTTTTAGGAGTTTTAGAGATGTTCATTGGTTGAGTGACGGGCTTAGTTACAGGAACGGGAAATAATAAGAAGGAACAAAACAGAGCTTTGCTCCTAGAGAGCCCCAGTCTTTTGGGGGAGAGCTATACTAACAGTGTGATAGGCATTTGAATAGTAATGTTCATGAAGTTCTATAAGATCAAATATGAAAGAAGAACCAAATCTGGATAAGGAAGTTGGGGAAGGATTCATGGTTGGATCTTGTGGCTGTACTACGTAGAAAAGTGTGAAAGCATGCACACTGTTTCAGAGAAACCAAAGAGCATGGTATGTTGAGGGACAAGTCCATCTATGTGACCTATATTTATAGAATATATTAGTGGCAGGAGATAAAGTATGAATATGGTGGTAAGAGCCATATTGTGTATGGCCTTGTATTCTGTAAAGATTTGGGATTATACACTACAGGCAGGCTTAAGAGCAGAGAATTACACGATTCTGTTTGCATTTTTAGAAAAATCACTCTGGCATCGGATGGAGGGAAGACTAGGGGAAAGACAGCAAAGGATGGGTTATAAAGCCAAGTTGTCCAGTACCTGCCCAGAGCTGTCCAATGGCTAAGACAAATAATAAAGGGTGCCAAGAGTGGAGTTCACTACTGATGAGGATGAGAGGCAGGGAAAAATAAGACGAAGAAAATGTGAGGGAGAAATAAAGCATGAAAGGAAGAAGGGAAGGAAAAAAATAATAATGCTAAAATTGATCGTTTGCTGTGTGCTAAGCACAGTGCTAAATGTTTTACGTACACTATCTCATTTAATCTTTACAACAACCTGATGAAGTAGGTACACTTATCCGAGTCCACAGATGGGGAATCTAAAGTAGAAAGAGATTAATTGTTTTGCCCAAAGTCATATAAGAAGTGAGTGGAGAAAGCAGGATTCCAATCTCTACTCTTAATCACTTACCTGGAAAAAGTGAGAGCAAGAGAATGAAACAATTAGGTTAAACCATATGAGATTGCCATTATTGGACCATGTTTTACCTACAAAATCAGCAGCTTCATATGGTTCATCCTGATAGCTTCCCACCAATCTAAAGTTAAGGTGAAATATGTTTTCAACCAAATGGCACTTTATTTTGAGTCTTGTGACTGAATATTCCTAGCACTTTCCACAGGGACACTGCACCTTGCCAAGCTGCAGTGAGAGTCAAACAGCCTTTAGGGGCTCTTAGGTGTTGGCTCACAAGTGGGTTGGCCTAGTTTCAAAAGCCAAGGGGAGGTAAACACTAGGGAAATGTACACTTTTTTCACCTTCTCTTGGCTGTGGTGGGTGGGGGTGGTGGAAGGGGACAGAGTTGTCAGAGTACTAACTAAATTGAAAACGGGACCCGGGAGTCACTGAGATGTGCGTGTCTCTCCCATTACGGCTGATAATAGGATATCGTTAAATTCTTATAAACAGTAACCTCATTCAAGCTGACTTCAATCTTGTTTTACAGGTCTTAAAAAGGAAAGTTATTTTAAAACTTCTTATCAATTAACGGCTTAGTTAATAAAAGCTCTCTCTCCTAAAAAAAAAGATTGCTATCTCCTTGGGTAGACTGCATTTTTAATTACATGAACTGATCTCTAAGCAAAGCTGCACTGAACTGAATCTCTGCTCCAAACACCTCAGGTGTTTTGCAGTCAGTGGCCTTTCAGGATCCTCATTTTTGAGGACTTTTATTTTCTCCAACGCTGGAGAAATGGTGACTGGAAGACAGATGGAAAATCAAGATAGGAGGCATAAAAGCAAACTGCTCCACGTTTGATATTTTTTTCTGATTATCAGAAGCCAATGAAAGAAAGAAAGGAAAAATCTTTCTTGGCAGACATGAATTACATTCTTTTCTCTCTCTCTTTTTTTTTAATATACCATCTTCTACTGGGGAAGGAGTTTGTATTCAATATTGAACACTACCATTTTAGAGCTGGAAGGAATTTTAGATATTATTTAGTTCTACACTTCATTTCATAGTTAGGAAACCAAGAATCAGAGAGGGTAAATGTGTTGCCCAAGGTGAGTAAGTGGCAGGCAGGACTAGAACCCAGGTCTCCTGACTCCCCAGCTCTTGCTCATTCCACTAGACTGCGTTAGTTTATTTTGTGCTCTTATATGATAATAATTAACATGTTTAAGCACTTACTAAACACTCTATATAGTAACTCATTTAACCCATACAACAACCTTTTGAGTTAGCTACTATTATTGTTGTTGTTGTGGGCCATGGAGTGGATTCCAACTGATAGCAACCCCATGTGACAGAGTAGAACTGCCCCACAGGGTTTTCTAGGCTGTAATCTTTAGGGGAGCAGATCGCCAGGTCTTTCTCCTGCAGAGCCACTGGGTGGGTTCAAACTGCCAATCTTTCAGTTAGCAGCTGAGCACTTAACCATTGCGCCACCAGGGTACCTTTAGCTACTATTATTACCCTTTTTTTCATATGAGCAATCTGAAGCCCAGAGAAGTAAAATAACTTTTCCAAGATCATCCAGTTAGTAAGTTAGCCAGTCTGGCTCCAGAGTCTTTTGTTCTTAACTCTAATGCTATATATTATAGCATCTATCTTCTTAGGTACATAGCCTGTCTCCCCAACTAGATATAAGTAAAGGAACCATTGTATCTGAAGTATCTTACAGGTAGAAAGCATGGAATATATGCTTGATCCTGAGGAAAGGAATAATGAAGATAGAAATGAACTGGAGCTTGGCAGGGGACCACGTGAATTTATGTCATAACAACCTTATTGGCTAGGTCTTTGGGTTCCTGTGACCTGCCTTTCCCCGGTAGTGATGAACATACACTTTGTCTCAAGTTCTTCCCAAACTTTTAATACTAAACTGTTCTTATAATAACTTTATAATAAAAAGTGTTTGATGGGATCACCATGAATTAGAATGAACTAAACGGCAACTAACAACAACGACGACGGCTTCATGAAGAGAGGTCAAACATTAAGCAACATGGGTTTTTCTATCCGATTTCTTCAGTGCAGGAAGGGAGCAGCTTGACCCCCACCCTCCACCCTACAGACAGTAATGTAGGTGCCCACAGTAAGTATGCTATCACTACTTTTACCCCAGGGGAAGCCTGAGGGGTCTACCACTTCAAGTTACCAAATATTCACCGCATACCTCTTCCGGGCCAGTCACTGTGCCAATTGCTGTGGAAGACACAGAGATGAAAAAAACACAGCCTTTGTCTTTGAGGGTCTCTGCCACACTAGTAATGAAAGACTTGTAAATAACAAGCTGACACTTGAGGCAGTATAACATAAATGTCAAATATGGGTATAAGCAATATGCTATGGACACAGAGGTAATTCCATCTTCCTTGGAGAGTCAGGGAAGCTTCAAAGAAAAGGTAACATTTGAGCTGGGGCTTGAAGAATGAGTAGATTTTACAAGCAATGGTTAGGCAGAGGGGGGAAGACGAGAGTATTCTAGAAAGAGCAGTGAAAGCAAAGGCCTGAAGGCAAAAATTTCAGGGCATATTATGATGAGCCATCAGTTTGTTATTAGAAGTGGCAAGAAGATAAAACTGAAAAGGAAATTAGAGGTCCAAATATGAAGAGCCTTAAATGTGTAGCCAAGGAATTTCACTTTATTCTTTCAGAAATGTTGGATCATTTAAGAATTTTGAGCTGAGGAATGGCAGGAGTAGAACTGTGCTTTAATAAAGGCAATCTGGCATTATTGTGTGGAATGGACTGAAAAGGAAACAGGCTAACAGCAGTCAGACTATTTGGGAAGCTGTTACAATGAAAAAGTAAACAATAATACCTGGGCAGAGTCGTGATAATTAAAGTCTATCTTTGGAGCACCTCCATAAGTATCCACACAGGCATCTCGCTGACCTTCACCTACCCCGCCAACAGCTTTCTCACCTATCACCCTATGCCCCGTTCCCTGAATATCTTGCTAGGTGACAGGTGGGAATGAGTTGATCATTAACGTTCCAATAACTGAGAAAACTGCTTTCCCCATGACCACAGCGGGTATATTCATCAAAATGTATCCCATGAAGACAATGGCTGGATGTTTACAATCACTATGGGCCAAATTGAGACTGGCGGCTTCACATGACAAGTAAAGTGGTCAGGTGCAGACTTTCAAACGCCAGCATACCAAGTGTAGGGCAGGCTTTGGATTATCCACTGGACTACAGGCCCATGAGGAAGAAAAAGCAAATTATTTGTGAGTTCTGCTTCTGATTTTTCTTCCTGTCCTAAGGTTAGCATTTTTTTTTATCGCTACTCACACACACACACACACACACACACACGAAACCCAAAACCAAACCCATTCCTGTCGAATCATTCTGACTCATAGTGACCCTATAGGAGAAAGCAGAGCTGCCCTAAAGGGTTTCCAAGGATCGGCTGGTGTATTTGAACTGCTGACCTTCTGGTTAGCAGACATAACTCTTAACCACTGAGCCACTATTATTGTGGTGAAAATATACACACCAAAACATTAACCAGTACAACTTCCGCATTTAAATTCAACGACATTGGTTACATTTTTCATGTTGTACCACCATTATCACCAATCCCTAAGGTTAACATTTATTTAACTAAAACATCACACCAAGATTAAAACCATTCTAAGGTGAAAAATATTTCTTTGATTTGCATATGTGTTTGAATTTGCCCACTCTGGCAAGTTTCAGAGTGAGGATCCAGGCCAGGAACCATTCTTATCACCCCCAGCAAGCAAACTAAACTGATTTACAAATTTTCCCATGATCTCTTCCTGCTCTTCTATTATAAAAAAAAATAAACATGGCTAATTCTAGTTGCTTCTAGTTGCTCTTAGCCCAGAGTAAACACTCCCTGTTTCAATAATATTAGGGGTGGAATGACTTCATTAACATTGCCACAGGGCTCTCCTCCTTCAGAAGAGGTGGGAAGGAGAATATCTGAGGGACAGCTGCCTTCAGGAAGCATTATGCTTCACAGTGGTTTGCTTTGCTCTTGTGGGGCATTAGAAGAATGACGGTGGTTAAAATTTGTTTGCAAATCTGTTGTTTCCTGCTTTGCTTCTAAGAAAACACACCACCATCTGTCTCACTAGTCTTAAATCAATCCCTGTCGCTGGGGCACCAGTTCGCTCTGCCTCTTTGTGTTTTGCTTTCTAGTTTAATCTTTGAAGAAGGGCTGGTTGTTGTTAGGATAATATAACTTTTTAAAAAATGTATTTTATTTTTTGTTACTGTTGTTGAGAATAGACACAGCAAAACATACACCAATTCAACAGTTGCTACAGGTACCATTTGGTGACCTTGATTACATTCTTTGAGTTATGCAACCATTCTCACCCTCATTTTCTGAGCTGTTCCTCTCCATTAGCATAAATTCATTGTCCCCTAAGGTTCCTATCTACTCTTTTGAGTTGCTATTGTCAATTTGATCCCATATAGATTGTTCTTAAAAGACCATAGTGCTCAAGGCAGGCATTCTTTACTAATTAAGGTAAACTAATGTTTGGTTTAAAGAAGACTTCAGGGGATATTTTTGTTTTAGGATTGAAAGACTATCTCGGGGCAATAGTTTTGGGGGTTCATCCAGCCTCAATGACTCCAGAACGTCTGGAAGGATAATATAGCTCTGATAATCTACATTCCGAAAGAATTCCAAGGACCCCCAAATCCTTTTGTTACAGATAAAGTCACATGGTTGTGCTGCAGAGGATACCACTTGTATACACTGTAATGTGAATGGTCCTGCCTGGTGTTAGGTAACACTGCAGACCTGCTACTGCATATGCCCTTCCAGACCCTGATCTGAGAACAAAAAGGAACCAGGTAATTGTTATTATGGGCAGCCCTCTGTCAGTTTCTTCAACCTGCCTTCTCCCTATCTTCCATTACCTCCTATGGCAGAGGCAATGCTATGTGCCTAACAAAATCTATATTCTTTCCTGCTCTCTGAGTACACCACTACTCTGTACTTCCTAAACCCCTTGTACCTAGGTAGTATCATGTAACTAATTCTCACCAATGAGCGGAAGTGATTTGTGTCACCTCCGGGCCAGAGAAGTTAAGAGTAGACGTGCCTCCTCTGTCCCTTCCCTTTAGCTGCCAGCAAGACCCAATGGAATACTCTGAGGCCCTAGAAGATGGCAGAGCCAATAGATGGAAGGAGGCTGGGACCCAGACAACTGAGTGGAACAGAGCTCTGTGCAGGCTGACATTGGAAATGGACATGAAAAGACACATAATTTTAATGTGTTATGCAGGTACCATAAGACGATTTTTTACCTTCCCAAAGTCCTCAGACTTAACATTGTCCCCAGTGATCAGGGCATTCCATTACAAAACCCCACCCAAGCCTGCTCCCCACCCTGATCTCCTAATCAAAGTATCAGTGCTGTCAGTCCCGTTCTCTCCGGACTCGGTGAGCTGGTAATTTGATTTAGTAACCCAGAATAATGTGTAATAGCTGCTAATGGGTTAGTGGATGTCAGCTCCTTTAGAGGTAAGGGAACCTAGATGAGGACAGCTCAGGAGGACTTGTGTCTGTCACAGTGCCATTGGGGAACCAGCAAGGAACCTGGGGCCAGAAATGGAGGGAGGAGCCGATGATCTTGCCAATAAGAAGCACTAGAATGAAAACTCTACAAAGCCAGGAACTGGATCTGTTTTCAAGTCAGGGAACATCAAGTTCAAATTTCAACTTTGCCATCTTAGGTATGGGTTTTTAGGTAAGTTGCTTCTCTGAGCTGCAGTTTCCTCATTTTAACAAAAATGAGAATGGTAATACTAGCTTCCCTGTTGGGTTGTTTAAGGATTAAATGAGATTAGGTATGTAAAGTTCTTAGTATACTGCGTAGCACAGAATAATCACTCAATAAATGGTGGTTATTATAATGGTAAATTTTTTTTATTGTTATAATGGAGTCCCTGAGTGGTGCAAATGGTTAATCGGCATGCCTCATAACCAAAAGGCTGGAGGTTTGAGTCTACCCAGGGGTACCCTGGAAGAAAGGCCTGGCAATCTACTGCTGGAAAAATCAGCCATTGAAGATCCTATAAAGCATGGTTCTACTCTGACACACATGGGGTCACCATGAGTCAGAATCATCTCTACTGCAACTGGAAAAAAATTTATAATAGGATGCATGTCATGTCAGAACTAGTCAGAACCTCAGAGATCACTTCATCTACCGCGTGGACAGATGGTGAACTAGAGGCCCAGAGGAATGGTAAGACTTTTATCTTTTTTCTTTGAAAACTCAGCCCCAAATAAACCAGTTCCACTAAACCTTCAAAAGTTGCTCCCATCTGAATGTCCTAGACATAGAATTTGGTTTGTGCTCTTAACTTGCCTTTGTGGACATGTTACTTTTGCAACATCTTCTTGGGTGGTTTATTGGAGGTGGATGAGGAACAGGCATGCCCTACCCCTAACTCTCCCAACAGAACCTTGGGAGCTCAAGGGAGCATACCTCCTCTGCCTCTAGCATTCTAGTGCTCCAGCCAGCAAACAGTGGACTCTCTATCCATGTTCTCCACTGGCTGGACTAGCGGTTTTGAGAGGGCATTCCAAAGTGTTCAAAGTGTCCTTTCCTTTCCAAGGAATACTTCATTAAGTCAAGCGTTAATGAACTGCTTAGTTACCATCACAGGATTCACTGGATACAACACATGGGTCTGACCTTTTTTTTAATTTTACAAGTATCTCAATTCCTGCTTTCTCTATCAATTATTCACGTTTGTATTCAGGCTCCAGATTAGTCACGGCAACTACTTCCCAATGTAACAGTGGTACCCGAAGCTTCTCCCCCATTCCCAAAAGGGCTGTAAGCAAATCAATAGCCACAGCTCTGACTTCCTGGCCTGGGGTTGAGCCAGCCACAGCCACTAGAAGAATGGCAATGCTGAGGGCTTTGTTATTTTTCATAGAAAGAGATCTCACTATTGATCACTAAGGCAAAGAAAAGCTGGTGGCAGGATGGGGAAGCTAATGGAAAGAGATGAGATAAAATCCAGCTGGGCCTCCCTGAGGTCATTCTGTGGATAACTGAAGAAGTTCAGGAGAGGAGCTGAAAAAGCAAATAAAAAGATCCCAATTCTGCAAACATGCCACAGAGTATCTGACAGCCCTGGCTGTCTGGGTGCATGTTTTTTTTTTTTTTTCCAGCCGAACTACCTCATGATCAAACATGACACTGCTCATGCTTACTAGCCTTTGTTCAGGAAATATTCTGAAATTTGCTACCCAGCTGGAGGCTAAGACTGTGTACATTCTTTCCACTTTACTGAAAGACACTTTTTCAACAGAAGTGCCTCTGTGTGCTGGTACCGCTGTGCAGATGTGCCTTGCTTCATGCAGGTGGGTTTCAGAAGAGTCCCCTAAATTGAATTTCTGTAAATCAAATTTTATTTCCTCCATGTAACATAGTACAATCACAAAGCAGTTTTATCCTCATTTGAGCGACTGATAGAGGCTTGAAGGCTTTTGGTGCTTTTCACTCCCCACCCCGTCCAATAGTTAATGATATAACAACAAAGGTTTCTAGCATAAGGGAACCTGCTATTTCCGAGATATTTCTATCCTTTAGAAATAACAAGGTCAAGAGCCGTGGCACTGGGCAGTTTACATGTGTTATCACATTTAGTCCTAGAAGTACCTTTTGAGGTAGGTAGCCTTATACCAGTTTCAAAATGAAGAAACTGAGTCTCCAAAGCCAAAACCAAAGCAAACCCAGCACTGTCAAGTCGATTCCGACTCATAGCGACCCTGTAGGACAGAGTAGAACTGCCCCATAGAGTTTCCGAGGAGCGCCTGGCAGATTCGAACTGCCGACCCTTTGGCTAGCAGCCGTAGCACTTAACCACTATGCCACCACTGTTTCCGAGTCTCCAAAGATTAAGTAATTTAACCAAAATCATGCAGCCACTGCGGAGCACAGCAGGGCTTTCAGGCCATGCTTGTCTAACAGCAACGCTTTGCTCTTTCCACAACTCTGTTTTTAGCTGCCCTCAAGTCAGCCCCCAACTCATGGCAACCCCACATACGATTGAACCGTTGTGATCCAAAGGGTTTTCACTCACTGATTTTCAGTAGTAAATCACCAGGCCTTTCTTCCCAGTCCATCTTAGTCTGGAAGCAGCTCCACTGAAATCTTTTCAGCATCATAGCAATAGGCAAGCCTCCAATGACAGACAGGTGGTAGCTGCACTTGAGATGCACTTATCAGGAATCAAACCTGAACCTCCCACAGGAAAGGCAAGAACGCTACCACTGAGCCACGACTGCCCCTCAACCACTCTACTACCTCCCTAATTTGGGGTAAGCGATGTGAAATTGCCAACAATCTATCTGTGATCATTAAAGTTGTGTATCAACTTGGCTGGGCTATGATTCTCAGTGGCTTAGCAGTTATGATGTAGTTTGCCAGTCATGTAATGATGTAATCACTTCTGTGATGAGATCTGATATAATGTGATCACCTCCATAATGGGATTTGCTATAAGTAGCCAATCAGTTGAAAGGGAGTTTCCTTGGGGGTGTGGCCTGCATCCTCTATAGGTGGACTTTCTGGCAAGGCTTGCAGGTTTTTGCTCACTCTGGATCCTGCAGCTGGCTTCTGTTTATCTGACCTCCGGTTCAAGTTAGCAGCTAGCCTGCCAATCTTGGGTCTACCAGCCCCTACAGCTACATGAGTTGGGAGAAGCCTCAAGTCTGACCCATGGATGCGGGACATTACATATATATATACCCTTCACTGGTTTTGGTTCTCTAAAGAACCCAGACTAAGACTCTATCTATAGTTTTAAAATGGAGGGTTGTCAAAATAATCTACCAGGATTTCAGTCTTGGCTCTGCCACCAGCTTGTTGGGAGAATTTAGACAAGCAGCTTCCCTTCTCTAGTTCTCTCAGTTTTGTTATCTGTACGTATATGAGATTCATCCAGGTAATCCCTAATGTCCTTTTCACCCCTAAAAGTCAATGACTCTATACTTCTAAGTTCCTAAGAGAAACATGTTCATCTTTACAGTCCACTTAGGTGACATTTGATGCCATACACTTTTCACTAGTTCTTCCAAATAGGGTACTTTTCTTCCCTGATCAGCTATGACATGAAACTGATCACTGTCAAGTCTTTTTTCTGACCTCTACGCATGCAGACCGTTTTGCCCTGGTACTTCAAGCTAGCACATTTTGTTCTAGTCTCAGTAATGCCAAATGAAGAGTTGGACTGAATTTTCCACTTTTCAGTGGATCATTTTGACTTCCTTGTCTAAACGTTCTATCTTTGCCAACACAATGATATCCTACCTGGAAAATGGCTTTTTGTTTCCAACTGGTCTTTTTGAAAGCAACAAAGAGGCCCTGGCAGGCCTGTCATTAACCTTGGGGTAGGTAAAAGCAGTATGCCAGTCCCATCTCAAGTACAGCAGACACACTGTGCCTTATATTTGGTTTTGCTCCCAGCTCTGCTGCACTTTCAGGAAACAATCTGGAACACCAATCTCTATAAGGAGTTGCACTCCTGCATGCCCAAATGTGGTTCAAAAGTCATGTAAATAAATATACATGAACTGAACTGGAACAGCTGGGGAGTTCTCAACAGGGGCCACTAATGACCTCTGAATTGGAAGAGCCACAGCTGATCAAGGAATCATTACTAAGATTAAAGGCTTATACCAAAACCACTGTGAGACTTAAGCTACTGAATTTACAATATTGATGCCATAAACTGAAAAGGACTAATTAGCCATATGAATGTACTGCTTGAAAGTCAGAGGAAGTAGAGAAATCTGGGTTATTTCTCTACCCTTTTCTTCACTTACAATGGAAACTAGGTGGTTGAGCTTTAGGAGATAAATTGTTTCACAGCCTACATTGCCCTTCAGGTGAGTGGTTTATAGCACAGTGTTAAATAAGTGAGTGTTGCGCTCAACCAACACTGTCCATGGCAGGAGACTTGGCCACCAGGTATGTCAGGATCTCAGTGAGAAAGTGGAGAAGGCTGGAACAGGGAAAATTTGGAGACAAAGGAAAGACTTGGCTATGTGTCTTGGCCTGTAAATGGTGGTTGTAGAGTAGGACAGTGCTCACTAGTCCAATAAATTCTCAAACTTTAGCTTGATTTCAATTGTAGTTGATAACTTGGAAAAGATGGGAGGTCAGGTCTACAGAATGGGGCCCATCAGAAATCTCCAAGTAATGGCAATACTCAAAGTCAGGCACAGAGCACCAGGAGTCATGGTTCCAGGCAGTTCAAAGAAAAGATTAAAAAAAAAAAAAACCCAAAAAACTAGGAGTTGTGTGACAGGCTTCAGCTCCCAAGAGCAAGGCACTAACAACAGGCTAGATAGGAGATAAGCATCACAAGTTCTAATCAGCCCTAGCAGTGTAGCTAGGGGACTAGTTAGGAATCAAGAAGTCTGCCTGAGGTGTTTGCAGCATTGGTCAGGATTGGTTCGGGAAGTAAGGCAACAAGAGTAATTAGGTTGAAGACATCAGCTGAGGGGGGCTTAGGAAAGCTCACAGCAGAGGCAGCAGGTGAGAGGATGCAGCCTATCTGGCTATTGAACAAAACACTACTTGAATAGTGTGCACAAGCCTAGACTCACTGTAGACAACACATGAGGACACCAAGACATTCTGTTACCATTAGTTATGTTTTCTGGTGAGCTGTTTGTAAATTACAAAGTGAGAATATTTAATACATCCTCAGATACAATCCAAAAACAAAAACTATTCCATACAATTTATAATAGACATCAAATATGCCATCAACCCCACCACTGAGTGTTCTCTGACGTCTTACACATAAAAGTATAAGACCTAGGCTAGAAATAAATCTGTTTCAAGTCATTATCTCATTATATCCCCCACAACTCTCTGGTATAGATTCTTTTGTCTTCTCCCCTTTACAGAGGAGGAAGCTAAGGGTCAGAGTGGTTCATGAACTTGTCCAAGTTAAAAGCAAGTAAGTGATGAAACAGCAGTTAGAAACCAGGGCAATTTTGATCCAAGCTACAACAACTGGCCTCCATTCACCTGGAGTAGCAGAAGAAGAAAGACAGGAATTGGAAGAAGAACAGTCTCCTATGCCATGAGATGAAATTAACTGATGGTGCCCAGTTTTTCTCCATTACTACCCATTTCTACCATTACTGAACATTTTAACTGAAGATTCTATAGAAGACTCCTGATCAAAAGGGGGGAGGAATGAAGAACAGAATTTCAAACTATCAATGCAATCCAGACTTTGGGGAACCATTGAGGCTGGATGTACCCCCAAAACTATTTCCCTGAATGTAGGGCAATGCTATTCAGCTATATGCATCCCTTCCTAATGGAGTCAGAATTCCTCTTCCCTGAAGCATGCTGGGGATGAACTCAGGATGGACTTGGGCTAAGGTACAAGGCGGGGAGTGGTGTGACTGGGCCACTGGCCAAGATTGAGGAACACCTTAGCAACAAGAAAAAATACATCTGGACCTGGATGTGAAGACCCTGGGAAAGTTGGCTGCCCAAGGACTTGGGAGAAAAATCTATAAGCCTTAGCCCCAGCTGGAATGGTGTATAAGCTTGTGTCCCCTGCTAGGCAGTAGCGGAGCACTATTTGGTCCAGCCATGACCCTGGACTGTCCTGTATGTAAGTTCCCCTAATAAACCATATGTCCTGATCGCTGGTTCCAGAGTCTTTCTTTGGCCTCTTAGATTTGCAGCTGACCTTTGTTCCAGATGCCACTGGGCTATTACTCAACAATTGGCGAGCCAGCCAGGAGACCAAGGAAACCTCTGTGAGCACCAGACATATGGTGGGGAAAGGGACCATGACTGGAGGATTCCTGAGATGGCCCTCGTCCTCCATGGTTGGGGGGAGGTGGTCACAGCTATCTTGGATAGCTGGAGCCCACCACGTGAGCATGCAGACTCCACAAAAACGGCTAAGGGCATCAAGGATGTGCTGCATCAGTTGGAGGCCCCAAAGTGAAAGCCAGATTGCCGAGCTGCAGCAACTAGTGTGGGGTGGCTCCTGCTGGCAGCCTTGAGAGGGATGTCCAATGCAGAGCTAGCCACTAGGGCTTGAATTAGGCAGCTGAAGCAGAGCTGCAACTGGAGAAGGACCTGCACGCTGCACATTCCTCCTCTACCAAAATATTAGTGTCCCATTTGGGGAAGCAAAAGGCAACTGCAGGGGAAATCCTTGATTGGCCAGCGACCTCCATGTGGGGAAATCTGGCCCATACGCTTTTCTGTGGTGGAAATCCCGGGTTGGCCAGTGAAGCCCAGCTAGCTGCAGAAGCTCGTTTAAGAGCTTTTCAGAAAGAGTTACAGTTGGAAAGGTATGTGTGGCAGTCATGTGAGGGCATGTTTGACATACTGAGCAGCCGTGTCCGTGAACAGGATGAGCAACCTAGAAATGCTCTCCTGCAGGTTTGTAAAGATGGGAGATTCAGGGGCTAAGGGACCAATCCCCTAGCCAGTGCCCTAAACCCTCCAACAATGGGACTGGAGATAGTTGGAGGGGTTAAGTAGGACCCTGGCACTAAGAACACCCTGTTAACACCCAGTGCAAAGCAAGAGGTAAAACAGCAGAGAAAAAAAGGAGTAAAAAGCCCTTCAAGATACTTTGTGTTGAGTGACCTTGAAGAGACCTCAGAGGCCCTCTCTGGCATTCTCTGATAGTTTCCCTTGCCAAGATAATCGAGCAGCAACATAGTTGCAGCTTAAATAGCTGCAATAGCAAGGGAAAAACTAACATAGGAGGGCCCGCCTCCATGTTACCAGGCAACTGGGCTGAAACCTTTGGTTTGGAGGACACATGGCTCCACAAATGACTGAGGGCTCTGCCAACTTTTCCCAGATCTTCTTTCAGAAATAATTAAGACTGAGGATTAAGCCTAGGTCCCTCTGTCAAAAGGGAGGACCAAAGGCCTTATGTTACAATTAAAATTCAATGAAGTAAACTTTGGGGTCTGAGGTCACTATCATTGAGGCACTTGCCCCAGCTGGACTATGGATAAGTCCCTTTGGGGTCCCTACAAATCCTTGTATGTACTGATGATGTTGATGTATTAATGCACACCTTTGTAGACTTTTGCCTCTAAGTACTGATGGGAATTGCTGCAGATAGGGCCATTTTTAGAGGGACACACAGAAACTGTGATGTGGGCTATAGCTAACAGCCTGGCCATTCGATCTGGCCACTGAACCCTCAGACTGACATATAATGCAAGCCCCTACAGAGATGAGACATCTGGACCAAAAAAAAATTGATTCTGCTCCTGATAAGCTCTTGTTACTTGTGTGGATGGTCATCAGAAAAGCCCCTATGCTGAGAGTGGAAAACAACCAAGGAGCAGACTGGTCTTTCCAGATGACTGCTGAGGCTGAAGCATTGTCTGCTCCAGAGCAAAGAGACGTGCAACCAACCACCTCCTGGATTTAAGAGAGGATGGTCCATGGAGATTCACACACCATCCTAGACTGGACCTACACACATGGACTGCCACTGTCATCCAGACAGCATAGGAAAGCTGACCTGCCTACAAGACCCTAGCTAAAACCTGTGCAGGGACAGATTCCTGAGCCAACAGGCCAGGGCATTCTGGGCAGGTAAATCATATCAGGGCCTTTTATCTTTTACAGAGGCTTCCACTGGATCTTGAATGAACTCTTCACACTCTTTATCACCCCAAGCCATAGGGGTAATTGAGCACTGTTTCAATGGACAGGTTTAAATGGTTGATGGGAGGGGACAAGACAACCCCAGCCTGGACCATGCATCTCAGGCAAGCAGTTTGGGGTCTCAATGCAGCAGTTCCCTGCAAGGGCATTTCTTATTTGTGCCTTATGTTTGATTAAACTGTCTATTCTATAAAATGTGTCTCTTTGGTATACAGTTGTTCCTGACAAAAGATCTGGGTTCCCACAGAGGTCACTGCCTCAAGACTAGGACAGACAGCCTGGGTGGCTATACCCGGGCAACCCTCACCTCAAGTGCCATGGAGCAAATAGAGGAGGTGTTGGGCACTTACCATTTTGTCCTCAATTTGGCTAACACTTTCTTTAGCATCCTTCTACACCCAGACAGCCAGGACCAGTTTGCTTTCAGTTGGGAGGTGGGACAGTAGACCTTCACCGAGCTCCCACAAGAGTACCTTCATAACCTCACCATACACCATGGCATGGTTGCTGCTGACCTCAAGCAGTGGACTCCCCGTGCCAAGGTAGCCATATTCCACTATATTGATGTCATGCTGACCTCTGACTCATCTGCTTCTTTGCAGACTGCAGCTGGTGAGGTAGTCACACGCCTCCAGTCATAGGGATGGGCAGTGAATGGTGAACAAGGGAAAAACGCAGGGGTCTGGCTTGTTGATCAAGTACTTGGGTGTTATCTGGTCCTGAAAGTGCGAGTAGTGCCTGAAGAGGTGATAGATGAGGTCCAAGTCTACCCCCACCCAGAAACTGTGAAGCAACTACAGGTACTTGTCAGGCTCCTAGGGTATTGGCGCCACTTCGTACCACATTGAGCCCACACCTTATGGCCCCTACATAGGTTAGTGAAGAAAGGTTACTGTGGGACTGGGGGACAAAGGAAGAGGAGGCCTTCCACCAGGCAAAGGTCACCGTAAAGAAAACACAGGCTTTAGGAACGTTAATGCAGGGTCAGCCACGCAAACTAGACATAGCCTGTTGTCCTGAGGGGTACGGGTGGGGCCTGTGGCAACAGCAAAGCAGCAAGACAGCGCCACTGGGATTTTGGTCCCAATTGTGGCGAGGAGTGGAAGAGAGGTACAGCACATTGGAGAAATAGTCATGCACAGTGTATAATGCCCTGCTGCAAGTAGAAGCAAGTCCTTATGAAGAGCCAAGTTCCCCTTTGCTGGGAGCGTCAGAACAGGACTAATACCTCTCGCCCTCTCAGGGTGATGGGTTGGATCCCAGACAACAGTGTACTAGAACCCTGCTAGTTGTTGCCAATAGGTGCTTAGGGAAGCAAAAGCAAAGCCTATAGGCAGGGGCATACCTGTCACCCAAGGGGTGGCTTTGGACATGCAGTTCACATGGGTGGCCGTACCTGCCCTACGACTGGGTGGGGAGCTGCACCTAGGGGCGGCCGTACATAGCTGCTATTATTTATACCACCCTCCCCAATGTTCCCAGCAACTGGCACTGTAACAGCCTGGCACAGATACCAGCGTACATCGTGGTGATTTTACACCTTGGCCCTGTTCTCACCCCGGGACGCCACTATAGATGTGGAGTGGCAGGTAGAGGTGCTAGCCAGACACACCACAGCTGCACTTAATGATACCAGGCGGGCTATAACCCTTCTGAGTGGGGAGACTCAACAAATATGGAAGGTCGTCCTTCAGAATAGGATGTCCCTTGACATCCTAATTTCCACCCAGGGCAGCACCTGTGCCATGATAAAAACTGAATTTTGCATATATATTCCTGATGCCTCTAAAAATGTGACTTTGGCTCTGTAAGGCTTGCAGCAACACATCACTGCTATTTAACGTGACACCACTGACTCCATCTCAAGCTGGCTGCAATCCCTCCCATCCGGCTGGTGGAGAGGCTTCTGAGAGATATTGAGACTATTATTACTATGTCTTTTCCTGTGTTGCAGGATATACTGCATATGTGGTCTGCTTTTGCAATTCTCCTCTACATACCAAGAATGAGGGCTGTTGCAGAAGAGGGGGTGGTAAAATTGTAAGGACACTAGGAGGGTATGCAGGAGTGGAGTGCAGGGTAATGCTATTCAGCTATATGCATCTGCTCCTAATGGAGTCAGCATTCCTCTTCCCTGAAGCATGCTGGGGATGAACTCGAGCTAAGGTACAAGGCCAGAAGTGGTGTGACTGGGCCAGTGGCCAAGGCCAAGGAACACCTTAGAAACAAGAAGAAAAACATCTGGGCCTGGATGTAAAGTCCCTGGGAACACTGGCTGCCCAAGGACTTGGGAGAAAAAAAAAAAGCCTTAGCCCCAGCTGGAATGGCATATAAGCTTGTGTCCCCTGCTAGGCAGTAGCAGAGTCCTACCTGGTCCAGCCACCGCCCTGGACCATCCTGTACCTAAGTTCCCCTAATAAGCCATACGTCCTGACTGCGGTTTCCAGAATCTTTCTTTGGTCTCTTGAAGACACAGCCGACCTTGGGTCCAGACACCACTGGGTTGTTACTCAACACCTGAAATAATCTTTAAACCTTAAACCTCAAACCGAAACTCCTGAAGTCTTCTTTGAACCAAACAACAGTTTAGCTTAACTAGTTAAGTATGTCTGCTTTGAGCATCGTGCTCTTTCAAAGAATTATCTATGTGAGAAAAAATTGACAAGAGTATCTCAAAAGGTTAGATGAGAAGCTTAGGGGGGCAGAGAGTTTGTGTTAATGGTGGTGGAATAATTTGAAAAGGATAGTGAGACTGGTTACAGAACTTGAAAAATGGAATCAATGTCACCGAATTTTACATGTAGAAATTCTTAAAATGGTGTACCTTTTGCTGTGTGTATTGGGTTAAGTTTAGTGCTCTGGCAGACAGCAGAGGGAGAGGTCCTCTGACAGACCTCTGTTAGAACATAGTGTGCTTCTGATTCGGGGGAAGTCAGGGAGAATGGGTTCTTCCTGCAACTCTTGGCTCTTATCATGATCAGGCCTCCAGCAATGTCAGCCTCCAGCCGTGGGCTTATCTATTTTAGAACAGCAGAACATCAGCAGGATAAATTGGTGGTGGTGCGGGGGAGGGGGGGGTGGATAATCAAGATCAACCACAGGCCAATTCCTCCCTCCCCTCCTCTAAAATCAGAATGTCTAAGATTTGCCTTCAATTTTCACAGGACTGATAGGATTACTGCGATTTTCGGGATCCTCTGATCCCTCCAAAATCTCCACACTTGCTTGTAGAAAACTGAGACCCCTTTAAAAAAAAGTCTAAGCTCATTATGGAATGAAAGGCATAAACCGTAAATGCCTACAGGCCAGGGAAGTCTTTGGCGGGGGGGGGGGGGGGGGGGGGCGTGAATTTATCAATTGATCCCAGATTCTGAAGAATGACATCAGTTCCTTTCCTATTTGGATAAGAAAATGTTGCCTATCCAGAAAAATGGCAGAGCCTTAATCAGCAGCCTTCAGATAATGGAGCTTCATCGCCAGGGGTTCTGTTGACAGAGTATCCCTGGGAATACCAAGAGAAACTATCACAACCTCCACAGCAAACGGAGCACTACTAAAAGGCAAAGATCTCGAGTCTGATGAGGTTTTCCTCAGCACACAGAAGACTCATGCTGTTTAAAATGTAATGTATGATCTGGAGCAGGGCCTTGAAATCTCTCAAAGCCTTGGCTGAGAGCAGTGAGCCTGGGATACTTTCTGCTTTTGGTAATGGGAGGCTTAGTAAACAAATGAAGGCCATAAGAATGTAGCACAAAGCAGTGCAAGGAGGGAGCCTGAGACCAGAATTCAAGAGACTGGAAGAAGAGAAGGCCAAAGCAGTTAGTTCTTCCTTAGCTTGAAACACTGATCCCAGTTTATGCCAAAAGAAAGATTAGGCAGGAACCTATTTACAATTGTGCCTACCTTTTAGTCATACCTTTTGGGTTTGCTCTCCCTCTGAAAAATTGCATTTGCTGGGTGTACCTCTGAGATAGCACCCCCATTCAGCAACGTTATTTCTTGTATGGGAGTTCATGTGCACGTTTGCTTGTGCTGTTATTTAATATAAGTAGGTGTGTGTTTCCTGTAATTACGGGATATTTTACCCACCCTTCAACTTCTTACCTGAGTTGGTGAGATGTTCTTTGTGGACCAACAAGCTCCTGCCTAAAAAGGTCCTGCCCATTTATAGGAGAAACCTGACCATATTACTCTCCTGCTCAGAACATTTCAACAGCTCCCCATTGCCCCATAGAGGAAACTCAAGGACCTTAACATACCTATCGGTCTTTCTAGTTATGGCTCCTGCTTGCCTCTCCAAACCACAGCTATTCAGGTAACTCTAAAGGCTAGACACATGATGCCATGGTCATCTCACCAATATACTATGAATGTTCACCCTCCATGACTTTGTTGATGTTGGTCTCTTTATCATAAATGCCTTTCTCCAATTTCTTGCACAAGAACTCTAAATATTTCTTCAAGATCCCATTGCAGGAAGAAGAGGTTCTCTGCAGAGCTTTCACTGACATCACCACTTTCAAGAGAGTCCACACACCTATATCCTATGTTTCGATAGCTCTTTAGCTACACTTCATTAAAGCTGTTATCTGGTACAAAAAAAAAAGCAACTGTTTATTCCGACTTCTGTCTCTTCCACTAGACTAACCTTTGTTAGGACAGGGACCATATCTGGCTTAAGCATTAGCACCTCCTTGAAAAGCTTTCTGGTTTAGAGTAGTGCTCAGTGAATGTCTGTTGGATGAATAAAATGTCTGTTGGATGAATAGACATGGAGAATTGTGGCTGACAGGAGAAAGAAAGGAACCTATTGTAACCTGCAAAAAATGAAAGGAAGCTATTGTTCCTTGCTTATTTTCTGTCTCTGCCATTGTAAACTCCAAGAGAGCAGGCACCATGTCTATCTTGTTCATTACTCTATCACCAGAACGTAGCACACTGCAGGGAACACAGTAGGTGCTCTGAATGACTTAATGCATGAATAGCCTAAAGCAGGGTTTCTCAGCCTCGGTACTATCAACATATTGGGCTGGATAATTGTTTATTATGGGGCATCTGTCCTGTCCATTGTAGGATGTTTCACAGCATTCCCAACCTCTACGACTAGATGCTAGTAGCAACATCCACAGTTGTGATGACCCAAAATGTCTCCACACATTGCCAAATGTCCACTGGGAGCAAAACTGCCATTGGTTGAGAAGCACTGACCTAGAGAGGGAGCTGTTAGAGGACAACAAAGATATATATTCCATCTGCTCCTCAGAAGGAGGGCTTTGTCAATATTAAAATTAGCAAATTCACTTCCACCTCATAACTCTATCAGCATAAAGGAGAAGGCAAAGGGAGGTGAGAAAATGAGCCTAAAATCATGTAGTTTTCCTGGGAGCTAGGCATGCTGGTTTCCACGTACTCTCCCCTCTTCCCAGACAGCTGTAACCCCCATTGACCAGCACAGCATTTCTCAGTTAGTCATCCACCTCACCCCACACTGTGCCTGCCTGGCTATAAAGATAATCCTGTGTTGGCTGTGAATATTAGTTTTCATTCCGGGAAGCTGCGTACCATGCGTTCACTTCTCCACAGGAAATTTGATTAGCATTGTGTGTGGTGGGCACCCACTGCATTCATTATGATATGACCTGTTGGAGGCAGCAACTGTCCTGTGGGTGGAAAACAATGAATCATCTAGGGTTGTCTTCCATTATTTTACTAAGCCCCTGATCCTGTGGCTTTAATTCAGACCTTTCTGTGTTTCTCATTCCTGAGCCTTACGTTTTCAGGACTTAAACCTTCAAAGGATGCTCAGGAAATGAAAACTATAAGAACCACTTTTACTCATGATCTTCACTCTACTTTCAATGTCCTTCCCCTTCAAATCTGATATGTGGTGAATGAATGAATGAATGAATGAATGATGGTCTAAAAGTCAGGCAACCAAAGATTAGTCAAGCTGGAAAAACACCTTAGTGATTACCTGATCCAAGCCCCTTGTGGTCAGGGAAGAAAAATAAAACTCAGGGAAGAGACATCATGTGCCCAAGATGAAATCAGGGAGTGGAAAAGCTGGAACTACAACCCAGAACCCCTGACTCCCGTCTAGACTGAGTCAGTCTCATAGTTGTTGTTAGGTGCCGTCGAGTTGGTTCTAATTCATATCAACCCTATGTACCACAGAACAAAACACTGCCCAGTCCTGTGCCACGCTCACAGTCACTGTGATGCTCGAGCCCATTGTTGCAGCCACTGTGTCAATCCATCATGTTGATGGACATACTCTTTTCTGCTGACCCTGTACTTTATCAAGCATGATGTCCTTCTCCAAGGACTGATCCCTCCTGACAACATGTCAAAGTATGTGAGACATAGTCTCACTATCCTTGCTTCCAAAGAATTTTCTGGTTGTACTTCTGAGACAGATTTGTTCGCTCTTTTGGCAGTCCATGGTATATTCAATATTCTTCGCCAACATCACAATTCAAAGGCGTCAATTCTTCTTCGGTCATCCTTATTCATTGCCCAGCTTTCACATGAATATGATGTGATTGAAAATACCATGGCTTGGGCCAGGTGCACCTTAGTCTTCAAGGTGACATCTTTGCTCTTCAACACTTTAAAGAGGTCCTTTGCAGCAGATTTGCCCAATGCAATGCGTCTTTTGATTTCTTGACTGCTGCTTCCATGGCTGTTGATTGTGGATCCAAGTAAAATGAAATCCTTGACAACTTCAATCTTTTCTCCATTTATCATGATGGTGCTCATTGGTCCAGCTGTGAGGATTTTTGTTTTCT
This sequence comes from Loxodonta africana, assembly GCF_030014295.1. Lineage (NCBI taxonomy): Eukaryota > Metazoa > Chordata > Mammalia > Proboscidea > Elephantidae > Loxodonta > Loxodonta africana. The sequence goes on from NC_087369.1 coordinate 150,752,180, forward strand.
TTATGCTAGGGTACAATCCATATTGAAGGCTGTAGTCTTTGATCTTCATTAATAAGTGCTTCAAGTCCTCTTCACTTTCAGCAAGGAAGGTTGTGTCATCTGCATAATGCAGGTTGTTAACGAGTCTTCCTCCAATCCTAACGCGCCCTTCTTCTTCCTACAGTCCAGCTTCTTGGATTATTTGCTCAGCATACAGATTGAATAGGTATGGTAAAAGGATACAACCCTGACACACACCTTTCCTGACTTTAAACCAGGCAGTATCCCCTTGTTCTGTACAGACAACTGCCTCTTTATCTATGTACAGGTTCCTCATGAGCACAATTAAGTATTCTGGAAATCCCATTCTTCGCAATGTTATCCAAAATTTGTTATGATGCACACAGACAAATGCCTTTGCCTAGTCAATAAAACACAGGTAAACATCCTTCTGGTATTCTCTGCTTTCAGCCAGGATCCATCTGACATCAGCAATGATATCTCTGATTCCACGTCCTCTTCTGAAACTGGGCTGAATTTCTGGCAGTTCCCTGTCAATATGCTGCTGCAACAACTTTTGAATGATCTTCAGCAAAATTTTGCTTGCATGTGATATTGTTTGATAAGTTCCACATTTGGTTGGATCACCTTTCTTGTGAATAGGCATAAATATGGATCTCTTCCAGTCAGTTAGCCAGGTAACTATCTTCCAAATTTCTTGGCATAGATGAGTGAGCACTTCCGGTCCTGCGTCCATTTGTTGAACCATATCAATTGGTATTCCGTCAATTCCTAGAGCCTTGTTTTTTGCCAATGGCTTCAGTGCAGCTTGGACTTCTTCCTTCAGTACCATCGGTTCCTGATTATATGCTATCTTTTGAAATGGCTGAATGTCCACCAATTCTTTTTGGTATAATGACTGTGTATTCCTTCTATCTTCTTTGCATGTTTCCTGCATCATTTAATATTTTCCCAATAGGATCCTTCACCATTGCAACTCAAGGCTTGAATTTTTTCTTCAGTTCTTTCAGCTTGAGGAATGCCAAGTGTGTTCTTCCCTTTTGGTTTCCTATCTCCAGGTTTTGCACATGTCATTATAATACTTCACTTTGTCTTCTTGAGCCACCCTTTGAAATCTTCTGTTCAGTTCTTTTACTTCATCATTTCTTCCTTTTGCTTTAGCTGCTCGATGTTCAAGAGCAAGTTTCAGAGTCTCTTCTGACATCCATTTTGGTCTTTTCTTTCTTTCTTGTCTTTTTAATGACCTCTTGATCTCTTCATGTATGATGTCCTTGATGTCATTCCACAACTCATCTGGTCTTCAGTCATTAGTGTTCAACGTGTCAAATCTCTTCTTCTGATTGTTTCTAAATTCAGGTGGGATATACTCAAGGGCATACTTTGGCTCTTGTGGATTTGTTCTAACTTTCTTCAGTTTCATCTTGAACTTGCATATGAGCGATTGATGGTCCGTTCCACAGTGGGTCCCTGGCCTTGTTCTGACTGATGTTGTTGAGCTTTTCCATTGTCTCTTTCCACAGATGTAGTCAATTTGATTCCTGTGTATCCCATCTGGCGAGGTCCATGTATATAGTCGCCCTTCATATTGGTGAAAAAGGGTATTTGCAATGAAGAAGTCGTTAGTCTTGCAAAATTCTTATCATGTGATCTCTGGCATCATTTCTATCACCAAAGCCACATTTTCAACTACCGATCCGTCTTCTTTGTTTCTGGCGTTTACGTTCCAATCACCAGTAATTACCAATGCATTCTGACTACATGTTCGATCAATTTCAGACCGCAGAAATTGGTAAAAATCTTCAATTTCTGCTGCTTTGGCCTTAGTTGTTGTTGCATAAATTTGAATAATAGTCGCATTAACTGGTCTTTCTTGTAGGCATATGGATATTATCCTATCATTGACAGCACTATACTTCAGGATGGATATTGAAGTGTTCTTTTTGATGATGAATGCAACACCACTCCAGTTCAAGTTGTCATTCCCGGCATAGTAGACCATAAAAAACACCCAATTCAAAAGGGCCCATACGAGTCCATTTCAGCTCACTAATGACTAGTATATCGAACTTTACGCATTCCATCTCATTTTTTAAATTAATTTTTATTGTGCATTAAGTGAAAGTTTACAAATCAAGTCAGTCTCTCGCACAAAAACTTATATACACCTTGCTACATACTCCCAATTACCCTCTCCCCAATTAGACAGCCTGCTGTCTCCCTCCACTCTCTCTTTTCATGTCCATTTCGTCAGCTTCTAACCCCCTCTACCCTCTCATCTTCCCTGCAGACAGGAGATGCCAACATAGTCTCAAGTGTCCACCTAATCCAAGAAGCTCACTCCTCACCAGCATCCCTCTCCAACCCATTGTCCAGTCCAATCCATGTCTGAAGAGTTGGCTTCAGGAATGGTTCCTGTCCTGGGCCAACAGAAGGTCTGGGGGCCATGACCACCGGGGTCCTTCCAGTCTCACGCAGACCATTAAGTCTGGTCTTTTTATGAGAATTGACGCCTGCATCCCACTGCTCTCTGGCTCTCTCAGGGCTTCTGTGTTGTGTTCCCTGTCAGGGCAGTCATCGGTTATAGCCAGGCACCATCTGGTTCTTCTGGTCTCAAGATGATACAGTCTCTGGTTCGTGTGGCCCTTTCTGTCACTTGGGCTCCTAATTGCCTTGTGTCCTTGGCGTTCTTCATTCTCCTTTGATCCAGGTGGGTTGAGACTCATTGATGCATCTTAGATGGCCGCTTGCTAGCGTTAAAGACCCCAGATGCCACTCTTCAAAGTGGGATGCAGAATGTTTTCTTAATAGATTTTATTATGCCAATTGACTTAGATGTCCCCTGAAACCACAGTCCCCAAACCCCTGCCCCTGCTACACTGGCCTTTGAAGCATTCAGTTTATTCAGGAAACTGCTTTGCTTTTGGTTTAGTCCAGTTGGGCTGACCTCCCCTTTATTATGTGTTGTCTTTTCCCTCACCTAAAGCAGTTCTTATCTACTATCTAATTAGTGAATACCACTCTCCCACCCTCCCAACCTCCCTCCTCTCATAACCAGAAAAGAATGTTTTCTTCTCAGTTCTTGTAATAGTGGTCTTATAAAATATTTGTCCTTTTGCAACTGACTAATTTCACTCAGCATAATGCCTTCCAGGTTCCGCCATGTTATGAAATGTTTCAAAGATTCCTCACTGTCCTTTATCGATGTGTAGTATTCCATTGTGTGAATATACCATAATTTATTCCTTCATCCATTGATGGGCACCTTGGTTGATTCCATCTTTTTGCTATTGTAAACAGTGCTGCAATAAACATGGGTGTGCGTATATCTGTTCGTGTAAAGGCTCTTATTTCTCTAGGATATATTCCGAGGAGTGGGATTGCTGGATCGTATGGTAGTTCTATTTCTAGCTTTTCAAGGAAGCGCCAAATCGATTTCCAAAGTGGCTGTACCATTTGACATTCCCACCAGCAGTGTAGAAGTGTTCCAACCTCTCCACAGCCTCTCCAACATTTATTATTTTGTGTTTTTTTGATTAATGCCAGCCTTGTTGGTGTGAGATGAAATCTCATTGTAGTTTTGATCTCCATTTCTCTAATGGAAAGTGATCGTGAACATTTCCTCATGTATCTGTTAGCTACCTGAATGTCTTCTTTAGCGAAGTATCTTCATATCTTTTGCCCATTTTTTTAATTGGGTCATTTGTCTTTTTGTAGTTGAGTTTTTGCAGTATCACGTAGATTTTACAGATTAGATGATGATCGGAAATATAGCTAAAAACTTTTTCCCAGTCTGTAGGTAGTCTTTTTACTCTTTTGGTGAAGTCTTTGGATGAGCATAGGTGTTTGATTTTTAGGAGCTCCCAGTTACCTAGTTTTTCTTCTGCATTCTTGATAATGTTTTGTATACTGTTTATGCCATGTATTAGAGCTCCTAACATTGTCCCTATTTTTTCTTCCATGACCTTTATCATTTTACATTTTATATTTAGGCCTTTGATCCATTTTGAGCTCATTTTTGTGCATGGAGTGAGGTATGGGTCTTGTTTCATTTTTTGCACATTGATATCCAGTTATGCCAGTACCATTTGTAACTGTTTTGGGGCCTTTGTCAAATATCAACTGCTCGTATGTGGATGGATTTGTGTCTGGATTCTCAATTCTGTTCCAATGGTCTATGTATCTGTTGTTGTACCAGCGCCAGGCTGTTTTGACTACCATGGCGGTATAATGGGTTCTAAAGTCAGGTAAAGTAAGGCCTCCCACTTTGTTCTTCTTTTTCAATAATGCCTTATTTATCCGGGCCTCTTTCCCTTCCATATGAAGTGGGTGATTTGTTTCTCCACCTCATTAAAGAATATCGTTGGGATTTGGATCAGAATTACATCAAAGGTATAGATCGCTTTTGGTAGAATAGACATTTTTATAATGTCAAGTCTTCCTATCCATCATCAAGGTACGTTTTTCCACTTATGTAAGTCTCTTTTGGTTTCTTGCAGAAGTGTACTGTAGTTTTCTTTGCATAAGTCTTTTACATCTCTGGTAAGATTTATTCCTAAGTATTTTATTTCTTGGGGGCTACTATAAATGGCAGTGATTTGGTGACTTCCTCTTCGATGTTCTTTTCGTTGGCGTAGAGGAATCCAACTTATTTTCATATGTTTATCTTATATCCCAATACTCTGCTGAACTCTTCTGCTAGTTTCGGTAGTTTTCTGGAGGATTCCTTAGGGTTTTCTGTGTATAAGATCATGTCATCTGCAAATACAGATACCTTGACTTCTTCCTTGTCAATCTGGATGCCCTTTGTTTCTTTATCTAGCCTAATTGCTCTGGCTAGGACTTCCAGCACAATGTTGAATAAGAGTGGTGATGAAGGGCATCCTTGTCTGGTTTCCGATCTCAATGGGAATGTTTTCAGGCTCTCTCCATTTAAGGTGATGTTGGCTGTTGGCTTTGTATAAATGCCCATTAATTATGCTGAGGAATTTTTCTCCTATTCCTATTTTGCTGAGAGTTTTTTTTATCATGAATGGGTGTTGAACTTTGTGAAATGCCTTTTCTGCATCAATTGATAAAATCATGTGATTCCTATTGTTTGTTTTATTTATGTGGTGGATTACATTAATTGTTTTTCTAATGTTGAACCATCCCTGCATACCTGGTACAAATCCCACTTGGTCATGTTGAATTATTTTTTTGATATGTTGTTGAATTCTATTGGCTAGAATTTTGTTGAGGATTTTTGCATCTATGTTCATGAGGGATGTAGTTGTTTAATTATCTTTTCTTGTGGTGTCTTTACCTGGTTTGGGTATCAGGGATATGGTGGCTTCATAGAATGAGTTTGGTAGTGTTCCATCCTTTTCTATGCTCTGAAATACCGTTAGTAGTAGTGGTGTTAACTCTTCTCTGAAAGTTTGGTAGAACTCTGCAGTGAAGCCGTCCGGACCAGGGCTTTTTTTTGTTGGGAGTTTTTTGATTACCTTTTCAATCTCTTCTTTTGTTATGGGTCTATTTAGTTGTTCTGCCTCTGTTTGTGTTAGTTTAGGTAGGTAGTGTGTTTCTAAGAATTCATCCATTTCTTCTAGGTTTTCAAATTTGTTAGAGTACAATTTTTCATAGTAATCTCATGTCATTCTTTTAATTTCAGTTAGGTCTGTTGTAAGATAGCCCATCTCATTTCTTATGTGGCTTATTTGCTTCCTCTCCTGTTTTTCTTTTGTCAGTTTGGCCAGTGGTTTATCAATTTTGTTGATTTCTTCAAAAAATGAACTTTTTGGTCTTGTTAATTCTTTCAATTGTTTTTCTGTTTTCTCTTTCATTTAGTTCAGCTCTAATTTTTATTATTTGTTTTCTCCTGGTGCCTGTGGGTTTCTTTTGTTGCTCTCTTTCTATTTGTTCAAGTTGTATGGATAATTCTTTGATTTTGGCCCTTGCTTCTTTTTGTATATGTGCATTTGTTGATATAAATTGTCCTCTGAGCACCGCTTTTGCTGCGCCCCAAAGGTTCTGATGGGAAGTATTTTCTTTCTCATTGCAGTCAATGAATTTCTTTTTTCTACCCTTAATGTCTTCTATAATGCAGTGTTTTTTGAGCAGGGTATTTTTCAGTTTTCAAGTGTTTGATTTCTTTTCCCTGCTTTTCCTGTTATTGATTTCCACTTTCATGGCCTTATGGTCAGAGAAGATGCTTGTAATATTTCAGTGTTTTGGATTCTGCTAAGGCTTGCTTTATGACCTAATATGTGGTCTATTCTAGAGAGTGTTCCATGTGCACTAGAAAAGAAAGTATACTTGGTTGCTGTTGGTTGCAGTGTTCTGTATATGTCTATGAGGTCAAGTTGGTTGATTGTGGCATTTAGATCTTCCATGTCTTTATTGAGCTTCTTTCTGGATGTCCTGTCCCTCACCGAAAGTGGTGTGTTGACATCTGCATTTCATTTTTGATGATTTCCAATTTTCCCAGATTCAAACTTTGTACATCCCATGTAACAATTATTAATGGATTTTTGAAGCTGTTTCTTCTCATTTTGAGTCGTGCCACATCAGCCAATTAAGGTCCCGAAAGCTTGACTCCATCCATGTCCTTAAGGTCAACTCTACTTTGAGGAGGCAGCTCTTTCCCAGTCGTACTCTGAGTGTGTTCCATCCTGGGGGGCTCATCTTCCGGCACTATATCAGACAATATTCCACTGCTATTCATAAGGTTTTCATTGGCTAATTCTTTTCAGAAGTAGACTGCCGGGTCCTTCTTCCTAGTCTGTCTTAGTCTGGAAGCTCGGCTGAAACCTGTTCACCATGGGTGACCCTGCTGTTATCTAAATACTGGTGGCATAATCCAGCATCACAGGAACACACAAGTCCTCACAGTAGGACAAACTGACAGACGACTGGGGGAGTCTCATTGTATATGTAGAAAAAGGAGTATGGGTGCTGCTGTAGGAAATTGGTGAGCCTTACCTGCTGAGAGCAGGCTAGTCATAACTGTGGAACAAACAGGCAGAGATTTTGATATCTAGCACAGTCCTTTGTACATGGAAGGAGTGGATAAATATTTGTGGAATATATAGCTGAAATGAGATGTGACATGCTGTGGTGGCAGGGACACTGTTAAAACCCTTGGTGTTGAGACCCTTGCTTTCTTCACCTCTACAACTCAACCAGCCCGCTTCCTGGAGGCAACCTGGTCTAAGGCAGTGTCACATTAGGTTCATTCATCTTATCAGGAAGTAGGATCTGGAATTAATCTGGAAACCAGAAGCCTGGTGGTATACGCGGGGTGCTTGAGGTGACACATATCCATACCACACCCATTTGGACGCAATTTATGTAACTAGTTATGTGCCCTGGTTTATGTTCAAATTGCAGCTCTCCTTTGAGGCTGTATTCCTGTCTGAACCTCAGGCCACTTGGCTGTGGCTCTGATTGACACTTATTTTCTTCCAACCCCTTCCCATTATGGACAGACCGTACCGTCCATAGTTGCAATGACTGCCCTGGATACTGTTCTAGCATAGATTGATATCTGTGAACTATGACCGCATCTTTGAGATTCCTGCTGTAGTTCTTCACATATCAGTTCCCTCATCCACCATTTGGATACTAATGCTTCCTGTAGATAAGGCTTGATCCACCCTTCTTCCTTGGAACAAGATTATATAGACCACTGGCTGCTCCCACATACGTACTCTGGGGACAAACCCTAAGTCTCAGTTGGTTCTCCCAACCAGCATTATCCTTGGTATAAACTTCGTTTCCTTCCGCCATGTGACTATGCCACTAAAACCTCAGCATGCATTACAGACACACCTACTTATCCATGTTACAGTATCTTGCTTCTAGAATGTTGCATCAAATACAAATGAGAGCAAGTCTTTGGGTAAATCACTGGATTTTCAGAAAATTTCCTTTGAAATAATGATATTAAAAGAGAAAGAAGCTATACCATTAAGTCAGTATTGCGCAAAGACTCCCAAAATAGATGAGCTATCCCACAGCTTGTCATTGTCCAGGGCCCTGAAAGCCGGGAACCTCCAGAGACATGAAGGTTTTGGTAGATCAGCAAGCAAGAAAGAAGTGACAGGTGCTGAACATGAGGAGCTGTGTAGGAAAGCAGAGTTAGGGAGGCATCCATTGTGGGAAGCCATAGGCAGCTACTGAAACAACAGAAAAAAAAAGAAAGTTCCTTGAGTTAGAGGCACAAAGAGGTCAAATTTTATGAGCAAGCTTGGAACATTAATTTCGATTCCTCACAATGTAGCAGAAGGTTAACCCTATCTCTGGAAAAAGGAGAAGACTTCACTTGGTCATGATCAGGTTACAGAGCGTAAGTGTGACATAGTATTTGCCTGTGGCTGTCTATGGGTGCCTATGTCTATGGCTCTGTCTGTATGTCTTTCTCTCCCTCTGCACTAGCATGCTTTCTATCTCTCTTCTGCTATACTCCAGCACCCATATTTACCAGGTTTACGATGTTGCATAGAAAACCTCAAAGGCTTGTGGTGTGGCCTTCTGTACTTGGGGCCTTTCTGTCTACTTTCCAGCATACATGCTTTTAAAGGAACTGAGGCCCATAATGAAAGCATATTAATAGGTAACACACAGAGGACCTATGCTAATTCACTGAGTAAGCAAATTTATTGCATTGCTCTTGATAGATAGCTTCATTAAGCTTTCATAAAGGATCTGTTAATAAAGTTATTCACTACCTTCTCCAAAGAGGAAATAGTAGTAGTGGCGGCCCAGGCTGGGATAATATACAACCGCTTAATGAAACATGAGGAGTAATGAGGTAGATAACCTCTTTTGAAAAAAGCAGAGTCAGAGATCAACCAGGCAGACCCCTAGTCCCTTTCCCAATGGCTGATGTTCAGTTCTGTTCCTCCTAAGTCTGGAAGTGTTTGCTGCCTGGTTGCCTTCTCACTAAAACATTATCTTTGTCTTGAACCAGATGGCCCAAGGCTAAATGGAATGTGAGTGAAGTTTTTGACTTACTAGTTCCAGTCACTCAGTGGCGTCATGTTTCAGATGCTCAAAACCCCACACCATGTTGTCCCATCGAGATTCATTCAGTACCCTAAGGTATAGAGTCTAGACTTTTCTCCCAGACTTTTTCTTCTGGACCAGCTAGGGATGTTCTTATAAGACTGATGTTATCCAATTTTTCAGGTGGCAGAGCACCTGAAAGTCACAGCTCACTTTACAGAATACCATGGAATACTGATGCATTAAACATGAATGGAAGATTTTGTACAGAATATAATGCACAGTCTACCAAACAATTCCAGCATTCTCTGCACATACTGTCTATAAATGGTTATGTCATGTCACAAGATTGTTTCAAGGCAATCCTATAAAAGGGGAGGATATAATCTGGAGTAATGAAAATTGCCCAGAAGAGAAACACCTTCATAAGACAATATTGCTTCCACTGCTCCTCAATGTACTTGAGCTCCAGCTAAGATATCCTATCTTTCCTTGATGTGGGCAAAAGCAGAGAGGCTGAGATTCAGAATAACCATTCTACAGTACATAACAACTTAAGACTTGATCAAGTCATTACTTTTTTGAGATAAAATTACAAGAGCCAAACCAGGGGCTGACCAAGAGGTAAAAAAAGCAAAAGAGCACATACAGGATAGTAGGACATACTTTGTGATGTAGGAAAAGATTATGGCAAAGTCAGATGTCTTGAAAAATTAGACCCCAAAGTCCATGCTGTGCAAGGGCTAGAGTCAACGTCTGTGGGTAATTCCACTGTCAAAATCAATGAGAATAAAAAGGACAAGGACCAGGAGCTAAAACGAGGGAAGCAATGGAGTAAGTGGCTATGAGGAAAAGCTGCCTGTTCACTTGTGTGTGTGTATTCATTTTATAAAGAACAGAATAATGGAAGTGCAGGGGAAATGGTATTTATAAAAAGGCCCAGTAATGACTAAAGTGAACAATGCAAAAGACCAACTAAATAGCAATTGGCATAGCTATAGTTCATACAAGTATGATGACTTACATAGGAGCCTCGGAGGCGCAGTGGTTAAATCGCTTAGCTGCTACTCGAAAGGTCAGCAGTTCTAACCCACCAGATGCTCTGTGGAGCAAAGATATAGCAGTTTGCTTCCATAAACATTTAAAGCTTTGAAAACCCTATGGGGCAGTTCCACTCTGTCTTATAGGATTGCTACGAGCTGGAATCAACTCTGCAGCAATGGGTTTTTTTATTTATGGTGACTTACAGCTGTATAGCCTTGGAAAAGTTATTTAACCTCTCAGTATCCTTTTCTGCAAAATGGGGGTAGTAATAATACTCAGTTACTACAGTAGTCGTGAGGATTAAATATGTATATAAAGTACTTAGAGCAGTGTCTAGTACATCACAGATGCTCAGTATATGTTGTTATTATGTGCCGTCGAGTCACTTCCAACTCAACAACCCTATGCACAAGAGAACGAAACACTGCCTGGTCCTGTGCCATCCTCATAATTGTTGCTATGTTTAAGCCCATTGTTATGGCCACTATGGCAATCCATCTCCTTGCAGGTCTTCCTCTTTTTTGCTGACGCTCTACTTTATGAAGCATGGTGTCATTCTCCAGGGATTGGACGCCCCTGACAACATGTCTAAAGTGCGTGAGATGAAGTCTCATGGCCCTCGCTTCTAAGCAGCATTCTGGCTGTATTTCTCCCAAGACAGGTCTGTTTGTTCTTCTGGCAGTCCACGGTATAGTCAATATTCTTCGCCAACACCACTTCAAAGACGTCAATTCTTCTTAGGTCTTCCTTATTCATTGACCAGCTTTCTCATGCATATAAGGTGATAGAAAATACCATGGCTTGGGTCAGGAACACCTTAGGCCTTAAAGTGAAATCTTTACTTTTTAACACTATTAAAGAGGTCTTTTGCAGCAGATTTGCCCAATGCAATACACTGTTTGATTTCTTGACTGTTGCTTCCATGGCTGTTGATTGTGCATCCAAGTAAAATGAAATCCTTGACAACTTCAATCTTTTCTCCACTTATCATGATGTGGCTTATTGGTCCAGTTGTGAGGATTTTTGTTTTCTATATGTTGAGGTGTAATCCATACTGAAGGCTGTGGTCTTTGATCTTTATCAGTAAGTGCTTCAAATCTTCTTCATCTTCAGCAAGCAAGGTTGTGTCATCTGCATATCGCAGTTTATTAATGAGTTTTCCTCCAATCCTGATGCCACATTCTTCTTCATATAGTCCAGATTCTCGGATTATTTGCACAGCATACAGATTAAGTATGGTGAAAGGACACAACCATGACACACACCTTTCCTGACTTTAAACCACGCAGTATCCCTTTGCTCTATACTAACGACGGCCTCTTGATCTACATACAGATTCCTCATGAGAACAATTAAGTGCTCTAGAATTCCCATTCGTTTCAATGTTATCCTAATTTGTTATGATCCGCACAGTCGAGTGACTTTACATAGTCAATAAAACACAGGTAAACCTCCTTCTGGTATTATTTGCTTTCAACTGAGATCCATCTATGATAGGGAAATATCCACTCAATACATAAAAAAAAATTGATAACTATTATTACTCTTTTATAAATGGTGAGTTTAGATAAGACGACGAACCTTGACTATAAGTCTCAGTACAAAAAAAAAAAAATTTGCCCAGCCTAGGACACTGTTAACAACATATGTGAAAGTCACACAAATCTGTGAGAAGTCAAGTATTTTCATTTACTCATGAATAATTATTGATTTAAGAAAAGAAAACAAACTTATTTTTTTAAATAATTAGCCAATATAATAGGAATATGGGTAGCACATTTGGTTGGGTATGGATAAAAAAAAAATGGATAGAACTCTTAAAATAACCTTGAAAATATTTCGTTCATGTGTGTAAACATTCACAGGGCTCTTTGCTCTTTAGCATAGCACCCCTCCACACACACACACACACACACACACACACATACAGGCACACACACACAGAAAATGGTGCAAAATTCAGTCTAATTGACTATTTGGAATCAAAAGGTGGACTTTAAAAAAAAGTGGAAAAACAAAAGTTACACCTACTTGACCAAATTTAGGGTCGGTTTGTTGAATTAAATTGACTCAAATTGTGTGCAAAGCCACAGCTGCAGCAAACCCCTGAGGCTGAAAAGAGGGCTATTAAAAGTCCAAATTAGAAAAAAGCTCAACTAACTCGGCCAACTCTAAAGTGCCGAAAGTGTTGTTCGGAAGCGGCAGCACTAAGTGCCTGTTAAAAAACCAGAAATCAGACGGCGAACCATGTGGGGGACAAGGTTAAACACCATCAAAGAGAAGGATTGAAAGAAGGTCAATAATTGCCTGGACAGGAAAAGAAGATGAATAGAATTTTTTTTTTCTGGCTCACACTACCACAGACCCCTGCCAGATGGAAAGGTATTTATTGATGGAATTTGAAGTGACCAGGAAAAATGCAGGTGTGCCCTCAGCTTCACAACTTGAAACATCAAATGTAAAAAGAACTGGGGAGGGAGATGGAGATCGCCTTTAGCTCCCGAGTGTGAGCAGAGCTAGTACACACAAGACATTTTTGATGTATGCTGGACTAATACTTAATATGAATGGTTCAGTGTAAAAACTATTAGAACATAAGGAATAGGGGTTGAGTGAATTAAATGTCTTGGATAAATGATGGTTTAACCTAAAACCATCACTGCTAAAAATTGTTCAAAAATGTAGTTGTCACTTTGATGTATGTGTGTTGTATTTCACAATGATAAATGAAAACACACAGAGAAATACACATACACACGTGTGTATGTGTGTGTATCATGATGCATTAGTCCTTTACCACACTCTTTCAGGAAGTTCTTAAGTAAAGCCCATTGCATCTCTGCTGATAAAGGGTTTTTCACAGTTTCAGAGTCATCATTCTGAACATCAGTGATCCCCATTCAGGAGTCTTTGTGAACACAAGTAGTGTTTATGGAACCAGTACCTTACTGAGGGTCATTCTGTAACTTTTTCCTAAACGCTTCAGAATTAAAAAAAAATAAAAATAATACACATATACAAAAACAAATAACAGGAATTTCTGATAACAATTTTGATCATATACAACAGTCAATCCACCTTTTACTGTTCTTTCCTTCTTTTCCTAAAACTGTAATTCTTGTCACTTTAAGAACCAAAACAATTCATATAGCAAAAATATATTGAGTGCCTACTTCCTTCTAGATGCTGTACTAGGTGCCCCAATGACTACAAACATGAGTAAGACACTGTCTTCACCAAACTTAGTGAATCATTACAGCCCTATACTAATGTTAAATACAAAGGGCTATCCCAGAAGTAAATCCACCCAAGGGTCAAAGTCCAGTCAATGGAGAAGAAGCAGTCCCTTTAACAAATGGTACTGGGAAAACTGGATATACATATACAGAAAAATAAAAAAGGATCCATACCTCACAACATGTACAAATACTAACTCAAAATGAATCAAAGACCTAAATGTTAAAGCTAAAACTGTAAAGTTGCTGGAAGATAACATAGGGTCAAAACTGTTGTTGTTAGGTGCCATCTAGTCATTTCTGACTCACAGTGACTGTATGCACCACAGCACGAGACACTGCCCAGTCCTGCACCATCCTCATACTCCTCGCTATGTTTCAGCCCATTGTTGAAGCCTCTACGTCAGTCCACCTTGTTGAGGGTCTTCCTCTTTTTCGCTGACCCTCTACTTTACCAAGCATGATCTCCTTCTCCAGGGACTGATCCCTCCTGATAACATGTCCAAAGTACGTGAGATGCAGTGTCATCATCCTTGCTTCTAAGGAGCATTCTGGCTGTATTTCTTCCCATACGGATTTGTTTGTTCTATTGGCAGTCGATGGTATATTCAATATTCTTTGCCAACACCACAATTCAAAGTCATCAATTCTTCTTTGGTCTTCCTTATTCATTGTCCAGCATTTGGCTGCATATGAAAATACTATGGCTTCGGTCAGGAGCACCTTAGTCCTCAGGGTGATATTCTTTGCTTTTTAACACTTTAAAGAGGTCATTTGCAGCAGATTTGTCTAATGCAATATGTCTTTTGATTTCTTGACTGGTGCATCCATGGGCATTGATTGTGGACCCAGGCAAAATAAAATCCTTGACAACTTCAATATTTTCTCCATTTATCATGATGCTGCTTATTGGTCCAGTTGTGAGGATTTTTGTTTTCTTTTCGTGAGGTATAATCCATATGTAAGGCTGTACTCATTGATCTTTATCAGTAAGTGCTTTAAGTCTGATTCATTTTCAGCAAGCAAGGTTGTGTCATCTGCATATTACAGGTTAATGAGTCTTCCTTATTGCAATCCGGATTTTGTGCTTTTCTTCATATAGTCCAGCTTCTCCTGTTCTTTGCTTAGCATACAGATTGATAAGTATGGAGAAAGGATACACCCATGACACACACCTTTCCTTACTAAAACCACACAGTAATCCCTTGTTTTGTTGCAATGACTGCCTCTTGGTCTATGTACAGATTCCACATGAGCACAATTAAGTGTTGTGGAAACCCCATTCTTCGCAATGTTATCCATAATTTATTATGATCCACATAGTTGAATGATTCTAGTCTTTCAGTCATATCAAATTCATATCATAGTCATTTTCGAATTTACATAGTCAATAAAACACAGGTAAACATCTTCCTGATATTCTCTGCTTTCAACCAAGGTCCATCTGACATTACCAATGATACCCCTGGTTCCATGTCCTCTTCTGAATCCAGCTTCAATTTCTGGCAGTTCCCTCTTAAAATACTGTTATGACCATTTTTGAATGATCTACAGCAAAATTTTACTTGTGTGTGATATTAATGATATTGTTCCATAATCTCTACATTCTGTTGGATCACCCTGCTTTGGAATGGGCACAAATATGGATCTTTTCCAGTTTTTTTGACCAGGTAGCTGTCTTCCAAATGTTTTGGCATAGACGAGTGAGCACTTCCAGAGTTGCATCCATTTGCTGAAAATCTGAACTGCTATTCTGTCAATTCCTGAAGACTTGTTTCTTGCCAACGCCTTCAGTGCAGCTTGGACTTCTTCCTCCAGTACCATCAGTTCCTGATCATATGCTATGTCCTGAAATGGATGAACATGGACCAATTCTTTTTGATACAGTGACTGTGTTTCCCTTCCATCTTCTCTTGGTGCTTCCTGCGTCGTTCAGTATTTTGCCCATAGACTCCTTCAGTATTGCAACTCAAGGCTTGAATTTTTTGTTCAGTTTTTTCAGCTTAAGAAATGCTGAGCATGTTCTTCCCTTTTGGTTTTCTAACTCTAGGTTGTTGAACATTTCATTATAATACTTCATTTTGTCTTTTTGAGATGCCCTTTAAAATCTTCTGTTCAGCTCTTTTACTTCATCATTTCTTTTGTTCGTTTTAGCTACTCTATGTTCAAGAGCAACTTTCAGAGTCTCTTCTGACGTCCATTTTGATCTTTTCTTTCTTTCCTGCCTTTTTAATGACCTTTTGCTTTCTTCAAGTATGATGTCCTTGATGTTATCCCACAACTCGTCTGCTCTTCAGTCAACAGTGTTCAGTGGTCTCTAAAATCAGGTGGGATATAATCATGGTCATACTTTGACTCTCATACACTTGTTTAAATTTTCTTCAGCTTCAATTTGAACTTGCATATGAGCAATTGATGGTATGTACTGCAGTCGGCCCGTGACCTTTTTCTGACTGATGATATGGAGCTTTTCCATCATCTCTTTCCACAGATGTAGTTGATTTGATTCCTGTGTATTCCATTTGGTGAGGTCCACATGTACAGTCACTGTCTATGTGGCTGACAAAAGGTATTTCCAATTAATGTCATTTGTCTTGCAAATTTCTATCCTTTAATCTCCAGTGTTGTTTCTATCACCAAGGCCATGTTTTCCAACTATTGATCCTTCTTCTTTGTTCCAACTTCTACACTGTAATCACCAGTAACTACCAATGCATCTTGATTGCATGTTTGATCAATTTCAGGCTGCATAAGTTGGTAAAAATCCTCAATTTCTTCACCTTTGGCATTCGTGGTTGGCACATAAATTTGGATAATAGTCATATGAACTGGTCTTCCTTGTAGGCGTGTAGATATTATCCTATCACTGACAGAGTTGTGCTTCAGGATAGGGTCATAACTAGGGGATCTAATTTTTGGCATACATAGCCTCTGAAACAAAACTGAAAATGAGTGAACAACTGAGGATAAATTAGATAACCAGGACCTCCTAAAAATTAAAAACACTTACATTCATCAAATAACTTTCCAAAGAGAGCCTACAGACTAGAAAAAAAATCTTTGTAATGACATGTCTGTTAAGGGTCTAATCTCTAAAATATATAGAAAACTTCAACAACTCAACGACAAAAAGACAAACAATCCAATCAAAAAATGAACAAAAGACATGAACGCTTTACCAAAAAGGATATTCAGGCGGCCAACAAATACACAAAAAGAGACCCGTGATTATTAGCCATTAGAGACATGCAAACCAAAACTACAATGAGATACCATCTAACCACCGCAAAAATGGCACTGATCAAAAAAAAAAAAAAAACAGAAACAACAAATGCTGGTGAGGTTGTAGGGGAAGTGGAGCACTTATACGTTGCTAGTGGGATTGTAAAGTGGTGTAACCACTATGGAAAACAGTGTGGTGCTTCCTCAAAAAGCTAGAAATAGAAATACCTTATGATCTAACAACTCCACTTGTAGGTATATATCCTAGACATATAAGAGCAGCGACATGAACAGACATATGCACACCTGTGTTCATTACTATATTATTCACAGTAGCAAAATACAGAAACAACCTAAGTGCCCATCAAGGGATAAATGGATTAATAAACTGTGCTACGAAATACTATACAACTATGAGAAGTCCGCAAAACATCTTTTAACGTGGATGAATCTGGAGGTTATAATGCTGAGTTAAATGAGTCAATCACAAAAAGACAAATATTCTATGGTCCCACCATTATAAAAAAAATCAAGAATAGATAGTCACACAGAAAGCAGAATTCTTTGATGGTTACCAGGAATGGGAAGGAGAAGGAGGGGAAATTACTTTCTAGAGAGTAGACACTTGACACTTTTGGTGATGGGAAAGGCAAGACCAAATATGGGTGAAGTCAACACGACTTGACCAAGGTAAATACAAACACTAAGAAGTACACGAGAAAAAGAGACAATTTTGGTTAATGGTATAATGTGTACAACTTTGTGACAACAGTAAAAACAACTAAAAAATATGTATGCAGTTACTTGGGTAGATATGGATGCCTATATGTCTACAGAAAGGTATACGTGAATAAATGAACGTGCATGTATAGGTATAGCTGTACACATATGTATATACACATTTATGGGTGCTGCATATAACATAAATGACAAAACCACATACAGGGCACAGTTACAGAGGCTTTCTAGACATATCCAAACAACTCACAGCATTGGTTTCCTGCGTTAGAAAGCTTGGGACCATAGTCTCGAGGGACGACTTAGTCAATTGGCATAACATAGTTCACAAAGATAATGTTCTACATCCTAGATTGGTGAATAGCATCCAGGATCTTAAAAGCTTACTAACAGCTGTCTAAGATACAGCTATTGGTCTCGGTGTGTATGGAGTAAAAGAGAAATGAAGGAAATCACAGGCTCGAAGAAGAAACTAGTCCACAGGACTAATAGCCCACACGAACCACAGGCTCCTCTAACCTGAGACCAGAAGAACTAGCTACCACTACAGACCATTCTGACCAGGGACAAAAGAGAAGATCCCAGACAGAATGGGAGAAAAATACAGAACAAAACTCAAATTCCTAAAAAAAAATAAAAAAGCCAGATCTACTGGAATGATAGAGACTAGAGTAACCCAAAACTATCGTCCCAATATAACATTTGAACTTGGATTTGAAGCTATTTACGCAAGTCAATTTTCAGCCAAATAATAGATTGGCTTATAAAATAAACAATAACAACTGAGAATAATACGTTCCCTTAAACAATTAACTATATGAAACCAAACAGTCAACATTTACCCAAAAGCAAAAATGAGAAGGCAAGGAGGAGAAGAAAGCGAGATCAATAGAAACAGAGCAAACAGAATGAACATAATGAGAATGCTGACACATTGTAAAACCTTGTAACCAATAAAAAAAAAACCAATAGCACAGAACAATCTGTATAAAAATCATTAAATGGTAACCTAATTTGCTATGGAAACTTTCACCTGAAACACAATAATTTTTTGAAGAAAAAAAGGGCTAATAGGTTTATACCAAATGAGTGCTTACTATGTGTTGGGAGCCCCAGTGGTGTAGCGGTTAAGTGCTATGGCTGTTAACCTAAGTGTTAGCAGTTCAAATCCACCAGCCACTCCTTGGAAACCCTGTGAGGCAGTTCTACTCTGACATATAAGGTCGCTATGAGTCGGAATTGACTGGAAAGCAACAGGTTTTTTTGGTTACTATGTGTCGAGCACTGTTTTAAATGCTTCATACACATTAACTCATTTAATCTTCCCAGTAGCTCTACGACATGGATACAATTAGTATCCCCATTTTACAGGAGGAGAAACTGATACACAAAGTAATTCAATAAATTATCTGAGTTAACCCAGTAAGTGGTGGAACAGGGATTTGAATATAGCCTGATTCCAAAGCCCATTCCTTTAAAAGTTATTTAATCCTGCCTCTCATTAGGAGAATTTCCTTTGATTCAGAGAAGAGAGGGATCCATTTGGTCTAGAAGTTCTGAGAAGGTGAGCAGCACTCAGGGCAGTACCTGTGGCTAGATGGCTTCCACACTGCACAAAAGCTATCCTACTACGCCCAGCTTAACGTTTTTTAAAAGCCTGCTTTCTTAGTGACCCACCTTTGAGCATTCTCTCAGGCCATCTCAAATATCCAAACTTTAAATTCTAATCTTCCTTCTTTTGTTGCCATACATTTTCCTTCTTTGCTTTTATATTGGAATCCACAATCACTCTTCATTTCATCGAAGGCAAAACCAGGAAAAAAAAATGGATCCAGGTGTTCATAAAATTATACGTAAATTAATCTTCAGTATTCTCACAGGAAGCTGAAGATATTTGCAAAGATTAAGGAAGCTCAAATTTTGTTTACACGGCATTATTTGTATCAGGCTGTATGTTCAGCGCCGTGAAAGCAGAAAATAGTTGACGTGACTACTGGCCTTTTCCTGGTCTCCCAAGACAAAGCTTTCAATTACAATACTACTTCATAACATGCTGTTTGTACAAGCATGTCACAATTATTCAATCCCTATGGGATAAATTTTTTGTTTTTATGGGATAAATTAGGATTGGAATCTTGAGCCCCTTTCTATGAATTCTTATTGTCAATCTCAGCTTCCCCATGACCACACATTATCCAGTACTTATTATGTTGCCCTTTCTTTATATAAGGATATTTCATAAAAGTCAGGGTTTTCTGGCAGCCACAAATAGCTACCACCAATGCTATGGGAACAATTTTATAGAAACCACACAGCTAATTAACAGGATGCCCATAAAACGGGAGAGCCCTAAAATATTGAAATAGAGCATTGGCTGCTAAACTAAGAACCATAGGGCGGGGGTGGGAGAAGGAAGAGATTCTTACATAGCGCCCGTTCCTCTCACTGCATTATCTCAGAGTTTACCAGTTCTATTTTCGAAATTACTCTTTAAATTGTTTTAAAATTTCTTTGGCCATAAAATGAGGCTGCCATGCCTCTCAAATGGCCTTCTTCTGAGAGAAAGAATCTTTAACCTGAACTTCCGGTGGCTAAACTTCAGAAATTGTGAGCAGAATTCTCTGTGGCTATGTGATCCAAGCCATAGTATTTTCAATCGTCTCATTTTCATACAAAAGCCAGACAATGAATAAGGAAGACTGAACCCACCCAGAGGCTCCATGGAAGAGAAGGCCTGGCCAACTGCTTCCATAAAGATTACAGACCAAAAAAAAAAAAAAAACCCGATGGAGCAATTCTACTCTGTAACACATGTTTTTGTTGCTGTTAGCTGGCCTCGAGTTGACCTCAACTCATGGCGGCCCACTCCAGAGCAGCTAACAACACCACCCCCTGCTGGTAGAAGATGCAACCCCTAACCACTGCTCTGAATGTGTTGTGAAGCCTAGCGACAGAACATTTCCTAGATGCTATCTGAGAGCACAGCCAAGCCAGCAACCTAAATATCTCCTGTTGACATCATTACTACTTGGATTTGCTGGAATGGAATCGCAGAGTCACATTAAGCACGGGAAGTTTTATTATAATAAATTTCATTACAGTGAAATTTCACTTCTGGTAGTTCAGTCATGACGGCCAAGACTAGGAAGAAACCTCAGTCAGCCATCAAATTTGTATTTAAAATATCACAGAAAAATGAAACTCCTGGAATGAACACTGGGTCCAATAGGTGACAGTCTCTTTAGTTGGAGACATCCTTCTTTCATGGTTTTCCACATGCTTTTGGGCTCTCTCCTAGAACCCATTAAAGGACACTCAGAGAAAAGGCCAACTGAAGATATTTGCAAAGATTAAGGAAGCTCAGAATTTGTTTACAGGGCATTATTTGTACCACACTGTATATTCACTGTCATGAAAGCAGAAAATAGTTGAATTAATCCTCACAAAGCAAATTAGGGCAATATTGTGCTGGGTCACGTTTGTGGATTATCAGATTTCCATCCATCAATCTTGAGCTATTGCTCTGCAAATACTCAAAACTAATTTGATACCCTACATAAAGTTGGAGTAAAGCCAGTTGCACTCCCTCTCCTTCATCAGGATTTCATTATTCTTAAAAAAAAGAAAGAAAGACATTGAGACAGTGACATGACCTAATGCTTATAACTGTGCGTTGGTGAATGAATACAGGTTTCTTTTTAGGTGCAATCTTTCCTGGTTAATTTATGTGCAAAGAGGGGTAAGGGCAAAATACCACGGCTTAGTTGGCTAGGGGAGGACCGAATTCAGTTTTCCCCGGAACACAGCATGGTTGCCATCAATGTTATCTCAGGAGGAGGGTACACCATCAGTTTATGCGTTGATTGCAGCCACTGTTTCTGAAGGAGAATCAAACCCATTGTAGTTGCTTAAAATAAAAACTCCGATTACAGAAGTGCTTTCTGCTGAAACTGACCAGATTAAAAAAAAAAACAACAACAGGTAGTGAGCAACTAATATGGAGCACTCACCATGTGCAGAGCCCTACATTAGGTCAAAAGAACAACTGAGACAGGCCCACTTGTGAGGGTATGGGCAATGCCATTGACGACGGACTCAAACTGGCATGGGTGAAAGCACCTTCTTTCCCTTCTCATCTAAGGGCAGTACTTGTCACTGTACTGCTTCACTTCCATCTTCCCCTGAGTGTTCCAAGCCGGCTTGTTTGAACATCACTACTTCCCCCGTGTTAGAAATAAGCAGCACTCTAATAAGATGGGTGTGATTTTCCCACATGCAGGCAGATAAATAGAGTGTCTAACCTCTGGGGTTTGAGTAGAGTATGGGCCCAGAAACACAGAAAGGGACTAGAAAGACAGCTCATTTATTTGAGTAAAGTAACGGGGTGAAGGCTCATTGGGATTCCCCTGCCTTCTCCCTTTTCTCCCCTCTTCTCATGTAATTCCCCCCCACGCTTGGCCTCCCAGAATCACCATCATCATTGCTGCCTCTGAGCCTGGAGAGTGTAAATGCTTACCAATCATGTCATGGGGTGATCTCCATCCCTTGCCCATTGAGACACGGCTTGGGCAGTTTTTTTTTTGGGGGGGGGGCAGGGATAAGGAGGAAGGTGGTTATTTCTAACATCCTCACTCTCCATTTCAGAAAATACCAGGAAACAGGCCAGGATTTGCATAGTTCTCTGAAGGGTTGTTTAAGTCAGGCTAGACGGAAAAGGAAAACAGTGGGGGGATCTAAATTTACTTAAAATTATTCAACGAAATATGCAATTGTTTTCTGTTTTATAGTAGGTATTTCTCAGGTTTATGGAGCCCTGGTGGCACAGTGGTTAAGAGCTACAGCTGGTAACCAAAAGGTCAGCAGTTTGAATCCGCCAGCTGCTCCTTGGAAACCCTATGGGGGCAGTCCTACTCTGTGCTATAGGGTCGCTATGAGTCGGAATCGATTCAATGACAACAGGCGCGAGCCTGATATGAACAGAGAGTTTTCTATGAAATCTGAAGCATATTAGCAAGAAAGAGAGTGCAGAGTTAAAGGAGTAACACAGAATTATTAACCTGCCTGGGGACCAGATTTTCAGCCATTGCTAACTTGCTGAGAAGTGTTACAGTGCGGAATACTTTTCTGATTTCATTTTTCTCATACGCAAAACAGATGATCTTTCCCTATTCTTTCACAAGAATGCTGTGAATATATCTCTAACTTCATTACATACATTGTCATTATTACAAATATTGCCCTTCAACAAAAATAAAAGGAGGCGACAATCCCCTTCTTTAAAGCATCTTTCATTCAGTCAGCAAACATTTATTGAGTGCCTACTACATACCAGGTACTTTACATGGAAATACAACATATGCGTCCACAACCTTAAGGAGCTTGCTGCCTCTCAGGAGGGAAGACATAAAAAAAAAAAAAAAAAGGTACAAACCAGTATGAGATACATCCCCTGAGAGTGGTTTAGAAATGCAGAGGTGAGTTATATACCCTCTCTGGGGTAATAATAACAAAAACAGCTACCTTTTATAGAGTACATACTACATACCAGGCGAGTTCTTTACATACATTACACCTCATTTCCTTCCCACAGGAGTAATAGTACCTACTTCATAGGGTTGTTACTATTTTCCAGTTTGGGACACTGAAGCTCAGAGAGGTTAGATAACTTGCCCATGGTCACAGAGCATATGAGATACCTCACCCTGGAGTAGGGAGAGCCACAGTTAGAGCCTAGGGTATATACCTCATATATGAGGAGATGCCATTTGAGCTGCACCCTAATGGATGAGAAGGTTATTGGTGAGTCCAGATACAGTAGAGTACTTCTTTATGAAAGGAAAACATTGAACAAAGCCACAAAGATAGGAAAGACCAAGATGTATTCTGAAAAGGGTGGAAAGAAGATTTGGACTAAAGCACATAGGGGATCAATGGGACGGATAAGGGCTGGGCCAGATTGTACAAGGCCTTGGACGCCTGTCTAAGGACTATGTTCACCTGTTCAGTAAGCAACTGGGAGCTACTGAAGCGTCTAAGCAGGGGGAAGAAGTGATCTACAGCAGTGATTTAGGTAGATTCATCTGGAGAAGTGACAGGATGCACTGAGGTGACAGAGGCTGGAGGCAGAGGAGCAGTTAGTGGACCATAAAGTAAGGCATATGTAGAGCCAATGAGCCTATGAGATGGTGATGACTGACAGCAGGAGATATACATACAAGACACCATGAACAAAGTCACTAGACTTGGCGACAAGGAAGGGAGAGAAAGATGGAATCAAAATGCACCTGAAAAACTGCTGCTGGATGCAGCAATAAGAGAGAGCATCAGAGGTTCAGTGCTAGAATCCTCGTCTTCCATTCGGGAGACCAGGGTTCAATTCCAGCCAATGCACCTCAGGCACAGTTACTGCCCATCTGTCAGTGCCAGGTTGTGCATTGCTATGATGCTGAACAGGTTTCAGCGGAGCCTCCAAACTAAGACTAGGAAGAAAGACCTGGCCATCTACTTCCGAAAATCAGCTAATGTAAACCGTATGGATCACAATGGTCTGAGCTGCAACACATCATGGGAACGGCACAGGACCGGGCAGGGTTTCATTCTGTTGTGTATGAGGTTGTGCAACTGAACAGGGGTGGGGGCAACTCCCCAGCAACTAACAACAACAACAGCAATAAGAAAACCAAGAAGAAGAGCTGATTTGGGATAGAAGATGATGAACTTGTTTACAGACAGGCTGCATTTTAGCTATCAGGCTCCACTAAGAAATTCAAAACAGCAGATGTGTTTCTACTGGCCTTTGGACTTGACTATGGCAGAATTTTCACGTATGTGGTTAGATGTCAGAGCCCGATCTCCTTCAGAGATTTCTGAATGAAGTATTCATATTTCAGAAAATAATACCTATGTGGGAAATGAATCGTCGGGCAAATCCACATTAGTCAGTTCACTGTGTAGTCATTTTAAGCAATGTCCCTAAAAGAGAATCCAAAAGAGGGATGGCCTGCTTCAGAGAAACATTCCCTTTCGTAAGTCTGGTAACAATGAGTCATTACTTATTTCCAACTTTTTCTTTGTCAGGACACAGTGTAATGTTTGCAGCAGTACCTTTCTGATGGGAGTTTTACGGTTTCCTTAGCACTGTGGCTGGTACTGAACATTCTTTAACCTTATCTAAAACACCAAATAATAACAAACGACGCAAAGAGCATTTGTGTAGCACATTACAGTCCACAAAGAATATTCATACATATATTTTCCCACTTGATTTTCACAGCAACCCTATTGATACAGATTTTATTATCCTTGTTTCATCAATGTAGAGATTCAAGCTCAGAAAGTTTTATGATTTCCCCAAGGTCACAATACCTAGTAAATGACAGAGCAGGGACTTGAACCCAAGTCTTCTGATCTGTTCTCCTTTCTATGCCACAAATTGTCCTTCTTGCGCAACCAAATGTATTTACTTTTTATCAAAAGAATGACTTCACCACCCCCCAAAGCTACTTCAAAATTAACAGAACTCTAGTTTATCCTCAGTGAAGTTAACTATAACGGTTTCTTTAAATTGCCTTTAGTGCATCATAAAAATACAAGACTGGTTTCAAGCAAACAATGGGAGTTATTGTTGCTTGTTAGATGCCGTCGACTCAGTTCCAACTGAGAGCACCCCTACGTACAACAGAACGAAACACTGCCCAGTCCTGCGCCATCCTCATAAATGTTGCTATGTTTGAGCCCATTGTTGCAACCACTGTGTCAGTCCAGCACGTTGAGGGTCTTCCTCTTTTTCACTGACCCTCTACATTACCAAGCATGGAGTCCTTCTGCAGGGACAGGACTCTCCTGATAACATGTCCAAAATACGTAAGACAAAGTCTTGCCATCCTCATTTCTAAGGAGCACTCTGGCTGTACTTCTTCCAAGACAGATTAGTTCGTTCTTCTAGCAATCTAGGGTATGTTCGATATTCTTCACTATGACTCAAAGGCATCAATTCTTCTTAGGTCTTCCTTATTTATCGTCCACCTTTCACATGCATATGAGGCAACTGAAAACAATTACCAAACCCTTTGCCATCAAGTCAATTCCAACTCATAGAGACCTTACAGGACAGAGTAGAACGACCCCCGTAGAGTTTCCAAGGAGCGCCTGGTGGATTCAAACTGCCGACCTTTCAGTTAGCAGCTGTAGCACTTAAACACTATGCCACCAGCATTTCCGAAAACAATCAGCAACAATTTATTATCAAATCTGTCATAACCCAATGCTAATATTAAAAAAATATATATATATATATTAAAAAAAAATTAGCTGCTATTTATTCATTCACTCATTGGACAAACATTGAGTTGGCCCCTACTCTGCACGGGCACTGGGCTAAATGCTGGGGATTGTATGGAGCCTCTGACTGAGTAGAGAGAACATGGAATTAGGAGTTAGGAAGTTTGAGTTCTAGTCTGGCTCAACCGCTAATTATCTATGTTGCCTTGGCAAGGCATTAAATGCCTTCTCAGCCTTGTTTATTTATATGACCACTGTACAATTCAAATGAGAAGATGTGGATGAAAAAACTCTGGAAACTGTTAACATCTGGGAAAATGTGAGGTTCAAGAAGGAAATAAAGTACCATAAATTCACAGACTAATACAAATAGGGATGAGGTGGCAAATCTAATTAATGAGGAGTTTCAACCATAGTAATTGTACACTCAAACATGGGCTACATGAACAACACACACATACACACTCTAAGTCCCACAAGAAATATGCAATTTCTTACTAGTTCTTTCAAAATAACCTCTCAATTGGACGACTTTCAACAGCTGCTTTGTTTTTCTAACTAATTTATTTGCAGAAATAGATGTTGTAAAAGCTTCATAACACGGGTCCTAGCAGACCTGCTTCAGTGAATTTCGAAACATTCTGAAAGCAAAGCATTAAGTCTTCCTCCTAAGTAATCTCAAATTTAACTCCTTCTTCTCCCAGCCCCACTGCAGATGCCTTAATTCAGACCACGCCACCTTGCACCTGAGCTACTACAAGAGCTTGGGCTTTGGAGTTAGACTTGGATTTGAGCCCTGGCTCTCCCACTGACTAGCCATGTGACCACTGGTGGGAGCTACTTAACCACTCTATACCTCAATTTCCAACTCTGTCAAATGGGAGGATAACAATAATACCAACCTCATAGGGTTGTTGTGTGATTTAAATGGGAAAATACAGTGAAACCTGTGAGAACGGAAACTCAAAGGGACAACTTTGTTCTTCTGGATCTCGAAAGCTTTCCACCTTTGAGAGGGTGCAGTCTTACCGCTTCCCTATCATTCATTTTAGTGGAAACTATTTGTGTTTTCCTTCTCTGACAGATTTCTGCCTTACACAGGTTCCAGCTTTCACAGGTTTTATTGTATATGTAAAGTGCAAAAGAATGTAATGCCTTCACATAGTAAACACTTTTTAGATATTGAGCTACACGGAGATGTATCTCATATAAACAGAGAGAACTGACTTCATAACATCTATTTTGGAAGAGCCTGGGGATAGCAATCTGGTTGGAAATGGGCTTGAGGTTCTTTGCATAGCACTTTTCATTATATTGCAAAAATGACCCAGGTCAAAATCCCACTAGAAAGAAGCTAAAGGAGATTACAGGGACGTTAAGCTTCTCCCCAACCACCCCCTGGTACAGCTACCGATACAAACATAAAGACAGAGACATGATCACAAGGAGAACCCATCACTGCCCTGCCTAAAAGCTGCTGATAACTCGCCATTATGTATTGGTAAAAATTTGTACTTCTTAGAACGATTTACAAAGTCTTCTACAATATAATCCCAAGCTCCTATTCCAGTATCTTCCCTCTGACATCTCATACCTTATATCCACGCCCTAGTTATACTAGACTGCTTGCTCGTCCCAAAATACGATAGGCGTTATCATTCTTCAGTGTCGTCGATGTTTTCTCTCTTCTATCGGTACTGCTATCCTCTTCCACGTGTGGAAAATTTCCATCCGTCATTAAAACTGAGATAAAAATATCAATTTCTTGGTGAAGCTCTTCCCAATAAGAGTACTGATGATAATAGTAAATAATTACTGATCATAATGGTAAATTAAATCGTCGAGAAATAGTATGTATTTGGTATATTTCTTTTAATAAGACAGGATCATGTTAACCTAATTTTTTAATTGAGAAAGTTATCTACCCAAAATGGCCAGGTTAAAATTAGCCTTGCATTTCAAATGAGTAAGTTTCAATTATGTGGGAAAATCATTTGCGTGTAACACCTGATTCCTTGATTATTCAAAATACATGCCAAATTAATATACCTTCCTTTCTTAAGCTTCACGCAGAAGCTACAAATGCACATACATGCACACATCCCCCTCTAATATTCCAGAGCTTTATTTGTTCGTTCAATCAACATGCAAATCATGACCATTCATTCCACATTTGTGGCTCCCGAAGGACTTCAGTGAGTTAACTCGCTTTTCCCACACTCCGGTTTGGAATGCTGCTCTTTCTTCCACTATTGGAATTCTGTTCCGGCATTACATTACAGAGCTTCCCTAATGCCTGCCTATGGGGATGCGGGTAATGGTGCCATCTGACACTTATCATAATTTCATTCAAACTCATATTGCGTTTACATTGTATTTCCTTTTGCCATTCTGGCTCCTAACTGCCAGCAGCAGGCTCAAATTTGACCTAAATGGGAGCATTTTGACTTGAGGAGAGAACACTGCTCAGTGCTATTTGCTTAATAGTATACATTGCTGCAAAGGGAGGTTTCTGACCCAGGGCCAAGTCCCTATATCCAGTGCATGGGAAGTTTCAAGGGCAAGATAGCAGACCCTGCAGAGATTTTGAAAATCCTTGCTGAGCAGCAAAAGTGGGGGTGGAAGAGAGTCACAGTGGAGCTTGTCCCCCCAAATCAAGGCTGGGCCTGAAGCGTTTGGTTAGGATGGGGGGAGGAAGGAAAACAAGTATACGTCCCCTCAGTTGCCAGATAAATGCTTCTTAGCCATTCCTCCTCCCAGAAGTCCACTGCACATGTAATGCTAAGTAAGTTCTAAGTGCTAATCATAGAAGAGACGGCATGAAATAAGCTTTTGAAGAAGGCAGGTGATACACGCAGGATAACAAGAGCCAAGGGACAGACAAACTGTTTTAATTCACCAGAAGATATGTTCTAAACAGGGCCTAGAAACAGAGATGTCTATATAATGTGGGAGACAATATGCCAGCCCTGAGGTGTAATTGAAGATGTAGAAGTAGTAACGACAACCTGAGGTAAAGAGGGAAGGGTATTAAACTGTGAATTTTCAGGAAATATTTAGACTTCCTGCTGTCAAAGAAGTTTGGGCGATTTTCAGTACTGGTGTAAAAAGGCAAGAAACCAAGTCAGCAGGAAAAAAAAAATGTAGCTGGTGGGGCAGGAGTAGGAGTACAGTGAACTGGGAACATAAACAAGACAGAAGCTTCTGGAATATGGGGAAAGTTGGTACCAGACCACATGGTGGCCCCCTACACCTTTAACCATGTCCATCTCCTAATCACTACTCAACTCCTGTCTTATCCACTCTTGCAGGTCTTCACAGCTCCATACTGACCCCGGCTTCTCAGAGCTTCCACTGACTGTCCCACCATGGTTGGCCCTACCCTCTGGGACCAAACCTTCCCTCTCAATCAACATCACATCCCTTCCCAGAATTCTTGGGTTTCACAGGGTACTTTCTAAGATAGGTTGGCTCAGGGCTCTCCTGCTTCAACCGAAAATCTCCATTCTGTCCATTTTATCTGTTGAGATGCAGAATACATTTTTGTAAAAAAAAAAAAAAAAAAAAACCGTCACTGTTAATGTAGGGTTGAAAACTACTACGATAAACACACAACGTAGTGGTAATTGCTGATAAAAACTTAATAGGTTAAAAAAACAAAAATCCAAACTAGTTGCCATCAGGCCAATTCTGACTCATGGTGACCCCATGTGTGCAGAGTAGAACTGCCCTCCACAGGGTTTTCAAGGCTGTGGCCTTTTGGACCATTTGTGCCACCCAGGGACTCCCAAATTTCAAAGCTCCATGGGTTGGTAAAGCTGTTGGCTCAAGTAGTGAAAATTCCAGTTGTCATTAGTAAACCCATGTACTTTATCCATCATGGCTCCCTAAAACAGCCAGACCTTCCTTCAAAACAGGAGAGGACTCTTAAACATTTTCTGTATTTGAAGACAAAATCCTGAAGGGCTCAGTTTGATCCATGTCTTCCAATGTGCCTCCCTCTCTCAGTTTTCCCAGCTACTGACTTCACTGCACAATCTGATTCTTTCCTCACCTTGCCTTTTAGATTTTACATATGTTGATATCTTCCTGGTGACAACCTTGTTGTTGATGTTGGGTGCTATCCAGCTGATTCTAACTCACAGTGGAGAAGAACTGCCCCATGGGGGTTTCTTGGCTGTAGTCTTTATGGAAGCAGATCGAAAGAGCCTTCTCCCTAGGAGGCACTAGATGGGTTTGAACTGCCAACCTTTCAGTTAGCAGAGAAGCACTTAACCGTTGCACCACCAGGGCTCCTTTAGCTCCTTTCTATTTTACTCCCTTCAACTCAGCAGTCAACTTTCAGCTGTACTATTTCAGATACAGCTTAGCCAGACTTCTGAGTCACTCCTACAGGGAACTACTTCGTGAATGAGGAGCCTGACTAGCTAGTGAGCCTCTTGACCAGGATGGTAGTTTTTTTCAAAAAACATCTATAAAAAAAAAAACATCTATAGGCAGCTAAAAAAGGCTCATGTTAGTAGCCCCAGTTACAGGGCTGCCGAGATCAGACCCAGTCCTGGTGCAGGGCCGGGGAAGGAGTTTCAGAGCCCCAGAAGGATGGATTGGCTAAAGGCCTTTGCACAAATTCTTTTCAGACCGCCTTCCAGGACCACAAGGCGTTCCAAGATAATTCATAGTTTTCTCTATTTATCTGAAGTTGTACATTTCCACTTTCCCCAGAGCTTTTACAGTCCATCTTAGAACTTGGACAGACGTGTGTATTAACTTTAAATAGCCAAGACTATAACCGTAAGCTGTCCAAATGTACAGTATATATATCTTTGAATACCTTTCACTCAAATTTTCAGCTTTCTGTTGTAAACTAGCACTTCATCAAAGCTGCCAAGTACTTAGCTGTCTCAAATTTCAGGAGATTAAAATCTCTCTTTTCTTGGCTTTTCTATTTTATTCTCTCACTGAGCTACCACCACAAGACTAGTCCAACAAAGGCCTAATTAATTATTAAATTGAAACAATATCTGTACCAAAACCTAACCAGTTGCCATTGAGTTGATTCCAACTCATGGCAACCCCATGTGTGTCAGAGTGAAACTGTGTACTGTAGGGTTTTTAATGGCTGTGATCTTTCACAAGCAGATCGTCAGAACTTTCTTTAGAGACAACTCTGGGTGGATTTGAACAGCCAACCTTTTGTTTAGGAGCTGAGGGCTTGACCGTTTGTGCCACCCGGGGACTCCAAACACTATGTAAGAGGCATGCCTGTATTTCTCAAATAGCCATTATTTATTGACTGAGAAGCCTTATTATTTCCCTCTCAAAATCCAAAAGCTAGCATAACATTTAAAGTCCTCCATGATTTCGACACTCAAAATCTCCAACCTTCATATCTTACGGCATCCTTCCCCTTAGTCTCTGTGCCAAACACCCTTGACTACTCACCAGTCCTTGAATTCTCACACCTCCCTTCCTTTGTTCATGCTGTTCCTTCTGGTCAGGATCCCTTTCCCCACATGCTATGCTTACCAAAATTACAATCATTTTCAAGGTCTAGCTCAACTACCACCTCTTCATAAAGTTTACCTGATGCCTCCAGGCAGATTTACCAACTACTTCTTCCGTGGTACTGTGGTAGTTTGCTTACAGCCCTACTTACCACACTCTACCATCTGGTTGTGTGCTTGTCTGGCCCCCACCTCCCACGGCTTCATTTCAATTTACTTTCTATGGCCTCACAAAAATGCTTATTTTAAATGTGGATCACTCACCATAATCATGTTTATTTTAGCTTATGACCAAAGAGGTCCTGGGGAAAAAAATGATTCATACATTTGATTGTACATTTATCTTCAAGAACACTGATGCCACTTATGCTTTAATGATTCGAGAGGGCTGAGCAAATCCTTTAGTCATCCTAGGACTTGATTGCAATGAGTGCACCATTGGCAGAAGCACAGAAATCACTTATGTGGAAAACAGTGTAATGGGACTAGATCGTATAGTGTGAAATTCATCTTTTGTTTGTGTGTATGTTTTTCAGGAAAAAATTGCTTTTTTATGTCCCTTACTGCTTAAACAAATAAAAAGATTTTAACTTTGGAAATTCCATTTCATCCATTGATGTAGCTATACACTTAGAGATCTAATTCAAGAAAAAAAAATTCCCTACAGATTGAGTCCACTACACTGAAACTCACCTAAAATATAAGTGTTTCCCCAGTGCCACATGTTTGTGTAGCTAGTTATTTATGCATTTATTTATACCCCATCTCATTCCATAAAGGTAGTTCACAATAAGCACACATTCAGTAAGCTAATCATAAATATAAACAGAGAATCTGGTCCAGGACAAATACAAATTACATTTTTTTTTTATTTACCCGTTTATTGTCTAAAATCTCCCTCTAGACTGTCAGTTCCTTGAGGGTAGGGTTTATGTCTACTTCATTCAACAGTATATACTCAGCACCTGGTACATAGTAAGTGATCAATATCTACATGTTAAATTAATGAACTTTAAAATAACATTCTAGGTAGACCATAAAGCAAAATCTACCCACTGTCATTTAGCCTCAGATTTGGACATGAACTTCCTGGCGGGCAAAGGAAAAAGGAAGATACAGGTAATTCTTGCAAAGAAGAATGCATACGAAGTTTTTCAGATGAAACAAACCTTTCTCTAGAATTCAATTCTAAATAAATTGCTCACGTGGGGCTTAAAAAAAGCAATGGGTGATATATGGAATGATATCCTTAACAGTACTTCAACAGTAAATACAGAAATAGCTTTCCTTTGGCTGTTCCTCATGATATCTGTTGATAAAAGTAGGAACCAGAATTAAAACACAAGTTGAGTAGAAGGGGTGGTTCATGTGAGGCAGTAAGAAAATTGAGGTATCTTGATGTATAGGCATTTGGTGGTCTGGCTTGATTCAAGCATAGAATTTTATATTTATTTAGATCCTCTATAGCACCAATATAGTACCTCGTGTACATCACACGCTTACCGCCAACTGATAATCCTTTTTAAATATCAATTGCATATACTGAGCACCACTCTTACTTCTTTCCCACCTATGTGTCTTTGCTTTATTGCTCCCTGTATCTGTAAAGTCTTCCCTGCCTTATCTCCATCTGCCAAAAACTAACCTATCCTTCAAGATTAACTGTTAAACACTTCGAGATCCTCTCAACCAGTTGTGATCTTTGAAACTGAGTGGTATGATTTACCACCTCTCATCCGCATTTATTTTACTCTCCTTTGTATTGGAATCATCAAGAATGTTCCCCATTATGGCAGGGATCCTGACTTAGTCATCTTTAAATTCTCCACAGGGCCCAGTGCCCTGCACTAACTAGGCATTTACAATATTCAGATAAATAACAATAGGTTGGTAATTGTGAGATTCGGCTAAACCCATTCAGGTTATAGCCCTAAGGGTCATTCTATAAGTCATGGAGGTAAAAAGATATTCTGAAATAATAGTGATTGGCATGTCAAATGTAAACAAGGAAGGATATTAATGAATTAATGAACATGGGTGCTAAATTGTACAGGACAAAATTCAGGGATCTACTAAGTTTCTGAATTTAATCTCTGTATGAAACAATTTTATTCCATATTGATATCACAAATTATAACTTTAATCCTGGCCCTGGCCAGCTGCCTCATTTGCGAGTTGATAGTGATCTAGGTAAAATAAATAAAATGTGCAATGGGAACTGCAATTCATTTTCCTAAAACCCCAGTCTGGCATTGGTTTTGGTGAACCTAGTTGGCCAGATCAACTGCTCTTTCCACAATGACTTTGAGGTTTTGGGAAGAAACACTGTGTGGAATCTCACCATAGGAAGATTTTCTGCATATTGTGAGCAGCAGTCTCAGTTCCTTGACATTTTCCACAGGGACTTCTAGAAGCTGCTGGGCAGCACCTGCTCTGTTTTTATATTGGTCCTGTAACCAATATCAGACACCAAGATCAAACCGTTATACCTCAAACACATGCTGCCAACAGTGACTCTAGATTTCTTCCAGGTTGATTTAATTTTGACTTTTTGTTTTTTTAGACTGGTAGTACATGAATGTTTTGTTTTTCTTTTTGGCAAGCGTAGCTTTCCTGAGTTCTCTGAGAGTGGCCAAAGGACCAGTCAGAAGATACTGCTTGCTACCTCTAGAGGCAGTACTGAAGAAAAGAAAGGAGAAGAAGGATTGCAGGGGCTGAAGGGCCCAACTGCCTCCTTTTTATATAATAACAGCTTTATTGATATATTTTCACAAACCATAAAATTCATCCTTTCAAAGTATACAGTGCAGTGGTTTTTAGTTCTATTCACAGAGTTGTGCAACAATCACCACTCTTTAATCTAAGAACAACCTCAACTGCCTTTTGATAAATGTTTCCCATCACAAATTGGACTAAGAAAGAGAATATCCAGTATGAGCCTAGCCCCACTGCAGGAAACAACTCAAAGTATGAAAGATCACCAACGCCAACATATATGGAAGCAGCAACATAAACGGCACCATACATACGCACAGTCCTAATCATGTCCCTTTTAATTTGTACTAAAGTTACGTGTCACCCTCTTTTATACCTGAAAAAATGTAATTATGCAGTACTGATAAACATTCAGATATCTCAATGTGAGTAATTAAAACCACAAAGAAGATAAGCTGAATGTGGGTGCTAAATATAGTAGCTGAAAATTGGATTTGTGATAGGTGCCACCCACACAGTTTTCTATTGATCAGAACAATAAAGATATATCGATGGGATCATTTTCCTTGTTCTGGTAGTCATTCAAAATTACCACGTGCACTATTTTTACTAATAAGCATCTTATTTTATTTCTATATTAAGGATTCTAGTTTTGATCTCCAGCTGAAAAATCCAGAGTTCCTATGGTTGCTAGGGAACCAACAAATAGAACTGTGCAAACTCTTATAGCATAAAGGTGTAATTATACACTGCTTTCAGAAAAAAAAAATCCAAAGACTATTTTTCCTGAAAATTAGATTAACTAATGCAATCATTTCTGTACGGGAAATAAATAAAACTAAACAGAAATGGCAGTAAGCATGATAATAGGTAAATCATCTGAGCGTCCTATTGTTCTCTGCACCCTCCACTTCTTCAGACCTACTCTTTCTGAGGAAATAATCTTGATTTGGCCCCCAGTGCAAAACACATTCTCTTTCTGCCTTCAGTAATATTTCATCTCGCTCCCCTCCAAAATTAGAAACCAGGAGCTCATTATACTGGCTTATGAAATTTACTCTTGATAGATTGTCAAATTGGTTATTAATATTTCATTATTATGATTGCTGATAGTCTCAGGTTTAGGGGGAAGCTTTCCTGGGATAATCAATCTACTGTGTTTTTGAGAAACATTATTCACAAACTTATGTAAAAGGTCTGCTCTTTCATTATAGTATAACCAGCTAACAATCTATCTGCGAATGCCCATCTGACCTGGCAATTACTGGCTTATCTCTATGATGCATTGCGATGGAGTTATTAATTCCACTTCCTTAAGACTTTTATTCTTTTGCTCTGCAGGTCAGCCAGGGACAATGACAGAGATCCCATTAATAACAATTATCAGCAACTCCGAAGGCATGTGGAAAACATTCTATCAAAAGGTAAGAGTTTGCTCCTGAAGAGAAGCAAGTGTAGATAGCTCCGATTCCAGGAAAACCCTGTCTCTTAGTCAGGAAAATCAACTCAGTGGTAGCCTTGACTGGCTGAGAAAACAAAAACAAGAGAATTCAAAAGCATCAGGGGCTCCCAGCTACAAACGGACCGATCAGTTTCTCATGAGACTTCTGGCAGATTCTCAAACTCTTACCTTTGCCCTTTTCACAACTGTCCTGCTCCTTGCATGATTTACCACTGGAAGTGATTAAGTGCTACAACTGCTAACTAAAAGGTTGGCAGTTCGATTCTACCAGCTACTCCTTGGAAACCCTGTGGGGCAGTTCTACCCTGTCCTACAGGGTCACTATGAGTCAGAATCGCCTCCACGGCACAAAGCAACAACAGTCTGCTAGTAAGGGAGAAGGGAGGCATGGTTCCAGACTGCCCCAAAGTGCCAGACCTACAAACACCAATGCCCTCATTCCATCAGTGCTAAAACCACATTTGTGCAGCTTTGTCTCTTTGTCTCAGTCAATGATACTCTTAGAATCCCTCCTGCTTCGAGGAAGCATGCATTGACATGGAAGTTGGGGATGATGAAATTATAACATCTTTACAGCATTATAATATCATAGCTCTAAAAAGGATGCAGAAAAGATCATCTTGCTCACCATATGTCCTGAAGGCAGGCTGTCAAATCCATTCTGCTCTAATTATGCCCATTTTCTCTTACATATCCTGGGGCTGGAAAGATTAAGAGAGAAGGAGTAATTCTGCAGAAGATGAGGGTGGGCTCCCTAGTCTCCTTTTTCTCTCCATTTATTCCTGATACCATCGTGGACCAGGCTCTGTTGGTTTCGTGACAGGAAGACTCCAAGAGCCCCTACTGGCTTCACCAACTCTGCCCCAATCACCACCATCAGAGTTATCAGTGCCTGTAGATCATTTCAGGTTCCTGAGTGAAGCAAAAGGTTTGAGCTCCACTATTAACCTAAAGGTTAGCAGTTCAAACCTACACAGCAATACTGAAGAAGAAAGGCTAGATCTGCTTCCATTAAGATTACAGCCAAGAAAACCCTCTGAAGCAGTTCTACTCTGTAACACATGAGGTCGCAATGAGTTGGAATCGATGCAACAGCAATGGGTTTGGTTTCTTTGCTTTGCTTTTTTTTTGGTAGACCATTTCATGATCAATAAATCTAGAGCAGCTCCCTTCCTCGTTCCTAGTATAATTATTTATTCAAGTAAAACTATTTATTAGACATCTACTACTAGCCAGAACCTAATTCTAGGCACTAGGGACAGAACAGAGAACAAAACGAGTATAGATCTCAACTCTCATAGAACTCACATTCAAATAAGGAGAATAAGACAATGAATATATGTTATGTCAGATGGTGGCCCAGGCTATGGATGAGAATAAAATAGGGAAGCACAATAGTGATTGATAGGGTTGGGTGGGGAAGGCACAAGCAGTTATAACTATCTCACTTTCTTAAAATGATTTTAGATCTGTCTTCCAAAATTTGTTTGAAGTGCCCTGTGTATGTGTTTTTGCCTATATTCTATCAGAAGGGAACTGGGCAGGATATACAGTACAGATAATCAAAAAACTTTATCCTATCAAATTAGTTCAAAATGCCTCTGCCTGGTTTTCAGGGTCCTCCATATTCTGATTACAATATAGTTTTCAAAACCTCAGTCTCCTATTGCAGATTGAAAAGACTACTTAAATCTTTTAAACCACTCTTGTTGATAGGACTTGGTTAGTCTGGCGTAAATTTCTCTCCCCCAATTCCCTAACATGTCTCCTCTGTGATGATATCAGAAAAGGGATCCAGTACATTAGGACATTTAACAGAAGACCTTCCAGACTTGTGCATAAGGCTCTGAATACTGGCGGTGGAGGGGATCAGAGTCCCCTCCCTTCTTACCACTATTAAAAGAGCAGCCTAAGGTAGGTAGGAGCGGCTGGAAGAGCTGTAAGCTAAAGGACTGACAATTAGCAAAGGATACATGTGCCTCCATTCCCACCCTTGGTGTCAGCATGCATTGGTGATCTGATTTAGGGCCTAAATGGTGATATCAGCACATTAAATAGCACTAAAGGTGGTTAGATAATGAGTTCAATAATACATCTCTTGTCTGTTAGCAGCAAGCTGTCTGGCTCATAGTAGGTGGTCAATAAATTTTTATTGACTTTCCATATGAAACACAGACTCCTGTGCTTAAGTCTATGTTCAGGGTGGCACCAAGGAGGCCAGCCATGTAAATCAGATTCCCAGGTAGGCTAAGTGGTCTTGCTCCAAAAGTACTACCCCACCAGCAAACAGTTTTTCTCTTATGCCCTAGTGCAAAGAAGAATGCAGTCAAAGACGCACACAGGAACCAATAAAAAAAGAATGCTGCTTTTGGCTACCACGCTGTGGAAACTTCTGGAATACAGCAGAAAGAAAAGTATAGCTCAGAATGTGGCAGGAAGCCAGGTGCAGACACACATGGCTTCTGAAAATAAGTTCTTTCCACACCACATTTCATATTGGCAAGGCACACCCACTTCCCCACTGCCAGTGACATGTGTGATCTATGAGCCCAACACATAGACATACATTTCACTCTAGGGTAAAAGTATTAAAGAGAAATAGCCAGTAGTCCTCATATTTCCCATTATAATAATGCCTCAAAAGATACATTACCTTTTCAAACAAGATGGCTGTGATAGAAAACAAAACTAAATAGCCCATTAGCCCTTTCTTACAACATTATATGACATAAACCAAAACATTCTATCTTATATGCTGCAACTCTTAAATGGAGGTGAAACTCCATAGGCCCTTATCAAACGCCTGGCACTTTCTCTCGGTGTAAATAACAATAATGAAGGAACACCTAATCTCCCCTTCATAACTACAAGGTTTATGGCATTGTTCCTATTACGCTTCTGTGTAAGTAAAAATGTGTAAAAAATTAAATGGGTCCAAGTTGACCTGGTGAAAAAAATTGTAGCCTAATATTGAAAACTGCCCTTTGGTATGTCCCACGCTGCACTGTAAAAAATCCTGGCTCTTCCTTTGGAAGCCTTGCAGATCAGGATGGGCCTGGCTAGAAAAAGTCACTGATTCATAGCTAGAAGGCAATAAAATGTAATCAAATGTTCTCATGCTTAAAAACACCGTGTGTGTGTGTGTGTGTGTGTGTGTGTGTGTGTGTGTGTGTACTGGGGAGGAGGGGGTTGACTGAACCCTATAGATCCTGCAGGGAAAGTGTTATAATGAAACACAAATTATCCTGCCTTTGAGCAATAAACTAGAGGCCTAACATCTTAACTTGCCTGTTTCTAGGTGTGTGCCTCTTTCTAGCAATTAACCGTGATAGTTTTATTATGGTCCACAGAACAGCTAATCAATAGGGTGGGATGCTAGTTACAGTCCACAGCCGGTTCTGTGTGCCTGCATAATACCCACGGTTTTGCTCCCAGCTGTTCGGTCTAATCCATTTATGGCTGTTTATGGCTCACAGTCAGAGAAAACTTCTATTTACTGCTCATTCATCATTCTTAACATTTTCACAGATCCAGACTGAATGCTCTGAGGGTGGGAAATAAACCCAGACTTCCCCACTCATCTCTGCTATCTCGGCTTTTCGGTCAGAGGGTATTCCCAACCAAACTAAACCCACTGACTGCCATCGAGTCCACTGTAACTCATAGTGACACTGTAAGGACAGAGTAGAACTACCCCATATGGTTTCCAAGGCTATAAATCCTTAAGGAAACAGACTGCCATATCTTTCTCCTGCAGAGCATCTGGTGGGTTCAAACTGCTGACCTTTTGATTAGCAGCCACGCACTTTCACCACTGTGCTACCTGGACCCCTTCAAAAGATATTCCTATCAAAAACCCATTGTCGTCGAGTTGATTCCAACTCATTGCTACCCTATAGGACAGAGTAGAACTACTCCATAGGGTTTACAAGGAGCAGCTGGTGGATTTGAACTGCCAAACTTTTGGTTACCAGCCGAGCTCTTACAGGATTTGGGTTTGTGTTGGGTGATTCTGGGGAGGGATCAAGGAAGCATGATTTTGCTCTGGGCTAGGTACTGTCAGGACGCAGGGGTACTTCTATGATTGGGTATCTTAATTTTTATGTAGCAACGAGAGAAATGCAGTACGGCTATAGCTGTAATTGGTGAAGAAGCAGCAGTCACTCATTTACCAGGGTTGGGGTGTGTTTGGTCATTTTTGTGTTTGGGAAATGTTGTTTTTCTGCTCAAACATGATTACAAACAGGTCATGTTTATGTCTTGCTCTCTCACAGTAACAGATAAATTGTTGTGAGAAATTGTTTATGTTCAACAAAACACCAAGGTCTAACTGAATGCCAGGCCGGCTATAAGCAGGCTGCAGTAAAGACCAAAAAACCAAACCCTTTACCGTCGAGTTGATTCAGAATCACAGCAACCCTAAAGAAAAGAACAGAACTGCCCCATAAGGTTTCCAAGGAGCACCTACTGGATTCAAACTGCCAAGTTTTTGGTGAGCAGCCATAGCTATTAACCACTACACCACCAGGGTTTCCCGGCAGCTGTATGGGGCCACTTTTTTTCTTTTTTGTGAAGAGAACTGTCATGAACTCTCATAAGAAAATGCCAAATAAAGCTACGTGCCACAATACCTAGTACCAAGTATAGCTCAAGCTTTTTGGAAGAACCCTGCCTTTCATCATCTCAGAAAAATCAAGACAGATGTTTTGAGTTATCATAGCTTCGGTTTCTCAGGGCCCGTTTCTGGCTGCTGATAGGAGCTTCCATTTTCTTAGTCTCTTTTCTTATACAGCTAAGCCGAAAAGTAAAAAATATAAGGAATAAAAAGACACATGTTTAAAAAAAAAAAGTCATAGTTTGAAATTGAGGAAAGTAGGTTTTTTTCCCCCAAAACTTCTACTCCAAAGAACTCTGTACTTTGATAAATACTTTAAAAACAGGCACAGCATTCCTTACTAAGCCTATAGCAATGAGGAGGATATGGGCACCTAAAATTAAGCATTCAGGGGAAAATACTGAAATAAGAATTTCCAACCTGATACATCCATCTCAGGAGTTGGAACAGAGCCCTAGACCATTCTAGAAAAAAATCTCTCACCTTCCCCGACATCATTACTTTATTCAATAAATATTTATTGAATACCTAATACACACAGGGGCAGACTCCACTTCCATCAGTATGGCAAAATAGATCATCTAAAAAGTCTTTCTCCTTCAAAACATCTGCATTGCACATAAACTGAACAAATATAATTTTAAATGCAGTGTTGAGCTTGTGAGAAACAAGAAAAATCTCTAAGGGAGTTGAAGGGAGAGCAGAGATAGAGAAAGAAAGAGAGAGAGAAGCTGAAACCAGTGTGGTAAGTAAACGCCAAGGCTGGCTCAGGGGCTGTGCAGATATCAGAAACCCAGAACTAGGGGATTATATATTCTCTAAGTAATGGAGATTAGGCTTTGAGTAAGAGCAAGAGAAAGATGGGCACCTACACTAAACCCCAGGGGAAGACTGATGACAAGGACCTTCCTCCGGAGAGGACAGAGAGAGAAAGCCTAATCCTCTTTAACGTAATCTAATAGTGCCTCATAACCGCAGGCAGAGATTAGGATTTACAACACATAGGAAAATTATATCAATCACAAAATGGAGGACAACGACACAATATTAGGAATCATAGCCTAGCCAAGTTGACACATATTTTGGGGGAACACAATTCAATCCATGACAATGTCCAAACTATGTGAGATAGAGTTTCGCCATCCTTGCTTCTAACGGGCATTCTGGCTGTATTTCATCGAAGACAGATCAGTTTGTTCTTTTGACAGTCCATGGTATATTCAATACGCTTCATCAATACCATAATTCAAAGGTGTCAATTCTTCAGTCTTCCTTATTCACTGTCCAGCTTTTGCAAGCATATGAGGTGACTGAAAACACCATGCCTTCTGTCAGGAGCCCTTAGTCTTCAAGGTGACATCTCTGCTTTTCAACACTTTAAAGAGGTGATTTGCAACAGATTTGCCCAATGCAATGTGACGTTTGATTTCTTGACTGCTGCGCTTCTATGGGTGTTGATTGTAGATCCAAGTAAATAGACACAATAAACGACTGATACAGACTCTCAAAGACTTCAGGTATTAAAATTTTATAACACAAGGTAAAAACAAGTAGATTTGAAAAGAAACAAAATAGAGTATCTAGAAATAAAAATGTCATAAAATTAAAAATGTAGTTGATGTGTTATATGGAAGATGAGATAAAGTTGGAAAAAATAAGTGACTGGAAGATTGAAATGAAATAATTATCCAGCATAAAATACAGAGAAAAAAAATATGGAAAACACGAAATAGAAATTAAGAGAAATAGTGGACTGAATGGAAAGGCTTAGTACATGTCTAATTTAAGTTCTAGAAAGAATAAAAGGAATGGTAGAAGTAATATTTTAAAAAATAACAGCTGGGAAGTTTCTAGAATTAATGAAAGGCACGTATCCACTGCTTCAGGAGGAACATGGTATCCCAAGCATGCTTACATATAGTGTGGTGAAAATATAAAACACCAAAGTCAGAGAAAAGATCTTAAATGCACCACAGAAAAGAAGTTAACATACAAAGACATTTAGACTGAGAATACAATTCTTCATAGCAACAATGAGCTCCAGAAGACAGTGAAACAATAATCTTCAATGTGTTGAGAGGAAAAAAAAAATCAATCTAGATCTATATAGCTATCAAAACTATTTTTTAAGACATCACACAAAACGGTAGAGTAGGAAGCTCTAGAGAAGAGTCCATCCACCAAAACAAAAAGGTCTGTCCATTCCAAAGTTGAAATGGAAAGAGCAATTGGAAACTACTATTCAGGACCTCTTGAATCAGATAGGGCACTTAAACCAAACAACAGAGTGCCAGATTGGAGGGAAAGGCTGCTGATATTCTGTAAGCGAACTGCGTGCACCAACTTGCTACCATTTCCCAATTCCTCACCCCTAGCAGTAATGGTGGAGTCAGTAGTTTTCTTCCTACAACAGCCAGCTGGTGCCAGGGCAGGCAGTGGGGCCCTTGTCCTCGAGGGATTTGGGGTTGTATAGTTTGTACAGTTGGGTTGGTCTGGCAGTGCCCTGAAGACCAGTGCAGGTGACTGACACATTCTTGCAGTGGAAGCTTCTCCAGATAGCAGCAATTTAAAGGGCCAGAGTTCCTTCTTGTGTGTTTCTCTCTCTCTCTCTCTTTTTTTTTTTTTTTTAGTGCCTGGCCACTGATTATAGAGATAACAGATTTAGAATACACTCACTGTGAAAACAGCTTGCAAAATACTTTGCAAACAAAAGGACAAATATTGTATAAGACCACTATTATAAGATCTTGAGAAATAGTATAAACTGAGAAGAACACATACTTTTGTGGTTACGAGGGGGGAGAGGGAGGGAGGGTGCGAGAGGGTTATTTACTGATTAGTTACTAGATTTTTTTTTTTAGTAGATAAGAACTGCTTTAGGTGAAGGGAAGGACAATACTCAATACACGGAAGGTCAGCTCAACTGGACTGGACCAAAAGCAAAGACTTTTTTTTTTTCCTAAGACAATTGGCAAATAATTCTATTATGAAAACATTCTGCATCCCACTTTGAAATGGGGCGTCTGGGGTCTTAAATGCTAACAAGCAGCCATCTAAGATGCATCAATTGGTCTCAACCCACCTGGAGCAAAGGAGAATGAAGAACACCAAGGTCACACGATAACTATGAGCCCAAGGGACAGAAAGGGCCACATGAACCAGTGACTTACATCATCCTGAGACCAGAAGAACTAGATGGTGCCCGGCCACAACCGATGACTGCCCTGACAGGGAGCACAACAGAGAACCCCTGAGGGAGCAGGAGATCAGTGGGATGCAGACCCCAAATTCTCATAAAAAGACCATACTTAATGGTCTGACTGAGACTAGAGGAATCCCGGCGGTCATGGTCCCCAAACCTTCTATTGGCCCAGGACAGGAACCATTCCCGAAGACAACCCATCAGACATGGAAGGGACTGGACAATGGGTTGGAGAGAGATGCTGACGAAGAGTGAGCTACTTGTATCAGGTGGACACTTGAGACTGTGTTGGCAACTCCTGTCTGGAGGGGAGATAGGAGGGTAGAGAGGGTTAGAAACTGGCAAAATTATCAGGAAAGGAGAGACTGGAAGGGCTGCCTCATTAGGGGGAGAGTAAGTGGGAGTATGGAGTAAGGTGTATATAAGCTTATATGTGACAGACTGACTTGATTTGTAAACGTTCACTTAAAGATCCATCAAAATTATTAAAAAAAAGAAAAAATACTTTGCAAACAGTAAACTGCAGCCATCATGAAAATCACACAATGTATCTTCTCCAAGCACAATAGAATTAATAAAACTAGAAAATCAGTAACAAGAAAACTGGAAATTACACAAATATGAGGAAATCAAACAACAATTTAATAAACATCCAATTGGTCAAAGAAGAAATAAAAAAATACTTAGAAACAAATGAAAATGAAAGCACAACATACCAAAACTTAAGTGTGCTGGAAAGGCAATCCTTTAAGAGAAACTGATAGCAATAAATGCCTACAATTAAAAGAAGAAATATCTCAAATCAACTATCTAACTCTACAACATGAGGAATTAGAAAAAGAAAAGGCAACGGGGTGAACATTTACCAGAGAAAGGAAATAACAAACATTAAAGCAGAGATAAATAAACTAGAGAATATAAAAACAAGAGAACCAACAAAACCAGAAGTTAGTTCTTCGAAAAGATTAGTAAAATTGACAAATCTTAAGCTAGACTAACAAAGAAGAAAAGGAAAAAGATGCAAATAACTATAACTAGAAATAAAAGTGGGGACATTACTACTGACCTTATGGGAACAAAATGAAAATAATACTATGAACAATTATATGTAAACAAATTAGATAGTCTAAATGAAATAGACAAATTTCTAAAAACATATAAACTACATAAACTGACTCAAGAAGAAGGAGAAAATCTCAACAATTCATAACAAAAGACTAGATCAGCAATAAAAAAAAAAAACTTCCCAACAAAGAAAAGTTCAAGACCAGATGGCTATACTGGGAAATTCTACCAAATACTTAAATACCTGATGCCAATCCTTCTCGAAAACTCCAAAAAACAGAACAGGTGACACTTCCAACTCATTCTATGAAGCCAGCATTACCCTGATACCAAAGCCAGACAAGACCACCAGAAAAAACAACAGGCCAATATCACCTGTGAATGTACACTTAACAATCCTCAATAAACACTAACAAACCAAATCCAACAGCATATTAAGAAGGATTATACACCACAATCAACTGGGCTTTATCAATGTAATACACCATATTCATAGAATGAAGGGGGAAATATCACATGATCATCTCAGTTGATATGAAAAAGGCATTTGTCAAAATCCGACACCCTTTCGTGATAAAAACATTCAACAAACAAGGATTATAAGGGAAATTCCTCATCACAATAAAGGTCATTCATTTAAAAAAAAAAAAACCCACAGCTAACATAATACTCAATAGAGAAAGACTGAAAGCTTTCCCCCTAAGATCAGGAACAAGATACGGATTCAACCTTTTACCACTGCTTTTCAAAATTTACTGGAAGTTCTAGCAAGAGCAATTAATCAGGAAAAAGAAGTAAAAGGT
Organism: Loxodonta africana; assembly: GCF_030014295.1. Classification (NCBI taxonomy): domain Eukaryota; kingdom Metazoa; phylum Chordata; class Mammalia; order Proboscidea; family Elephantidae; genus Loxodonta; species Loxodonta africana. The sequence goes on from NC_087369.1 coordinate 150,797,051, forward strand.
ATCAAAAGTTGAAAGGAAGAAGTAAAACTATCCCTTTTTGCAGATAACATACTATATATAGAAAATCCCAAAGAATCCACAAAAAAAGCAACTAGAGCAAAGTTGCAGGATACAAAATGGACATGCGGAAAACAGTTCCGTTTCTGTACATCAGCATTAAACAACCTGAGAAGGATATTGGGAAAACAATTTCATTTACAATAATATCAAAAAGAATAAAATACCTAGTAGGAAAGTGAAAGACTTATACACTGAAAATGATACAACGCTGCTGAAAGAAATTAAAGAAGACTTACTGTATTTTTGCACAAATAATGCACACCTTCTACGTTTGTTTGTTGACTGCTCTCCCCCTGCAAGGTATTTTTGCAAACATGCTCACTAATTTTTTAACAGCAACATGTTAAAAAAAATTGGCATAGTGCTGCTTATGAAAATACCCCATGGGGGAAAGGCACAGCTGGCACACAAACATAGAAGGTGTGCGTTATTTGCGCAAAAATACAGTAAATTAATGCAAAGATATCCTATGTTCATGTACTGGAAAATCTAACATTGTTAAGCGATCAATACTAGACAAAGCATTCTACAGATTCAACACAATCCCTATCAAAATGCCAACAGCCTTCTTTGAGAAAACAGAAAAGCCAGTTCTCAAATTCATATGGAATTGTAAGGGGCCCCAAATAGCCAATCTTTAAAAAGAAAAACCAAATAGGAGGACTTGCAACTCTCGATTTCAAACCTTACTAAAAAGCTATGGTAATCAAAACAGTGTGATGCTGATACAAGAGTAAACATATAGACCAATGGAACAAAATAGAGAATCTAAAAATAAACCCGTATATCTAAGGCCAAATCAATTCAATGAGGAAGGAATAGTCTTTTCAACAAATGGCGATGGGACAAATACATCTCCACATGTAAACAAATGATGTTGGGTCCATACCTCACACCACACATGAAAATTAACTCAAAATGGATCAAGGATATAAATAAAAGAACTAAAATCATAAAACTCTAGACAAAAACAAGTAATGCTTCAGGATCTAGTTTTTGACGATGGATGTTATATATGACACCAAGAGCATGAACAAAAAAGACAAAACAGATAAAATGGACTTCATAAAATAAATAACTCTCGTACATCCAATGGCTTTATCAAGAAAGTGAAGAGTAACCTACAGATAGGGAAAAAATATTTGGTAACAATATACCTGATAAAGGCTTAATATCCAGAATATATAAGGAACGTATATAAGTCAAAAACAAAAAGACAAATGAATAAATTTTAAAAATAGGAAAAAGGACTTAAATAGACATTTATAAAAGAAGATAAAGGAATAGGCAACAAGCGTATGAAAAGATGCTCAACATTATTAGCCATCAGGGAAATATAAATCAAAAACTACAATAAGAAGATGGCGGAAGAGACAGACGCTTCCGTAACCCTCTTTACAACAAAGACCCAAAAAAAACAACTAAAACGAGTATATTTGGGAAAAGCTGGGAGCCCTGAGCATCAAAGGCAAGCTTAGAAAACGAACTGAGGGGCAGGGGGAGGAAGAGGTTGTTCAGAAGCGGAGAGGAGTTACCGGACCTGAATCGCAGGGAGCCCTCAGGCACAATTCCTGGAGCAGCGGTGGCTGAGGCAGCAGTGGTGGGCTGGGACTAGCATTCAGCTGCAGTTTCCTTAGGGAGAAGCAGCCAGCCACACAGCCAACTCACACCTCCGGAACCTGAGCAGAAGGGCGCACTTGGCAAAAGCTAAATACTTGCATATATTTTACCGCACCCCCCCAACCCCCAAGCTGGCTGCAGCGGCTGAATCCCCAGGCTTGAGATAGACCCTGGTGAGCAGCTAGGGCCCTCCTCCTGAGCTTGGAGAAGGAAAAAACTTGCAACTGGGGGGAAAAGATAATTTGCTAGCTCCATTAACTGGGGGAGCTCAGGACAGAAGCGGTTCCTGTCCAGGCATAAACCGTCTGCGGACCTTGAGTACCTTTCCCTTCTGCATAGACCCGTGTGGGCCTATTTCAGGAGAAAAGGCCCTTGTTCACAAACTCCAAACATTTCAGCTGTGCAGTGGAGAGGTGAGTGTTTGACGTTTGATGTTACTTTGCCATTTAAAAAAGTCCTCACCTACCCACATCAGGGACCTAAGGACTGGTAGCTCCACTCAGGTCACCCAGCCACCCGCGGCAGGGGTCCAAAGATAACTGGTACTCCCAGGCCTTATAACCAAAAACTTTGGGCGTCCATGGTCCCTCTACAGAACCTACCCACCTGCAAGCTCTAGAGAACAGAGACACATTTTCCTAAGAGACACTTGGGGTCATTTCGCAGCCCCCTGCCTTGTTCACAGAGTGAACCCCTGCTGCAATCAGATACCGGTATATATGCCAATCACCCATGTCCCTCTAAGACTGTAGGACAAAGCCTGTACCACACACTTCATATCAGATACCTGGACACTTGAGCTGAATTCATACAAGAAAACTGAATGGACTCCTAGACTGATATACCTGATAACAGCTCCAGCTAGCTGGGGACAGGACACCAGACCTCCAAAGGTGAAAATAATCAAACTAGCTCACTCAGGAAACCCATAGCAGTATACCAAAACAAAACAAAACAAGCAGCTACGACACAGTAAGCAAGCATAAACTAATACAATAACTTATAGATGGCTTGGAGACAACAGTCAATATCAAGTCACATAAAGAAACAGACCATGATCAACTCAATAGGCTCTCAAAACAAAGAATCCAGGGATCTTCTAGATGGAAGTGCATTCCTGGAATTACCAGATGCAGAATACAAAAGCTTAATATACAGAACCCTTCAAGATATCAGGAAGGAAATGAGACAATACACAGAACAAGCCAAGTACCACACAGATAAAGCAACTGAAAAAATTAGAAAGATTATTCAGGAACATAATGAAAAGTTTAATAAGCTGGAAAAATCCATAAGCAGACAGCAATCAGAAATTCAGAGGATTAACAATAAAATTACAGAATTAGTCAACTCAATAGAATGCCAGAGGAGCAGAATTGAGCAAATAGAAGCTAGGATTCCAGAACTCGAAGATAAATCACTTGGCACTAATATATTTGAAGAAAAATCAGATAAAAGAATTTTTAAAAAACAGGAAATCTTAAGAATCATGTGAGACTCTATCAAGAGAAATCACCTACGAGTGATTGGAGTATCAGAACAGGGAGGGATAACAGAAAATACAGAGAAAATTGTTGAAAATTTGTTGGCAGAAAACTTCACTGATATTGTGAAAAATGAGAAGATATCTACCCAAGATGCTCATCGAATTCCACATAAGGTAGATCTTAAAAGAAAGTCACCAAGACATATTATAATCAAGCTTGCCAAAACCAAAGATAAAGAGAGAATTATAAGAGCAGTGAGGGATAAACAAAAAGTCACCTACAAAGGAGAGCCAATAAGAATAAGCTTGGACTACTTGGCAGAAACCCTGCAGGCGAGAAGGCAATGGGATGACATATTTAAAAAACTGAAGGAAAAAAATTGCCTGCCAGGAATCATGTATCCATCAAAACTATCTCTTAAATACGAAGGTGAAACTAAGACATTTCTAGATAAACACAAGTTGAGGGAATTCATAAAAACCAAACCAAAACTACAAGAAATACTAAAGGGAATTCTTTGGTTAGAAAACCAATAGTATCAGGTATCAACCCAAGACTAGAACACTGGGCAGAGCAATCAGAAGTCAACCCAGACAGGGAACTCCAAAAAAACAAAGCAAGCTTAAAAAAAGCCCAACAGAAGATAATGTCGATTTTATTATATAAAAGAAGACAACATTAAAATAATAAAGAGAGACTAAGAAATGTAATTATACATCTTCCATATGGAGAGGAAGATGCAACGATACAAAGAAATAAAAGTTAGTTTTAAATTTAGAAAAATAGGGCTAAATAATAAGGTAACCACAAAGGAGACAAACTATCCTACTTATCAAAATAAAATACAAGGGAAAAACACAGACTCAGCAGAAACAAAATCAACAACAAAAAATATGAGGAAAGTACAATATTGAAAGAAAATCTACTCAGCACATAAAATCAAGTAGGGAAAAGAAACTGTCAACACAGAAAAAAAGACATCAAAATGATAGCACTAAATTCATACCTATCCATAATTACCCTGAATATCAATGGACTAAATGCACCAATACAGAGACAGAAAGTGGCAGAATGGATTAAAAACTAAGATCCATCTATATGCTGCATACAAGAGACACACCTTCGACTTAGAGACACAAACAAATAAACTCAAAGGATGGAAAAAATTATATCAAGCAAACAACAACCAAAAAAGAGCAGGAGTGGCAATATTAATTTCTGACAAAACAGACTTTAAAGTTAAATCCATCAGAAAGGATAAGAAAGGACACTACATACTGATTAAAAGGACAATACACCAAGAAGATATAACCATATTAAATATTTATGCACAAAATGACAGGGCTGCAAGATACATACAACAAACTCTATCAGCATTGAAAAGTGAGAGAGACAGCTCCACAATAATAGTAGAAGAGTTCAACACACCACTTTCGGTGAAGAACAGGACATCCAGAAAGAAGCTCAATAAAGACACAGAAGATTTAAATGTCACAATCAACCAAACTGAACTCATAGATATATACAGAACACTCCACCCAACAGCAACCAACTATACTTTCTTTTGTAGTGCATACGGAACATTCTCTAGAATAGACCACATATTAGGTCATAAAACAAGCCTTAGCAGAATCCAAAACATTGAAATATTACAAAGCATCTTCTCTGACCATAAGGCCATAAAAGTGGAAATCAATAACAGGAAAAGCAGGGAAAAGAAATCAAACACTTGGAAACTGAACAATACCCTGCTCAAAAAAGACTGCATTATAGAAGACATTAAGGATAGAATAAAGAAATTCAGAGAATCCAATGAGAATGAAAACAATTCCTATCAGAACCTTTGGGACAGAGCACAAGCGGTGCTCAGAGGCCAATTTATATCAATAAATGCACACATACAAAAAGAAGAAAGGGCCAAAATCAAAGAATTATCCCTACGACTTGAACAAATAGAAAGAGAGCAACAAAAGAAACCTACAGCCACCAGAGGAAAACAAATAATAAAAATTAGAGCTGAACTAAATAAAATAGAAAACAGAAAAACAATTGAAAGAATTAATAAGACCAAAAGCTGGTTTTTTGAAGAAATCAACAAAATTGATAAACCACTGGCCAAACTAACAAAAGAAAAACAAGAGAGGAAGCAAATAACACGAATAAGAAATGAGATGGGCGATATTACAACACACACAACTGAAATTACAAGAATCATATCACATTACTATGAAAAACTATACTCAAACAAATTTGAAAACCTAGAAGAAATGGATGAATTCCTAGAAACACACTACCTACCTAAACGAACACAAACAGAGTTAGAACAACTAAATAGACCAGTAACAAAAGAAGAAATTGAAAAGGTAATCAAAAAACTCCCAACAAAAAAAGGCACAGTTCCGGACAGCTTCACTGCAGAGTTCTACCAAACTTTCAGGGAAGAGTTAACACCACTTCTACTAAAGGTATTTCAGAGCATAGAAAAGGACAGAATACTACCAAACTCATTCTATGAAGCCACCGTATCCCTGATACCGAAACCAGGTAAAGACACCACAAGAAAAGAAAATTATAAACTTATATCCCTCATAAACTTAGATGCAAAAATCCTCAACAAAATTCTAGCCGATAGAAATTAACAACATATCAAAAAAATAATTCACCATGACCAAGTGGGATTCATGCCAGGTATGCAGGGATGGTTCAACATTAGAAAAACAATTAATGTAATCCACCACATAAATAAAACAAAAGACAAGAATCACATGATTTTATCAATTGATGCAGAAAAGGCATTTCACAAAGTTCAACACACATTCATGATAAAAACTCTCAGCCAAATAGGAATAGAAAGAAAATTTCTCAACATAATAAAGGGCATTTATACAAAGCCAACAGCCAACATCACCCTAAATGGAGAGAGCCTGAGAACATTTCCATTGAGCTCAGGAACAAGACAAGGGTACCCTTTATCACCACTCTCATTCAACATTGTGCTGCAAGTCCTAGCCAGAGCAGTTAGGCTAGATAAAGAAATAAAGGGCATCCAGATTGGCAAGGAAGAAGTCAAAGCATCTCTGTATGCAGATGACATGATCTTATACACAGAAAACCCTAAGGAATTCTCCCGAAAACTACTGAAACTAATAGAAGAGTTCAGCAGTGTATCGGGATACAAGATAAACATACAAAAATCAGTTGGAATCCTCTACACCAACAAAAAGAACATCGAAGAGGAAATCACCAAATCAATGCCATTTACAGTAGCCCCCAAGAAGATAAAATACTTAGGAATAAATCTTACCAGAGATGTAAAAGACTTATACAAAGAAATATATAGTACACTTCTGCAAGAAACCAAAAGAGACTTAACATAAGTGGAAGAACATACTTTGCTCGAGAACACTCCATGCACAAAAACTTACTCAAAATGGATCAAAGACCTAAATATAAAATCTAAAATGATAAAGATCATGGAGGAAAAAATAGGGACAACAGTATACAACAGTGTACAAAACATTATTAAGAAAGCAGAAGAAAAACAGGATAACTGGGAGCTCCTAAAAATCAAACACCTATGCTCATCCAAAGACTTCACCAAAAGAGTAAAAAGGCTACCTACAGGCTGGGAAAACGTTTTTAGTTATGACATTTCTGATCAGCACTTGATCTCTAAAATCTACATGATACTGGAAAAACTCAATTACAAAAAGACAAATAACCCAATTAAAAAATGGGAAAAGATATGAATAGACACTTCACTAAAGAAGACATTCAGGTAGCTAACAGATACATGAGGAAATGTTCACAATCATTACCCATTATAGAAATGCAGATCAAAACTACAATGAAATTTCATCTCACTCCAACAAGGTTGGCATTAATCCAAAAAAAAAACAAAATAATAAATGTTGGAGAGGCCATGGAGAGATTGGAACACTTATACACTGCTGTTGGGAATCTAAAATGGTATATCCACTTTGGAAATCGATTTGGCCCTTCCTTAAAAAGCTAGAAATAGAACTACCATACAATCCAGCAATCCCACTCCTCGGAATATATCCTAGAGAAAGAAGAGCCTTTACACGAACAGTTATATGCACACCTATGTTTACTGCAGCACTGTTCACAACAGCAAAAGGATGGAAGCAAACAAGGTGCCCATAAATGGATGAATGGATAAATAAATTATGGTATATTCACACAATGGAAGAGTACGCATCGATAAAGAACAGTGAGGAATCTGTGAAACATTTCATAACATGGAGGAACCTGGAAGGCATTATGCTGAGTGAAATTAGTCAGTTCCAAAAGGACAAATATTGTATAACGCCACTATTATAAGAACTTGAGAAATAGTTTAAACTGAGAAGACAAAATTCTTCTGTGGTTACGAGAGGAGGGAGGGTGTGAGGGTGGGAGGGGGCATTCACTAATTAGATAGTAGATAAGAACTACTTTAGGTGAAGGGAAAGACAACAAACAATACAGGGGAGGTCGGCACAATGAGACTAAACCAAAAGCAAAGAAGTTTCCTGAATAAACTGCATGCTTCAAAGGCCAGCGTAGCAAGGGCAGGGGTCTGGGGACCATGGTTTCAGGGTACATCTAAGTCAATTGGCATAATAAAATCTATTAAGAAAACATTCTGCATCCCACTTTGAAGAGTGGCATCTGGAGTCTTAAATGCTAGCAAGCAGCCATCTAAGATGCATCAATTGGTCTCAACCCATATGGATCAAAGGAAAATGAAGAACACCAAGGACAAAAGGTGATTACGAGCCCAAGAGACAGAAAGTGTCACATGAACCAGAGACTACATCATCCTGAGACCAGAAGAACTAGATGGTGCCCGACTACAACCGATGACTGCCCTTACAAGGAACACAACAGAGAACCCCTGAGGGAGCAGGAGAGCAGTGGGATGCAGACCCCAAATTCTCGTAAAAAGACCAGACTTAATGGTCTGACTGGGACTAGAAGGACCCTGGTGGTCATGGCCCCAGACCTTCTGTTGGCCCAGGACAGGAACCATTCCTGAAGCCAACTCTTCAGACATGGATTGGACTGGACAATGGGTTGGAGAGGGATTCTGGTGAGGAGTGAGCTTCTTGGATCAGGTGGACACTTGACAGTATGTTGGCATCTCCTGCCTGGAGGGGAGATGAGAGGGTGGAGGGGGTTAGAAGCTGAAGAAATGGACACGAAAAGAGAGAGTGGGCTGTCTCATTAGGGGGAGAGTAATTGGGAATGTGTAGTAAGGTATATATGGGTTTTTGTGTGAGAGACTGACTTGATTTGTAAACTTGCACTTAAAGCACAATAAAAAGTATTAAAAAAAAAAGAAGAGGTGGATTGTAAGACCTCCATTTCTACATAATTGGGGACTTTTTCCCTGTACTTTGTTTTTATTCTTTAAAAAAAACGTTTTTTCACAGCACCCCAGGGGCAAGAACAAAAAGGTAGGAGGGGACAGGAAAGCTGGTCATGGGGAACCCAACGTCAAGTTGGGGAGAGTGTTGACATGTCATGGTTTTGGGTAAGAAATGTCACAACACAAAGTGTGTATTGTTTAATGAGGAACTAATTTCTCTGCAAACCTTCATCTAAAGTGCAATAAAAAATTAAAAAAAAAACTACAATGAGATACCACTTCACCACCACTAGCATGCAATTACCAGAAAAATGAAAAACAAGTATCAGAGAGTAGGTAGAGAAATTGGAACTCTAATCCTTTGCTGGTGGGGATTTTCTGGCTGCTCTGGGAAATGGTTTTTGTTGGATTCTTAAATAGTTAAACATACAATTATCATATGAAGCAGCAATTCCACTTCTAGGTATCTACCGAAAAGACTTGAAAGCGGGACATCAAACAGATATGTGTACATCAATGTTTATTGCAGCATTATTTACAATAGCTAAAAAGTGGAAGTACTCAGAGGTCTATGCCAAGAAATTTGGAAGACAGCTACCTGGCCAACCTACTTCAAGAGATCCATATTTATGCCTATTTTCAATAAAGTGATCCAAATGAAAGCGGGAATTATCCAAAAATATCATTAATATCACATTCACAAAAGTGGCTGCATCAGTATATCGACATGAAACTGCCAGAAATTCAACGCGGATTTAGGAGAGGACATGGAACCAGGGATATCATTGCTGATGTCAGATGAATCCTGGCTGAAAGCAGAGAATAACAGAAAGATGTTTACCTGTGTTTTATTGACCATGCTACGACAGTTGACTGTGTGGATCATACCAAATTAAGGATAACATTGCGGAGAGTGGGAATTCTGGAATACTCAATTGTGCTCACAAGGAATCCGTACATGGATTAAGAGGTAGTCGTTCGAACAGAACAAGGGGATACTGCAGGGTTAAAGTCAGGAAAGGTGTATGTCAGTTTTGTATCCTTTCACCATACCTATTCAGTCTGTATGCTGAGCAAATAATCCAAGAAGCTAGAATATATGAAGAACGAGGTATGAGAATTGGAGGATGACTCAATAACAACCTGCGTTATGCAGATGACACAGCCTTGCTTGCTGAAACTGGAGAGGACTTGAAGAACCTACTGATGAAGATCAAAGACCACAGCCTTCAGTATGGATTACACCTCAACATAAAGAAAACAAAAATCCTCACAACTGGACCAATAAGCAATATCATGATAAAGAGAGAAAAGGCTGAGGTTGTCAAGGACTTCATTTTACTTGGATCCACAATCAATACCCATTGAAGCAGCGGTTAAGTAATCAAATGACATATTCGGTTGGGCAAATATGCTATAAAAAACCTCTTTAAAGTGTTGAAAAGCAAAGATGTCACCTAGAGAACTAACATGAGCCTGACACAAGCCTTGGTGTTTTCAATCACCTGTTATGCATTCAAAAGCTGGACAATTAAAAAGGAAGACCGAATAAGAATTCACACCTTTGAATTGTGGTGTTGACGAACAATATTGAATATACCATGGACTGCCAAAAAAACAAACAAATTTTACCTGGAAGAAGTACAACCAGAATGTTCTTCAGAAGCAAGGATGGCGAGACGACATCTCACATACTTTGGACATATTAACAGAAGGGATCAGTCCCTAGTGAAGGACATCATGCTTGGTAAAGCAGAGGGTCAGCAAAAAGCGGTGTATTGACACAGTGGCTACAACAATGGGCTGAAGCATAGCAACAATTGTGAAGATGGCACAGGACCAGGCCGTGTTTTGTTCTTTTGGGCATACAGTGGCTATGAGTCGGAACTGACTTGATGACACCTAACAACACAACAATAAAAGGTGGAAAGAACCCAAATGCCCATCAACAGATGAATGGAAAAATAAAATGTGCTACAGACATACAATAGAGTACTATTCAACAATAAAGAGAAATGAAGTTCTGATACATGCTCTTATATGGATGACCCTTGAATATGCTATGCTGGGTAATATAAGTCAAATATTCTGTGGTTCCACTTACATGAAATATCTAGAAATAGAAATGCATAGAGACAAGAGTTTATCAGTGGTGACCACAGTATGGGGGGAAAGGAGTTAAGGCTTAAGAGGCACGGCCTTTTTGATTTGGGTGATAATATTTTTTCTTGGAAAGAACACTGGTAACGGTTGCACAATATGCTGAATGTGGCTAATGTCACTGATTTACACACTTAAGACTGGTTCAAACAGCAACAATTTTGTGACATTCTACCATAATAATAAAAAGCTATCTTTTAAGAATGAGAGCAGAATTTTGGTTTAACCCTAGAAAACCTAAATGAAGCAACGTCTAAATGATATTCTTCAGGAAGAAAGTTTAATTACCCCACAAGTTTGACTGAGTTGCATGAAAGAATGGTGAATAAAGAAACTAGTAAACAGGAGGCAGAGCCAAGAAGGCAGAATAGACAGACGTTTCTGGGAAATGCTCTTTACAAGAACCCAAAAAACAAGTGAAAGGAGTATATTTGTGACAAGCTAGGAGCCCTGAGCTTCAAACGCAAGCTTATAAAACGAACTGATGAGCAAAGGGACAAACAGACCATTCAGAAGCAGAAAGGAATTACTGGACCTGAATCATGGGGAGCCCTCAGGCATCATTCCCAGAGTGGCAGCAGTGGCGGGCTGGTCCTAGCATTCGGCCGCAGTTTCTTCAGGGAGAAGCAGCCAGCCACACAGCCCACTCACACCTCCGGAACCTGAGGAGAACGGCACTCTTGCCTAAAGCTAAGTACTTGCGTATATTTTAACGCGAAAAATGGCTTCAGCGGCCGAATTCCCTGGGCCTGAGATAGGCCCTGTTGAGCAAATAGAGCCATCCTCCCGGGCATGGGGAAGGAAAAAAAAATTGCATTTGATGGAAAAGATAATTTCCTAGCTGCATTATCCAGGGGAGCTCAGGACAGAAGCAGTTCCTGTTCAGGCATAATCTGTCCAAGGACTTTGAGCACCTTTCCCTTTTGCATGGACCTGTGTGGGCCTCTTTTGGAAGAATAGGCCCTTGTTGGCAGACTCCAACCATTTCAGCTGTGTGGTAGAGAGGTGGGTGTTTGATGTTTGGCATTGCTTTGCCTATTAAACAAGGTCCCCACCTACCCACACCAGGGACCTAAGGGCTGGTAGCTCTACTCAGGTCACCCAGCCACCCACAACAGGAGCCCAAAGATAACTGGTACCTCCCAGTCCTTACAACCAAAAACTTTGGGTGCCCACGGTCTACCTGCAGAACCCACCCACCTGCATGCTCTAAGGAACAGGGATGTGCTTTCCTCAGACACACTTGGGGGTCAGTTCTCAGTCCCCTGCCTTGTTCAGAGCATGACCCCCAGCTGCAATCAGATACTGGTATATACGCCAATCACCCCTGCCCCTCTAAGACTGTAGGACAGAGCCTGTACCACACACTTGATGATCAGCTACCTGGACACCTGAGCTGCATCCATACAAGGAATATGAATGGACTCCTAGACTGACATACCTGATAACAGCTCTAGCCGCCTGGGGATAGGATGTCAGAGCTCCAAAGGTGAAAATAATCAAGCTAGCTCACTCAAGCAACCCATTGGGGTATAACAAAACAAAACAAAGCTAGAAGCTAAGACACAGTAAGCAAGCATAAACTAATACAGTAACTTATAGATGGCTCAGAGACAACAGTCAATATCAAGTCACATAAAGAAACAGACCACGATCACCTCAACAGGCTCTCAAAACAAAGAATCCAGGGATCTTCTAGATGAAAGTGTATTCCTGGAATTACCAGATGCAGAATACAAAAGCTTAATATACAGAACCCTTCAAGATATCAGGAAGGAAATGAGGCAATATGCAGAACAAGTCAAGGAAAACATAGATAAAGCAATTGAAGAAATTAGAAAGATTATTCAGAAACATAATGAAAAGTTTAATGAGCTGGAAAAGTCCATAGACAGACAGCAATCAGAAATTCAGAAGATTAACCATTAAATTACAGAAGTAGACAACTCAATAGAAAGTCAGAGGAGCAGAATTGAGCAAGTAGAAGCTAGGATTCTGGAACTCAAAGATAAATCACTTGGCACTAATATATTTGAAGAAAAATCAGATAAAAGAATTTTAAAAAATGAAGAAACCTTAAGAATCATGTGGGACTCTATCAAGAGAAATCACCTACGAGTGACTGGAGTACCAGAACAGGGAGGGATAACAGAAAATACAGAGAAAATTGTTGAGGATTTGTTGGCAGAAAACTTCCCTGATATCATGAAAGATGAGAAGATATCTATCCAAGATGCTCATCGAGCTCCACATAAGGTAGATCTTAAAACAAAGTCACCAAGACATATTATAATCAAACTTGCCAAAACCAATGATAAAGAGAGAATTATAAGAGCAGTGAGGGATAAACGAAAAGTCAGGTACAAAGGAAAGCCAATAAGAATAAGCTGGGACTACACCCCAGAAACCATGCAGGCAAGAAGGCAATGTGATGACATATTTAAAAAACTGAAGGAAAAAAAATTGCCTTCCAACAATCATATATCCAGCAAAACCGTCTCTTAAATACGAAGGTGAAGTTAAGACATATCCAGATAAACACAAATTCAGGGAATTCGTAAAAACCAAACCAAAACTACAAGAAATAATAAGAGAGTTCTTTGGTTATAAAATCAATTATATGAGGTATCAACCCAAGACGTGAACACCGGGCAGAGCAACCAGAACTCACCCCAGGAAGTGAAATCCAAAAAAAACAAAGCAAGATTATTAAAAAAAAAAAAAAAGCTCAAAACGTGGTAACAGTGATGTTATTATATAAAAGAAGACAACATTAGAATAACAAAGAGGGACTAAGAAATGTAATTATACACCTTCCATATGGAGAGGAACATACCGCGACACAAAGAAATAAAAGTTAGGTTTCAATTTAGAAAAACAGGGCTAAATAATAAGGTAACCACAAAGGAGACAAAATATCCTACTCATCAAAATAAAATACAAGAAAAAAATAGAGACTCAGCAGAAACAAAATCAACAACAGCAAATATGAGGAAAGGACAATATATAAAGATAATCTACTCAGCACATAAAATTAAGTGGGAAAAAGAAACAGTCAACAACACACCAAAAAAGACATCAAAATGGTAGCACTAAATTCATACCTGTCCATAACTACCCTGAATGTCAATGGACTAAATGCACCAATAAAGAGACAGAGAGTGGCAGAATGGATTAAAAAACAAGATCCGTCTACATGCTGCCTACAAGAGACACATCTTAGACTTGGAGAAACAAACAAACTAAAACTCAAAGGATGGAAAAAATATATCAAGCAATCAACAATACAAAAAGATCAGGAGTGGCAATATTAATTTCTGACAAAATAGACTTTAAAGTTAAATCCATCAGAAAGGATAAGGAAGGACACTATATACTGATTAAAGGGACAATACACCAAGAAGATATAACCATATTAAATATTTATGCACCCAATGACAGGGCTGCAAAATATATAAAACAAACTCTATCAGCATTGAAAAGAGAGATAGACAGCTCCACAATAATAATAGGGGACTTCAACACACCACTTTCAGTGAAAGACAGGACATCCAGAGAGAAGCTCAATAAAGACACGGAAGATCTAAATGTCACAATCAACCAACTTGACCTCATAAACATATACAGAACACTCCACCCAACAGCAACCAAGTATACTTTTTTTTTCTAGTGCACATGAAACATTCTCTAGAATAGACCACACATTAGGTCATAAAGCAAGCCTTAGCAGAATCCAAAACACTGAAATATTACAAAGCATCTTCTCTGACCATAAGGCCATAAAAGTGGAAATCAATAACAGGAAAAGCAGGGAAAAGAAATCAAACACATGGAAACTGAAAAATACCCTGCTCAAAAAAGACTGCATTATAGAAGACATTAAGGATGGAATAACGAAATTCAGAGAATGCAATGAGAATGAAAATACTTCCTACCAGAACCTTTGGGACACAGTAAAAGCGGAGCTCAGAGGCCTATTTATATCAATAAATGCACACATACAAAAAGAAGAAAGGGCTAAAATCAAAGAATTATCCCTACAACTTGAACAAATAGAAAGAGAGCAACAAAAGAAACCCACAAGCACCAAAAGAAAACAAATTATAAAAATTAGAGCTGAACTAAATGAAATAGAAAAAAGAAAAATAATTGAAAGAATTAACAGGACCAAAAGCTCATTTTTTTAAGAAATCAACAAAATTGATAAACCACTGGCCAATCTAACAAAAGAAAAACAGGAGAGGAAGCAAATAACCCGAATAAGAAATGAGATGGGTGATATTGCCACAGACCCAAGTGAAATTAAAAGAATCGTATCAGATTAGTATGAAAAATTGTACTCTAACAAATTTTAAAACATAGAAGAAATGGATGAATTCCTAGAAACATACTACCTACCTAAACTAACACAAACAGACGTAGAACAACTAAATAGACCAGTAACAAAAGAACAGATTGAAAAGGTCAGCAAAAAACTCCCAACAACAACAACAACAACAAAAAAGCCCTGGTCCGGACAGCTTCACTGCAGAGTTCTACCAAACTTTCAGAGAAGAGTTAACACCACTACTACTAAAGGTATTTCAGAGCATAGAAAAGGATGGAATACTACCAAACTTATTCTATGAAGCCACCGTATCCCTGATACCAAAACCAGGTAAAGACACCACAAGAAAAGAAAATTATAGACGTATGTCCCTCATGAACGTAGATGCAAAAACCTCAACAAAATTCTAGCCAATAGAATTCAACAACATATCAAAAAAATAATTCACCATGACCAAGTGGGAATCATACCAGGTATGCAGGGATGGTTCAACATTAGAAAAACAATTAATGTAATCCACAACATCAATAAAACAAAAGATAAGAATCACAGGATTTTATCAATTACTGCAGAAAAGGCATTTGACAAAGTTCAACACCCGCTCATGATAAAAACTCTCAGCAAAACAGGAATAGAAGGAAAATTCCTCAACATAATAAACGGCATTAATACAAAGCCAACAGCCAACATCACCCTAATTGGAGAGAGCCTGAAAGCATTCCCACTGAGATCGGGAACCAGACAAGGATGCCCTTTATCACCACTCTTATTCAACATTGTGCTGCAAGTCCTAGCCAGAGCAATTAGGCTAGATAAAGAAATAAAGGGCATCCAGATTGGCAAGGAAGAAGTCAAAGTATCTCTATTTGCAGATGACGTGATCTTATACACAGAAAACCCTAAGAAATCCTCCAGAAAACTCCTGAAACTAATAGAAGAGTTCAGCAGAGTATCCGGATATAAGATAAACATACAAAAATCAGTTGGATTCCTCTACACCAACAAAAAGAACATCGAAGAGGAAGTCATCAAATCAATGCCATTTATAGCAGCCTCCAAGAAGATAAAATACTTAGGAATAAGTCTAACCAGACATGTAAAAGACTTATACAAAGAAAACTACAGTACACTTCTGTTAGAAACCAAAAAAGACTACATAAGTGGAAAAACGAACCTTGCTCTTGGATAGGAAGACTTAACATTATAAAAATGTCTATTCTACCAAAAGTGATCTATACCGTTAATGCAATTCCAATCCACATCCCAATGACATTATTTAATGAGAAGGAGAAACATATCACCAAGTTCATATGGAAGGGAAAGAGGCTCCGGATAAATAAGGCATTACTGAAAAAGAAGAACAAAGTAGGAAGCCTTACTTTATCTGATTTTAGAACCAATTATACTGCCACAGTAGTCAAAACAGCCTGGTACTGGCACAATAGCAGATACATAGACCAATGGAACAGAATTGAGAATCCAGACATAAATCCATCCACATATGAGCAGTTGATATTTGACAAAGGCCCCAAAACAGTTAAATGGGGAAAAGACAGTCTTTTTAACAACTGGTGCTGGCAGAACTGGATATCCATCTGCAAAAAAATGAAACAAGACCCATACCTCACTCCATGCACAAAACGAGCTCAAAATGGATCAAAGATGTAAATAGGAAATCTAAAACGATAAAGATCATGGAAGAAAAAACAGGGACAACGTTAGAATCACTAATAAATGGCATAAACAGTATAGGAAACATTATTAAGAATGCAGAAGAAAAACTAGATAACTGGGAGCTCCTAAAAATCAAACACTTATGCTCATCCAAAGACTTTACCAAAAGAGAAAAAAGATAACCTACAGACTAGGAAAAAGTTTTTAAATATGACATTTTGGATCATCATTTGATCTCTAAAATCTACTTGATACTGCAAAAACTAAACTGCAAAAAGACAAATAACCCAATTAAAAAATAGGCAAAATATATGAATAGACACTTCACTAAAGAAGACATTCAGGTAACTAACAGATACATGAGGAAATGCTCACGATCATTAGCCATTAGAGAAATGCAGATCAAAACAACAATGAGAGTTCATCTCACTCCAACAAGGATGGTATTAATCCAAAACACACAAAATAATAAATATTGGAGAGGCTGTGGAGAGATTGGAATACTTATACACTGCTGGTGGGAATGTAAAATGGTATAGCCACTTCGGAAATCAATAAGGCGCTTCCTTAAAAAGCTAGAGATAGAACTTCCATACCATCCAGCAATCCCACTCCTCGGAATATATCCTAGAGAAATAAGAGCCTTTACACGAACAGATATATGCACACCCATGTTCATTGCAGCACTGTTTACAATAGCAAAAAGATGGAAGGAACCAAGGTGCCCATCAATGGATGAATGGATAAATAAATTATGGTGTATTCACACAATGGCATAGTACGCATCAATATAGAACAGTGAGGAATCTGTGAAACATTTCATAACATGGAGGAACCTGGAAGGCATTATGCTGAGTGAAATTAGTCAGTTGCAAAAGGACAAATATTGTATAACACCACTATTATAAGAACTTGAGAAATAGTTTAAACTGAGAAGAAAACATTCTTCTGTGGTTACAAAAGGGGGGAGGGCGGGAGAGGAGTATTCACCAACTAGTTGGTAGATAAGAAGTACTTTAGGTGAAGGGAAAGACAACACACAATACAGGCGAGGTCAGCACAACTGGACTAAACCAAAAGCAGTTTCCTGAATAAACTGCATGCTTCGAAGGCCAGTGTAGCAGGGGCAGGGGTTTGGGGACCATGACTTCAGGGGACAGCTAAGTCAGTTGATATAATAAAATCTATTAAGTAAACATTCTGCATCCCACTTTGAAGAGTGGCGTCTAGGGTCTTAAATGCTAGCAAGCAGCCATCTAAAATGCATCAATTGTTCACAACCCACCTGGATCAAAGGAGAATGAAGAACACCAAGGAGACAAGGTAATTATGAGACCAAGAGACAGAAAAGGCCACATGAACCAGAGACTGCATCATCCTGAGACCAGAAGAACTAGATGGTGCCCGGCTACAACCAACGACTGCCCTTACAAGGAATACAACAGAGAAGCCCTGAGGGAGCAGGAGAGCAGTGGGATGCAGATCCCAAATTCTCATAAAAAGACCAGACTTTATGGTTTGACTGAGACTAGAAGGACCCCGGTGGTCATGGCCCTCAGACCTTCTGTTGGCCCAGGACAGGAACCATTCCCGAAGAGAACTCTTCGGACATGGATTGCACTGGACAATGGATTGGAGAGAGATGCTGGTGAGGAGGGAGCTTCTTGGATCAGGTGGACATTTGAGACTGTGTTGGCATCTCCTGCCTGGTGGGGAGATGAGAGAGTAGAGGGGGTTAGAACCTGGCAAAATGAACAGGAAAGGAGAGAGTGGAGGGAGAGAGGGGGTTGGCTCATTAGGGGGAGAGTAATTGGGAGTATGACCTTGAGTATATCCCACCTGAATTTAGAGACCGTCTCAAGAATAGATTTGATGCACTGAACACTAGTGACCAAAGACCAGACGAGTTGTGGTATGACATCAAGGATATCATCCATGAAGAAAGCAAGAGGTAGTGAAAAGACAGAAAAGAAAGAAAAGACCAAGATGCATGTCAGCTGAGACTCTTAAACTTGTTCTTGAGCATCGAGCAGTGAAAGAAAAAAGGAAGAATTGATGAAGTAAAAGAACTGAACAGAAGATTTCAAAGGGCCTCTCAAGAAGACAAAGTAAAGTATTATAATGACATGTGCAAAGACCTAGAGATGGAAAACAAAAAGGGAAGAACACGCTCGGCGTTTCTCAAGCTGAAAGAACTGAAGAAAAAATTCAAGCCTTGAGTTGCAATAGTGAAGGATTCCATTGGGGAAATATTAAACGACACAGGAAGCATCAAAAGAAGAAGGAAGGAATACATAGAGTCATTATACCAAAAAGAATTAGTCGATGTTCAACCATTGCAAGAGGTGGCATATGATCAGGAACCCATGGTATTGAAGGAAGAAGTCCAAGCTGCTCTGAATGCATTGGCAAAAAACAAGGCTCCAGGAATTGATGGAATACCAAATGAGATGACTCAATAAACAGAAGCAGCTCTGGAGGTGCTCACTCGTCTATGCCAAGAAATATGGAGGATAGCTTCCTGGCCAACTGACTGGAAAAGATCCATATTTACACCTATTCCCAAGAAAGGTGTTCCAACTGAATGTGGAAATTATAAATCAATATCATTAATATCACATGCTAGCAAAATTCTGCTGAAGATATCCAAAAACGGCTGCAGCAGTATTTCGACAAGGAACTGCTAGAAATTCAGGCTGGTTTCAGAAGAGGATGTGGAACCAGAGATATCATTGGTGATATCAGATGGATCCTGGCTGAAAGCAGAGAATACCAGAAGGATGTTTACCTGTGTTTTAT
Organism: Loxodonta africana; assembly: GCF_030014295.1. Taxonomy (NCBI): domain Eukaryota; kingdom Metazoa; phylum Chordata; class Mammalia; order Proboscidea; family Elephantidae; genus Loxodonta; species Loxodonta africana. Next base: position 150,816,552 of record NC_087369.1, read on the forward strand.
TGATTACGCAAAGGCATTTGACTGTGTGGATCATAACAAACTATGGATAACACTGCGAAGAACGGGAATTCCAGAACACTTAATTGTGCTCATGAGGAACCTTTACATATATCAAGAGGCAGTTGTTTGGAAAGAACAAGGGGATACTGATTTGTTTAAAGTCAGGAAAGGTGTGCATCAGGGTTGTATTCTTTCACCGTACCTATATAATCTATATGCTGAGTAAATAATCCCAGAAGCTGGACTATATGAAGAAGAACAGGGCATCAGGATTGGAGGAAGACTCATTAACAACCTGCGTTATGCAGATGACACAACCTTGCTTGCTGAAACTGAAGAGGACTTGAAGCACTTACTAATGAAGATCAAAGACCACAGCCTTCAGTATGGATTACACCTCAATATAAAGAAAACAAAAATCCTCACAACTGGACCAATGAACAACATCATGATAAATGGAGAAAAGATTGAAGTTGTCAAGGATTTCATTTTACTTGGATCCACAATCAACAGCCATGGAAGCAGCAGTCAAGAAATCAAAAGATGCATTGCATTGGGCACATCTGCTGCAAAGGACCTCTTCAAAGTGTTGAAGAGCAAATATGTCACCCTGAAGACTAAGGTGCACCTGACCCAGGCCATGGTATTTTCAATCACATCATATGCATGTGAAAGCTGGGCAATGAATAAGGAAGACCAAAGAAGAATTGAGGCCTTTGAATTGTGGTGTTGGTGAAGAATATTGAATATACCATGGACTGCCAAAAGAATGAAAAAATCTGTCTTGGAAGAAGTGTGGGCAGAATACTCCTTAGAGGCAAGGATGGTGAGACTGCATCTTACATACTTTGTACATGTTGTCAGGAGGGATGAGTCCCTGGAGAAGGACATCATGCTTGGCAGAGTACAGGGTCAGCAGAAAAGAAGAAGACTCTCAACAAGGTGGATTGACACAGTGGCTGCAACAATGAGCTCAAGCATAACAACAATTGTAAGGATGGCTCAGGACTGGGCAGTGTTTCATTCTGTTGTGCATAGGGTCGCTATGAGTCGGAACCGACTCGACGGCAGCTAACAATAACAACAATTGCGAGTATGTAGGAAGGTGTATATAAGTTTTTATGTGAGAGACTGACTTGATTTGTAAACTCTCACTTAAAGCACAATAAAAATAAAAAAAAATTAGTAAACAAGTGGTTCAAATATGAAGAAGCATAGGCAGAATTATTAATTATAGTAATGAGTCAAAAAAATGGAGAAAAGATTCAAGTTGTCAAGGATTTCATTTTACTTGGATCCACAATCGACACCCATGGAAGCAGCAGTCAAGAAATCAAAAGACGCATTGCATTGGGCAAATCTGCTGCAAAGGTCCTCTTCAAAGTGTTGAAGAGCAAAGATGTCACCCTGAAGACTAAGATGCTCCTGACCCAAGCCATGGTATTTTCAATCGCGTCATATGCATGTGAAAGCTGGACAGTGAATAAGGAAGACCGAAGAAGAGTTGACGCCTTTGAATTGTGGTGTTGGCGAAGAATATTGAATGTACCATGTACTGCCAAAAGAATGAACAAATCTGTCTTGGAGGAAGTGCGGCCAGAATGCTCCTTAGAGGCAAGGAGGGCGAGACTGTGTCTTACATACTTTGGACATGTTGTCAGGAGGGATCAGTCCCTGGAGAAGGACATCATGCTTGGCAGAGTACAGGGTCAGTGGAAAAGAGGAAGACCCTCAGCAAGGTGGATTGACACAGTGGCTGCAACAATGAGCTCAAGCATAACAACAACTGTAAGGATGGCGCAGTACCGGGCAGTGTTTCTTTCTGTTTTGCATAGGGTCGCTATGAGTTGGAACTGACTCGACGGCACCTAACAAGAGCAACGAAGTGATGAGCCAGAATCGACATGATGGAAACAGGTTGTACTAATCACAGGGATTAAAAAGATCACTCAAATAATAGACAGCAACAGTATACAAATTTGGAGGTGATGACTGGAGTTCAAGTGTTGTAAAACCTTTGTATTCTTGGAGGGAGCTTAAAGATATTATTCTTAGAATATAAAATTTCAAGGTAAATCACTAATATAACTAGAGTATGTAACTTCCAAATAGGTAGAAGGGAAAAAACATAAAAAAACTCCTCAGAATCAAACCAAAAGAAGGCAAATGAGGAGGAGAAAATGATAAGCACTGAAAAGTGGGACAAATAAAAGGCTGAAACTAAGATGGTAAAAACGAATCCAATTGATTGGTAATCACAATAAATGTAAGTGGCCTAATATACCCAATGCAATAAAACAAAGTAGTATAGGAGTACAAAGTAGTTGTGAGAATCATTCTTGTTTCCCATAGAAATTTATTCTAGATCTGTATTTGAGCTGTTTAACTAAGTCTCTTTTGAGATGATGTTTCCTGACTTACTCAACTGTCTGGCTAATGAGATCCAGAAGTTTGCCCCCTGCTGTGTAAGGAAGGTTTGTACTTCCTTTATACTAAAATGACCTTTCAAGACTCAATTGGGGCTCACTGAAGTCTAGTATTCCAAAGATTGGAAATAATTGCATGATTGCCCTTTCCAACTGTTTCATAATTCCATAGACATCAATCCTTTTACCTCTCAGCTTTCCCTGTCACACAGTGAAAAGGTCTCATCTATGTGTTTTGTCTAGAGAGTTAGGCATCTACTCCTACCCCACCTCATATTGGAAACAGGAAAATACCTGAAATACTGAATCCTTATTATAAGATTTAGTTCAGAAAATGAATCCTGATCAATCTCAGGAGTAAATATTATTTTAATTACAGAAAAGATTCCAGCCACCAAATACATAAATAAATAAAACACAATTAGTCAGACTAATTCCCTATATAATTCCCTCTAGAAATTTATTTTCCAGCCATTTTTGACCTAAGGATTTGCTCAGGAAATTCTTATAAAAATACTTTTTATTGTTTCCATGTGGTAATAAGAAAAATATTTTTGGTAAAAAAAAATTGTATATATGTGTTTTAATATGAAATTTATTTCTAATATGTTTCATTATAATAATAATCTAATAAGTAAACAGTGATAATTAATTTTCTTCATGTGGCACTAGCATAATGAGAACCTATAAATTCCTAAATGATACACTGCTTTCAGACTAGGGACTAAATGTTTATATAGAAGAAAGTTGAAACATTGCTAAATGGTATAAAATCAAAAATAAGCAACAACTGATATGTGGAGCTGTTGCATTTTGTGTTTTAAAAAAAGCGGTTTATTTTTATAATTGTTATTCTCTCTCTAAATGACAGCCTAAGAAACAAGGTTTTGGTATTTTATTTACCAATTTTTATCCCCCAAATAATTTACTATGATTGTAGTATTCATTCCTGATAAAAGAAAAGGCCAAAATGGATATAGTTAATATTATATTTCCTCTTTGTAACATTAATCCGCCTTTCAAAAAATCACTTAGCATAATGAACAAGAATTTTGATCAGATGAGGGCAACTTATAAATCTAGTAAAAAACACCTGAAAGCACATATAATATTATTATCTTTTCCTTCTCTTTATCGGCATGTTAAATTTTAACATCGGTGTTTTAGATGCTTCCTGCCTTAAGCTAACATTTCTTTAAGGGTATCAATATAGGTAAATATATGAATAAGACCATTTGGAAGTTTGAATGTTTGAGCTGAATTATTACCAACACAGGGGCTAGGACATGAACTTGCCATCCATCAGATTGTTAACTTATCACCATACATGCTCAATCAACGTATGTGAGGTGCCTCTCAAACAGATCTGTATTAAGGGGAAATGTTTTTTTGTTAATTGGATATTGAAACGGATGCCAGATGTTACTACCTTTAACAAAATGGAACCTTACCTGGGACACATTGAAAACTTAGGGATTCAAGACTCAGCAGTTGGATAACGCTGCCAAAGTCCCTGGGTGGTGCAAACAGTTAGGCGCTCATTGACTAGCTGCAAGGATGGCGACTCAAACCCACCAAGAAGCATCATGGAAGTCAAGTGTCTTAGATATCTAGTGCTGCTATAACAGAGATACCACAAGTGGATGGCTTTAACAAACAGAAGTTTATTCTCTCACATCCTAGGAGGCTAAAAGTCGAATTCGGGGCGCCACCCCCAGGGGAAGACTTTCTCTCTCTGTCGGTTCTGGGGCAAGGTCCTTGTCATTAATCTTACCCTAGTCTAGGAGCTTCTCAGTGCAGGGACCTTGGGTGCAAAGGATTTGATCTGCTCCTTGCACTTCTTTCTTGGTAGCATGAGGTCCCATCTCTCTACTTGATACTCTCTGCTTTTATCTCTTCTAAGATAAAAAGTAATGCAGGCCATACCCCAGGGAAACACCCCTTACACCTGACCAGGGCTGTGACCTAACTAAGGATGTTGCTTTCCACCCTAATCCTCTTTAACATAACCTAATCTTGCCTCAATAACCACAGGCACAAATTAGGATTTACAACACAGGAAAATCACATCAGATCACAAAATGGTGAACCACCACATAATACTGGGAATCCTGGCCTAGCCAAGTTGACACATATTTTGGGGGGACACTATTCAATCCATGACAACAGGTCTGGCTATCGGCTTCCTAAAAGTCACAGCCTTGGAAATCCTAAGGAGCAGTTCTACTCACCACACGTGGAGTCGCCATGAGACAAAATCAACAAAACAACAACTAACAACAATAAGTGTAGAACGGTAATCCCCGGGTGGTGCAAATGGTTACCATGCTTGCAGGCTAATGAAAATATTGGAGATTCGAGTCCATCAAGAGGCACCTTGGAAGAAAGTTCTAGCCATCTCTTCCAAAAATTCAGCCATTAAAAACAGTATAGAGCACAAGTCTACTCTGACACACACATGGAGTTGAGATGAGTCAGAACTGGTAGGCAGTCTAAACCAACTAGTTTAAGTGTTAATTAAAACATATTAATTTGATTATTCTTTCAGTTAAGCTTCATGTAGAAAAAGTCATAGTTAAAGAGGACTGCGTATTGATATGAAAGAAAGAAAAGAGAAATGGGCTAAAGCCAAAGAAAAACATAAAGACAAATTACAATGTGAGGGCTTGGAAGCAAAATGTAAAAGTGGTATCCCTTTCAAAGTGGCCAGATTGGGAAGCTAGACACTCATTTCAATGAAGCCACTCAAAATGCTATTTAATAAATCTGCTTAGTGAAGAGACTTCAGTGCCATTTTATAAGCACATTGGAAAAGCCGTCTTTTCTTTTTTTAAATGCACAAGTGGCATATATTCTGTTTAATCAGGCATATTACTCATGAAGCTTGCTTTTAAACGGCTTTTATCTCTATAGAAAATTTAAAACTATCCTGAAAGAATGAAACTTCATCACAAAAGAGATTTCAAGATTCAGTCACAGTGTCAGAAGGAAATTCCCAAGGTGGATTTTCAGCAATGTCAAGAACTCTGGCAGCCTCATTATAACAAGAGTTATTACTGCCAGGGATCCACGTAAAAGATAGTAATGTTGAACTAGTTATATCAGCTTCAGTATTTCTGTAAAATAAATCAAACTAATTATTCATTTATAATCATACTTCATATAAGGCAGGGCTGTCAACTTTAGGTTGCTTCACCTTGTTAGATTCTAAACACGTGCTTCTTCTGGCTAGGCAAGTAATCCTGTTGTTGTTAGGTGTCGTCAAGCTGGTTCTGACTCAACATGACCCTATGTACAACAGAACAAAAGACTGCCTGATCCTGTGCCATCCTCATAATCATTTCTGTGTTTGAGCCCATCGTTGTAGCCACAGTGTCAATCCATCTCACTGGGAGTTTCCCTCTTTTTCTCTGACCCTCTACTTTACCAAGTATGATGTCCTTCTCCACAGACTGCTCCCTCCTGATAACATGACCAAAGTACATGAAATGAATCTCACCGTTCTTACTTCTTTTTTCTCCCCCCCACCCTTTTTTTTTCTTTAGAGGAGGGTTTACAGAACAAACTGGTTTCTCATTAAACAACTAGTACACAAATTGTTTTATGACATCAGTTAACAACTCCATGACATGTCAACACTCTCCTTTCTCAACCTACGGTTCTCTATTACCAGCTTTCCCACCCCCTCCTGACTTCTAGTCCTTGCCCCTGGGCTGGTGTGCATGTTTAGGCTTGTTTTGTTTTATGGGCATGTCTACTATTTAGATGAAGGGCAAACTTCAGAAGTGACTTCATTACTGAGCTAAAAGTGTATCTGGGGCCATACTCTTGGGGTGTCTTAAGTCTCTGTCAGGTCAGTAAGTCTGGTCTTTTTTTGTGAGTTAGAATTTTGTTCTACATTTTTCTCCAGCTCTGTTCAGGAATCTATATTGTGATCCCTGTCAGAGCAGTCCGTGCTGGTAGCTGGGCACCATCTAGTTGCACCGGCCTCAGTAAGGTGGAGGCCGTGGTAGATGTGTTCCATAGTCCTTTGGACTAATCCTTCCCTTGTACCTTTAGTTTTCTTCATTCTCCCTTGCTCCAGAAGGGGTGAGATCAGTGGTGTATCTTAGATAACTGCTCACAGGCTTTTAAGACTCCAGACGCTACTCACCAAAGTAGAATGTAGAAAATTTTCTTTATAAACCATGTTATGCCAGTTGACCTAGATGTTCCCCAAGACCATGGTCCCCATAGCCCTCAGCCCAGCAATTCAGTCCCTCAAGGAGTTTGGATGTGCCTATGGAGTTTCCATGACTTTGCCTTATACAAGTTGTGCTGGCTTCCCCAGTACTGTGTACTGTTATACTCTTCACCAAACTCACCAACCTCACTTCTAAGGAGCATTCTGGCTGTACTTCTTCCAAAACAGATTTGTTCGTTTTTCTGGCAGGCAGTCCAAAGTACAGTCAATGTTCTTCGAAAACACTATAATTCAAAGGCATCAATTCTTCTTCAGTCTTCCTTATTTATTGTCTACATTTTACATGCATATGAGGTGATTGAAAATACTATGGCTTGGGTCAGGTCCACCTTAGTCCTCAAGCCTACATTTGTGCTTTTCAAAACTTTTAAGAGCTCTTTCGCAGATGATTTTCCCAATGCATTATTTCATTTGATTTCCTGAATGCTGCTTCCATGGTGTTGATTGTGGATCCAAGTAAAATGAAATCCCTGACAACTTCAGTCTTTTCTGTTTATCATCATGTGGCTTATTGGTCCAGTTGTGAGGATTTTTGTTTTCTTTATGTTAAGATGTAATCCATACTGAAGGCTGTGGTCTTTGATCTTCATCAGTAAGTACTTCAAGTCCTCTTCACTTTCAGCAAGCAAGGTTGTGTCATCTGCATATCACAGGTTGTTACTGAGTCTTCCTCCAATCCTGGAGGAAGGATTATTTACTGGAAGAAAATTATTCAAATGTATGCAACAACCACTAATGCCAAAGACAAAGAAATTGAAGACCTTTACCACCTTCTGGAGTCTCAAAATGATCAAACATGCAATCAAAATGCATTGATAATTACTGTTTATTGAAACACGAAGGTTGGAAACAAAGAAGAAATATTGGTAGTTGGAAAATATGGCATTGGTGATAGAAAGGTTGCAGGAAATCTCATGATAGAATCTTGCAAGACCAACAATTTTACCACGGAAAATACCTTCTTTCAACAACATGCATGACAACCATACACATGAACCTCGCCTAACAGAATACACAGGAAAATAGGCTACATCTGTGGAAAGAGGCAACTGAGAAGCTCAATATCATCAGTCAGAACAAGGCCAGGGGCAGACTGAGGAACATTCAATTACTAATATGGAAGTTCAAGTTCAAGCTGAAAAAAATTAAAACAAGTTCACAGGAGACAAAGTATAAAAAAAAAAAAAGTATAACCTTGAATATATCCCAGTTGACATCAAGGACACCATACACACAGAAAACAAAAGGTCATTAAACAGACCCACCCACCCACCACTGCCCTCCAGTAGATTCTGACTCATAATGACCCTATAGGACAGAGTAGAACTGCACCATAGAGTTTCCAAGGAGCGCCTGGTGGATTCAAACTGCCGACCTCTTGGTTAGCAGCTGTACCACTTAGCCACTAAGCCACCAGGGTTTCCATATTAAACAGACAGAAATGGAAAAAAAAAATAGATGCCAGAAGACACTCTGAAACGTACTGCATAGAACAGAGTAGAATTGCCCCAAAAGGTTTCCAAGGAGTGGTTGGTGGATTCGAACTGCCAACATTACGATTAGCAGACTGAGCTCTTAACCACTGCACCACCAGGGCTGCCTGTGCTGAGAATGTGGTGGGGGAGAGGGACTCATTATCACTTGCAAAACAAGGCAAGCCCTCAGAATGTCCTATTGCTAAAAATGTACTAAATGCCAAGATCATGTATGATGAGAGATTGTTTTTGCTGCTGGAAAACAAAGATCATGTTTTACTGGACTAGTCTTCAGTAGAAAGAAACCACCAGCTTCATAACCAAGAATCTCCTTGATCCAGAAGAAGTGAAGGCAAGAATGCAAACCTATACATCAATATTCATGTGGCACTTTTCACAACAACCAAAAGGTGGAAACAACCAAAAAGTCCATCAACAGATAAATGGATAAACAAATGTGGTATATACATAAAATGGAATATTACCCAGCAGTCAAGAGAAATGAAGTCCTGATACATGCCACAACATGGATGAACCTTGAAAACATTATGCTGGACAATATAAGCCAGTCACAAAAGGACAATTACTCTATGATTTCACTTACATGAAATAAACAAATATATAGAAACCAAAGATTAGTAGTTACCGGGGGTGGGAAGGAGAGTGAAAGGGGGAGTTTTTGTTGGAGGAGCATTAAGTAAATGTTAATGATGGTGGAATATTTTGCAAAAGGATAGTGATAATGGTAGCACAGGATGAAAAATGTAATCAACGTCTTCTAAAATTACATGTGGAAGTTGTTGTACTGGTGAATGTTTTGGTGTGTATATTTTCACAATAGCAATAATAAAAGAATCTGCTTGAACAATTGAAGTCTTCCTGATAGTTCTCTAGCTGAAAAAGTCAGCGTAAGTTGCAAGAAAGTCTATAGACTACTTTTTTCTTTTATCTAAATTTTCCTTATTTTGTTGTTTAGAACATACAAAGCAAAACAACACCAAGTCAACAGGTTCTACATATACAATTTAGTGACACTGATTATATTCTTCAAGTTGGGCAACCAATCTCTCCCTACTTAATTGAGTTGTTCCATCCTCATTAACATAAATTTACTGCCCCCTAAGTTTTTTTTTAAGGTTCTTATCTAATCTGAGTTGCTGTTGTCAATTTGATCCCGTATAGACAGTGCTTAAAAGGGCATGATGTTCAAGGCAGACGATAAAATTGCTTACATGTCAGAGTAAGCCTAGCATGAAGACCATCCCTTATACTTAGGGAATCATGCTGTTCTTTATATATAAAGACCTGAACCAGTGCTTGACACATTAAAAAACAAAAGCAAAACCAGTTACCGTCAAGGCAATTCCAACTCACAGTGACCACATGCATGTCAGAGTAGAAATGTGCACCATACTGGTTTTAATAGGTGATTTATCAAAAGTAGATGGCCAGGTCTTTCTTCCTCTGGGTAGACTTGAACCCCCAACCTCTTCATTAGCAGGCAAGTGTGGTAACCATTTGCTTACCACTCAGGAACTCTGACACCTAAAACTCGTTGCCATCAAGTCAATTCCAACACATAGCAACTCTATAGGACAGACTAGAACTGCCCCATAGGGTTTCCAAGAGGCTGCTAGTAGATTAGAACTGCAGGCCATTTTGGTTAGCAGCCAAGCATTTAACCACTTCTCCACCAGGGCTCTAAGGAGTTCCCAAGTGGAATTTAATACATACCAAACCAAAAACCCATTGCTGTCGAGTCGATTCCAACTCACAGCGACCCTATAGGACATACATACTACATACTAGTAGGCATTTAATACGTGGCATATAATAAATGTTAAGCTACCTGACTATTATAAATATGAAACCCAAGATCTCCTATCACCTGAGGTCAATAAATGTCTCTGTCTGTCTGTCTCTGTCTCTCTCTCTTTCAACATACACACACATGCACATACATATATGGCAAGAAGGGATAGAAGAGGAGAAGCCAAGAGATCAGGAGGCCATAAATATGGATATGAATGCATGTGACTAGTGTAATGTATCCATCCTATCTAGCCATACGTTCAATTTTGAACAATAACAACCTCACCTCACAAGGGATATTCATGCTCTTTAAGAATGAAAACTCTCTAATATGGCCTTGGTTCTGTTTCTTAGCAGTGGAGAGAAGATAAAGAAAAGAGAACGAGAGGAAAGAAATGTTATAAATGAAGAATCAAATGTGAGGAAGCATGGTGTGGTAGGAAAAGCGCAGGACCAGATGTAAGATGACTTGGGGTGTAGTCCAATCGCTGCCACTCACTAGCTGCAGAACTTTGCAGAAGTCATTTAGCTTCTCTGAGCCTACATTTCTTCATCTGTAAACAAAGAAATAAATCTCTGTCCAGCATACCTCTTTGGATCAGGCTGAGAATCCAATAAGATAAAGGATAGCAAAGTGGTTGGCCAAATATAACCAAACCTATTGTCATCAAGTAAATTCCAACTCATAGCAACCCTATAAGACAGAGTAGAACTGCCCCACAGAGTTTCCAAGCAGGGCCTCGTGGATTCGAACTGCCCACATTTTGGTTAGCAACCACAGCACTCACCCACTACGTCACAAGGATTTCTGGCCAAATATAAAGTGCTATAAAAAAAAATGGTACTTAATACAATTATGTTTATTAAAGATTTCCATAAACATTGTTAACTAACTCTTGATTTATAAGGATATACTATGTGGAGCAGACTTTGATGGCTCAGGAAATAGGACAGATGTAATAAAAGCATGGGAAAAGAAGGCTTCATTAACCAGCTAGGTTGTAACCACAACCACAACTGAATATCTTTTTGTAACATCACAGCTCCAATATCCATGATTCCCTCAGAAACCCAAACTCTAGCAACTTAAGAACTCAGTTAATGCTATATTGGCATACAGCATCTCTGAATTCTCTTTCAAGTCCAAAGACATTAATCTGTATTTTTTAAATATCTGTATCTGCTTTTACTAGAATAAATATAATATAAAATGCTAGAATACCTTTATAAAAGCTGCAGTTTACCTACTATTGGTTATCCTTAATAAATGAGGACCTGTCCTTAAACAAGACACAGGCAGTTCCCAGATTACAAACAAGTTCCATTCCTAACTCTGTCTTTAAGTAAAATTTGTATGTTAAGTCAGTACAGTCAGGTACAGTTTGTATCTAAAGTCACATAGTCAAATGTTTGTCTCAGTATATAGTATATAGTGTACCTTTCTATGTATTAAAAACATTAAAGAAACACTTCCAGACACACTAAAACATCTTTAACATAATAATACAGTAATAAAAATAATAATATTTTGTATAAGTAGAGCCTGGTTGTTACTATGAACGATTCTATGTACCTGGAATTTTTAATATAATAGGCTTTAAGGGTTGGTTCCTAACAATGGAACTGCTTGCAGGTCCTTAATCTCAACCCATATAATGAAAAAGAATCAGAGACGCCACAGGGCACTGATTCTGTCATAGAATGGTCACCATTCCTCCTGAGGCTCACGATGACCTGAGGCACAGCAGTAAAATGCTTGAGAGACCCTGGTTGATCCCATCACAGTAGGGTGGTAGTTGGCTCCTCAGTTTGTCGTTTCTTGTTTTCCTACATTTTAACTTGGTGCTTTGTTGATATCATAGTGCCACTTTCTTCCTTTTCAATTTCCCTTACCTATTTCATAAGCCATTATCCTCTTTTATGAGAAATTTCTTTTCTGAAAACCTGGCCTATAATCACCTCCCCATTTCTATGCCTACATTCTGACATGTGAAATGTCTACTATCAATTCACCCTCCTTCATTTCTGCACTTTCTTCTTTTTTCCTTGGATGCTCATTTTCTATGCCACCTTCCATTCTCATTTATATGGGATTTCCTTTTCATTTTTACTAAATATTGCCTTCATTTATTTCAGAGACCTCAGGAAGCCCTTCATCCTGACATTCATATGACTGTGAGCTATTTATTCCTTTTTAGATATAAATAAATTTAAAAGTTTAGCAGGGGTCCTTTTCCTTCCTCAGGTAGTTAAATCATTTGAAAGTGGCTGAATTTTAAAAGAGCCTAATGTTCCCTGACTGTTTTGAAAATCAATCTCCTAAATAATACAGGAAAAAGTCCAAGTTCAAGAATTCAACGGAGAATGCAAGTTTGAGCCAAGAAAGAGTTGTCATCATCTATGCATCAATATAGACTCTATTGGCTTTCAAAAAAAATTGAAAAATTTCCAGTTAGCTATGATTCCAACTTAACCATAACGTTATTGAGTATACTTAGAATTGACCATATTGCTCTCCAAATGGGTCTTTCAATTCAAGAAGCAGCCAATCGTGACACTACCTACAGATGAAAGACAAAATGTCTGCCACTAAAATACCATCTATTTTGTGTTTCTACCTCCAGTTATCTGCTAATTTTATATATTTGTGGTGTTCTTGTTGTTGTTTCCTTGTTTGTTAATAACCAGATCTCATTTTGGCCACATGATATGAACTTCTGCCATTGATCTCCTCGACTAATGACAGACCTTGACTGAAGCCCTAAGGGTCCCTTTTAAGATACCTTATATCATTTAGTAGAATTCCCAATAACCTCTTGAGCTCCAAAAGGATGGTCACTTAGAACTGTAATCCTCTGCTCACAATCAGCACTTTGCAGGTTGTCTCGCTGCGGTGGCTAGCGTGTTGCTGTGATGCTGGAAGCTATGCTACTGGTATTTCAAATACCAGCAGGGTCTCCCAGGGTAGACAGGTTTTAGTGGCGCTTCCAGCCTCAAACACGCTAGGAAAAAGGACCCAGCAGTCTACTTCCAAACAAGATTAGCCAGTGAAAAAGTTACGGATATCAGTGGAACGCTGTCTGATATGGTACTGGAAGATGAGCCCGTCAGGTTGAAAGGCACTCAAAATACAGCTTCAGAAGAGCTGCCTCCTCAAAGTGCAGTTGATCTTAATGACATGAACTGAATAAAGTTTTGGGGGCTTTCATTTCCTGATGTGGCACACCTTCACAAACATCTATTATTAAAAGGAACATGGAATGTAAGAAGTATGAACTTAGGAAAATTGGAAGTCATCAAAAATGAAATGGAACACATAAACATTGATATCATAGCCATTAATGAGCTAAAATGGACTGGTATTGCCCATTTGGAACCAGATAATCATATGGTCGGTCTACTACGCCACGAATGACAACTTCAGGAGGTATGGCGTTGCAATTATTGTCAAAAAGAACATTTCAAGATCTATCCTGGAATACAACACTATCAGTGACAGAATACTATCCATACACCTACAAGGAAGATCAGTTAATAACACTATTATTAAAATTTACACTCCAACCACTAAGACCAAAGATGAAGAAATTGAAGATTTTTACCAACTTCTACTGTCTTCTAGTTAGTAATGTCTTGTATGCTGTTTATGCCATGTATTAGGGCTCCGAGCGCTGTCCCTATTTTTTCTTCCATGATCTTTATCATTTCAAATTTTATATTTAGGTCTTTGATCTATTTGGAGTTAGTTTTTATGCATGGGGTGAGGTATGGGTCTTGTTTTATATTTTTGGAAATGGATATCCAGTTATGCCAGCACCATTTGTTAAAGAAACTGTCTTTCCCCCATTTAACAGACTTTGGGCCTTTGTCGAACATCAGTTGCTCATATGTGGATGGATTTATGTCTGGAATTTCAATTCTATTCCATTGGTCTATATGTCCGTTGTTGTATCAGTACCAGGCTGTTTTGACTACTGTGGCTGTATAATAGGCTCTAAAATCAGGTAGAGTAAGGCCTCCCACTTTGATCTTCTTTTTCAGTAATGCTTTACTTATCCAGGGCCTCTTTCCCTTCCATATGAAGTTGGTGATTTGTTTCCCCATCTCATTAAAAAATGTCATTGGAATTTGGATCGGAATTGCATTAAATCTATAGATCACTTTCGGTAGAATAGACATTTTTACAATGTTCGATGGCACTGGGTTTTCTGGGGTTAAGTCTTTCTATCCATGAGCAAGGTATGTTTTTCCACTTATCTAGGTCTGTTTTGGTTTCTTGTAGTACTGTCTTGTAGTTTCTTTGGTATAGGTCTTTTATGTCTCTGGTTAGATTTATTCCTAAGTATTTTATCTTCTTGGGGGGCTATTATAAATGGTATTAATTCTGTGATTTCCTCTTCGAAGCTCTCTTTGTTGGTGTAGAGAAATCCAACTGATTTTTGTATGTTAATCTCATATCCTAATACTCTGCTGAACTCTTCTATTAGTTGCAGTAGTTTTCTTGAGGTTTCTTTAGGATTTTCTGTGTATAATATCATGTCATCTGCAAATACAAATACTTTTACTTCTTCCCTACCAATCTGGATGTTGTTTATTTCTTTACCTAGACGAATTGCTCTGGCTAGAACCTCCAGCACAATCTTAAATAAGAGTGGTGATAAAGGGCATCCTTGTTGGCTCCCGTTCTCAAGGGGAATGCTTTCAAACTCTCTCCATTTAGGGTGATGTTGGCTGTTGGCTTTGTATAAATGCCCTTCATTATGTTGAGGAATTTTCCTTCTATTCCGATTTTGCTCAGAGTTTTTATCATGAGTGGGTGTTGGACTTTGTCATTCCTTTTCTGCATCAATTGATAACATCAAGTGCTTATTTTTTGTTTTATTTATATGATGGATTACATTGTTTGTCTAATGCTGAACCATCGCTGCATACCTGGTATGAATCCCACTTGGTCATGGTGGATTATTTTTTTAACATATTGTTGAATTCTATTGGCTAGAATTTTATTGAGGATTTTTTCATCTAATTTCATGAGGGATATAGATCTGTAATTTTCTTTTTTGTGTGTGTAGTGTGTTTACCTGGTTTTGGTATCAGGGATATGCTGGCTTCATAGAATGAGTTTGGGAGTATTCCATCCTTTTCTATGCTCTGAAATACCTTTAGTAGTAGTGGTGTTAACTCTTCTCTGAAAGTTTGGTAGAACTCTCCAGTGAAGCCATCAGGGCCAGGGCTTTTTGTTGTTGTTTTTAGGAGTTTTTAAATTACCTTTTCAATCTCTTCTTTTGTTATGGGTTTATTCAATTGTCCTACCTCTGTGTTAGTCTAGGCAGGTAGTGGGTTTCTAGAAATTCATCGATTTCTTCTAGGTTTTCAAATTTGTTATAGTACAATTTTTTGTACTAATCTGATATGATTCTTTTAATTTCCATTGGGTCTGTTGTGATATCGCCCATCTCCTTTCTAATTTGGGTTATTTGCTTCCTCTCCTGTTTTTCTTTTATCCTTTTGTCCAATGGTATATCAATTTTGTTAATTTTTTAAAGAACCAAATTTTGGCCTTGTTTATACTTTCAATTGTTTTTCTGTTCTCTATTTCATTTAATTCTGCAATAATTTTTATTCTTTGCTTTCTTCTGGTGCCTGAGAGTTTTTGTTGCTCTCTTTCCATTTGTTCAAGTTGTAGGGATAATTATTTGATTTTTGCCCATTCTTCTTCTTGGATGTATGCATTTATTGCTATAAATTGACTTCTGATCACTGCTTTAGCTGTGTCCCAAAGGTTCTAATAGGAAGTGTTTTCATTGTCATTTGAGTCTATGAATTTCTTTATTCCATCCTTAATTTCTTCTATAATCCAGTCATTTTTGAGCAGGGTGTTGGTCAGTTTCCAATTGTTTGATTTCTTTTCTGTGCTTTTTCTGTTATTGACTTCTACTTTTATGGCTTTATGGTCAGAGAAGATGCTTTGTAATATTTTTATGTTTTGGATTCTGTTAAGCCTTGCTCTATGACCTAATATGTGGTCTATTCTAGAGAATGTTACATGTGCATTGGAAAAGAAAGTATGCTTGGCTGCTGTTGGGTGGAGTGTGCTGTTTATGTCTAAGAGGTCAACTTGGTTGATTGTGGCATTTAGATCTTCTGTGTCTTTACTGAACTTTTGTCTGGATGTTCTGTCCTTCACCGAAAGTGGTGTGTTGAAGTTTCCTATTGTCATGGATTGAATTATGTCACCCCCAAAATATGTGTATCAATTGGGCTGGACCATGATTCCAGGTATTGTGTGATTTGCCCATATGTTGCAAATCCCTCCTCTATGATGTTAATGAGGGAGGATGGGTGGCAGTTGTGTTAGTAAGACAAGACTCAACCTAAAGGATTGAATTGTGTCTTGAGGCAATCCCTTGAGATATAAAAGATAGAAGCAAGCAGAGAGAGAGGGGGACCTCACACCACCAAGAAAGCAGCACCAGGAACAGAGTGTGTCGTTTGGATCTGGGGCTGCTGCACCTGAGAAGCTGTTTAAACAAGGGAAGATTGATGAACAGGTATTTTCCTCCATAGCTGACAGAAAGAAAAAACCTTCCCCTGGAGCTGATGACCTGAATTTGGACTTGTAGCCTACTAGACGGTGAGAAAATAATTTTCTCTTTGTTAAAGCCATCCACTTGTGGTATCGCTGTTATAGCAGCACGAGATACCTAAACCCCTACTATTATTGTGGAGATGCCCATCTGACGTTTCAGTGCTGTTAGGGTTTGTTTTATGTATCTTGAAGCCTTGGCCTTTGATGCATAATATTTAATATGGTTATATCTTCCTGGTACAGTATCCCTTTAATCATTACGTAGTGTCCTTCCTTATCTTTTCTGGTGGATTTAACTTTAAAGTCTATTTTGTCAGAAATTAATATGACCACTCCTGATCTTTTTTGATTGTTGTTTGCTTGATATATTCTTTTCCATCCTTTGAGTTTTAGTTTGTTTGTGTCTCTAAGTCTAAGGTGTGTCTCTTGTAGGCAGCATATAGATGGATCGTGTTTTCTTAATCCATTCTGCCACTCTCTTTCTCTTTATTGGTGCATTTAGTCCATTTAAATTCAGTGTAATTATGGACATATATGAGTTTAGTGCTGTGATCTTTATGTCTTTTTTTTTGTTTTGTTGACAATTTCTTTTTTCAACTTAATTTTTTGTGCTGAGTAGTTTATCATTATATACTATTTGTTGTTGATTTTGTGTTTGCTGAGTCTTTACATTTTTCTTGTATTTTATTTTGATGAGTGGGATTATTAGTCTCCTTTGTGGTTACCTTAATATTTACCACTGTTTTTCTAAGTTTAAAGATAGCTTTTATTTCTTTATATCGCCTTGACTTCCTCTCCATATGAAAGATCTGTAGCTGCATTTTTTAGTCCTTCTCCCTTGTTTATCTTGATCTATTTTTTTGATTTCCCTATCTGGGTTGATATCTGGTTGCTCTGTCCTGTGTTCTAGTCTTGGGTTGATATCTGATATTATTGATTTTCTAACTAGAGAACTCCCTTTAATATATCTTGTAGTTTTGGTTTGGTTTTCACAAATTCCCTAAACTTCTGTTTATCTGGAAATGTCCTAATTTTACCTTCATATTTGAGAGACAGTTTTGCTGGATATATGATTCCTGGCTGGCAATTTTTTTTTTCCTTCCATGCTTTATATAAGTCATTCCATTGCCTTCTTGCCTGCATGGTTTCTGCTGAGTATTCCCAGCTTATTCTCATTGACTCTCCTTTGTAGGTGACTTTTTGTTTATCCCTAGCCACTCTTAAAATTCTCTTCATCTTTGGTTTTGGCACGTTTAATTATAATATCTCTTGATGACTTTCTTTTGAGATCTACCTTATATGGAGTTCCAAGAATATCTTGGATAGATATCTTCTCATCTTTCATGATATCAGGGAACTTTTCTGCCAACAAATCTCAACAATTCTCTCTCTATTTTCTGTTATCCCTCCCTGTTCTGATACTCTAATCACTCAAAAGTTATTTCTCTATAGAGTCCGACATCATTCTTTGGGTTTTTTCACTGTTTAAAATTCTTTTGTCTAATTTTTCTTTGAATATATTGGTACCAAGTGTTTTAACTTCAGTCTCACTAATTCTGCCTTCCATTTTCTCAGTTCTGCTCCTCTGACTTTCTATTGAGTTGTCTAATTCTGAAATTTTATTGTTAATCTTCTGAATTTCTGTTGCTGTCTATGGATTCTTGCAGCCTATTATATTTTTCATTATGTTCTTGAATAACCTTTTTAATTTCTTTAACTGCTTTATCTCTGTGTTCCTTGGCTTGTTCTGAGTTTTGCCTGATCTCTTCAAGAGTTTATTTTGTTTGCTTACTGTAGCCTAGCTTCTTACTTTGTTTTGATATGCCCAAATACACTGCTTGAGTGAGCTAGCTTGATTATTCATGAATTGGAAGTTCTAACATCCTGTCACCAGATGGATAGAGTTGTTACCAGGTACATGAGCCTAGGAGTCCATTCACCGTTCTTGTATTTATTCAGCTCAGGTGTCCAGGTAGTATGGTACAGGCTCTGTCCTACAGTCTTGGAAGGGCAGGGGTGATTGGTGTAGGCATAAGTATCTGGTTGAAGCAGGGAGTCACATTCTGAAAAAGGCAGGGGGCTGACAACCATCCCCCAAGTGTCTATAAGGAAACAGTGTCCCTGTTCCCTAGGGAGCACAGATGAGTGGGTTCTGCAGCCTGACAATGGGTACCCAATGCTTTTGGTTGTAAGGACTGGGACCATCCTAGGACCACTGTCACGGGTGGCTAGGTGATGTGGGTGGAGCCACCAGTCCTCAGGCCCCTGATGTGGGTAAGTGAGGACTCTGTTTAATAGGAAGAGCAGTGTCAAACACCAAAAATCCACCTCTCCATGGCACAGTTGAAACCGTTGAAGTCAGATCTCACACACATATACCATTGCAGTCTGCCAGCAAGGGCCTAATCTCCTCAAATGGGCCGACATATGTCCATGCAGGGGTGAAAAGTAGTCAAAGCCCACATACCATTTATGCCTGGACAAGAGCCTCTTCTATCCTGAGCTCCCCAGTTTAGTGGAGCTGGCAGATTATCTAATCCTCTAATTGTTAATTTATCCCTTCCCTAAGGCTGGGAGAATGGCTCAGGGCTCACAGCAGGAACTATCTCAGGCCCAGGGAAATCAACAGCCACTGAAGCCACCTTGAGGGCTGGGGTCAGGGTAAAATAAACACAAGTACTTAGCTTTTGCCGAGAGCATTGTTCTTCTCTGGTTCTGGAGGTGTGAATAGACTGTGAGGCTCACTATAGCTCCCTGAGGAAACCGCGTCCCAAATGCTACCTCTAGCCCTGCCATGGTCACTCCAGGGAACCATGCCTGCGCGGCGCTGGTTCCTACAGAGTCAGGTCCAGCAACCCTTTACTGTCTCTGAACTGTCTCTCCCTCCCCCTACCACTCAGTCTGATTTCCTATCTTTGTCTTTGATGTTTACAGCTCCTAGATTGTCATGTATGTAATTATTTCACTTGTTTGTTTATGCTTTTGTTGTAAGAGGTATCACTGGAAGTGTCTGACTATTCTGCCATCATGGCTCCACCTCTAAATATCAAAAACAATTTTTTTTTCATCAAGATAAACTACGATTATACAGATGGGGCTTGTTGGATGGAATACACAGGATCAGATTGAATACATTTGTGGAAAAAGTTGATGGAGAGGCTCAAAATCATCAGTCAGAACAAGGCCAGGGGCAGAATGAAGAACAGACCATCAACTGCTCATATGGGACGTCAAGTTAAAGCTGAAGAAAATTAAGACATGAGAGCCAGGGTATGGCCTTGTGTACACCTCACCTGAATATACAGACCATCTGAAGAAGAGATTTGACACAATGAACACTAATGACCAAAGACCAGATGAGTTGTGGGATGACATCAAGGACATCATACATGAAGAAAGTAAAGGGTCATTACAAAGAAAGAAAAGGCCAAAACGGATGTCAGAAGAGACTCTAAAACTTGCCCTTAAATGTAGAGTAGCTACATCAAAGAGAAGAAATGATTACAGAGCTGAACAGAAAATTTCAAAGGCCAGCTCGAAAAGAAAAATCAAAGTATTATAATGAAATGTGCAAACACCTGGAGTTAGAAAGCCAAAAGGGAAGAGAATGCTTGCCATTTCTCAACCAGAAAGAACTGAAGAAGAAATTGAAGCCTCAAGTTGCAATATTGAAGGTTTCTATGGCAAAAAAATGAATAACAAAATAAGCATCAAAAGAAGATGGAAAGAATACACAGAGTCCCTGTACCTGAAAGAATTGGTCAAAAATCAACCATTTCAGGAGGTAGCATATGATAAGAACTGATTCTACTGAAGGAAGAAGTTCAAACTGCACTGAAGGCATTGGCAAAAACAGGGCTCTAGGAATTGACAGAATACCAGTTGAGGTGTTTCAACAAGGCGATACAGCTAGAAGTGTTCAGCTGTCTATGACAAGAAATTTGGGAGAGAGCTACCTGGACAACTGATTGGAGAGATCCATATATGTGCCCATTCCAAAGAAAGGTGATCCGATAGAATGCGGAAATTAGGGAACAATATCATTAATGTCACACACAAGTAAAATTTTGCTGAAGATAATTAAAAAATTGTTGCAGCAGTACATCAAAGGGGAACTGCCAGAAATTCCAGCCAACTCAAAAGAGGACGTGGAATGAGGAACACTTTAGCTGATGTCAGGTGAACCTTGGCTAAAAGCAATGAATAACAGAAAGATGTCTACCTGTGTTTTATTGAGTATGCAAAGGCATTCAATTATATGAATCATAACAAATTATGGATAACATTGCAAAGAATGAGAATTCCAGAACACTTAATGGTGCTCATGTGGAAACTTTAAATAGACCAAGAGGCAGTTGGTGGAACAGAACAAGGGTACACTGAGTTGTTTAAAATCTGAAAAGGTGTGTGTCAGGGTTGTATCCTTTCAAATATTTATTCAATTCAAATGCTGAGAAATAATCTGAGAAGCTGGACTATATGAAGAACGTGGCATCAAGATTGGAGGAAAACTCATCAACAACCTGTGATATGCAGATGACACAACTTTACTTGCTAAATGTGAAGGAGACTTGAAGCACTTACTGATGAAGATCAAAGACTACAGCCTTCAGAAAGGATTAAAACCCCAAACCAAAAACAAAACCCACTATCATCGAGTCAATTCTGACTCTTACTAACCCTAAGGACAAAGTAGAACTACCCCATAGGGTTTCCAAGGCTGTAATCTCTATGTTAACAGACTGCCACATCTTTCTCCCTCAGAGTGGCTGGGGGGGTTGAATTGCTGACCTATCAGTTACCAGCTTAATGCTTAAACAATGCATCACCAGGACTCCCTTTCAGTATGGAAAACAAAAATCCCTACAACTGGACAAATAAGAATTATCATGATAATGAAGAAAATACTGATGCTATCAAAGATTTTATTTTACTTGGATCCACTATCAATACCCACTGGAGCAGCAGTCAAGAATCAAACGACATATTATATTGGGCAGGTACACTGCAAAAGACCTCTATAAAGTGTCAAAAAGCAAAGATATCACTTTGAGGACTGAGGTATGCCTGATGCAAGCCATGGTATTTTCAACTGCCTCATATGCACGGAAAAGCTGGACAATGAATAAGAAAGAACAAAGGAGAATTGACACCATTGAATTATGGTGTTGGTGAAGAATACTGAATATACCATGAACCACCAGAAGAACAAACATAACTGTCTTGGAAGAAGTAAGGCAGAATATTCCTTAGAAGCATTGAAGGGGAGAGCTCGTCTCATGTATTTTGGACATGGTATCAGAAGGGATCAGTCCCTGGAGAAGGTCATCACACTTGGTAGAGTAAAGGGTCAGCAAAGAAGAGAAAGACCAAAGAGATGGAAAGACACAGTGGCTGCAACAATGGGCTCAAGCATAACAACGATTGTGATAGTGGTGCAGCACGGGGTAATGTTTTCTTCTGTTGTGCATGGGGTCACTCTGAGTCATAACCAAGTTGAAGGCACCCAACAACAAACAATAACACTTACAATCTGCCTCTCCCAGAGAAACTGTGATAACCTCGATGGGCTCGGTTTCATTCAACATTACAGCTATTTTGAGAATCACTTCTTATATCAAAATTGTTGTTGTTAGGTGCTGTAGAGTTGGTTCCAACTCACAGCAACCCTATGCACAACAGAACGAAACACTGTTGAGGGTCTTCCTGTTTTTCGCTGACCCTCTACCAAGCACGATGTCCTTCTCAAGGGACTGATCCTTCTTGCCAACATGTCCAAAGTATGTAAGATGCAGTTTCACCATCCTTGCTTCTAAGGAGTATTCTGGTTGTACTTCCTCCGAGACAAATTTGTTCATTGTTCTGGCAGTCCATGGTACATTCAATATTCTTCGCCAACACCACAATTCAAAGGCATCAATTCTTCTTTGGTATTCCTTATTCATTCTGCAGCTTTTGCATGCATGTGATGCGATTGAAAATACTAGGGCTTGGGTCAGGTGCACCTTAGTCTTCAAGGTGACATCTTTGATTTTCAAAACTTTAAAGGGGTTTCTTGCAGCCAATTTGCCCAATGCAATGCTTCTTTTGATTTTTTGACTGCTGCTTCGATGCATGTTGATTGTGAATCCAAGTAAAATGAAATCCTTAAAAATTTCAATCTTTTCCCCATTCATCATGATGTTGCTTATTGGTCCAGTTGTGAGGCTTTTTGTTTTCTTTATGTTGAGGTGTAATCCATACTGAAGGCTGTGGTCTTTGATCTTCATTAGTAAGTGCTTCAAGTCCTCTTCACTTTCAGCAAACAAGGTTGAGTCACATGCCTAAGACAGGTTGTCAATGAGTCTTCCTCCAATCCTGATGCCCATTCATCTTCATACAGTCCAGCTCCTGGGATTATTTGCTCAGCATACAGACTGAATAGGTATAGTGAAAGGATACAACCCTGACACACACCTTTTTTGACTTTAAACCACTCACTATCTCCTTGTTCTATCCAAACAACTGTCTCTTGATCTATGTACAGGCTCCTCGTGAGCACAATTAAGTGTTCTGGAATTCCTATTCCAGATCGATTACTGGCAATTATGCTGATGAGGTCTACAAGATTTGGTAGTGTCTTAAGCCAATCTCTTTTGAGATATCAAACAGAGAAGCAAGCAGAGAGACATGGGGATCTAATACTACAAAGAAAGCAATGCCAGGAGCAGAGGGCATCTGTGGGACCTGGGGCCCCTGCACAGAGAAGACTGATAAAGCCAACAGAAAGAGAAAGCCTTTACCTGGAGCTGATGCCCTGAATTTGGACTTTTAGCCTACTTTACTACGAAAAAATAAATATCTCTTTGTTAAAGCCACCCACTTGTGGTATTTCTGTTATAGCAGCACTAGATGACTAAGACACTGAAAAAATGACTAAAGATGGGCAACACAGTCGACAGCATTGCAAGACTAGGGTGACAAAATTTGGAATCCAGAATTAGGAAAGTACAGAAGTCCTGTCAAATCACACCGTGTTTAGGGCTGTACCTTAGAGGGTGGATGAGAAATAAGCAGCCCTCTTTGAGACTAAAGGCCAAGTTTGAGTTATCTAGGTAGCCTAGATTAGGGTGATTTTTTTAGTATGCCCAGGCACATAAGAGTAACAAATGAACATTCGCGCTGAAGAAAAATAACATCATTCTAGGTCTCACATTTATTTTCAAAAGTACATTTTTTTAAAAATATGATATCCAGGCCTCCCAAATGGCTAGTTCTAGGGATGAGGCAATACGTACACAAAATGAGCACAGAGCATCTCTTACTGCCAGAAAATAAGATGTTCTCAAAAATAAAATAAACAACAGTAATAAGGGTGGCATGTCAAAGTGACACAGGGACCAATTGGAAGAGCTCCCATTGGCCAAAACTGAAACAATTTGAGTAACAAAATAAATCACGTAATACTGGATTATAATCCAAAGTATAAAATAAATGACTGAGTCCATACTTATATAGATAAATGAACGAATAAATAAATAAATGGGAGAGAAGAGAAAGATCTCCTGTGCAGAAGAATTTCAAATAAGTTATGGAGAGACTCCCTTCCTCAAGGAGGTTGAACACACATAGCCATTCCGCAGCATAGGTTGCATGCATATAATGACTTTTTTCCAAAGAGTATAGTATGGAAACCTTGCTAGCATAGTGATTAAGAGCTACAGCTGCTAACCATAAGGTTGGCAGTTCGAATCCACCAGGCCCTCCTTGGATACTGTATGGGACAGTTCTAATCTGTCCTATAGGGTCACTAAGAGTCGAAAACAAATTGATGGCAACGGAGTTGGGTTTTTTTTTTTTTTTTGGTTACAGTATGGAAAGGGAAAAAACAAGAATAACTTTACAGTGGAGAAACTTAAGAAACACTACCGCAGCCAGGTGATCATGGTCAACATCAAATGTGATAAGATATGTAAATAGTATGCTCTCTTCATATGATGTGATAAGAATGGTACTTTACCTCTGTGCTCTTCCTTCTAAAAGCTAATAACCCCAGTTTAATCATGAGGAAAATATCAGACAAATCCCAACTGAGGAACATTCTATAAAATCCCTGACCAGTATTTCTTAAAACCTTCAGAATCATCAAAAACAATGAAAGCCTGAGAAATTTTCCTAGCCAAGAGGAGCCTAAGGAGACTTGACAACTAAATGTAATGTGGTATCTTAGATGTGATCCTGGAATAGAAAAAGGACATTTGGTAAAAACTAAGGAAGTATGAATAAAATATGAATTTTATTTTATAATAATGTATTAATATTGGTTTAGTAATTTTGACCAATGTACCATACTAACTGAAAATGTTAATAATAGGGGAAAACAGGCTGTGGGATATATAGGAACTCTTTTCATTTTTTCTGTAAATCTAAAATCTATTCTAAAATTTTAAAAGTTTATTTAAAAAAAATACGATGCCCAGCAAACAACAAAAGATAACCAGTCTGATAAACAGACATAAAAACATGAAAGAGGAACAGCACAAATGACAGAAAAAGAGAGCCACAAAGACTATAGATAGTAAGATTATCAGGCATATCTACAATATAAGTATGCTAAACATTCTCATGGAGATAGAAGCTGAGCTTTAAATTCATAGCAAGGAACTTGAAAGCATAAAAATAATACAATAGATTAGAAAAATAATCAAATAGAAATTCTAGAAATGAAAAGTTCGCGTAACCAAACTTGTAAATGTAATGGATGAACTTAACAGCTAAAAATAAATTAATAAAATGGAAAATAGATGAGAATTTTAAAAAAATATTCTGGATGAGACAAATAGAAACAAAGAACAGAAAGAAATAAAAGTTAGACATAAAGGATAAAGCAAGAAAATCTAAAATATGTGTAACTGGAATTCCAGAAAGAAAGGCGACAAAGATTGGACAGAAGTATTTGAGGAAATAAAAGCTGTGGATTTTCCAAAATTGATGAAAGGCATCAATCTGTACATTTACCCATACCCATTGCCACTCTGTCGATTCCAACTCATTGTGACCCTGTAGGACAGAGTAGAACTGCCCCACAGGGTTTCCAAGGAGCATCTAGTGGATTCGAACTGTCTACCTTTTGGTTAGCAGCCATAGCTCTTAAGCACTACACCACCAGGGTTTCCTCCATACACTTAGGAACCTCCCAAAATCCCAAAGAAACTAAATAAAAATAAATCCACAAGAAAACATATAATGATGAAATTGAAGATAAAGACAATAGGAAAATGTTTAAGGTAGCAAGAAAAAAAAATTCCTTCAAAGGAGCAAAGCTTAATCTGACAGAAGATTCTCATCATAAACAGCAGAGGTCAAAAGACAATGGAAAGATATCTTCAATGTGCCGGGAGCAGGGGTCAGGGGGTGGGGCAAGGAGGGAATTGCTAACCTGGAAGTCTAAACCCAATAAAAATATCTTTCAAGACTGAAGATAAAATAAAGGCAGTTTCAGATATACAAAAACTAAGAGAATTCACCAACTACTTACCCATCCTAAAGGAAAGAATAAAAGGTGTTCTTTAGACTGAAGGAGAATGATTCCAAATAGAAAGTTAGAAGAAAACACGAACAACAAAAAAAAAAGTCAACATGTGAACACGTCTAAAAGAATACTAGATGCATTAAAAAAAACAATGGCTAATGAGGATTTTTTTGTATGTATATATAAAATCAAAATACATGACAATACCATATAAATCAAGAGTGGGAAAAAAGAAGTTAAACTGCTCAGAAATCCTTGTATTTCTCAGACAAGGGTAAAACTGACAATTAAATTAGACTTAATAAGTCAAAAACGGATGTTATAATCTCTAGGTTAATTACCAATAGAAAAAAAAAGAATATATAACGACCCGGGGAAAAAAAGAAATAAAATTTTTTTTAAAAATCAACCAATCCAAAATAAGGTAAGAAAGAATAGAAAGCGGGAACTAGAACAGGAAAAGCAAATAGAAAGCATATAGCAAGATAGTAGATTTAAACCAAAATATATTAGTTATCATAATGACTGTAAAAGAACTAAGTGATATGCAATGTACAAGATACATATATAAAACGTAAGGTTACAGAGTGGTTGAAAGTAAAATGACTGGATTATGTTACTATTGTTGCAATAGTTATTACAACAATAACCAATAGAAAGTGAATATAGGTTTATTAACCTCAGACAAAATAAATGTTGATGCAAAAAGTATCATTAGAGATAAAGTGTCATTAATCATAATGAAATATATAACTATTCTAAACTTGTGACATATGACAATATGGCCTTAAAGTATACAAAGCAAATGTTATAGAACTCAGGCACATCACACACACACACATAGATGAAAATCTTAATGGCCAATAAACATTTCGAATAATGTTCAACCTCAATAGTAATTAAAAAAAATTAGGAAATGAAAATTAAAATTCTAACAAGAGACTGCTACACACCCACCAGAACAGATTTAACTAAAAAAAAAAAAAGGCTTAAAATAACTAGCACTGATGAAGATAAAGAGCAACAGAAAATCTCACACACTGCTGGTGAGATTGTAAAATGGTACAACCACTTTGGAAAACCATATGGCATTATCTTAAAGTTGAATATATGTATATGCCACGATTAGTATGTCTTATATTACCAACCAAACAGGCATATTTTTTAGAGTGAAATGGAGCACTATAAATATTTACACCAGGACAATAGGCATAAATCAGGACTAAACCAAGTAAACCAGGATACAATGTCTCTCTACCCATATCACACAATTCTCATCTTAGGTATATATGCAACAGAAATGCATGTATACATACACCAGGAGCATTATTCATAATCGCTCGTTTTAGAACTAATCCAATTGTCTATATACAAGAAGAGAATGTAGTATATTCACCAAAAAAAAGAACAAATTTCACCTACATTCAACAATATGGATGAATTCCAAAAGCATAATATCGAGCAAAGTAAGCTAGACACAGAACACATACTGTAGGATTCCATGTCTATACAGTTCAAAATAATAGCAACACTATATGGAGCCCTGGTGATACAGTGGTTAAGAGCTTGGCTGCTAACCAAAAGGTCAGCAGTTCGAATCCACCAGCCGCTCCTTGTAAACCCTATGGGGCAGTTCTACTCTGTTCTATGGAGTTGCTATGAGTTGGAAGTAACTCGAGGGCACAAAACAACAACAACGTAGAGTTTAGGAAGGAATAAAGGAGCCCTAGTTTTAGAGGAAGTAGTTAAGCGCTGGGCTGCTAAGCAGAAGGTCGGTGTTTTGAACCCACGAGCCAGGAGAGAAAGATGTGGCAGTCTGCTTCCATAAAGATTACACTAAAAAAAAAAAAAAAAAAAGATTACATTACAGACTTGGAAATCCTATGCAGCAGTTCTACTCTGCCCTGTAAGGTCAAGGTGAGTCGGAAGGAACTCGATGGCAACGAGTTTTCGGTTTTATAGTTGGGAAGAATGAGGAATGAGTACTTGGAAGGGTACATAGGAGTGCTTCTGGAGAGCGTCAACCAACCATGGCGATTCCAGGTGTTGTAGCCTTCAATATCTTCATCTGGGTGGTAGTTACCCGTGAGTGTTCACTTAGTGAATATTCATGAGCTCTACATTTTATTTTGTGCACTCTTCTGTATGTCTATTGTATTTCACAATAAAAAGATCTAATAAAAACAACATACCAGGGGCTGAGCAAGGAAGAGCCTAGGAGTACTATACAGAGGGAGCCAGGGTTTAGTACTGGAATGCACAGTCTTCAAGCTGAACAGAGAAGGCCTCTTAAACAGTAGCAATATCTTAGCTCTCCTTTTGCTTTAAAAAGCAAATGCAAAATGAAAATCATTTGCAACACAAGAACCCCATTAGAAAGATGTACTTTATGAGGCTAAGTTCAATATCACCCTGGGGTGCTGAGAACCCCGCTCCAAAGTTCTTTACCCAACAAATATATCAAAGGAACCCATTTATAGTACAAACCTGGCCCCTCAGCATGGAACCCCATAGCCACGCTAAAGGGAGATATGAGCGTGGCTTTGTCCTTCTTTCTGAACAAGCAGTAACTAACCTTAAGTCTTTTCACTTGGGGTACTGTCAAACAAAATAAAGCAAAGGAATGCAAAAGACAGACCCTTTCTCTTATATATCCCCACCTCCATCGGTCCTAGACAAACCTCTGCAAGTGTTCCAAGAGACAGTCCAATCAATGCATCACTTGCTAAGTAAATAGAATAGATTTGACCTAAGTTTTAATTTTATGGGTTTTGTCTGTTTTCAACAGGAGGTAAAATGTGCCAAATTCTTACTTCATTTTCACTCTAAGGTTTAAACAAGAATAACCATTCATCTAAGTGTTGGACCACACTGTACAGAACCACTTAAAGCCCAGGAATATGGCATTTGTGCTAATGGCTTCCGCTGTCTATGAGGAAATGTTACTTGCATCTTACTGACCACTTTGGATTGATGAAAGCAAAGCAAAAAAAAAAAAAAACCTCAAAGTTAATTCACCCCTGTCCTTAAAATGCATGGAATCAGCATCTTGAGGACTTTAGACACATTTCATTAGGGATTCTTCAAAACTTACAAGGGACTAGCTCCCCACTAAAAAAGTAAATTTGTGTCCTCAAGGTCCCAGGCAAGAAATGCTTTTTCTATAAAAGATGAGTCGGAATCGACTCGAGAGCAGTGGGCTGGGCATAAAAGATAGCAGTAGGCTAATCAGTGAAGTTTGAATAAGGACTACAGATTAAATAATAATACTGTATCGATGTTTGTTTACTGATTTTGATCATTGCACTGTAGTTATATAAAAGATTTCCCTTGATTTTAGGAAACGCACTCAAGTTTTAGGGGTAAAAAGACATAATAACTTACTTCCAAACAGTTCAAAAGGTCAGCAATTTGAATCTACCAGTTGTTTTTGGTTTCGTTGCTCCTTGGAAACCCTAGGAGGCAGTTCTACTCTGTCCAAAATAGGGTTGCTGTGAGTCAGAATCAACTCGACAGCAGTGGGTTTGGTTTTTTATACATATTGTTAGTTGCCGTCCAGTTTATTTGGAAGAGAGAGGGAGAGAGAACAAATGTAATAAAATATTAACATTTGGGAAATCTTTGAGAAGGGTATATGGGAGCTCTTTGTATTTTTACAACATTTATGTAAGTCTGAAATTATTTCAAAATAAAAAGCTTAAAATAAGTAACCCCATGGTAGAAGGTCTAGGTTTAAAAACTGTATGTGACTCTTTGATAGAAGAAAAATATGCTGGCTCGACCAATAACAAGCTGAATGGCTGTGGGCAAACCACATGATTTTTTGTGAATCTTGGTTACAGTATCTTTAATAAAAATTATTTGATTAGATGGTGTTTCAGTCCCATTCCAATTTTGACATGTCATGATTTCAGGTACTCTTATTTGCCCTCCGAAATTACCTCTTTCAAGGGAATCTACAAATAATAAAAACGGGTAGCATTTATTAAGAACTCTGTTCTAGGCGTCTTTCTAAATGTCTTACTTACCTAAACTCATTTAGTCTTCTCATTTTGTAAAACAGGAAACTGGGGCACAAAAAGGTGATAGAATAAGCCTTAGGTAACACAACTGATAAGCGGGCAGAGACCATGCTTACATCCCTGATACCAGGAGACAGCATACTTTTCCTGTCAGGGACCATGTGGTTAGTATTTTAGATTTTGTGAACCACATAGGTCTCTACTGCATATTCTGGTTCTATTTATATATAAAAAAAATTATATACCCCTTTAAAATTTAAAAATACCCTTTTAATGCTGCATATTCTGGTTCTATTTATATACCCCTTTAAAATTTAAAAATACCCTTTTAATGCATAAAATTTTTTTTTTTTTGCATAGGTACTACTAAAACATGTTTTAGCCCACAGGCTGACCTCTGTCTTAAACCATCCTGCCTTTTAGGATGTGACTTGGCAGTCAACAAATGACATAACTGGTAAGGGACCTGAATGATCACCTAGTCTAATCCCCTCATTTTACATATGAAGTGCTAAAATGGCAAGTAGTTTTCCTAAGGCCATATTGCTCATCGGGATCCTTGATCCAAAATTAAAACCTTGATCTTCTGGCTCTTCACCCAGTGCTCTTGGAATCACGGAGCACTAACTTTTATGTCTCTCCAAGGAAAACCCAAAATATGCCATTAACTTATATTTGAATTAATGGCCACAAACCACTGACTTTAAATCAAGCTGTAAAATAGGACCTATGTAACAATAACATATGTTACACAAATACAGGGCTATTTAAATTAACTCAAATCAATTCAATATATTCGAGGGCCTTCTATGTGTCCAGCATTGCAGGAAAAAAAAAAAAAAACTAAGTGGCCTCTGCTTTCAGAGAAAACCCTTGGGGAGAAACATAAAATTGTAAGTAAAAGACAAGAAATCAGGAAGGGGAGGGATCAATGAGGGTTGCAGCTCTCCCAGGAGTTCCATGAGAAACAGAACTACAGACAGAGCTGAAGGAATGGGAACGTTTCCCTTTGGGAAACGTTCAGTATTGCAGTAGCATGGACTTCAAAACAGTCAACAAATATCATGCAAGCATTAAAGGGAGGCATGTGTGATGGGATACAAAAAGAAGACATGGCCTCTGTGCTCAAGAACTTTGAAACCTGGTGGTAATCACATGATTTCACTTGTGGTATCTGTAACGATTTAAACACACGCCTCCCATTAGTTCCTCCAAAAGCCATTAGCTTGACAGCTGCCACAGAAGACACAAAGAGCTCAAAAAGGAATGAAATTTGGTGGGTGCAAAGGACAATGGTGACTTCAGATGAGACTGATTAATCAAGTTCTCAGTAGCTCCCTCCAAGGTTACCTTTCCCTCGAATCCTTTACAAGGCTACTCACTCAAGGACAAGATGAACTGTATTCAGATAACAGAGAAGTCAAGCATTCATCCCATTTGAGCTGAATGTATTCAGTCACTGTGTAAAATATAACAATTCCTTCAATGTGATGTATATTTTCTGTCTTGTTATTGTTTTCCAGTATAAACAACAGTTGACTACATTAGTATGTACCAAAGCAATCTGTAACCATCAAAGGCCACAAAATTATGAAATAACTTAATTTTGGCTATAAAATTCATGCAATATCAAGTTCACTTAAATAGTCATCATTTTTTCATAGTTGCATATTATTCTAATATTCTTATAACCTTATGTTGTTGTTGTTGTTAGGTGCTGTCAAGTCAGTTCCAACTCATAGCAACCCTATGTAAAACGAATGAAACGCTGCTGGGTCCTGCGCCATACTCACAATCGTTATGCTTGAGCCCATTGTTGCAGCCACTGGGTCAATCCATCTGCTTGAGGCTCTTCCCCTTTTCTGCTGACCCTGTACTTTACCAAGCATGATGTCCTTCTCCAGGGACTGATCAGTCCTAAAAACATGTCCAAAGTATGTAAGATGCAGCCTCGCCATCCTTGCTTCTAAGGAGCATCCTGGTTGTACTTCTTCTAAGATAGATTTGTTCATTCTTTTGGCAGTCTGTGGTATATTCAATATTCTTCACCAATAACACAATTAAATGGCATCAATTCTTCTTTGGTCTTCCTTATTCTTTGTCAAGCTATCGCGTGCATATGACGTGATTGAAAATGGCTTGGGTCTGGTGCACCTTCGACCTCAAGGTGACATCTCTGCTTTTCACCACTTTAAAGAGGTCTTTTGCAGCTGATTTGCCCAATGCAATGCATCATTTGATTTCTTGACTGCTGTTTCCATGGAGGTTGTTTGTGGATCCAAGTAAAATGAAATCCTTGACAACTTTGATCTTTTCTCCATTTATCACGATGTTGCTTATTGGTCTAGTTGTGAGGATTTTTGTTTTATGTTGAGATTTAATCCATACTGAAGGCTGTGGTCTTTGTTCTTCATCAGTAAGTGCTTCAAGTCCTCTTCACTTTCAGCAAGCAAGGTTGTTGTCAACTGCATATTGCAGGTTGTTAATGAGTCTTCCTCCAATCCTGATGCCCCGTTCTTCTTCATATAGTCCAGCTTCTTGGATTATTTGCTCAGCATACAGATTGAATAACCCACTGCCGTCGAGTCAATTCTGACTCTTAGCGACCCTATCAAACACATATGGTGAAAAGATACAATCCTGACACACTCCTTTCCTGACTTTAAACCATGCAGCATCCCCTTGTTCCATCTGAACAACTGCCTCTTTATCTGTGTACAGATTCCTCATGAGCACGATCACATGTTCTGGAATTCCCATTCTTCACAATGTAACCCAAAATTTGTTATAATCCGCACAGTCAAATGCCTTTGCATAGTCAATAAAACACAGGTAAACATCTTTCTGGTATTATCTGCGTTCAGCCAGGATCCATCTGACATCAGCAATGTTATTGCTGATTCCACGTCCTCTTCTGAATCCGGCTTGAATTTCTGGCATGTCCCTGTTGATATGTTGCTGCAGTCTTTTTTGAATGTTCTTCAGCAAAACTTACTTGCGTGTGATATTAATGATATGGTTCAATAATTTCCGCTCGGTTGGATCACCTTTCCTGGGAATAGGCATAAATATGGATGTCTTCCAGTCGGTTGGCCAGGCAGCTGTCTTCCAAATTTCTTGGTACAGACAACTGAGTACTTCCAGGGCTGCATCCATTTGTTGAAACATCTCAATTGATATTCCATCAATTCCTGGAGCCTCATTTTTCACCAATGCCTTCAGTGCAGCTTGAACTTCTTCCCTCAGTGCATATGCTGTCTTCTGAAATGGTTGAACGTTGACCAATTCTTTTTGGTATACTGACGCTGTGTATTCATTCTATCATCTTTTGATGCTTCCTGCATCGTTTAATATTTTCCCCATAGAATCCTTTACTATTGCAACTCGATGCAAAGCATGTCCTTCACTTGGTTTTTTATCTCCAGCTCTTTGCACATGTCATTATAATACTTTGTCTTCTCGAGCTGCCCTTTGAAATCTTCTGTTCAGTTCTTTTACTTCATCGTTTCTTCCTTTTGGTTTAGCAGCTCGATGTTCAAGAGTAAGTTTCAGAGCCTCTTCCGACATCCATTTTAATGACCTCTTGCTTTCTTCATGTTTGATGTCCTTGATGTCATTGCACAGCTCACTTGGTCTTCACTCATTAGTATTCAACATGTCAAATCTATTCCTGAGATGGCACCTAAATTCAGGTGGGATATACTCAAGGTCATATTTTGGCTCTCGAAAACATCTAATTTTCTTCAGTTTCAACTTGAACGTGCATATGGATAATCGATGATCTGTTCCGCATTTGGCACCTGGCCTTGTTCTGACTGATGATATTGAGCTTTTCTATCATCTGTTTCCATAGATGTAGTCAATTTGATTCCTGTGCATTCAATCCGATAAGGTCCATGTGTATAGTCACCATTTATGTTGGCCTTACAGTAGATCTTATGAGCTACAGAAATGACACCGATACTTAGCTACTGGGACTAGAAGCTAAAGTAAAGGAGCTGATGTGGTGAGTAAAATAGGTAGAGGATGAACAGATCTTAAGCTCTTTGTGATGACCACTAACTGAAGCAGGAGAATATAATACAAAAATGAGAAATTAGAAGATCCAAGTTTTAGCTCTGCTTCTGTCACTAATAAGATATGAGATGGTAGTACAGTAACTCCTCTGGCTGTCAATTTCCTTATCAGAACATAAAGAGCTAGATCAGATGACATCTAAAGGCCCTTTCAATTTTAACTATTATTCAATGGAATACACACATTTTTGTTAAAAATGAAAGTTTAAAGAAAAATAAAACAAGGCATATATATTAACACAACTGAAAATCAGCCAAAGATTAGAATAAAAGACGATCAACATTGGAAAAGGCCTATGTGATCACTAAACCAGGAATCAGAAAACATTGTGAAGAACTAGATAGCAAATATTTTAGGCTTTGAGGACCACTAATGGTTTCTACCAATTCTTTATTCTTTTTTTTAAAACAACCCTTTAAAAATGTAAAAACCATTCTTAGCTTGCAGGCTATACAAAGAGGCCAGAGTTGACTTGTGGAACATACTTGACCAACTCCTGATCTAGTCCAGGGGCCCTGGTGGTGCAGTGGTTAAGAGCTCGGCTACTAACCAAAAGGTCAGCAGTTCAAATCTACCAGCCGCTCCTTGGAAACCCTATGCTGCAGTTTTACTCTGTCCTATAGGGCCGTTATGAGTCAGCATCAGCTCGAGGGCAATGGATTTTTTTTTGCGGGGGGGGGGAGTCTAGTCCAATGTTCATTTTACAGATGAAGAAACTGAGGCCCAGACATGTTAAGTGACTTGTCTATGGCCACAAAGTTAGTGAATAACAAAGTCAGGACTACTTGTCGGGACTCCAAAATCCATTTCCAGTACTCTTGGCTGACCCCTGAAAAATGACTTATCATAGACTTTCAAAAGCTCTTTAACACAGTGGAATAATTTGTTAGACCTTCTCTAAACTGGTCTCTTCCCTTTTGGCATCCATCTTTGTGACACGTGACCTTCTGATTCCTTCTAGGCATCCCAGTACCTACCTAGGACCCTTACTATGGTACCATATCTAAGCCTGCCCTTTTTCAGACAGTATCTTTTAAATCAGACTTGTATTCTCTACTCTTTACATCCTATTCAAACTTACCCATTCAGCATCTCTTTCCCTCAAACTCCTGGTCCTGTGCCATCTTCATGATCATTGGTATGTTTGAGTCCATTGTTATGAGAATGGTGAGACTTCAACTCACTTTGGACACAGCATCAGAAGGATCAATCACTAGAGGAGAACATCATGTTTGGTAAAGTGGAGGGCCAACAAAAATGAAGGAAACCCTCCATGACAAGGATTGATGCAAAAGTCACAACAATATACTCAAACATACCAATTATCATGAAGATGGCGCAGGACAAGGCAACATTTCATTTGGTTATACATAAAGTTGCTGTAAATCAGAGCCAACTAGATGTCAACTAACAACATTAGTATTCTCATTTTTTGGGTAAGAAACCAAGAGGTTAGTGCCTTGTCTAAGGTTATGCAACTAATAAAGGGTGGAAAAAGGATTTGAAACCAAACCTGTCTGACTCTGAAGCCTTGTAAACAATAAAGTTTATAGATTCAGAACAACTGAGTGAAACAAAAGGGTAAGAGGGCATTACACAAGAGACAGATTCTCTATAACCTCCAGGGGACATCAGACCTAGTTCTAGTTTCCTTTGCTTACAAAAACATCAGTCATGAGGCCAAAGCTTGGCTTGAACAGTTACATTGACACCCATGCCTCCAGTGTGGCTTACCCAATATGGCAGCAACAACAACACTGAATATCCCTAGCCTAACCAAAACCTGTGATGGAAATGAAGTTCATTGGGCAATCAAATAATAGGCTATCCATCAAGTAAAACAGAGGGAGTCTAGCTAATGCAGAATTTGGAAATTAAAGAAAACCACTGAGCAGGTGGTGAGAGGTACTTGATCATTCCCATCTAATGTCTAAATTTAATCATCTCCCCAGCTGGGTAACCCACAGTGGACTCAGTAGAGAGGGACTTCATGTTTGCAGAAGAACACAGTACCCTGTGGCACAGCTCTTCATCAAAGCAGTCACTACCAGACATTTGTTACCGCCAAAGCTCTCAGGAGTTGCTCCTGAACAGCTGTTAGTCAGGAATTCATTCTTATGAATTACTTGCATGTTTAAGTATACATGCAATACTTAAAATTACAAGTACCACTCTCACTTCATCACTTTCATGGTATGGTAGAAAATTCACTGAGCTATCAATCAGAAAGCTTCAGTCTGTCCTCAGCTCTGCTGTAACTGGCTGGGTAAGCTTGGGCTAGTTTTTTCCTCTCTCGAAGTCTGTTTTTCCTTCCAAAAAAAGGGGAAAGGTTTCAATTCACTGATTTCTAAAATCCTCGTTCAGGTTTCCCTATTATATCACAGATGCACATCCTTCCCTTGTTTTAGAACCCTGATCTCTATGAATAAAATGCAAGCCTGGCATTCAAGCTTCTTGATGATTCAAGATACCTTTATTATCCTATTCCATCTTCCAAACTTTCTTACAAATACATCTTCTGTTCAGATCAGGCTGACTATTCCATTTCTTTGACATGCACTCTATGTTCACTTCCACAGCCATATCTTCTTTCAGACTCTTCCCCTAGCCTAAAATGTCTGCTATGTTCCAAACCTGTCCCACTCTTCAAGACCCAGCTCACTCTCATGTTCTATGAAATCTTTCTTTCAGGAAAGAGAAAAAGGAAAAGATAATGGTTATATCATCCCTACTGCAGAGTTTATTCAGAACTCTGCAGCCCAGTAAGGTGGTGGTTGTAATTCAACCCCCTGCAAGTCTAAAGTAGCAAAAAATAAACAAACCATAATGATGGACACATTGTAGATGGTCAGAGTATCTCATAAAAGGTCCCATAGGCAAAATGATACACCTTTTAAAATATGGGACAGCTGTCCTTGAAATTCTCTTGAATTTTATAAAACAATTAAGAATACTAGGTTCAGATGTTATAATGTGGTATTCTCACTAGATCTCAGACATCATAAAATATCAGAGTTCAAAGGATTCCTTCTTGTTATTGTTAGGTGCCGTCCAGTCATTTCCAACTAATAGCAACCCTATGTACTACAGAACGAAACACTGTCCAGTCCTGTGCCATCCTCACAATGCTTGTTATGCTTGAGCCCATTGTTGTAGCCAGTATGTCAATCCATCTCATTGAGGGTCTCCCTCTTTTTCGCTGACCCTCTGCTTTACCAAGCATGATGTCCTTCTCCAGGGACTGGTCCCTCTTAATAACATGTCCAAAGGATTCCTAGAGGTCCTCAAGTCAACACTCCCACCTAATGCAGGCTATCCCAGATAGATGGTCATCCTATCTCTACTTAAACATTTCCAGGAAAAGGAAACTCAATACCTCACAAGATAGCCCCTAAACCACCTGTGATTCATTAA
Organism: Loxodonta africana; assembly: GCF_030014295.1. Taxonomy (NCBI): domain Eukaryota; kingdom Metazoa; phylum Chordata; class Mammalia; order Proboscidea; family Elephantidae; genus Loxodonta; species Loxodonta africana. Next base: position 150,854,121 of record NC_087369.1, read on the forward strand.
ATTCATTCAGTACATAAATATTGAGAACCTACTATGTTCCAGGCACTGTTTTAGGTATGATTGAGACAGAGTGGTAATCAAGACAAACAAGGTTCACTAATGGAGCTTACGTTCTATCTGTAGGGAGATAAGTAGCAAGCAAGTAAATTAGTGCATAAACAAGAATGTCTGATAGCTATAAGTGCAAAAAAAGAATAAAAAAAGGTTATGAGATAAGGAATAACAGAAAGTGGGGGCACAAGTGCCAGTGTAAAATTGGTTGGTTGGAGAAAACCTCTTTGAGGAGGTGACACTTGACCCTGAATAACTAGAAGGAGCCAACTATGGAAATTTCTTGGGGAAGATTGTCCCATGGAGAAAGAGGGAACAGCAAGTACAAAGGGCCTGAGGTAGGAACATGCCTGATGTGCACAAAGAATAGCAAGGAGGCCAGTGTGGCTGAACTGCAAGCAGTGATACAGAGAGTGGTAGTAGATGAGGTGACAGAAACTAGCAGAGGCCAATTATAGGGTCCTGTAGGCCATAGTTAGGAACTTGGTGTTTTCTTCTGAGTGCAATGGGCTGGTCTGCCTTTTAGGATGATATACACCAATGTTATCCCTCTTCCGCGTGACAATTCTTTATATATTTGAAGACACTGATTATATCCTCCCTAAGTCTACTTCTCTGTAGGCCAAAGGTCACTAAATTCTTCTATTTCTCCTAGATTCTTTTTAAATTCCTCACTATTCCCTTCACCCCCTTTTGATCATGCTCCAGTTTGCTAACGTCCTTGAACTGTATAGTGACATATATTAGGTGAGAAAAAAATGTTAGCTGAAGAAATAAACAACATATCATATTCCACTTGTGCTTGGTTCAGTGCAAAGTACAGTAGGATAATTTCTTTCATTGCACTTTAAATTGTTTCTATTATTATAACCCAACTAGCATTCATTTTGAACGTTGTACCCTCCATTTTTCAAAGCATCGGCAGCCCATGTCATGTGTATCAAAGATGGCGTGTAGCTTAGCTCTCTGGTGCTGCTATAGCAGAAATACCACAAATGGGTGGCATTAACAAACAGAAATTTATTATCTCACAGTTTAGGCAGCCAAAGGTCTGAATTCAGGATGCAGCTCTAGAGGAAGGCTTTCTCTCTCTGTCCTCTCTGAAGGAAGGTTCTTATCTTTTTGAGTTTCTGTTCCTGGGCAATCTTTCGCTAGGCTTGGCATCTCCCATGCTATCTCTGAATCTCTTGCTTGCTTGTTTAATCTCTTTTATATCTGAAAAGAGATTGATTTAAGACACACCCTACACTGATCCTGTCTCCTTGCTTGTTTAATCTTTTATATCTCAAAAGAGACTGATTTAAGACACACCCTGTACTGATCCTGTCTCATTAACATAACAAAGACAACCCATTCCCAAATGGGATTATAACCACAGGCATAGAACTTAGGATTTACAATACATAATTTGTGGGGACACAATTCAATTCATAACAGCATTGAAGCTGATTTTTGCTGGTATATGTGGCAGCAATCACACCCATGGAATCCGGTTACTCTTGCTTCAAAAGGTGTTGCCATCTCATCCGAAAAGACCATAGTGGATGGATTGCAAAAAATGACCAAAACTCTTCAACCCTCACTGAATCCATGTCCTTTGCTATGTGACTTTGCAGTACTTGCCCATTCTAGATGAGATATTCTTCCCTATACCTTAATTTTGAGCTTGGACATATGACTTCCTTTCTGTAATGGAATGGTAGCAAATGTGACATAGCAAGGCCTTTGTTCATTTATGCTTGCTCTATTAGACACCTTCCAACACCACATGAGTACCTTCACTCTAGACTGCAGGGGACATGAAAGAGAATGTGGAGAAGGGCCAACTTATCCCAGCTGAGGTCATCCTAAACACGCCAGCCCTCAGGTGAACCAGAGATGAATGCAGATGCATGAGTGAGATCAGAGAATACCAGAAGAACTGCAAAGGCAACCCATTGGCTCACAAGAAATAATACATGATTGTTATTTTAAGCTACTGAGTTGCAGAGTGGTTTGTTACGCAGCAGTAACTTAACTGATACAAACAGCCTTCAGTCTATGGCATTCAGTCATAAATTCCCATCCCCCAACACATACATGCACCAACAGAAGAGTTTGAATCTCGGTGTATTGGTTTTGGAAGGCTTTAGACCCTTCATCTAAAACAGCATAGGTATAATGGGGATATTGTATATATAATAAGGGTCACATTCATTTAAATATCTAAATATAACAACCTCTCTTGAACTCAACCTCTGTATACAAGACCTTGCACAGTATGCAAAATGTTAAATCAATCAAACCAAAAACAGATGTTCCATACGCAAAGCCTACACCTGCTTAGAATTTGTTATTTTCTCTATTTTCACTCAGATCTATATGAAATTATGGACCATCACCAGAACAAAAATGATTTCTTGAAAGAGCTGGTTTTCCATCGTGTCTAAAGTAATAGAAAGGATATTACCTCTCCGGTAAATCTTTCTGCAGTTGATGTGCAGTGAATTGCTACAGTAAATAAAAGAAAATCATTATTAGGGTTCAAAAAAAATGTTGTTTTAAATAAATTTTACATTAATCTGCAGGCATGGCACACCAAAAAACCCACAATTCCCAGTAATTGTTCAGGGCTTATTAGCTGCTTGTATATTTAGATTTACACAGTTTAGTATATTTTTCTTTGGGTTGGTTATTTTGACTCATTGGGAAAGCAATTTAAGACAAATTAAATTCAATTTCCTTGCCAGCGATGTGTCTGGACTACAAAAACTGACTTTTTTTTAAACTACAGGTTATAAGAAAACACGATAAAATAGCTACATCTTGAAGGTCCTTTCTAGCTGTTAAAATTTGGAAAGTGCCACAGAGAAGTAAGGACATGTGTACTAAAACTTTGTTTGTGAAAAGTACTTATATTTTATTGACCAGAACCTTGATATCACACAGGGGAGTCAAGAGTATGTTGCTCAGAGAGACCCTCGAGTAGGGGTTAAAAAAAAAAAAAAAAAGTTATAGAAATCATTGCTTAAAGACAAAGTGTGGGGGCTACATGGGCTCATTCCACTGCTATCCCACCTCATATTGGTGAATCCTGGGAAAGCTTCGCACAAGAGGCTATGGCAAAGATGAGGACATAATTCTACTTAGACTACTACCCAACATAATTACTAGCCTGGTTCCCTGGGCCAAACCCTACTCCTCCTGGAAATTCGGTTCTGGTACCCAAGTTATTCCTAATAAGACAGGATTTACGAAGCCTAGTTTAGTACTCAAGGGGCTCATCATTAAACTACCTTTACTACAAGTCATGTGTTGATAACATTCCCCATTACCATTCTAGAAACAGAACTTCTGGCTAAACTTTTCTGAGCCTGAGCTAAAAAAAATGGGGTGTTATAAGACTTAAATGAGATAATACAAGTGCCTGGAACACAGTAAGCATTAAAAAGAAGTCACCTGCTGCTAGCTTATTCCCATTACCAGTGCTGTTCAGATAAAAAATGGAAGAAGAAGGCAGCCTAATTGCTCATTTTCGTGGTATAAATGCTATCACAACAGCTGATATGAAAAACCAATGTGAAGGAAGAGGAGATCATGGAGTTAACTTTCACAAGCCAGTCAAACCAGTCCAACCACACCATTGCAGGACCAAGATTCCCTTGTAACCCACTTCCAGTAATTGCCCCTCTCATTTTCCCCTGAGTTTATTCCTGACAATTATTAGACTTGGCTCTATCTTGCTATCAAACTGAAGTCCCATTCTTGAATCTCAGAAGTGACCCAGCACATGTTATCAGTCCTCTCTGATCTGACAACGTCCCTGCTAACCTGGGTCATGACACACTGCCTGCTTCGAGAATTTCTGCCATCATGTAGCACCTGAATGTTAAGCCACTCCATCCTACATGGACCTCTGTAATTAAATCCACCTTCCTGGGCTGCCATCATCTTCTAGATATGGTTGTTAATGACTAATGGGCTTCTATCTGGGGCAAGGGCCTACTGTTATAGGGGTAGAGTTTGTGACCAGAAACAAAAGAGCTTACTCATCCACAACAATAAAATCCATCCCCTTGGTCGAATTAGTACTTTATTTTCACTATCTGGATACCAAGCACTATGTCTAGGTACTAGGGGCTGAGTAGGGCCAATATGAACAAATGAGGAGTAGCAGGATGCTAAAGACACAGCCGATTCATAAATAAGAGACACATCCATTTTAGTGAATATCTCACAGCACATAATCACACCCAAGCCATGAACTCTGAAATTGGCTCAACATATAAGAAAAAATCAGTGCCAATAATTTACTCATACTCTCATATAGCTATTGGGTATATTACTTGGTAGTTGGCAGAGCTGGCGACAAATTGACTCAATTATCTATGTGAGTGAGCAAGTGATCCAATTATGTGTATAATTATGGTACAGCATTAATACTGATAATGACAAGAAATATGATCCCATAGTGACTGAGCCAGAAAAAGGAGAAATTTGATTTCGGAAACATAAAGCCACTTAGAGCATCTGTGGACAACTGAAAGCTCATGGCTATTCACAAGACAGAGGCAAGGGGTCACAGGAAAGGACTAGCCCAGTGAATTTTATCTTCCAGAAAATAAAAAGAAATGTAGAGAACTTCCATAGATTATAAAATAACAAAGATTTAGGACACTGTGAAATTCATGCAGCAAGAAATATGAACCTGATCATGCATACTCTCGCTTTAAGATCTCAGCATCATCATTATGCTTATGAGTTTTGCACTAAATTACACATGTGTAGAAAGGCTGAGCAATTAAGAGGCTCCCGGGTTTCTGTCCCTACTGGGGACGTATACATATATCCAGCATGGGGCATTTCTCTTAAGGACCTATGCTAAAAGTAATGAAGTTCAAACTAAAACAAAACCAGTTGCTACGGAGTTATTTTCAACTCACGGCAACCCCAAATGATGCAGAGAAAAACTGTGCTATGCAGGGTTTTCAAGACAATGATCTTTCAGAAGCAGATTGCCAGGCCTTTCTTTCAAGGTGCCTCTGAGTGGGTTTAAACCAACAACCTTTCAGTTAGTAGTGGAGCTCTTTAACTTTTTGCACCACCCAGACTCCAAAGCTCACCATGTTATGAATAAAAAGGCAGATTCCATAGAAACACAACAATTATGTCTCACCAAAACAACATAAAAATCAACTAGCTTTTCCTACTTAGAAGCCCAGGAGGCACAGTGATTAAGTGGTTGGCTGCAGAACAAAAGGTCAGCATGTGAACCCACCAGCCACTCAAAGGGAGAAAGATGTGGCGGTCAGCTTTCGTAAAGATTTACACCTTGGGACTAATAGACCACATCTACCACGGCCTTCACCAGACTGAGTCCACTACAACTAGATGGTGCCTGGCCACCGCCACTGACTGCTCTGACAGGGATCACAATAGAGGACCCCAGACAGAGCTGAAGAGAAATGTAGAACAAAAGTCTAACTCAAGAAAGGCGAGGCCAAGATGGCAGAATAGTCAGACGCTTCTGTTGATTTCTTTTATGACAAAGACCTGAAAAAACAACTGAAATGATTATATTTATGACAAGCTAGGAGCCCTGAACATCAAAGGCAAAGTAAGAAAATGGACTGAGCAGCAGGGGGAGGGACAGACGGTACAGGAGACGAGAGGAGTTGTCAGACCTGAATCGCCGGGAACCCTCAGGCATCATTACCAGAAGTGATTGCAGGGGGCTGGTGGTAGCATTCGGCTGCAGTTTCCTCAGGGAGAAAGAGCCAGCCACACAGCCTACTCATACCTATGGAACCACAGCAGAAATATTTGGCAAAAGCTAAGTACTTGCATATATTTTACAGTGCCTCCAGCTGCCACATGGTTTCAGTGGCTGTCAGTTTCCCTGGGCCTGAGATAGGGCCTGCTGAGTGCCCTGAGCCATTCTCCTAGCCTCAGAGAAGGAATACATTCACAACTGGGGGAAAAGAAAATCCGCCAGCTCCCCTAACCTGGGGAGCATAGGACAGAAGCGGTTCTTGTCTAGGCATAAACGGTTCATGGATACTGAATACCATTCCCCCCTGCATGGACATGTATGGGCCTATTTCAAGGGAATAGGCCCTTATTGGCCGACTACAACTGGTTCAGCTGTGCGGTAGAGAGGTGGGTGTTTGATGTTTGACACTGTTTTGTCTATTAAACAGTGTCCTAACCTACCCACATCAGGGGCCTAAGTACTGGTGGCTACACCCATGTCGCCAAGCCACCTGCAACAGGATTCCAAGGGTAACAGGCACATATCAATCCTTACAACCTAAAGCATTGGGTTCCCATGGTCCGTCTGCAGAACCCACCCACCTGTATACTCTACAGAAGGGGACTCACCTTCCTCACGGACACTCAGGGGACAGTTGTCAGCCCCCTTCCTTGTTCAGATCATGACCCCCTGCTGCAACCAGATACAGGTACCTACACAAATCAACCCTGCCCCTCTAATACTATAGGAAAGAGCCTGTACCACACACCTGATGGCCAGCTACCTGGACACCTGAGCTGAATCCACACAAGAAAAGTGAATGGACTCCTAGGCACATATACCTGATAAGAGCTCTACCCATCTGGTGACAGGACATTTACAGCTTAAAGGTGAAAATAATCCAGCTAGTTCACTCAAGCAACCTATTAGGGCATATCAAAACAAAACACAGCAAGGAGCTAGGATACAGTAAGAAGACATAAAATAAACTAATACAATAACTTATAGATGGCTCGGAGACAACAGTCAGTATCAAATCACATAAAGAAGCAGACCATGATCGCTTCAACAAACTCTCAAAACAAAGAATCAAGGGATGCTCTGGATGGAGGTGCTTCCTGGAACTACCAGATGCAGAACACAAAAGATTAATATACAGAACACTTCAAGACATCAGGAAGGAGATCAGGAAGGAGATCATGCAAAATGCAGAACAAGCCAAGGAACAAACACATAAAGCTGTTGAAGAAATTAAAAAGGTTATTCAAGAACATAATGAGAAATTTAATAAGCTGCAAGAGTCCATAGAGAGACTGCAATCAGAAATTCAGATGGTTAACAATGAAATTACAGAAGTACACAACACAATAAAAGGCAGAGGAGCAGAAATGTGGACGTGGAAGGCAGAATTAGTGCGATTAAAAATAAAACACTTGGCATCAATAAGTTTTAAGAAAAATCAAATAAAAGAACTTAAAAAAAAATGAAGAAACACTAAGAATCATGCACAACTCTATCAAGAGAAATAACCTATGAGTGATTGCAGTACCAGAACAGGTAGGGATAACAGAAAATACAGAGAGAATTGCTGTAGATTTCTATGCAGAAAACTTCCCTGATATTGTGAAAGATGAGAAGATATCTACTTAAGATGCTCATTGAACTCCACATAAGGTAGATCTTAAAAGAAAGTCACCAAGACATATTATATCAAACTTGCCAAAACCAAAGATAAAGATAGAATTTGAAGAGCAGCTAGGGATAAATGAAAAGTCACCCACAAAGGACAGTCAATAAGAATAAGCTCGGCCTCCTCAACAGAAACCATGCAGACAAGAAGGCAATGGGATGATTTATATAAAGCACTAAAGGAAAAAAATTGCTAACCAAGAATCATATATACAGAAAAACTGTCTCTCAAATATGAAGGTGAAATTAGGACATTTCCAGATAAACAGAAGTTTAGGGACTTTGTAAAAACCAAACCAAAACTACAAGAAATACTAAAGAGAGTTCTCTGGTTAGAAAATCAATAATATCAGATAACAATGCAAAACTAGAACACAGGACAGACCAATCAGATGTCAACTCAGAACAGGAAATCACAAAAATAAATCAAGATTAAAAAAATGCTCAAAACAGGAAACAACGTCATTATGTAAAAGGTGACAACATTAAAACAATAAAGAGGGACTAAGAAATGTAGTCATATATATGGAAAGGAAGACAAGTCGATATAAAGAGAAAAAAGTTAGGTTTACACTTAGAAAAATAGGAGTAAATATGAAGGTAACCACAAAGAAGACTGTCAAACCTACTCATCAAAATAAAAGAAAAAAATAGAGACTCAGCAGAAACAAAATCAACAACAATGAATAAGACAAAAAGGCAACGTATAAACAACTCAGCACAAAAAATTAAGTGGGAAAATAAACTGTCAACAACACACACACAAAAAAAATGAAAATGACAACATTAACTCATATCTATCCATAATTACGGTGAATGTAAATGGACTAAATGCACCAATAAAGAGACAGAGAGCAGCAGAATGGATTAAAAAACAAGATGCATCTATATGCTGCCTACAACAGACACACCTTAGACGTAGAGACACAAACTAAAACTCAAAGGATGGAAAAAAATATAATAAGCAAACAACAATCAAAAAAGAGTAGAAGTGCCAATATTAATTTCTGACAAAATAGACGTGAAAGTTAAATCCACCACAAAGGATAAGGATTAAAGGGGAAGTAAACCAGGAGGATAAAACCATATTAAATATTTATGCATCCCATAACAGGGCTGCAAGATACATAAAACAAACACTGACAGCATTGAAGAGTGAGATAGACAGCTCCACAATTATAGTGGGAGACTTTAACACACCACTTTGGGTGAAGGACAGAATATCCAGAAATAAGCTCAATAAAGACACAGAAGATCTAAAAGCCACAATCAAAAAACTGGACCTCACAGAAATATACAGAACACTCCACCCAAAAGCAGCCAAGTATACTTTCTTTTCTAGTGCACATGGAACATTATCTAGAATAGACCACATGTTAGGTCATAAAGCAAGCATTAGCAGAATCCAAAACATCAAAATATTACAAAGCATCTTCTCTGACCATAAGGCCATAAAAGTAGAAATCAATAAAAGAAAAAGCAGGGAAAAGAAATCAAACACATGGAAATTGAACAATACCCTTCTCAAAAATGACTCAGTCATACAAGACATTAAGGATGGAGTAAAGAAGTTAATAAAATCCAATGAGAATAAAAGCACCTTCTATCATAACTTTTGGGACACAGCTAAAGCAGTGCACAGAGGTCAATTTACATCAATAAATGTACACATACAAAAAGAAGAAAGGGCCAAAATCAAAGAACTATCCCTAAAACTTGAACAAATATAAAGAGAGTAACAAAAGAAACCCTCAGGCACAAGAAGAAATCAAATAATAAAAATTAGAGAAGAATTAAGTGAAATAGAGAACAGAAAAACAATTGAAGAGTTAACATGACCAAAAGCTGGTTCTTTGAAATAATTAACAAAACTGATAAACCATTGGCCAAAATGATAAAAGAAAAACACGAGAGGAAATAAATAACCTGTACAAGAAATGAGATGGGCGATATTACAACAGATCCAACTGAAATTAAAAGAATCATATTAGATTACTATGAAAAACTGTACTCTTACAAATTGGAAAACCTAGAAGAAATGGATGAATTTCTAGAAACACACTACCTACCTAAACTAACACAAGCAGAGGTAGAACGACTATATAAACCTATAACAAGTGAAGAGATTGAAAAAGTAATTTAAAAACTCCAAAAACAAACAAACAAAAAACCCTGGCCTGGACTGCTTTACTGCAGAGTTCTACGAAACTTTCAGAGAAGAGTTAACACCACTACTACTAAAGGTATTACAGAGCATAGGATAGGATGGAATACTCCCAAACTCATTCTATGAAGCCACCATATCTGTGATACCAAAACCAGGTAAAGACATCACAAAAAAAGAAAATTACAAACCTATATCCCTCATGAACAGTGGTTTTTATTCCTCATGAACGTAGATGTGAAAATCATTAACAAAATTCTAGCCAATAGAATTCAACAGCATATCAAAAAAATAATTCACCATGACCAAGTGGGATTCATACCAGATATGCAGGGATGGTTCAACATTAGAAAAACAATTAATGTAATCCACCACATAAATAAAACAAAAGCCAAGAATCACAGGATTTTATCAATTGATGCAGAAAAGGCATTTGACAAAGTTCGACGCCCATTCATGATAAAACCTCTCAGCAAAATAGGAATAGAAGGAAAATTCCTTACCATAATAAAGGGCATTTAAACAAAGCTTTTTAATAGCCAACATCATCCTAAATGGAGAGAGCCTGAAAGCACTCCCCTTGAGATCAGGAAGCAGACAAGGATGCCTTTATCACCACTGTTATTCAATATTGTGCTGGAGGTCCTAGCCAGAGCAATTAGGCTAGATAAAGAAATAAAGGTATCCAGATTGGTAAGGAAGAAGTAAAAGTATCTCTATTTGCAGATAACATGATCTTATACAGAAAACCCTAAGGAATCCTCCAGAAAACTACTGGAACCAATAGAAGAGTTCAGCAGAGAGTCAGGATACAAGATAAACATACAAAAATCAGTTGGATTCCTCTACACCAACAAGGAGAACTTCAAAGAGGAAATCACCAAATCAATGCCATTTACAGTAGCCCCTAAGAAGATAAAATACTTAGGAATAAATCTTACCAGAGACGTAAAAGACCTATACAAAGAAAACTGCAAGAAACCAAAAGAGACCTCCACAAGTGGAAAAACATACCTTGCTCATGGATAGGAAGACTTAATATTATAAAAATGTCTATTCTACCAAAAGCAATCTATACATTTAATGCAATTTCAATCCAAATCCCAAAGACATTCTTTAACGAGATGGAGAAACAAATCACCAACTTCATATGGAAGGGAAAGAGGCCCCGGGTAAATGAGGCATTACTGAAAAAGAAGAACAAAGTAGGAGGCCTCATTCTACCTGATTTTAGAACATATTATACCTCCACAGCAGTCAAAACAGCCTGGTACTGGTACAAGAACAGATACATGGACCAATGGAACAGAAATGAGAATCCAGACATAAATCCATCCACATATGAGCAGTTGATATTTGACAAAGGCCCCAAAACAGTTAAATGGGGAAAAGACAGTCTTTTTAACAAATGGTGCTGGCATAACTGGATATCCATCCGCAAAAAAGTGAAACAAGACCCATACCTCACACCATGCACAAAAGCGAACTCAAAATGGATCAAAAACCTAAATATAAAATCTAACATAATAAAGATCACGGAAGAAAAAATAGGGACAACGTTAGGAACCCTAATATACGGCATAAATAGTATATAAAACATTACTAACAATGCAGAAGAAAAACTAGATAACTGGGAGCTCCTAAAAATCAAACAGCTATGCTCATCCAAAGACTTCAACAAAAAAGTCAAAAGATAACCTACAGACTGGGAAAAAGTTTTTAGCTATGACATTTCTAATCAGCATCTAAATCTAAAATCTACATGATACTGCAAAAACTCAAGTACAAAAAGACAAATAACCCAATTAAAAAATAGGTAAAGGATATGAACAGGCACTTCACTAAAGAAGACATTCAGGCTGATGATACATGAGGAAATGCTCACAATCATTAGCCATTAGAGAAATGCAAAACTACAATGAGATTCCGTCTCATTTCAACAAGGCTGCATTAATCCAAAAAACACAAAATAATAAATATTGCAGAGGTTGTGGAGAGGTTGGAACACTTCTACACTGCTGGTGGGAATATAAAATGGTACAACCACTTTGGAAATCGATTTGGCGCTTCCTTTTTTTTTAAAAAAAAAAAAAAACTAGAAATAGAAATACCATACGATCCAGTAATCCCACTCCTTGGAACATATCCTAGAGAAATGAGAGCCTTTACACGAACAGATATATGCACACCCACGTTCACTGCAGCACTGTTTACAAAAGCAAAAACATGGAAGCAACCAAGGTGCCCATCAAGGGATGAATGGATAAATAAATTATGGTATGTTCACCCAATGGAATACTATGCATCAATAAACAGCAATGATGAATCTGCGAACCATTTCATAACATGGAGGAATCTGGAAGGCATTATGCTGAGTGAAATTAGTCAGTTGCAAAAGGACAAATATTATACAAGACCACTATTATAACAACTCAAGAAACAGTTTAAACAGAGAAGAAAATACTCTTTGATGATTACGAGAGTGGGAAGGGAGGGAGGGAGAGGGGTATTCACTAACTAAATAGTAGACAAGAACTATTTTAGGTGAAGGGAAAGACAACACAAAATACAGGAGAGGTCAATACAACTGGACTAAACCAAAAGCAAAGAAGTTTCCTGAATAAACTGAATTCTTCGAAGGTCAGCATAGCAGGGGCAGTGGTTTGGGGATCATGGTTTCAGGGGACATCTAGGTCAATTGGCATAATAAAATCTAATAAGAAAACATTCTGTATCCCACTTTGGAGAGTGGCATCTGTGGTCTTAAATGCTAGCAAGCGGACATCTAAGATGCATCAATTGGTCTCAACCGACTTGGACCAAAGGAGAATGAAGACCACCAAAGACACAAGGTAATTATAAGCCCAAGAGACAGAAAGGACCACATAAACTAGAGACTACATCAGCCTGAGATTAGAAGTAGATGGTGCCCGGCTACAACTGATGACTGCCCTAACAGGGAACACAACAGAGAACCCTGAGGGACCAGGAGAGTGGTGGGATGCAGACCTCAAATTCTCCTAAAAAGACCACACGTAATGGTCTGACTGAGACTGGAAGAAACTCGGAAGTCATGGTCCCCAGACCTTGTGTTAGCCCAAGACAGGAACTATTCCTAAAGGCAACTCTTCAGACAGCGATTGGACTGGACTATGGGATAGAAAATGATACTGATATGGAGTGATCTTCTTGGTTCAAGTAAACACAGGAGACTATGTGGGCAGCTCCTGTCTGCAGGGGAGATGAAAGGGCAGAAGTGGTCAGAAGTGGGCCAAATGGACACGAAAATAGAGTGGAGAGAAGGACTGTGCTGTCTCATTAGAGGTAGAGCAAGTAGGAGTATATATAAAAAGCCCAAAAGCCCATAGCTGCCGAGTTGATTCCGACTCACAGCGAGGAGTATATATAGCAAGGTGTATATAAATTTTTGTATGAGAGACTGACCTGTTTTGTAAGCTTTCACTTAAAGCACAATAAAATTTTTTTAAAAATCAGGAAAACAAAAAAAAAAAAAGGTCTTACTCAAAAAATAAGACCAGACTAGCTGGCCTGACAGAGACTGGAGAAATCCTGAGATTATGGTCCCTGGACACCCTTTTAGCTCAGTAATGAAGTTACTCCTGAGGTTCACCCTTCAGCCAAAGACTGTACAGGCCCATAAAACAAAATGAGACACCAACCCAGAGCAAGGACTAGAAGCCAGGAAGGAACAGGAAAGCTCGTAATAGGGAACCCAAGGTTGAGAAGGGAGAGTGTCGACATTTTGTGGGGTTGTTAAACAATGTCATAAAAGAATACGTGTACTTAAAAAAAAAAGTTATACAGCCTTGGAAACCCTATGGTGCTGTTCTATTCTGTCCTATAGAGTCACTATGAATCTGAACTGACTCAAAGGCAATGGGTTTTGGGTGTCCTAGTTTTACTATGAGGAGCCCAGGTGTCTCAGTGGTTAAAGTGCTCAGTTGCTAATCACAAGGTGGGCAGTTCGAACCCACCAGCCATTCTTTCGGAGAAACATGTGGCAGTCTGCTTCCGTAAAGATTTATAGCTTTGAAAATCTATGGGGCAGTTCTACTCTGTCATATAGGGTCACTATAAGTTGGAATAGTTTAGACGACAGTGGGTTTTTACTTTGGTTACACTTCAGTTATTAACTGTTACCACATAGCCAATTCTCCCTCCTCTTCATTTATCTGGCTAGCCACCTGTCATGGATTGAATTGTGTTCCCCAAAAATATGTGTCAACTTGGTTAGGCCATGATTCCTGGTATTATATGGTTGTCCTCCATTTTGTGATTGTAATTTTATGTTGAAGAGGATTAGAGTGGTATTGTAACACCATTATCCAGGTCACATCCCTGATCCAATGCAAAATGAGTTTCTCTGGGGCACGGCCTACACCGCCTTTTATCTCTCAAGAGATAAAAAGGAAAGGGAAGTGAACAGAGAGGGGGCACATCATACCACCAGGAAAGGAGCACCCAGAGCAGAGTGTGTCCTTTGGATTCAGGGTTCTTGCACAGAGAAGCGCCTAGTCTGGGAGAAGATTGATGAGAAGGCCGACAGAAAGAGAAAGACTTCCCCTGCAGCTCAGAGCCTGAATTTGGACTTTTAGCCTCCTTTACTGTGATGAAACAAATTTCGCTTTGTTAAAGCCATCCACTTGTGGTATTTCTGTTATAACAGCACTGGATGACTAACACACCACCTTAGTCCTGAGGCTGGATCACTTGCTTGTTTGTATTTTTATCTCTTTTATCATTTATTAAAGAAACATTATTGAACATCTATGTGCTGTATATTATGTTAGATGCTTGCGAGAAAACAAAAACATAAATAAATAAATCATAGGATCAATGTCCTCAAAGCATTCAGTTTTATGCAATAGACAGGAAAACAGCCAACAACAAAAGAATGTGAAAGGATTTATTTTGTTTTGAAGGGGCAAACTAGGAGCCTAGAAGAGTAATACTAATCCAGACTAGGGGAATTAGAGAAGGTTTTCTGGAGAAAATAACATCTGTGACAAAGGGCAAGTAGGAGGTAGAAAAACAAAGACAATAGCAGTGAACAAAGCAAAGTCCTTGCTTCCGTGAATCTTCATTTTAGGGAAAGACAAACAAAAATAATATGTATATAATAATATATCAGTTAGTAACTTGTATGAAGAAAAATAGAGCAGGGTGTAGGCATAGAGTAATAGGAGTGCTACCTTAGATCAGGTATTCAGAGAAGGCCTTGCTAAGATATTTGAGCAAATGTAAATGAAGTAAGTGAGCAAGACATGCAGATATCTGAGGGAGGAATGTTCTGAGACTTGAGGCAGAAGCCTGCTTAAAGAGTACAGTATATAGATGAAGCTGAGGGAACTTGCATAAGAGATACACAAAATTAAATCAGAGGGAAGCCACATACCAGATTACACAGGACCTTGTAGGTCAAGGCGAGATGTTTATTGTTTAGGTTTTTTCTTGCATCTCAGGTGTACAGGATTGAATTAATCATTATTATTGGTTCAAGTTATACTAAAATTGGCTTTTTAATCATATATTTCATCTATTTATTTATGTTAATGTCTGAATAAATACTCATGACTCACCACCCAACCCCAAACTGTATTATTACCTATGTTTTCCTCCACTATCCCATCTCACAGGTAATCACTATTTGAATTTTATGTTTATCATTCACTGCCTTTTTTTATTAATTTTATCACATACATATACACTCCTAAAAACTGTATTGTGGGAGGGGGCAGAGCAAGATGGCAAAGTATGTGGACACTCCCATTTACTCCCCTAGCAACTAACTCACTGAAAAACAAATAAAAACAAGCACATACTGAGATCTCAGAACTCCGGACAGCAGCAGAGGTATTGGAGAGTTGGAGCCAGCCCAGAAGTGGAGAAGAAGAGGAACAGGGTTGGCTCAGGAGCTGGGAGATCCTACTCGCTAACATCGGGAAAGGTTGTTCATAGTAGCCATTTTGGGATGGAACTGGCTAACACCCCAAACAGAAAACAGAGAAAAGAAGCTAATCTGAAGAAGCTCTAGCCGAATTTTTTTTTAAGGCAGCATAAATTAGCCATGGGAGTTCATAGGCAGGGCAACTGATAAGGGGCAAAGGGAGACTATGGCTCCATGAGAGAGCTTTGCTGAACCTCACTGAGGCTTAACACAGGTAGGTAATAGAACTGGGAGGAACTGCAAGGACAACAGGGTGAGGGGAATACTTCAGACTAACAGGGAACAAAGTAAACCCCCATAGCGGGATACCATACAGTGTCCATGCACTGGCACTGGTTAAAGGAGAGGTAGAGAAAGCCCCACACTGTCATCACAGCAAAGTCAAGCCCCACTGCTTTTCTCGGCATCTCTGAACAACTAACCCCTCCGCCACACACAGACCCAGACACAGGCACACACAGAGACACAGACACACACACACACACACAGAGACATATTGCATTCCACAGACCAGGCATACAGGAGTTAGGAATCACCAGTGGAAAAAAAAAAAAAAGAACCTGAGGATAAGAGTGCCATCTAGTGGTCCTCAGGAGAAAATACCTAGCCCACTAAAGATGGGTCAATCTGTGGGGCTCAGGGGAGCTACCCTGGGGTGTTCCCAGGGCTGAGTCTTTGCAGAGGCGGTTTACCACATCTTTGTCCTGTGGAGCGGTTTGCCACATGTTTGCCCTGTGGAGCGGCTGGTAGGTGCAAACTCCGACCTTTTGGTTAGTAGCCAGGAGCCTGGCCACTGCACCACCAGGGCGCCCACTCAGAAAATTTTTCCACAATAAACAGAATACAAACTTTGAAGCAAAATTTAAAAAAAGATAACAAAATGGCCGAAGTCCAACAAAAAATAGTAAAACACAAAAAAATCACAAGAGAAGAAGGAAAAAACAAAAGCAAAACTTGAACAGGAAATCTCTCCTATGGAATCCAGGATGAGGCAAATAATTGATAATTCATAGACTATGGCACTGGGTTTTTGCGTTATGGTGCCATATATGTTTAAAGAAAGTAAAAAGCACACAGAAAACAAAATAGTGGTGAACAGGAAAACAATAAAGGAACAAATTAAGAGACCTAACAAAGAAATTGGAAATTAAAAAAAAAAAAGTGACTTAAAGGAATTGAAGAATAAAACATCTGAATTAGAAAAAGTAAAAGAAACATTCAACAATACAGTTGAACAGACAGAATATAGAATAAGTAAACTGGAAGAGAAAATGACTGAATTTATAAAGTCTCAAGAGAAACAAAAGAAAAGAACATAGAAAAGTGAACAAATGCAATAGGAGATGTGGGATTCAATTAAGAAACGTAATATTGGAAATATTGGAATCCTAGAGCACCATGACAACAATAAAGCCACAGAAACAATTTTCCAAGAGACAACCAGCAAGAATTTCCCAGATCTGAGCAGAGAACCAAGCCTGCAAATACAAAAAGCTACACGAATCCCAATCAGAAAAGAGAAAAAGATCAACTCCATGATATATCCTAATAAAATTCTTGAAAGCCAAAGAAAGGAGAGCATTCTGAAAGCAGCTAGAGAAAAACCCAATATAACATACCAAGGGTCCTGCATAAGAATGACTGCAGTTTTCTCCCCAGAAACTTTAGAAGCCAGAAGACAATGGAGTGACATATGTATAAAATACTGAACTAAAACAAATACCAACCAATAATTCTTTAGGCAGCAAAGTTGTCATTTCAAATCGAGGAGGAAATCAAGACATTACCAAACAAATAGAAGCTCTGGGAATTTGCCAGTAACAGACCAGCTTTGTAAGTATTACTCAAGGGAGCACTCCAAATGGAAAGGCAAGCGCATTAATAAAGAAGGACAAAGTAAACTTATAGAGTATAAGTTGTATATTGATATTAATGGAGACACACCAACAGACTTATAGAGTATAAGTTGTATATTGATATTAATGGAGACACACCAACAGACATGAGGAAGGGAGGAACATATCAGGAATAGATTTATTATGTTAGGGTTGTATGTTAACAGTTGTTCATATGTTAAAGGTTGTTATAATTCTAAGTTGTGTAACGTAATATACGTAGTGACCACTAAGAAATCACCAAGAACAAAATTCAGAAGGAAGATAAAATGGTTCATGACAAGAAAGCAGCCAAATACAAACAAAATCAGAATAAAATAATGAAAAAGACATGAAACACTCAAAAAACAAAAGCAAAATGAGTGAGTTAGGCACTTCCTTTTCAGTAGTACCCTTAAATGTAAATGGTCTCTACTTACCAGGGGCAAAACAGTAAGAAGGTAACCAAAAGAGCAGGGAAGAAACAAGTCTACAGGAGCCACAAGCTCATCTACCTTGAGACTGGAAGAAGTAGATGGTGCCCAGCTATCACCACTGACCATCTGACTGGGGTCACAATAGTTAGTCCCAGATAGAATGAGAGAAAAATTTGGAGAACTCAAATTCTTATAAAAATTTAATTAAAAAAAATGCCAGGCAAATTGGAACAGTAGAGAACAGAGGACCCCCTGAGACCATCACCTGGAAATACTCTAAGTCTAGAGTTGAGCCTATTTGGTGAGATCATCTTTTGGTGAAATAGCCAAGTGGCAAACAAAATAAGGGATATTACCCTATAAGTTTGGTGCCCTATTTAAAAACCATCAATGTGAGACCAAAGGGTCAACAATTTCTCAAAAGCAAAGATGAAAAGACAAGGGTGCAGGGAAACTAGAGTACTGGAAAGGGAACAAACAATTAAAGAGAATGTTGACACATTGTGATAAATGTAATTAAATGTTCCTGAACAACATGTGTGGAAATTGTCAAATGGGAATCTAATTCGCTGTGTAAGCTTTCACCAAAAACTCAATAAAATATTAGAGAAACAACAAACTATATTGTATTTACCTAGAATAGGCAAATGTATAAAGATCAGAGTTCAATAGTGGCTGCCAGGGACAGGAGGAAGGGGGAAAAAGGGAGGCCCATTGTTTAAGAACCAACGAGTTTTTGTTTATGTTGTTGTTGGCTGCCATCAAGTAGGTTCCAACTCATAGCGACCCTATGTAAAACAGAATGAAACACTGACCGGTCCTGCACCATCCTCACAATCGTTATGTTTCGGCTTACTGTTGGAGCCACCGTGTCAATCCATCTCATTAACGGTCTTCCTCCTTTTTGCTGACCCTCTACTTTACCAAGTGTGATGTCCTTCTCCAAAGACTGGTCTCTCCTGATAACAAGCTTTCTTTATGGTGATGGAAAATTTGGCAACAGATTTTTGTGATGGTTACACAACATGATTGAGGTAATTGATCTCATTGAATTGTACATGTGAAAAGTGAAATGGCAAAGATGTTTATATTTTTACAATAATAAAAAAGATACGAGTAAATAATAAGCAGCTAATGTTGTTATCGTTAGGTGCCGTCGAGTCAATTCCCACTCATAGCAACCCTATATACAACAGAACAAAACACTGCCCAGTCCTGTGCCATCCTCACAATCATTATGCTCGAGCCCATTATTGCAGCTACTGTGACAATCCACCTTGTAGTGGGTATTCCTCTTTTTCGCACACCCTCTACTTTAACAAGCATGATCTCTTTCTCCAAGGAGTGAGCCCTCCTGATATCAAGTCCAAACTATGTGAGACATAATCTCATCAGCCTTGCTTTCAAGGAACATTCTAGTTGTACTTCTTCCAAGACAGATTTGTTCATTCTTCTGGTAGCCCACAGTATATTCAATATTCTTTGCCAACACCACATTTCAAAGGGGTCAATCCTTCTTTGGTCTTATCAACATCCAGCGGTTCATATGAGGCAATTCAAAACACCATGACTTGCGCCAGACCCAGAAACTCTGGTGGCGTAGTAGTTAAGTGCTATGGCAGTTCAAATCCACCAGGCAATCCTTAGAAACTCTATGGGGCGGTTCTACTCTTTCCTATAGGGTCACTATGAGTCAGAATCGACTCAACCGCAACGGGTTTTGTGTCAGACACACCTTAGTCTTCAAAGTGACATCTTTGCTTTTTTAACACTTTTTTTTCATAATCAGCTAATACCTAAAAAAAATCTTTGTCTTATTTTTGATTTGTAACAAAAAGTATCACTGTACGCTATCTTCTGGGTCTTTTTTTTTTTTAATAGACTTTATTTTTAAGATCAGTTTTAGGTTTACAGTAAAATTGAGCAGGAAGTGAAGTTTCCATATACTTCCTATCCCCCACCCACAGTTTCTCCTATTATTAATATCTTGCATTGATGTGGTATATATATTGATGAACCAATATTGATCCATTATTTTAACTAAAATTTATAGCTTATATTAAGGTATACTCTTTGTGTTGTACAGTTTCCCGGGTTTTGACAAATGGATCTACCATTACTGTATTATATACAATAGAGTCACTGTCCAAAAACACGCCCAGTCCTCCACTTCTTACTCATTCCTTCCCCCTCCACCTCAGCGTTTACCCCTCCAACTCCTCGTAATCACTGATCTTTTTACTGTCTTCATAGTTTTGCAGTCTGGCTTTTTATACTCAGCATCAGGTTACTAAAGTTCACTCGCATAGTTGCTTGTAACTGTAGTTCATTCATTTTCACTAACATAATAATTCATTAAGCCACATTCCACAAATTATTTACTTATTCTCTTGTTAATGGGCATTTGGGTGGTTTCCTTTTTTTTTTTTTTTTTTTTTGCGATTATATAGAATGTCATCACAAATATTCCAGTACATATTTCCTGCAGTATGTGTGCTAAAATTTCTCTTGGAATATACCTATATGCTAGGTCATAGGATGCGTAGATGTTCAACTTTACAACACAACACCAAATTGGCTGCACCAATTTACTTTCCCACTAGCAACGCATAAGAGAGCTCCCTGATCCACAAGCTCTCTGACACTTGCTATTGGCAGGCTCCTAAGGTTTATCAATCAAATGGGTACAAAATGGTGATTCATTGCGATCCTGAACTCATTTCCCTGAGTGTGAGGCTGTACATGTCTTCATGTTTGTTAGCCACATGTGCTCCCTTTACTCTGAAAGGCCTACTCCTATCTTTTTGTGCCTCATTTTTTCCTGTTCGCTATTTGTTCTCATTCTATTGTTTTGTAGTATTTCTTTACATATTCTTCATCCTAAGACTATTTTGGCTATATGTGTCAAATACTTACTTTTCGCTGAGTATGTAACTTGTCTTTTCTTTTTGTTAAGGTGTTTGTTGACGAATAAAAGATTTTGAAATTATTAATCCTGTTTTTTATTTTATGGATAGGGCCTCTGTTTTAGTTCATCACTCTGGGATCAAAAAACATAATCATAATTACATATATTTTCTTTTAAAATCTTTTAAATTTTGCTTTTGGCATTGAAGTTCTTAATCCATCTGAAGTTGATTTGTTTTCTTGTATGGTGTGAAGTAGGGATCAATTTTCATTTTCCCCCCATATGATAAACAGTTTTTCCAGCTCCATTTGTTGAATAATTCTTCTTTGCCCCTGTGATCTGTGCTATCACCTCTGTAACATGTCAAAGTTTCTTATATGTGTAGGGATTTTTTGGAATTTCTGTTCTATTCCATTGGTCAGTGAGAATATCCTCGCCTTGATTCCATACTATCTTCCAAACTCATTCACTGCACATCACTTCTAGCTCAGCACCACCTACACTCAGCTGCTATTAGCAATTCTTTTGTTTTGCAAATCCTGGCACTTGCTTCTTTTTATATACTTCTTTATAAAATGTATACTTTATATACCTCATGGACAGTATCTGGCAAGGTCATGGAAAACCCCAATAGTAGGCTCATACAGCACATGTATGTATATACGTACATATATATTTTTTTCATATACTAGGAAATCCTGGTGGCGTAGTGGTTAAGTGCTACGGCTGCTAACCAAAGAGTTGGCAGTTCAAATCCCTCAGGCGCTCCTTGGAAACTCTATGGGGCAGTTCTACTCTGTCCCTTAAGGTCGCTAGGAGTCAGAATCGACTTGACGGCACTGGGTTTGGTTTGTTTTGTTTTTTGTCATTTACTGTACTCTGGCTAATCTATCACTCTGAATTACCTACACATTTGTATATACTACAGGTGTCATGGAAGGAACACGTCTGATTTTCCATGCTCTGTAATTAAAATCTTTAGGTTCCTCTTTGCGTTCCCCCTTCATCGCTATCTTTAGCAGGGAATTCTGATCAATGGATTAACCAGAAAACAGACTTCTCTTTGCAAGAGAAATATATTTTGTGTTCTAGGAGTCATATACAAGTAAAAGTTTGGGAGATCAAACCTTCTTTGAAATATGCCAAATGAGCTGTTTAAGGAATCCCTACAGTGAAAACTTTTATGAAGATCATCCCTTCTTTTATCATGTGCTTCATTTAATCTCATTTATATATCTGGATTTTCACGTAACATGTTTTCATGTACTGAAGTGATCCTGTAGGGAAAACAAAGGTCACCCTCAATTAGATGAGTAAATGATTTAGTGTGGTTTGGCTTGGTGGGGATGGAGGGAGAGCTCAGGGAGCAAGGGTGGTGTAAAAACAACCAAACCAAACCCATTGCCCTCGAGTCTATTCCAACTATAATGACCCGATAGGACAGAGTAGAACTGCCCCATAAGGTTTCCAAGGAGCGCCTGGTGGATTTAAACTGCCGGCCTTTTGGTTAGCATCCGTAGCTCTTAACCACTACGCCACCAGGGCTTCCCAAGGTGGTTTAGTCAGGCCTAACTCTGATCTTCCAGAGCTATGGAGAGCTTTTGTGATTCCCAGGCCAGATGGTATATAACATTCCTTACTATAGAAATAGTAGATAATACAGATGTCAAGGTAAGAACCATTATTTCAAAAGGATTCTATCAAGAAAAAGTAATTGCAGAATGAACGAAACTTGTGATAGAAAAAAAAAAAGTATAATTCCAACTGCCTATCTATCTAAAGGAGCCCTGGCGGTGTAGCAGTTAATAGCTCGGCTACTAACCAAAACATCAACGATTTGAATCTACAGGTTTTTTGTTCTTTGATTGTTGTTATCTATCTAAAAAAAAAAAATCGCCACGCAGTCAATTCCAATGCATAGTGACCTTGTAGGACAGAATAGAACTGCCCCATAGGGTTTCCAAGGCTGTAATCTATATGGAAGCAGACCGTCACATCTTTCTCCTGTGGAGTGGCTGGTGGGTTCGAATCACACATCTTTTGGTTAGCAGCCGAGTGTTTAACCACTGCGCCACCACCCTGATCCCTGAAAATGGCCTCTCCCTGGATTCCCCATTGCAATGACAGTCTTACCTCCTTACCTGTAGCTAGATCCCCTGATACCAAATGCTCACCTTCATGCCAGTGTGTTACTTGTCACTATACTTTCTAGATACTGTGTCACCCAGAAACAAGACTCTGTCCTCTAGATACTTGCCACACACCCTTACAGTCTAGTTCAAGCCTCTAGGCTATCCAGTGTCCCCAAATCAGGGCTGACCCTTAAAAACAAAAACCCAGTGCCATCGAGTCGATTCCGACTCATAGCGACCCTACAGGACAGAGTAGAACTGCCCCGTAGAGTTTCCAAGGAACGCCTGGCGGATTTTGAACTGCCGACCCTTGGGTTAGCAGCCGTAGCACTTAACCACTACGCCACCAGGGTTTACGTGACCTATAATATCAAAGTGTAAGATCCTGTTTCTTAATTTTTAAACCTCATCACATTTGTCTCTACTTTTTACTTGTTCATTTTTTGCTTTGTGTGTGTGTTTTCAAGGCAAAATGACCTTGCTCATTCAAAACAGGAAAAAAAATTAAAATATCTTTGCCTACAAGGTGATGAAACATTTATTTTTTTAGAGAGAAAATGTAAGTATATTCTCCTAGGGCCTATCCACGGCTACTATATATAGTCACGCAACGCACAATACGCCCAACCATCCAAAGAGACTCGGAACTGCCTCCGAATACACCTGCATGTTAATGCCCATCAGTACACACTTTAGTGAACCTCTGTTAGGTAATTGTGAAGATAGTTAGCTTTAATTAGGCAAACAATTCCAAAGCACCACAAGACATCAAAAGTCAGGATGACTGTGGTCCCCTGATGTTGAAGCCAATGACACATTTAAATATAAATCATCAAAATGGTTGATCACAGCAGGGAATTCATTAAGCACAATTAATTATATTTTTTAATAACATAAGATTCTTAAAGGAATTAATCAATTCTAAGAGGACCCCAAATTGCAACTCCACTTGCTAATGAATGTGTGTGGGACCCAGCTGGTTCAGTTCATAAATGGTGTAAAACTGAAAAAGCACGGTTCACGCAAAACCCTTAAGAGCCTCTCATTCACAAACTCCCCCCAAAATGTCTGCCTCCAACCCCATCCCTAGCTCTTTCACTCTCTTGCCCCAATTCCTTCCTCTCTCCAACTCTTTATCATACAGCTTGTTTTCACCTTAATTGATAATGTGTTCCCCTCCCTCTCATGTCTTTTCTGTTCATTCCTCCTTCTTTGCTCACTCTACGATTAGGCCTCATAAAAGTCTAGGAACCAGTCTAGTGAAGACAGCTTCCATGCGAGTAGAACCGTTAAGGGGAGGAGGAAAGATATATTCATCATGTTTTAATTCATCCACATACATTGTACAATTTATTTCATAAACAGTAACAAGGAGCACTAGCTACTAGACGGGCTTGAGCCTAGTTAGGCTAAAACAACAAATAAGCTAGTGTTGGTAAAAGCAACCAAAATAACCATCACTTAACCAAAGACATAACTGTTTCAGTTCAAAAGTCTGGCATTTACAAATTTTAGTCTGTTTTCTCAACAGTAGTTTTGTAAAAAGTTGACTGATATTGACTAAATGTTTACATTACTAAAAGTCATGTAGCTATAAAACAAAGAGGCATCAAGCACAGCCAAAGCTTTATTTTGGGGGGAAAATATCTATAACTGAACATATATCCAGACTTACCACCATGAGGAGGTACTATGACTTTTGATCTGGACAAAGAATTTAGGTCTTGATTTTTCATGACAGAATGTCAATTTTGCCACCTTTGGTTCTATGGTGTGTAAAAAAAAAAATTTTTTTTATGGTAGAGACTACTAAATGTTCCCCAGTATGCACTTCCCTTGCTCCTTTAGTAACTGCTATGGAATGAATTGTGTTCTCCAAAATAACATGTTGAATTCCTGGCCCTTGTACCTGTGGATACGATCCTGTTTGGAAACAGGGTTTTTCTTTCATTATGTTAGTAAGGTCATACCAGTGAAGGGTAGATCCTAAATCTAATCACTTCTGACTTATAAAACCACCAGAATGGACACAGAGACATGGGGGACAACAGACGTCATGTGAAGTATCTTCCACAAGCCAAGGAATGTCAAGGAACCATGGAACACCCAAGGATATTGACAAGGAAAGAATCAACATGGCTGAGATCCTGATTTACACTTCTAACCTCCAGAACTGTGAGAAAATAAGCTGCTCTTTAAAACAACC
Source organism: Loxodonta africana (assembly GCF_030014295.1). NCBI lineage: Eukaryota > Metazoa > Chordata > Mammalia > Proboscidea > Elephantidae > Loxodonta > Loxodonta africana. The sequence continues at coordinate 150,879,281 of NC_087369.1, forward strand.
CACTTATGGTATTTCTGTTATAGCAACACTGGGAAACTAAGTACCTATATGGGTTTCCTGGGATTGCCATAATAAAGGACCACAAACTCAGTGGCTTAAAACAAGAGAAATGTATTTTCTAACAATTCTGGAGACTAAAAGTGTGAAGTCCAAGTGTCTGTAGGGCCATACTTCCTCTGAAAGCTCTAGGAAAGAACCCTTTCTTACTTCTTCCTAGCTTCTGGTGGTTTCCAGTAACCTCTGGAATTGCTTCCCTTGCAGCTGTATCACTCTGCCTCCATTGTCACATTGCCTTCTTCCTTCTATGTGTATCTGTGTCTTTGTGCCTTCACATGGCCCTCTTATAAGGACAACTCTCACTGGATTTAGGGTCCACTCTAATGTTTGTTTTTTTTTTTTTCTAATTCAGTATGACTTCATCTTAACTTGATTAAAATTTCAAATGCAAATATTTTCAAATAAGGTCACATTCACAAGTACTAGGGGTTAGAACTTTGACATATATTTTGGGGAATACAATTCAACCCACAACATTACCTCTAAGTTTTAGTTGGGCACATAGACATCCAGAATTAAGACTACGTTCCCCAGACCCCTATGCAGCTAGCTGTGGCCAGGTAACTAAATTCTGGGCAATCAGATGTAAGAAAAAGTAGTAGGAAACGTCTAAGAAGAGCCCTTAAAAAAGAGGTTATTCCCTTCTTTGCCCCTTTCCTACTTCCTGCCAGCTGGAATGAGGATATATTGGCTGAAGCTAAAACAGCCACCCAGGAATATGGAATGACCTTGGGAATGAATGACGAACACAAATGAGCAACAAGATGGAAAGATCCTGGGTCCTGACACTGTGGAGCACCATGAGAGTCCTGTAACACCTACCAACAATCTTTTATATGAGAGAGAAATAAGCTGTCTCGGGTGAGCATCTGGTAGTTTGAATTTTCTGACATGGACAATCAGACCTAATTCTAACAAAAACAATTCCCGTTAAGTAAAACTTAAGCAGCTTGCTTCAATCAGCAATACAAATTCTCTGCAGTTGAGGCACTTGCCACACAGCTCAAGCTTAAATCAATAACTATCTAATTCCTACCAAAAGCCAAGTTAAAACAACTAATAGTTGAGAACTGAGTAAAAGGCATGCTATTCATTCATTCCTCAAGGTTCTTCTACACTATCTATATTCACTTTAGATCACCAGAGAGTGGTACAAGTTGGCTGCAATTTTAAATCTCTGACAAAATGCTATAATGCAAGTGTGAGTTAATGATATGGTCTCTCATTTGGAGGGGTGGGCATCAGGAGAAACTTTCCTATAAGACCCGTGAGAGAGCAGGAGAGTTAGCTGAATTCTCTAAATATTCTATGTTGGCTGGGTCGAATTTCCTTTGAAACTTATATGTAGGGCAAACATAATTTAACATCCAAACCAGTACACGTCTGGACGGAAGGAGATACTGTTAATAAATACATCAAACCAACAGGCATAAACTAGGACTGTCCTGGGCAAGTCAAGATGTATGGACACCCTACGCAGATAGATAGTTCTCTCGGTTAGGTTTAGACAAAGTGAGTATACATATTTTATACTAAAATACCAATGATACTACCTTAAACTTTAATATCGTCACCGAACTTCTGGAAACCAAAACTACTCAGCAAAGCCCAAATTAGACAAAGATTTAATTGCAACTATTATAACATATGTAGATTTAAACTTTCATCACCCCGACAAACTATTTAACTCATCCAAACATTAACCATAGTAATTCATTTGCAATAATTAAACTCACTCAGAAGTTACCACTAAGTGCCTGAACACATGGGTAGTGTCTTAGTTATCAAGAGCTGCTAAAACAGAAATACCACAGGTGGATGGCTTTACCAAACAGAAGTTTATTCTTTCACAGTTTGAGAGGCGAGAAGACCAAGTTCAGGACATTAGCTCCAGGGGAAAGCTTTCTCTCTCTGTCGTCTCTGGGGGAAGGTCCTTGGCATCAGTCTTCCCCTGGTCTAGGAGCTTCTCAGGGCAGGGACCCCGGATTCAAAGGCACGCTCCTCTTATGATTCTTTCTTGGTGGTATGAGGTCCCTCTCCTCTCCGATCAATTCTCTCTTTTATATCTCAAAAGAGGTTGACTCAAGATACAACCTAGTCCTGTAGATTCAGTCCTGCCTTCTTAACATAACTGCCTCTAATTCTTCCTCATTAACATCATAGAGGTTAGGATTTACAACACATATGATAATCACATCAGATCAAAAAATCACACAATACTGGGAATCATAGCCTAGCCAAGTTGACACACATATTTGGGGCACACAATTCAATCCATGACAGGTGGTTAAACTCATGTATGATAAAATGAAGGGAGTTTCCACAGCTCTTGGCAGCTATAGGTGTTCATGAAGTAACCATTTCTTCGATCTTCTCCTTCCTCCTCCTCCTCTTCTTCTTCTTCCTTCCTCAGACAAGTCCAGTTTGGTTTTGTCGTTTTATGCTATCTTGCGGTAATCTGGAAACCCTGGTGGTATAGTGGTTAAGAGCTATGGCTGCCAACCAAAAGGTCAGCAGAACGAATCCACTAGGCGCACATTGGAAACCCTGTGGGGCAGTTCTACTGTGTCCTGTAGGGTTGCGATGCGTCAGAACCGACTCAACAGCAAAGGGTTTGGGTTGTGTTTTTGGTTTCTATTTTTTTTAATAATTTTTATTATGTTTAAGTGAAAGTTTACAAATCAAGTCAGTCTCTCACACAAAAACCCATATACACCTTGCTACATACTCCTAATTACTTTCCTCCTAATGAGACAGCCCACTCTCTCCATCCACTCTCTCTTTTCCTGTCCATTTCTCTATCTTCTAACCCCCTCCACACTCTCATCTCCGCTCCAGGTACAAGACAACATAGTCTCAAGCGTCCACCTGATCCAAGAAGCTCACTCCTCACCACCATCCCTCTCAAACCCATTGTCCAGTCCAATCCATGTCTGAAGAGTTGGCTCTGGGAATGGTTCCTGTCCTGGGGCAACAGAAGGTCTGGGGGCCATGACCACCGGGGTCCTTCCAGTCTCAGTCAGACCATTAAGTCTGGTCTTTTTATGAGAATTTGGGATCTGCATCCCTCTGCTGTCCTGCTCCCTCAGGGCTTCTCTGTTGTGTTCCCTGTTAGGGCAGTCATTGGTTGTAGCTGGGCACCATCTAGTCCTTCCGGTCTCAGGATGATGCAGTCTCTGGTTCATTTGGCCCTTTCTGTCTCTTGGGCTTATAATTACCTTGTGTCCTTGGTGTTCATTCTCCTTTGATCCAAGTGGGTTGAGACCAATTGATGTATCTTAGATGGCTGCTTGCTAGCATTTAAGACACAAAACGCCACTCTTCAAAGTGGGATGCAGAATGTTTCCTTAATAGATTTTATTATGCCAATTGACATAGATGTCCCCTGAAATCATGGTCCCGAAACCCGTGCCCCTGCTACGCTGGCCTTCGAAGCACTCAGTTTATTCAGGAAACTTCTTTGCTTTTCGTTTAGTCCAGTTGTGCCGACCTCCCCGTATCCTGTGTTGTATTTCCCTTCACCTAAAGTACTTCTTATCTAACAACTAACTAGTGAATACCCCCCTCCCACCCTCCCCCCTCTTGTAAACACAAAAGAATGTTTTCTTCTCAGTTTAAACAATTTCTCGAGCTCTTATAATAGTGGTCTTATACAATATTTGTCCTTTTGCAACTGACTAATTTCACTCAGCATAATGCCTTCCAGGTTCTTCCATGTTATGAAACATTTCACAGATTCCTGACTGTTCTTTATCGATGTGTAGTATTCCATTGCGTGAATGTACCATAATTTATGTATCCATTCATCCATTGATGGGCACCTTGGTTCCTTCCATGTTTTTGCTATTGTAAACAGTGCTGCAATTAACACGGGTGTGCATATATCTGTTCATGTAAAGGCTCTTATTCCTCTAGGATATATTCCAAGGAGTGGGATTGCTGGATCATATGGTAGTTCTATTTCTAGCTTTTTAAGGAAGTGCCAAATCGATTTCCAAACTGGTTGTACCATTTTACATTCCCACCAGCAGTGTGTAAGTGTTCAAATTTCTCCACAGTCTCTCCAACATTTATTATTTTGTGTTTTTTGGATTAATGCAGCCTTGTTGGAGTGAGGTGAAATCTCATTGTAGTTTTGATCTGCATTTCTCTAATTCCTGATGATCGTGAACATTTCCTCATGTATTTGTTAGCTACCTGAATGTCTTCTTTAGTAAAGTATCTATTAATATTTTTGCTCATTTTTTAATAGAGTTATTTGTCTTTTTGTAGTTGAGTTTTAGCAGTATCATGTACATTTTAGAGATTAGATGCTGATCAAAAATGTCATCACTAAAAACTTTTTCCCAGTCTGTAGGTAGACTTTTTACTCTTTTGGCGAAGTCTTTGGATGAGCATACGTGTTTGATTTTTAGGAGCTTCCAGTTATCTAGTTTTTCTTCTGCATTCTTACTAATGTTTTGTATACTGTTTATGCCATGTATTAGGGCTTCTAATGTTGTCCCTATTTTTTCTTCCATGATTTTTATCGTTTAAGATTTTATATTTAGGTCTTTGATCCATTTTTGAGCTTGTTTTTGTGCTTGGAGTGAGGTATGGGTCTTGTTTCATTTTTTTGCAGATGGATATCCAGTTATGCCAGCACCATTTGTTAAAAAGACTGTCTTTTCCCCATTTAACTGTTTTGGGGCCTTTGTCAAATATCAACTGCTCATATATGGATGGATATATTTCTGGATTCTCAATTCTGTTCCAATGGTCTATGTATCTGTTGTTGTACAGTACCAGGCTGTTTTGACTACTGTGGCGGTATAATAGCTTCTAAAATCACGTAAAGTAAGGCCTCCCACTTTGTTCTTCTTTTTCGGTAATGCCTTATTTAACCGGGGCCTCTTTCCCTTCTGTATGAAGTTGGTGATTTGTTTCTCAATCTCATTAAAGACTGTCGTTGGGATTTGGATCGGAATTACATTAAATGTATAGATCGCTTTTGGTAGAATAGACATTTTTATAATGTTAAGTCTTCCTATGCATCAGCAAGGTACGTTTCTCCACTTACATAAGTCTCTTTTGGTTTCTTGCAGGAGTGTATTGTAGTTTCCTTTGTATAAGTCTTTTACATCTCTGGTAAGATTTATTCCTAAGTATTTTATCTTCTTGGGGGCTACTGTAAATGGCACTGATTTGGTGATTTCCTCTTTAATGTTCTTTTTGTTGGAGTAGAGGAATCCCACTGATTTTTGTACATTTACCTTGTATCCCGATACTCTGCTGAACTCTTCTATTAGTTTCAGTAGTTCTCTGGAGGATTCCTTAGGGTTTTCTGTGTATAAAACCATTTCATCTGCAAATAGAGATACTTTGACTTCTTCCTTGCCAATCTGGATGCCCTTTATTTCTTTATCTACTGTAACAGCTCTGGCTAGGACCACCAAGACAATGTTGAATAAGAGCGGTGATAAAGGGCATCCTTGTCTGGTTCCCAGTCTCAGTGGGAATGCTTTCAGGGTCTCTACCTACAGGCTTATGTTGGCTGTTGGCTTTGTATAAATGCCGTTTATTATGTTGAGGAATTTTCCTTCTATTCCTATTTTGCTGAGAGTTTTTCTCATGAATGGGTGTTGAACTTTGTGAAATGCCTTTTCTGCAGCAATTGAGAAAATCACGTGATTCTTATCTTTTATTTATGTGGTGGATTACATTAATTGTTTTTCTAACAATTCATACCTGGTATGAATCCCACTTGGTCATGTTGAATTATTTTTTCATATGTTGTTGAATTCTATTGGCTAGAATTTTGTTGAGAATCTTTGCATCTCCTTTCCTGAGGGATATAGGTCTATAATTTTCTTTTCTTGTGGTCTCTTCACCTGGTTTTGGTATTAGGGTATGGTGGCTTCATAGAATGAGTTTGGTAGTGTTCCATCCTTTTCTGTGCTCTGAAATACCTTTAGTAGTAGTGGTGTTAACTCTTCTCTGAAAGTTTTGTAGAACTCTGTAGTGACGACGTCCAGACCAGGGCTTTTTCTTTTTTTCATAAATTTTATTGTGCTTTAAGTGAAAGTTTACAAATCAAGTCAGTCTCTTACACAAAAACCCATATACACCTTGCTACACACTCCAAATTACTCTCTCCCTAAAGAGAGAGCCGACTCTCTCCCTCCACTCTCTCTTTTCATGGCCATTTCGCCAGCTTCTAACCCCCTCTACCCTCTCATCTCCCCTCCAGGCAGGAGATGACAACATAGTGTCAAGTGTCAACCTGATCCAACAAGCTCCCTGCTCACCAGCATCCCTCTCCAACCCAGTGTCCAGTCCAATCCATGTCTGAAGAGTTGGCTTTGGGAATGCTTCCTGTCCTGGGGCAACAGAAGGCCTGGGGGCCATGACCACCGGGGTCCTTCCAGTCTCAGTCAGTCCATTAAGTCTGGTCTTATGACAATTTGGGGTCTGCATCCCACTGCTGTCCTGCTCCCTCAGGGCTTCTCTGTTGTGTTCCCTATCAGGGCAGTCATCGGTTGTATCCGGGCACCATCTAGTTCTTCTGGTCTCAGGATGATGTAGTCTCTGGTTCATGTGGCCCTTTCTGTCTCTTGGGCTCGTAATCGCCTTGAGTCCTTGGTGTTCTTCATTCTCCTTTGGTCCAGGTGAGTTGAGACCAATTAACGCATCTTAGACGGCTGCTTGCTAGCATTTAAGACCCCAGACGCCACTCTTCAAAGTGGGATGCAGAATGTTTTCTTAATAGATGTTATTATGCCAATTGACATAGATGTCCCCTAAAACCATGGTCCCCAAACCCCTGCCCCTGCTACACTGGCCGTCGAAGCATTCAGTTTATTCAGGAAACTTTTTTGCTTTTGGTTTAGTCCAAGTGTGCTGACCTCCCCTGTATTGTGTGTTGTCTTTCCCTTCACCTAAAGTAGTTCTTATTTACTATCTAATTAGTGAATGTCCCTCTCCCACCCTCCCTCCCTCCGCCCTCTCCTAACCACAAAAGAATGTTTTCTTCTCAGTTTAAACTATTTCTCAAGTAATTATAATGGTGGTCTTAGACAATATTTGTCCTTTTGCAATTGACTAATTTTGCTCAGCATAAGGCCTTCCAGGTTCCTCCATGTTATGAAATATTTCACAGATTCCTCACTATTCTTTATTGATGCGTAGTATTCCATTGTGTGAATATACCATAATTTCTTTATCCATTCATCCGTTGATGGGCACCTTGGCTGTTCCCATCTTTTTGCTATTGTAAGCAGTGCTGCAGTAAACATGGGTGTGCATATATCTGTTCGTGTAAAGGCTCTTATTTCTCTAGGATATATTATAAGGAGTGGGATTGCTGGATCCTATGGTAGTTCTATTTAGAGCTTTTTAAGGAAGTGACTAGGGCTTTTTTTTGGTTGGGAGTTTTTTAATTACCTTTTCTATCTCTTCTTTTGTTGTGGGTCTATTTAGTTGTTCTACCTCTGTTTGTGTTAGTTTAGGTTGGTAGTGTGTTTCTAGGAATTCATCCATTTCTTCTAGGTTTTCAAATTTGTTTGAGTACAGTTTTTCATAGTAATCTGATATGATTCTTTTAATTTCAGTCGGGTCTGTTGTAATATCGCCCATCTCATTTCTTATTCAGGTTATTTGCTTCTTCTCTTCTTTTGTCAGTTTGGCCAGTGGTTTAACAATTTTGTTGATTTTTTCAAAAAACCAGCTTTTGGTCTTGTTAATTCTTCCAATTATTTTTCTGTTTTCTATTTCATTTAGTTTATTTATTTCATTTATTTCCATTGCATTTTTTTCTTTAATTTTTTTGTTTTTTTATTTCATTTAGTTCAGCTCTAATTTTTATTATTTGTATTCTTCTGGTGTCTGTGGGTTTCTTTTGTTGCTCTCTATTTGTTCAAGTTGTAGGGATAATTTTTTTTATTTTGGCCGTTTCTTCTTTTTGGATGTGTTCATTTATTGATAAATTGGCCTCTGAACACTGCTTTTGCTGTGTCCCAAAGGCTCTAATAGGAAGTGTTTATTCTCATTGGATTCTATGAATTTCTTTATTCCATCCTTAATGTCTTCTATAATCCAGTCTTTTTTGAGTAGGGTATTGCTCAGTTTCCAAGTGTTTGATTTCTTTTCCCTGCTTTTTCTGTTATTGAGTTCTACTTTTATGGCCTTATGGTCAGAGAAGATGCTTTGTAATATTTCAACGTTTTGGATTCTGCTAAGGCTTGCTTTATGACCTAATATGTGGTCTATTCTAGAGAATGTTCCATGTGCACTAGAAAAGAAAGTAGACTTGGTTGCTGTTGGTTGGAGTGTTCTGTATATGTCTATGAGGTGAAGTTGGTTGATTGTGGCATTTAGATCTTCCGTGTCTTTATTGAGCTTCTTTCTGGATGTCCTGCCCTTCACCAAAAGTGGTGTGTTGCAGTTTCCTACTATAATTCTGGAGCTGTCTATCTCACTTTTCAGTGCTGTTAATGTTTGTTGTATGTATCTTGCAGCCCTGTCATTGGGTACATAAATATTTAATGTGGTCATATCCTCCTCGTTTATTGTCTCTTTAATCATTATATAGTGTTTTTCCTTATCATTTCTGATGGATTTAACTTTAAAGTCTATTTTGTCAGAAATTAATATTGCCACTCCTGCTCTTTTTTGATTGTTCTTTGCTTGATATATTTTTTTCCATCTTTTGAGTTTTAGTTTGTTTGTGTCTCTAAGTTTAAGGTGTGTCTCTTGTAGGCAACATATAGACGGATCTTGTTTTTTTAATCCATTCTGCCACTCTCTGTCTCTTTATTGGTGCATTTAGTCCATTTACATCCAGGGTAATTATGGGTAGGTATGAATTTAGTGCTATCATTTTGATGTCTTTTTTGGTGAGTTGTTGACATTTTCTTTTTCCCACTTAATTTTATGTGCTGAGTAGATTATCTTATACTGTTCTTTCCTCATATTTGTCGTTGTTGATTTTGTTTCTGCTGAGTCTCTATTTCTTTCTTGTATTTTATTTTGATGAGTAGGATAGTTTGTCTCCTTTGTGGTTACCTTATTGTTTAGCCCTATTTTTCTAAATTGAAAAATAACTTTTATTTCTTAGTATCGTTGTATTTTCCTGTCCATATGGAAGGTGTATGATTACATTTCTTAGTCCCTCTTTATTATTCTAATGTTGTCTTCTTTTATATAATAACATCGCTGTTACGCTGTTTTGAGCTTTTTCTAATATATAATCTTGCTTTGTTTTTTTGGAGTGCCCTGTCTGGGTTGACTTCTAGTTGCTCTGCCCAGTGTTCTAGTCTTGGGTTGATACCTGATATTATTGATTTTCTAACCAAAGTACTCCCTTTAGTACTTCTTGTAGTTTTGCTTTGATTTTTACGAATTTCCTCAACTTGTGTTTATCTGGAAACGTCTTAATTTCACCTTCATATTTAAGAGACAGTTTTGATGGATATATGATTCTTGGCAGGCAATATTTTTCCTTCAGTTTTTTAAATATGTCGTCCCATTGCCTTCTCACCTGCAGGGTTTCTGCCAAGTAATCCGATCTTATTCTTATTGGCTCTTCTTTGTAGGTGACTTTTCGTTTATCCCTCGCTGCTCTTATAATTCTCTCTTTATTTTTGATGTTGGCAAGTTTGATTATAATATGTCTTGGTGACTTTCTTTTAAGATCTACCTTATGTGGAGTTCGATGAACATCTTGGATAGATATCTTCTCATCTTTGATGATATTAGGGAAGTTTTCTGCCAACAAATCTTCAGAAAATTCTCTCTGCATTTTCTGTTATCCCTCCCTGTTCTGGTACTCCAATCACTCGTAGGTGATTTCTCTTGATAGAGTCCCACATGATTCTTAAGGTTTCTTCATTTTTTTTAATTCTTTTATCTGATTTTTCTTCAAATATATTAGTGCCAAGTGATTTATCTTCGAGTTCAGAAATTCTAGCTTCTACTTGCTCAATTCTGCTCCTCTGACTTTCTATTCAGTTGTCTACTTCTGTAATTTTATTGTTAATCTTCTGAATTTCTGATTGCTGCCTGTCTATGGATTTTTCCAGCCTATAAAACTTTTCATTATGTTCCTGAATAATCTTTCTAATTTCTTCAATTGCTTTATCTGTGTGTTCCTTGGCTCGTTCTGTGTATTGCCTCATTTCCTTCCTGATGTCTTGAAGGGTTCTGTACATTAAACTTTTGTAATCTGCATCTGGTAATTCCAGGAATGCACTTTCATCTAGAAGATCCCTGGATTCTTTGTTTTGAGAGCCCGTTGAGGTGATGATCATGGCCTGTTTCTTTACGTGACTTGATATTGACTGTTGTCTCTGAGCCATTTATGTTATTGTATTAGTTTATGCTTGCTTACTGTGTCGTAGCTTCTTGCTTTGTTTTGTTTTGGTATACCCCTATGGGTTGCTTGAGTGAGCTAGCTTGACTATTTTCGCCTTTGGAACTCTAACATCCTATCCCCAGATGGCTAGAGACGTTATCAGGTATATCAGTCTAGGAGTCCATTCAGTTTTTTTGTATGAATTCAGCTCAGGTGTCCAGGTAGCTGATCATCAAGTGTGTGGTACAGGCTCTGTCCTACACTCTTAGAGGGGCAGGGGTGACTGGCATATATACCGGTATCCGATTGCAACAGGGGGTCACGCTCTGAACAAGGCAGGGGGCTGAGAACCGACCCCCGAGTGTGTCTGAGGAAAGCACGTCCCTGTTTCCTAGAGCGTGCAGGTGGGTGGGTTCTGCAGGCAGACCATGGACACCCAAAGTTTTTAGTTGTAAGGACTGGGAGGTACCAGTTAAATCTGGACCCCTGTTCCAGGTGGCTGGGTGACCTGAGTGGTGCTACCAGTCCTTAGTTCCCTGATGTGGGTAGGCGGGGACCTTGTTTAATATGCAAAGTAATGTCAAACATCAAACACCCACCTCTCCACTGCACAATTGAAATGGTTGGAGTCTGCCAACAAGGGCTTATTCTCCCGAAATAGGCCCACACAGGTCCACACACGGGGGAAAGGTGCTCAAAATCCATGGATGGTTTATACCTGGACAGGAGCTGCTTCTGCCCTGAGCTCCCCCAGTCAGTGGAGCTAGCAAATTATCTTTTCCCCCAAATGCAAATTTTTTCCTTCCCCAAGGCCGGGAGGTTGGCTCAAGGTGCTAAACAGGGCCTATCTCAAGCCCGGGGAATTCAGCCGCTGAAGCCGGCTTTGGGGCGGGGGGGGGTGTTAAAATATACACAAGTACTTAGCTTTTGCCAAGAGTGACGTTCTTCTCTGGTTCCAGAGGTGTGAGTAGGCTGTGTGGCTGGCTGCTTCTCCCTGAGGAAACTGTGGCCGAATGCTATTTCCAGCCCGCCACCACCGCTCAGGGAATGGTTCCTGAGGGCTCCCCGTGATTCAGGTCCAGTAACTCCTCTCCGCTTCTGAATGGTCTCTTCCTCCCCCTGCCCCTCAGTTCGTTTTCTAAGCTTGCCTTTGAAGGTCAGGGCTACCAGCTTGTCACAAATATACTTGTTTCACTTGTTTTTTTGGGGTCTTTGTTGTAAAGAGGGCTCACTGGAAGCGTCTGTCTATTCCTCCATGTTGGCTCTGCCTCAAAATATTCTTTAAATAGAGTCCTATACAATATACTGAGTTGGGCTCACAATTGAAAGCACTACTATTTTGTTCAGCATCATATACCAAATATTGATAATAGATGCTAACCCACTTGGTAGCTTTTAACCCACTGACTGAAAATGAGAGGCCTTCATAAAGCTCAGGCTCCAGGCCCACACTAGGAAAATTTAATGGAAACTATTTCCTGATACTTTCAAGCTCTCTCCCTTCAGCCCCAGCCTGTCAAGTAGTTAATGATCATAAACAAATGCTTGAGTGCACTAGAAGGGTTGCTATTTAAAGCAAAATTACAGTCAATCTTCTGGTAGAGCAAAAATTTTTCTTAAAATGAGAATAATCACCCCCTTTTTTTGATTCATATGTTACAAAAAAGTTTCACATATACTGTTTCAGAAAACGTTGCCCCTTTCTTCAATTCAGGTCAACAGGTATTTTTTAAGTACTTAGAATAATCTTTCTTCCCTTTCTCACATTAAAACCAGCCAAACCCGTTTCTGTCACATCAATTCCAACTCACAGAAATACTATAGGACATAGTAGAACTGCCCAATACAGTTTCCAAAGAGCAGCTAGTGAATTTGAACTGCTGACCTTTTGATTAGCAGATTCAGCTCTTAACCAATATTAGCTCACTTTGGGTCAGGTGCCAATTTCTCAAACAATCCACTGAGGTCAAGAGGTGGGGCCATATTGTACTAGCATGGTAATTCTTGTGGAAACCATGTAGAATGTCGGTAGGGACATGGGGAGAAGAATGAAGCGTGGAAAAAGGGATAATCTGGGCATAAAACAATAGATATTCACTATAGCATAACATACAAAAGAAGCTTAAAGTACCTGTCTTATCTTTTTGTTCAGCATCTTATACCAAATATTGATAATAGATGCTAACCCACTTGGCAGCTTTTAACCCACTGACTGAAAATGGGTTAAAAAGCAATTGGAATATGTAGCAAGGTGTACGTAAGTTTTTGTGTGAGAGACTGACTTGATTTGTAAGCTTTCACTTAAAGCACAATAAAAATTAAAAAAAAAAGAGCTTGGATGCTAATCAAAAGGTCAGCAGTTCAAATTCACCAGCCACTCCTTAGAAGCCCCATGGGGCAGTTCTGTTCTATCCTATAGGGTCACTATGAGTTGAAATTGACTGGATGCAAAGGGTATAGGCAATCTTCCTAAATGGTCTCTCTGCTTTCTCCCTTGCCTCCCATCTCCCCCACCCCATACCCTCTATTATCGGCACAGCAGCCAGAATGATCTTGTTAAAATATAAGGCAGATGATATGACTCTTCTGCTCAAAGTCCTACAAGCGCTTCCCATTTTACTTATTTTAAAATGCAAGGCTCTTATAATGGCCTGACATGAGCTTCCCCATTGCAGAAACTCTCTAATCTGATTTCATACCACTCCCCCTGCCCCCAATTCTATTCTTGACACACTGGCTTCTCCACTCTTCCTCAAGCTGCAGAGTACATTCCTGCCTCCTGATGTTTTCTTTGTCTAGAATACTTCCCCCAGATAACCGCATAGGCTGTCCCTTTATTATCTTCAAGTAACTATTCAACTGGGCTTATACATTTAGGGAAAACATCTCTAATAAGGTGACAGTTGAATAGTTACTATTCAGTTGGGCTTTGCTTCAGGCTCCACAAGGGCAGGGATTATATTTTGTTCACTGTATCCTCAGCACCTACAACAGTGCCTGACACATAGTAGGCACTTAAATATGTGTTAGACGAAAAAACAAGGGGATATTATGTCCAGCACATGGATGTGCACACGTAAACGCATGCGCTCACTCAAGCAATAGCTTCACTTTCAGTATTATTTGGCTCTCCATATTTCCCGCGGGCAATGGAAATCCTTAGGGTGGCTAATTTCTTCAGCTAGTCCTTTCACTAATAGCCTGAAGCAAAGCCCAAAGGTTTTCACTGTCCCAGTTAATCGGTAAATATCAACAACTTCCTGATTTTACATATATTATATGCTATGCCACAGAGACATTAGTTTAGAGTTCAACAACAGGCACCTATTACAGATCCTTTATATTGGCTTTTAGGAAATATATTAAAGGTGCTAATGAAATGCCTGGCAATCACTACCGCCGTCCTCATTTCCAACTTCTATGCCTTCTTTTCAGCCCTCAGCAGATTAACTAGCAAGCAATTTCTTGGCTCATGAAGGCCAAAGAACATGGAGAAGGTGTGGTGAAAGATATCTATCCCAGTTGAAAAAAAAAATACAAAAACAAAACAAACAAGCTGACAAACTTGGGTATCCCAATCAGATTGCTTTCTATCCAAAATCATCGCCTTCACCGCAAATTTATTTTTATAAAATGTTAAGATTAGCAGAAAAATCAAGCTGTCCCTTTGAGTGCATTTTCCCCTCTTGTCTAAAGCTTCTGAATTAAAGCCTCTATTTTGGGCAGCTTTGAAAATAGGACGTGGGTCCTAGAAAAGATGCCATGGTTTTTCTTCTAGAACCGTGTGGAAGGAAGTGCTGAGGAAGGCATCATTTTTAGTGTGCTCTAAAAAAAAAAAAAAAACAACAACTTGGGAAGAATTCCACTGCTTTACTGCTTGTGAATACACAGACCCCAGGGCCCTATATTCTTAGGGTAAATAAACTGAGCTTTGGGGCCTGAAGAGCCTCCTTAGAGGCCTCTTTTATTGCTTACAAACTTTCTCTGTGATTAAAATCCATCCTAGACCTCAGCAACGAGGTAGCACAGACCCCACATCTGCTTATCTGCCAGACACGTGCTAGAACCAGGTGATTTTATTCCTTTTGGAAATGAATTGTAAAGGTGACATCCGGAGTCTATTATAATAAACACTTTAGGTCTGTTACACCATACGCCTTTGCAAAGTGGTTTTTCTTTTAGGTGAAGGCAGTGGTGGCTTACCAAAGGCTTTTCCTTTCTTCTTCTTTATAATCTTTAATATACTGAAAAGACAGGAGAAAAGTAGAAATCTTGTTCGGATACAAATACAGGAAAGGGTAGTGGAGTGGTGGGGTAGGAGTGGGGAGACTATACCTTCTTATACAAGCATGTGTATGCTGTGAACACCCTACACAACTAGGAAAAAAGAAAAGCTGTCTCCCACATGAATTTCTGTACCTCACACGAATCAAAGACAATAAGAGGTAACTTAGCTTTCCTTGGGAAGGCAGCAAGAACCAAGTTTCTTTAAAGGACTACCCAAAAAATTCAAAACCAAACCCATTGCCGTCGAGTCACTTCCGACTCGTAGCGACCCTACAGGACAGAGTAGAACTGCCCCATAGAGTTTCCAAGGAGAGCCTGGCAGATTCGAACTGCCAACCTCTTGGTTAGCAGCTGTAGCACTTAACCACTACGCCACCGGGGTTCCAGACATGAAAATTTGAGGTGCATTTCATTAAAGGAAAATAGAAGTCACTGATCTATGATTAAATTTTGACAAGAAAAACAAAAGGCTTTTTGATTTGATTGAATTATAAATAAACACCATTAACTCTACTCTCCTCAAACCCCTAAAATCTTGCTTTCTGAGACTGTCTACATAGCAACTGAGTCACTTTTTGCAAACGTCATCACAATAAGCCACAGACTTCACTGCCTCTGGTACAGCTGCCCAGCTGAGAGCAGTAGACAAATTGGTTTGCATATGTATAGAAGATCCAAGCCTTATTCCTTCATCCAAATAGATGAATCATGATATCTTAGGTGATTTCATCCCTTTTGGCCCGCAGTGGAGCAGGGCAGGTCAAGGCCTCTCTCATTCACTTCTCAACCCAGGCAATCCAGCTTCTAGCCTCACCTCTCCAGTGAACAGCTCTGGGAAAGATTCCCAATCCCCTCCTAATTCCCAACTCAACTGGACCTCTCAGCTGCATTGGAAGTTATTCCCCACTTCTTCCCCCTTAAAACTTTCATCCCTTAGCTCAGGAAACCAAACCAGGTGTTATCAAGTCAACACTAACTCATGGTGACCCCATGTGTGTCAGACTACAACTGCGCTCCATAGGGTTTTTGAATGGCTGATTTTTCAGAAGTAGATCTCAAGGCCTGTCCTCTGAGGTGCCTCTGGGTGGACTCAAACCTCCAGCCTTTTGGTTACGAGCTGAACTTATTAACCACTGACACCAACCAGGTACTCCAAGCTCTTGTAATACTCACTCTTAATTCTTTGCCCTCTATGCTTGTGACTGCTCTTTCTTAGTTTTCTTGTTCCTCTTCCTCTGCTTAACCCTTACATGTTGCTGTCCTCCGAGTCCTGTTTCCAGTCTGCTTTTCTTCTAGCTTTATATGTTCTCTTGAATTATCTCTTCTACTATGATTTCATTAACTACATTTTCATCAACTACCACCTACTTCGAATTGCTTGCTAAATCAATCTCTTGATAGATTAGATAGATAGATACCCCACAGACATATACACTCAATGTAACTTGCTGAAAATAACTCAGTACTTTCCTTCCCTATAACCCCAACACACCAAAACAAATGACACCCATCCTCTGGTAATCCATAGTTCAGTTAAAGTTATTCCCATTCCTTCCAAAAACTCAGCATCATCTATGATTCCATCTTCTACTTTAACAGTCTGTCTTTACTTCTGAAAATCATAAAGAGCTAAGAAGGCAATCCCCTAAATTCTACTGAATTCCATTACCTCAGACCATTCTTCTCCCCTGCTTCAATCTCTTTCCTGAACTATCTCTCCTGATCACACTCCCTGTCTCTAGACTCTAACCTCTAAAATCTCTCCTCCTCTCTTGAGCCAGAGCTGACTTTCTAAAATATACATTGGAGAAAGTCACACCCCTTCTCAAGAATCAGACTTCAACAGGTCCCCACATTCTACAGATACAATGCAATTGCCTTCACACAAGAACAAAATTACAACTAACTGAGCACTCTTACCACATCTCACACCTTGTTTGAAGCACTTGGCAAACATCCCCCATTACATAATTTAATCTCCACACCACAATCTCACGAGGTGTTACTATTATTGTTTTCATTCTATAGGCAAGGAAACCAAGACCGAGAGAGATTAAAAAACTTTCCCAAAGTCACACAGCTGGTAAGAATCAGAGCTCAAATTTGAACCTGTCCCATCTCATCTAGAATCAGGGGGCTACGTAGCTTCTATCCTTCACCAACTGGCCTTACCTGTGTTAAAAATAAAAATTTTCACAATATTAAATTTGTGGATGAACTCATAAGCTTTATTTTTCAGTTCATGAATCAGGGAACATCTGTTCTGTACATCAGACAAGAGTTCCAAAGCGTAGCCCAAAGTGGAAGGGTTATATCATCACACACACAAGAACAAGGAAGCCACACTTGGCAAATTTCAGATTTGCTGGCAGGCATTTTCTTATTTTATTTGGGATTAAGGGAAAATCTTGGATTAGGTTAAACTGTGCACACAAGTCCTGGTTGGCTAGCTTAGGTTTCTGTTTACGGGACAGTCAATTAATTGATTTAGATTTCTGCTCCTGGGAAGGTTAGACATTCACAAGAAACAGAAACTTAGGTTTCAATTTGCTGACTTGGGGCTTAACCTAAGGATTCCATTTTGGGACTAGCTCAGTCAGGTTAGAAGCTCTGGTGGCATAGTGATCAAGAGCTCAGCTGCTAACCAAAAAAGGTCGACAGTTTGAGTCCACCAGCTGTTCCTTGGAAACCTTAAATATTTTCTACTTGAGATTGAGAGATAAATGCCCTTTATCACCTTTGGGCAACATTGAGCTGGTACCCAACTTGTGAAATAAGGCAAGAAGGTGTATCCAATTTCATTATTTATATTAGGTAGTTCTACTCTGTCCTATAGGGTTGCTATGAGTCGGAATCAACTTGACAGCAACAGGTTTGGTTTTAGTCAGGTTAACACCTGTCTTTCCAACCTCACCTCCATGATGCTCCCCTATAGATGTCCAGTGCTCCAGACATCCCAAACCACTACTTCCCAAGGACACCATATGTCTTACATGCTTCTGTTTTTACAGATGATATTCCCTCTGCCTAGAATGCTTTTTTTTTTTTAACAGTTTTATTCACAAGGTAACATTTTATTAAGCTTTAAAGTAAAGCTCATGTTAACTGGTAAAGAGGAAAAGTGAGGATTTGTTCCATAGGTACAAGTCATTTGCAATAGAGGCAAGCTGGTTCTTGGAGCCATGTAGTCTAACCTTGGAATTGTCTCTTATTCATTATCTTTCTGAATGTCAGTCTTGCCTGATCTTTCCCAGTACCACAAAAAACAGATTCCATAAAGCGTATTTTTTTAAAATAGTAGTTTATTGTGTTTTCAGTGAATGTTTACCCAGCAGTTTAGATTTCCATTCAACAATTTCTACACAAGTTGTTCAGTGACATTGATTACATTCTTCACAATGCATGAACATTCTCATTATTTCTGTTCTGGTTTTTCCATTCCGAATGCTTTTTTTGTAGAATTCACCTAGTCTCATATTTGTAGAATATTTTTTGTATTTTTCTGTGACTGAAATTAGGACTAATATAAATAATGAAATCTGATACATCTTCTTGCCTTATTTCACTAGTTGGGTACCAGCTCAGTGTTGCCCAGTGGTGATAAAGGACATTCGTCTCTCAATCTCGAGGAGAAAATATTTAAGAATACTTTTTATTGTAGTTATTTTATAAAATCTGTATCACACTAAGAAAGTACCCTTCTAGTTCCCACTTTACTAAATGTTTTTTCCATGAATGAGTACTGACTTTTTTTTTTATTGTGCTTTAAGTGAAAGTTCACAAATCAAGTCAACCTCTCATACACAAATTTACATACACCTTGCTATGTACTTTTAGGTGCTCTCCCCCCAATAAGACAACACAGAGTACTGACTTTTAATAAACATTTTTATGTATCTATTTAGATGATTATATTATATTCTTCTATATTCTATTAATGTGGTAAATTATATTGATTTCTGAATTTTTAACCAAACCTTGTCTTTAGAAAATAAATCCCACTGTTCATGATGCAGAATTCTTATACATGACTGGATTTCATTTGCAAATATTTTGTTTTGGATTTTTATATGCATATTCGTGAGCTATAATGGCCTACAATGTCCCTTTCATTAATGGACTTGTAAATTGTGGCTAAGGTCCCGGGGGGGGGCAAATGGTTTGTGCTGGACTGGTAATGTAAATGTTGGAGATTCAAAACAACCCAGCAGTTCCACAGAAGAAAGGCCTGGCAATCTTCCCATAAAAATTCCAGTCAAGAAAACTCTATGGAGCAGTTCTATTCTGTAACACATGTGTTCACTATGAGTCTGAATCGACTCCACAGCAACTAACAACAACAGAGTGCTTTTTCCAATTTCATGGACTTGATAAGTTTCTACTCATCCTCCCAGATCCGGCTTAAATGTCATGACCACTGTGTAAATGTGGCTAACTTTGCCAGTTAAGCCATCCTCCTGTGTCAACTCATATTGCCTTGTACATATAACAAAATGGAAGCTCAGTGAGGGCTCAGACTTTGTGTTACTCACTTTTATTTCTCAAGTATCCAGCACAGTGCGTGGCACATAGCAGGCAGTAATAAATACTTGTTCAAAGAATGAATAAATAATACCTTTCTCATAGCACTGATAATATTTTACATGCCCATCCCTTACACTATCTTATAAGCTCCTTGGAGTGGAACCGCATTTTATTACTGTTATTTTCATTGCTCCTAATGCAATGTCTGCAACATGGTATGCATTCATTAAATATTTATTAAAAGAATAGATGTCTGAAATTCATACTATTAGAAAACCATTCCCTGGAATAAAGTTTTGTGGCCATAAACGTTTCCTTTTAAAATGAAAATATCCCTGAGGGGAAGGCTAGAAAGCCACACTTTGGCAATTATCAAGTATTAGGACTTTAGCAGAGATTGATTTGCCAGATTGATTTCCAATGTGACAGCTGCCAGCAGGTGGGCACGTGGATAGGAAAGAACATGGTGCAGTACAATAGGTTCATAATAAGAGACATGGTAGAGGTCACTAAGCTGTCTAGGGGTTGACTAAAGGCACTCAATGTCTTGAAGAAGAAAAAAGGCTGGTGTGCTTGTAAATGTCTCTATGTATAAGGTCTGGAAGTGAAGTATGGAGAAGATGGTCAAATAAATTGGTTGCTAGTTGGATGTGGAAGAAGTTAGACTGGGATATTCACAGATGAAAATATACTCCAAAGATTTTACCATTCTGGACAACTCTGACATGGAAACTCACGGAAAGGACACAATTACTGAAGAACACAGATTAAATGGGTATCCTGAATAGAGTGTAAAATATCCCTATTTTGCTTAGTACTACCTTTGCTATGTACCCACTTTAAGCTCTTCATATGGTGAGCACTGGGGACTGTGAGTGCTGGCAATGGCCTCAGACATGGCTAGAAACCAACAGGGCCTCTGACCCAATCCCCACTCCCTACAAGGCGTATATCAAAAAAAGCCCACCTTGCCATTCAAGGCACAACAGTTGGTCTCTATTTGCCTGGAGCAACAGAGGAAAAAGGAGAGTCAGGAATAGGGAGAGGATATGGAATGCCACCATGAACAACTGCCTCCTTTGCTATGAGACCAGAAAATTGGAATGGTGCCCGGCTACTATGACTGAACATTTTGATCAAAGATTCTACACAAGAATCCTGATCAAAAGGGGTAAAATCTGTAACAGAATTTCCAATTGTCAGGGACTCCAGACTTCGTGGAGTCATGTAGATTGGCTGAACTCCTAAAAATACTGCCCTGAAGTAATCTTTAAACCCTAAACCAAAAATATTTCCTGAAGTCTTTTTAAAACCAAACAATAAAAAAAGTTTAGCTTAAATAGTAAAAAATGTCTACCTTGAGCATTATGCTATTTTAAGAACTATCTATATGGGATCAAATTGACACAACAACTTGAAATATAAGATAGTAACCAAGAGAGATTCAAGATGGAGGACTAGTCAGATGCACCACACAATCCCTCTACAGCAAAGGCCTGAGAAACAACGTGAAACAGATACAGATGACAACCTTGGAACCCCGAGCATCAAATGAAAGAACATAGAACTAGACCAAAATCTAACCAGAAAAAGAAACTGAAAAACAGGAACAAAAGGGGAGAGATACAGAGTAGAGGTGTGTTGCCACACAGCCCTACACAGCAGAGCCATTTTGAGACAAAACTAGCAGCAACCCTGGGTGAAGAGCAAAGGAAAACAACATCATGGAACTCCCAATAAGAGACAGACATTCTGTGTTGACATACCTGGAGTAAAGCAAGGTGTGCAGGACAGGAACTAGAGCAAAGGGGGGAAAGTACAGGAAGGAGGATGAGAGCTTCAGGGATTTTGGTGTACACAGAGCAGGGAGGGTACAAGGACCCAGAGATGGCCACCTTCCAATGGCAGTACCTGAAAGGTAGGGTGGGTATTGAGCACAGAGCAATAGATGAACCACACCTTTTTTTCCTCTCTCTCACCCCCTCCCCAGCCAGCTGCCCCAACCCTCCCCCACTGGAGAGGTCGCCTGTGCTCCCCCCACCACCACCCATTCCAGCCTTCTCCCATCAGAGAGAGCACCTGTGCTGCCCACAAACAATTGCCGTGCCTCACAATGACAGCCATCCTGTTCCTTGTCCATAGCCTACCCACCTGGTGAGAAACTGTGAGCATTCCCATATGGCCAGTTAGCACCTGCCCTGTACACCCTCAGCTATCTCACACATACAGTGAACAGCAACAAGGGTTCACCCTGCTCACTTCAGCCCAGTCCAACTGGGGGCAGGAAGTGAATGCCCCTGTGATGCCACATGAGCGATCATTAGAGCACACCTGGCCTTCCCACACTGATAAATCAAACAAAACATCATAAGTAAATAAAACACTGTAATGCCTCCGAGACAGCAGACAATATCAAATCATATAAAGAAACAAGACAAGATGCTGCCACCAAATGACCAAAATAAAGGGGTAGAAAATCTTCCTGAGGAAAAGATGGTAACACAATGGTCTAATAAGGAATTCAAAAGGCTTATAAATAAGGCCCACAAAGAGATCAAGGAAAACACAGAAAAAAACCTAGAAGAATTCAGGAAAACAATACAACAAAATGGCAAATTAAATAAACAATTAGAAATCATACAAAAACAACTAGAAATCCAGAAGATTAACAATAAAATATCAGAAATAGATAACTCAATAGAAAGAAGTAGAATTAAAACAGTGGAAGAAAGAACAATTGAAATAGAGGACAAATCCCTTGATACCAATTTGTCTGAGGAAAATCAGAAAAAAAAGATATCTAAGAGTTATGTGAGACAATATGAAGATGAATAATTTACACATGAAGGGAATTCCAGGACCAGAAGACACCAAAAAAAAAAAAAAAAAAGCACAGAGAATTTTTGAAGATTTATTGAAAGAAAACTTCTCCAATATCATAAAAGACAAGAAGATTTCCATCCAAGAAGCTCAATGAACACCATATAGGATAGACCCCAAAAGAAAGTCACCAAGATATATCATAATCAAACGTTCCAAGTCTAAAGATAAAGAATTCTGAGAGCTTGTTGGGAAAAATGAAATATCACCTACAACGGGATTCCAGTAATACTAAGATCTGATTACTCTGCAGAAATGATGCAGGCAAGGCAGTACGATGATATATACAAAACCCTAAAAAAAAAACAAACTGCCAACAAAGAATCATATACCCAGCAAATTGTCTCTCTAATATGATGGTGAAATTAGGATATTCCCAGATAAACAGAAATTAAGGGAATTTGTACACTCCAGACCATCCTTACAAGAAATATTGAGAGACTGTTTTGGATACAGAACCAATGACAGCAAACAAAAACCTGAGAACAAGCCACACGACATCGTCACAAAGATGCCAACCCAGATGGAGAAATCTCAAATGTAAAATAAAGCTACAGGACTGAAACGAGGGAATGAGAGATGTCGATCTGAAATCAATGACAACTTCAGAACAAAAAGGGGGGCATGAATGGTGGATTCACAGAACTTCCATATGGAGAGGAGGTCAAGGTAATATCTAAAAAAATCAGACTGTTTTAAACACAGGATAATAAAAGTAAACCTCATGGTAACCACAAAAGAAAATTAACAAATCTACCCATCAAAATAAACAACACTCAGTAAACACAAAAACAAAGGAAAAGTTTATCCCTGAAGTGGAAAAAAAAAAAAACTCAACACAGAAAATTAAGGAGAAAAAAAACTATAAGCACCAAAAAAATTTATAATAAATAAAAAAATATATAATACATAATACATAAAAACATAATACATAGACAGCAGTAAATTCATATCTATCAATAATCACACTGAATGTTAACAAATTAAATGCAATAGCCAAAAGACACAGAGTGGCAGAGTGGATTAAAAAAAAAAACATGACCCACCAATATGTTGCCTACAAGAGACACACCTTAGACACAAAGACATTACAAAAAAATATATTAAGAGGTTAAAAAAGCAGATAATAGAAAACAATATATATCAAGCAAACAGTAACCAAAAAAGAGCAGAAGTGACAATATTAATCTCTGATAAAATAGAATATAAATCAAATTCTATCATAAGAGACAAGGAAGGACATTATATGATGATTAAGGGATCAATACACCAAGAGGGCATAACCATAATAAATATCTATGCACCCAATGATAGAGCTCAGAAATATATAAAACAAATCCTAACAAAAATGAAAAGAGAAATAGATGATTCTACAATAATAGTAGGAAACTTTAACATGCCACTTTAGATGACACACAAAACAACTGGAAAGAAACTCAACAAAAGCAGAAAAAATCTAAATAAAACAACCAACCAACTTGAACTCATACACATATGCAGAGCACTCCAACCACCAGCAGCGCAGTGTACATTCTTCTCCAGCACACATGGAACATTCTCTAGAATAGACCACATCCTAGGCCACAAAGCAAGCCTCACTAAATTAAAAAATATCAATCATCTTCTCATTCTCAGATCACAACACTAAAAAGTTAGAAATCAATTTAACAGAAAGAAAACAAAAAACAAATACTTAGAAACTGAACAATGACATACTTAAAAAACACTTGGTATTGGAAGATATTAAAAACAAATTTAAAAAAATGTTAAAAATTCCTACAATCAAATAAGAATGAAAACACAACATACCAAAGCCTTTGGGAACAGCAAAAGTTGTGCTTACAGGCCAATTTATAGCAATAAACACACATATCAAAAAGCAGGACAGTGGTGGGATGCAGACCTCAAATTCTCATAAAAAGATTAGACTTAATGGTCTGACTGAGACTAGAAGGGCCCCCGTGGTCATGGTCCCCAGACCTTCTGTTAGCACAAAACAGGAACCATTCCCAAAGCCAACTCTCCAGACAGGATTGGACTGGATGGACAATGGGACAGAAAAAGATACTGGTGAAGAGTGAGCTTCTTGGATCAAGTAGACACATGAGACTATGTGGGCAGCTCCTGACTGGAGGGGAGATGAGAGGGCAGAGGGGGTCAGAAGCTGGCCGAATGGACACGAAAATACAGAGTGGAGGGAAGGAGTGTGCTGTCTCATCAGGGGGAGAGCAACTAGGAGTATATAGCAAGGTGTGTATAAATTTTTGTATGAGAGACTGACTTGATTTGTAAACTTTCACTTAAAGCACAATAAAAATTTTTAAAAAACTTCGAAAAGAGACACTACGGACTTGGAAAAAACCTTTGGCACTGGCATATCTGATAGAAGTTTGATGTCTAAAGTATACGGAAAACTTCAACAACTCAAAAATACAAGGACAAGCAACCCAATCACAAAATGGTCAAAGGACATGAATATACACTTCACCAAAGAGGACTTTCAGGTGACCAACAGATACATTAAAAGATGCTCATGATCATTAGCCATTAAAAAAAAAAAATTTTTTTTCTTTAGCCATTAAAAAAATTTTTTTTTATTTAATCATTTAGAGAGCTGCAAATCAAAACCATGATGAGCTACCATCTCATCACTGCAAGAATGGTACTGATGAAAACATTCAGAAAGCAATAAATTCTGGCGAGGTTGTGGGGAGACTGGAACTCGCATCCACTAATGGAAATGTAAAATGGTACAACCACAAAGGAAAATGATACAGTGCTTCATTAAAAAGCTAGAAATAGAACTATCATATGATCCAGCAATCCCAGTCCTAGGAATATATCCTAGAGGAATAACAACCGTAACGCCAATAGACATATACACACCCATGTTCACTGCAGCATTATTCACAATAGCAAAAAGATAGAAACAAGACTAACTGCCCATCAGCAGATGAATAAACAAACTACAGTACATACACAGAATGGAATACTACACAATGATAAAGAACAATGATAAATCCGTGAAACATTTCACACCATGGATGACTCTGGGGGGTATTGTGCTGAGTGAAAGAAGTCAATCACAAAAGGACAAATACTGTATGAGACCAATGATATAAAAACTCAGGAAAATGTTTATACATAGAAAGAAACAGTATTTGATGGTAACAGGGAGGGGAAGGGTGGGGAGGAGAAATCACTAACTAGATAGTAGACAAATGTTAACTTTGGTGAAGGAAAAGACAATACACAATATAGGGGAAGTCAGCACACTCAGAGGAACACAAGGGGAATTTTTTTTTTTTAAAAAGAGGCAAGCACGGTACATACTATAGCATATACAACCCTACAACAGTAAAAACAAATAATGACTTACAAGCACACATACAGATACGTATGCTAAATGGGGGATGTCGGGCATATAGGAGTATACCCACCTACATACATAAGTCAGGCAGTGAATATTTTACATACATAAAAAAAATTTTTTTTATTCGTATGTACAGCATGTATATTCATATATATAATAGAGCACAAAGGGGGCATAGTCATAGAAGCTCCGTAGACACATCTAAACACCTGGAAGAACCCAGTTACTGGGGCTGAGGGCTGGGGACCATGGTCTCAGGGAACGTCTAGGTCAACGGGCATAACATATTTCATAAAGAAAATGTTCTACAACCTACTTTGGTGAGTACCATCTGAGGTTGTCAAAGCTTGTGAGCTGCCATCTAAGATACATCTATTGGTCCCATCCTGTCTGGAGCAAAAGAGAATAAAGAAAATCAAAGACAAAAGGAAAATATTAGCTCAAAGGACTAATGGACCATACAAACCACAGTCTCCAACAGCCTGAGCCCAGAAGAACTAGATGGTGCCCCACCTACCACCATGGACAGCTTTGACAGGGATTACAAGATAGGGTCCCAGACAGAGAGGAAAAAAAGAGTAAAACAAAATTCAAAGTCACAAAAAAGACCAGACTTACTGGTCTGACAGAGACAGGAAGAACCCCCGAGACTATGGCCCCCCAACACCCTGCTACCTGAGAACTGAAGCCACTCCCGAAGTTCACCTTTCAGCCAAAGATTAAAAAAAAAAAAGATTATACAGGCCTATAAAACAAACAATAACACCCGTGAGGAATGTACTTCTTAGTTCAATAACATATACGAGACCAAATGGGTAACATCGGCCCAAAAGCAAGGGCAAGAAGGGACAGGAAAACTAGGCAAATGGAAACCGGAGACCCAGGATGGGGAGGCAGAGAGTGCAGACACATTGTGGGGATTGCAACCAATGTCACAAAACAATTTGTATATAAATTTTTGAATGTTAAACTAATTTGCTCTGTAAACTTTCACCTAGAGCACAATTTAAAGAAACAAGAATAATGACATCATCAGAGACCTCGGTCTTTCTGCCTCTGCTGCCCTTGCTGCCTTAGGTTTGTCCCAAGGTGGCTATAGCAGTTCCAGATGCCAAGTCCAGAGAAACAAGTGAGGGTATATTATCCTGCGTTCTTTTGTAGGAATATGGTAACTTTTCCCAGAAGTCCTCCAGCAAGTTTCTTTTTCCATCTCATTGGCCTGAATTGGGTAACATACCTATTCTTGACCCCATCACTGGCAAAGAGCATCTCTTAAACTAGTGGTTTGGATTCTTGCACAATGAAATCATTTGGGGGCAAGGACACTGTTATGGATTGAATTGTGCCCCCCAAAACATGTGTTGTGAATCCTAATGCCTATACCTGCGGTTATAATCCCATTTGGAAATGGTTTTGTTATGTTGACAAGGCAGTATTAGTGTAGGGTAGGGTGTATTTTAAGCCAATCATTTTTTAGAGATAAAAAAAGAGCAGATCAGGCACAAAAGAAGCAAGCACCAATGGAGGAAGATAGACCCCATAAGGCAGAGACCCGCAGGCTACTGCCTCAAGCAGCTTTGCATCAGAATCCCGTTTGTTGTTTTTTTTTTTTTTTTTTGCTTGCCAGCAGCTTTGCATTAGAATCCTGTTTCCTTGGCTTGGCAACCAGGCCTCCCCCAGGCCAGCTTTGCATTAGAATCCTGTTTCCTTGGCTTGGCCTGGTGATGCATGAAGCTGTATGTAAAGTCCATTGTGCCTGGGTAGTATGATTAAGAATGCTGCTGATGTAACTTGTGTGAACTTCCTACTTTCCCTTAAAAGTAACCTTTTTCCTCACCCTTGTGGAGAAGTCTTGGCTCCATCAGCTCCGACTGATTCCTTTCCTTGCGCAATGAAATAAAGTTGCCTTATCTGCTCTCCCACCTCGGTCTATCGTTTATTTGCCAATTCAAGTCACACCGAGCAGAACCTGGGGTTTCCACCTGGTAACAGCCACACCACATGAAGATCAACCAAGAAGCCAAGGAATAGAAGCTGAAGAGATAAGGACCTTCCCTCAGACTGACAGTGAGAGAAAGCCTTCCCCTAAAGCCAACGCCCTGGATTTGGGCTTCTAGTCTGGTAGCTGTGAGAAAATAAATTTCTGTGTGTTAAAGCCTCCTCGCAAAAAAGATTAGATAGGAAACGTAGGAGGCAGTGAGTTTATGTTAATGGAGGAGGAACAATTCGGAAAAGGAGGGTGAGAATAGCTGCAAAACTTGAAGAATGTAATCAGTGTCACTAAATGGTACATGTAGAAACTGATGAATTGGTATATGTTTTGCTGTGTATATTCTCAACAACAACAAAATTAAAATAAAAATGATAACAGCAAAAAAAAAAAAAAGCCCACCTTGACATTTAATTACCTTCTGGAGCACGTGGAGATCTTTGGCTGGAGGAAAGAAAATGGATGGAGAACCTCAGGTTTCAGCCTGTTTCAGAATTAAATTTATCTGATTATACAGAATTTCATGCAGAGGTAAAACCACTTAACGGGTCTATTTTCAAAGCTTCTTTGCATTGATTTTAGGGAGAAGTACCTTTCCAAGGCTCTTTGCAAGATTTAGCTTATTTATGCCTCAAGCAAGCTGGAGTATAAAGTTTCTGAAGAAGAGAAATAAATAGATAACCACACAATTCACAGAAGCCTAAAAAGATGGTCTAGAAAGAAAAATTCAAGCAGTTGCAAATTGTGGCACCCACGACATTTGGGGTGGCATCATTTCTAGGCCACGGGAAACCAGGGCTAATCTCAAATGCTCGGGAAAGCAGAATCAACCCTGCACACCAGTGAAACACCAGCTAAATGTCTTGCTGTTTTAATTTGAGGGTCAGGAGGCCCTTCCTTACTTTATTTCCCCTACTCTAGGGCTTTCAATTCCCATCATTACAGTCAGTTTTTCTTCGGGCTAAGGCACTCCGAGTGAAATGGAAAAACCCTTGGGACAATGAAGACATTAACTTCTTACTAGATTTAACTACCTTAGCGCTAATTCACTTATTAGCTGGGGGGGGAGGGTGGATATAAGAGAGAAGAGCCTTGAAGGCACAGAATCAGGTACTAGAAGAAAGGAAGAGGAAAGTTTAGAGCAGAGCCTGGCAGGGCTGGCTACCAGGAGCAGGCCTAGCTAAGCAGGAAATAGAGCAAGAGCCCTAAGCACCCTGTGCACAAAAGCAGGGAAATACCATGAACAATTCCTGAGTGTCACAATTTTCGGAGATTGGCCCTGAAGAAAACCTCACAGAATAAGCTTGGCTCATTTCCCTCACTCCTATGGCTTCCCAGTACTTGGGAAAACACTCACTCACGCTAACACAAAAGCATCCAGGGCACTGCCAGTCCACAGGGGTAGGGAATCCATCCATCAGCAGCAACAGGATTGGGAGGACATTTTTGTGCTTCTCCTTGAATAAAGGTCTTTGAAGCGGGATGTCACAACTCAAAAAGGCTACAGTGTCATCATCAATCAGAGACCAGGTAAGCACACCGACACAGCTCTCAGGCTCACCAAGGTTATCACTCTTGGGGAGTCTCGTCAGTACTAGTCAATCATGCCTGCTGGGGCAGGAACTGCCTACCCCTCAATTAGGTCCCAGTTTGGAGCCTTGGGGACAGGGGTATCTCCACATCCCCATTACTCACCTCCACCACTCTTGTTCACAGCATAAAACAATCAAACCTAGTTTTGCTTGCTTTATTTTCAGCCCTCTTGAATTTTTTTTTTTTGAATTCAGTCCGTCCCATTCTGTGGCCTATTCCTCTGCTTTCTGCCATTCCTCTGCTCCCTTCCACTGTATCCTCTGGAACTTTCTTCTACTGTCAATAACCTGCCTTATATTTTCTACCTTTCCCCAAAATGT
The DNA here is from genome assembly GCF_030014295.1 of Loxodonta africana. Taxonomy (NCBI): domain Eukaryota; kingdom Metazoa; phylum Chordata; class Mammalia; order Proboscidea; family Elephantidae; genus Loxodonta; species Loxodonta africana. The sequence continues at coordinate 150,908,635 of NC_087369.1, forward strand.
TTCTCTGTCCTGTGACTTTCTTGTAACTGCTGGCTTTCCCCTGAGAGCTTTGCTTCCTTCATGGCTATTCCAAGGGCAGGCGGCTCAATCTCTTCTTCTCAGGGCCAGGACAGCAGGTCTGCATTTTCATCAGTCAGGTCAGCTATTTGCCCTCCGGCGTTTCATCGCCTTCCTTCAGCTACCACTCCCCTTTGAAGCCCACACTGTAATCTAAGTACAACTCTACTGTCTTAGCCTCTACAATAGCATTGTCCTCCCCAGACCCATCTTCTGCATGGTGCTTCCAATAATGCTTCCTTCCACACAGACTCCTTTCCAAGGTGGCATCAATTGCCACATGCATAACCCATATGACACCAGGACACCACAGTTCTTTAACTCTCTACTCAGAAAATCTTCATTTCCACTGCTTTAAGGGTCACTTTCCTTTGGCTAAAATTTGTAACTTAGTCTCAGCTGGAACTCAGATTAAGAGCCTGCTCTCCTCCTTCTAGGCCACAACCTCTTTTGCTCCCTTGCTCCCACAAAATCAGTCAGTAACTTCAACATGATGCCCACTCTCAACTTCTCCCCCATTTTCCCAGTCTGTGAAGGCCCTCCCACTTTTACTCCCTCCCTTGCCAGCCTGACCTCTTGCCCTCCTACTCCCTGGTGACACAAATCAAAGAAACACAATAACACAGACCTAGGTTACCTTTCTTCAGCTGGGCTCTCAATGTTACTGTTTTTTTCTTTTTTCTTTTATACTGCCTATCCAAACTCTCCCAGCCAATGTTCTGAACCTTTCTCATTCTTCTCAAGCCCCCAGTTCCACCTATATTTCACACTCGCAAGCAAAGTAACAATGATAACTAGAATTAACACAACTCTCCATTTTCTATCTTCCAGTCTCCAAAGTACAGAGGGTTGCTGGCAAAAGTCATAGCACAGCCCTAAATGCCTCCACGACACATGTATTTTATGAAGCAGCGCTTGGGTTCTCAATGTTCTTCACAAGTTCTTTGCTTCATCTCAATTCAACACTCCATAGCAGTATTACCCAAAGTCTGTTCTTTGGAACAATAATGATCTGGGATAGGAATTAACTCGACAGCAATGGGTTTGGTTTTTTGGTTTATGCAAAAAAAAAAGAGGCCTGGTGGTGCAGTGGTTAAGAGCAAAGCTGCTAACCAGAAGGTCGGCAGTTCAAACCCACCAGCTGCTCTACAGGAAAAGGATGTGTCAGTCTGTTTCTGGAAAGATTATTGCCTTGGAAACTTTATGGGGCAGTTCTACTCGGTCCTATGGGAATCGACTCGATGGCAACAGGTTTGGTTTTAAATAAGTTGGAAAATTCAGGATAAACGAACCCTTTGCCGTTGAGTCAGATTCCAACTCATAGCAACGCTATTCTTTACGTGAGCAGACTGCCACATCCTTCTCCCGTGGAGCAGCTGGTGGGTTCAAACCTCTAACTTTTCAGTTAGCAGCTAAGCACTTAACCACTGTGCAACCGGGGCTCCTTCAGGATAAACAAAGACAGGTGTTTCTCTACTACAGGAATTCTCTGAGTCTTTAATATGCTCATCTATAACGTGAAAGGTATACTATGATTAGGTTCCCAAATACATTTGCCGCTGAAACATTTTTCTCATTGTCTCCTGGAATAATGTGCTATTGGATATCATTTACTAAAATACTGCAATTTCACATTTAGCCATTTCTATTTGTTTCTCTCAAATCTTCCCCCTCAACCTATTCTCAAATCTCCAAAGGCATTCTGGGTCCCCCTCCCTCTGAGCTGATGACTTCTGCTTTCTGTTGAACTGAAAAACAGTATGTCCAGTATACGTGGGTTTCCTCAAACATCCTCCTCTAACTTTTTAATTTATAATTCTTGTCTCTCCAAGATAAATGTAGCATTCCACCACTATAAACCTAAACCTCACTTTGTGCTTCTAATCTCTCATCATCTCCGTGGCCCTGGTCTCCCCAACACTATCACCTTCCTCATCCTTTATCCTCCCAGGACTCACCCAGGCCATCTGCTCACTTAAGTCCTCATCCTAAAATAAACCTCCATTCCCTGCAGGTTATCATAAAGTTTTTCATCCTTCCTGACAACTTCCCGAAAGAGTAATCTAAAGTTGCTGCCTCCTTTTCTTGAGTTTCTACTCACTTTTGACCCACCCCCTACAGTCTGGCTCTTGCCCTCAGTATGACCAATATGGTAACAAAGGTAAACTGCATTTTCCTAATTGTGGATCCCAAGGCCCCCTCTCAACATTCATCCCAAGGACCATTGTAGAGCAGCTAACACTGCTCATCATCTACTCCACCCCCCCCACCAGACTAATACAAGGAGCTCCGGTGGTGCAATGGTTAAGGGCTCAGCTGCTAACCAAAATGTTGACGGTTTTAACCCACCACGCAGCTCCACATGGAACCCTGGTGGCCCAGTGCTTAAAGAGCTGGGATGCTAACCAAAAGGTTAGCTGTTCAAGTCCACCAGCCGCTCCTTAGAAAATCTATGGGGCAGTTCTATGCCGTCCTATAGTGTTGTTATGAGGTGGAATCAACTCAAAGATAAAGGGTTTAAGTGGCTCCTCAGGAGAAAAGAGGTGGCTATCTGTTCCTATAAAGATGGAAAAAAAAAATCCGTTGCCATTGAGTTGACTCCCTATAAAGATTACAGCGTAGAAAACCCTATAGGGAAGTTCTACTCTGTCACATGGAGCTGCTATGATTCAAAATCGACTTGATGTCACCCAACAATAATAACGAAGGTTAATAATACAGAGGTCCCTGGGTGCCACAAAAGGTTTATGCTCCACTACCACCCAGTGGTGCCACAGAAGGAAGGCCCAGCAATCTGCTTCGAACAGATCACAGCCATGAAAGCCCTAGGGAGCAGTTCTACTCTGTATCACATTGGAGCACCATGAGTCAAAATCGATTCCACAGCAACGGGTTTGGTTTAAGGCTTGCACAATCCAGCCTTCTTTTAGCCCTCTCATTAAATCCCTGTCCACTCTTTTCAGTCACTGACTCCTCTTACTGTGCCTAGTCCTTAAACGTAGCAGTTTCCCAAAGTGGTCGGCTTGGTTCTTTTATCTTCTCTCTACTCTCCCCACCTTAGTGAATTCATTCCCTCTCATGCTTCTAGTCTTCACCTCTCTTTTGAGCTTTACAAATACTAACTGCTAAATACCCACTAGTCATCACAGTTCATTTAACAAGAATTTTCTTAGTCACAGGCACTCTCCAAACAGGTTTCCTCACACATGCAATTCAAAAGGTCACTTAATTCTACCAATTCTACCTCCAAAATGTCATTTGGATCTGCCCTTCAGTTCCAAAGCCACTTCTGGTGTGCTACTTTAAGCCTCCACTGCCTCTTACGTTTTGGGAAGGTGTCCTAATTCTGGTCCTAGCAGCATGCTGTGCACATCAGAGGTACTTGAACATGCTTCTTAATGAACATGTGTTGCACAATGTAATGAAGCCAGCCTGCAAAGAAGAGCCCATCCAAATGTACAGTGACCAAAGTACATTAGTGGTTATCACGGATAGGAGGGAGGGGAAAGGGGAGTCATTGTTTAAGAACCAAAAAAGAAACCAAACACACTGACGTCGAGTCGATTCCGACTCATAGCGACCCTATAGGACAGAGTAGAACTGCCCCATAGAGTTTCCAAGGAGCGCCTGGAGGAGTCGAACTGCCGACCTTTTGGTTAGCAGCCGTAGCACTTAACCACTATGCCACCAGGGTTTCCATTGCTAAGAAGCAATGAGTTTTTGTTTACAATGATGGGAAACTGGCAGTGATTATGGGCAATGGTTGCACAACTTGATTAATGGAATTGATGTCACTAAATTGTACACCTGAAAAAAGATGAATTGGCAAATATTATGTTACAGATGTCTTTGTTGTTATTGTTATTCCAAACCAGCCTGATGCCACTGAGTACAAATTCCACTCATAGCAACCCTACAGGACAGAGGGGAACTGCCTCATAGGGTCTCCAAGGCTGTAATCTTTACAAAACCAGGCTGCCACATCTTTCTCCCACAGAGCAGCTGATGGGTTGCAGGCCTTTCAGTTAGCAACCCGACACTTAACCACTGTGCCACCAGGGCTCCTTAGGTGCTGCCAAGTTGATTTCAACTGATAGAGACCCCATGTTCCAGAGTAAAGCCCATTGCCTTTGAGTGGATTCTGGCTCATAGCAACCCTGTAGGATGAAGTAGAACTGCCCCGTAGAGTTTCTAAGAAGCGCCTGACGGATTCAAACTGCAGACTTTTTGGCTAGCAGCCATACCCCTTAACCACTATGCCGCGAGGGTTTCTTTGTGACAGAATAGAACTACCAAATAGAGTTTTCTTGGTTGTAATGTTTACGAAAGCAGGTGGCCAGGTCTTTCTTCCACAGAGCCACTGAATGGGTTCAAACTCGTAACCTTTTGGTTAGCAGCTGAGCACTAAACTGTTTGTGCCACCAGGCCTCCTTATAGATCTTTTTTTAAAAAATAATTTTTTAAAAACAGACATACACATAGCCTGTTTAGTTAAGAGAACAGGCTTTGGAGTCTGACTTGCCTGGATTCATATTCTAACTTAACCACTTCTTGTTAGTTGCCCTCGAGTCGGCCACAGAACCATGGTGACCAAACCCACGGACAGTGGAATGAAACATTGCCAGTCTTGCACCATCCCCATGAAAAGTTGTGGATTGGACCATTGTGATCCACAGGGTTTTCAATGCCTGATTTTTGGAAGTAGATCACCAGGCTTTTCTTCTGCTTTATCACTTATAGTTATTTATTTGGAGCAATAAAAAACAGTGATTTCTTTGTTACGTGAATTTCCTTATCTGAACGAAGCTAATAATGGTACCTACCTCATAAGGGGAAATCCTGGTGGTGTAGTGGTTAAAAGCTACATCTGCTAACCAAAAGATCAGTACCTCAAATCCACCAGGTGCTCCTTGGAAACCCTATGGGGCAGTTCTACTCTGTCCTGTAGGGTCGCTACGAGTCGGAATCAGCTCGACAGCAGTGGGTTTGGTTTTTTAGTTTTTTTACCTCATAAGATTGTGTAGATTAAGTAAGTTAATACATGCAAAATACTAAAAAGAGTGCCTGGCAAATAGTAAGCAACCTAGAAGTATTCACGGTTGATATCATATTTACCTCCTTATATATTCATTGTGATACCAACCAAAACAAACTTATTGCCATCAAGTTGGTTCCAAGTCATGGCAACCCATATGTCAGAATGAAATTGTTCCATCAGGTTTTCTTGGCTGTAATCTTTATGGAAGCAGATTGCCAAGCCTTTTGTCTGCGGCGCCGCTGGCTGGGTTTCAATTATGAAACTTAAGGTTAGGAGTTCAGCACAAAATGTTCGCGCCACCCAGGGACCTTCACTGCGATCCAGACTAGTTCAAAAATCAGCACCAGAGACTTGCCAATTCCCACTTTGTCTGGGCCAGGCTGATATCTGCTTTAACAGAAAAGGCCGTCTCGAGTCCAAAGATACTGTTTCTGTCAACAAATCACTTAGAGTGACAACATCGATACGGATTTGAAAGCAAGATTTGGCCCCGATAATTCTTAATCCACTCAAACGACCTCTAGAGGATTCTGTGTTGAATGCCATTAGGGCTGTGATGATTCTTTCTGTGCCATTGTATTATCACAGACCAGTGCAGGACTTGGCCATAAAAGCCTCTGAGCCAGCGTTAGAGCATTGCGGACAGAAACCAAGGACAAGAAGCCCAGTGGCATAGCACTGCGTCTGGCCAAGTCCAGAGGCAGAGCCTGGGGCCAAAAACAGAACCTTAGTAGGGAGGATGCAGTAGAGGTTTCTTGTTAGAATTGGACTCTGGACTCAGGCTGTTATTGTTGTTAGTTGTCATCAAGTTGATTCTAACTCATGGTGACCCCACATGTGTAGAGTAGAACTGCTCCATAGGGTTTTCAAGGCTGTGGACCTTTGGAAGCAAATCACCAGGCCTGTCTTCCGAGGTCCCACTGAGTTCAAACCACTAATCTTTTGGCTACTAGTTGAGCACTTAACTGTTTGCATCACCCAAGGACACTGGACTCAGATGGTCTAGCTTCAAACCTTGACTCCTCCACTTGCTGAAGTAGGAAACTGAGGAAGTTACTACTTCACCTGAGCCTGGATTTCCTTGTTCAAATCAGGGGATGGGGATATAACAGCACCTCCTTCATAAGGTAGTTATGAGGATGGAATGACAAAATCTACATATATGGCTCGACACAGCACCTGGCTCAACAAATACTTTCAGTATCATCATCATTATTATTAATAAAACCTAGGAGTTATGACTGCTAACCAAAGGGTCGGCAGTTCGAAACCACCAGCCACTCCTTGGAAACCCTGTGGGGTAGTTCTACTCTGTCCTGTAGGGTCACTACGAGTCGGAACGGACTCAGCATAAATGGGTCTGGTTTTGGCTTTTAAGTCCATGATACCAGCTCATAGTTAAAGACTCAAACTAGAGTCAAAGGCAAAGAGCATTTGTAGGGGCCCTATAACAGATATACCCTGAATCAAGTCTGGATTGGACTTCCTTTTTTTCCACATTTGTTCTCTGACTTCTATCGCGCACCCAGTTCTTTGACCTGGAAGTTAGGCTCTTGTCCTCAAGAATGACTATATGGATTTACCTTCTATTACGGATTAAATTGTGTCCCCCAAAAATGCGTTGTAAATCCTAACCCCTATACCTGTATAAAAAAAATTTTTTTTTATACCTGTGGTAGAGCCCTGGTGGCGCAGTGGTTGAAGAGCTCAGCTACTAACCAAAAGGTCAGCAGTTCAAATCCACCAGCCACTCCTTCAAAACCCTATGGGGTTCAACTCTAACCTATAGGGTCCCTATGAGTCTTGAATCAATTCAACAGCATCCAGTTTAGTTTTGGTTTGATGCCTGTGGTTATAATCCCATTCGGAAATGGCTTTTCCTTGTTACGTTAATAAGGTAGTATTAGTGTAGGGTGTATTTTAGGTCAATCTCTTTTGAGACATAAAAGGGCAGATTAAGCAAGCATGATAAGCCTGAGAGGAATATACATGGCATCTGATCACCAAGGACCTTCCTCCAGAGCAGAAGTGGAGAGAGCCTTCCTGTACGGCCAGTGCCTTGAATTTGTACTTTTAGCATCATAAACTATGAAAAAATAAACTTCTATTCACTTGTGCTATTTCTGTTATAGCAGCACTAGATATCTGAGACACCTTCCACAGTACAACCACTAAGAGTTCAACCGCCTTAACATGGTCCTCCATGACCTAGACACTCCTTTCGTCTTCAGCCTCATATACCATCACCCTCTGTCTTGCATTTATTCTTCAAGTAAACTGAATTGCTCACTGTCTCCACGTACTCTCTCATGCCTTTGTGCTTTATTTCAAGCTATTCCATCTGACCAGAAAGCCCTCTTCATTCAAAACATAATTGGGTGGTCACACAACATGAAGAATGTTATCAATGACACTGAATTGTACATGTAGAAATTGCTGCAATGTGTATTTTTACAACACAAAATAAAAAATATATACAATTGAGCATGTCTGGCACTGTTTCAGGCACTGAGGACACGGCAGTGAACATAACCGACAGAATTCACTTACCTTTTTGTGGCACTTACATTCTCCTGGGGCATAAATAAATACGTATGGAGACAATAAATATGAAAATTCAACAAATGATATCACTACAGGTTGTGATAAGTGCCATGAAAGAATGAGTGAGAGAGTAATAAGATAGAGAATAAGGATTTATTTTCAACAGGGTGGACAGGGAAGGCCTCTCTGAGAGGCATCACGGGAATGAGACCTAAATAAAGAAATGGGGCCTACCATGCAAAGGCCATTATTCCATGCATACCCTCAGGTTTTGCCTTGGTCCTCACCTTTGCAAGAAGCCTGCTTGGAATCACCAGGTTGGGAGAAATGCCTCCATCCTGGAGTTTCATAGCACCCAGTATATGCCATGCACAGCGCCGGACTCATAATAGACACTCAGTAGACAAGGGGTTCCTAACTGCAGAATTATGAACACTTAGGAGACCCATAGAAAGACTTAAATTACACTAAAAAGTTACTGAGTATGTGCACTCATGTATTTTTCTGGAGTCAGCGATTATAGTTTTCGTCATATTCTCAAATAGTAAATGACCTCATCAAAGACTAAGACCTACCACTGAGCTGATGAAGCACTAAATTTCCCTGTTGCCTTGTGAGCACTGCATTAGCTCTCCTTGGATGTGCTCTGTCCTGGAGGTACATGTGGCTTAATGCTGAACTAGTACCCACATTAATTCATTTCTTTAATGTACTTATAAAAAAAATCCCTTAATTGAGTGACTAAAATATACCGGGAACTCGGGTAAGCACAAACAACAAAAAAAAAATCCCACTGCCATCAAATCCTTTCCAACTCATAGAGACCCTGTAGGACAGAGTAGAACTGCCCCATACGGTTTCTAAGGCTGTAATCTTTATGGAAGCAGACTGCCACATCTTTATCCTGCAGAGAAAGGTTTGAACCGCCAACCTTTGATTAGCAGTTGAGAGCTTTAACTGCTGTGCCACCAGGGTTCCTTTGGTTAAGCATCCCCCCAAAAAAAACCATTGCCATCGAGTTGATTCCGACTTATAGTGACCCCATAGGACAGAGTAGAACTGCCCCCTACGGTTTCCAAGGAGCACCTGGGGGATTCAAACTGCTGAACTCTTGGTCAGCAGCTCTGGCTCTTAACCACTATGCAACAAGAGTTCCTTCAGTTAAGCACAGTGGGGACTAAAGAGATGACGTCCAGAGATAAACCAAAGGCTGAACACCACTTCTTCACATATGTCCATTTTCTTCTATTTGCCATAAACTCCTGTAAAGACAGAACCCCTCACCTCACTGTGCTTTCCTCTTTATCTGTCTTTAGCTCTTAATGTGAACTCCTCGCGTAGATGGCTCACAGTAAAAGCCTATTCACTTCTTGCTCATTTTTGCCAGAAGACAAGGTAGTGAGCTGAATTCTGCTGTACCCAGTTGTGATTTATTAAAGATAGCATCCCAAAAAATAGAAACTCCCCAAACTGAGAAATGACTCAAGAAGACCTGAATTAATGGCATAATCCACTCCTGAAATGGAATGGTGGGGCCCACGCTGTGTGCAATGGGAAAACGAGTGGGGCACCTGGGCAGAAACTCAAATTGTGATCAAAAGATATCTTAGAGAAAAATGTTGTTCCTATCAGAGGCCACAACAAAGTAAAGGGGCACAATTCACGAAAGCAGCAGGATGACTCAAACCAAGAACTGCCCCATAGGGTTTCCTAGGCTGTCCCCATAGGGTTTCCTAGGCTGTAATCATTACCGGCTCCGATTGCCAGGTCTTCTTTCCTTTGGAGCCACCCGTGGGTTCGAACCTCCGAACTTTTCGTTTGCAGCCAAGTGCTTAAGCCAACATTGGCTTGCTGGGGAGCACTCAACACCCACGAAAAGGAGGGAGGAGGAGGACGGAGGAAGGGAAGGGAATAGAAGTCCTGTGTGCCTAGTGACCACTGAATACCATTTGTGTTCTCTGTCAAATAGGAAATTTTTTCGTTACACTCAGTTGACACTGTCTCTGAAGCGGTAACTAGAAACTCTTCTTCTCTCTGTCTAATTCCTTACTAATAACCTGGGCCATATCTGGCCTTCCTGAAAAATCAAATTGCATTCCTGCAGACACGGGTAGTCTTCCTTAGAAAAATAATTGAAGCCACATTGTAAAATATTTATCTTTTTTTATTAATCCAGACCCTAATAAAACACAATTTTTATCCTCTCTGTTTTGTGAAAAAGCCAGTTGGGGGAACTCAAGAAAAGGGATACTGAGAGTTGCCTTACAAAAGAATAAAGCTTTGCCAAATCAGAGTATTTGGGAATAGGATTAATATGAATTTGCGAAAAGACTAACTTTTAAACAAAGATAAAAGAAATAAATTTCCATCAAGTATTATGCATAAATGTAAACTAACTGCCAATAAAATATTTTACTAAAAAGACTCCCTTCGACAAGCTTTAATTAAGAGATATGACTCATTTGTAATTAGACTATTATTTGTAGGAATGCAGGTGCAAAAAAGGCTATTTGAAAACTGTTTAAAAAAGTTTACTTTAAGTAGACTCGGCATTCCTCTTACAATCTTGTTTTACTGTTTACTTGTGCATGCAATGACAAAGCAAAGCTCAGTCTTACACAAATGAGCATAAATTATAAATTTAAGGGGGAGCTTATCAAAATCAGTAGAGTCACTATGAGTCCGAATTGACTCATTGGCCACGAGTTTGGTTTTGGGTTTATAGCATGAACCTGGGACCCCAAATGTTCAAGACAGACCTAAACTTCTGAGGAAAACCAAACTTCACATGGATGGCAACATTTTTGCACTGGCTCCTACAGAAGGCTTTCATGGTGTGAGAGTTACATACAAGGGACAGGTGTGGTAAACGTCCCAAGCTGATCAATGTCGCAGTGCCCAATCTCATAGATTTCTGTAATTCAATTCTAGACTAGAATAAACCACCCCATCTGGAAATATTTAAATTTTTTTTATTGTACTTTAGATGAAGGTTTACAAAGCAAACTAGTTTCTGATTAAACAATTAATACACATACTGTTTTGTGACATTGGTTGCCAAACCCACGACATGTCAACACTCTCCCCTTCTTGACCTTGAGTTCTCCGTTACCAGCTTTCCTGACACCTCCCGCCTTCTCATCCTTGCCCCTGAGCTGGCGTGCCCAGTTAGCCTCATTTCGTTTTATGAGACTGTCTAATCTTTGGCTGAAGGGTGAACCTCAGGAGTGACTTCATTACAGAGGTAAAAGGGTGTCTGGGAACGACACTCTGAGGGGTTTCTCCAGTATCTGTCAGAACAGTAAGTCTGGTCTTTTTTTTTTTTTAATATGACTTATACTTTTGTTCTACATTTTTCTCCAGTTCTGCCCAGGACCCTCTATTGTGATCCCTGTCAGAGTAGTTGGGGGTGGTAGCTGGGCACCATCTAGTTGTGCTGGACTCAACCTTGTTTCCTGAAAGTGAAGAGGACTTGAACCATGTACTGATAAAGATCAAAGACCACAGCCTTCAGTATGGATTACACTTCAACATAAGGAAAACAAAAATCTTCACAACTGTACCAATAAGCCACATCATGATAAACGGAGAAAAGATTGAAGTTGTCAAGGATTTCATTTTACTCGGATCCACGATCAACACCCATGGAAGCAGTAGTCAAGTAATCAAAAGACCCATTGCATTGACCAAATCTTCTGCAAAGGATGTCTTTAAAGTGTTGAAAAGCAAAGAGGTCACCTTGAAGGTTAAGGTGTGCCTGACCCAAGCCATGGTATTTTCAGTCACATCGTGTGCATGTGAAAGCTGGACAATGAATAAGGAAGACGGAAGAAGAACTGATGCCTTTGAGTTGTGGTGTTGTCAAAGAATACTGAATATACCATGGACGGCCAAAAGAAGGAACAAATCTGCCTTGGAGGAAGTACAACCAGAATGCTCCTTAGAAGCAAGGATGGTGAGACTGCGTCTTATATACCTTGGACATGTTGTCAGGAGGGATCAGTCCCTGGAGAAGGACATCATGCTTGGTAAAATAGAGGGTCACCAAAAAAAAGAGGAAAATCTTCAATGAGATGGACTGACACAGTGGCTGCAACAATTGGCTCAAGCATAACAACGATTGTAAGGATGGTGCAGGACCGGGCAGTGTTTCATTCTGTGGTACACAGGGTTGCTATGAGTCAGAACTGACTCAACAGCACCTAACAACAACAACAAGTCTGATGGAGGCTGCGGTACTTGTGGCCCATTAGTCCTTTGGACTCATCTTTCCCTTGTGGCTTTGGTTTTCTTCATTCTCCCTTGCTCCAGATGGAGCGAGACCAGTAGAGTATCCTAGATGGCAACTCACAAGCCATTAAGACTCCAGATGCTACTCTCCAAAGGAGAATGTAGAACATTTTCTTTATAAACTGTTATGTCAATTGAGCTAGATGTTCCTAGAGACCATGGTCCTCACATCCCCCAGCCCAGTAACTTGGTCCCTCAGGGAGTTTGGATGTGTCTATGGAGCGTCTATGAACTTGCCTTGGACAAGCTATGCTGGCTTCCCCAGTATTGTGTACTGTCTTATCACTCACCAAAGTTACCGCTTATCTATTGTCTATTTAGTGTTTTTCCATCCCCACACCTCCTCTCCCTCATAACCATCAAAGATTGTTTCTTTTTGTGTGTGTAAACCTTTTCATGAATTTTATAATAGTGGTCTCATACAACATTTGTCCTTTTGTGACTGACTTATTTCACTCAGAATAATGTCCTCCAGATTCATCCATGTTGTGACACGCTTGGCAGATTCATCATTGTTCTTTCTCGTTGCATAGTATCTAGTATTCCATTGTATGTATATATCATCATAGATTGTTCATCCATTCATCTGTTGATAGGTATCTAGGATGTTTCCATCTGTTTGCTATTGTGAACAATGCTGCAATGAACATGGGTGTACATATGTCTATTCATGTGATGGCTCTTATTTCTCAAGCATATATTCCTAGGAGCGGGATTGCTGGCTCACATGGTATTTCTATTTCTAGCTTTTTAAGGAAGTGCCATATTGTTTTCCAAAATGGTTGTACCATTCTGCATTCCCACCAGCAGTGCATAAGAGTTACAATCTCCCCAAAGCTTCTCCATCATTTGTTATTTTCTGTTTTTTTTTTTTTTATTCCTGTCAGTAATGTCAGGGTGAGATGGCATCTCATTGCGGTTTTGATTTGCATTTCTCTAAGGGCTAGTGATCACTTCCTCATGTGTCTGGTAGCTGAATGAATGTCTTCTTTGGTGAGGCAGATATTTTGATTCTTTAAACATATTAATCATACTTACTTTTAAGTCTGTATCTGACATCTCTATTATCTAGGGCCGTTCTGAGTCTGTTTCTATTATTTGCGGTTTACCTTAATTTTTGGTAGTGTTGTCTTATCTCTTCCTATACTTGATTATTTTTTGAGTAAATGTCTACGACATCACATGTAAAAATTATAAAACTGGTTTCAAGCTTTAGAGGATGTTATCTTCCTTCACCTTATGTTTGCTTTTGGCAGGCACTAACAGTTTAAGGGCACTAAAAATCCCAGAACACTTCAATCCAATCAGGTATTGAAATAAGTAGATGCTTCCTCAATAAACGAAAAATAAAACCACCATATGACTCAGCAATTCCACTCCTAGGTATACACCAAAAGACTTGAAAGCAGAGATTCCAAAAGAGACTTGTGCAGCAATGTTCATTGCAGCACTATTCACAATAGCCAAAAGGTGGAAACAATCTAAATGCCTACCACTAGGTGAATGGATAAACAAAATATGGTATATACATACAATGGAATACTACTCAGCCAGTAGGAGAAATGAAGTCTTCATACATGCTACAGTATGGATGAAGCTTGAAGATATTATGCTGAACAATATAAGCTAATCGCAAGAAGACAAATACTGTTTGACCTCACTTATACAAATTAAGACAAGAAAAGGCAAACATATTGAGACCAAACTTATCAGTGGTTACCAGGGGTGGGAGGGAGGGGGAAAGGGGAATAGATTGGTAATAAAAAAAAAATCAAATTAATTAAGGGTAGTGTTGCACAGCCGACTACTGTAATTGCTTTCAATAAGTTGTACACCTATAAAAAGTTGAATTGGCAAAACCTGTGTTACAGATATACTTACAAAGACAAACAAAAAAAAAAAGAGTAGCTTCTGAGGCTGCTTCTGTACAACCAAACACCTCATGGGTTTTGGTTCCTTGGTATAGAGGTTTAGGGTCATGGTTACAAGGGACATCTCAGTTAACTGGTCTAATAATGTGTTCGTTGCTTCTGTCCTACCTCCTAGTTCATTGTGCAGTGCCTAGGGTCTTAAAAGCTTGCATGTGGCCATCCAAGGCACAACAGTTGGTCTGTATTCACCTGAAGCAACAAACAAAGAAGGAGAGTCAGGAGACACATTCCATGGAGGATATGGAATGTGTTGGTAATTGCCCCCATGAACAACTGCCTCCTTTGCCATGATACTGGGACTGGATGGTACCCAGCTACCATTACTGAACATTTTGATCAAAGAATCCATAGAAGAGTACTGATCAAAAGGGAGAAAATGCAGGACAGAATTTCAAATTCTCATGGACTCTACACTTTCTGGAGCCATGGAGGCTGGATGAACCCCTGAAACTATTCTCCTGAGATAATCATTATACCTTAAACTAAAAATATCCCCTGAAGTCATCTTAAAACTGAATAATAGTTTAGTTTAACTAGTAAAAAAGGTCTACCTTGAGTATTGTGCTATTTTAAGATCTATATGGGATCAAATTGACAACAGCAACTCAAAACATTACACAGGAACCTCAGGGAGCAATACCTTTATATTAATGAGGGAGAAGCAACTCAGAAAAGGAGGGTTGCACAACTTGAAGAATATAATCAACGTCACTGCACTATACATGCAAGAACTGTTGAATTGGTACATGTTTTGCTGCATATATTCTCAACAAAATAAATAAAATTTAGGAAAAAAACGACTAGATGCTGGGCATCAGTTCTTGCACCAACAAACCAGTTGCCACTGAGTAAACTCCAACTCATGGCAACCCCATGTGTGCAGAGTAGAACTGTGTCCCATAGGGTTTTCAAGGTTTTTCGCGGAAGCATATCACTAGGCCTTTCGCCCAAGGTACCTATGGGTATGCTCGAGCCACCAACCTTTCAATCAGTAGTGGAAAACTTAACTGTTTGCGCCACCTAGGGAATCCCAGTCCCCGGTTACATCCGTCCCTGTAAAAACCATTGACATCCAATCGATTCCCACTCACAGCGACTCTATAGGACAGAGTAGAACTGCCCCTTAGGACATCCAAGGAGCAGCTAGTTGAATCAAACTCCCGACCTTTAGGTTAGCAGATGAACTCTTAACCACTATACCATCAGGGCTTCATCAGTTCCTGTAAGGGCTAGTCTATTTCTGGCTTGTCCTTGTACGGAAGATGTTGCCCTTCAGAGTCTAAATCCTAAACCAGGAGCTTTACCAGAAATCCTCCTTCTTGCTGGGTCTGAGGAGTCCCTGAGTGGTGCAAATGGTTAATGCGCTTGGCTAATAACTGGCAGGTTGATGGTTTGAGTGCCTACCCAAACCAAACCCAGTGCCGTCGAGTCGTTTCCGACTCATAGCGACCCTATAGGACAGAGTAGAACTGCCCAATACAGTTTCCAAGGAGTGCCTGGCGGACCCACAAAAATCATAATGTGGCCCTGAAAGCCAATAGTCTGCCATTGTTGAAAGCAAAACTCCTCTGGAGGTATTTTAAAGGGATAATGCTACTATAATCTAATTTGCACCACATTTTATACTTCGCAAAGCACTTTCTTGACTACAATCTCCTTTGAGACTTCCAAGAATCCAACGAGCTAGGTGAGGCAGGTATTAGCTTACTGTTTTGACAAATGAGGGAATGAAACACAGAGTTAAAGTCATTTGTCCAAAATCATACAATGAGTCAGCAATAGACTTAGGATTAGAGCCCACATCTGGAGCTGAACAATGTTCCAGAAATGCATGGTGCAACATAATCACAGAACCTGTGACTATTTTCAGAATATTCTGACATAAGTATATATCAAAAAAAATTGTAAAAACACTTCCTTACATAAATAAGCACTAGGAGCCATAAGATCTGAGTTCTATTCCTGGCTCAGCCACTAACTGACTGTGGAACTTTGAAGAACCCAAGTCTTGGTCCTGGCCCCACTCTGTAAAGTGAAGCACTTGGAGAGCTGTATATTAAATCCTCTATCAGCTGTAACTTTTTTTTTTTAATTCCATGAGCCTAACAAACCAAAACACTCATCATTTTTTTTAAAGGATGTTTGGGGTAAAATGACCAACTGCAATGCTCATAGTCAACATAAGTAGCCTACCACATAATAGCCAGAAATACCCAGTCTTTTTTGATGTAATAAAGTAAAGCATATAGAAAAAAAAAAAAGAAGAAAGAAAAAAGACCAAACACTGAAGCAAGACCATGTCAGATAAATGCCATTTCCCCTATTATTTGCAGGGTCTCAGAGACAAATCAATAAGTGTGGAGCCAGGTCCTTGTCCACACTGCCACCTCCATTATTAATACTGCTTTTCTCAATTCCATTAATATTGCAAATACCAGCAGACATTTTGTGTTCAGACCTTGCCCATTCCCTTGTACTAAGTGATGACAGTTTAAAAGCGGAGAGAGTTATATTTGTCTGAAACCAGTGTACGTGGATTCTAGAACAATCCTCAACAGCAAAGTCATTTTCTAACTGGATCACAAAGTTACAAAGATCACACTAGTGGAAAGAAAACCAAGGACACTGGGCTTCAGTAGCTGCTGCCTAAGGTGGTGGTTACATTTTATTCCTTTCAGATTCCTGGAATTGCTTCTGTTCACAAAGAAGGGATATAAAACTCATCTGGGAGTCAGGACACCAGGTTCAAAGCCACACACAGACTCATGTTATGAGCTTAGTAAACCCCCTTCCCTGTCTGGGTTTCTGTCTCCTGTTTGTACAAGCAAGAGGTTAGATAAATTATTCGTAATACCCCTTTAAGCTCCAAAGATTTATGATTCGGTCTTCAATCAGTTTTGCAAATGACAATCTGTAGTGGGCTCTCTACAGCCTTCCCGAGCTGCCACACCATCATAACTGCTTCACCTCTCCTTTCCCTTTGCTTCACTAGGTGTTCCATGGGACACTCGGTGTTAACACTGCAAACACAGAAGGCCTGACATTTCCTAGCTGTACTGTGGACATAGGTGGCTAAAAGAATTTTAAGAGAATCATCTACCGACAAGCCAAGATCTCTGGGGGGAGTGAGGTCAGAGTAGAGGAAGGAAAGAAAAACCTCAAGATGCAGGGTTTCACTTTAAGCAACATACAAGCCACACAGTTTCCTTTCACACCATCAAAGGCTGGCTTTGTGAGGAGCCCAAGGCCACTGGAGAACCTGGTGGTGCCTTTTCTGGGAACACATTTTCCTTCCAAGCTGATGGCCCTTTATCCTGTGTAAGACTCAGACAGCCCCAGCTGTCCACTGCAGTGGTGGGGAACTGTGCCAGTTCCTGGAATAGAGATGCCCAAGGTCATGTACATAAAGAATTGAGTAGGGTCTATAACCACTAACAGGGCTGCAATGCTGAGGCAGGCTGATGGACAGGTGAAGTGGAAAAGGAGGAGGAAGAGGAGAAGGGAAGGAGGAGAAGGGAAGAGGATAAAACAAAACAGTATACAGAAATAGGAAAACAACATTAACTGATTCTGTAAATAAAAATTGATACCTCTTTATGTTCCTATTATAGGTCCCTGGGTGGTGGGAACGATTTGCACTTGGCCTCCCCAGCAATGCCATGGAAGAAAGGCCTGGTAATCTGCTTCCCTTATGATTAAAACTCATCGCCACTGAGTCAATTCCAACTCACAGCAACCCTATAGGACAGAGTAGGACTACCCCATAGGGTTTCCAAGGCTACAATCTTTCAGGAAGCAGACTGCCACATCTTTCTCCCACAGAGTAGATAGTAGGTTCACACTGCCAACCTTTCGGTTAGCTACCAAGTGCTTAACCACTGCGCCAGCAGGGCTCCTTCCATTAAGATACAGCCAAGAAAACCCTATGGATCAGTTCTACTTTGTCACACATGGGGTCGCCATGAGTCAGAATTGATTCAATGGCCACGGATTTTTTTCTGTTCACATTAACGGACTCATTAAATACAATTTTCTGAACCAGAAAATGAATTGTGATACACATTCAAAGTTTTTGAAAGTTAGGAAAAGAAATCACTCATTCCAAGCACATAGCACAAGACTATGTATTATTCTCTTTCCGATTTTCAACTGACTGCTACTGTCACTTTAGGTGTCTGGCTGTTGTGGTGGCAATGCCTCCAGTGCTTCATGCAACTTGGATATGTATTGCAAAATGACCTGGCAGATATGTGTGAAATCTAGTTAAGGGGTTGTTTTTATTTTCCTTCAAAGGCTCTGTCTTGGAGGGAGTGGAGCCTATAATATACTGGTTTACATGTGGAAACCTAAGTTAATTGGGCACGCACTTCTAAATTGTCCAGTGCTGTATCAGGTCCATTATAGCCTGATGCCCTGGGCTGGTCTGCCCCTTCATCCACTTCTCCTTCCAGAAAATTCCAAGCCCATTACCTCCATTACATGATACTTTTCTGAATGAGCTGCAAAACCAAAACCAAACCAAACCAAACCCAGTGCCGTTGAGTAGATTTCAACTCATAGCGACCCTATAGGACAGAGCAGAACTGCCCCACAGAGTTTCCAAGGAGTGCCTGGTGGATTCCAAATGCCGACCTTTTTTGGTTAGCAGCTGTAGCACTTAACCACTATGCCACCAGGGTTTCTGAATGAGCAGCATAGCCTGGTTAAAAGAGCATATGCTTTGGACAGAAACAGGCTTGAGAGTGAATCCCAGTTCTGCCCAAACGTAGTTGTGTTGCATTGGGAAAATGAGGGATGGTGATTCGTACCTTGTAAGGTTCTTGCAACCATTACATGAGATAATGAAGGTAAAGCCCCTAGCACAGAGTAGATTTTCAAACAATGCTAGTAGTTATTTTGTTATAACAACACAAAAATAATCTTTGCTGTTGACGTTACTGTTACCCAAAGCAGGTCCTGCTCCATGAGGCTTCTCCGACGGTAAACACACACTGAGGTGAGGAGGGAGGAAGGGCATTTATTGAAAGCACGCAGACAAGTATCAACGAGTTGTACACCTCAAATCAAGCTTCCTGAACAAAGGGAGGCAGAACATTTTAAACCTTCTCTCACAAGGAAGTACATACAAACATTGTGGACTACACAGGTTATCATGGCATGCAGGTGCAGTAAGACAAATTGCATTTCTTTTCTGTGGCAAGTAGACTAGTAAACTGGGTTTGACTGGCTTGAGCCAAACCCGGTGCTTTGAGGGCAATGGACAGGAGGGGCAGGTTCTGCTTGGTCTGAGCAGCTCACAATTGAGCCACACCCAGAATCCAAGGTTTTGTTTGCTAATGGACAAGAGGAACAGGTAAGCAGCTCCCAGCTGCCTTGGCTGTCATTAGGATTATTGTTATACTCCCACCAGCATGGCTCTGCTTGTTCCTATAACATACAGGTAGATCAGCCCCAAAGCCACTGCCTCACCAGATGGCTTTTGCTAGTTCTCAGATCCCCTCCCCTCCTGCCTGTCCTGGTCTACTCCCCACTGTGGGCTCAAGGCTCCTGTTCATACCCACAGGCAGGCCTCAAGCCACAACTCCCTAGCAGGGACAAGGGGCTAATGGCCTTACCAGCTGCAGGACCTAACCCCAGGGAGGAAAGAAAAATGAGGGCACCAAATATATAAATGGCCCCTGTCTGGACAGCTCACGCGAATTATCAATTAAGGACAGAGGAAGCTCTATGTGCTCTTGTATTCTTAGTTATGGGATTGATGGTCACGGTGTAGCATATCACCCTTAATCACTTCAGCCCATCAATTACCTGCAAGGGAGGGGAGGGATCATGGCCTGCTGCCAGGGGAGATCTGTAATGGATGGTCACCTGAACAGCATGGATCAGGTCTTGCATTAAGTATGAGCAATTAAAAAGAAAGTTCCACTGCAAACGGGCAGGTGCTACATCAGGTTGGACTCGCTCTCACATTTCAGAACTTGACCCTGGCCTTGCAGCCTGGCGAGGCATTATTTGATAGACTCATGGGCAAAGCCACTCGCATTTAGGAGTGGTTGGGTAGCCATTCTTAGTGTTAGATAGAAAGGCTCCTGCCCCTTGGACAGGGTCGGGCCCGGAGGTTTCACCTCAAGTCACTCCTTTGGAAGGAATTGCTGAGAAATATGAGAGAAAAAAAAATGAGATACTAAATCTTAAAACACACCCTTGCCAAATCTTCTACAGCTAACACACCAGGCTGTCTAATAAACTCTTGTCTATCACAGTTACCCGTGCTAGGGCATTAAAAGCTCAAAACCAGAACCCCATAGCAAGCAACGTACTCTTAGGTTTCAATTTCCTACCCAAGCTGAAAGAAGCCCTGGTGGCGCTGTTTAAGCCAGGACTTTAAATGGGTTCTAAACAGTTCAGTCATGGCTGATGGAAACAAGGCAGCGCTTCCAACTGATTTGAAGAGGTTAAGTAATGGCCTACGGACACAAGAACAGTGTATGCATTGCATAGCAATGATATCTCTGTTGGCTTTTGACCCGAGTGGGAAACAGGCAGTGGTGCCCCACTCAAAAATGGCAGCCAACCGTATGTGTGTCGTCAATCCTGCCAATAATCCAATCTCTCACATTAAGAAACTTTCAGGAGCCACTAATCCAATCTCTCGCATCAGAAAACTTTCAGGAGCCAATAATCCAATCTCCTGCATCAGTAAACGTTCAGGAGTCTGATGCAGGAGATTGGACTATTTTCAGGACTGTGGAGAACGATACACACCTTGAAAGCAGCCAGGTGATGGAGCACTGCTTCCCGTTTCCTGCTCTGGTATCTATGCAGTGTGTACACTGACCTTATTTCCATAGGCCATGACTTAACTGCTTAGAACTGGTTTGAAGTCCTGGTTTAAGCACTTGGCTGCTAACCATAAGGTCAGAGATTCGAACCCACCAGTGGCTCTGAGGGAAAAAACACCTGGCAATCTGATCCAGTAAAATTACAGTCTAGGTAAACCTATGGGGCAGTTCTACTCTGTCTTACAAGGTCGCTGTAAGTCAGAATAGACTCCAGGGCACACAACAACAACATACACATGCAAAATAGTGTGAAGATGCTAATATTGTAGTAAATTGCAAACCTGATGCCTCTGCCCACCTCCTTGCTAGCTTTTTACACCCCAGCAACCATAGCAAGGACAGAGTGTGAAATTAAGAACTAAAATGGGAAGCCAGCAAGATGGAAACACCCAAGTGTGAGAGAGAAGCAAGGGCCACTTAATTGCAGAGATCAAGGTGTTATATTTCCCTCCCAGTTGAGAATGCAAATGATGCCATCATCAACTATTCTTTGGCAGTCTTAGTATTCAGCATGCAGTTGTGTGGTCTAAAAACAATTTAAAGTGAACAAAAACTGGTGCTGCTTTGACTGATTCTGATATTGGATTCTTCCCTCCCCCTCCCCCCAAACACACTTTCTTCTATGAATACACAGTGAGTCAATCTTGTATATCTCGATGGTTGAATAAGCTCTTTGATTTTTGAATTATTTTGAGATTAACTGAATTTGAAATGTGGGCTGCCTGCAATGTCTTGCTGGCACAAAAAGATGAGCTTTGTTATTGACAGGGAAGACTTGCAAAGGACATTTTTTATCATTATTCGCCTGTACTAGACTCCTGTTCCATGCGGCCTCGCCCAGCTGCCTAGATGGGAGCGGTGAACCCAGGTTCAAAAGTGCAATTTACAATCTTCTTGCTCGACTCCTGTGCACTGCTGTGTGGCACAGGATGACTCTTCTGCCTGGGAAACCAGAAACATATTTCCTGCCACAATCAAGGAACACTGTCCATTATATAAGGGTTTCTGAGAACTTGCAAAATGTTCCAAATGAGTAAAAGTGTCGTCCAAGAATCATATTATGGGTAAGTTGAATCAAAATGTCACCAATGTTGCTTCAAGGGTTTGTGCATGAGCACTACCATCCAGTCTTTGGTCCCAAAGGGAATCTAGCAATTTCCCGTCAGCCTTAGGGCCTTAGTTTGTGGATTCCAAAGTGAGGAAACAATCTCTATATTCCCCGTATTCTCTAAATAACTCCCTCTCTGTTCTCTCCTCTTTTCTCCCTCTATAGATTTTCTTAATCCCAGACTTTGCTGTCTACATAAAACAATTACTTCATCAACACCGTCACCTGGACCATACTACCACCTCTTCTCCCTGGTCACTCACTCCTAATTTTAATACTCTCTTCCTTTTCTTATTCCTTCTGGGCTAGCTTGTCCAATCTTACTCTTTCTTCCATCAGATTTTCTTCAACTTATCCTCCCTCCTTTATCATCCCCTACCTAAAACCAAAAAAATCCAAACCAGTTACTCTCAAGTCGATCCTGACTCATGGAAACCACATGTATGCAGAGTAGAACTGCTCCATAGGGTTCTGAAGGCAATGACCCTTTGGAAGCAGATCACTAGGCCTATCTTCCGAGGCACTTCTGGGTGAGTATGAACTGCCAACCTTATGGTTAGTAGTGGAGCACTTAACTGTTTGTGTTACCCAGGGACCTCTCCCCCTTACCTATTCTATAGCAAAAATTTCACTTGGCCTGTCCTACAGATAATGGCTATATTACACCACATACGAAAGCACCATGAGTCAGGCAGACCATTCAGCTGCTTCTTAGGAATTCTGCTTTACTGAATACGTACGAATGATCTTAAATGACTACACAGTAATTTACAGTGACTGATCCCTAGGTGGAACAAATGATTTGCACTCAGTTACTAACCTAACGCTTGGGAGTTTGAACCCAACCAGCAATGCCATGGAAGAAAGCCCTGGTGATCTGCTTCCATAGAGATTACATCTAAGAGAACCTCATGGAGCAGCTCTGCTCTGTAACACATGGGGTTGCCATGAGTCAGAACCGACTTGATGACAACTGGTATGGTTTGGGGTTTTGTTTTTTTTTAACGCTTCTGAAGTGCTCATACTTTTTACATTTCTATTATACAGGGTAAACCCTATGCACCAAGTATTTGTAGGACCACCAGCTGGGGGACACAATACTGCTGGGGCGGGGGAGCCAACTGCCCTCACAAAGGCCTTTAGGAACACAAGCCAGCAGTTAGTCAGGTGGCAGCTCTCGAACATGGTGACAAGCGAGAGGGCAGCCCAATTACAAACACAATTCCAAGACCTACTGAAAGCCAAGCCCTTCTAGATCTCTCCTTCTGTCTCAAATTAAGGGTTAGGAAGAGTAGTGATACCCCTGGATAACTTACAAACAGCACCCTCTCAACTCATTCCCCTAGGGCCTTTGTGCCATCACTGCTGCCAAGGCAGATGTTGTTGTTGATGGGTGCCGTAGAGTCTATTCCAACTCATAGCAACCCCAAGTGACAGAAGAGAACCACCCCACAGGGTTTCCTACGCTGTAATCTTTATGGGAGCAGATCACCAGGTCTTTCTCCCACAGAGCCACTGGGTAGGTTCAAACCGCCAACCTTTCGATTAGTAGCCAAGCACTTAATAATTTGCACCAACAGGGCAGGCACCACTATGAAATGCTTCCTCCTTACCATCGTCTCTGTCAGCCCCAAAGGACCCCAAGCTAAATCAGTGGGCGTAAACCCCTCTTCTCCACCAGCTATCTCCTGCTTTTAGCCCACACAGCAGCAATAACTTGTGCTCCTAGGGTCATACATAAACTCTACAGATACGACTATTTTTCCTATTATCCCTACCATTAGTATAATTGCAAGCAGCCTGAGGCAAGAGCTGTGTCGTTTCTGTATCCCCTGGAGCCTACAACATGATGTCCATCACACAGTAACCCAACACAGTAGATGCCCAATAAGTATGTATTGGATTGAGTTGTACCAACCGCTACCATTATCAGTATGAAATTATTCTCCTGTTTCCCACTTTCTTCACTACACATATCTGCAAGCCTCTGCCTCTGCCTCTACTTGGTCTCTGCTTTATTGCTGAAGACAAAGAATGAAGCTGTCACTTTAAATCCAGTGGCCTTCCCTTTATTGAAGCTAATCATCCCCAAGGTTTTTCTCTCCCACTGATACCATACGAGGAAACAATTAGCAATATTTTTCCTGATGTCAGTAAATGACCTCAATATTAATCTTATCAGGCTTTCCTCTTTGGGGAGTTTATTCAGAAATCAATCCAGGTTGCATTATAAATCAAAAAGAAGAAGAAAGCAATTCCTAGCTTTCTCTTTTACTAATGTGAACACATCGGTTAGGTAATATCCTGATTAAAATCACAGCATTGTGTCACGAATGATCTATTCCATTTTTCTTTTTCAGCTCTATACTTAATTTGCTAAGCTGCTGAAATCGTTTGTTCCAATAACTGCTTCTATATTTACTGCCTAGTCACCCACCCGCACTCTCACATGTCCTCCCCCCTCCTCAGGAGATTG
The DNA here is from genome assembly GCF_030014295.1 of Loxodonta africana. Classification (NCBI taxonomy): domain Eukaryota; kingdom Metazoa; phylum Chordata; class Mammalia; order Proboscidea; family Elephantidae; genus Loxodonta; species Loxodonta africana. The sequence goes on from NC_087369.1 coordinate 150,932,921, forward strand.
GACACAAAGACCATTATCTTCATTTTGGCCTATGTGCTTGCCGGCCAATAACGGGCGCATCTTCTCAATTCAAACTCAGTTCTGAAATGAGGCAGTTCATTAAACATCTCCACTGGAAAATTCCATTTCCTTCATCTCCCTTTCAGTATCAGCCAATAACTGTGGCTACTCTGATGACCTGTGGAACTTCGCTCTAGCCCCATTACTTCCTCATAAACCCCATTACTTCCTCATACGCATGCAAATTCAGAACATAAAGGCCCCACTTGGCTTTTGTCAGGGCTCTAAATTCAGCAAAATTTCAGCCAGGTTTCTTCCAGCTATTCATCTGGATGTCCGTGACCTCTTTGACTTTTTCCGTAGCAATATGTTCTATTTCAAGATGGAAATGAACCTAGAGTATACAAAGACATAAACTCTGCATTCTCAGAACTTTCTAATTAGTTGGTAATGACCCTGTTTATACAGTTTCCATAACCTCTATTTCTACTGAGGTCTCTTTCTCTTCAACCTCTTGGCCTTTTACACGTAACACATTTCACTTCCCCAAGTCATATCAGAGAAGTCTATTTCTGATTGCTTTGTATATTCTTTCCCATCTCTGATCCATGTCATACAGAATTAGATCAGCCCTTCTGAAGCCCTGGTTGCACAGTGGTTGAGAGCATGGCTGCTAACCAAAAGGTCGGCAGTTTAAATTCACCAACCGCTCCTTGGAAACCCTATGGGGCAATTCTGCTCTGTCCTATAGGGTCGCTATGAGTTGGAACTGACTCAGCGGCACCTAACAACAACAACACAACAACATTTGGAGCCTAGACCATTTGCTAAGAACTTTTGTCTATTTCCTAAGTAACAGATTTGTTATACAGCAAGTATTCCATACGATAACTTGGTTAGAGACTTCCTCAAACCAAAATCAAACCTGTTGCTGTTGAGACAATTCCAACTCATGGCAACACCATGTGTTGAGAGTAGAATTGCACTCTATAGGGTTTTCAATGGCTGTGAAATTTTGGAAACAGATTGGCAGGTCTTTCTTCTGAGGCACCTCTGGTCAGTGTTATATAAGAAGCTGAAACCAAATAGCTCAACCACTGAAAGATTTTGAGCCTAGTGTTACTAGATTTGACTTCGGTTCTAACAAGATCATATTTTCTATTGTAAGGAGACTAGATCACATAGAGGCAAGGATGGAAGGGAGACCAATTCATAACCTCTTTCAATAATCCAGGTGAGAACTGATGGCATCTTGGGCCAGGATACAAGTCCCTGGGGCATCTTGGGCCAGGATATAAGTCCCTGGGTGGAGCAAATGGTTAAGCCCTGGACTACTAACCAAAAGGTTGGCAGTACAAACCCACCCAGAAGCGCCTCAGAAGTAAAGGCTAGCAATCTGATTCTGCAAGGTTACAACATTAAAAACCCTATGGAGTAGTTCTACTCTGCACACACATGGTCACCAGGAGTCGAAATTGACTAGATGGCAACTAAAAACAACAACAAATGGGCTAAGATTGTAGTGGTAGAGGTGGTGAAAAGTGGTCAGATTCTGGATATATTTTCCATATAAGTACAATAAGATTTCATGACATATTAGATTTGATGTATGACACAGAGGAGTTATAGATGATACCAAAGTTACAGGCATGAAAAACTAGAAAAATGGAATTGTCCATTACTGAAATAAGAAAGAAAAATAGATATGAAGCTACATCATGAGTTGGATTTTGAATATGGCAAGCTTGTAATGATTTTTAGAAATCTAATTTAAAATGAATATTAGGTAGTTCGCTATCTGAGTCTAGCCTTCAGGGAAGAGGCTGAGCTAAGGATATAAATTTATAAGTGCTACATAGATGGTGTTTAAACTCACGAGACGGGATAAGATCATCAAGACAGTGAGGGTGGATACAGAAGAGGTCCAAGGAGTGAGTCCTAGCAGACTCCAACAATTAGAAGTCAAAGAGATGAAGAAGAACCAGGAGAGAAGACTGCTAATAAGTGACTAAAGAGACAACAGGAGAGAATTTTATTTTGGAACTAAAGTGAAGAAAGTGTTCTAAGGAGGAGAAGATGATCAACTGTGAGAAATGCTGCTAATAAGACAAATGAGATGAGGACTGAGAATTAACCATTGGGATTGGTTATTGACTGTAACTTTGATGAACCATTTCAGTGGAGTGGTGAGGACAAAAGCCTGATTAGAGAAGTTGATTTTTTGGCTGCCCAGAATCTATCTCCTATCCTAATAACGTCTCAAGTTGGAGGAAAACATTTCCTCCCCATTCTGGATAGTTCTGACAGGAAAGTGAGTCGTAGCTTCAGCTCTTATGAATACCCAGGAATCCTGAGTCTTCATCCACCAGCCCCCAGATATAACCAGGGAGCAGGCATGGGAGAAACTCAGTCAATCAGCTATTCTATCAGGAGTCTGAATTTTTAGTAAAAGAAACAAGGAACTAGAAGTTAACATTTGTAGCAGAAGTAGTGACTACAGCAGTAGTATCCTCCTGATTAGGGTACCCCTCTTATGAATCAGTGTAACTATGTTCCTTTGAGTTTCATTAGTTTCTTATCTATGTAAAGCTGATTTCCCAGCTGCTCGTCAATTATATGTGTCCCTGTGTGTCCTTCCCAAATATCCCCTTTAGTTTAATTAACTTAAGTGTGTTTCTGTTGCTTGCAACCCAGAACACTGAATTATACAGCAGTAAAAACTCATCAGAAAGCCAAGAAACTAGAGTTAGTGACAACGGTTGGCAGCTTAGCAATAGTGGCAGGTTGATCAGGCCTGTGCCTGGGTCTTTCATATTCAGGAAGCCAAGGATCAGGAAGATGTTTTTTTCCCCTTGAAGCTTTTGCTCAAATAGCAGCAGAAGCAGCTAAGAACTGAGTGTATTACCTACCATTCAATTCAGTAAACCTGAATTACCATATTTTTTTTGCAAATAACACGCCCTCATAAATAACACAATCACAAATATAAGGCACAGAAAATGGTATTGCGTGCTGTCGTAGTTATCCTGTGTTGCTCTAACAGCAACACCTCATTTGGATGGCTTTAACAAAGAAATATTTATTCTCTCACAGTCTCGGAGGCTAGAAGTCTGAATTCAGGGTACCAGCTCCAGCTCCATGGGAAGGCTTCCTCTCTCTACTGGTTCTGGGAGAGGTCCTTGACTTCAATCTTCCCCTGGTCTAGGAGCTTCTCAGCACAGGGACCCTGGGTCCAAAGGATGTGCTCCACTCCTGGTGCTTCTTTCTTGGTGGTATGAGGCCCCTGTCCTTTCTGCTCCATATTCTCTTTTATATCTCAAAAGAGACTGACTCAATATACAACCTAATCCTGTAGATTGAGTCCTGCCTAATTAACATAACTGCCTCTAATCCTGCCTCAATAACATCATAGGGGTTAGGATTTACAACACATAGGATAATCACGTTAGATCACAAAATGGTGGACAACAAAACAATACTGAGAATCATGGCCTAGCCAACTTGACACACATTTTTGGGGGACAAAATTCAATCCATACCATGCACTTACAAAAATAATGTTTATATAGGAGATATTGCACACAGTTGGCAAAAAAACATATAACGAGCAGGTTATTTGTGTAAAAATATGGTATATACCAAGCACATGAGGAACCCTGGTGGTGTAGTGGTTAAGAGCATGGCTGCAAACCAAGAGGTCAGCAGTTCTAATCCACCAGCCGCTCCTTGGAAACCCTATGGGGCAGTTCTACTCTATCCTATAGGGTCACCATGAGTTGGAATCGACTCAATGGCAACAGGTTAAGGCAAAAAGAAATATTTTAAAAATCTGAAACAATTATTATTCTGCCCAAAGTGTGAACCAGCAGATACACAGAGAGAACAACATTCCTTTTGGGTAAGAATAATTATAATAAGTATCACTTCTTGAATGCTTACTACATGCTACAAATTGTCCTGAGTGCTTTATATATATTATCTAAAGATCTAGTCAAAGCACAAAGGGGAAAAGCTAGACGGGAAAAACCGAGGGATAATAATAATTATACTAATCAGAAGAACAATGACAATAATAACACCACTTATTGAGCATATACAATATGCTACCTACCGTTCTAAGTGTTTTGCATGCATTATCTCATGTAATCATCACAAAGACACTATGAGGTAAGAATCATTATTATTCCCATTTTACAGATGAGGGGAACAACCCTTTGAGATGTTAAGTAACTTTCCGAAAAGCACACAGATATTGAGTGGTGTAATCAGGATTCAAAGCTTGACCTGTATGACTCCAAAGCCTAAACTCTTACCCACACTGCTACATTGCCTTTTTTTCTTGGATACCTTTCAGTTTTTCCTGAATCTGACTTTTCCCAATTTAAATAATATGTGGAAAATAACTCTACAAACAGGAAAATGCTATACAAATATAAAAGATTATTATCATTATTCATTTGTTTATGAAACATTTATTGAATGCCCTTTTTGATGCTAGTGATGGTGTTGGGTGCTAAAGATAGAACTGTGAGCAAGACAGACATGACCCCACATATTAAGGAGCTCATAATCAAGTGGAAGAGCAGAGGTATAAACAAAGAAATAGAACACAATGGGAGAAACAAAATGAGAGATGTGTGTACAAATTATTATGGTATTATAGAACCAGAGAAAAGAGATATTAACCTACCTAGGGAGGGAGGAGGGCAGCCAGGCACTATTTCCTAAAGAAGATACATCTAGACTAAATCTTAAATGACATGTCAAATTATTTAGGCCAGAAGGACATTCTAGACAAAGTAGAGAGTATATGCAAAGGTATAGAAGCCCAAGATACATAGAAGGAATGAAAAACATTTCCAAGACAACGCACCATAAGGCTGGAAAAGTTGACAAAGTCCTAGAGGTCCTTGTATGCCATATTAGGTAGGTTGGATTTTATTCAGCAGGTAATGGAGAGGCTTTGCAGAGCTTTAAACAGAGTAACGATGAGATCAGATTTCATTATACATAGATCTCCCTGGCGGCAGTATAGAGAAGAGATCGGAGAGGGAAAGATTGGAGGTCAATTGGGAAACTATTTGTAGAGTCTAAAAGTTAAAGTATGACAGCATCAGTAAGGATAAAGTAGAACGGACAGATGCAAGAAATATTTAGGAGAGAAAGTAAACTGGACACAGTGATGTATTAGATGTAGGAGCTGAAAGGGAGAAAGGAATAAAATACGACTTTTAGTTTGGGTGACAAAATAGAGACATCAGAAGAAGCAATGGGTTTGAAGAGGGAAATGATGACTTTCATTTTGGACATATAGAGTTTCAATTGCCTAGGAGCTATCTTGCTAGGGATGCTGGCGGGCCATTGAATATCTAAGCCTGACATTTCACGAAGATGTTGGGGCCAAAAATATAGATCTGGGAATCATCAGCACACAGATGATGCATGGATGACATTGCCCAGTAAGAGCTGACCTTGCAAGAGTATTTTACATGGATAACGGCAACAAAGGCCAGTTTACAGTGGATTGAAGAGGTAATGGAGGTGTGAAAGTGGAGACAATGAGTGTAATCTCCTTCTTTAAGAAGTTAGGATGAGAAGAATAAGAGAGAGAGAATGAAATTGCATGGATCAAGGAAAATAATATTTGTTTGGTTTTAGAATAGGAACAACTTCAACAGGTTAAGTGCTGAGGAAAAGGACCTTGTAGAAGCAGAAATTAAAGATCTAATAGAGAATATAAGAATAATCAATGGAATAATTGCTGTAATAATGTTCTGCAATTTGCAGGTGGGAATGAGTTGACCTTTAACAAGGGGGAAGAGGATATGTAATGCTCTGAAACTGGAAAAAAGGAAGTAAGGATAATTGTAAATCTAGATATAAGTGTAAAATAAAAGATTACATTTTCCATTCTTTTTAAAAAATTTTTTAAGTGAATCAGGAGTCAAGGTTGACCCCTGAGGGAGGTGGTCTAAGACGGCAGAGTAGTCAGATGCTTCATAACATCCCTCTTATAACAAAAAACAAGAAAACAAGCAAATTGGATATAGATGACAACTTTGGAACCCTGAGCATCAAAGACAAGCCTAAAGAATTGAATCAAAGGCCAAGCTCAAGGAGAGACTATACAAAAACAGTGGACAAGGAGAGTTATAGATTGCTGGCACCCTGCCAGCTAAACCTGCACAGCACGGCTGTAATGAGACAAAGCAAGCAGTGATCACAGCAAAAGATAAAACAACACAAGCCAGAAGATAAACTAGATGACAGGGACCTCCTAAAAATTAAACACTTATGTGTGTCACAAGACTTCTCCAAAAGAGTAAAAAGAGAACCTACACACTAGGAAAAAAATTTTGGCTACAACATATGCGACAAGGGTCTAAACTCTAAAATTCATAGAAAACTTCAATACCTCAAACAAAAAGATAAACAATCCAATTAAAAATGGACAAAGGATATGAACAGATGCTTCACCAAAGAAGACACTCAGGCAACTAACAGATATATGATGAAATGCTCATGATCATTAGTCATTACAGAGATACAAATCAAAACTGCAATGAGATACAATCTCACCCTGATAATAATGGCACTAAACAGAAAATAACAAATGCTGGTGAGGTTGTCAGGAGATTGCAACTCTTATACACTGCTGGCGGGAATGTAACATGGTATAACCACTATGGAAAATGATACGGCACTTCCTTAAAAAGCTAGAAAGAGAGATTCCATACAATCCAGCAATTCCATTCTTATATATATACTCGAAAGAAAGAAAGAAAGAGAGAGAGGTAGGGAGGGAGGGAGGGAGAGAGAGAGAGAGAGAGAGAAAGGGAGGGAGGGAGGGAGGGAGGGAGGGAGGGAGGGAGGGAGGGAGGGAGGAAGGGAGGAAGGGAGGAAGGGAGGAAGGAAGGAAGGAAGGAAGGAAGGAAGGAAGGAAGGAAGGAAGGAAGGAAGGAAGGAAGGAAGGAAGGAAGGAAGGAAGGAAGGAAGGAAGGAAGGAAGGAAGAGCCATGATAAGAATAGACATATTCATACCCATGTTCATTGCAGCATTACTCACAATAGCAAAAAGATGGAAACAATGTAAGTGCCCATCAACAGATGAATGGATAAACAAGCTGTGATAGATACACATAATGGAATACTATGCAACAATAAAGAACAATGAGGAATTCATGAAACAAAGTGGATGAATTTGGAGGACGTTATGCTGATTGAAATCAGTCAATCACAAAAGGAAAAATATTGTATGAGACCACTATTATAAAAATAACAAGAAAAGGTTTAAACACAGAAAAAAAAATTCTTTGATGGTTACCAGGGATGGGAGGGGGAAATTTTTCTACCTAGACAGAAGACACATGTTAATATTGGGGATGGGAAAGGAAATATACAATATGGGGGAAGTCAGCACAATATGACGAATCCAAAAGGAATACATTAAGAGGAATGCAAGAATTAAGGTCAACTATGGAAATTTTTTTTATGGTAATTACTATAACATGGACAATTCTGAAACAATAGTATTAATAAACAACAATATACGAATAGATACATAGGTAGAGAGGTAAGCTAAAGAGGTGTGGAAGGGTATTATGGAGCATACCCACCTGCAGATATAGGTTTGGTGGGGGATATTTTTACATACATAATTGTAGGTGCTGCATGTATATTAATAGACAATAGAGCACGCAAGGGGCACATCAAAGAAACTTCTTAGACATAACCAAACACATCACCAGACAAAGTTTCTAGGCTCTAAAGAAAAGGATCATAGACTCCAGGGACATCTATGTCAAACGGCACATTATAGTTCATAAAGACAACGTTCTGCATCCTAATTCGGTGAGTAGCGTCGGAGGTCTTAAAAGCTTGTGAGTGGCCATCTAAGATACCAGTATTGGTCTCTTCCAGTCCAGAGCGAAGAAGAGTGAAGGAAACCAAAGACTCAATGGAGCAGTTAGTCCAAGGACTAACAGACCACATAAGCCACAGCCTACATGACTTGGAGACCAGAAGAACTAGATGGTGCCCAGCTACCACTACCAACCACTCTGACTGGGATCCTAAAAGAGGGTCCCAGACAGAGGGGGAGAAAAATGTAGAACAAAAAATCAAATTCACAAGAAGACCAGACTTACTGATTTAACAGAGACTAGAAGAAACCTGAGAGTATGGCCCTACGACACCTTTCTGACCTGGAATTGAAGCCATTCCAGGAGACTACCTTTTCGCCAAACAATGGGCAGGCCCAAAAACAATAACACCACAGAGGAACATGTTCCTTTGAACAATCAATTATACGAGATCAATAGAACAACATTTGTCCAAGAGCAAAGATGAAAAGGCAGGAAAGGGTAGAAAATCTGGAAGGAAGGAAACAGGAAACTCAGGGCAGAAATGCGGAAAGTGCTGACACATTGAGGGGAACGAAAAAATGTCATGGAACACTTAATGTGCAAACTATTGAATGGTAAATAATTTGCTCTGTAAACTTTCAGCTACAGCACAGTAAAAAAAAAAAAAAGGTTGACCCCTCTGAGGAGTGGGGGTTAGGGAGTGAGTAGGAGCCCGGGCGGAAATAGCTGTTAAGCGCTTGGCTGCTAACCCAAAGGCTGGCAATTCAAACTCATCCAGCAGCTCCATGGGACAAAGACCTGGTGGTCTGATCTCCTGAAAAATTACAGCCTAGAAAACCCTACAGGGCAGTTCTACTCTGTTACATGGGGTCGCTATGATTCAAAAGTTGACTCATGAACACCTAACAAAAACAACAGGGTTAAGGACTTCCTGGGTGGTGCAAACGGTTAACATGCTCAGCTGCTCAGAGGTTGGAATTTTGAGGCCACCCAGAGGCACCTCAGAAGAAAGGCCTGGTAATCTACTTCTGAAAGATCACAACCACTGAAAACTCTACCGAGCACAGTTCTACTGTAACACACTCGGTGTCACAATGAATCAGAATCAACTCAACAGCAACCGGTAATGCAATGTAAAGAGGCTTAAGGAACAAGGTGAGGACGCTGAATAGTTACTATTGGAAGTGATGAAGGGAACCGACAGGAGAGAAGTAGAAGGATTTATGAGCAGCACTAAGAATTGAGCCGAGTTTCAGCACCTTGAATTTTCAGTGGCACTAACTTCATGGTTGGGTGCATTTCACCAGCAGCATGCAGCTACAGAGGTGCAGGAGTGGAGAAGAAAAAATGGGATATTGATGAGGCAGACTTAATGGTGCAAGGGTGTAGAATGTGAAGCGGTAGAAAGAAAAGAGGATAATAGAGTAAGAGAAAATAAAACTGGGAGTCTTGATGAAGTTTAAAGATGAGAAGAATGGAAGGCTACATGGTTAAAATCAGAAAGCAGGATGTCTGTGATGTTTTCTACGCACAGGAGTTCTACAGGATGACATGTCTAGGATGAGGCCATGGGGCTCATGGTAAAAGTGGAATGTAGGTAAAGGTCACCGGATATGAGAAGGTCAAGACCCCCAAAATTACAATAATGGATGGCTTATCCATGTGGACACGGAAATCACAAAGGCTGACAGGTGAACTTGTGGTGAAGACTCTACTGTTTGCCAAAATCCTCAGATAATATTACTGTTATGACAGTGAGGTTTTATTTTTGGTTTGATTAAAAAAAAAACACTGATCATGAAATACACTCATATTACATGGAATAATTTTTAGATTCTCTACCACATGGTATTATCTATGCCTGCCTTACTTTTGCTTTCATTATTATAGAAATCATGACTGTTGTTCTGAGATTCAACCGTGTGGCTGTGGTGCTTCGAATTTGGATTGCTTATTCATTCCTCGCACTTGGGGCTCAAAATCACATTTCAAATGATTGGCCGTGTGTATCAAAAAACTTTGTTCAAGCTCATCGCGGAGACATTGGAACTTCACAGAACAACTTTTAATTATTCTGATTCAAAAGCAAATTCTTAGACCTTCAGCCTTTCCTGGTTGTTTACAATCTCTTTCAAGGTCACCATTGCGATGGCAGCCCTATTGGAAAGGAGCATCTCAGATCCTTAGTAGCGGATCATAGGAATGAAGCTGAACTCCCAAAGTCCACAAAAATTTAGTAATGATGATTCTGAAAAACGAAGTTGACAGAGAGAGAGAAGGGTTACTTAAGAGTAAGACAAATTGGTGATCCACTTATTGGTATTGTTCGATTGTTAATAAATTTTTAACAAAAGGGTTCAATAATTAAACATCACATTAAGCCAAAAAAAATATTTTAAAGCTGTCTTTAGTTGCTCATAAATTGAATTGTGCAGGATGTGATCGATTTTCTGCTAACATTTGCTTGTTCCAACTCAACTAGCTTTCTGTAGATACAGTACGGGATTTTTACACAAGTAACACCCATCTTCTGAGTTCGTCTGCCACCCTCCCTCAACGAGGTATTTTTGTAAGTGCACTATGCTAATTTTTTTACACGTGGAAGGAGATGGGAAGCACTTGTGAGTGTGCCTCTGAGGGGAGGGAGCAGCCAGCAAACACAGAATGCATGTGTTATTTGCATAAAAATATAATGATTTCACTTTGGCAAAGATGCTTGTTTAAAATTAACACTAACCCCTTCATTTTTTCCCTTCTGACTAATCTGTTTATGACCACACCCCTACAGTAAAGGCCTTCCCGAAAACATTTGTCTTAAGAGAGAGGTTCACTAGAGGGAAGCGCCAATACAGGTCACAATAGATCTGGTACCTAGTGAGCAAAGGACCATTCAACCAAGAATCTGATCCACCTGCAAGCAGTCTATAAGCAGATGGGTCCTGTTGCCCTTTCCAACTCCATGCAAGAGTCTGGGCCTCATCACATCTGGTCATGTAAATGGGGCAGACAGCATTTGGGAGGAGCTTGGGAAGGGATGAGTTCTCTAGTTTTAGCAGCTTCATTTTGCCACGAGTAAGTAGTCACCTCTGCCTCCATCCCTGAGGTCATGGGACAGGCTCCAGATCCAAGAAGAGCTTCCCTGCTCAGCTATTTTCTAGTGTTCACAAGGCTCGAAAACCAACAAGATACCACATGGCACCTGCTAGAGCAGAAAAGGGGAGGGAGGACCCGTCCCCAGCTCTGCACTGTATATTGTTACCAAAACAGTACTACTAGTACTGCTCTTACAAAGCCCCTTCTACAAACTACTCCCACATCTTTGGTCTGTCATCTTTAGCTCCACAAAGACTACGAAAACCAGTTAATGGGGTCAACATGGACAACAGACACCATTAATAGCATTAGCTAATATTTATGGGGACACTTATTATATGTCAGGCACTTTCTGAATATTTTATACGTATTGACACTTCTCATTCCTTTTAAAACCCAGTGATGCTAGGACTTATTAGCCAGTTGCTGTCGAGTCAACTCTGCCAGAGATGGCAACCCCACATGTGTCAGAGTAAAACTGTGTTCCACAGAGTTTTCAATCGTTGAGTTATTGGAAGTAGATCACCAGGCTTTTCTTCCAAGGCACCTCTGGGTGGACTCTAGCCTCCAACCTTACAGTTAGCAGCCGAACATGTTAACTGTACCACCACCCAGGGAATCGTCCCATTTTACTTATATGGCAACCGAAACACAGAGAGGTTAAGTCATTTGCCCAAGGTCACTCAGGAGGTAAGTACTACAACCATAATTCACTTCCAAGCAGCCTGTATCCAGAGTCCATGTTTCTAGCCACAATACCCTGTTGCCTCATTGGGCATAATGTCCTCATATTAACCTTTCTCTGCCTCCGACTCTAGTCACTTAAGTACAAAAGCTTACTTGTCTTACATCTCTTTCCTGTTACGCAATCCAGCTCATGCAGTCAGATATGGTGTGGGCCACTGATTCAGCATACACCCAGACTATGAATCCCAGACCAGGCTGAGCTGAGGCACTCTGCAATACCTAAGGAAGATGATCTATATAAAGCACACCAAAGCAATGTTTGCTGCATAGCAGGCACTCAGAACTATTTGTTTGATTGGATTATTTGTCTTTTTGTTATTGAGGTGTTGAAGTATTCTATAGATTTTACAGAGTAGGCCCTTGTAGGATGTGTTGTAGTCAAAAATCTTTTCCTAGTCTGTAGGTTCCCTTTTCACCCTTTGGTGCAGTCGTTTGATGAGCGTAAGGGTTTAATTTCCAGGATTTCCCAGTTGTCTAGTGTATCTTTTGGTGTATGTGCATTGTTAGTTATGGTTTGTATTGTATTTGTACTGAATTAATTGTACATGTAGAACTGTTGAATGTTCTGCTGTGTATATTCTCAACAACAAATAAAACAAATTAGAAAAAAAAAAAGAAGAAGGAGATGAAGTGCCGGTTACAGCAACATGGAGTACCTGGGTGATACAGAAGTTTAAGCACTTGGATGCTAACCAAAAGGCTGGAGGTAAAGCCCACCCAGGGGAGCACAGAAAGAAAGGTCACAGTTTAAGAAAGTTCGCAGCCTTGAAAAGCCTATGGAGTAAAGCTCTGCACTGCACACATGGAGTCCTATTGACTCAACAGCAGCTCTTTTGGTACTTGATGGTAGCAACACTTGTAGAAGAGAGGGGAAGGAAGCAGGAAGGGAGAAGAGAGAACAGTCAAGCTGCCATGCAGCCTCAAGGACAGACTTGGCTGACCCACAGGGAGTTTTGCAGCTAGAATGTCTCTCCAGAGTTGCTCTGAATTAGGCTGGGATGATCAGACTTTTTAGCCCCACATCCATTGGTCATGGGATAAGGGGTGCCCTGAGGAGGGATGTGACCTGGAGCGAGGTGACTCTCTGTAGCTGAAGCAGTCCCTGAAGGGGCTGACAGCTGGAGGCTGCCCGTCGCCTTCACTCCCAGCAGCTGGGCAGCAGTCCTTCCTGGAAGGGGTAGCTGGCCCTTGCCACACAGCGCACACTCTACCACTTACACTCACCTAAGGGAAGAATCTTCAGTGGTGAGGAATCGACATCACCTGGGCTGGCCGAAAGCAGGGCCTAGGGGCATTAGAGCCCCACTTCCTTCTAGTCGGTAAAGAACAGCCACAGGAAAAAAAAAAAAAAAGACACCGTAAATTAAATCAACTACATTATGTAGCGCATTTATTTTTATCTCAGTCTATAGCCCTTGGGTTATTTTTATCACCTTTTGAAAAAGAAAATTCAGCTCTCCCTGGACATCCTATATATTTGTCAAGTTTGAATTCTGAAATCTATATATCCATATAAAATTTACACCCCTTCAAGCATATTTTTATCCCCACATAAAATTTATGTCAGCAGTGTTTTGCCAATATGGCTACCATAAAAGTTTTGTTTAGACCAACAGAGTGAGCTCTATATGTGGTTAACGGTTTCCTTGGTGCAGAAGAGCCAACAATGTAAGTTACAGGATAGAGTGCCAGGCTGTCCTAAACACACATTTATTAGCATAAATGTGTTCATCTTATTAGATACAAAACAGGCCTGGAAATGTCTTATCTACGGAGCCTTTCTCTCGCATAGGTATCAAAAAACAGCAAAGGGAAGAAAATTCGCCATCAGCCACACAGAGCATGAAACATTTTGAAAAAGGGGGAAGAGAGAAGGAGGGGAGGGGTTGCATTTGGGAGTTTGAACAAAGGTGGAGGTTTTAGAAAACATTACCTATTGATTTCTCACTTGCAAGTAGTGGAGGGAGATTTCCTGCTAGATTTCCTTAAAATTATCATTATTATTATTATTATTATCACCATCATCTCAGAGAGGAAACAATGTCTAGTTTTTTCTTTAGTGAAATACCTGTTACTTCCTGCTTGGTTCTTTTCCTCCCCAGATTTGATTATTTGGAGCTAATTTATGAAAAGCAATTTGAAAATCTGTACAGTATCATACTCATTTTCCCAAGTATTCCTTTTAATGGGTTTTGCACGCCCTGGGTTTCAGATTATGTAATTGCAGGCAAACTCCATGATCAGACTGCAGCAATTGAGAGACACGGATTTGATTATACGATCCTGAACAGCTCAAGAAAGCTTTTATTCTTCTTGCAAACCCATAATTGCCTGAGCTTTCCTTTGCAGCTGCCTGCCTCTTGGCAACACAGTTGGGTTTCAGTTTGCAGACTGCTAACTCCTAATCACAAGCTTCAGTTTTTGCGATGGGGAAAACATCCATTCAGTGCTAAAACAACACACTAGGACCATCCCTTCCTGACATAAAAATGGTCCAAATACCAAGTCCTGTGGCTACCTCACAAAGACCGCCACCTGGGCTTTGCATGGCCCACGTATTCTGTATTAAAGAAATCCACTATAAGAAAACTCTGATTTATAAGGCATTGAGAGCAGATGACTGGGGTGAAGAGGGTAGAAAGAGACAGGAAATGTAAATCCACGTTTTTGCTTTAAAGAAAAGGATCACACTCCCTGACACTCACGCCTGGAGCATTTAAGTGTGCACATTGGTGGTAAGTTACCTTACAGCCAGTCTGCTCGATGCCTTTCACTTCTTTTATACCTCTTTAGTCGGGTAGTGGAAACCCTGGTGGCATAGTGGTTAACGGCTGCTAACCAAAGGGTCGGCAGTTCGAATCTGCCAGGCGTTCCTTGGAAGCTCTATGGGGCAGTTCTACTCTGTCCTATAGGGTCGCTATGAGTTGGAATCGACTCGACGGCACTGGGTTTGGTTTTTTGAGTTAGTCGGGTAGTGGTTAAGAGCTTGTACGCAGATGGAAAGGTTGGTGGTTCAAACCCACCAGCAGTTCCACAGGAGAAAGATGTGGCAGTCTGCTTCAGTAAAGATTACAGCCTCGGAAACCATATGGGGGATTCTACTGCGTCCTAAAGGGATGCTGGGAGTTGGAATCAACTCAGTGACAATGGGTTTGGGTTTTTGTTTCTTTGTTTTTAGTCTTACAAACTAGCACCTTGGAAGTAAGGCCTGGTGATCTGTTTCCAAAAGGTCACAGCCTTGAAAACCCTACAGAGCAGTTCTACTCTGTACACATGGGGCCACCATGAGTTGGAACGACTTGAAGACGACTAACAATTAACAAAAGTCTTACCAATACGACCCCTATCCCAGGGTATGATAGAGTAGCCCGTATACAATTGGTTCTCTGGGGTGCAAAGTGAGTCACTGAGAGCTAAATCTAAGATAATATGTGTGAAAATACTTAACACAGGGCCTGGCACACAATAGATACTGAGTGCATGTTATTACTTTCACAAATTCTCCCTTTGAACACAAAATATATTAGAAGCATATATAATACTTAGGGAAAGAGAAAATGCAATTAGAACTTAAAGTTAATTTCTAACATGCTGACCGTTATCCCCACAATATTCCCAGACTCATTAATAAAACCAACGAGCTCACAATACAAGCATGAGCTATCTAGATGCCCACTATCTAAATTAAATTGCAGAAGATAGAATAACCAAAATAAGAACATTTTAGTTACTGAGAACAATACATGTATCGGACACACACAGACACATACACACACACATCACACTCACCATAAGGAACAAAAGTGGTAAGATAACCATCATAAATTAAGATTCAGAATGCAGGAAATAAGGTTTTGCATCTTAAACAAAGAAAATACATGTCTTAATCTAAATCTTACATCTATGGCCAATTTCTCATATTCTCTCAGGAGAACATTCTGATTACACAGGTGCAAGCTGTGACCAGTGATTGCCTAACGGAAGGAAAAAGCTACACAAAAGCTTCAAATGGAAAGGTTAGTGTGCTCTGTTGTCCACGTAGAAGTGGTTTCTGGGAAAAATAGAGGCGATAACGTAGAGCAAGTTTCAGCCAGCCCACTGTTAACCTATGTGATATTACTGACATCTTGCTGTTGTTGTTGATAGGTGCCCTCGCGTCAGTTCCAACTCATAGCGACCCTACAGTACAGAGTAGAACTGCCCCACAGGGTCTCCGAGGAGTGGCTGGTGGATTTGAACTGCCGAGCTTTTGGTTAGCAGCTGTAGTTCTTAACCACTATGCCACCAGGGCTCTGACATCTTGCTAATAAGAGTTGATTCCTGATATTTGGCACTTCTCCAACACTGGAGATGATATTCATGTATGCTCCCCAAAAGTCTCTAGGTTTTCTACAAAGTGTAGTAAAATTTCAAGATAATATAACAGTATTCAGGCATCATAGCCTATATTCAGGTACTAAAATAAAACATCAAACCAGGGACACAGATTTCATGTCTGCTGATTCACTGAACTAATGTTTTCATGACCCTAAGATAATTAACGTTCACCAGCCCCGTCCCTAGCTGTAAAACTACAGAGATTGATGAGATAAACTTGATGCTTGACCTTGACATTTGTAAGAGTAAGTTAAGTTTGAAGCGTGTCAAAAGACTGACAGTTTCCTCTTTAAAAATAAATTGCCCAGAATATTAAATGATATTTTATGTAAAGGCACATTCAATCTGATTCTTCCAATATCTTGGAAATTACCCAGCATTATGTTAGAATTTTTACGGCAAAAACCCTTTCAATCTTTATTTATTCTCAAGTTGGATTCTGAACACCTAAGAGTGGCACCTTTTGAGAAATCTTTCCATTTATAAAGGTCTTAAAGGCTTCATTAATAACTGCTTTGAAAACAGACAGCATCTTCCTCTGGCCTTGGATTTAGTAGGCTCTCAGAAAGAAAAAAGGATTGTGTAAGTTTGCTATGACTGTTTCTCTTTGACGATTCATGATATGAGGAAACAGGAAAGGTCTCTTGGCTCCCAAAATTAGAAAACAGGTAAGAAACTTCAACACTTCAACATAGCTTTCCTACTGCACAGCACAATGGAAGAAGCAAGCTCACCAACAAAGAAACAATGCTGGAGCTGGCGATTTGTAGTGCCAGTGCCAAGTGTTGGTGAACCACATGATTCTTGACAGCATAGCTACAGAGCTAAGGCCTAAAGCCAAAACGAAAGTAAGGCATGTAAGCCTTGGGGAGGAGGGAGGCAGGCAGCTCTAAGCCAATACGATGTTTACCTTATTGTGAACTTCTTAGAAAGGCAAATTCTCAGCAGGAGTTCAAACTGGAAGGAACAGATTCAAAGCCCTGAACTAAAAGTAGCCACCACCATGGCCCTTGTCCTTCTCACTCACTTTGTGGTCATCTCTAAAAGCTTGATGGAAATAGATATTGGAAAGTGAGGGTTTAGGGTAATTTATAATTTCTGGTTAACTACAGATTAAGCAAAAACTGGATGCAAACCACAATGTGGAAAATCTTTCTCAAATAGGAGTCCTTTATCCTATACAGAAAAGCCTAGGTTGGTGAAGAGTGCTGAGTTCCTCTTTGAGTACCCACAATTCTCCTGGGTCTCAAGGTCTCCTGCAGATACCAGTGGTGAATAACACAAGGCTTTATCTGTTGTTTTTTGTTTTTTTTTTTTTTATCTGTAGCAGAGATAGGAAAAAAAAAAAGGAGATAGGAGACTGGGCTAAATGTATCTGAACACAGGGAATTCCATGAAAATATAGTTGTTGGGTTTGTTTTTTTTTTTTTTTTTTAATTTAAAACAATACTTGTTTTTATATTGACCATCTCAGCCTGTTTTTATTTGTCTGTGCCTCCTTTTCTTCCAAGTGGGCTGGGGGTAGAGTGGTGAGCGTTTGCATTTCTAACAAGTTCCCAGGCAATGCTAATGATGCTGGCTAGGGACAATTCTGAGAACCACTAGTACAGCAGGGGGTTCTCAAAATTTATTATACATAAGAATCACCTGGGGATCTTGTTAAACCTTAGATTCTGATTCAGTATATCTGGGGGTGGAAATGCAAACTGTCAGCATGGGTTCAACCAGAAAGAACCCTTTGAAGCCCTGACTGTGAGAAAGGAAAGATTCGGCACAGACATTCCAGTGATTAAGGGCTAGAAAAAATTAGGCTTCAGTTAAAATGGGAGTTTTCTATATTTTAGATCAAATGTGACAACCCCTTCGCACTAGCTGTGTACTCCAAAACTTATGCTTCCATCCCTGGGATATGAATTACACATAAAAGTCATCAAATAATTATGAGAAACACTGAGCTATACAAAAGTAACCGGTTTCTTTCCTGCAGGACTTCCAAGAACATTTGCTATACTCGTCTGCAGTGATTTTACCAGGAGAAGGATATAGCATGCAGCTTCTCACAAACTTATGACCATTAAGGTACTCTATGACCATATAAGTTTCATAAAGTACCTTAATGTGAGTTAGAATTTCCCATTCCCACCCACATACCACCACATTCACCCAAACAAGTTCTGTTCAAATGTTACCTACCCAGAGAGACTTCCCTGTTTTATCTAAAGTAGTCTTCAAGCCCGCTCCTCACTCTATCCCTTTAATTGCCCCCGAGCACTTATCACTAACAGACAACATATGGACTGTTTCTTTATCTCTTTTTGTCTATCCCCACCCCCACCTCCAGCAGAAAAAAGCTCCAGGGGAGCTGGAGCTTTGTCTGTTTTACCCAATTGCTATATTCCCAATGTCTAGAATAGCCCCATGCTGTTGCGTCAACTCTAACTCATAGCAATCCCATGTATTACAGAGTAGGACCAAGCTCCATGGGATTTTCTTGGCTGTGATCTTTATGGAAGCAGATCACCAGGCCTTTCTTCCCCAATATTGCCGGATGGGTTTAAACCATCAATCTTTCAGTTAGCAATTGAGTGCAAATTGTTTCCTCCACCCAGGGGTCTTAGTGCCTAGCATACAGTAGGCACCCAATGAATGTCGAAGGACTAGACAGACTAAACATCTGATGTGACTCCCCTCTGGTCACTTGATCACGGAAAATATTAACCTTGAGACCAATGGCCAGACCAGACCATTATTGCTGCTCAATATCATTTGGAGCAGAAAATATGTTTATGGGTTCTTTTGGAGGATAGAGGTAGCCTTCAGGGCCTCCCTTGTAAATAGATGTGAACTACAGTGCTTTGACATGGCAGTTGAATCACCACGTTTTCCGAAATCAAACGATTGAGATTTATTCTATACTGAAAAGTTGCCTTAAGTATTTCTGTGTCTTTCAGCCTAGTACTACATCATTTAGAAAACATGACAATAGGATATTTCTACGTTCCAGTAACAGAATAAAACATTGAACTGTCCTATTCTCTTAAGTTAATATCTAGTGTCTACATGTCTTAGTTATCTAGTGTTGCTGTAACAGAAATACCACAAGAAAGGGAAATTTATTCTGTCACAGTTTAGGAAGCTAGAAGTCCGAATTCAGGGTGCCATGTCCAGGGAAAGGCTTTCTCTCTCTGTCGGCTCTGGAGGAAGGTCCTTGTCATCAGTCTTCCCTTGGTCTTGGAGATTCTCTGCATAGGAGCCCTGGGTCTAAAGGATGCACTCTGTTCCTGGCACTGCTTTCTTGGTGGTATGAGGTTCCCCTGTCTCTCTGCTCCCTTCTCTCTTTTATATCTCAAAAGAGATAACTCAAAACACAACTTAATCTTGTAGATTGAGTCCTGCCTCATTAACATAACTGCCTCTAATCCTGCCTCATTAACGTTATAGAGGTAGGATTTATAACACATAGGAAAATCACATCAGATGACAAAACGGTGGACAATCACACAATATTGGGAATCAAAGCTTAGCCAAGTTGACACACATTTCTGGGGGACACAATTCAATCCATAACACTATGGCTACTATCAACGAACATTTTGATCAAAAATTCTAAAAAAAGAATCCTGATCAAAAGGCAGAAAATGTAGAACAGAATTTCAAATTCTCATGGACTCCAGACTTCTGGAGCCATGAGGCTGGAAGAACACCTGAAACTATTGCCCTGAGATAATCTTTAAACCTTAAACCAAAAATATCCCATGAGGTCTTCTTAAAACCAAACAATTGTTTAGCTTAAATAATAAAGAATGTTTGCCTTGAGCATTGTGCACTTTTAAGGGATCAAATTAACAACAGCAACTCAAAAGATTAGATGTGAAACTTAGGGGAGAGTGAGTTTATGTTAATGAGGGAGAAACAATTTGGAAAAGGAGGATGAGAATGATTGCACAACTTAAAGAATGTAATCAATGTCACTGAATTTATAGTACGTGTAGAAATTGCTCAATCAGTGAATATTCTGCTGTATATATTCTCAACAGCAACATCAAAAAGGAAATATCTAGTGGCTAATCCTCACAAACCGAGGCCATCCTAGCATTGGAGTAAGGGCCCTAAACCACATCACAGATCAGAAAATGTAGGCTTCTGGGTACCCTGGGCCAGGGGATTGGGTGAGGGCATAGAAACAAGAATTAAAGCACATCATAAATAGCGCTGAAGCTAGATAAACAAATCAAGACAGCCCACAGGAATTGTCAGGGCAAGATGAACCCTTGAGTTAGAGGACAACCTGAAGCTGAAGGTACTCTACAGGCAATAGGTTGTGCCACCACTTGGTTCCGTGATTCTCAGTCCTGACTGGACAGTACAGGAGCCACCTGGGGAACTTCTGAAGTATGTCAATTCCTGAGTCTCAGGCCAGACCAAGTGAATCAGGAGCTTTGGAGGCAGGGCCCAGCCACTGGGACTCTTTACAATTTCCCCCAGCAGATTAGGGATGCGCAATAAGGATAGAGAATCACTAAACTAGGTGGAATGAATCCTGTCACAGGAACTTTAAGACCAAGAGGTGGAGGAAAATAGGGGTCCACTAACTGGGTCTGCCTAAAAGGCAACAGAATGAGGCTACAACACTCCATGGCTACCATTCGAACTGAAGCTCTCAAGGAGATGCAAAGTGAGAAGAGAGGGGAGAAGAATTTGTCCCACTTTACATAGAATTTCTCAGACAACTCCCAATTTAAGCATGAATACAGTGAAAAGATACAGAATGGCAACCCTATGAAACTACTACACGAAAGAGAGGGAGGCAAAGAAAGCAAGGGAGGGAAGGAAGGAGGGAAGAGAATATAGGTAATGAAGCCACGCTTGAAGAAAACTTGAAGAAAAACTTTAAGAGAACATGGAGTCATTGAAACAAGACATGAAAAAACAAATGATAAAACAGTAGAATGAGAAGAATAAGATGAAAAAGGAGACTGCAGAACTAAGAAAAAAAATTGAGAACAAAAACAGCATCACTGAACTATGAAATATATAACATACCATGGAAATGATGAAAGAAGAAAGCAGAGGTCGTGATATTAATATCAGACAAGATTGAATTCAAGGAAAAAAAGGACACCATCCACAATGAGGATAAACCGAACCCAAAGCCACTGCCGTCGAGTCGGTTTCGACTCATAGTGACCCTATGGGATATAACTGCCATAAATATTCATGCACCAAATAACAGACCAGAATGGGTAGAACATGAACGACAGAAAATACAAGGAGAAATCTCCAAAAACACATAGTAGGAAGAGATCTTAACACATTTCTGCCAGCCATGACAGACAAGGTAGACAAAAAGGAAGCAACATTTCTGGGAAAATTCTGAAAGAAACATAATGGAGAGAAGAATTAAAAAGCATTATAAAGCTGCATAACTAAAAGAGCTTGGTAATGGAGAAGAAATAAACAGATCATGAAACACAAGAGTCCAGAATTAGACTCATATACATACAGAACTTTAGTATATTAAAAGGTAGCACTCCACATCAGCAAAGAAGATGTCTATAATGCAACTAATGATGACGGGGCATGTAACTGTTTCAAAAAAAAAAAAAAGCTGGATTCCTTCCTCATTTCTTATAACAAAATAAAGCCTCAATGGATGAAAGACTTCGGCAGTAAGAACCAAAACCATAAATTACTGAAAGAAAACATAGGGGAGTTGATTTATAAACTTGAGTGGGAAGCGCTTTCTAGCAGGATACAACCCTCAGACTCCAAAAAGAAAAAGACAAATAAAATTGACTACATATAAATGTAAACCTTTTTTATTGCAAATACCAAAAATGTCAGGAACAAAGACAAAAGACAAACAGATGGGGAAAAGTGTTTACAACATATATGACAGACAAATGACTATGCTCCCCCATTTACAATAAGTTTGTACAAATCAATGACTAAAGGAAGAACAACCCTAAAGAAAACCAGATGAGGCTTCGTAAAAGACAGTTCTCAGAAAAAGAAATACAAATGGCCATTAAACACATGAAAAGATGCTCGATCTTATTCATGATTAATGAAATGCAAATAAAAACAGCAACGAAGATGCTTTTCCCCCCAACAGATTGTCAATAATTTAAAGTCTCACTGAGATGAGGAGTAACAGGCAGTCTTCATATACTGTTGGTGGGAATGCAAATTGGTGCCACTTCTGGGGAGGATAATTGGGCAATAGAGGCAGTCAATGTAGCTGAGAATACTTAGTACTGCAAAAGGGACCACTTAAGGAAAACCTACTTAAAACAGGGACCAGAATGACATCACAGATTTTTTTATGTTTGATTGGGATTTTATCTTTTTGTTTTTTTTTTAAATAAAGGTTATAATGCAACTCATTTTTTGAACAGTCAATAAATAAGGTTGATTGTGGGTTATTCTAGTGTGATTTTTCTAACAAAAAGACAAAATAGTAAAATAAGGCCTCCTTCCCCTCTCTCTACAGCAGAATCAAAAACAGTATAAGTTTTACAAAAATATTCAAGGACTGTATCAATTTTCCCAAGGACCTCTTGATTCCTGATATTCCAATCATCCTTTCATCAGACCCATCTTGTCACTGGCTGTCTTTGGAAAGTTGTTCTTTTCCTTGAAAATTACCTCTGCCAAGTTTTATCACCTGCCAATAGCATTGTGGGATTCAAGCAAATTTCCACCATCGCCTTCGTCAACTTCATTAAGTCTTCTGTCCTTTACAAGATTTGAAATTTCACTTTGCAACTGATTTGCACTCTCTTTCCATTGTAGACTAACAAAGACATCTATATGATGGGCAAGGAGGGAGGGATGTTAAGAGTGAGATGCAATTTTCTAAGTGGCCAACTCACCAGAGGATATTGTGCTCTAATGACATTTGTATCTCCATAAAATCTTATAACCTTGGGGACTCAGATAATGAATATTTGGATAACAAGGATTCCCTGAGGTATACCAAAATTAAGAATTCATCTATCCTTTCTACTCTGCCTACACTGCTCTTTTTCCCTCTTCCCTTTGCTATCTCCTACTCATCTTTTTAAGGAGCCCTGGTGGTTAAGTGGTTAACCACTCAGCTGTTAACCGAAAGTTTGGTGATTCAAACCCACCACCTGTTCCGTGGGAGAAAGATGTGGTAGTCTGCTTCCATAAAGATTACAGTTTTGGAAACTCTAAGAGGCAGTTCTACTCTGTCCTATAGGTTCGCTATCAGTAGGAATTGACTCAATGGCAACAGGTACTTATCTTTTAGAAGTCCTTGTGTGGTGCAACCAGTTGAGCACTTGGCTATTAACCAAAAGGTTGGTGGTTCAAACCCACCCAGGGGCACCTCGGAAAAAAGGCCTGGTGATCTGCTTCCAAAAGGTTACAGCCATGAAAACCCTATGTAGCTCAGTTCTACTCTGCAACAAATGAGGTCCCCACGAGTAAGAATCAACTCGACTGCAACTGGTTGGTTGGCCAGTTGGTTCACTCATCATTTAGCAGTCAGTTCAAGCATGAATTCCTCGGGGGGGCGGGGGTTGTTGGCCTCCCTGACTAGGTCAAATCACTTACTACAGGTTCCCATAGCACCATGTGCCCCTCCTTCAGAGCATGTGTGACAGTTGCAATTTTACATTTGGGTCATTTAATTAATGATCATCTTCCCCACGAAACTGTTAATGCCACAAACGCAGAGATTATGCGTGGCACAGAGCCATCCCTCAATAAATACTTGTTTAATGGATGAGTAACAATGAAAAACCGGAAACTACCTGAGTGCCCATCAATAAGGGAATGGTTAATAAAATTTGGCTACAGCCATAATAAGAACACTGTATTGAGTAATCACTAAAAAGAATGAGGTGTGTCCTGATATGCATAGAACGATTTCCAAGATACGTCAAGATGAAAAAAGTAAAGAGGAGAACGGTCAGCAAGATTTAATTTGTGTAAATTTACAAAGACTACATATATATGCTAATAGACACATACAATATTTTTCTAGAAGAAATAGTTAACATCTCCCTTTGAGGAGACTGACTAGACAATTAAGGGGAGGGAGATATTTCGAATTGTTTACTACATGAGTGTGCTTTTTGTTTTAATAAAAAGGCATTGTTTTTAAACAGAGGGCACAAGCGCTTACCAGTGGAGCTAGACGAGAAGTTCAAAGTTCACTTAAGCAGTCAGCAACTGGAGGCCATGCTAAAGCTGAAACAACCTCTATATTCCCTATCTTGGTTGGTGACCCCAAGTCTCCCCAGTAACCAAGCCAGAAAACCATGTCATCCTCCACTCCTCCTTCTTCCTTAGTTCCCCGATTTAATGAGTCATTAAGTCCTATTGATCCTGCCATCTTCCCATTCCATTCTCTCCTCTCCCTTCCCACCACCACTACCCTAAATCAGGTCCTCCTCACATGTCCCTTGGAATGATGCAACATTCTTTTTCTTCCTGCTTCCAGTTTTCACTCCCATGTTCCACCATCTATTCTGCTGCTAGAGTGATTCCCCAATGTGATAAAACCAAAAGAAACAAACAAAAAAATTAACAAACCAGCCCAGTCTCATCTGCTACTCTTCCCCATGGCCCTTCACCTTTCAGCCACCCAGGTGTTCTTTTCTTTACCCTGAAACACCTTCTTTGTTTCTCGCTTAGGGATTTTGCATGTATCTCCACCAGTCTTTGATGTTTTTGGTCTTCCCCATTTGCTTAATTAACTTTTACTTATATTTCATTACTTCTTCCCTGACCTCCACCCCTCCAAACTAGATTAACTTCCATAGCATTCTGCCTTCTTCAGAGCACCATCACACTTATATTTGTTTTTCCAGTATCTGTCTTTTCCACATGACCTGAAGCTCCTTCAAGAGAAAGACTATACACACAGTGCCTGATAGAGTAGCTCAATACATTCTTGTTAACTGGCTGACAGCCTGGATGAATAAATGAATGCAAACTTGTTTACATAACTCTTGCTTAAATCCCACCTCTGGCTCCCTAAACCAAAAACCCAAACCCATTTCCATCCAGTTGATTCCAACTCATGGCAACCCCAAGTGTTACAGAGTAGAACTGCTCCATAGGGTTTTCTTGAAGTAATATTCTACAGAAGCAGACTGCCAGGCCTTTCTTCCATAGCACTGCTGGATGGGTTCGAACTGTCAACCATTAGGTTAGTGGTTGTGCACAAACCATTTGTGCCACCCCAGGACCTACCACGTGCAAAATACAATATATGAGGTACCTCATAATTTGCTACTGCCTGACTCTCCAGGTTCATCTTCCCCAACCCAAATCTTTACATCTTATGCTCTTGCAATTCTGAATGATGTAGAGTTCCTGGAACAAACTTTGCTTCTTCTCCTTCCCTTTATATATGCTGTTCATGCCACATAGATTACCTCTTTCTCCTCTTCCTGTCTGTCTCTCTGGTGAACATGCATTCATACATTAAAAAAAAAAAATGAAAAAAGCAGCCAGAAAAGTCTTCCCTGGTCTTTTAAAGTTCATCCACGTTTCTTCGGTGCTCACTCTACCTCATACATTTTCTTTTTATTGCATTTATCATACTCTGAATATTTTGAGGGTAAAGAGCTTGTCTTATCTTTTTTCCCCTAATGCCTGACACAATAAATGTAGTTTTTGTTGTTGCTAGGTGCCGTCAAGCCAATTCCGACTTACAGCGATGCCATGTGACAGAGTGGAACTGCTCCAGAGGTTTTTCTAGGTTGTAATCTTTACAGAAGCAGATGGCCAGGTCTTTCTTCCCTGGAGCCCCTGGGTTGGTTCAAACCACCAACCTATTAGTTAGCAGCCAAGTCCTTATCCACTTGTGCCACCAGGGATTCCTCACACAATAACTAACACACAGTAAACACTAAATGTCTGCAGTGAATTGAACATGGTGCGTGTGCGTAAGTAAAATTCATTAACAACACATCTACAATACCTGCAAGCTTACGTATGAATACAAAAAATAATTTTTTTCCAGAGTAACAGAAAATATTATCAAGATTTTATATCTATTAACTCTATTAACGGAAACCCCTCATAGCGTAGCGGTTAAGTGCTACGGCTGCTAACCAAAGGGTCAGCAGTTTGAATCCTCCAGTCGCTCCTACTCTGTCCTATAGGGTCGCTATGAGTCGGAATTGACTCAACGGCAACGGGTTTCTGGGTTTAACTCTATTAACTGCCCAAAAAGAATAGCAAATGCACTTTTTTTTTTAACATCTAATAACCCTTCATGCTGCTGGTTGAAAGGCTGCATAAAGCTTTGTCTCCCCGGGACACAGCCAAATCTAGGGCAAACAGGCCTTTTTTCTCAGATCTAAGGTTTCGTATCCATATGGTAAGGAAGGCAAAGCAAATGGCCTTTGCAGACTATGTAATTTAACAGCAGTGAACAAACCAGCCATTCAGGGCCCATGCCAGCATCCCATGCCATCTTCTCAGGTCACATGAAAGAAGTGGCCCTAGCATATCTAACGTCAGGGAAAAGAAGAAGAGGAGGAGAAACAACCTTTTCCACCCCGCCCTGCCCCCACAC
The DNA here is from genome assembly GCF_030014295.1 of Loxodonta africana. Classification (NCBI taxonomy): domain Eukaryota; kingdom Metazoa; phylum Chordata; class Mammalia; order Proboscidea; family Elephantidae; genus Loxodonta; species Loxodonta africana. Next base: position 150,959,564 of record NC_087369.1, read on the forward strand.
AGAGACTTTCAAATTCACAGAAACTGATTCTGAGTTAGTAAAGTGTAGTTGGCCCCTAGCATTTAGTCCCAGAATTTAAAATAAGGAATCACTTAAGTGCACATTAGAGAGCAGTTAATAAAATAACTCTAAGTTTTTTTGCCCCCTAGGGCCCCTGCAATGTGTACCAAGTCATTCATCACTACTAGGCCCATACAGCATTGGCTAATTTCTGTCCAAAGGCCCTTACGGCATAGCCCAGATCTAGTCCATTTGGGGATTCCCATCCCCACCCTAGTGATATTGAAGTTATTTGGATCCATAACCAGGATCTGCACCAAGGGTTGACCAGGGCATTTTCAAAGTTTTCCAAGGGGTCTCTCTAGAACCTTTCTTTTAGAATACAAGGAGTCAAAACCAAACTACCCTTCCTTCAAGGTAAAGCCCACATTCTATCACCTTCACGAGACTTTACTGGTGCACCCTGGCCAACCCTTTCTCTGTACTTCTATGTTGCTAACAGTCTGTGTCCCATGACTGAAGGCTTGTCCTATATCAAATTGTTTCACATGGGTTATTGCCTCCAAAACGGGAGTGGAAGGAAACTCCCTTAGGCAGATACCAAACCTTCTCAGTTGAGCTTCTTCAACAAATATAATCTGGCACATTTATGCTCCAGATTATGTTGACTAGGAATCTTTTGGTTGTAAACCACAGAAACCCAGGTTAACATAGCTTAAGCATAAGTGGTGACTTAACTGTTAGGATATAGAAGTATCTCCTGTGATTCAATGCTAAGGATACAGCTAGCTGTGCCTGAGGAATGGCCTGTGTTAATCCTCTTCTTCTCTGCAAACCAGTTTCCTCCACATCGGGGACGAACATGGTAGAAAACATACCAAAACCAAACCAAACCAATTGTCGTTGAGTTGGTTCCAACTCATGGTGAACCCATGTGTGTCTGATGGTGCTTCCTTAGTATACATCACTGACCCATCCACTCAGAGAAAGGCAGGGTCTTTCTCAAAGTCCCAATTCCAAATTCCTGGAGCATGAACCCTGGACCAAGTTAGGTCACCTCTTCCTGGGAATCTAGGTCAGCAGACATATAATCAGAATATATGAATAAAATTTTACAGATAAGTGTTGTCATTGGTTTAAGCAAAGTTATGGTGCTATAAGAGCACAGAGAAGGGGAGTGAGGGTCCAGAGAATATTATTGGAGAAGATAGCACCTGCACTGAAATTTGGGGAAAAAAAGGTTAACAAGAGGGAAGGGCATTCCAAGCGGAGGGAAAAGCATGAACAAACAAATGCATGGTTACATGACACAGAATGGTCAGTCTGAGAATCTCCAAGCAGCCTAAGAGACATAGCATGCTTAGAAAGAGGATGGGGAGATAGGCAGAAGAAAGATAATGAAAGGCCTTGAATGCCATATTAGGAAGACTGGGTCTATGTAGGATATAATATAATCTTACTTGGCAGCTGTGTAGAGAATGAATTGGATAGAGGAAGAACATCATCCACCAGCCCAAGATGAGGCACACCTTTGAGTACCCTGTAATAAAAAGCTGGTTGAATTAGTGCAATTCACTCCCCTAAAAGATTTATTTAATCACTGCTACCTCACAAATTCCAAGTGGGTTTAGGTAGTCTAGTAAAAGTAAACTCTTAAGTTACTAGCTTTGGATTTCAGATTGTTCTGGAGACCCCCCATGCAGTATGGCAAAGCCATAAATAGGAATCAGGGACCTGGGTTTGAATCCCCAGACTGGGGCAATATGAACTCAAGTTGGGACCAGTTAACCTGGGGCATAAAGGAAGCTTGTCAGCTCACCTGGTGGGAGTGGGGGAAATGAAGTCAGACGATTCCCAAGCCCCCTGTTTTCCCAGAACTCCATGGGTACATTTGCAGTCATCTCACTCTCTATCTCTGTCCTTCAAACCCTCCCACCCCACTACATTCAACCTATTCCACCTAGCAACCAGCCCCACCCTTCCTTCAGTAAATAGTAACCCCTGTCTGGCAGTGGGTGACAAGGAAGGGAGTCAATGCAGCTGAAGTAGACTGAGGTAACATTTGCCCAGGCCCTGCCTGTAGACCTGGCGGTGAGTGCACATCACTCTCCTGTCTCAGTCTTGTCAGCTAACACGTTCAGTGACAGTTACCATTTGGGAATTTGTTTGAGCAAAGCAAACCTGGCCCTCCAGCTCTCCCTGACTGTAACGTTTTCAAGATCTTGTTCATTCTCTCTCTTTATCTTTCTCTCCACAGAATAGCACTTTATTTAACGGAAAAAAAAAAAACTCAGACTGCTGTTAAAGTTTATTACTCAAGAGAAATACTGAAAGGTCACCCAAAGTTAGTGCCCAATGCTTGCTGTCACAGAGAGTGGTTTTCATGTGGAACCACAAAGAAATTTTAGGGTTGGCACTGCCTGTGGTCTGTAAAATCCCCATTTCCCAGTCATGGAGTCCTGAGGACACAAGTCAGGGTCCAATTCCCTGCTTGATGGCCCTTTCTTACCTGACCTCCCTTTCTCTCCAAGACTTATTGGCCCACTGGTGGCTGAGGCATCTGAAGATTTTCCTTCCACACTACCCACTCCAACTCCCACAAATCCACCCCTAGTCACTCCTTTCCTTCCTACATCCTGCGGAAAGTCCTCCCAGTTAAAAGAAATCTCTCAGCAAAGAGGTTCTTGACTCTCAAAGAACAATGGAGAGAAACCATCAGCTAACTCAGCACCATAGTTGAAAGCCGAATCATTAGGTGCTTGCAACACACCCCCTTTCCAAATATATGTATGTTTGGCCATAGAAATAATGATGTGTGTGTATACACATACACAAATCATTATTTCTGTGGCCATAAAAACAATCACAGCAAAGAAATAAAGAACTGCTTTACAGAGAAAATGAGACTAGGCCAGTCTGGGGATTTGGATTCTTAAAGTGCCTAGTGATTTATTCTCAAAAGAAACTTGTACGAACTGAAAATTCCATCTCTTGGTCTACACCCTCTGCAAAAGAAGGGACAGGCATCTAACGGGTTAGTAATTCAAATGTCTGGAGCTGGGGACTGGCTCCAAGTCAAAGGGAGAAGCAGGCAGAGGCTTCTTGGCAACAGTCTTCCTCTCCTTCCCTCCTCCAGAGCCCCTTCCCGCTCAGGTCTCTGTGCTCTCAGAGGAATGAAAAGAATTTATGAAGACCTTCAGATTGAGAGCTTAATGACAGTGTGTTACTCTTTCCAGGGATGTTTGCATTTTAAAAGAGAGCATAGATGATAACACTAAGGAATGAATCCCAATTAGTGGAAGTTCAGGATTCCCCAATCATCATCATCCAAGCCAGAAGTAACCTCTCACCAAATATTTATTTGCATTCCTGCATTATAAATCAAACACAGAGAAAGACAATACACAGAGTGATTGGAGGTGGAGAGATTGGACTTCTCAATGAAAGGACAAATGCAAACTGAAATTAACCCATTCCCTTGGAGTCACAGAAACGCTATGACAGAGTAGAACTGCCCCATAGGGTTTCCAAGGAGCAGCTGATGGATTCAAACTGCTCACCTTTTGGTTAGCAGCCAAGCTCTTAACCACTATGCCACCAGGACTCCAAACTGAAATTAACAGATTTTAATTCTCCCTGTTAAAAAAAAAAGGAAAAGGCCCCCCTCCTCCCCTGTGTTTTCAGAAGTCACCTTAGATAACTTGTAATTGTAAGGTCTGTATCTTTGAAAAGTATATACATCAAGGATATTTCCTCAAGGACTTGGGAGCCATCTCTTTTGAAATATAATCATTAGGAAGATCATACCCCTACATCTCAGTTTTCTGGAAGGAGATGAGCATAACTTCAGGTGTCCTGCTATAAAGATATTAGAAAATTAGCAATTTTATCTTGAACTCATGAATGCAATGGGTTGTATCCACGTAGCTACACAAAGGGTCAGATTACTTTGTCTTTGCAATCTCATTTACAGATTGCCTGTGATGCATCACATTTTGGTTTAATGCTTATTCAACAATAAAACTGTTCTATCTTTTCTATTTTTGTGGAGAGGTTTCCTGAGTTGGAAGTAGGTTTTGTTTACATAGCAATTTTTCCCCAACAACAACCATCCTCTAACATTTTCTACTGTGTGAACTTGAGTAGCCTACCTTTCTGGGCCCAAGTTTCCTCATCTTTAAGATGGGAATAACATTGTACCTACCTCACAAAGTTGTGAGCGGTAAATATAATAATTCATAAAAAAAATGATTCATAGAAAGCATTTAACCGAGTACCTGCGTGAGTAATAGCTCTTATTGTACACATGCCCTTGAAACAACTCTATAAGGACACTAGTATTTCATCAAAGCCCTCTTTCTAATTGCCTTATCTACAGCCTACATGAATCTTCCATCTTACCTTCCTAGGAAACCCTGGTGGCGTAGTGGTTAAGAGCTATGGCTGCTAACCAAAAGGTCGGCAGTTCAAACCCACCAGGCACTCCTTGGAAACCCTATGGGGCAGTTCTACTCTGTCCTCTAGGCTCACTATGAGTCGAAATCAACCTGAAGGCAACGGTTTTTTTTTTTTTTTTTTGCCTTCCTAACCTGAACTACTCTGTCCTATAGGGTAACCTGAACTATCAAAGAATGTTAGAAACTATTAACTGTGCACCAAAATTCATTCACCTCTTCTTCCTGGGCACAAGGAGAGACTGCATTCCTAATCTCCCTTGCAGTTAAGTGTGGCTATGTGACAACACATGTAAGAGACTTGTGTTCTAGTTCCATCACTCTAAGTAAATTTCTATACAACCTTGGGAAAGCCACTTTACTTCCCTTGATCTCAATATTCTCATTTGTGAAATGTGGCTATAGTTTCTCAAATACTCTTCTCTCCAATCTGCTCTTAAACGCAGAGACCAAATCCTCTATTTCTGACGTGTTTCCTCTGTTAAAATAAAAATAATATTAAGTCAATAATAGAAATTGACTGAAGTTTACTTAATACATGATTTGCAAATCAGGGCAACATTTCCAACTAGAGACTCAAAAATGTTCCAGAGAAGAAAGACCCTTTACAGATTTTTATCCCATAGATTATCATTAATAATCACATATGGCCATGGAAACAAGGGCTAGAATAAAGCTTACATAACTTGTGGACAGGCATGATTCCACATAACATTTTCCTGAAGAACAAAAGAATAAAACATTCTTGAAAGAAATTAAAGAAGACCAAAATAAATAGAAATACTATGCTTATGAACCAGAAAACTTAACACTGTTAAGATGACAATATTGATCTATAGATTCAACACAATCCCTATCAAAATCCCAGCTGGCGACCTGGCAGAAATTGATATGCTGATCCTAACATTCATTTGGAATTGAAAGGGAGTAAGAATAGCCAAAACAATCTTGAAAACAAGGATAAATTTTAAGGAATCATACTTCCTGATTTCAAAACTTATTACAAAGCTATAATAATCAAGATAGTGTAGTACTGGCATAAGGGTAGACATATTGATCAATGGAATAGAATTGAGAGTCTGGAACTTAATCTTTACATTTATGGTCACTTGGTTTTAAACAAGGGTACGAAGACAATTCAGTGGGGAAAGAATAGACTTTACAACAAATACTGCTAGGACAACTGGGTATCCACCTGCAAAAAATGAAGTTGGACCCCTACCTCACACCATATATGATAATTATCTCAAAACACACCAAAATATAAGTGCTAATACCATCAAACTGGTAGAAGAAAACATAATAGTAAATCTTTGTGACCTTGGTTTAGACAATGGTTTCTTAGATACAGCAAAAACACAGCAACAAATTGTTAAAAGTAGATAAATTGGACTTGGTCAAAGTTACAAACTTTTGTACTTCAAAGGACACTATCAAGAAAGGAGAAAGACAACACAGAGAATGAGTTAAAATATTTGTATATCATATATCTGATAAAGGACTTTTATCTAGAATATATAAAGAACTCTTACAACTCAACAATAAAAAGACAAACAATGCAATTAAAAAATGGACAAAGGACTTAAATGGACACTTCTCCAAAGAAGACAAACAAATGGCTAAAAAGCACATGAAAAGAGACTCAACATCATTAGCCATTCCAAATCAAACCCATTGCCTTCAAGTCGATTCTGACTCACTGTGCAATCGGGTTTCCATGCTTTAATTTTTATGGAAGCAGACTAGCCACATCTTTCTCTCCCAGAACATTTGGTGGGTATGAACCGTCGACCTTTCAGTTAGCATCTGAGTGCTTTAACCACTGTGCCACCATGGCTCTTTCATTATCCATTACGGAACTACGAATCAAAACCAGCATAAGATATCACTTCATGCTCACTAGGTTGGCTGAAATAAAAGGCATTAATGAATCTTGATGAGGACACAGAGAAACAGGAACGCTCATACATTGCTCATGAAATATAAAATGATGCAGCTATTTGGAAAACAGTTTAGCAGTTCCTCAAAATGTTAAGCATAGTTTTGCCATACGACCCAGCAAAGCAATTGCACTCCCAGGTACATACCCAAGAGAAATGAAAACATTTGTCCACCCAAAAATTGGTACACACATATTCATAGCAGCACTATTCATAATAGCCAAAAACGGGAAACAACCCAAATATCCATCAATTGATTAACGGAAAAACAAAATGTGGTATATCTGAACAATGAAATATTACTCAGCAATAAAAAGAAATGACATGATATATGCAATAATGCCAAAGAACGTCGAAAACATTATCACTAGTGAAAGAAGCCAATTAAAAAAGACCTCATATTGTATGATGCATTTTATATGAAACATCTAGAATGGGAAAATCTATAGATACAGAAAGCAGACCACTGGTTACCTAGTGTGGGATCTGTGGAAGAGTGGAGAGACTGGTAATGGATACGGAGTTTCTTTAGGGGAGTGGGAGGAACAGAAATGTTCGAAAATTAGCTTGTAGTGACAGTAGCACCAAACCAAAATCCATTGCCATCAAGTCGATTCTGACTCATAGCAACCCTATAGGACAGAGTAGAACTGCCCCATAGGGTTTCCAAGGAGCACCTGGTGGATTTGAACTGCCAGCCTTTTGGTTAGCAACTGAACTCTTCACCACTATGCAACACAACCCTGTAAATATACTGAAAAATGTTGAATTGTGCTCTTTCAGTGAATGAATTACGTGTAGGTATGTAAATTACATCTCAATAAAGCTGTTTAAAAAACACATACTATTGAATACAATTCAATAATTGATTATTTCCCCCCAAAAGGGAATGATACACATTTGTGCAGCTTCCTAGCAGGAACCTTTCTGCCAGGCCACTTATCCCCATTCCTTACATTACAGACCTGTGGAGACAAGTTGCCAGACTGGAAAACTCCATGTTGTTGGCCAATTTAGTCATTCATAATAGCATATTGATAATGTCTAAACCGCAACTCTCAGTGCGCAGAATTATGCTAACTTTTTTGGAACTTAGTAGTTCCATGGAAGAAAATAATCAGGACTACATAAAAAAAAAAATCAGGACTACATAGTCCCTATTTATTCTGGGTCTTTCTTCATCCTTTGTCCTATTGCATCATCATGTCAGTCATTATTTAGACATACAACAGACCCTGGATCCTGGCAAAAGTGAGCTCACCATGGTATAAGTTGAAGGCTTTCTTCTTATGCAGAGTGAGTGGAAAGGTGGTGTGGTGTGTCCATATTGAAGTCGTTTCAAAACATTTTATGGAGAATTTCATAAGATGCTTGTATGAGAAATAGTTTAGCATGAGTTTTCATGCTACACAGACCTGAGTTCACAAGTCTGCCACTGATTAACTAGATGATATTGGACAAATGACTTGACATATCTGACCCTCAGTTTCTTCATCTAGAAAATGGTAGTACTAACAGCACCACCTCATGAGATCATTGCCAGGATTAAATGAGATAATATATGCAAAGCTCCACTAGAATGGTACACAGTAAAGAGTCAGTTAACACCTATTATTATTATTTTATGCATGTGAGATCTGTTTTAATGGCACTTTTACTCTTTGCAATAGTAATACAAAATATTACAATTTTGTTTAATCCAATGCAATCATTAACCAGTTGCCTTTGAGTCAATTTCGGCTCATGGCGAACCCCATGTGTGTCAGAGCAGAACTGTACTCCATAGGGTTTTCAGTGGCTGTTTTCTGTCAGAATTTGATCACCAGGCCTTTCTTCCAGGGCACCTCAGGGTTGATTGAAATCGCTAATCTTTTGGTCAATAGCTGAGTGTTTAATCATTTGTGCCACCCAGGGACTCCTAGTGCAATAACGTATCCAACAGATATCAGTGCCTGTGGAGGACAACAAGGAATTTCACAGAGTCTCAACCCTCAAGGAACATTTACTAGAGTTGGGGGAAACTAAACCTGCTACAAACAATGTTAAATTACCACAAAACAAGGGAATATAGGAAAGGTCAAAAGGTAGTTGAATAAGCGGCAAATGAACGGTTCGGAGAATAAATCAAGAGAAATGGGTTAACTCTGTAAGCTAGACAGGTCAAGAGAGGAAAGCTGTGTTGAAATGGAGACTGTAGATGCCTCTGCGGTAAAATGATCCAACTATAAAAGAAGCACTGGTAAATACGAGAGAATTTCTACTTACATTAAATAATGCAAAACCATAACCAAACCAGACCACTACAATCAGGCTCCTGACAAGCTATGTTTTTTTTTAAAGAAGTAATATAAGGGTCTGAATTAAAGGTTCAGAGTTCATCTGGTCTGTTTCACCTGCTATGACTTTCAATTCCAGACTTCAAAGAAGGAGAACTGAATCTCTCATTACGCTGATTATCTTCAGGCCCACCAAGAACATCTGCTGTACTTGTGTGACAACAAGATAGCCCACTGAAACAAGAAAGGGTCAATTGGCCAGTCTAAATGTCATGCAAACAACCAGTTGGACTGGCCTGCCACCAATGTCTGCTCACTGAGCTCTAATTAGCCATTTGTGTTGGCACTGTTTTAAAATGGCAGCACTGAATCTTTGCTCTTCACTGTCTGAAAATTTAAACTGACATGAATCACATGAATCAGGCTATTTTCTGGATTACTTGGGAGCACCATGTTAAAGTGACCAACTTACCTTGGGTCACCAACACCTGGCTTCTGAGCTTGTAGGTATTATCCAGTATTGACTGAACTCTGACTACATTTGGTTTACCCTTGGTTCCCCCTCCAAAACATGGTCAACGTGTAAATAAATGCGAGGCTTGAAATCACGGCCAGTCCAAATCACACTTAGTTTACTTGTGGAGTATGAACCAAACAGTGCCACACCTGGCCCAAGGTGCCACACATGGCCCATCTTGGGGACAGCTAGGGTGTCTAAAACTCTCCCCCACACCCCCCGAGAGGTACAGAATGTCTCTGTTAAATATAAATATTGTATCTGAGCATGGGAGTGTAATAAGCCATGGCCATCCACTAATACATTAGTTTGATTTAGTATATCAGTTTATCTACCTTTGTACCCATGAGGCATCCTTCCGATCATTCGGTTAGTAAATATTTAATGGATACCCACTAAATTCAAGGCACTATATAATAAACTATTGATAAAGCCAAGAAGATGTCAGAAATAGATCCACACTCTGGGTGGAGAGTACAGGGAGCTGAGAGTAGGGTCCACTGCTTAAGGAAGGCAAACCCAAGTGGGTCACCACAGTGAGGGGAGAGAGTAACCTCTAGGTTTCCAGCAGCTGGGGCTATCATGGTAAGTTGTCATCAATGATCATTATCCAACCCAGATGTGGTGTTATTAGTATTAAGTCCAACTAAGTTAACGGGACAAGATCCAAAGTTCTGCTAGACCACAGAGATGACAAAGGCTGTATAAGCCTTCTTCCCTGCTATATCCATAGTCCCCAGCATAGGCCCTGCCACAGAGTAGGTGTTAAAAACTCTGTGTTTCACATTTTGATCAAAGATTCAAAGAAGAGTCCTGATCAAAAGCGGGAACATAATAATTTCAACTTCTTATGGAATCCAGATTTTCTGGAACCCTGGAGGTTAGATGAACCCCTGAAACTATTGCCCTGAGATAAGCTTTAAACCTTAAACCAAAAATATCCCCTGAAGTTTAGCCTAAGTAGTAAAGAATGTCTGCCTTGACCGTTGTGCTCTTTTAAGATCTATATGGGATGAAACTGACAACAGCAACTCGAAAGATTAGATAGAAAACTTAAGGGGCAGTGAATTTATCTTAATGGGAGAGGAACAATACAGAAAAGGACGGTGAGAATGGTTGCACACCTCAAAGAATGAAATCAATGTCACTGAATTGCACAAGTAAGAATTGTTGAATTGATGTATGTTCTACTGTGTATATTCTCAACAACAGCAACAAAAACAAAATAAATTAGAAAAACAAAAACAAAAAACTGTGTGTTGCATTGAATTGAAAAGATATTGATGCCGTGAACATGCTTTCCTATAGGTAAATGTACCTGAACTTTGTGGAACCCCTGAGAGCCCCCATGGGAGTGCAGGGAAACATCTTTTAACTGAAAACCACAATATATAGGCAATAACCTAGAGCCATTTTCCATAAAAAGCAGTAATCAGAAGTTAGAAAAGATGCACACAGGCCTGATACGTAGAAAAATACATGATCAGCCAATTTGGGGGAATAAATCATGTCTCAAGCCCAAATGTCTTGGTTTCCTTTTTTTTTTTTTTAATGTAAATTGTGCAAAAAGGGAAACGTAAAACTTCAGTGAATCAAGCCTTAAATGTTACTCCAACAAGGAGTTTCCACAATTTACTGGTAATATACCAAGCCACATAAAAAAATAGCTAAGGTAAAATATAGAGCCAACAACAGACGTGCTCATAAGGGAAAACGTAAGGGAGCCAAATTTACGAGTCGACTTTCTCTTTAAAGGTGAATGAACTGAGCCTTTACTATTGCATCTCCCTAACTAGCAAACATCCACCCCCTGGGTTTAATTGTGCCTATTGTCAAAATAAGGATCCTGCAAAGTTTCCAGCCAGCAATGTACTCTGATATCAAAACCCATAAACCCAGTGTCGGATGAATATCACCCGGCCACCACATTTAGAAAAGAAATGTGGCTCATTCTTCAACTGCCCTTAATCAATACCTCCAGAATTTATATTCCATAAACATCCACACTTTGCTTCTAAACAAATAATTTCATCATAACCTAGTTCTCGGTAAAAACTACAATAAGTTTTCACAATATATTATAGAAGCTCTGGCTATTCAGTTTTAAATAATGGCTCCTTTTGCTGGACAAGTAAATTGAAATTGATTTGTTTCAGCCTGCCTCTGCTAGAACACACAATGCCTGCTTACAACAAGCCTATTGACTTCTGCAAACAGTACTCCAGCCTGCTTCCTCAAGGACTCCAGGCAAGATTTTTAAATCATCCCACCTTCTTCTCCCCTAACCTCAGAACAAAGCCTCCATTTAAATAAGGACTCTTCACAATGTGTCCAAGAAAAGGAGTGTGAGGGAACCTTCTTTTGAGATCACTGAGCAGAGCCCAAGGTGAGGAGCAAGCCCTCAGATCAAAAGAAAAGAGACACAAAGAAGAGACTGATTAAAAGTCAGATCAACTGCTCCTTGTAAATCACAAGGTGACAGGGAGACACAGGCACAGAAAGAAGAGAGAAGGGGAGAGAGAGAAGACTGATCCACCCTTCCCCTCTCTCTGGTCCTCCACCCCACCTCTCCCTGGGACAACGCCATCAGGAAGATGGTCGGAGCATATAACGGAAAAAAAATCCTGAGGTAATTCTCATTTCTGGAAAGATGACTGTAACCAGAAAAGGAAACGGTGCAGCCATCTATCTGGTCATAGCTTCCTAAGATGTTGATATAAAGCCACAATGCTTCCTGTGTGCCCTGTCACTCAGGACAGAGGGCTGAGCAGAACAGGAATTTAACTGGACAGCGGACAGCAAACAAGTTTTGGGGGCAGAAGACAGCAGTACTGACCCTTCATTCCGAGCTCCAGGGGCACCTTTATATTAGCAAACATCAAAATGGCCATCCTTGGTCAGCCTAGAATATTTCTGTGGATTTTAGAGTTTCCAAAAAGATAGCTTTTTTTAATACAGTGTTTCTCCCACAACTGTGTGAGGGAGGCAAGGCAGGCATCATTATTCCCATGTTATATATTAAGAAAATGAGACCCAGAGAGAGATGAAAATCTACCAAAGGTCTAACAGCTTGTAAATGGCAGATGAGAAATTTGAACCCAGGCCTTGTGACTTTAAATATAGTGCTCTCTTCACAGTATTTGTATTATGCTCATTCAGTCAATCATTTATTCCTTCATTCAGTGAACATAATGGCCTACACCGTGCCAGGCAATGGGAGCTCTCAAGTTGCTCAGTCTAGAATTCGCACTCAGTACCACCTCTGGGCACGACAAAGGGGTACAGGGGAAGTGGGTTCCTCCTGGGGTCAGTAATTTCTCCCGTTAAGGCTTATTGTTTTAGCTGCTGTCTTGTGGCCCCCCAACTCAAAGAAACCCCAGGCACAACGGGATCGGACCATTAGATTTTCATTGGCTGATTTTGGGGAAGTAAATACATCCCAGGCCTTTCTTTATAGTCTGTATTAGTCCAGAAGCTCTGCTGAATTGAAACGTGGTCAACGTCATAGCAACACGCAAGCTTCCACTGACAGAGGAGTAGTGGCTGTGCATATGGTGGTGCATTGCCCAGGGATCGAAGCCAGGTCTCCTGCGTGGAAGATGAGAATTCTACCACTGAACCATCACTGTCCCCTCCCATTAAGGGCTAGTGAGGCTATTTTTCATGCCAGCAGAAACATACAGTTATGTCTAACATGAATCAATGCTCTTTTCACAAATACTTATTGCCTGGCAAGGTGCCTCTCCAATAGCACTTACCATCAACAGTCCCAAAATAGGAAATTGGCACTCACCAGACCTTAAGACATAAGACTTTACGAAGATCACTGCTCCTCGGCTATAAAGCTGCCATGGGCTAATCCAAGAACACTTGTGAAATTGATACAAGACTCTCATCTTTCAACACCCAGCAGTGGTCTGTCCTTGGCTACCTAGAGCCACATGCATGCATACTGTGGAGACTTCTTCCAACACTATCTCATCATCCAGAGCTTTCCTGCTTCCCCTCACCACGACTTTCCTGACCTGTATACCCATTGTCTCGAGGCTCTCTCAATGACAAGGAGGTAATATAATCATGCTCTGCATAACGTCCATTCAGGCAACGTCCAACCACATATACATCTGTGGTCCCATAAGGTTATAACAGCGTTCAAAACAACTGACCACAGAACGTAGCGAAAGTAACTGGACACAGCAAGTGCAACTGCTTCCCGCACGCAACACGTGTATCTCCTGTGTCTTGTACTCAAAGCGATTGCACTCTCAGGCGTATAATGGTACAGTACATACATAACGTACAGCACATATATCATGATAGTCATAGTAAACATCTATGTTACCAGCTTATGTATGTACTGAACTTTCTATCATTATTTTAACGTGAACTTTCCCTACTTAATAAAAAGTTTACCGTATAACAGCGTATGCTTCGACCACTAGGCAGCAGCATCCAATCTCATATTTCATACATCTCTTAAGGATAATCTCTCTGTTTAATTTTCTTTCCAAAACATTACCATGAAGCACATCAAGGCGCCCAAACGCAGCTAAAGCAGTGCTAGGGAGAGCAGCAGCAAGAAGCAAAGGAGAAGTATCGATTTGGAAGTGAAACAAAAGGTTATTAAACAACATGAAGGTGGAAAATCAGGGAATGCTATTGCTCGTGATTTAGGCATGTTCTCACAACGTTCAAATCACATAATGTCCCATTTTACAGAACACATGGTGGGCGTTAAGGGAGGCATGACTGTACAAGTAATCCTTACAGAAGTTACTCCTCTCCCTTAACACACTGGCCATTGCAAGGGGCCCTGTGATTAACAGAGTGATTTGAGGGATGAGCACTTCAGGCCTCATGGCAGACTAATGAAGGAAGGGACTTACAGGCTGGGGGAGGGGCTTTTTGGTACCACTTTCAATTCATAGTTCAGGAATGGGGGTATCATGTCACCTGCTTTTTTGAATAACGACATTAACAAAGCAGATGATCGTCATGCAGGGGGACACAAAGCAGTCATTGGGAAGGGAAGAGGAACATGGGGCCAATCAGGCTTGGACCTCACAAATCCTGAAAGGACAAAATCCATATTTACTTTTTCCTTTAACCCCTCCCTCCCACAAACATCAGGCATTGTCCTCAAATGCCTTCCTTTCAGATGAAAACTATGTCTATCTCAGAGGTCTCCTCAATATGGGGTCTAGTTACCTGCACCTTGTAAACAAAATCCAGCTTAAATTGCTCGCTTCACTTCTAGCTTCTCCAAGGTCTGCCATGACCTTGTGTTTCAGCAGTAGTTACTATCTCACAAGGCTTACTGACAACCATTTGTCCCATCCTTTCAGAATTTTATATACCATTTTGAACATCACTTTACAGCCCCTCCAGCAATAGCAGACAGGTTTGTTTCACCCACAAGTTCACAACAGCCTTCTCACCTGTCTAACTGCAACTGGCATTTCCCTTCCTCCAAGGTTCTCTTCCCTTTTATCTATCTATATACCACTGTAAGATTTGTTCTTTGAAGGCCTGGCTTTCCAGATGTCATTCCTCTTTTTTGACTGCTTATTTACAAGATAAAAGCCAAAACCCCTCAGGCTGGCATTTAAGGTCTAATCAACATACACTGCCCTCACCCTGCCTATTCAACCTGATCTTCACCTACCTCCTCAAAGGTACCTTTGGTCCTACAAAGGCCAGCTTTTCTTTGCTCCAGGAATGTATCACCCTTATGCCATCCTCAGTACTTTCATTTCAGAAGGCCTCCAGTGCCCCCTGCACCACAGAATGTCCCCAACTCTCTCCTTTGTCTATACAAATCTAACCTTATTGCTTAATACCCAATTCAAGAGCCACCTCCTTGAAGTCTCCCCCAAATGCTCCCACCCAAACAATGGATGATTGTTAGACATGTAAAATCTCAGGCCCGTTCCCAGATCTACTGAAACAGAACCTGTATTTTAACAAGAGCCCAAATACATTACACTTTCAGAAGCACTATGACTCATATCATTAAAACAGAGTAAGCTACCTTATAACTGCCAATCGTGATGGATGGCCAAACTTGCCTTTGCTTTTTCCTCAACTCCTTCTACCTCTCATCTTTGCTATGTTATTTCTTCTAACTTGTGGAGGTGCAAGCAAATCAGGAAAGTGTATTCCTTCCCAGACATCTATACCCTACAACCTGTCCCTTCCCCCACCTTTGTGGCATTTGAGGACCCAAGTTCCCTAGTTTTGATTTAATCAGGCCTCCCTATTTCTGGGATCACAATTTCTCATCATTAATTTTGCTGCCAGCTACTTATAGACACACTTATCAACGCTGGCCTCCCCAGACACACAAACACACATGCACCAAAAGCCAGAGTGGCTGATTAGGTGTGTGAACCTTAGCTTGGGGAGAGGGCAGGGGTCAGCACAACAGACTGATGTTCTACTTATGAATAAATAGTGCAGCTGCAGCCAAAGCAGGAAGTGGTGCGGGAGATTGGGATGCTGCTGGAGAATGGGCTGTACGAGAATTGCTAGGGATGGCTGGCTGCTGCCTGCTCCTCTGTTTCCAAATCCTCCTGTATACCCCATCCTTTGTCTGGGTGGCCAGTACAGGACAAAGTTGATAAAGCCCTCAAGACGCTACCAAAGAAAAAGAAATCCAGTGACTTCAGAAGCTTATTCAGGCTCTCTGTATCTCCCTTTGACTCTCTTTCCTCCTTTCTTACTCTCTCACTCCCCACTCTTTTTCTTTCTCTTTCCCTCTTTTATGGTTTTTAATGTTTTAGAGAATTTTCTTGGGGAAAACTGGTACAGATCTTTATTTCAAGAAGAACCAAAGGTCTTTATTTGAAATCTTTCTTTGCAATTCAACAAATTTGCTTCTTTTCACCCACTCACTTCATGATCTGTTATTCTACTATAATCCAGAATTAGTCATTTCGATAAAGCTTGAGGTCTAGGTAACTGGGTGATATAAATGGTTTGCAATTGGCTACTAACCTAAAGGTTGGCAGTTTGAACCCA
Source organism: Loxodonta africana (assembly GCF_030014295.1). Taxonomy (NCBI): domain Eukaryota; kingdom Metazoa; phylum Chordata; class Mammalia; order Proboscidea; family Elephantidae; genus Loxodonta; species Loxodonta africana. The sequence continues at coordinate 150,975,771 of NC_087369.1, forward strand.
CACAATGATGCTACAGAAGAAAGGCCTCATTATCTCCTTCCATAAAAAGATTGCAATGTATGTATATATTCATAGCAACCCTACAGAACAGAGAAGAACTGCCCCATAGGGTTTCCAAGCAGTGGCTGATGGATTCGAACTGCTGACCTTTTGGTTAGCAGCCAAGCTCTTAACCATTGCACCACCAGGACTCCATATACATATACATATATATTATGTATATATATACACATCCATATAGAGAGAGAGAGAGCCACTATGAAAACCTTAGGAAGCACACTTCTACACTATGAGACAGGAGGTCACCATGATTTGAAATCGACTCGACGGCATTTGATTTTTGGTTTTGGTGAGAGGGTCAGTCTAAATTATGGACTTTATTTTTATTTTTTATAAGAAGTCAATTTTTATTCTCTCATTCGACATTAACCTAAACTTGGAAAAGCAAGCATTGCATATGAGAGTCACTTATGGAACACATTACAAGGAAAAAGGAATAACTGTCCGGAATTCAGATACAATACTAATTTTTAGTACATAAAGCAATAAAAAATTTTTTTTAAAGCAATACTCTGACATTGTCTGCAAACACCTGATTCTCATAGAATCAGAATATTCTCCTATTCAGATAAATCCTTCTTCCTATTTTCATCTTGTTTGTACTGTTCCACTACTAAAGTGAGCCTCTTATCACAGACCCCAACAGAGGTTTCAGCTCAAATCACTTCTGAATGACCACAAAGGCAATAGCTTCAAGCACCACTGGCATCAGAACAAACAAAAAATCCAGTTGTTCTGAAGTCGATTTCGACTCACAGAGACCCCATGTGTGCAGAGTAGAACTTCGCTCCAGAGGCTGTCACCTCTCAGAAGGAGATTGACAGGCCTGTCTTCCAAAGGGCCTCTGAGTGGGTTCAAAGCTGAGGATTAGGTTAGTAGTGGAGTGCTTAACTGCTTGCACCACCCAGTCTTCTGGCATTAGAAATACCTGAGGCTAAATTCACAGATTTGCTGCCCGCCCCCCCTTGTTGTTTTTAGTTGCCATCCAGTCCATTTCCACTCATGGCGACCCATGTGTTTTCAAGGCTGTTTGACCTTTCTGAAGTGGATTACCATGCCCTTCTTCCAAGGGGCTTCTAGGTCGGTTGGAACTGGCAAACTTTCAGTCAGTAGTCCAGCACTTAAGCATTTGCACCACCTAGGGACTCTTAGCTGGGCACAAGGCACCATCAGTTCTCACTTGAATTACAGAGTTTATGAATTACCCATGGAAGCAACAGTCAAGAAATCAAAGGATGCAATGCATTGGGTGAATCTACTGCAAAAGAGCTCTTTAAAGTGTTAAAAATTAAGCAAAGACGTCACCTTGGGAACTCAGGTGCACCTGACCCAAGCCATGGTGTTTTCAGTCACCTCATATGCATGTGAAAGCCGGACAATGAATAAGGAAGACAGAAGAATTGATGCCTCTGAATTATGGTGTTGGCAAAGAAATATTGAATATACCATGGACTCCCAGAAGAACGAACAAATCTTAGAAGTACAGCCAGAATGCTCCATGAAACTGGGGATGGGAAGACTTGTCTTGCATGCTTTGGATATGTTATCAGGAGGAATAAGTCTCTGGAGAAGAACAGCATGCTTCATAAAGAAGAGAATCAGCAAAAAAAGAGGAAGATCCTCAGTGAGATGGATTGACACAGTGCTGCCACAATGGGCTCAAACAGCGATGACTGCGATGATGGTGTAGTACTGGGAAGTGTTTTGTTCCGTTGTACATGGGGTCACTATCAGTGAGAACCGACTTGACAGTACCTAACAACGCCAACAACATGAATTGGTCACCCTGTTTCTATCTTTGCCTCTACGTGATCTATTCTCCTTACAGCACCGTATATGATCTACTTAGAACCTAAGTCAAATTATAAGTACCCTTAGGCTCAAAATCTTTCAGTGACTGAGCTATTTTGGTCTTAGCTTCTTGGACAAGGCACCATCTATTCTGGAGTTCCTCTGTTTAACAAGTTCACTGGGTAGTTTTGACTTGCATCAGATTGGAGAGTCACTGTTTCAGCGCATTGCTAAACACCACGCTCTTGGACTGCCTGATTCTTCACCAGAGCCTTGTTAAACTGGCTGCCATTGCAACTGCATTCCAGCATATGTCCCCTAAAGACACCAAGGGCATTCATTGCCCGTCTTCTTGACAAAGCTGCACTAGAGGCACCAGCGGTGACACTGAAGTTCAATGTCTTGAAAAGGGTTTTCCTCTGAGACATTTTCCTGTCTCTGATTATCACATAGGGCCGCACATCCAGCAGCCAGTGAAAGACTTCTCCTCTCCCAGGTGAGAGGCCTGGCAGCACGCTTGGACCTCGAGGTTAAACAGCCACATACGTGACCACATGTCCAGAGGTCCTGACTGCCAATGGGGCTGAGAGACTGCTCAAGGTGGTTAGTACTTCAAAGGTAGCCCATGGTTCCAAAGGTGGAGAGAACAAAAATCATACCTGTCAACTCCATGTGTGATATCTCAAAATTCCCTCTGTTAAAATTCTTCCAACCCAGAAGTGCTGGATTACATGGGCGGTGTCAAAGGCAAAGTTGTGAGATAGATGAGGTTTGTCTCCCCAGGGTCCTAGGTCTCCATGTTACCTTCTTGCACCATCCAACTGGCAGGGCCTGATGCTCTTGGACATCCCCCAGTGCCAGCTCCCACGTGACCCCCACTCCCAGCCTGGACTCGCCTGAATTTCCCTTCTTTCTTCCTTTCCCTGCCACCATCCTCCTCTGGGATCCTTTCCCTCAGGGCTGTCTCTGTTCTCTCTGAGTAGTACCTGGAAGGATTCTATCACATATATGGATATGTGGATAATATCAGCAAATGCCCTTTTGGATTGCAGGGAAAGTTCAGTAAGGGGTCAGCCTGAATGAAACATTCCAGTAAAGGTAAATGATGGGGCTATTTTCACTGCGTCCCCTGGCACCAAGCTAACAATATTCCCATACCCTGACCACAGCTTGAGCTCTAACCCTGGCCATCTGAAAGCTATTTGTGTTTGCACACGAATAGGGCCAGAAAAGAAAGTATAACTGACTCAGAGAACCCCCACCACCCATTAATGTTGCTGTTATCACTTGCCATCCTATCACTCTGATTCATAGTGACCCCATGTGTACAGAGTGCTCCATAGGGTTTTCAAGGCTGTGATCTCTCAAAAGCAGGTCATCACCAGGTCTGTATTCCGAGGAGCCCCTGGGTGAGTTTGAACTGCGAACCTTTAGGCCGGTAATCAAGTGCTTTAACCATTTGCTCCACCCCCCCCATAGAGAAACAATTCATAAAACACGCCCTGTCTAATTAGCTACAGCTATTACTCAGCATTATTGCTTTACTATGGGGAGCGAGGAAACCCTGGTGGCGTAGTGGTTAAGTGCTACAACTGCCAACCAAAGGGTCGGCAGTTCAGATCCACCAGGCGCTCCTTGGAAACTCTATGGGGAAGTTCAGCTCTCTCCCATGGGGTCGCTATGAGTCGGAATCGACTCAACGGCACTGGGTTTGGTTTTGGTTTTTTATGGGGAGCCTGGGTGGCACAAGCAGTTTGCCATGAGCTGCGAACCTAAAGGTTAGCAGTTAAAACCTACCCAGAGAGGTGGGGCCAAGATGGTGGAGTAATCAGACACTTCTGGTGAAGCATCTTGCAAAAAAGGCACCCCCAAAAGTAAAACAATTACATTTATGACAAACTAAAACCCCTGAACATCAAAGGCAAAGTTAGAAAACGGTCTGAAGGGCAAGGGGAGGGAGAGATGGTTCAGAAGCGGAGAGGGGTTACCAGACCTAAATTGCCAGGAACCCTCAGGCTGCGGTGGGCTTGTGGTAGTGTTTGCCAGCAGTTTCCTCAGAGAAAAACAGCCAGCCGCACAACATACTCGCACCTCCACAACCAGAAAAGAACGGCGCGCTTGGCAAAAGCTAAGTACTTGCGTATATTTTACCGTGCCCCCAGCCCGCAAGCCAACTTCAGTGGCTGTCGATTTCCCTAGGCCTGAGGTAGGTCCTGTTGCATGACCTGAGCCATTCTCCAGGCCTTGGAGAAGGAATAAATTCACAACTAGGGAAAAGATAATCTCCCAGCTCCACTAACCTAGGGAGCTCAGGATAGAAGCGGCTCCTGTCCAGGCATAAATGGTCTGTGGATTTTGAATACCTTCCCCCAGCATGGACCTCTGTAGGCCTATTTCAGAACAATAGGCCCTTGTTGGCAGACTGCAACAGTTTTAGCTATGCGGTGGAGAGGTGGGTGTTTGACATCGATTTACCTATCAAACAGGGTCCTCATCTATCCACATCAGGGTCCTAGGGACTGATGGCTCCACTCAGGTGACCCAGCCTTCTGTGACAGGAGTCCAAGGATAACTGGTACCTCCCATTCCTTAGAGCAAAAAGAATTGGGTGCCCATGGTCCATCTGCAGAAGATAACCACCTGTGTGCTCCAGGGAACAGGGACGTGCTTTCTTCACAGATACTTAGGGGATGGTTGTCAGCCCCCTGCCTTGTTCAGGCCGTGACCACCTGCTCCAACCAGATACAGGTACCTACACCAATCACCCCTGCCCCTCTTAGACTGCAGGACAGAGCCTGTACTACACATTTGATGACCAACTACCTGGACACCTCAGCTGAACCCATACAAGAAAAGTGAATGGAGTCCTAGGTTCATATATATAGTAACAGCTCTACCATAAGGTGACAAGAGGTTAGAGCTTCAAAAGTGAAAATAATCAAGCTGCCTCACTCAAGCAATCTATTTGGACATATCAAAACAAAACAAAGCAGAATCTAGGATATAGTAAGCAAACATAAAATAAACTAACACGATAACTTATGGACAGCATGGAGGCAACAAACAATATCAAATCACATAAAGAAGCAGACCATGATCCCTTCAACAATCTCTCAAAACAAAGAATCAAGGATCTTCTGAATAAAGGTGCCATCCTGGAATTACCGGGTGCAGAATATGAAAGATTAATATACAGAACTCCTCAAGACATCAGGAACAAGATCAGGAAGGAGATCAGGCAATACACAGAACAAACAAAGGAACACACAGATAAAGCAGTTGAAGAAATTAAAAAGTTTATTCAAGAAAATGATGAAAAATTTAATAAGCTGCAAGAATCCATAGAGAGAGAGCAATCAGAAATTCAGAAGATTAACAATAAAATTACAGAATTAGACAACTCACGAGAAAGTCAGAAGAGCAGAAGTGAGCAAGAGGAAGGCAGAATCAGTGAGATTAAAGATAAAGCACTTGGCACCAGTATATTTGAAGAAAAATCAGATAAAAGAAAAAAAAATGAAGAAAGGCTAAAAATCACGTGGGACTCTATTGAGAGAAATAATCTACAAATGACTGAAGTACCAGAACAGGGAGGGATAACAGAAAATACAAAGAGAATTGTTGAAGATTTGTTGGTAGAAAACTTCACTGATATCGTGAAAGATATCTATCCAAAATGCTCATCGAACTCCACATAAGGTAGATCTGAAAACAAAGTCACCAAGACACATTATAATCAAAGTTGTCAAAACCAAAGATAAAGAGAGAATTTTAAGAGCAGCTAGGGATAAACGAAAAGTCACGTACAAAGAAGAGTCAATAAGAATAAGCTCAGGCTACCCAGCAGAAACCATGCAGGCAAGAAGGCAGTAGGATGACTTATATAAAGCACTGAAGGAAAAAAATTGCCACCCGAGAATCATATATCCAGCAAACTCTCTCTCAAATATGAAGGCGAAATTAGGACATTTCCAGATAAACAGAAGTTTAGGGAACTCATAAAAACCAAACCAAAACTACAAGAAATACTAAAGGGAATTCTCTGGTTACAAAATCAATAATATCAGATATCAACTCAAGACTAAAACACTGGGCAGAGCAACCAGATGTCAACCCAGACAGGGAAATCATAAAAATAAACCAAGACAAAAAAAAAATTAAGGTAACTTCTAAGGAAACTAACAATCCTACTTATCAAAATAAAAGACAAGAAAAAAATAAGAGATTCAGCAGAAACAAAATCAACTACAACGAATAAGAGGAAAGGACCATAGATACAGATAAACTACTCAGCACAAAAAAATTAAGTGGGAAAAAGAAACTGTCAACAACACACAAAAAAAGACATCAAAATGACAGCACTAAACTCTTACCCACCCATAATCACACTGAATATAAATGGACTAAATGCACCAATAAAGAGATAGTTGCAGAATGGATAAAAAAAACACGAACCATCTATATGCTGCCTACAAGAGACACACCTTGGACTTAAAGACACAAACTAAAACTCAAAGGATAGAAAAAAATATCAAGCAAACAATCAAAAAAGAGTAAAAAAGTAGGAGTGGCAAAATTAATTTCTAACAAAATAGACTTTAAAGTTAAATCCACCACAAAGGATAAGGAAGGATACTATATAATGATTAAAGAGACAATATACCAGGAGGATACGACCATATTAAATATTTATGCACCCAATGATAGGGCTGCAAAACACATAAAACAAACACTAACAGCACTGAAAAGTGAGATAGACAGCTCCAGAATTATAGTGGGAGACTGCAACACACCACTTTCAGTGAAGGACAGGAAATCCAGAAAGAAGTTCAATAAAGACACGGAAGATCTAAATGCCACAATCGACCAACATGACCTCATAGACATATACAGAACACTCCACCCAACAGCAGCCAAGTATACTTTCTTTTCAAACGCACATGGAACATTCTCTAGAATAGACCACATATTAGGTCAAAAGGCAAGCCTTAGCAGAATCCAAAACATCAAAATATTACAAAGCATCTTCTCTGACCATAAGGCCACAAAAGTAGAAATCAATAACAGAAAAATCAGGGAAAAGAAATCAAATACTTGGAAACTGAACAATACCCTGCTCAAAAACAACTGGGTTACAGAAGACATCAAGGATGGAATAAAGAAATTCATAGAATCCAATGAGAATGAAAACACTTCCTATCATAACGTTTAGGACACAGCGAAAGCAGTGCTCAGAGGTCAACTTATATCAATAAATGTACACATACAAAAAGAAGGGGCCAAAATCAAAGAATTACCCCTACAACCTGAACAAACAGAAAGAGAGAAACAAAAGAAACCATCAGGCTCCAAAAGAAAGCAAATAATAAAAATTAGAGCAGAATTAAATGAAATAGAGAACAGAAAAACAATTGAAAGAGTTAACAAGACCAAAAGCCGGGTCTTTGAAAACATTAACAAAATTGATAAACCATTGGCCAAACTGACGAAACAAAAACAGGAGAGGAAGCAAATAACTCGAATAAGAAATGAGATGGGCAATATTACAACAGACCCAACTGAAATTAAAAGAATCATATCAAATTACTAAGAAAAATGTACTCTGACAGATTTGAAAACCTAGAAGAAATGGACGAATTTCTAGAATCACACTCCCTACCTAAACTGACACAGAGGTAGAACAACTAAATAAACCCATAACAAAAGACGAGATTAAAAACATAATCAAAAAACTCCCAACAAAAAAAAGCCCTGGCCCTGATGGCTTCACTGCAGAACTCTACCAAACTTTCAGAGGAGACTTAACACCACTAATACTAAAGGTATTTAAGAGCATAGAAAAGGACAGAATACTCCAAAACTCATTCTATGAAGCCAGCATATCCCTGATATCAAAACCACATAAAATATCACAAAAAAAGAAAAATTACAGACTTTTATATCCCTAATGAACTTAGATGTAAAAATCCTCAAAATTCCAGCCAATAGAATTCAAGAACATATCAAAAAAAATAATTCAACATGACCAAGTGGGATTCATACCAGGTACGCAGGGATGGTTCAACATTAGAAAAACAATTAATGTAATCCATCATATAAATAAAACAAAAGACGAGAACCATATGATCTTATCAATTGACACAGAAAAGGCATTTGACAAAGTTCAACACCCATTCATGATAAAAACTCTCAGCAAAATAGGAATAGAAGGAAACTTCCTCAACATAATAAAGGGCATTTATACAAGGCCAACAGCCAACATCATCATAAATGGAGAGAGTCTAAAGCGTTCCCCTTGAGATCAGGAACCAGACAAAGATGCCCTTTATCACCACTCTTATTCAACATTGTACTGGAGGTCCTAGGTAGAGCAAATAGACTAGATAAAGAAATAAAGGGCATCCAGATTGGTGAGGAAGAAGTAAAAGTATCTCTGTATGCAGATGACATAATCTAAAACATAGAAAACCCTAAAAAATCCTCAAGAAAACTACTGGAACTAATAGAAGAGTTCAGCAGAGTATCAGGATACAAGATAAACATGGAAAACTCAGTTGGATTCCTCTACGCTAACAAAAAGAACATCGAAGAGGAAATCATCAAGTCAATAGCATTTACAATACCCCCAAGAAGATAAAATATTTAGAAACAGATCTTACCAGAGATGTAAAAGACTTATACAAAGAAAACTATAAGACACTACTGCAAGAAGCCAAAAGAGACCTGCATAAGTGGAAAAACATACCTTGCTCATGGATAGGAAGTCTTAACATTTTAAAAATATCTCTTCTACTGAAGGCAATCTGTGGATAAAATGGAATTCCGATCCAAATTCCAAGGGCATTTTTTCATGAGATGGAGAAACAAATCACCAACTTCATATGGAAGGGAAAGAGGTGCCGAAGAAGTAAAGTGTTACTGAAAAAGAAGAACAAAGTGGGAGGCCTCACTCTACCTGATTATAGAACCTGTTATACCGCCACAATAGTCAGAATGGCCTAGTATTGGTGCAACAAGATACGTAGACCAATGGAACAGAATTGAGAATCCAGACATAAATCCATCCACATATCAGCAGCTGATACTTGACAAAGGCCCAAAGTCAGTTAAATTGGGAAAAGACAGTCTTTTTTAACAAATGGTGCTGGCATAACTAACTGGATATCCACTTGCAAAAAAATGAAAGAAGACCCATACCTCACACAAGGCACAAAAACTAACTCAAAACTGATCAGACACCTAAATATAAAATCTAAAACAATAAAGATCATGGAAGAAAAAAATAGGGACAATGTTAGGAGCCCTAATACATGGTATAAACAGTATACAAAACATTACTAACACTGTAGAAGAGAAACTAGATAACTGGGAGCTCCTAAAAATCAAACACCTATGCTCAGCCAAGGACTTCACCAAAAGAGTAAGAAGATTACCTATAGACTGGGAAAAACTTTTTAGCTATGACATTTCTGATAAGCATCTGATCTCTAAAATCTACATGATACTACAAAAACTCCATTACAAAAAGACAAATAACCCAATTAAAAAATAGGCAAAGGATATGAATAAGCACTTCACTAAGGTAGACATTCAGGTAGCTAACAGATACATGAGGAAATGCTCGTGATCCTTAGGAATTAGAGAAATGCAAATCAAAACTACAATGAGATTCCATCTTACTCCAAGGCTGGCATTAATAAAAAAGCAAACACAAAATAATAAATGTTGGAGAGGTTGTGGAGAGACTGGTATACTTATACACTGCTGGTGGGAATGTAGAATGGTACAACCACTTTGGAAATCGATTTGGCGCTTCCTTAAAAAGCTAGAAATTGAACTACCATATGATCCAGCAATCCCACTCCTTGGAATATATCCTAGAGAAATAAGAGCCTTTACCTGAACAGATATATGCACACCCATCTTCACTGCAGCACTGTTTACAATAGCAAAAAGATGGAAGCAACCAAGGTGCCCATCAATGGATGAATGGATAAATTATGGTATATTCACACAATGGAATACTATGCATTGATAAAGAACAATGATGAATCCATGAAACATCTCATAACATGGAGTAATCTGGAAAGCATTATGCTGAGTGAAATTAGTTGCAAAAGGACAAATAGTGCATGAGACCACTATTATAAGAACTCAAAAAATAGTTTAAACAAAGAAGAAAATATTCTTTGATGGTTACAAGAGCAGGGAGGGAGGGAGGGAGAGGGATTTTCGCTATTTAGACAGTAAAAAAAAAAATTTTTTTTGATAGTAGATAAGAACTATTTTAGCTGAAGGAAAGGCAACACACAATACAGGAGAGGTCAGCACAACTGGACCAAACCAAAAGCAAAGAAGTTTCCTGAATAAACTGAATGCTTCGATGCCCAGTGTCACAGGGGCGGGGGTTTGGAGACCATGGTTTCATGGAACAGCTAGGTCAACACAAAAAAAAAAAAAAAGGTCAACAGGCATAATAAAATCCATTAAGAAAACATTCTGCATCCCACTTTAGAGAGTGGCATCTGGGGTCTTAAACTCTAGCAAGTGGCCATCTAAGATGCATCAATTTGTCTCATCCCACCTGCAACAAAGGAGAATGAAGGACACCAAAGACACAAGGTAAGTATGAGCCCAAGAGACAAAAGGGCCACATAAACCAGTAACTACTTCAGACTGAGACCAGAAGAACTAGATGGTGCCCGGCTACAACCGATGACTGTCCTGACAGGGAACTCAACAGAGAACCTCAGGGAGCAGGAGAGCAGTGGGATGCAGACTCCAAATTCTCATAAGATGAGCAGACTTAATGATCTGACTGAAGCTAGAAGGATCCCAGAGGTCATGGTCCCCAGACCTTCATTAGCCCAAGACAGGAACCATTCCCAAAGCCAACTCTTCAGACAGGGATTGGACTGGACTATGAGATAGAAAATGATACTGGTGAGGAGTGAGCTTCTTGGATCAAGTAGACACATGAGACAATGTGGGCAGCTCCTGTCTACAGAAGAGATGAGAGAGCAGAGGGGGTCAGAAGCTGGCCTAATGGACAGGAAAATAGAGAGTGGAGGGAAGGAGTGTGCTGTCTCATTAGAGGGAGAATAACTGGGAGTATAGAGCGAGGTGTATATAAGGTTTTGTATGAGAGGCTGACTTGGTTTGCAAACTTTCACTTAAAGCACAATAAAAATTAAAAAAAAAAAGTACCCAGAGGCTTCATTGAAGAAAGGCCTGGTAAACTGCTTCTCAGAAGATTACAGTCAAGAAAACCCTATGAAGCAGTTCTACTCTGTAATATGTGTGGTCGCCATGAGTTGGGGGCCGACTCAATAACAGCAAATAATGACGACAACAACAAACCTCACTACAGGAAGGATACCGAGTTGCCAACTGTAATTTATAATCCACCAGTTAAAGACAGGGGATGGGGAGCTGGCAGAAACAGCAATTGTGTCTCTTATGTACAAGAGCAAATAAAATAAATTAAGCAGCGTCCTTTCCACATAGACCACAGAACCTCATGAGCAACAACATCAAGATGGTTGGTTTTTTAAATTATGTTTATTTGTATAACTCTGACTCCACTCGGATTGGAAAAATAGGAACTGAGCCGTGGTGCCAGAATATCGGTGGAAGTAAATATTTATGTGTAGAATAGACAATAAATGTCTGAAAGCAATAACCTTAGGAGTGAGTACCCAAATATGAAACATCCAACATCGTTGCCATTTGTAGTAGCTTTGAGCTGTAAATACCGGTTCTTAAAATAAATTTCAACCTTCTAATGGCATCCTATTTGAAATACTGGAAGAAGATATCCAAATGACCTCCTAGGCAGTTCACTCAGTAACAACTGTTCAGTTCTACCTGCTATTAATTGTGAGAGAATAATTCATGTGTTTTATTCTAACCATCTCAGAATCCAGTCACCTCTCAATTATTCCCAGGACACTGAGCACTCCTCCCAGTTGGGTTCTCCTATCATCCAACATGCTGCTGGGCAGCTCCCCCTTGGGATCAGATGTATCCCTACCTCCAGCAGCCTCATATGCCGAAAGCAGGTAAACTCATTGTAAGTAGAACTCATTACAGTGAATGAGACCACATGATGTATTGGGATGGACAGCAGTAATTGTAGGCCTCAGAAAAATTAGGAGGAACATGAAGTCTGTCTTCACCGGCCTCAGTATCCTCCTCCCCATCTTCCTCTCCCTCCTCTCTACCCCTATGTCCTAGGCCAGCAATCGAGGTCTTCCCAACCCCACCTTTAACCATTCCAGCCCCACAGCAAGGTGATCTCTAATTATAACCACAAATATGAGCAAGGAATCAGGAGACTGGTGCTGTAATCTGGACTCTTTCTAGCTGTATGGCCTTGGGGAAGTCACTTCTCATTTCGTCTCAGTATCCTCATAATAAAATGAAGCAAAAGAAATCAAGGGAAGTAAAATTTATAGAGCTCTTACCATGTGCTAGAACATTGTGCTCAAGGCAATTTACATCAATTACTCCCCTTAGTCTTCCCAAACAGTTATTATAATACTTACTTCGCTGTTGTTGTTGTTGTTAGTTGCCATGGAGTCAATTCCAACTCCTGGTGACCCCATGTGTATGCAGAGTAGAATTGTAACCTTTTGGAAGCAGATCACCAGGCCTGTCTTCCAAAGTGCCTCTGGATGGGTTTGAACCACCAACCTTTCAGCTAGTAGTCAAGCACTTAACCGTGTACATTACCCAGCGACTCCAATACTTACTTCACAGACAAGGAACTTTAGGCTCAGAGGGGTTATGTGACTTGCTCAATTCCACAAATCTTGTGAGTGATAGAAGTGGGATTTCCCTCCAGATTTGTGCATCTAACTGCATAGCCTGAGCTATATCCGCTATGGTAAGGGTACACTGCATCCTCCGGCTTGGCACCAATGATCCCTAAGGCCCCTTGCACCTTTCGCGCAGCTGTCTACTCCACCTATTTAAAGTGCCAGTTCCATAAACATTTGTAAAAGGAACCAGGTTGGGTAGCATAAATGAGAGATACAGAGCAAAAGGTACTAGGTGCCTTTGTGTAACTGTGAGGAAACTGAAGAAAAGACAACATGAGTAGGTCTTAAAAAGTCAGCTGAATTTAAAAATAGGTGAGATATGTCCACCCCCACTGTACAGGAGAAAGGGAAATAAGCTATGTGGAAGCCAAGATTCTGTAAATCACTACCCACCACCTTCAGTAAAAGACAGGAACTGGTCTGTCTCCAGGCAGCTTAATGAACCAAAGGTGAACGCAATCTCTTCCCACTGAAACAAGATTGCCAAACAATTATCAAACTAACTCTGTTTAGTTTGTTTGCCCTGTGTTATAAATTGTGCTGGGGTCTGCATGGATTGGGACTCGTACTACTCTCACCCCTTGTGCTCTGTGCCTTCTATGGCCTCCTTTAGGCTATAATGTGGAGTTCAGATTGGAGGGGGAAGATAGGATAGATGCAGTGGCCTGGACTAGGCTAGTGGCAGCAGGGATAGAGAGAGATTTTGGTAGGTATAATCTGGATGACTGAATGTCAAGAATTTGGAAGAGGCAGGTTTCTTTTCTTTTTTTAACTGTAAAAACAATGTATGTATACATATATATAAGCCTGTTACAGTCGAGTTGATTCCCAATTACTGCAACCCTAAAGGACAGAGTAGAACTGTCCCATAGGGTTTCCAAGGAGTGCCTGGTGTATTCGAACCACCAACCTTTTGGTTAGCGGCCATACCTCTTTTAAACACTACGCCAACAGGGTTTCCATATGTATATAAAACCAAACTAAACCATTTGCATAGAGTAGATTCAAACTCACAGCAGCTCTATAGGACAGAGTAGAACTTCCCCATAGGGTTTCCAAGGACAGGCTGGCGAATTCAAACCACCGACTCTTTGGTTAGCAGCCAAGCTCTTAATTACTGCACAACCAGGGATCTCTCTGTCTCTCTCTATATATGTGAAAACATTTGCCATAGCAACATTTTTCATAGGTACACTTCAGTGACATTAACTATGTTCCTTGTGGTGTGCAACCACCACCACTATCCCTTTCCAAATTTTCCCACCAGCCTTAACAGAGGGCAGGTTTCTGACTTCTGCAAACTGAAGGATGTGAGTACTGATTTCAATGGCCTCACCATCCTCCTCCCCATCACTTAGGTTGTGAAAACTGAAAAGAAACCCAAATTTGGAGGGAAATTCATAAGTGGTCACAGAAAAGCAGTGTGTCTAGAAACCTCTCCCCATATACTAAAATGGCTAAGTCATCACTCACCTGGAGTTTAAACCCTTAATTCATCTCTCCTCAGAGCTATTATCACAACCTTCTAACTGGCCTCCCTGCTTCTAACCTGGTCCCCTTCCGATCTACCCTCCATACTGCTGCCAGAGGGTCCTAACTCAAAGGCAAATCTCTTCATACCACTCCCTTGCTTAAAACCCCTCAGAGGCTCCCCACTGCCCTCAGTATAAAGACCCAGCTCCCTAAAGTGATGCACAAAGTACTTCCTGAGCCATTCCTACTACTTTTCCAGCTTCATCTCTCTAAACACATCAAACTGCTTAGCATTCCCTGACCACACCAAGCTGTTTTATCCTATCGTGTATTCCTTTAGGCTGTTCCCTCTACCTAAATGCTCTCTCCTGCACCCTCATCTTCCTGATGAACACATACGTGACGTTCAAAACTCACATCGTTTATCTTCTCATCAAAGCGTTTTCTGACCTCTTTTTTGTTGTTTTTACTTACTGTCAAGTCGACCGTAACTCATGACAACCTTATGTATAACAGAACAAAACACTGCCTGGTCCTCTTCCATCTTCATGATTGTTGGTATATTTAAGTCCATTGTTGTGCCTACTATGTCAATCCATCTCATGGAGAATTTTCCATAGTTTCACTGACCGTCCACTTTACCAAACATAACATCCTTTTCTAGTAGTTGATCTCTTCTAATGCTGTGTGCAAAGTAAGAGACCAGTCTCATCATCCTCGCTTCTAAGGAGCAATTCACTTGTATTTCTTCTAAGACTGATTTGTTCATTTTTCTGGCAGTCCATGGTACATTCAATATTCTTCACCAACACCACAATTCAAATACACCAGTTCTTCTTGTCTATTTAATTGTCCAGATTTTGCATGCATATGAGATGACTAAAACGACCTCCTTACCACGACCCCACAGCCAGTACTTGATTCTATCATATTACCCCTAGCACTTTATAGCACTTGATTGTATACCTGTTTGTTCCCCAGACTCTGTGTCTTTCAAGTAAAGGGACTATGCACAGCATAGTCACACAACTATGCACAACTCTTAGTAAAAGTTCACTGAATAAGTGGACTGATGAATGATTTAATAGAAAAGAAAATGAATGGATTGACGAATGAACAAATGTAGGCAATACTAGCAAAAACAAGACACAACCCTTCACATGTCCATAGTGCACCATAGTGCATAACGGTTTACAAAAACCTTAAACACTCTTTATCTTATTTGTCCCTAATAATATTGTAAGACAGAAAAGGCAAACTCAAGTCACTCGAGTTATTCCAGAATTTTCTTTCCAGTGGCTAACAAAGAATCATGAGAAAGAAAATTACTAGGTAATAGGTGCATTTTCTTATTTATGACATTTTTTCCCCCAAATCAAACTAATCCGTGTATTCAATTAGCCACCTTAGCCATGCCACTTTATGTTTAGACTTTTTGACATTTGGAACAAAGTCAGGTCAGTGTTCCCTGGCCTTGTCAGCACTCTGAGAGCAAGCAAATAAGGATTCCGAAGGAACCTCGAATGTTAAAAGGCCCATTGCAAGTCTCTTCAGAAAATCAAATACATAACTCTAAAAATATCCCCCCTGATCTATGCATGCAGCCATGGTATCCGACAAATTCAATTAAATCTGTCATACATCATTCTCCACAGTGTTATTGAGAGACATAGTAGTATCGAATTTTAATTATTCAGCTCCTATTGATCCCACCATAATCTGGTGAGAATCATTTGCAAACTCACAGTCCCTCAGAAGTCAGGCACTATTATCTAAGTATAAATCTCACAGTGTCATTTGACAAAAGTTTAGGATTTGTCTTCCCAACAACAAAAAATGGAGCCCAAATTTTTGCCACCATATTCCCATATAGAAATCAAAATAGTGTATATAGTTTTTAACTTAAGCTGAGATATATGTGGACCCTGAGCTCTCACATCCTTGCCTGTCTTCATGCCCATGCTAGTTCCTCAATGCGACAATGCTTGGGGACCAGTGCTTGGGCACATGCCCACCTAAAAGTTTATGCTGTAGTATTTCCCTACCAACCTACCCTCTTCTTCTACCATCAAACCTACCAACCTAACATTCATCCCAAAGGGTCCTGTGAGCGGGCAGATACTTCTTAGGGCTTAGGCCTTTTTGCTATTAATCACTGACGATCGCCACAGTTGCCTTCCCATAGGTATCCTCGAAGCCTCAACTCAGAGGATTGAAGAATGTTCGGAATTTCAGGTACTCCGCAGATGGCTGGGGTAGACATTGGGAAAATAGAAACATTAAGGGGCAACTCAGTCTACATTACCAGAGCATCCTGAAGGGCCAGCTCCAGAATCAACAGACACCCAACCAGTGAGTCAGCAAACAAATATTTTTGCATACCAATTATGTGCCAGGAAATGTGGTAGGCCCTGAGTGATACAGAGGTGAACAAAATGCAAATGTGCCCTAATAGAACTGATATAAATGGCTGTAATAAACTCACCAAATGATTAAAATATGCAACAGGTTATGAAAGAGAAATACAAGACAAATCAAATGGGGTTCTAACCTATTCTGAGGGGGCAATGATTTAGCTAAGAACTGTAAGATGACTTGGTATTATCTAGTGAAGAGTGAACCTGAAGGAGACAGAAGAGTAGCAGGACATCAGACAGAGGAAAGAATACGAGCAAAAGCAGACCAGAGGGTGAAGGGGGCATGGTTGGGGAGAAGTAGTAACAAAAATGTATGTAGAACATGGTTGGTGGAGGGTGGAACCAGTAGAATGGATGGATGCTTGTGAGTGAGGCCCCATGCGGTAGGTATGGCTGGTAAGTATGGTTGCTGATGATGGGAATTCCCAATGGATATATTATATGACCTTGGGTATATCCCACCTGAATGTGGAGACCATCTCAAAAATAGATTTCACGGATTGAACACTAATGAATGAAGACCAAGACAAGTTGTGGGAGGACATCAAGTACATCATACATGAAGAAAGCAAAAGGTCATTAAAAAGACAGGAAAGGAAAAAAAGGCCAAAGTCAATGTCAGAATAGACTCTGAAACTTGTTCTTGAATGTAGAGTAGCTAAAGCAAATGGAAGAAATGATGAAGTAAAAGAGCTGAACAGAAG
This sequence comes from Loxodonta africana, assembly GCF_030014295.1. Lineage (NCBI taxonomy): Eukaryota > Metazoa > Chordata > Mammalia > Proboscidea > Elephantidae > Loxodonta > Loxodonta africana. The sequence continues at coordinate 150,993,039 of NC_087369.1, forward strand.
ATTTCAAAGGCTAGCTAGAGAAGACAAAGTATTATAATGAAATGTGCAAACACCTGAAGTTAGAAAACCACAAGGGAAAAACACACTTGGCATTTTTCAACCTGAAAAAACTCAACAGACAAATTCAAGCCTCAAGTTACAACACTGAAGGACGCAGGAAGTATCAAAAGAAGATGGAAGGGATACACAGAGTCACTGCACAAAAAAAAAATTACTCGACATTCAACCATTTCAAGAGGCAGCATATAATCAAGACCAATGATATCGAAGGAAGAAGTCCAAGCTGCACTGAAGGCACTGGTGAAAAACAAGGTTTCAGGAATTGACAGACTACCAATTGAGATGCTTCAATAAGTAGATGCAGTGATAGAAGTGCTCACTTTTCGATGTCAAGAAATTTGGAAGACAGCTACCTGGCCAATTGACTAAAAGAAATCCATAGTTTGCCCATTTCAAAGAAAGGTAATCCAAAAGACCATGGATATTATCAAAAAATATCATTAACATCACATGTAAGTAAAATTTTGCTGAAGATCATTCAATAAATATTACAACAGTACTTCAACTGGGAACTGCCAGAAATTCAAGCCGGATTTAAAAGAGGACATGGAATGAGTGATATCATTGCTAATGTCGGATGGATCCTGCCTGAAAGCAAAGAATACCAGAAAGATGTTTACCTGTGTTTTATTGACTATGCAAAAGCATTTGACTATGAGGATCATAACAAATTACGGATAACACTGCGAAGAACTGGATTCCAAAACACTTAATTTAATTCACGAGGAGCCTGTACATAGACTACGATACAGTTGTTCAAACAATACAAGCAGATAGTGCATGGTTTAAAACCAGGAAAGGTGTGCATCAGGGTTGTAACCTTTTCCAATTCAATCTGTATGCTGAGCAAATAATCTGAGGAGCTAGACTATATGAAGAATGTGGCATCAGGATTGCTGGGAGACTCATTAACAACCTGCATTACACAGATGACACAACCTTGCTTGCAGAAAGTGAACAGAACTTGAAGCACTTATCAATGAAGATCAAAGACCACAGCCTTCGGTATGGATTGCACGTCAACATAAGGAAAACAAAAATTCTCACCACTGGACCAACAAGCCACATCATGATAAACGGAGAAAAGATTGAAGTTGTCAAGGATTTCATTTTACTTGGTTCCACAATCAACACCCATTTAAGCAGCACTCAAGAAATCAAATGATGTATTGCATAGGGCAAATCTGCTACAAAAGCCCTCTTTAAAGTGTTGAAAAGCAAAGATGTCACCTTGAAGACTAACGTGAGCCCGATCCAAGCCATGGTATTTTCAATTGCCTCATATATATTTGAAAGCTAGACAATGAATAAGGAAGACCAAAAAGAATTGATACCTTTGAATTACAGTGTAAGCAAAGAATATTGAATATACCATGGGCTTCTAGAATAACAAATAAGCCTGTCTTGGAAGAAGCACAGCCAGAGTGCTCCTTGGAACCAAGGATAACGAGACTTTGTCTCATGTACCTTGAACATGCTAACAGGCGGGACAAGTCCCTGGAGAAGGACATCATGCTTGGTAGAGTAGAAGGTCACTGAAAGAGAGGAAGAACCTCAAGTAGATGGACTGACACAGTCGCTGCAAAAGTGGACTCAAACATAGAAACGATTGTGAGGATGGTGCAGGACCGGGCAGTATTTTGTTCTATTGCACATATGGTTGTTATGAGTCAAAACCGACTTGAGGGCACCTACCAACAACAACAGTTGCTGACGATAGGCATGGAGTGTGGACTGCAGGTGGCCAGTGGTTATAATTGCTGGTTGGCATGTCAGTTACTGTTACGTGTGGTAGGTGTATCATGGTACTGCTGATGGACTTGGCTGGTGGCAGAGAGCATCACTGTTTCTGATAACTTATGGTGGTGAGTATGTACAGTTCGTACAGATAGAAAGAAGTAGCAATCCAGCTTTATTTTTTCCAGATGGCATCCAGGTTACCCACTACCATTTCTTAAATAAAACATAATTTCTCCTCTGATTTAAAATACCATCTTTATTATATATTAATTTCCTCTATGTTTTTGGGTCTCTTTCTGGACTATCTATACTCTTACACTGACTTATGGGTCTATTCAATTTGCCAGTAATTTACAGTTTTAATTACTAGAGCTTTACAAGAGATTTTAATATCTGACAAGGCTATCTCCTCTTTAAAGTGTGGAGGAAGACTGAAGAAGAATTGACAGCTTTCAATTGTGGTGTTGGCAAAGAATATTAAATATACCATGGACTGCCAAAAGAACAAAGAAGTCTGTCTTGGAAGAAGTACAACCAGAATGCTCCTTTGAAGCAAGGATGGCGAGACTGCGTCTTACATGTCCTAAGTATATAAGACGCACTCTCGCCATCCTTGCTTCAAAGGAGCATTCTGGTTGTACTGAGACTGCGTCTTATATACTTTGCACATGCTGTCACGAGGAATCAGTCCCTGGAGAAGGACATCACACTTGGCAAAGTACAGAGTCAGTGGAAAAGAGGAAGATCCTCAACGAGGTGGACTGTACACAGTGGCCGCAGCAATGGCCTCAAGCATGACGACAATTGTGGAGATGGGGCAGGAACAGGCACTGTTTCGTTCTATTGTGCATAGGGTCACTATGAGTCGGAACAGACTCGATGGCACCTAACAACAACAACAAGGGTATCGCCCTCTATTACTTATTTTTAGATTTTTCCATGGTCTTCTTACATGTATTTTTCAATACAAATTTTAGATTCCCATATGTATTTTTCTTTTGATCATACTGAAGTTGTCAGTTCCACTTTTTTATGATGTTGAATCTTCCAAACCACCAATATGCTATGGGATTTCCATTTGTTCAACTCTCTTTTTATATCTCTCTTCTTAATATCTCAAGTTTTCTTAAAAAAGAGCTTGTATATTCCTATTAAATTTATCCCTAAGTCTGTTATCAATTTTACAACTATTATTTTAAAAAATCTTCCATTATATCTTCTAAATAGTTATTTCTACATACCAGAAATTTGTCAATGTATTTTTCTTAATTTTTTTATTAACTTTTATTGAGCTTCAAGTGAACGTTTACAAATCAAGTCAGTCTGTCACATATAAGTTTATATACATCTTACTCCTTACTCCCACTTGCTCTCCCCCTAATGAGTCAGCCCTTCCAGTCTCTCCTTTCGTGACAATTTTGCCAGCTTCCCACTCTCTCTATCCTCCCATCCCCCCTCCAGACAGGAGATGCCAACACAGTCTCAAGTGTCCACCTGATATAATTAGCTCACTCTTCATCAGCATCTCTCTCCTACCCACTGTCCAGTCCCTTTCATGTCTGATGAGTTGTCTTCAGGGATGGTTCCTACCCTGGGCCAAGAGAAGGTTTGGGGACCATGACCGCCAGGATTCCTCTAGTCTCAGTCAGACCATTAAGTCTGGTCTTTTTGTGAGAATTTGGGGTCTGCATCCCACTGATCTCCTGCTCCCTCAGGGGTTCTCTGTTGTGCTCCCTGTCAGGGCAGTCATCGATTGTGGCCGGGCACCAACTAGTTCTTCTGGTCTCAGGATGATGTAGGTCTCTGGTTCATGTGGCCCTTTCTGTCTCTTGGGCTCTTAGTTGTCGTGTGACCTTGGTGTTCTTCATTCTCCTTTGCTCCAGGTGGGTTGAGACCAATTGATGCATCTTAGATGGCCGCTTGTTAGCATTTAAGACCCCAGACGCCACATTTCAAAGTGGGATGCAGAATGTTTTCATAATAGAATTATTTTGCCAATTGACTTAGAAGTCCCCGCAAACCATGTTCCCCAAACCCCCGCCCTTGCTCTGCTGACCTTTGAAGCATTCATTTTATCCCGGAAACTCCTTTCCTTTTGGTCCAGTCCAATTGAGCTGACCTTCCATGTATTGAGTGTTGTTCTTCCCTTCACTTAAAGCAGTTCTTATCTACTAATTAATCAGTAAAAAACCCTCTCCCTCCGTCCCCGCCTCGTAACCACAAAAGTATGTGTTCTTCTCAGTTTATACTATTTCTCAAGATCTTATAATAGTAGTCTTATACAATATTTGTCCTTTTGCCTCTGACTAATTTCGCTCAGCATAATGCCTTCCAGGTTCCTCCATGTTATGAAATGTTTCACAGATTCGTCACTGTTCTTTATCGATTCGTAGTATTCCATTGTGTGAATATAACACAATTTATTTACCCATTCATCCGTTGATGGACACCTTGGTTATTGTAAACAGAGCTGCAATAAACATGGGTGTGCATATATCTGTTTGTGTGAAGGCTCTTGTTTCTCTAGGGTATATTCCGAGGAGTGGGATTTCTGGGTTGTATGGTACTTCTATTTCTAACTGTTTAAGATAACGCCAGATAGATTTCCAAAGTGGTTGTACCATTTTACATTCCCACCAGCAGTGTATAAGAATTCCAATCTCTCCGCAGCCTCTCCAACATTTATTATTTTGTGTTTTTTGGATTAATGCCAGCCTTGTTGGAGTGAGATGGAATCTCATCGTAGTTTTAATTTGCATTTCTCTGATGGCTAATGACCGAGAGCATTTTCCCATGTATCTGTTAGCTGCCTGAATATCTTCTTTAGTGAAGTGTGTGGTCATATCCTTTGCCCACTTCTTGATTGGGTTGTTTGTCTTTTTGTGGTTGACTTTTGAAAGAATCATATAGATTTTAGAGATCAGGCACTGGTCGGAGATGTCATAGCTGAAAATTCTTTCCCAGTCTGTAGGTGCTCATTTTACTCTTTTGGTGAAGTCTTTAGATGAGCATAGGTGTTTGATTTTTAGGAGCTCCCAGTTATCGGGTTTCTCTTCGTCATTTTTGGTAATGTTTTGTATTCTGTTTATGCCTTGTATTAGGGCTCCTAGGGTTGTCCCTATTTTTTCTTCCATGATCTTTATCGTTTTAGTCTTTATGTTTAGGTCTTTGATCCACTTGGAGTTAGTTTTTGTGCATGGTGTGAGGTATGGGTCCTGTTTCATTTTTTTGCAAATGGATATCCAGTTATGCCAGCACCATTTGTTAAAAAGACTATCTTTTCCCCAATTAACTGACACTGGGCCTTTGTCAAATATCAGCTGCTCATATGTGGATGGATTTATACCTGGGTTCTCAATTCTGTTCCACTGGTCTACGTGCCTGTTGTTGTACCAATACCAGGCTGTTCTGACTACTGTGGCTGTATAATAGGCTCTGAAATCAGGTAGAGTGAGGCCTCCCACTTTCTTCTTCTTTTTCAGTAATGCTTTGCTTATTCGAGGCTTCGTTCCCTTCCATATGAAGTTGGTGATTTGTTTCTCTATCACCTTAAAAAATGACATTGGAATTTGGATCGGAAGTGCATTCTATGTATAGACGGCTTTTGGTAGAACAGACATTTTTATTATTTTAAGTCTTCCTAACCATGAGCAAGGTATGTTTTTCCACTTCAGTATGTCCTTTTTAATTTCTTGTAATAGAGCTTTGTAGTTTTCTTTGTATAGGTCTTTTACATCCTTGGTAAGATTTATTCCTAAGTATTTTTGGGGGGGCTACTGTGAATGGTATTGATTTTGTTATTTCCTCTTCGATGTTCTTTTTGTTGATGTAGAGGAATCCAAGTGATTTTTGTGTGCTTATCTTAAAACCAGAGATTCTGCCAAACTCTTCTATTAGTTTCAGTAGTTTTCTGGAGGATTCCTTAGGGTTTTCTGTGTATAAGATCATGTCATCTGCAAATAGAGATAATTTTACTTCCTCCTTGCCAATCCGGATGCCCTTTATTTCTTTGTCTAGCCTAATTGCTCTGGCTAGGACTTCTAGCACAATGTTGAATAAGAGCGGTGATAAAGGGCATCGTTGTATGGTTCCCGTTCTCAAGGGAAATGCTTTCAGGTTCTCTCCATTTAGAGTGATGTTGGCTATTGGCTTTGCATAGATGCCCTTTATTGTGTTGAGGAATTTTCCTTCAATTCCTATTTTGCTGAGAGTTTTTATCATAAATGGGTGTTGGACTTTGTCAAATGCCTTCTCTGCATCAATTGATAAGATCATGTGGTTTTTGTCTTTTGTGTTATTTATGTGGTGGATTACATTAATGGTTTTTCTAATATTAAACCAGCCTTGCATATCTGGTATAAATCCCACTTGGTCGTGGTGAATTATTTTTTTGATATGTTGTTGAATTCTATTGGCTAGAATTTTGTTGAGGATTTTTGCATCTATGTTCTTGAGGGATATAGGTCTGTAACTTTCTTTTTTTGTAATGTCTTTCTCTGGTTTTGGTATCAGGGAGATGGTGGCTTCATAGAAGGAGTTGGGTAGTATTCCGTCATTCTCTATGCTTTGAAATACCTTCAGTAGTAGTGGTGTTAACTCTTCTCTGAAAGTTTGGTAGAACTCTGCAGTGAAGCCGTCCGGGCCAGGGCTTTTTTTTTTGTTGGGAGTTTTTTGATTACCGTTTCAATCTCTTTTTTTGTTATGGGTCTATTTAGTTGTTCTACTTCTGATTGTGTTAGTTTAGGTAGGTAGTGTTTTTCCAGGAATTCATCCATTTCTTCTAGGTTTGCAAATTTGTTAGAGTACAATTTTTTGTAATAATCTGATATGATTCTTTTAATTTCAGTTGGGTCTGTTGTGATGTGGGGCCCTTCTCGTTTCTTATTTGGGTTCTTTGTTTCCTTTCCTGTATTTCTTTAGTCAGTCTAGCCAATGGTCTATCAATTTTGTTAATTTTTTCAAAGAACCAGCTTTTGGCTTTGTTAATTCTTTCAATTGTTTTTCCGTTCTCTAATTCATTTAGTTCAGCTCTAATTTTTATTATTTGTTTTCTTCTGGTGCCTGATGGATTCTCTTGTTGCTCACTTTCTATTTGTTCAAGTTGTAGGGACAGTTCTCTGATTTTGGCTCTTTCTTCTTTTTGTATGTGTGCATTTATCGATATAAATTGGCCTCTGAGCACTGCTTTTGCTGTGTCCCAGAGGTTTTGATAGGAAGTATTTTCATTCTTGTTGCATTCTATGAATTTCCTTATTCCCTCCTTGATGTCTTCTATAACCCAGTCTTTCTTCAAGAGGGTATTGTTCAGTTTCCAAGTATTGGATTTCTTTTCCCTAGTTTTTCTGTTATTGATTTCTAGTTTTATTGCCTTGTGGTCTGAGAAGATGCTTTGTAATATTTCGATGTTTTGGATTCTGCAAAGGTTTGTTTTATGACCTAATATGTGGCCTATTCTAGAGAATGTTCCATGTGCGCTAGAAAAAAAAGTATACTTTGCAGCAGTTGGGTGGAGAGTTCTGTATAAGTCAATGAGGTCAAGTTGGTTGATTGTTGTAATTAGGTCTTCCGTGTCTCTATTGAGCTTCTTACTGGATGTCCTGTCCTTCTCCGAACGTGGTGTGTTGAAGTCTCCTACTATAATTGTGGAGGTATCTATCTCACTTTTCAGTTCTGTTAAAATTCGATTTATGTATCTTGCAGCCCTGTCATTGGGTGCATAAATATTTAATATGGTTATGTCTTCCTGATCAATTGTCCCTTTTATCATTATGTAGTGTCCTTCTTTATCCTTTGTGGTGGATTTAAGTCTAAAGTCTATTTTGTCAGAAATTAATATTGCTACTCCTCTTCTTTTTTGCTTATTGTTTGCTTGATATATTTTTTTCCATCCTTTCAGTTTTAGTTTGTTTGTGTCTCTAAGTCTAAGGTGTGTCTCTTGTAGGCAGCATATAGATGGATCATGTTTCTTTATCCAGTCTGAGACTCTCTGTCTCTTTATTGGTGCATTTAGTCCATTTACATTCAACGTAACTATAGATAAATGTTTAGTGTTGTCATTTTGATGCCTTTTTATGTGTGTTGTTGACAACTTCATTTTTCCACTTATTTTTTTGTGCTGAGACATTTTTCTTAGCAAATTGTGAGATCCTCATTTTCGTACTGTTTGACTTTATGTTTGTTGAGTCGTTACGTTTTTCTTGGCTTTTATCTTGAGTTATGGAGTTGTATACCTCTTTGCGGTTACCTTAATATTTACCTCTATTTTTCTAAGTAAATATCTAACTTGTATCGTTCTATATCGCCTTGTATCACTCTCCATAAGGCAGTTCTATGCCACCTGTATTTAGTCCCTCTTTTTGATTATTGTGATCTTTTACATATTGACTTCAATGATTCCCTGTTATGAGCATTTTTTTTTACTTAATCTTAATTTGTTTTTGTGATTTCCCTATTTGAGTTGGTATCAGGATGTTCTGTTTTTTGACCTTGTGTTGTGCTGGTATCTGATATTATTGGTTTTCTGACCAAACAATATCCTTTAGTATTTCTTGTAGCTTTGGTTTGGTTTTTGCAAATTCTCTAAGCTTGTGTTTATCTGTAAATATCTTAATTTCGCCTTCATATTTCAGAGAGAGTTTTGCTGGATATATGATCCTCGGCTGGCAGTTTTTCTCCTTCAGTGCTCTGTATATGTCATCCCATTGCCTTCTTGCCTGCATGGTTTCTGCTGAGTAGTCTGAACTTATTCTTATTGATTCTCCCTTGTAGGAGACCTTTCTTTTATCCCTGGCTGCTTTTAAAATTTTCTCTTTATCTTTGGTTCTGGCAAGTTTGATGATAATATGTCTTGGTGTTTTTCTTTTTGGATCAGTCTTAAATGGGGTTCGATGAGCATCTTGGATAGATATCCTTTCGTCTTTCATGATGTCAGGGAAGTTTTCTGTCAGCAGATCTTCAACTATTTTCCCTGTGTTTTCTGTCTTCCCTCCCTGTTCTGGGACTCCAATCACACGCAAGTTATCCTTCTTGATAGAGTCCCACATGATTCCTAGGGTTTCTTCATTTTTTTAAATTCTTTTATCTGATTTTTTTCCAGCTATGTTGGTGTTAATTCCCTGGTCCTCCAGATTTCCCACTCTGCATTCTAATTGCTCAAGTCTGCTCCTCTGACTTCCTATTGCGTTGTCTAATTCTGTAATTTTATTGTTAATCTTTTGGATTTCTGCATGCTGTCTCTCTATGGATTCTTGCAACTTATTAATTTTTCCACTACGTTCTTGAATAATCTTTTTGAGTTCTTCAACTGTTTTGTCAGTGTGTTCCTTGGCCTTTTCTGCAGTTTGCCTTATTTCATTTCTAATGTCTTGAAGCATTCTGTAAATTAGTTTTTTATATTCTGTATCTGATAATTCCAGGATTGTATCTTCATTTGGGAAAGATTTTGATTCTTTTGTTTGGGGGGTTGTAGAAGCTGTCATAGTCTGCTTCTTTATGTGGTTTGATATCGACAACTGTCTCCAAGCCATCACTAAGATATAAAATATAGTAGTGGTTTATTCTATAATTGCTCACTGAGTCTTATCTTGTTTTGTTTTCTTTCAATATACGTGGATGGGCTACTAGATTGTGCTGTCTTGTTTGTTGTAGCCCTTGACTTACTTATGACCTATTACCAGCTGGTTTGGGCTGTTGCCAGATATATATGCCTGAGTCTATTCACTATTCTTGAGTAGAATCTAATTTTGGGTCATCAAGTGTGTGCTGCACCCTAACACCTATCCACCTCGAGAAGTAGTGGTGATAGTTGTGTGCACCAGATTCTATTAGCAGCTGGGGTTCACACTCCGGGGGCAGGATGCTGACAGGCTTCCCCCAAGTGTCAGTGAGGTAGGTGTGTCTCTATTCCTATAGCACCTTGGTGGGAGGGCTCTGCAGCTGTACCTTAGGCCCCCAATGCAAGTACCAGTACCTTTACTGATTGGTAGGTGTCACCCTCCTTAGACCCCTAAGGCAAGAGGCTAGGTGGTCTGGGGGGAGCTTCAGCCCTCAGTTCCCTGCTGTGTGTCAGTTAGGGCTCTGTTGAATAAGCGGAGATATCAGACCTAGGAAACTTGTTTTTCCAGAAAATCCGCTAAAAAAAAAAATGCAGTCAGATCCCTATCAGAACTGCCTTTGGATTATAACCGCCACCTTCTTCCCTGTAAGCATGAAAGTCCGAGATTTGGATCATATATGCTTGGCTGTAGTTGGTTCTGTGTTTTTAGTCCAATTAGGGATGGATTTTTGGTCCCTGGGTTTTTTGTAGTACCTTCTCTCATGCCGAAAGAATGGGTTAGGAAAAGACCAAAAAAAAAAGGGGGGGGGGAGGAAAGCCGCTGCGGAGCCAGAGCCGTTCTCTCTCTGGCTCAGGAAACTCCAATGTTAATGAAGCCGACTGGGAAGGGTGGGGGAGGGTTCAGAGAAATAGGAGAGTAGCACCTCGGAGTATAGCCAAAGTTGCTTGTCTTGCTTGGAATGACTATTTTATCTGAGATTCCCGAGGGGCATGTCGCCTAAGTGTGCTGGCTGTGTGGAGATTGCCCCCGGGGGTCTGGCGCGCTGGAGCCGTGGTCAGATCCTCCGCTGCCAGTCCAAAGCCCAGCGTCAAGGTTCCCCTGCTGGGACTCTGTACTCCTGCCTCCAAAATCAGTCGTTGCCTCCTGGGGACTTCTCGTCCCGCCAGCCGCGTCGCTGCGCCGCCCCGTGGACCAGCTGGGCCCCTTCCCGGGGTTAGTTCAGGGGAGTAGGGCTGCGCCTCGTGCTTGCACCGTGACAGCGCCCAGTCAAATGCCCAGCGCCAAGGTTCCCCAGCTGGGACGCTGCACTCCCGGCTCCAAAACCAGTCACTGCCTCCCGGGGGCTTCTCCCACCAGCCGTGGTGCCACGCTGCCCGCACGGACCGGCTAGGTCCCCTCCCGGGGTCAGTTCAGGGGGGTAGGGCTGTGCCCCTTGTTTGCACTGTCACAAGGTTTTTGAGTTCAGCTCCCCTGGGCCCAGACCTAAGCCCGGAGCCAAGGTTACCTGACTGGGACGCTGGCTCCAGGCTCCAAAATAGTCGCTGCTTCCCCGTATTTGTTCGTTCTCCGTCTCTAAATCTGTGTTTGTTGTTCAGGGTTCGTAGATTGTTATGTATGTGATCGATTCACTTGTTTTTCCGAGTCTTTGTTGCAAGAGGGATCCGCGGTAGCGTCTACCTAGTCCGCATCTTGGCCCCCCTCCTCTGTCAATGCATATATTAATTTGTTCCAAGAAATCTTTGTGAATTATCTTTTTAGTTGATTCTCTTGGGTTTCCTAGGGATCCAATCATACCATAGACAAATTTCTTATCTTCCTCCTGGTTTTAAGGGAAAGCCTCCTAGTGTTTCACTATTCAGCATGATATTTGCTTCTGCATATATGTATATCCCTCAGTTAAGGGCTCTACTACTAACCGAACATTTAGCAGTTTGAACCCACCCGGCAGCTCCATGGAAGAAAAGGCCTGATGAACTGCTTCTGTAAAGAATACAGCCAAGAAAACACTATAGATAAGTTCTACTCTGCACATGTGCGGTTGCCGTGGGTCGGAATAAACCCAACCTGTAACTAACAGCAAAAATTAGATGTAAAGTCAAATCATTTGGCTTTTATTCTGTAAGCAGCGACAATGGAGACAATGGAGGTTTATGAGAAGAGTGGCATGAGGACATCTGAGCTTTAGAAAGATGACTCTGGTGGAAGTTTGGAATGGAATTAGGAGTGGGTAGAGTAGAACCAAGGAGACCATTTAAGAGGCCTGCAGCAGACTAGAGAGGGCTAAGGCTAATTCAGAGCAGCGGCAATAGGTGAAGAAAGGATAGGAAAGAAGTGAGAGATGTTGTAAAGCATCTGTAATTGATTAGGTACAGGGACTGAGCGAGACGAAGCAGGTACAGATGATCAGTCTCCTGCACTGCTTGAATCATTCGCTGGGTTAGGAAACAGGAAAAGAACTACATTTGGCTTTTGTTTATTTTGTCATTGTTATTTCTGTTTGGGAGTGAAGAATACATCTGGGGACATACTGAGTTTGAGGTGTGCTATATGGATGGAATTATGTCCCCCCAAAATGTGTTTTATATCTTAACTCCTATACCTGTGGGCATAATCTCATTTGGGAATATGGTTTTCTTTGGTATGTTAATGGGGCCATACCAACATACACTGTGTCTTAAGCCAATCACTTTTTGCGATATAAAAAGAGCAGATTAGGCACAAAAAAGGAAGCACAAATGGGGGAATGATAGGTGCCACTTGAAGATCTCCAAGGAACGCCACTAAGAAGACTAGAGAAGTTGAGACATGGATTTCCCCAAGAGGAGACAAAAGAAGCTTTCCCTAGAGCCTGGGCCTAGGATTCAGACTTGTAGCCTCCTACACTGTGAAAAAATACATTTCTGATCAGCCAAGGCACCTACTTGTGGTATTTCTGTTATAGCAGCACTGAGAAACTAAGACAGGGATCCTGCAGGATATCTAGGTGAAAATGTCCCATATTCAGTTGGAAGGTCAAATTCCAGTTTCAGGACATTGGCCAAAACTAAAAGACAGAGATTTGAGAAATCTTTTGTAAGAGTGGATTAGTTGACCCCAAAAAATAATGAAATAAAAGAGTAATGGGAGGACTAGGACAAAACTTCCAAATGGACAACAGTTATCTTGGAGACTGACTTGAGTCCTTTACAATAAAGTACTATATGGAGCAAAAATGGTTTAGTTTTCTTTTTCTTTCTGCAAATCAAAATCAAATAAACTGGCCAAGTGAATATGGGAATGACTTACTAGAAAACAAATTGGTGTGAGAAAGGGGGTATATTCTCTCAACAAATAAAGAAGCCTTCGTTGAGTAATGTTGAAATAAATAAAGTTGAACATAATGTTAGAATTAACTGTTTATCTTCTACCAGAGAAACTCAACTAAAAAGAAGTGAAGTAACTCCTCCAAAATCATAGATAGAGTTAGAGCAGGACTAAAATCCTGACCTTGGGCTTTAGAGTCCAGCAAATCATCTTTTCCCCCACCCCACTGGCTCACACTGCCCTCCCTTGCCACAGTTAACAATTGACCTGGTTGATTACTGCATCTGATCCTAAAAATTGCAACCATAATTTAAGATGGGTGGCGGGGCAAGACAACATGTAGCAGGCTGACAGACTGCCCATTTCATCTGTAGTTAACTGTCAAGTAGCTCTGCTAAAAAGGAAGCTATGGCAAGAACAATTTAAACAATAGATCAATTTAAAAACCATTTGTTTTCACAATAAAGATCACGGAAGAAAAAATAGGGACAACACTATGAGCCCTAATACATAGCATAAAGAGTATACAAAACATTACTAGCAATGCACAAACACCAGAAGAGAAATTAGATAACTAGGAGTTACTAAAAATTAAACACTTATGCTCAACCAAAGACTTCACCAAAGACTAAAAAGACTACTTACAGACCGGGAAAAAGTTTTTGGCTATGACAAATCTGATCAGTGTCTGATCTCTAAAATCTACATGATACTGCAAAAACTCAACAACAAAAAGACAAATAATGCAATTAAAAAATGGGCAAACAATATGGACAGACACTTCAACAAAGAAGACATTCAGGGGGCTAACAGATACATGAGGAAATACTCATGATCATTAGCCATTAGAGAAATGCAAATCAAAAGTACAATGACATACCACCTCACCGCCACAAGGCTGGCATTAATCCAAAAAACACAAAATAATCAATGTTGGAGAAATTGTGGAGAGACTGGAATACTTATACGCTGCTGGTGGGAATGTAGAATGGTACAACCACTTTGGAAATCGATCTGGTGCTTCCTTAAAAAGCTAGAACTACCATATGATCCAGCAATCCCACTCCTTGGAATACATCCTAGAGAAATAAGAGCCTTCACATGAATAGATATACGCACACCCATGTTCACTGTAGCACTGTTTACAATAGCAAAAAGATGGAAACAACCAAGGTGCCCATCAACAGATGAATGGATAAACAAATTATGGTATATTCACAAAATGGAATTCTTTTACAAAACGATAAAGAACAACAATGAATCTGTGAAATATCTCATAACATGGAGGAATCTGGAAAGCATTATGCAGACTGAAATTAGACATTTGCAAAAGGACAAATATTGTATGAGACCACTATTACAAGAGCTCAAGAAAATGTTTAAACAGAGAAGAAAATATTCTTCAATGGTTACCCATTGCCGTCGAGTCAATTCTGACTCATAGCGGCCCTATAGGACAGGGTAGAACTGCCCCATAGAGTTTCTAAGGAGCGCCTGGCAGATTTGAACTGCCGACCTTTAGGTCATCAGCCGTAGCACTTAACCACTACGCCACCAGGGTTTCCAATGAGATAGTAGACAAGAAATATTTTAGGTGAAGGGAAAGACAACACACAATACAGAAGAGGTCAGCAAAACTGGACTAAACCAAAAGCAAATAAATTTCCTGAATACAACCAAAGGCTTTGAAGGCCAGAGTGGCAGAGTCAGGGGCCTGGGGACCATGGTTTCAGGGAACATTTAGATCAATTGGGATAACAGAATGTATTAAAAAAACGTTCTGCATCCCACCCTGGAGAGTGGTGTCTGGGGTCTCAAACGCTAGGAAGCAGCCATCTGAGATGCATCAATTGGTCTCAACCCACCTGGGGCAAAGGCGAATGAAGAACACCAAAGACACAAGGTAAATATGAGCCCAAGAGACAGAAAGGGCCACATAAACCAGAGACTCCATCAGCCTGATACCAGAAGAACTAGATGGTGCCTGGCTACCACCAATGACTGCCCTGACAGGGAACACAACAGAGAGCCCCTGATGGAGCAGGAGAAAAGTGGGATGCAGATCTCAAATTCTCATAAAAAGACCAGACTTAATGGTCTGAGACTGGAGGGACCCCAGAGGTCATGGCCCCCAGACCCTGTGTTAGCCCAAGACTGGAAGCATTCCCCAAGCCAACTCTTCAGACAAGGATTGGACTGGACTACAAGGCAGATAATGATACTGATGAGGAGTGAGCTTCTTGGCTCAAGTAGACACAGGAGACCATGTGTGCAGCTCATGTCTGGAGGCGAGATGAGAAGGCAGAGGGGGACTGGAGCTGGTTGAGTGGACACGGGGAATACAGGGTGGAGAGGAGGAGTGTGCTGTCTCATTAGGGGGAGAGCAGCTAGGGGTACATAGCAAGGTGTGTATAAGTTTTTGTATGAGAGACTGACTTGATTTGAAAACTTTCACTTAAAGCACGATAAATAAATCATTTGTTTTGAGTTTAATTTATATATCAAATTCCCATCACTGTTTTGTTGCTTATATATGACATCTGCCTCCATTATCACATGGAGTCTGTCTTTCTCCTGCGTGTCCCTGTTTCCGTGTCTGTTCTCAGAAGAGATTAGGACCCAGCCTACACCAACATGATCTCGATAACTAATCACATCAAAGAAAGACCCTATACCTAAACCAGGTCACATTCACTGTGACAGGGGCTAGGACTTCAACATATCTTTTTTTTTGAGGAGGAGGGGCTACAATTTAATCCATAAAACCCTCTTGCCCTGCTTTTGATATGATTTTCTACTAGGTATTGAAGGTTGACTACTGACTTTCCCTACATGTATACCAATGCTGAAGACAAGATTCTGAACTTATAGTAAATATTTTTTAACTATCAAATGCAATTACATGATTTTAAGTCTTCTTCATTCAGTTTGCAGCTAAAATTCTTGTACTCTTTGCCAACCAACTTTTGAGACTGGTTTGAATTCTAGAAACAGTTTATTTTGACTATTCAGGACGGTCTCCTTTCCCAAATGCATTTTAATTCTCAGCATCTAGATACAAGAGGGTTCCCATGTAAGATCTGCAACTAAACATTAGAGGCCACCAACGTCTAAATCCAAAGGAGTGACTTTAATGTTGAAAGTTTCAAATGCTTTGGAATACCGGTGGGGTAAATGATTCAGGACAAAACGGGGTTTTCTATACTAGATGCCATTTTCACAAATGACTCACATGCCATTGGCCTTGGTGCATTAAACACAAGAGAGTGGAGCAAGACAAACACTACTGCTGTCCTTTTAACCAATAAAAAAAAGATGGCAGAAAAATGCTCAAAGAGGTCTTATCATTTCTCTTCTATCCTACCTTCTCTGCTTGGAGCTAATGGCAACAGTTCTCGTATTCTCACTCCAGTAAGCTTCTCCTGTGGCTTCCAGTATAAAATCATGTATGTATCCTTCGTCATCACATGAAAACAGGTCACTCCTGTCCTATTACCCAAAAACCACCCTATTAGCAAGGTAAATTCTGATTTTGTGTGTGTGTGTGTGTAAGTGATGGAGATACACTACAACATCCTTTCTTTCCTGGTTCTTCTTATGACCCAACTTATGACAGGGTTCCTTTCCAACAAAAGCTCCGTAGTAAGTTGGTTCTGATGTAAGTAGAATTCCACATTTTGGTTGTTAGTTTTCATTATCATTGCCTTCTATTATCAGTATCTTTATAAAGCTGATATTTATTTGTCTTTGGGGCTTGAAAACATTACATCTGAATATGATAACATCAGCAAATTACGCGCTGCAACATTTGTGTACTACTATCACTAACAATAAGATGTACAAAAAGCGGTCATGAGTGCGGTTCGTCGAAACTCGAATACTTTCTAAGTCTGGGACTAGCTGTACACATATCTGAGATAGCTGGCCAGGGTTAGGGGCTCATCCCATGGCTGGGGTTTAGAGGCTCAGCCTGTGAAAAAGGTTAGAGTTAAGTTTATGGTCAGGGCTAGGGCCTCAGCCCGTGGCCTAGGACAGGGCTCTGCCTGTGACTATACTTTGAGAAGAGGGTTAGGGCTCAGGGCTTGTCTGGGAACAGAGTTAGGGCTCAGGGTTGAGACCATCCTTAGGGTTAAAGGTTACAGCCTGGGTTCAGTCTGTAGCTGGGGAACCAAGTAAAGCTACGTGGCTAAGGTCAGAAGTAGCCCAAGAGTTTGGTCCCATTAACACAGGGCTCTAACCAGTGGAGTTAACCAGCCAGTGTCTGCTTTGGAAGAGTGTATGACAGAGCACATTGGGAGCCACCACTTGTGTACCCTTCAACCTCTACTAACAATTAGTGAGAAAGTCATTTCCTCGGACCATGCTTCCCATTAACCCAATCTGCCAAGTGCAGAACATGATCATTATTTCTCAAACCATGAGCTGAGGATGCAGGGTGGGAGGAGACCAGGGCAGGGGCAACGCACTTGAATTAATGCTTGCAGCTTCCGTTCTCCCTTGTCCTGCCAGCCCCTGTCTCTTACTAAGAACAAAGCCAAGTTTTCTATTTTAACCCTCTAGATATCAGCTGGATCCCTGGTGGCGCAGTGATTAAGAGCTCCACTGCTAACCAAAAGGTCAGCAGTTCGAATCTACCAGCCACTCCTTGGAAACCCTATGGGGCAGTTCTACTCTGCCCTGTAGGGTCACTATGCGTTGGAATCAACTTGATGGCTACAGGGTTTTTTTGGTTTAGGCATCAGCTAGGAGCCCCGGTGAAGCAATAGTTAAGCACTCAGCTGTTAACCAAAAGGTTGGCAGTTTGAAACTACCCAGGGGATCCTGGCGATCAGCCTAGGAAACCCTATGGGACAGTGTTACTCTGTAACACACAGGGTTGCTGTGAGTCTGAATTGACTCCATGGCACCTAACAAAAACAGGCATCAACTTCTTTCTGTTGCTCCAACCCCTAATTTGAATACTTACTGGCTTTCTGTAATCTAAATTTCTTTTTCTTGCCCCCATACTAGACTGCCATAATTGGTTCTTTTGTCTCCGTTGTTTGTATTCCTTCTCCACCCACTGTCCTGCATGCATGCATGCATGTGTGCACAAAGGGGTACGCATAAACACACACACACACGCAATTTGCAATTAGATGTTAAGGTTTTAAAATATTTGCAATGATAACTGGACTTCTAACTAACAATCTCAAACAGGTCAGGAAGTGCACGCACGCACACACACACACACACACACTGCTTCTTCAGCCTGGCTAAACAGTATTTTAGTTACTTCAAAAAGAAATTCTTTAAACAACCTTTCTGTACAGAGCAATACTTGCACTAGGTACTAAAGGGGAGTGAGTACAAATGTGGGCTGCCTTGCTTAGTTCCCAAGCCATAGACTGCCCCTGATGCAATACTTCAGAATCCCAGCAGCTACTGGGCATCAGCATGGTATGACCAACTCCAGACAAACTTAATCTTGGTCCTTGAGAAGCAACTGAAAGTATAAATAATAAGCTAAGAGGTGCATTTAGGTAACAATGGATAGATGATGATGATGAAGACAACATAATTCAACATAATTTTCTCTCCTAGTAGTCCAGTCTCTACCCCAATGACCATCACCTCTGTCATGGATTTGAATTGTGACCCCCCAAAAAATATGTGTCAACTTGGTTAGGCCATGATTCCCAGTATTATGTGGTTGTCCTCCATTTTGTGATTTTCCTATGTGTTATAAATTATAATCTCTGTCTGTGGTTAAAGAGAATTAGGGTGGGATGTTATACCTTGCTCTGGTCACATCCCTGATCCTATGTAAAGGAAGTTTCCCTGGGGTGTGGCCCGCACCACCTTTTATCTTACAAGAGATAAAAGGAAAGGGAAGCAAGCAGAGAGTTGGGGAACTCATACCACCAAAAAAGCAGTGTTGGGAGCAGAGCACATCTTTTGGACCCGGGATTCCTGCTTGGAGAAGCTCCTAGTCCAGGGGAAGATTGGTGAGAAGGACCTTCCCCTATAGCCAACAGAGAGAGAAAGCCAGCCCCTGGAGCTGATTCCCTGAATTTGGACTTCTAGACTACTAGACTGTGAGAAAATAAATTTTTCTTTGTTAAAGCCATCCACTTGTGGTATTTCTGTTATAGCAGCACTAGATGACTAAGACAACCTTCTTGCCCAGTTCAATCAGTTCAGCAGTTCTGCATCCATTGCCTCAGGGAGGGATCCAAAAAAAAAAAAAAAACCCAGTGCGATCGAGTCTATTCCGATCCCTCAGGGAGGGATACTAGTGAACAAAAGCAAAAATAATAAAAAAAAATCCTTCAGCTTTGGTGTCCAAAAAAACTTAGGGCAGAGGGCAAAGTCAACATGCTTATTGAACAGAGCAGTATTTAGCATTTCCTCAGACTAAAAACGACTCTTCATTGTGAAAATAAAGAGAGAAATTTCGAGAATACAGATGTGACTGGAACCCAGAAATAGCATCTCTGCAACCTTTCTCCTGGCCAAAGGCCTCGGGAGCAGAGAGGAAAGGAAGGTTCTGTGCCCGATCATACCCTGGAAGGATGAGAATGATTTCCGAGTCCTCAAATGAAGCGTAAAAATATGGACACGAGCCATTACAGCTTAAGGGGCCAGGAGGAGGGATGTCACAGGTGCAACCTGCATGGTAGATGACACTGAGGACCAGGTAGCCCCCCAGGGCACAAGACCCTAGCAAAAGAGGGAAGGATCCTTAAGTAGAATGATATTACACTTCTGCCATTCTAGGGGCATAGGGGCTCACATGGAAATTAAATTGAGCTCTAGAAACCTAAATTTGTTGACTGAGATTTGAACCAACCAATGAATATGTAGAAGAAGACTATGTCCCTGAATTAGTGCACTTCATGGGTTCCTTAAATTTACCTGAAAGTTGCTTCTTTTGAGGTGTTATTGAACAGTGTCAATCCCCAAAATTATGGCACACGGTTGGGAAAACAGAGGGCCTGAAATGGTATCTCACAGGTGCACATAATATCAACTTCTAACTGCCGGTAAAAATTAGACAGCAATTAAATGACGGCCGTGATGCCTGTGGATGGTACAATTTTCCCCAGGAGAATCTGTCTGTCAAAATTTAGGTATATATATATATATGGAGGTGACATCAGATACTTTCACAGTATAACTCATTTTATTGTCAATCAAACATCTGATGTTAGACACACGGTAGTATTTAACTTACAGTTCTAGACACACAGAAGCTGGCACACATGTGCGCACACACACATCAGATTGCTCAAAATCAACTCCTCCAGAGGAATACAAATGTTCCTCCAATTTTTAGCTTAGGTAGCACAGATTTACTTTTAAAATGCTAACTTGATTATCCACTATAGATGACTGTCAATTAAATGTTTGCTCAGACTCCCTCATCTAACTCTTCAGAAAGGTTGCCTGTTGCTGTCGCTCTCCCTCCTCACTCCTGCCCCCATGTTCTCTTGAGCTTTCTTTTTCATTTCCAGTCCAAAAATGAATCTAGGTCCACCTCCTAACATCCCCAGCTTCTGATGAGCTTGCCCCTACTTCTCATTTCCTCATTTCTGAGGTCCAGGACACATTGCCCTACTTTCTCTTCTGTCAGCTTGTCAGTCTTCTCCCTACTAAATGACCAGCACTGGCCATAATGTTGATTGGTAAGTTTCCTTCAGCCCTTGGAATGGTTTCCTAGGGCTGCTGCCATAAGTTAACAGAAACTGGGTGGCTTAAAACAACAGAAATTTATTGTCTCACAGTTCTGGAGGTCAGAAGTCACAATTCAGGGTGCCAGCAGGGCCCTGTTCTCTCCAAAGGCTCTAGGGAAGAGACACTTCCATGTCTCTTCCAGCCTCTGGTGGTTTCAGGTGTTCCTTGGCTTGTGGCAGTATAAGTCCAGTCTCTGCCTCTGTTTTTCTTGGGCATCTTCCTTCTTTATCTGTGTCTGTGTCTCTTCTCCTCTTCTTTTTATAAGGACACTACCCACTACTCAAGGGATGGCACCGTTGTGGCGCAGTGGTTAAGCATTCTGCTGCTAACCAAAAGGTTGGCAGTTTGAATTCACCAGCTACTCCTTGGAAAACTGATGGGGCAGATCTACTCTGTCCTAGAGGGTTGCTATGAATTAGAATCAGCTCGATGGCAATGGGTTTTTTTTGGGGGGGAGGGCAGTGGTTAACTCCAGGATGACTTAATATTAACTACTTACATCTGCAAAAACTATTTTTAAGTAAGGAACTGGGAGTTAGGACTTAAACATACCTTTTTGGGCAACACAATCAGCCCATAACAGTAGTTTCATGGGTATGTCTCTCATTTTTTCTAACTAATTAATAAGGTTCAACCTAAGAAGGCAGCAGAATGTAATGACAAACACTACTGCAGTTGACATGTCTACATTCAAAAAGCTTACGTTCAAATCTCTTTCTGTCATTTACTAGTTTGGGTGCATTTCACAAGTCACTTCACAGCTCTAGCCTTAGTTTCCTCATTAATAAATTGTGAGGGTTAAATTAGACGAAGGGTCTACAAACTGGAGACCTATGTGGTGAACTGGGCCCACTGATAAGCTTTTTTAGCCTACATGGTACTTAAATTTTTAAACATGATTGCAGATGGAGAATATACACTCCACTTCTCCAAAGACCCCACCAATTGCTAAGGCCTCTGTGTACCAGCTTCACCCATGGGCATCTGCATTTATAAAGGGCTGGATTCTTCCCTTGTACCTAATATTCATTCAACTCTAATGGCTCTTCATGACTTTTATATCCTTTTAGTCTTCCAACAGGCACCTCCCACTCCACCTCCTCCAAAGGAGCATTTCAGTCCAGCATCTTCTCTGTGCTGAGCACTGTGATTTTAGCAATATAAGTCATGAAATTCAGGGAAAGAAAATCTGGAGAAGAAAGGAAAGGCACACATGCACAAAGAAAGAACGTGCCTAATCCACAACTCTACTCAGTCTCTCCCCATCCCTCAGACCACCAGCCATATGAGACAGGTTTTCCAAAGTGCGGCTTGATGGACCATTTTTTTATGGCCTTTCTCGCCATGGTCTTGTAACTTCCACAAAATGATTGGGTGGGACTATGGAAATAAGGGGCTTATGGCACAGAAGAGTGATTGGATAGCTGGCTAATAATGCAAACAAGTTGCCTGGTACCCTTGGGGGGGCATGCAAAAAATATATAGGGAACCTTAACAAGGGGATTGGTCAGTTCTGCCATCCTGCTAGGCTTAAAATGGGCCATCCCAGAGGTGGACTGAGATGGCCTCACTACAACCAAGAAGAGACAGGAGCAGAGTGCATCTTTTGGAACCAGAGTCCCTGTGCTGAGAACATCTTAGACCCAGGAGACAGAGACAGCTATAACACCAGAGACGGCACAAGACAGCAAGAAGTGGTGGCGTCAGAACCAAGAGACTGGTATGAGACAACACAGTGGGCTTCCCGGCCCACAGAACAAGGCGGTTACAGTGGGTGTGCCAACTCATGGAGTGAGAGAGCTGAGCACCTTCAGGCCAAGGCTTGCTGATGGAGTGGGGTGCCTTCAGGAGCTTATTGGTGGAGGTATAGAGTTTACAGTACTCGCCTGTGCAGGGCAGAGGCCAGGCTGTGGGGCCAAAGGGCTGAGAGCCAGAGTGAGGCCTGCCTGTAGGCACAGATGAGAAGAGGCTGTCCTAATCGAAGAACTACATCCTGAATCATTCCTGATCCTGAATTGTACTCTGTTACTTCCCTAATAAACCCCATACCTGTGAGTTCTGTGTGGCCACTGCAATGAATTATTGAACCCAGAGGAGTAGAGAGTGCCATGGGACAGTAGGCTGGTGTCAGAATGAGTAAAAGAGATTGGAGAGAAGAGGTCTGTCTGACCTCTGCCTCATAGCAATCAGCCTTGGGCTGCTGATACTGATTCTCTCTCCCGCCTTGAAGTTAGAGGAGGTCAGACGCCTCTGCCATACCATGTTTACACCAGGGCACCCTCTGCTATCTCAGCGCTCTCTGACCATCCCAGCCTGCAGACAACAGGCAGCACCACCCAGGGTTCAAGCCCTTCAAAGAAAATAAAAACAACTCAGCAGTCTCCTTGGACATCAATGTCTCTTACAAACCAACACTTTGATGCTTAAATATAAATCAATTACAAGCACATGGATTCAATAGGTCCTAAAATGAGTCCAGGATTAAAAATGAAGGAAAAGGATCTCAGGCCAGTGTCTGGGGACATTTGCTAGCTGCAAAATATTGGGGTTGGAGGTAAGTAGAATGGTTTGTGATATTCCACAGACCCTCACCCATGATGAGGCTTCTGGGCTCTAACTGATGCCATCCTTCTCACTCCTCCTCAGCTGAGCCATAATACTAAGTCACTAAACCAAAAACCAAACCCATTGCCAATGAGTCAATTCTGACTCATAGTGACCCTATAGGATAGAATGTAGTACAAATGCTCCATAGGGTTGCCAAGGCTATAATCTGTACAGAAGTAGACTGTCACATCTTTTTCCTGCAGAGCGGTTGGTGGGTTCGAACTGGGGACCTTTTGGTTAGTAGCCAAGCACTTAACCACTGCACCAACAGGACTCCTTACCAAGTCACTAACCAGTAATAAAAAGGAGGATGGTTTTACCCCATTCCATTGAGGAACACTGTGTACCAAGTGACCACCTGTGTGCTCTGCCAAAGCAGAGTAAGGAAAGAGATGGTAAGTAACTATGTCTTCAGGGAGATCTAAAATCCAGTAATGGAAGCTTGTACCCAACTTTCAGAAAACCCCCAACCTGATGGTAGAGTCTCCAGTAGAGCTGAGAAGACGTGATTTCCTTCTATAGCAGGTTTCTAACTTGATGACAGACAAATTCTTGCGCTCAGAGAAATCCCTGTCCATCTAGTAAGATAAAAATAACATCCAGGGCATACTGAATAGGAAGATCACATAGGTTAAGTTCCTGAAGCTTGTATTGACAAAGCAAACATGAGGATGATTCAGATTGCCCTTAGATTCATATTCAGTGCTGCTGAGAACAATTATATTTAGTTTGTGCTAATAATAACTCATGGCAACCCGATGTGTGTCAGAGTAGAACTTCTTGATAGGGTTTTCAAGGCTGTGACCTTTTGGAAGCAGATCACTAGGCTTGTCTTCCAAGGTGCACCTTTCAGCTACTAGTCAAGCGCTTAACCATTTACACAACCCAGGGACTACTGGGTCACCATGAGTCAGAATCAACTCAATGGCTTACAACAACAACAATAACAACATTAATAGAAATACTACCACTACTACTAAAAAGTAGGGTCTTCCATTTGTCAGTGCCCTTGTGTGCTAGGCACTGAATTAGAAATTTTATACCCATGTGTACACATACATTTTCTTATTTAATCTTCTCAACAATCCTGCAAGGTAGGTATTGATAGCCCGATTTTGAAAATACGGAACCTGAACCTCAAACAACAGGGTTATATGACGTCTACGTACATTTATGTGGAGCCCTAGTGGCACAACAGTTAAGTATTTGGCTGCTAACCGAAAGGTCAGTGGTTCGAGCACACCAGCCTCTCCTTGGGAAAAAGACCTGGTGATCTGCTCGCATAAAGATCACAGCCTAGGAAACACTTCGGTGTAGTTCTACTCTGTCAAATGGTGTCACTGTGAATTGAAATCAGCATGATGGTCCCTAACAACAATAACGTACATTTAGGTGCTTTCTACCCATGCCTACTTCTGTTGAGAGCTGTACTTTTGTCCTCTTCCCCCTCTGACACTGGCAGATAAACTCCATTGTCTTCCTCTAGTCTGTTTCCTTTCCAGTAAAAACTCATATTCCTTACCAGAAAGCCAAGCCCTGGACTCTGAAGACCATGGTGTTCAGTCCACATTGGTTACTAACTGACTGACTTTCAGGTTTGGGCTGTTAGAGCTGTGCTCAAGCAGCACTGCTGGTCCTCAGGTGTCTTGTGAAGTTTTGTGTGAACCAGCGTTCCTGGTTTTCTACGTGCATCTCCTCTACTCTCCACAGCACTGAGGCATGAGGCCAGGAGACACACCTGAGAGAAAGACAGTCATGGTGCACAGTGACTGTCCCCTTCCACTATGATGACGAGGGCTTTCTCAGTGGGCCAGGCTCACCACTCCTGGATGACTCCTTCCCCGGGGAACAGTTCTCCCCCCAGGAGGACCCTTACTCTCACATGCTCCATCAGTTCACCAGCTGTGTCCAGCGAATCTTAATGCCAGTTTATGCTCAAGCTGGGACCAATGGATCAGTCAGTCTCAGCGCGTGGAGATGTCATGGACTAGTGCCAAGCACTGCAAAGCAGGGAATAAAATCTGGAACCAGAAGACCAGATTAGGCTACAGCAAGTTAATAGTCTCTACATACAACCACTCAAACCCAGCAACTCCTGGCTTCACAAAGCTAAGAGAAAGATTTGAGTCTGCAGGCAGAGGCCAAATTCTAAGCTGGGTAGAAAGTCACAAGGGGTTTGTGGTTAACCCAAATCAGAGGATAGTTGTTGAGCAGATGTAGCTAGAATCCTCTAGAGAATATAATTCCGTAATTTTGAAAAAAATTTTTTTTTATCTACATCACTCTTCATTCACGTGAACTATGTTAAAGAAACTCAGTATTTCTGATAAAATTGAGATGCTGCTTAAGGAGCACAGGATCTGATGTCAGACAGTTTGAGTTCAATTCCCAACTCCACCACTTACCCCACCCATGTGACCTTGGAAAAGTTTTTTCACTTCTCCACGCCTCAGTTTTTTGCATCTGTAAAAAGGGATAGTAATAGTGCCTACTCTAGAGTGCTGCTCTGAAGGTTAAATGAATACAAGGAGAGCTCATAAAACAGTACCTGACAAATGCTCAAAAGAGCTTGACCTACTGTTATCGTAGTAGATGAACACTGAGTGGCTCTAATGGAAGGAGGGGTGGCTATATGTATCCCACAGTCCACTTCCTCGCATGGCATACTTTGAAAATCACTATTCTAATCGAACCTTCCACCCAGTCCAAGAGTCCCCTCTACAGCATTTGACCTCCACTTAAATATTTTGTTATAGGATCCTTGTTACTTTAAAAGATTGTTAGCATCTCAAGTTTTTCCAAATATCAAAGTATTCCCTTATGTTGACTCAAAAACCTCCTACCTACTGGAATGGGAGGTGCCACTGATGCAAGACTCAACAGGGTATAGCAGAACGACTATTTGTCCTTAGTCAGGCAGACCTAGAATCCTATACCCACAACTTCTTAGTTGTATAACCTTGGGGAGCTCACTTAATCTCTCTGAGTCTCTGTTCCCTCGTCTGGAAAATGAGGATAATAATAGCATCTAACACAGAGGGGTCATGTGAGGATTGAATGAGGTAATATGCATAAGTGCCTGACACAAAGATCCCAACACCCATTGCCATCAAGTCAATTCTGACTCATAGTGACCCTGTAGGACAGAGTAGAACTGTCCTATAGGGTTTCCAAAGCTATAAGCTTTATGGAGGGGACCTGGTGCCATAGTGGTTAAGAGCTTATGGCTGCTAACCAAAAGGTCTGCAGTTCAAATCCACCAGCTGCTCCTTGGAAAGCCTACGGGACAGTTCTACTCTGTCTTATAGGGTTGCTATGAGTCAGAATCAACTCGACAGCAATGGTTTCATTTTTTTGGTTTAACCTTTATCGAAGCAGACTGTCACATCTTTCTCTGACAGAGCAGCTGGTGGGTTTGAACCACTGACCTTTCAGTTAGCAGCCAAGCACCTAACCACTATGAAACCAGGGCTCCTTGGCACAAAGTCAGCACTGAAAAAGTGGCATTATTTCAGTTCTATCCATTGGCCTTAGTTCTGTCCTGAACAGCTACATAGAAAAAATCAAATCCTCATTCCACATGAAGTCGGTCAGATAGTTAAAGACAGATGGCATGGATGACCCACTACAGCAGTTTACCAGACATAACCAGTTGCCAGGGACTAGACTATGACTCATGGCAACGCCATGTGTGTCATAGCAAAACATAAGGTTTTCAATGGCTGATTTTTCTAAAGTCAGTCACCAGATGCCCCTGGGTGGACTTGAACCTCCATCCAACCTTTCGGTCAGCAGCAGAGCATGTTAACCATTTGCACCACCTGGGGACTCCTTACCAGACACTACAAGTACTTATAGCTTACTTTAGACTTACATATGCCTGTCTCCTTGACTACACTGTAATCCTCTTGAGGGCAGACACCATTTTGCAGTCATCCCTGAAGTTCCCTGGCCTAGAAACCTGTCGATGCTAGGTGTAAATATTTGGGGAATAACTGAACGCACAAACACCCATAAACTATTAGTGAAGCCTCAGGGCCACAGAGATCTTGCTTATCACATGCAGAGGGTTGAGAATCTGTACCTTATCCTGGGCTCTTTGGCTGACAGAAAGCTTGCTGTGCCCCAGCCATAGAGAACATGATAGCACTGAACAGAAATCGCCCAGACACAATTGTCAAGCTTCCTCAGCAACCAAACTTATGAGCTCCCTGCACATGACCCCACACTTGTACTTTTTCTCACTTGTTGGGAGACATAACATGTTTCTACTCAGAATATTTCCTATGTCAAAAGAGGCAGCTCCAAACCATGGAAAAGGACTATGTTAATTAAACATTAACTTTCCTAGGCAGGTCTTGTCAGATGTATCATCTGAATCCATTACTTTGAGTGAAATGACTGTAGCTGTTTTTTACAAAAACGTCTCAGCACTGATGGGCAGCATATTAGAAATAATTGTATTAAAGGATTTACTAAATCTTTTGGAAGAACAGGAGTCAACTGGGACATCTTTTTTTTTTTTTTTTTTGCATAAATTACTCTTCTCTATTGTGAAGTGAAGTTTGGAACAGTAGGTAACGACGCTTTGGCCGACTGGGCTGGGTAATACAACACAATGCCTGTCATAGAACCTGTTGCTACAAAGCAGACATTTCACAACATGTCAGAATGCAAAAGGAAGGCAGGACAGGAAGGAGGAAGAAAGGGAGAGACCCTGACCAAGTACTTAGCATGGCAACAGCAATTTGATGAGAAAAACTATCCGGTGCCTAGGAGAAGAGATAAAATGCATGTCCCGGACATGGGAATGTTCTTCTCCTGCTTCCGTTACCGGAAAAACTTATCTTTTCTCCAAGAGTCAGGAGTGGCTTTTCGAGAGCCATTCAAATTCTTCTGCCCAGTTCCCCATGTGATCTATGAGTCACGAAGGAATATAGTAATAGCATAAATAACAACACTAATAAGTAGCACTTGTCAAATGCTTACCATACATCAAGCACTTTACAAAAGGTATGGCATTTAATCCTTTCAGTATCTCTGTGAGAGACATGTACTATCACTGCCAATTTACAGACAGGGAAACTGAGGCTCAGAGAGGTTATGTGAAGGTGCCAAGGTCCAATAGCTTACTCTGACAGATTAAAGACATTAAGCCCTACCTTATATCGTTCCTCACCTCATCTACTGATCAGGCAGGGGCCAGGAACAGTCCTTGTTTGTCTTCCTCCAATGCTGGCATAGATTTTAAACACTCAGATCATGTCCTTTCTGTCTTTGCCTTTAAAATGATACAGCCTCTTAGGTCTGGAGTCTGTCTTCATGAGGTTGGGCCCATTCCTTTGACCGTTTCCATTCAGCATGTGTGTGTGACAGAAAGATGGGGGGGAAAAAGCTGTTCAGAGACTGGCTTGGAAGCACAACTTTGTGCCTGGATGCTGTACCACACTTCTCTTTCGGTTAGACAGCATTCTCTAGTATAAACCCCAAAAGCCCCCAGGGCCTGCAGTACAGGAAGCAGAGGCTGAAAGGGCCTGGGAGCACCTGCTGCCTGCTCCACCAGATGGGCAATTGGGATTCAGGACAGAAGCTGAGGTTCCTTGGAGCGCTCCTAGGTAAGAGCCCTCCCTTCAGAAGAGCGCTTGTTCCACTGAAGGGTGCTGGCTCCCCCTGCAGGCTTGTCCTAGGAATGACCTCAGCTTTCAGCTCTGCCTTAGTCTGTCCTTCCCGTTTGGAATGAAAGATCCACCCCAAGCAGTCACCCTCACCATCCCACTCTTGGCCCCCTCCATGGGGTGGTGGGTGGGGGAAATCACTGAGGAAAAGGCCTGTCCCCTTCTGCTCCTGGCCAATTACTCTGAGCCTAAGCAGTAACCCTGTTGGAGGGAGGTTTGATGAACTATTCATCACATTCCTAAATAATTCATTTCCTTTTCAGAGCAAGCAACCCACAGGAGGTGTGAGGTTTTCTTAAGATGACACCTTTTGAGAGATGAAAAATAAAGCAAAATCTCTCTTTTGGAGAAACCATGATTGCTTAATATGCCATTTCCTGCATCTCTTTCTCAATGCTACAAAGCTCTTCTGCTCACCCCATTCCTTGCTACTGGGCTTCTATTGTTTACTTGGCTTTTTGTGATTCAAGCAACTCCACTTTATAGGACCCACTGTGTAAACTCTCCCAGCTTTATCCTGGTCTGTCCGAGCTCCAAAGGATTCCAGTGAACAAAAAAAACCAAATGTCTTTCAACCTGAGGGTCCAGAAGAAGGAGTGGGTACAGGCCTTGGAGAAGGAGGTGAGAAGTACTGTGTCAATTGAGGTGCACCTAGACCACTTGAGAGTTCACGATTGCCCCTTTGTTCTGACTCTGGCTTTCCTGACAGGGCTGCACTATTTGGCATTCTGCAAACATCTTCTGTCTCCTTCCTTGATTTTTAGTGACACCCCCATACAGCTCCCCTATGGGCCAGTTCTGGGCCAGCTAGGGCCAAACACATTGTGTGAGGCCTCTCTCTTTCTCTCCCCAACCACCCACACACCACAGGGACCCGTTTTGTACACGGGCAGTAGGCTACTGTGGACTGTGAAGGTGGAAGGGCCCAGGCAGAGACTAATGAACTTCTCTGGTATTGACGCTGCCTCCTCCTGCTGCCTTACAGCTCTGGGTCTCTGACTGCACCCTGGGAAGTCTGGCACCCCTCCCCATCTGCCCTCTCTCAGAGGATACCCAGCAGAGCATTTGCGTGCAGGTACCCTCACGCCCCCCACCCACATTGACCTTTGTCTAGTATCTTTCTCTTTTCTCCTTACTTAAGCATGTTAAAGAAAACATAAGGGAACTGTAGCCAGAGTTGGTAAGAGGATTGGTGGGGGGCGGGGGGGCTGGAGATTAAAAGGACACAGTCCCCAAATAGTTCAACGTTCAACTTACACTGATTTGACAAAGCATCACACAAGAAAATGAATACACTTAGAAATGTCTCCTACTTAACAAGCAGAAATCCTCATTTGATCAGGGGAACCAAGGAAGCAGCTAGAGGCAGGCCCTCTCTAGAGGCAAATATAATGAGAAAATCCAGATTTCTACACTACTTTCCTTGTAAAAGCCAGTTATTCTATTTCATTTCAGATTTGTTTCCACAGACTTAGTTTGTCGGCACTGCTTCTGCTTTTAAAGATCAGGATTGCTGTAATTAGCAAAGTCGATTGATATAAAGGGATTTTCATGAAGCTGAGTATCTAAAAGAGTATAGTGAGGTAGCCCAGGACACAGGGTGTGGCTTGGAGCATGATACCAGCAGATCTAGAAAGTTCAAATCATTGGAAGCCTACCACCACCTCAATGCTACTTTTATGCTTCTCCTTCAAGTTAAGAACATTATTTCACAGCAGCACAGATAGATAAACAGAGGTTAACTTAAAAAAAAAAGACAGTCCGTATGTTTTAGATCAGCTGTCTCAGAGCTTTTGTGATCCCGTCCCAAAAATGTTTTTTAGTATGCTCCCTAAAAGGGAAGTATTTTTTATTTATAAACTATATGTATACTTGTGTGAGAGAAACACTAATCTATGAGAAGCAATATATACGGTGATTAAGTGACACACTGTGGCACCAAACTGCCTGGAATCAAATCTTGACTCAGCTACTTACCAGCTGTGTGATCCTGGACAAGTTATTCAACCTCTCTGGACCTCAGCTGCCTCATGTGTAACATGGACACACTGATAGCCTCATGTGTAACATGGACACACTGATATTGTTATCAGACTACTATTATTAACAAAAGGGGTTTTGTGAGGATTAAATGACTTACTATATGTAACATGCTTACAACAGTACCTGGCGCCATGATGATTACATTATAGAAATTACCAAAAAAATGGAAAATTTTAATGTAGAAGATAAAATAAATATAAAGAGAAAATTTAATATTGTATTCCCTTGGGAGATCACTGGTCCGGACCAGAGGTCAGCAAGCTATAGCCCATAACCCAAATTTTATCCATGACCTACGAGCTAAAAAAGGTTTTTACATTTTGAAACAGCTGGAAAAAAAAAACACAAGAAAAACAGTATTTTGTGACGTGTGAACATTATATGAATTCAAAATTTTGGCCCATAAATAGTTTTATTGGAACATAGCCACAATCATCTGTTTACACGTGTCTATAGCTGCTCTCCTGCTATAGAGGGAGAGCTGAGTAGTTGTGACAGAAACTGTATAGCCTAGAAAGCCTCAAATGTTTACTATCTGGCCCTCTACAGAAAAAAAAAAAAAAACCTTCCAACGTCAGATCACTGTTTCTTGGTGTCAGAATCATCACATGGATCACAAGGTAGAAATGGAGACCTCCAGGCCCTGCCCTAAATGTACTATGTAAAGGGGGCTAATAATCCTCATTTTTCTAAATCCCCTTAATAACTCTAGCTCCATCTAGGCTCAAGCTTTAAATATCATCTAAATTCTGTTGCTGTTGTTGTTACGTGCCATGGAGTCGGTTCTGACTCATAGTGACCATAATTACTACACAATGAAACACTGCTAGGTCCTGCTCCATTCTCACAATCCTTGCTATGTTTGAGCTCATTGTTTCAGCCACTATGTGAATCCATCTTGTTGGGGCTCTTCCTCTATTTCACTGACCCTCTAGACTACCAAGCCTGATATACTTCTCCAGGGACTGGTCCCTCCTGATAACCCATTGCCTTTGAGTCAGTTCCAACTCATAGCAACCCTATAGGACACAGGAGAACTGCCCCATAGGATTTCCAAGGAGCAGCTGATAGATTTGAACCACAGACCTTTTGGTTAGCAGCCGAGTTCTTAACCACTGTTCAACCAGGGCTCCGGTCCTATCTGATAACAAGTCTAAAGTACGTGAGACAAAGTCTCGCTACCCTTGCTTCTAAGAAGCATTCTGGTTATACTTCTTCCAAGACAGATGTGTTCGTACTTTTGACAGTCCATGGTATATTCAATATTCTTTGCAAACATCATAATTCAAAGGCATCAATTCTCCTTCAGTCTTCCTTATTCATTGCCCAGGTTTCGCATGCATATGAGGTGATTGAAAACACCATGGCATGGGTCAGGCGTGCTTTAGTTCTCAAGATGATATCTTTGCTTTTTAACACTTTAAAGAGGTCTTTTGCAGCAAATTTGCCCAATGCAATACATCATCTAATTTCTTAACTGCTGCTTCCATGGGTGTTGATTGTGGATCCAAATTCTAAGAACTCCCAAATCTTTATCTCTAGCCCAGAATTCCCTTTTAAGTTTTAGACACATATATCACAGAGGCGATTTCACATTTCCACATGGATGACTATTTGACACCATTGACTTAGAATATCTATGACTGGACTTTTGATTTTATACCTCATGTCTTCTACCAAATGTATCCACCCCACAATCTTCCCTATCTCAGGTAATGGTATCAGCAGTGACTTAGGCCAAAAACTTCACAGTCGTGCTTGACTATTTTTCTCCTACTCCGCCATGTTGCATGAATCAGAAGTCCTGTCAACTCTACCTCTAAATTATATGGAATCAACTCACTTCCAACCACATCCATTATCACTACCCTAGTCCAAAGCATTGTCATGGCTCACAAAGATGGCTACAATAGCCCTCTGTTCTGCCTGCTTCCACTTGTTAAAGTATAATATTCAAAAAGGTAAAATCATGACTCTCATAGACGAATAAAAGAAACACATATGAAAGATTTGAGTCAATTTGTTAATTAATGGAGGAGCCAGTTAAGACTTTATATCTTGTCCAAAGACCATTTGAGAAGCTGAATATTTATAGGTTACGTTAGGATACAATTGCTGGGTTAGATATAAACCTAGTTAGTATGAAACACAGGCACAACAATGACCTTTGGGGTTATCTGTTACAATGAGAATGGCAAAAAATTATATGCCTCTCCAATGGATACCAATCTATGAGTTAACCTCTCCTGCTACAGGGTTATGATAGAGTCCAGACGACAGAAAGTCAGGCCCAGCACTTCACTAAATGAATCCCAGATAACCTTTTTTGCCTAGTTCCAATTTTTGCTTAATTTTTTATACATACTCATATTTTTTTTTATACTTCCCTATATTATTATCATTCCACACCACAGCCTGAAGGATCATTTTAAAGCATAAACAGGCTCAGAAAACTTAAATCTAAACTCCTTACTATAGCCTGAGGAGAACTATATGGCTGGACCCTGCCTAACTTTCTGATCTCAAATTCTATCACTCATGTTCATTGCTTTGCCTCTACTGGCCACACTTGAGTTTCTGTAACACGCTCAGCTCATCCCCACCCCCAGGGTGTTTGGAATTCCTGTTGCTTCTACCTGGAGCCATCTATACCCAGATATTCCCTTGGTTTCCTCCTACGTGTCATTCAGGACTTAGATTAACTGTCATCTGAGAAGACTCAAATTATCTACCTCT
Organism: Loxodonta africana; assembly: GCF_030014295.1. Classification (NCBI taxonomy): domain Eukaryota; kingdom Metazoa; phylum Chordata; class Mammalia; order Proboscidea; family Elephantidae; genus Loxodonta; species Loxodonta africana. The sequence continues at coordinate 151,026,475 of NC_087369.1, forward strand.
GTTAGTCTTTTGCGTCACTCTTTTATATCCTTCCTCGCAATTGCCACGCTCCCCCACGTGTCTGTCAGTTTGTCGTACTGTGGGGGCTTATGTGTTGCTGTGATGCTGGAAGCTATGCCACTGGTACACATATACCAACAGGGTCACCCATGGAGGGCAGGACCCAGCTGAGCTTCCAAACAAAGACAGACTAGGAAGAAGGATCCGGTGGTCTACTTCTGAAAAGAATTAGCCAGAGAAAATCTTATGAACAGCAGCGGATCATTGTCTGATATACTGCCGGAAGATGAGCCCCTCAGATTGGAAGGCACTCAAAAGACGATAGGGGAAAAGCTGCTTCCTCAAAATATAGTCAACCTTTATGGCGTGGATGGAATCAAGACTTCAGGACCTTCATTTGCTGATGTGGCACTACGCCTCAAAATGAGTAGAAACAGCTGCAAACATCCATTAATAATCGGAACTTGGAATGCAAAAACTATGAAACTAGGAAAATTGGAAATCGTCAAAAATGAAATGGATCACATAAACATCAATATCCTAGGCATTAGTGAGCTGAAATGGACTGATATTGGCCATTTTGAATCAGACAATCACATGGTCTACATTGTCAGGAATGACAACTTGAAGAGGAATGGCATTGCATTCACTGTCAAAAAGAACATTTCAAGATCTATCCTGAAATACAACGCTGTCAGTGATAGGATAATATCCATATGCCTACAAGGAAGGCCAGTTAATACGACTATTATTCAAATTTACCCACCAACCACTAAAGCCAAATATGAAGAAATTGAAGATTTTTACCAACTTCTGCAGTCTGAAGTGGACTGAATATGCAATCAGGATGCATCGATAATTACTGGTGTTTGGAATCCAAAAGTTGGAAACAAAGAAGGATTAGTAGTTGGAAAATATGGCCTTGGTGATAGAAACGATGCTGGAGATCGCATGATAGTTGCTGCAAGACCAACGACTTCTTCCTTGCAGGAATGGACAGAATACCAAACAAGATGTTTAAAAAAACCGATGCAGCTCTAGAGTTGCTCACTCCTGTGTGCCAATAAATTTGGAAGACAGCTACCTGGCCAAATGACTGGAAGAGATCCATATCTACGCCTATTCCCAAGAAAGGTGACCCAACCAAATGCAGAAATTATTGAACAATGTCATTAATATCACACGTAAGCAGAAATTTGCTGAAGATCATTCAAAAGCAGCTGTAGCTGTATATCAACAGGGAAGTGCCAGAAATTCCAGCTGGATTTAGAAGAGGATGTGGAACCAGGGATATCATTGCTAATGTCGGATGGATCCTGGGTGAAAGCAGAGAATACCAGAAAGATGTTTACCTGTGTTTTATTGACTATGCAAAGGCATTCGATTGTGTGGATCATAACCAATTATGGGTAACAGTGTGGAGGATGGGAATTCTGGAACACTTCATTGTGCTTATAAGGAATCCGTACTTAGATCAAGAGGCAGCCCACTGAACAGAACAAGGGGATACTGCATAGTTTAAAGTCAGGAAACGTGTGGGTCAGGGCTGTATCCTTTCACCATACCTATTCAATCTGTATGCTTAGCAAATAATCTGAGAAGCTGGACTATATGGAGAAGAACGGGGCATCAGGATTGGAGGAAGACTCATTAACAACCTGCGTTAGGCAGATGACACAACCTTGCTTGCTGAAAGTGAAGAGGACCTGAAGCACTTACTAATGAAGATCAAAGACCACAGCCTTCAGTATGGATTACACCTCAATATAAAGAAAACAAAAATCCTCACAACTAGACCAATAAGCAACATCATAATAAATGTAGAAAAGATTGAGGTTGTCAGGGATTTCATTTACTTGGATCCGCAATCAACACCCATGGAGGCAGCAGTAAAGAAATCAAAATACATATTTGCATTGGACAAACCTACTGTAAAAGACCTCTTTAAAGTGTTGAAAAGCAAAGATATCACCTTGAGGACTAAGGAACACCTGACCCAAGCCTTGGTGTCTTCAATAATCTCATATGCACGCAAAAGCTGGATAATGAATATGGAAGACCGAAGAAGAATTGACACTTTTGAATTGTGGCATTGGCAAAGCATATCGAATATACCATGGACTGTTAAAAGAATGAAAAAACCTGTCTCGGAAGAAGTACAACCAGAATGCTCCTTAGAAACAAGGTTGGAGAGACTACATCTCACATACTTTGGACATATTATCAGGAGGGATCAGTCCCTGGAGAAGGACATCATACTTGGTAAAATAGAGGGTCAGCAAAAAAGAGGAAGAACTTCAATGAGATGGATTGACACAGTGTTGCAACAATGGGCTCAAGCATAGCAACGGTTGTCAGGATGGTGCAGGACCGGGTAGTGTTTCGTTGTGTTGTGCACAGGGTTGCTATGAGTCGGAACCAAGTCAACGTCATCTAACAACAAGAGCAGCAATTACCACCAGTTGCCGTCAAGTCTACTCCAACTCATGGCGAACACATCTGTGTCAGAGCGTTAGGGTGCTCCATAGCATTTTTAATGGTTGATTTTTCTGAAGTAGGTTGCCAGGCCTTTCTTTCCAGGTGCCTCTGGATGGTCTTGAACATGCAACCTTTCAGATAGCTGTCTCCCTCTGCCGTTAGAAAATAAATGGCACGAAGGCAGGGGCTTTCTACAGGTCAGAGATATGTTCCTAACATCTAGCATAGTGTCTGACACATAGTAGACACTCAATAAATACTCGTTGAATTACTGGTCTGGAATACATTTTGAGTTCCAGCCCTGGCTCCGTCACTAACTAGCAAATCTGTGGCTTTGGGAAAGTCCTTTTCTCTCTCTTGAATTTCAGTTTTACCGTGTATACAATACTGGTTTTTGAACTAAATTATCTCTAGAAGTACTTACCAGCTTTATAATATAGTCCATGATTTTATAAGTGATATATATCACAATCAATTTTTCAAAAGCAGAGATGAAGAGAGCAGAAGGCAACATCATCGCCGCCATCATCATCATCAACACAATCCACCACACAATCAGCATGGATTCACACTCACTCCTTGCCAGGCTCTGAGCTAGATGCTGAGAATACAGCAGTTGATTAAAAAAAAAAATCCATATGGTTCCCTCATGAGGTTAATAATCTAACTGGAAAAAGACTCCATATACATACAAAGGAAAATAACAATACAAAGTACTATGGTAAGTGTTGAATGGGTGGTAACAATAAAAAGAAATAATCAGAATTTTGATAACAGGTATAATTTACTGAGAGCTCACTATGTGCTGGGCATTATTCTAAGAATTTCACAGGTTAAGTTATATAAGCTTCACAAACAAACCTATGAAGGAGGTATCAGTAACAACCCTAGGAAGTAGGTAGTAATATTACTATGGCTATTCTTTTTTTTTATTCATGGATAGTAAATATTGGAAGGCGGAAAAAGAACAGTTCGCTAAAAACTGAGTACCAGCGAATTTGAAGGAAATAAGAGTTGAACCTCAAATGCAGGATGGCATTTAGACAATTCAAGAGGATGAAAGAGGCCATTCTAAGAAGGAACAACTTAAGCCAAAGTACAAACGGGGAAATGCATATGCCAGTTTCAGGATACAGAAAATTGAATGATTTCATGAGAGTAGAGTTTTATGGGAGAAACTATTGACATAAGGTTGGGTAAGAAGGTTGCAATTGAACTGTGGAGGACTTTGAATGCCATGCTAAGGACTGCGACCCTGTTCCTGTAGATAGTGGGGATCCATTGAAGGTTTTTGAGAATAGAGTGCCATGTTCAAAACTGCGGTCCAAGAAGATTAATGTGGCAATTAAGACACTATCACTAAAATCCAGGTGTGAAGTGATAAAGGTTTGTATCAGGATGGTTACAATAGAAGAGAGAGAAAATGGGGTTGTAAAAGAAATTAGAGACAGAATTAACTGCAATTAACCTGAAATTGATGACTGGCTTGATTTTTGACAAGATGGATATGACAAAGATGACCCAGTTTTCCATTTTGAGGTACTTTTGACAGAAATGGTAAAGTCTTGAGGAGTGGAAAATGAAAAGTTATAGAAAAAAACTTTAGGAAGATTGAGAAATCACTGAACTATCACCCTAAGAAGATTTACAGTAATGTAAATGTCAAGGTAATGCTGACTTAAATTCAGCAGAATAAGAAAATGACTACATTATCAGGTACTCATGAGACATTAAAAAATAACATGGCTGTTACTATTCAGAAAGGCAGAGAAACCCCACTTGGTGAAAGGTTTATAGTTTACACTTAGCTAAAAACTGTGAAAAGCTATCTGAACTTAAGTAAAATACACTGGAAGATGAGAATATTCTATTAATACATGGTATGATGGATAGCCTCCAGTTGCCCCTCTCCATGCACTTTCCAGCCTTCATTCACCCTGTTCCCAGGTGACAGATGGTGTATTGGCCCAAGTCTAATAATCAGTCTAGTGGGACAGAAGCCCCATCATGAGGTTCTTTCTCCAGTCTCAGAATATACAGTGGGAATAGTATAACTAGTAATTGGCTGACTCTACTCTGATTCCCTGACCCATGCAGTGAGGGCTATTATGGTGGCAACGGCCAAATACAAGCGCCTGGAATGACATCCTGCACCCATACACCCCGCCATGACAGCAAACCAAATGACATTCTGCATACCTGGGAAAATTGTAATGACCAGTGCTACCACCAAAGACCTGATAGACACAGGGGTGATGATTCCTACAGCATTCCCACTTAACTTCTCTGTTCGGCTGACGCGAAAGCTCAGATGGGTCTTGGCAAATGAGAGTAAATTATCATAAACTTAATCACCTGGTGATGTTAATCACAACTGTGGTTCCAGATATAGCCTCTTTACTAGAGAAAATCAAAAGAACCCCTGGCACCTGCTTTGTAGCTACTGACCTGGAAAATGCTTTCTTTTCCATTCCAATCAGTAAGGAAAATTAGAAGCAGTTTGTATATCCAATATACATGGCAGGGATATATCTTTACTATCACACCCCAGGGTTATGTCAATTTTCCTGCTCTATGTCATAATACATTATGCTGCTCCTATTCGTGACAACATATTGGTAACTGAGCCTGATGAGCAGAAAGTATCAAGAATCGTGTATGCCTCCATAAGACACATGCATGCCAGAAAGTAGAAAATAAATTCTGCGAAAGTTCAGGGTTTGCCGTATCAGTGATATTTCTACGAGGTTCACTGGTCTGAGGCATGTCAAGATATGCTTTCTAAAGGAAAAAACAAGTTGTTACTCCTTGTACTGCTCACTGTGAAGAAAGAGGCACACTGCTTGGTGGGCCTCTTTGGATTTCAGATGCAAACATATCCTATATTTGAGTGTGCAGTTCCAACACATTTATCAAGTAATCCATAAGACTACTTCATGGCTTCTGGTTGGGTTTGGCCATTGGAGAATCTGGGAGGAGATTGGAAGAGGTTCCTCGCTGAAGGCTGCCTTGGTCTGACTGTGCTCCTCTCAAGTTAGCCTCTTCTATGCCATTTGTTCCTTCTGATAACTGCACCCGCCCCTTATTCCTTCAGCTTAGAAATACTACCAGCTCCCTTCACTATTACTATGCTACTTTTTGTGGATCCTTTATAACCACATCTCTGTAAACAGCCCTTTTTTGAATAGACTTTCATCAAAGTATCCTAATCTGAGAGTACAGTCTGTTCCCTAATCGCACATTGAGACTGACACACTTGGGAAATGGGTTTTTGCTTATGTGCTATACAGTCTGGGGCAATATAGAATAATGGTTAAGAGCTTGGGTTCTGGAGTCAAATTAACCTGTGTTTGAATCACAGAGCCACCATGTACTAACCTGTGTGATTTTGGGCAATGTCTTTCACCTTTAACATCAATTTCCTCATCTGCAAAACGAGAATAATAATTGAATATATGTCACAGATTGTTGTGTGGATTAAATGAGACTATGTATACTTACACATACACACACATCTAAGTATATATGTGTATATATACATAGAGAGAGAGTATGCCTGGGATAGTGCCCAGCGTGGCCTAAGCATAGGAATTCAATAAATATTATTCTTCTTATTCTGATTGTAGCTCATAGCACCCACAAAGGTGGGAAATACAGTTTGAAAATTCATTAATTAGGGTTCTGTTTACAATTGTATTGTTAACTCTAATTTCTTGCTTGAAATAGTCTCCTGACTTCATTAAAGTAATTATTGCCTGTCAGTAAACGATGGGTTTAAATTTCTGCACATACGCTAAAATTTCACGCATCTTGCACTTCACAGTAGGAACCCAGTTTTAGTCAACACTTTCTTGTTCTGACATCTGCACTCAATGCATAGGGTCTTACTTAAGCAAAGACATAATTATCCATCAAAAATAAAAGTAAACAGGATTGTGTATCTCAAATTCATGACCACACACCCTTACAGGGAACATTCTCATATCCTCTGTATTAGACTGTCAGCAAGGCGGCACGTTATGGCACCAAACAAGGAACTAGAACCCCAAGAAACTGAGGCAGGGCTGGGGGTGAAGGGAAGGATCCAGGCAGAGGAACTTACCAGGCCTAAGAAACTACACAGGGGCCAGAGGTCAGGACAAATTTGAAGTCATGAGTCCAGGACTCACATCTTAGAGGCCATGAAGATCATGCAAGCAGGAGTCAGGGAATATATTTCATATTCAAGAAATATCTATTCAATACCTACTATGTACAAGAAGTCGTACCAGGCAGTGAGTTAGGCAGATACATGGGACATAAAAAATAAAGATAAGACAGAGCTCCAAGTCTAGGCAAACATCCTGAAACGAAGACATTTATAGGAAAAAGCAAGAGTCCAAGTATCCAGGCAAGAAATTGGGGTAGGAGACATGCAGTCCTAATAACAAAGATCTGGATATCCGAAGTCAAGTCTTCCTTTCTAATGGAACTTCTTTTATGCTTCCTTCAGGCCAGGTTCCACTTCCCAGGAATGGCCACCCTCTAGCTCACAAATGAAATAAGGTTAACAGTTGCAGACGATTGGAAGGAAGAATGAAGCTGAAATGAGAGAGAGAAGTAAATCCTAGCACACATGCATAAAATGTGCAAGTAAAAAAAGTTCATGAGTCCTCTTCAGTCCTGCCCATAAGCCAAACATTTTTGTTGCTTGTCTGTTTACATTTCCCACAGTACATTATTCATAGAGTGGAATACTCTAAGCCTGATAAAAATCAGATGGCCTTCTCATCACCAATAAAGGGAAGAGAGAAATATATGCTCTGAGCTTCTGAGGCTGCAAAGGGAAATTCTGGACATTGTGCCCATAAAACTAGGGGTAAGAATCCAAACAAGATAGAGGAAAACAGGGACAGTCTGTGAGAGGGAGAAAACAACAACAAAAACAAAACAGAAAATGAAACAAACCAAAGACGAAGTGAGGCTTGGATTATGTGGTAACCACTCAGCCCATCATTCTATGATTATCCCAAGAAAACCTGGGTTGTGGGAAGAGATGGGGTGGGAAGAGATAAAAAGAGATAGCCAGATCCTACAATAAGCTGTCATAATGTTTAAAGGTACAGGCTGGCCTTCTGAAAATTCCAACACATAAAACTGAAATTGCTAGACCAAAAGCGGGACGTTACTATCCAAATTGCAAAAGAATCCTACTCTTTCTCCAAGATAAGGGCTTTCCCAAATAAACGTAATGAGCTAATCATTTACATCTAAACATTTGGCAAAAAACAAAGCTTACTACTTACTTATATTTTATCAGTAAATGATAACCATGTATTTTAGATTATATGATTTTCAAAGTAAATTTGTCCTTGCCTACACAATTCTACCAGGTACCCTTGAATAGTCAGGGGTTGACACATGACTTTGGCTGGGTTCACCCAGAAGCCAACCCAGAGGCAAGAATGTGAGTGTAAGTGGATGATTTGGGAGGTGCTCCTAGGAACAGCTGGAAGGAACATAGGAAATTGTGGCAGGAAAGGGAAGGAAGCTGACAGAGGGTGCATTATCAATCACCACTGTGAGTAATTGGGACTCAATCCCATTAGAGAACTCAGAGAGTTAGTGTAGAACATATCTCAGACTTACCCCAACAGAGAACCAAGGGAGCTGGGGAATTTACCCATCAATTCCCCAACAGCCCTTGGTTGAAGGCTGCTTCCTTGGGTCTGGAGGGTATGTTAACTCCCCAACATAGGTCACACAAGTTGCAGAGACCAGAGGAAGCGTGAAGGCAATGAGTCACAGCTGCCTGCGGTTCGAAACTCTCAAGAGGGTATAACCAGAAATGATGAGTGCCCAGGATACATAAGGGGAGCACCGACGGTGTCCAATGCAATGAACAACTTCCTCCAGCTACCTGAAGGATGGTGGAATAGCTTAAATGGCATTTCAAGGCATCTTTCAAACCTGGAATTGTTTTTCACTATTCAGTAAAACCTGTGAGAGCTGGAACTTGAAGGGAAGGCTTTGTATTTCCGGGTCTCAGTAACTTTCTGCCTCTGACAGGGTTCAGTGTTACCACTTCTCTATCGATTGTTTCAGTGGGAAATATTTGAATTTTCCATCTCTGAACGCTTTCCACCTTTCACAGGTTCCGGCTTTTGCAGGTTTTACTATATAAGGAGAATATGCAAAATCGTTATAACTATATACAATATGCAAATACACATGCAAACACTAATGACAGAACTTGAAATTAATGTAAGTTTCAAGAAGGGAAGGATCCCAGGTATCTTTTTAACTTACGCCCCACATTCCCCCTGTGCCCAGTACTGTGTCTGGCACATAGAAGGCATTCTAATCAATAAACATTTGTTGAATAAATGAATAAACAGAGAATCATAATTAAAAAGTTATTCAGTTTAGTTCATGTTCACACTTCTCTGGTCGTCTTTTTATCTCCAACCTTTTGTTTATTTTAACCAAAATCTCTTTTCTAGCAGAGGTCAGCTAACACTTCACAGAATCACGATTTTCAATAAGGGAAAGAGTTTCTCTTTAAGCTAACAAATGACTTTGTTGTATAACAGCATGACAGACAGGTCCTTAATGAATTTGCTAATAGTTCTTCCTTGTGTATGGTCATTAACTCAGGCTGAATCTTTAGCCATAACAAGATGTGTGCCTATATCTATGCCACGTTCAGCTGTATTTGCATACGTATAAATAAACGGAGACCATGCAAATGGGTTGATTTTATCTGTATCAATTTTCTTTTATGGTACACCCCAAGTTTTGACAATTGGTTTAGAACAATTTAGCTGCAAGCACTTAAAATATTCTTCAGCGCGGGGAAGTAATATTATGCCTTTCCACAGGCTGCAGGAAGAAAGTTCACAAGAAAATTAGGGCAATTTTGCATTGCAACTTGTGTATTTACATATCAACAATCCATTTAATGAAGAACACCAAAAAATAGCAGATCCAGTAGGTCCAGAAGCTGCAAACACAGCACATCCTGCCAAATTCAAAACAATAGTGGTTGAGCAAGCCTGGCCCTGTATTCTAATGTCAGAAAAATCTGATTTAAAAAAAAAAAAAACCTCATGGTTTGCCTTCTCAGAACTAGGAGGAAAGAACTGTGTGCTGATCACATAGAATGGGGTCCTTATCTCCAAATCTCAGCTATCCAAGTGAACTCACTTCTCTTCCAACTTCCTTTCCTGGGCCTGACAGTGAGTCCATTAGTCATCAGAGACCGAGTGCCCACAGTGACCTGTACACTGAACTAAGCATTATTGAGGGGAAACACAAAAAACAAGGCCCAGTCCCTGCTCTCGAAGAGTTACGACCTGGTTACTTATATAGGACAAAGTTTTTAAAATAAAAATAACCCTTAAAACTGCATACAGAGCAGTATCAAGCTGTGTCATTTGAGAGTAGGGAGAGGAAGAGCGAAAAGGATTGTGGTTGAAATCTAAAACCCCATAAACTGGGTGGAGGGGAAAACAAACACTTATTAATACGCCTTAAAATAGTTATACTAGACAAGGGGTTGCAAACCAGTTGTCTCACCTGGAAGCAGTCTGTAGACTATCTGACCAGCCCGGTGTATTTTAAAATTGTGTATTTGAATGCCTACAGGCTCTCCACACCCTATTCATATCACCCCTGATAGTTTCAGACATTTACAGTTGCTTACGGCCTGGCCAGAAACCCTGGTAGTGTACTGGCTAAGCACCACAGCTGCTAACAAAAAGGTTGGCAGTGTGAATCCACCAGGCGCTCCTTGGAAACTCTATGGGGCAGCTCTACTCTGTCCTATAGGGTCGCTATGAGTCGTAATCGACTCGATGGCAACGGGTTTTTTTGTTTTTGTTTTTTGGTACAGCCTGGCCAGTGAAGACATTTTATGAGGCACTGGTGGTTCAGTGGTAGAATTCTCGCCTTCCACGTGGGAAATCCTGGTGGGTTCCATTCCTGGCCAATACACACCTCATACTCAGCCAACGACAGCCATCTGTCAGTGGAGGCTTGTCTGTTGCTGTGTTACTGAACAGGTTTCAGTTGAGCTTCCAGACCACGACTGACTAGGAAGAAAGGCCTGGTGATCTACTTCTGAAAATCAGCCAATGAAAATCTTGAGGATAACAATGGTCTGATGTGCAACAGATCACTGCGATGGTGTAGGAACAGGCAGTGTTTCACGCCATTTTGCATGGGGTAACTATGAGTGGGGGGCTGATTCAAAGGTAGTTAACAAGAACAACAACTTAGAGGCACCCCTTTGAGACTTGGAAATATGGTTTTGGACTTTCCTACTATAAGTGTGGTCCCTGGACGAGCAGCATCAGCATCACTGGAGAGCTTGTAGGACACGCAGAACCTCGAGTCCCACCCCAGGCCAACTGAATGAGAACTGGAACTTTAACAAGAAATCCTGTTGATTCCTATGCACAGTAAAGATTGAGAGGCACTGGTTTAGAGCACATCAAAGAAATCTCTACTAAAAAATAAGGACCGTGTTACCCACCATGTGATAGGACAGGCTAAAACTAAAATCAGCTTAAAAAAAATTTGAGATCAGAATCTCACTTATATGAAATAAGCAAATAGAAACCAAAGATTATTAGTGGGTACCAAGGATATATGGAGCCCTGGTGGTGCAGTGGTTAAGACATCAGCTGCTAACCAAAAGGTTGGCAGTTCAAATCTATCAGCTGCTCTGGATGGAAGGGGAGACTTTGCTTAGGGAGCACTGAATTTCCATTAATGATGGTGAAATAATTGGGAAATGGATAACATGAAGGTTCTAATCAATGCCACCAAATTATACATGTAGAAATTGTTGAATTGTTAAGGTTTTCTTCAGTATATTTTCACCGCAAAAAAAAAAAAATAGTGATCAGGTGAGCTCAACACAAAGAAAATGTATACTTTAAAGTAGTGGCTCTTAAATGTCAGTGTTCATCAGAATTACCTGAACCAATTGCAGATTCTCAGGCCGTACCCCAGTGGAAATTCTGGATGAGGAGAATTGGGGTGGGGACTAGAAGCACATCTTTCAAACAAGCACACACAGGTGATGCTGATGCAGGTGGTCCCCAGAATACATTTTGTCTTAGGCAGAGTTTCAAGTAGCCTGGGCCTCCCCCCAAAACATGGACTGTTCCTTAGAACTTTCTAGCCCAGGGACTCTGAGGACTCCAGCGAAACAGCTGCACCCCATGCTCCTCAAGCAAAAAGGGCTGGACAGTGTCAAGGGACAGTTGTTACTGTCAGAGTGTGGCGGCCAAAGCAGCCTGGCCCATACCCCTTCTCCCAGGTGCCCATGTCAGGTGAGCAGACATTTTGTCTCACTCTCCACTCAAGACCCCTGCCTGGACATCACCTCCAAACCTCATCTGAAAACACAATTGCTGTAGGGGCTGAATTCATGGCTGAGACCAGTCAGAGAGCTGGCCTGGGTAATGGTGTTGTCGGTTTACCCTGGGCTTTGTACCCTTTGGAAACCGCAACTCAAGCACACAAACTCCAGTTATAAACCCTGGGTCCCTCCCACCATTTCCAGTCCAGCTGCTGCGCCCCAGGGCTCACAACCCTCCCCTGTACCCCAGCCTTGATATCGTGCCATAGTCCCCATCCCATAGCATCAGAAAAGGTCACATCTATTGGGGTTGGGAGCAATTGGATCAGGGAAGATAGGCACTTTAGGGATGAGCAAGATAGCCACAGGAAGAGATGGAGGAAAAGAACTTCCCAAGAAGAACAAAGGCACAAATAAAACCAACCAAACCAACCAACCCGTTGCCATCACGTTGATTCTGACACATAGCGATCCTATAGGACAGAATAGAACTGCCCTAAAGGGTTTCCAAGGAGCGGCTGGTGGATTCAAACTACCAGCCTTTTGATTATCAACTGAGCTCTTACCCACTGCGCCACCAGGACTTACAAAGGCACAAATACCATAGAATATTTATTTTCAAATTTTACTATATACCGTCTGGGAAGCTGGTTAAAATGAGGATTTGGGGAGCTTCCCATTTAGATTCAGTAGATGTGAGGTGGGGCCCAGGAATCTGCATTTTAACCAAGACTTTAGCTGATTTGGATATGGGATGATGTTGGTAGTCGCAGCGGAGTGTATTCCGGCTCGTGGGGACCCCATGTGTGTCAGAGCAGAACCGTGCTCCACAGAATTTTCAGTGACTGATTCTTCAGAGGGAGAGCACCATGCCTTTCTTCCGAGATGCCTCTGGGCGGACTTAAACTTGGAGCCTTTAGGTTAGTAGCCAAGTGCTTAACCATCTTGCACCACCCAGGGAACCATGGATATAGGATAAGTGTAATCAAAGGACCACACCTTGAGAGACACTATCTGGATCTACTGTTTTGGTGGCACTACCCGTCCTGCTCCAGCTTCACACAGATGTGACATTCCACCTCTGAGTTCTGGTTTAATTGCGACAACTGAGATCTTTCCCTGTGATGGAAAAGGGTGAATGAGCAGGGCTCTAAAATATTGTTTAAAATAAAGGATGGAAATTTCTTGGAGAGAGGCCCGAGATTGGGGGTTTCAGAGCCTGTAGCCCTTTATCCCAGATTTCTGACTTCTTTTCCTACATCTAAACATAGAACTTCCTATTAGTTATCTTCCTCCTCTGCAACAGCTTTCTAAGTTGCTTCTCCCATCTGAGTCTTTACTTTGTGCCAGGCAGAAAATCTCCATGTCGTCACCAGACCTTTCTTCAAGAACCCCTTGGTAATAGTTCTCAAATTTCTGTACGAACTGTCTAGGAACTTTTGTAAAAATGGAGATTCTTGGACCTGACTCCCCCCTCCATACAGACACACACACACACACACACACACAATTTTATTGTTGATTTTGCTTTTGTTTGTTGATTTGTGACGTAGGAGACCCCATGTGTTAGAGTAGAACTGCTCTATAGAGTTTTCTTAGCTGTAATCATTATGGAAGGGAGCCCTGGTAGCACACTGGTTAAGCGCTCTGCTGCTAACCAAAAGGTTGGCAGTTTGAACACACCCAATGGCTCTGTAGGAGAAAGGCCTGGCAATCTGCTTTCGTAAAGGTTACAGCCAAGAAAACCCTATGAGGCAGTTCTACTCTGTCACATGGGGTTGTTATGAATTGAAACCAATTAATCAGCACCTAACAAGTATAACAATCTTTACGGAAGCAGATCACCAGGCCTGTTTCTTTGGCAGTGCCCCTGAGTGGGTTCAAAGCCCCAGCCTTTTGGTTATCAGCCTAGTGTAAACCATTTACGATACTCAGACACCTTCCCACACTCACAATTTTAATTTCGTAGATTTAGGGTAGGGCCCAAGAATTTGCATTGTAACAAGCTCCCCAAGTAATTCTGATACAAAGCCCAGGAATTCACAAAGGCTCTACCCCATAGTTCTTCTGCATTTTTCACTGGGAACTCAGGAAACACCATTCAAAACTTTCAGATTCTGCAGTAGAAGGACAGGGGAGATGTTTAGGGCCTGAGAACCTTCCAGGGTTTAGAAAATCCCACAAGCTTGGAGGTTCCTGAGTAGGGGTGTAGTGTGATAAAAACACTGCAAGTGATTATTGGAGCAACTACATCCAGGTGAACACAGCCAGAGAGCAGAGGGGGTTAGAGACTCAGAAGAACAAAGCAGAAGGTGAGGTGCTATAGAGAAAGAAAATCAGTGGGTCCCCTAATAGAGCACCTCGGCGTTGCTTAGTTGTCTTTTTCCTTCAGGAACTTTAATGAGGGTGGAATCCTGAAAAATATGTCAGGAGAGAAATGACTAAGCCTTGCTTGGAAAAGGGGCAGGCAGATCTCAGGGACCAGCAACTTTCTGGGAAAGCAGGCCCAGTGGGCGCCGCCATGCTCCATTCGCCCTTGGCACTCTTAAATCCGAGTGTGAAAAGTTTTTAAAAAAAGAAAAGAAAGGACAAGCAAGGAGCAAAGCAGTAAATACACGCCGTGCCTAGGGGATTGGCAGGGGGGCTTGTGGGGAGAAACAGATGAGGCTTCAGAGCTGGAATCTTTTTTTTAATTGAGTAAGGAAATAATTCCATAGCACTAAGTGCCACATCACACCCGAGACTGAGCGGAGCAACCCGGCCCAATAACGCATGCCATATGGTGAGTTAGAAGCCAAGTGTGCCTGGTGCCCCCAGCTCAGAGGAAACTCTACCTATCAGAAGCTGATAATTTTGCCGACCACCTGGGGTTCTGTCGCTGTAGCATCCCCTGGGACCTGAGACTGCACTGTTTCCCCCAGCAAGGGCTGCTGGATGCATCAAGCAGAGGTGGATTTCTCAAGCTACACGTCTCGGAGCAGCCAAGAATGATGCAGTCTGTCTGCTTAAATGGAAGAGCTTGCACTGATTTCAGCCTTCAGGATCAGAAATGCTACTTTATTAGCAACAGCCATTAAACCCGTGGCCGTCGAGTAGATTCCGAGTCATGGTGATCGGATGAGTGACAGAGTAGAACTGCTCCATGGGGCGTTCCCGGCTGTAACCTTTACAGAAGCGGATCACCAGGTCTTTCTTCAGTGGTACAACTGGCTGGGTTTGAACCACCAGCATTTAAGTTAGGAGTCGAGTGCAAACTCTTTGCACCACTCAGGGAACTAGTAACATGGAATTTCAGAGATATGCATGATGCCCCACTGATGTCCCTCATTGCAACTGTCGCAACTGTCGTGGGTTTTCTAGTATTACACTTCAGTAGATGAGGCGTCGAACCTTGCTCTAGATTTATCTTTCTATTCACACACACAAACTCGGACCCCATTATAAAACTCCCCTGTCCTGTGTGCAAGAAGCACAGGTGACGCAACGGTTAAGCCCTTGTCTGCTAACCCATAGATCAGCTGTTTGAACCCACCAGCTGCTCCACGGGAGAAAGATAAGGCAGTCTGTTTCTGTAAAATTACATCCTTGGAAACCCTATGTGGCAGCTCTACTTTGTCCTACAGGGTCGCAATGAGTTGGAATCCACTCCATGGCAATGGGTTTTTGTCCTGTGTGCCATTAAGTCAGGCGCACAGGTGAATGTTTGCTAATCCGATAAATGAGTCCAGCTCTTTTAGTAATCTAGTGCTGTTGTAACAGAAATACCACAAATGGGTGGCTTTAACAAACAGAAATTTATTTTCTCACAGTCCAAATTCAGGGTGCTGGTTCTAAGGGAAAGATTTCTCTCTCTCTTAGCTCTGGAGGAAGGTCCTTGTCTCTCTTTGAGCTTCTGCTCCTGGGGCATCTTCATGTGGCTTGTCATTTCTATTCCCCCATCTCTGCTGCTTTTGCTTGCTTTTGGATACCTGGTGGCGCAGTAGTTAACTGCTACAGCTGTTAACCAAAGGGTTGGCAGTTTGAATCCACCAGGCGCTCCTTGGAAACTCTATGGGGCAGTTCTACTCTGTCCTATAAGGTCGCTATGAGTCAGAATCCACTTGAAGGCACTGGGTTTGGTTTGGTTTTGGTATGTCCCAAAAAAGATTCCTTTAAGACACACCCTACACTAATCCTGCCTCATTAACATAACAAAGACAACCATTTCCCAAATGAGATTGTAACCACAGGCAGGAAGGTCAAGATTTACAACACATATTCTTGGGGGACACAATTCAATCCAAAACACCAGCCTAACATGTTAGTGAGCACCAATGGCCTAATGATCACACATAGCAGACAGTCGTCAAATTGAGCTAGGCTAGGATAGCAGCTCTAGCTCCTATTAGCTGCTCACAGAGTTGTCCTTGAGTGAGTCATTTAACCCGTGTGCCTCCATTTCACCAAGGAATTCATAATATAGATCTCCCAGGGTTTGAGAGTGTTAAATGAGATAACGTACGTCTAATATTTAGCACAAAACCCACCACACGGTCATTTTGATGTTGCTGCTGAAGCCCTTCCTCTTCTCAAGTCCTCTGCAGCTCAGCGGGGAACTTCTAGAGACAGCTTTAGCAAGGGCAATGCTGGATATCAAGAGGAGGCAGGTAAGGGCAGGTGAGCCCGGGATCTTGTTTCTTCCAGTATACCCAGGGCACACATCATCAGAAATCCTGGATCTGTCCTCAGTGGTGGCTTGGACCATGCCTCTTCATGCTTCAATCTCGTGATGCACAAGATGGGACTGTACTGGGGCCAACTGGTCTCTTTCATATGAAAAGAAAGACAAGGGGTCTAAAGACAAGGTGGGACTGCTCTGGTCCTTTGTATTACTCAGTGTGCTATTTTTGGCACTCTGTCCTCACAGTATGTCTATGTTTTTCATTCCTTGCCAGAACCAAATTCCAATTAGGGGTTCATCAACAGTAGGAATTCTGCTGCCGAGAATAAAAAATTGTGACATGTTTGTTTTAAAGCTGATTTTGACTTAATAAACCATCTGTTGAGGATAAACTGGTACCTTACAAAGGATTCTTCTGTAGGTAAACCAGAAAGTTGAAAGGTCCAAACCAGTGTCTTCCTATAGACAACCCTTATGCTAATGGTAGAGTATACGATTTTAACATTTTAGGCTTCATGTACAACAGCTGATCAGATATCTAATTAAACTTCTACTCTGGGCAATTGGGAAATGCCCTGAGCCTCATCTATCAGAGTTAAAAACTGGGGGAGACTAGTGGAAGATGAGCTATCTGCATGCGCAACATGAATGAACAAGCTAACTATAACCACACAGGGACCAGAACTAAAGAGTGCATGAGAAGGGATCCTATCTTCCAGAAAAAAGACACTACACCCTTAAGGTGAAGTGATCAGTGGCCTTTTCAGGCAAAACCTGAGTATCACAGGGTACGTAGGGCATAAACCAAAACCAAAACCAAAACCAAAACCAAACCAGTTAGCATGCTGTTGACTTGGACTCGCGGCAACCACGTGTGTTTCAGAGTAGAACTGTGCTGTACACTGTTTTAAATGGCTGGTTTTTTTGGAAGTAGATCACCAGGTCTTCTTTCCAAGGTACCTCTGGGTGAATTTGAAATGCCAATCTTTCAGTCAGTGGCCAAGCACTTAACTGTTTGCATCACCAAGGGACTCCTACATAGGGCATGTTGTTGTCCTTATTTGCTGTTCAGTTGATTCAGACTCATGGTGACCCCATGTGTGTAGAGTAGAGCTGCTCCATAGGGTTTTCAGGGCTGTGATGTTTCTGAAGTAGATCTCTAGGCCTGTCTTACAAGATACCTCTGGGTGAGTTTGTACCACCAATTTTTTGACTACTAGTAAAGCATCGAAGGTGCTTATTTATCTAAACAGTATACTAACAAGTCTTCAGTGGGTATTTCCTGAAGCTACATCTCCCCCACCATCACCATTCTAGTCATAGACTCAGTTTATCAAAATTAAATAAATCTGATCAACTTAAACAACACTAATGAGACAGAGGCTGTGTCATCTGCATAAGACAGATTGTTAGTCTTCCTCCAATCCTGATGCCAAATTCTACTTCATATAATCCAGTTTCTCAGATTATTTGCTCAGCATACAGATTGAGTAAGTATGGTGAAAGGATACAACCTTGACACACACCTTTCCTAACTTTAAACCTTGTATTATCCCCTTGTTCTGATCAAAAGACTATCTCTTGGTCTATGTAAAGGTTCTCCATGAGCACAATTAAGTGATCTGGAATTCTCATTCTTCGCAATGTTATCCATAATTGATTATGATACAGAGTCGAATGACTCTGCATAGTCAATAAAACATGGGCAAACATCTTTCTAGTATTCTCTGCTTTTAGCCAGGATCCATCTGACATCAGCAATGATAACCCTCATTCCTGTCCTCTTCTAAATCTGGCTTTGAATTTCTGGCAGTTCCCTGTTGATGTACTGCTGCAGCCACTTTTGAATGAACTTCAGCAAAATGTTACTTGCATGTTATATTAATGAAGTTTTTCGATAATTTCCACATTTGGTGGGATCATCTATTTTTGGAATAGGCATAAATATGGATTTCTTGCTGAAAGCAAAGAGGACTTGAAGCACTTACTGATGAAGATCAAAGACCACAGCCTTCAGTATGGATTACACAACATAAAGAAAACAGAAATTCTCACAACTGGACCAATAAGCAACATCATGATAAATGCAGAAAAGATTGAAGTTGTCAAGGATTTCATTTTACCTGGATGCACAATCAACAGCCATGGAAGCAGCAGTCAAGAAATCAAAAGACGCATTGCATTGGGAAAATCTGCTGCAAAAGACCTCTTTAAATGTTAAAAAGATAAGATGTCACCTTGAGAACTAAAGTGCGCCTGACTCAAGCCACGGTGTTTTCAATCACCTAACATGCATGCAAAAGCTGAACAATGAATAAGGAAGACCGAAGAAGAATTGATGCCTTTGAGTTATGGTGCTGGCGAAGAATATTGAATACACCACGGATTACAAAAAGAACGAACAAATCTATCTTGGAAGAAGAACAGCCAAAATGCTCTTTGGAAGCAAAGATGGTGAAACTACATCTCACATGCTTTGGACATGTTATCAGGAGGGACCAGTCCCTGGAGGACACCATGCTTAGTAAAGTAGAAGGTCAGCCAAAAACAGGAAGCCCCTCAAGTAGAAGAATTGATACAGTTGCTCCAACAATGGGCTCAAGCATAACAACGATTGTGAGGATGGCAGAGGACTGGGCACTGTTTTGTTCTGTTGTACATAGGGTCGCTATGAGTCAGAACCAACTCGATGGCACCTAACAACAACGAGAGAGAAAGCAGTGATGCAGATACACTTAGTTTTACCATATCAGGACCTATTGCTCCTGTAGCCATGGCACTCAGGTAGCTAGGTTAATTAATTTGAATGAAATCAGGGACCAAACTGGCAGAAGCTATAAAAATATTATCGACATACGGCAAACCCCTAACCATAAAAGTCAACATCCCTGCTTCAGCCTCTTTCAGAGAAAAAGAGAGCCTTTCACAAAGTTTTTATGACCCCCACTTCCTCAGTCCCCTTCCTCTAAATCTATCCACCTCCCAAACACAACACATATGTGACCAAGGGGTGGTGGGTATAGGCAATATCAAGAGAGATTATATAAATTAATTTGGTGTTAGAATCTTCAATTTCTATCCTTGGTTGTCTCTGATACTCTCTGTTCCAATGTCTTATCTCATCCTTTGATCTTCAAACCAAGCAATGACAGGACTCCTTGGCACCCATGCCAACCCTGAAAAATCCGAAATTCTACAGTTTTATGTATCAGAAAAGGGAAGCATAAATTCTTTGTCCACCTTTACCCTTATTGACAGGGGACCTATAACTGGGTCCAAGCCATGCCTGCGTGACACAGACATTCCAGCTTAATTAATTAGATGGGGAGGAAAGGAACAAAGGGAAGCCATTATATCGAGGGATGGTCATTCAAAGCCTTTCTGACTTCAATGACAATCAAGATTTAGCATAAACATAGGGAGGAAGCAAAATTTAAAAGGTTTCTGTGCCACCTTGCTAGTTCACTGTTAATTCTATTTTAATATTAGACTTCTGAATGAATAATATTATAATGACTATATAATTTCAGGATCCCTGGTGGTACAATGGTTAAGTGCTGGGCTGCCAATCAACAGGTCGGTGGTTCTAACCCACGGTTCTGCAGGACAAAAGACCTGGAAAATCTGCTTCCATAAAGATTAAAAAAAAAAAAATACCCCAGTGCCATCGAGTTGATTTCGACCCATAGCGATCCTATAGGACAGAGTAGAACTGTCCCATTGGTTTTCAAGGAGCAGCTGGTGGATTTGAACTGCCACTCTTTTGGTTAGCAGACGAGCTCTTAGCCACTGTGTGACTTGGGCTCTGTCTCGCAAAGATTACATCCTACAAAACCAGAGGGGGCAGTTATATCTGTCACATGTGGTTGCTATGTGTCCCAAATCAACTAGAAGGCATCAAACAACAACATACATAATTTATCTGTATAACTTCGACATGATACAATTGCAGCTTTTAGGAAAATCATACCTCGGCTTTTGCTTCCTAACTTATCAGTAACAGAAATGGTGGGTATTCTAGGAGAAGGAAGAAAGGACACTGGTACAGGTTTTCTATTATCCATGACATAGGCCCCATTGTGGTACCCCACCAAAAAGAAAGAAAGAAAAAAAAAGTGGCCCAAATCCCATCATGTCTCAGCAGGTATCTTGTTGACCCAGCCTCAAAAGCAAATGACAACTGAAAATCTCATGCTTTCTTAGAGTGATCAAGCCAACGTTCATTTTGCCCAATCCAAGAGCATGAGATGTCAACAGCCAGGTCCATGTGGCACCTCTCACTGTCACCACATCTCAAACGCTCATCAAAGATTCTATAAACCTCTTTGATATTCAGGCCCAAGCCATCATGTTGTGAGCTGGTTGAGGCTTCCTTTGTTAGCCACAATTCTCCTAAAAAGGCTTTCCGTATTGGGCTTTCAGCATGTCCAAACCAAACCAAACCCACTGCCCTTGAGTTGATTTCGATTCATAACGACCCTGTATGACAGAGTAGAACTTCCCTACAGGGTTTCCAAGGCCAAAAATCTTTATGGAAGCAAACTGCCACATCTTTCTCCCGTGGAGTGGCTGGTGGGTTCAGACCGCCAAACTTTGGGTTAGGAGCCAAGTGCTTAACCACTGTGCCACCAGGGCTACTTTTTCAGCGTGTAGACATAAACAAAAGCAAGGCCCAATTGTAGCTAGCTGTGCCATCCCTCTTCTCCCAACCACTGAAAACAAATGAGCCATTGGCAGAAGTTCCATCTCTAGCTTTGGCAACCCACTGTGTGCGCCAGGGCTTTAAATGGGTTTGGTCTGGTTCGAACTCTTGGTGAGAATTTGCATTTCTACCCCAGATACACTGAACCAGAATCTACAATTTAACTAGATCCCCAGGTGATTCTCGTGTATAATAAATTTTGAAAACCACTGCTCTACCAGTGGAAACCCTGGTGGTGTAGTGGTTAAGAGCTACGGCTGTTAACTAAAAGGTCCGCAGTTCAAATCCACCAGGTGCTCCTTGGAAACTCTATGGGGCAGTTCTACTCTGCCCTATAGGGTCGCTATGAGTTGGTAATCGACTTGATGGCAGTGAGTTTTTTGAGGGGCTCTACCAGTGGTTCTCAGAACTGGTTCCTAATCAGCAGTATTAGCATCGCCTAGGAACTTGTTAGAAATGCAAATTCTCAGTGGGATTAGAACCTGAATGAAGCCTTGTTGTGTGCCAATTACCATGATCACAACACTCAAAGGCTCAGCTGCCCAGAAAAGGGAGCCAGGCTGAGGCAGTTCCTCTTACCTGCTTTTCACCAGGTGTGATCTCTATGGGCCCATCCATGATCACATATGAGGCCAGGGATTCTGTTCTTGCCAAAGCCCAAGAGAGACAGTGGTATCCATCAGCAATCTAAGAGCTATTAATCTCAGGACTTTCCTTTCAGTCTGAAGAATGCCCCTTCACTGGTTCCTGTTATTAACATACCAGGGCAACACAAAGATTTCACTTTTGGATTTCTTTATCTTTTCCAGCCTGCTCTGTGCCTCTCATCTGCTGGGCTGGTATAGAGAGGGGAGGGAGAGCAAGTTGTAAGAGGGAGGAGAGGATGGGGAAAGAAAGAAGCAGCAATGTTGGCTGTAACCTCTGCTTTATGAAACATAAGGAGCTCCCTCGAGCCTGTACCAATATCTGAAATTTCAAACAACATTCATTTCTTTGACTTCATTTCAATTCATCAGAGGTGTATGGGGTATCCACTTAACGTAAGGCGCTCTGCTAGATGTGGTCCACCCACAGCTTTAAGAAAATGGTGGTAAAGAGGGGAAATGAGAAATATGCAAAATGAACTAGGAAATAGACAAAACGAACTAGGAAGCACAAGAGCACATCATGGATACGCTAGTAGAAGAGCAAGGGAATAAGAGATGGGAGCATAGACACCTCGCGGGAGAGCACAGGGAGCCTCCCCTAGGAGTTCAGAGCACTGCTAAGTGGCGAGGTGTCAGGAAGCATGAGGGGAAGCACCTTCTCCAAGTTGTAAGACTTTAAAACCTGTCAATGTCATTTCCAGTCTGGCCTCAAATGGCAGCGGAGTAGACACTCATGTTTATCACATGATTTGAGGAGCAAAGAACACCTCCTCACCCTAAAGTCCATCCCTGACCAGGAAACTGTAGAAACTGAAGTAGTCCACCTAGAGGTTGCTCTTCCAGAAGACTTGTCCCTGCATCCATATTCCTCCAGAAAAGGATAAATAGAGAAAATCACCATCCACAATGCCAGGGGGGTCCTGGCAAAACCCAAGGGTGCCAGGCATCTAGGGGGTAGAGTTGAGAGGGGCTGCAGGGAGAAGATAAAAGCCAGACAGACCCACTCAGCCAAATAACCTCTGCAGGGAGCTGGTTAAGAGGAAGTCAGGCAGCCTTCACCTTGACTCCTGACCCTGTCATTTAATTTTGGACATCAATTTCCTCATCTGTGCAACAGGCATAATGATGCCTACTTCACAGGGAGGCTGTGGGGCTTAAATGAGATAATGCTTGTATAGTATTGAAAGGCCTAAACAAAAAAAAATTGTTGTTGAGTTGATTCTGACTCATAATGACCCCAAGTGTGTTAGGGTAGAACTGTCCTCCATAGGGTTTTCATGGCTGTGATCTTTTGGAAGTAGGTTGCCAGGCCATTCTTCTGAGGCTCTTCTGGGTGGGTTCAAACCTCCAAACTTTCAGTTAGTAGCAGAGTGCTTAACTGGTTGCATCACCAAGGGACACCCTACTAGAAGACAGTGCATGCTTGAGAAATATGTCACAACTCTTGTCTATTGTTGGCCCTGACAGTAAAAACCCACTGACGGTAAAGAGATACGTTAATGAGGAAAAAATACTTAAACTACTGTGCACCTAGTTGGGACTCAGAGGTGGAAGAGGAGTGGAGATGTGAAAGGGAGAAATACAAGCTGATCTATCAAAATAGGGAGGCTGTTTAAAAAAAAAGTTCTAGAGGATAATTCTGGTAGGAGCCTGGGCCTATAGGGCAAAACAAAAGCCTGAGTGGGAGCAGTTGGAGTGTGTCTGGCAGGAGGAGGACTCAGGCAGTGGTCAGAGTTGACTGACTGAGGTGGCACGGAGCCGTATCTCCTACCTCCAGGTGTTTGTCAGTGATGGCGAATCAGGTTAGAACTTTCAGGAATGGGGTCACACAATGAACATGAATTGAAGTGAGACTGTTGTGTATGTGTGCAGAGGGGCTTCTGGGGTTGCTGGGGTGGAGCCTGTGATTGCAGGCTCTAGTGTGCATTTGGAGATTTGCAGCAGGGTGAAAGGGTAGAAGGGCTAGGGAAGTTGGGAGGGGTGGGACTCTAGATTTGTCCATAATAAAAGGCAGCACCTCTCTTCCTTTCTGTCCCTTTTAACTCTCCTTACTTCTCTTTATGTTTTCGCAATGCTGTCTCTTGGTTAGTCACATGGCAGTATTGATGCCTTTATTAGAGAAGTTTCACACGATGCCGTGCCTTTGAATTCCCAAATGAGATGACTTGGTTGGCAAGCTCTGTGTGATGGTCATCATAAAATTCACAACACAAGGTGTAACTAAGAGCTTCAGGCAAGAGAAAGTCTTTTGAAGCAAACAAACAAAACTCCACACAGGCGAATATAGAAAGCGAGCAGATCTGGAAGCATTAGAAAAAATAGCACAGTGTTTCTGAGGTGGAGCGAGGGTGTACAGGTGCTGGGGGTAAAGTCAGGGGTGATGGTCTCCAGCTTCCATCCTACCACACACCTCACTGCCTTATTACCTTCCTTCCTCTTTCCTCCTCACACTTGTGTTAATTAGTTAGTGCTGCCGTGTTAGACCATGCAACTTCATGCCTTAAACTTCCCAACTAGATGACCTTCTGTGGTGGCCTCCAACAGAAAAGCCTAAGCCAAACTATGCCCAGGGGCAACTCCACTAGCATTGAACCTAGAGAGAGGCAGAAGGGCCACCCTGGACCAGATGCTGTGGGAAAGAGAGATTCTAACCTAAAGGAAGAAGTAGGACTGGATGTTTGGCAACAAGATATAATGCTTCTGGATAAAACCTGAATTTTCTGGCTCTGTAGAAGACACACTGGTCTCTGAAAGAGAAGGTCTAGGGAACCCACACCTCTCTTATAGAAGTCTCTCCCCTCTTATCTACGGGAACAGGATAGAAAATATTTGCTCTGCTCTCTGGCTTCTCTTTCTTCGGTGCTTATTACTTTATAATCGTACTCTCCTTCATAATTGAAGGCTAACCTTTTCAGTAAGAACAGAATACAAGCCCATAGCTATTCCAATTTCTAATTGTTTTCTATCAGTGCATGTTATTAAGATCCCAGGTCTTTTTGCTAAGCTATTTTGAAGATGAAGCACTAATCATTTGGTCGTGCAGTCGCATGATTGTTACAGGCTTTGTGGCTTTTGCGAGATATTCAAACTACCACATGTTGAAATATGACAAAGAAGATGCCGTGGCTCAACCACAAAGAAAGGAGTGGGGACGGGGACGAGATAGGCAGACAGCAAAAGGAACAGAAAAAGCAGGGATAGAATGAGGTGGGAGGGATGAAAGAGGGAGAGAAGAGAGATTGATTCAGGGAGATAAGCTTCAGCAGATTCATGCACCCAGTTTCCTAAGTCAGCAGGGTCAATTTAGAATTGATCCGGGAGACAGAAAGTTTGAATGCCTTCTATACTTGTTCCTGCTCCCCACCGGCACACTATATTTTGACGATTGGTCTTTGGCACATGACTAGAAAACGCATAACTGCGAAGGCAGAAAGCACTGCACATATTAAACAGTGGTTGGTGCAAAACACAATTAGTCTAACAGCGATCTGCATTTGGTCCATTTCAACCCACCGGACTGCTGGATAATGGGAATTGGAGCCTGAATGTCTAGGCTGGAGCAGAATACACCCCCTGGATTTTTTTATTTTCTTTTTGAATCTCTGTTTATCAAGCTCCCTGAGTGATGTGAAAATCTATACAGCAGAGACAGTATCAACATTTTTTTTTTTTTAAAAGAAAACGCACTTTTTTTCAGGTAGCTCATCCTCTAGGCTGCAGATGGAACACATTTTTTTTTTTATAAGTCTAAGCATTAATTAGAGAGATAAAGAAACGTATCTCCCTTTGTTCGAAAGGAGAATTCTATTGAGCCTTTGACAATGAAGCTGCTTAAGGGACAGCCTGAGTTGCTGTTTACGCATGGAGCTTCTGTAGGAGGGAGATAAAGAGCTCACTTGTGGAGGACTCTGGCTTTGTGCCATCTTCTCGCTGCGTCCTCTGGACTCCAGTGGGAAGTTGAGTGCTGAAAAGTAAATAAAAGGCCTGCAAAGGCCAAGACGAAGCCTGTGACTCGAAGCCACAAACCAGACAGCTCCATTGGGGTACCTAATTGCCTCGGAAAGTGTTTGTGAGGTTTTGTTCCTGTTTGAGGCCCTGCTGTTTCCCCGAGCATCAGCTGACAGATTATGGGGAGCTTACAAAGCCAGGCCACTCAGGAACCCGGCCAAGATGGACTTTTCATAGGCACAGAAGGCTCTATGAGGCCACACTAATAGTTTATCAGCTGTGTTTGGGGGGTGCTGTCCACAGGCAGTCTGCTTTAAAAAGATGCTGTGGGAACAGGGGAGAAGAGGAAAACAGCAGCACCCCCAAGGCTACCTCCTCTGGGTATTGAGTGTAGACCTTTGAGAACAATGTATATCTCCCTACATCATGCCAAGTGCCAACCTAAGGTAGCTCCCGGCTATAACTCCAAGTCCCTTCCCTGAACAGAGTGGCCATCTGAGCCACTCAATTATGGTCTTTGCTGCCCATAAGGTCACTCGAACACCCCCTCACTGGATCCTGCGGCCTTACTCTTTTTGGACTTTAAAAAAAAAACTTGTAATTGAGGCATAATATACCTACAGAAAAATGCAAACATTGTAAGAAGAATGAATTTTTCATAAACTAAACACATACATAGAACTGACACACAGATCAAAAAATAAAAACATTGACCGCACCCCAAAAGCTCCCCAGCTCCATATCAGTTACTATCATACAGGGTAACAACTATGCTGAATTCTACCAGCATAAATTAGTCTCATCTGTTTTTGTGCTTTATAAAAATTGCATCCTACAGTGTATACCCTTTTGTGTCTAGTTTCTTTTGTTCATTATGTTTTAGAAGCTCATCCACAAGGTTGAATATAGTTTTAGCATGTCCCTCCTCATTTTTATATATTATATGTTCACCCAAAGTAATGCCAATTTATTTATTCATTCAGCTATTGAGGGGAATTTCAGTAGTTTCCTGTTTTTAGCTGTCACAATAGGGCTGCTATGAACATTCTAGCACATGTATTTTGGTGAACATATGTATGTTCTGATAGGCTTCTGCTTCCCCATCTCTGCCTGGCTGAAAGCTCTTCCTGATCCCAAATATTACCAGCCAGCAGCTGACAGGACTAATTATTGTGATTTGAAATGCCAAGGGTGGCAGACAGAAGGTGGGGTGACCCCATGTTCAAACCCTGGCAAAATCTCCCACGCTTGAGTATGGATGAGACTTGTGATTTGCTTCTAAACAATAGAATATGTATGATAAAGGGGATGGGATGTCACTGCTGTGATTAGGTTTCTGATATATAGCAGTGCTGAGGGGATCTCACACACACACACACACACACACACACACACACACACATACATGTGCCTATGGGCCTACTGATAGAGCAGGAACGCATACTATAGGGGAAAGAAATGGCTCTCTTTTCCCAGTTTTCATAAAGTGGGAATGACTATTTACAAGAAGAAAAAGGGCAAAGGGCACAAAAGCCAGGTTCCTTTAAAGAAAGGTTCCCAAAAACATATAGAAAGATTCCCCAAAATCCTACTGCCATCCCATTGGCCTTATATGGCCACATCTAACAGTAATAATGTAGTTCTTTTTATGGTTGGTCATAAGTTCAATGAAAAACTGGTGGTTTTCTTACTATAGGAGAAGGATAGAATGGAAAAAGGGGGTAACTTTGCCTGTATGGCAAAGCCAAGGTTATGGTTTGAATCTGATGAGTGTAGCGATGCATTGGAAGCCCTTGGCTTTCTGGAGACCATTATTAAAACAAAAAGGGTTACTAAACTGAATGGGATCCTGGAAATTAGGGCCTACAGATTAACTTCTTCAGTATCCTATAAAGTACTATAATACATCCAATAATGTTCTATTCCTTCCCCTCACATCACATTGGTCACTAAATTATGTTCATTTTATCTTATTTCATTTCTTTGTTCTCCATTGCCAGTGCCATGATCAGCTCCAATCTGGATTGCTGCAACAGCTTACTGAACAGTTGCAGACACCTTGCATCCAATATCTCCTGCCCTCCACACCACACAATATTCCCAGGATATTATATTGGTCATTTAATTGAATTTACTGGAGTTCCCAAGTGGTGCAAATACTTCTCACACTTGGCTGCTAGTGAAAAGGTTGGGAGTTTGAGTGCACCCAGAAGTGCCTTGGAAGAAAGGCCTGGTGATCAACTTCTGAAAAATCAGCTATTGAAAACCCTATGAAGCACAGCTCCACAATGACACACATGGGGTGGCCAGGAGTCAGAATTAACTTGATGATAATTGGTTTGTTACATGAACTTAAACAAACCCCTCCATTACACTGCTCAGAAATACCTTGCCACATTTGATACAGATGAATAGTTCCCAAACGGGCTATGTCAGACGGAACAATTCCTGACCAAGTTTTCTAGTTTGAAGTGAACTTCCTAGTTGTTATTATGTATCCACTTCTTATTTTGTCTCTCATAACTATCCGGGGCTCTTTCCCTTCTCCATTAAGGGAGACACATGTTCATCATCCCTCTGAATAGAATTCAGACATTCATTCCTACTCCTCCAGAGCAAAGTCTATGGCCACATCCCTGAAGGTCACTGATTCCTAAAACCAAACTTGGATAGTTTATTGTATAATAACAACTATTTCCTCCTCTTCCGGAGCCTTCTTTGAGACTGGCAGAACCTCACTGCCAGAAGGAAAATGATAACAGATGGAAATTTGGATCTACACAAAGGAATGAAGAAATATATAGATAAAAAACCAAAACCAAACTAATTGCCGTCGAGTCGACTCCCGACTCATAGCAACCCTATAGGACAAAGTAGAACTGTGCCATAAGGTTTCCAAGGAGCGCCTGGTGGATTCGAACCACCAACCTTTTGGTTAGCAGCTGTAGCTCTTAACCACTATGCCACCAGGGTTTCCATACCTATTAGAATAGCTGAAATCTAAAACACTGAAAACACCAAATGCTGATGAAGGTGTAGAGCAAGGGGAACTCTCTGCATTGCGGCTAGGAACGCAAAATGGTACAGCCACTTTGGAAAACACAGCCAGGAAATTTCTCACAAAGCTCAACACAGGCTTACCATATGATCCAGCAACTATATTCCTAGGTATTTAACCAAATGAATTGAAAACTGAAGTTCACCTAAAAACCTGCACACAAATGTTTATAGCATCTTGAGTCATAACTGCCAAAAATTAGAAACAATCAAGATGTAATTCAACAGGCGAATGGATAAATAAATGGTGGTACATCCATACAATGGAGTATTATTCAGCAATAAAAAGAAATGAGCTATGAAGCTAGACAAATATACACGGAGGAAACTTAAATGGATATGGCTAAATTAAAAACGCTAGTTTGAAAAAGCTACATACTGTAGGATTCCAACTATGTGATATTCTGGAAAGGACAAAACTAGAGAGACAGTAAAAATATCAGTGGTTGGCAAGAGTTTAGGGGAGGGGGAGGACACAGGGCATTTTTATAGCAGTGAAACTATTCTATAATGGTGGGCACATGACATTATGCATTTGTAAAAACCCATACTATACAACACAAACAGTAAACCCTAATATAAACTATGGACTTTAGTCAATAATAATGTATCAACATTTGTTCATCAATTATAACAAATCTACCATCACCCCTCCAAAATTAAGTTCTTTTTTAAAGCATGAACATAAGTTCTTTTAGGAGTAAAATTATGCTTATATTTTTCCTTGATTAAGCCCAAATGCTTTATTGTCATAGCATAGATGGGAGAAAACTGACAACCTTCTTAGACTGGAGTCAGCGTCGTTAGAGGTAACGGACTCCAGCTGATGTCACATGACTGCTACTGAAATGTGAGGTATCTGCCAGCCTGAACCTCCTACAGCAGTGGCTTCTCCTTTGTTGTTTTATTTTTTCACTTCTAATATATTTTATTTCTGTTATTTGAATTACAAACCTAATACAGGTAGTCCTAGACTTGGAACGTATGTATTCGAGTTACAATGAACCATACTTGGGACTGTCTTTTTTTTTTTCTTTACATCTTATCATTAGTTATATGTACTAATACAATGTTCAATCATATCTGTAAGTTTATATGAAAATGCCCAACCTTCAAAGACAAATAAGGACAGGATTTATAAAGACAGTGATAATAAAAGGCAATAATAATGAAAACTAAAAACAAATGAGGTATTCAATTCACAACTTACATACTCGTAGGAATGGAACCCCCTCATAAGTCCAGGATTACCTGTATAAATTCATTGTAACAATTAAAGAAAAGAATAAAGGAGTATCTAAACTAATACTGATAGAGCACTTGTAACCCTTTATTTTTCTGTGGTAATTCCTAACAAATTGGTACATACCGTATATTTTTTATTCAGTTTAATCAAACATATATAAACAAAAATACATAATTACAGGTTTCTTTGTTTTATATAAAATGGGACGATTATGTGAATATTATTCTGTAACTTAATCTTTTTACTGAACATACCATGGATCAATTCCACGTCAAAATGTATATGATCTATGTTTTTCTTCTTCCTGCCGGATAGTAGAACAAGTCATGGATACGCCATAATTTATCCAGACATTGCCCTATTAAGATATCAATGGGTTCTTAGTTCACTATGATTATAAATAGAGTTGGAATAAACGTTCACGGACATCTAAAAAAATTAACAATACTGCCAACCAACTTGACCTAATTGCTATTTATAGATCATTCCACCCAAGAGCAGAACACATATTCTTTTCTACTACACAGGACATTTACCAAGACAGGCCATATTTTGGGCTGTAAATTAAATCTCAATACATGTCAAAGCATTCAAGTCTTAGAAAGTATATTCCTTATTCACAATGGAATTAAATTGTAAATCACTAAAAGAAAGATAGCTGGAAAATCCACAAATATCTGGAAACAAATAACGAATAGGCCAAGGAAGAATTCACACGGGAAACTAGAAAGTATTTTGAACCAAATGAAAAAACAACATATCAAAGTTTGGAGTTACTGCCAAAGCGGTACTTAAAGGGAAATTGATAGCACTAATTGCCTATGCTAGAAAAGAAAAAGGATTTCAAATCAATAACCCCAGCTTCTACCTTAAAAAAACGAAAAGAAGAGCAAATGAAACCAAATTAAGAAAAAAAGACAAATCAGCTGAAAGCAGGCAGGGCAAGGAAGGACAGATGGCAAAGGGCAATGCGGAAACTTCCGGAGTGTTGGATACGTTCACTATTTTGACCGTGGTGACAGTTTCACAGGTGTACGCATCTCAAAATGTATCGGATCGTGTACTTTAGATACACGCACTTTAACTATGTCATTTTGTTGTTGTTGTTAGTTGTCCTCCAGTCAATTCTGACTTATGGTGACCCCATGTGTGCCACGTAGAACACCTCCACAGGGTTTTCAAGGCTGTGATCTTTCAGAAGCAGACTGCCAGGACTGTCTTCCAAGGAGCCTCTGGGTGGATTCAAACCATCAACCTTTTGGCTAGTAGTCAAGTGCTAAACCAGTTGCATGATTCAGGACTCCTGTATGTCAATTACATCTCAATAACCCATTGCCGTGTAGTCAAGTTTGATTCATGGTGACCCCATGTGTTACAAAGTAGAACTGCTTCATAGGGTTTTCAATGACTGCAATTTTTTTGAAAGCAAATCATCAGGCCTTTCTTCCATGATGCCGCTGGGTGGGTTCCAATTGCCAACCTTTTGAATAGCAGCCGAGTGCAAACCATTTTCAGCACCCGGGGGCTACACCTCAACACCTCAATAAAGTGATTTTAAAATGCGATCCAGATACAAAACTAAGTGTTCCCTTTACTTCAAGTTAGCAACTTATTTCTTTAAGTACCTACTCATTCCAGGAGCCTCTTCCTTGCTCGGGAAAGACCAACTGCAAAAGGGGAGAGGATGAAAATGCAGGTGGCTATTTGCCAAATGCATATAATAAAACTTGATTCCACTAAGTTCGCAGGGTTCAGTGAAGATCAAAAGTGATAATGAACATAGCTTATTGCAAAGTTAGAAAATGGGATAAAAATATAAGGGCTTATCTCCCTAGTTCCAGCTTCCCGGTGAAGTGAATAAAAGGATGACCTAGAGCCAAATTTGGAAGTGGATAAAGTTTGTCTTTGATGCTCTCTCTCCTGGCCCTGATGCCCTCGTGTTTTGACTCCAAAGGCTCTAGTTAGTCCTATTATTCTCTTTTCCTCTCTGTTAAACTCCTATCAAGCTTTTCGTCTCCCCCAGAGATCCCACTCTCAACTAAATGACAGTATCCACTAAATAAGCAATTCAGACAAACGGATTTCTTAAACTCTATTTAATAGTACGTTCTCTTTGGCTCTGAGTAGCTTAACACTCCTTAAATATTAATTTGCCCAAAGTCCTTCATTGACTGGTTCTTACTAGGAGGTAGCATTTGGAGGTAGATGGCCCCTCACTCAAATTATCCTTTCAGAAACTGATTTCCAACATGCCTTGCAAATTCCTTCTGTTGCGTGTACAATGCTGCAGTTTTTCTGCTCTAGTTATTTTATTACAAACCAGGGATCTATTACATGAGCACTCCTAGAACTCCTATAAATCTTCTCCCTCTCCCCCTCCCATGTGTGTACACCTTAAAAAATAAGAAGAAAACAAAGCAGCTCTGATCAGTAACAGCAGGCAATATGCAACTTAATCCCTTATATGTCACATTGGGATTATAATTAAATCGTTAAAATGCATTGCTAATCTGTAAATCTGGCCTAATTAGCATAAGTGTGCTCTATAATTATTAGACGCACAGTGCATGCTGGTGACTTTAACAGACTACATGCAGTCATTGAGTTACGAATGTCAGACTTATATACAACCCATAGTTACGAACCAACCCCCATAAACCAAAAACCAAACCCTTTGCGATCAAGTTGATTCCAACTCATAGCAACCCTATAAGACACAGTAGAATTGCCCCATAGGGCTTCCAAGAAGCTCCTGGTAGATTTGAACTGCTGACCTTTTGATTAAGAGACCAGATCTTAAACAGTATGCCAAAAAACTCGAGGTACATACAATGGCTCATAGTAACAAATGGGTGCTACCTTGCAACGCGCATCAAGACACTGTATTATTATTATTACTGTATTATTATGTTTGCCCACCCAGCTGTCAGTTTGTAGTACTGTGGGGGCTTGCCTATTGCTGTGATGCTGGAAGCTCTGCCAACAGTATTCAAATACCAGCAGGCTCACCCATGAGAGAAAGGTTTCAGCTGAGCTTGCAGACTAAAATGGACTAGGAAGAAGGCCCCAGCAGTGTATATCTGAAAAGAAATAGCCAATATGAATATCAGCAGAACACTGCCTGATATAGTGCTGGAAGATGAGCCCCTCAGGTTGGAAGGCCCTCAAAAGATGACTGGAGAAGAGCTGCTTCCTCAAAGTAGAGTTGGCCTTAATGACCTGGATGGAGTCCAGCTTTCCGGAAATTCATTTGCTAATGTGGCACAATTCAAAATGAGAAGAAACAGCTGCAAACATCCATTAATAATCGGGACCTGGAATGCACGAAGTATGAATCTAGGAAAATTGGAAATTGTCAAAAATGAAATGGAATCTACAAACATCAATATCCTAGGCATTAGTGAGCTGAAATGGACTGGTATTGGCCATTTTGAATCGGATAACCATATGCTCTACTATGCTATGCCAGGAATGACAACTTGAAGAGGAATAGCATTCGTTGTCAAAACCATTTCAAGATCTATCCTGAAGTACAACGCTGTCAGTGATAGGATAACATCCACATACCTACAAGGAAGATCAGTTAATAGGCTATTATTCAAATTTTGCCATAAACCACTAAGGCTACGGATGAAGAAATTGGAGATTTTTACCACCTTCTTCAGTATGAAGAAACCCTGGTGGTGTAGTGGTTAAGTGCTACGGCTGCTAACCAAAGGGTCAGCAGTTCAAATCCACCAGGCGCTCCTTGGAAACTCTATGGGGGCAGTTCTACTCTGTCCCATAAGGTCACTATGAGTCGGAATCGGCTTGACGGCACTGGGTTTGGTTTTGTTTGTTTGTTTGTTTCTTCAGTATGAAATTGATCGAACATGTAATCAGGATGCATTGATAATTACTGGTGATTGGAATGTGAAAGCTGGAAACAAAGAAGATCAGTAGTAGCAAAATATGGCCTTCGTGACAGAAGCAATGCTAAATCGCATCACAGAATTTTGCAAGATAAACGACTTCGTCATTGCAAATAACTTTTTTCACCAACATAAATGGTGACTATACACGTGGACCTTGCTAGATGGAATACACAAGAATCAAATTGACTACATCTGTGGAAAGAGACAATGGAAAACCTCAATATCATCAGTCAGAACAAGGCCAGGGGCCAACTGCAGGTCAGACCATCAATTACTCATATACAAGTTCAAGTTTAGACTAAAGAAAATTAAAACAAGTCCACAGGAGCCAAGTACGACCTTGAGTATATCCCACCTGAATGTAGAGACCATCTCAAGAATAGATTTGATGCATTGAACACTAGTGACTGAAGACCAAACGAGTTGTGGAATGACATCAAGGGCATCATACATGAAGAAAACAAGAGGTCATTCAAAAGACAGGAAACAAAGAAAAAACAAAAATGGAGGTCAGAAGAGACTCTGAAACTTGCTCTTGAATGTTGAGTAGCTAAAGCAAATGGAGGAAATGATGAAGAAAAGGGCTGAACAGAAGATTTCAAAGGGCAGCTCAAGAAGACAAAGTAAAGTATAATAATGACATGTGCAAAGAGCTGGAGATAGAAAACCAAAAGGGAAGAACACACTCGGTGTTTCTCAAGCTGAAAGAACTGAAGAAAAAATTCAGGCCTCGAGTTGCGATAGCGAAGGCTTCTAAGGGGAAAATATTAAACTATGCAGGAAGCATGAAAAGGAGATGGAAGGAATACAGAAGAGTCAGTATACCAAAAAGAATTGGTCGACTTTCAACCATTTCAGGACATAGCATATGATCAGTAACCGATGGTACTGAAGGAAGAAGTCCAAACTGCTCTGAAGGCACTGGTGAAAAACAAGGCACCAGGAATCGACAGAGTATCAATTCAGATGTTTCAACAAATGGATGCTGCACTAGAAGTGCTCACTCGTCTATGCCAAGAAATACGGAAGACAGCTACCTGACCAAGCGACTGGAAGAGATCCATATTTATGCCTATGCTCAAGAAAGGTGATCCCACTGAATGTGGAAATTATAGAACAATATCATTAATATCACACGTAAGCAAAATTTTGCTGAAGATCATTCAAAAGCGGCTGCAACAGTATATCGACAGGGAACTGCCAGAAATTCAAGCCGGATTTAGAAGAGGACGTGGACCCAGGAATATCATTGCTGATGTCAGATGGATCCTGGCTGAAAGCAGAGAATACCAGAAAGATGCTGGGGTGATAATAAAGGAGGGTGGGGGGTCCCTACAAATTGAAACTATCTCATTCTGTGCTCTACCCTAACGTCACTGGATGGATGGGGTGAGATTTGAAAACTTTGTTCATTGTCTTTCAAAAATTCTCCAATACCTAGGGAATCCTCTTTCTCTTTTTCCACCACTTCTTCAAAGGAAAAAAAAAATCCATCAGAGAAGAATGGACTTTTGGAGTAATGAAATGCTAAATATAGCTCCTAAAGCTAGAAGAAAGTAATCTTCCAGAATTCTCCCAAAAATGGCCAGCTGATGCCCTTCCTGCTTTCTTATCACTAAACCAAACCAAACCAGTTGTCGTGGGGACAGTTCTGACTCATAGTGACCCAGTGTGTGTCAAAGTAGGATATGCTCCAAAGGGTTTTCGGTGGCTGATATTTCAGAAGTAGATCACCAGCCCTTTCTTCCCAGGAGCTTCAGGTTGAATCGAACCTTCAAACTTTTGGTTAGCAGCTGAGCACATTAACTATTTGCACCACCCACAGACTCCTTATTTCTATAGGGTTCCTTCTAACACTGTTCTTCCAGGATCCTCAGGGCCCATAAGCATCTTGGTTAATTTTGATCGATCCTCATAAGAAGCTATTCCTTCCCATAGACTTCATTTCCTAAGGGTCTGGGCTTGGGTATGTGGCTGCAGTAGTATTTTTGATTTGTTAAATCTAAGGCAGTGGTGGCGGGGTGGATTCTTCCTGATATTCCCCCTCTTTGTTTCCCTTCATTCAAGCAAGTAGTTGTTCTGTGCTTATCATCTCATGAGAAGCATGCAGCAGAGTAGAAAACAGAACTAGCTGGCAAGTCATTCTGGCTTTGGAGTTTCCAAAGTGGAAACCTTTAGGAGAAGGAATTATATGGTAAGACAAAATGTCTTGGACAGAATGATGAAGGGTGACAGATTTTCCCCCAGGTGGGGGAAAAAAGAATAGAAGAGAGGCTTCCCTGGAAAACAGAGGAGCTCTATTTCCCCCACTTCCTTACCCTGCCTTCAAGATGGCAGAGAACAATGATACCTCCACAGTACCCCGTAGCACTCAGATTCTGGTCTCTCACACTGTTTTTCCACAAAAAGGAAACAGCTAGTTCCATGTCTGAGGCAGTAATATACAAGCCGAGCCTGGAATATTTTTTTTTTTGTGAGCGTGGCAAAAAGCAACAATCCTTTCAATGGCCTTTCAATGGTGTCATGTGAAAAGGACACAGGAGCTAATTTGAAAGAGGCTTCCTCTGGTCAAAGTTGTGACAATTTGAGCATCAAATAGGGAATAATGACTATAGTTAATTGAAATACATGAAATCTTGGAGAAGCCATGCATCCATAATGATGGCCAGAGAGAAAAGACAACAAATGATTCTAAAAGAGGGTGAATAAAATAAAATACATTTCTACAGAGTCTTATTTTTCAGTCATGAGGTATTACTGATTCTTTTATTAATGGAGAATACAGAAATGAGAATGGTAAATATATCCTTTCGAAGACATTTTCCTATCCAGGGAAATAATCAGAATGACTTATACACCTTGTCTAATCAGAGAGTGCCAAGTGAAAGATCTAGAATTCACTTAAAAAAATAAATTTAAATATCCTTAAGATATGTCTAAACCTAAGAATATGAATGAATACGAAAGGTATTAACATATCTCGGAATCCCAACAATTTCCAAGTCCTTTAGAGTGAGGATACATACATTAATATATCTTAGTTTTATCAAGTGCGATGGAAGCTGCAGACTTGTTAAGTAACATATATAACTTTAATCCAGAGAAATGATCTAAGACACTGATCACTCACCACCTGAGGTTATGGAATCACTCAGAGAAAGCCATAGAGTTCAGGATGTTTTATCAGTGTTGTGAATGAGAATCCAATGGGCCTCCAGGACTAAATCTATGGTGGTAAATGTCTTCAGTTATTTGGTCCTTAAAAACAAAACACCCACTGCCATTGAGTTAATTCCGACTCATGGCGACCCCATGTGTGTCAGAGTAGAACTGGGTTCCATAGGGTTTTCAATGGCTGCTTTTTCGCCAGTAGATCCCTGGGCCTTTCTTCCAAGGCACCTCCAATCCTTCAGTTAGCATGTTAACTACTTGTACCACCCAGGATGGGACAATTTAGAATTGAGTATAGTGCTGTTGACTCGACGGCACTGGATTTTTGTGGTTATAGTGATGTTTAAGAGAAGTAACTGATTATATTTTTGTGTTAAGAAGGAAGCCATGTATATTTGAAATTTTATATATTTGTGATACAGGAGATTTGCCCTGTTAGCGACCACCTTGCAAATCTAGTCTGAAATGTGTCATTAATTTAGAGTTATGCTTTCAAAGTAAAATTTTAGTAAACTGTTTTCAGTATTGATATAGCTAAGACCCTTAAGCTTGCCGTTTTTATAAATGTATTCACAATTTTTTAGACCATTTTTGTTCCCAGGCAAGGGACAAGCTTGAGGTGATGCAACTGTAAACACTGCTTCCCGCACAGACCTGGCTTCTGAGGTGCCTCTGAACAGGTTCCAACTATCAACCTTTTAGCTAGTAGTGGAGCATTTAACCACAGGCGCCACCCAAGAACCCTAGATCTACACACTGGGAATTCAGTAAGAGCAAACCTGACTGGACATCAGCAGCCTACTTCCTCCACACTGTTCACTATAGCCTGACAGGAATCCTCTAGACTCTAAGTTCTTCCTCCCTATCCTAGCCCAAACATCTCATTTAAGGCATGCATGGGCAAAGGGCAGATGATGGAATAAACCAAAAAAGCATCATTTATACCAAGATTGTCCAATATAGCAGGTTCTCAGTTTGCGTGTGTGTGTACTACCCTCTCTGTGTTGCTTATAATGTAAAACTGCTACAAATGTGAAATAGAACAGTACTGAGAGCTGACGGCCCTTCACCTACCTGTAAATTGATTGTATTGCCTGTTCCCAGGCAGTGGAATACACTGAGTCTTTGTTGTAGCATGACTTTTCTCTGGATGGCCCAAGGCTCATCTCTGCAGTGAGGACGATGCTCCTATAGATTCTTATTTTAAAAATGCTCCAGGACTACATTCTTCCCTGGGGAATTCCTCTTAACATAAACTCAGACCAAGCTTTTTATTTTGTAGGACTTACATGTACTTAAGGCTGTAAAAATCAAATTTCAAACACATATTCTTTACCACCCACAAAGCTCTGGTAAAGTAGAAGCAAAAGCAAAAATCTGTAATATGAAGCAAGGATTAAGTACTTTCTACCATAAAAAAAAAAATTTTTTTTTTTTTTACCATAAAACAGGCCTTAAGTGGCCTGAGACACTTCAGATTCTACAGAACCTATGAACTGTAAGTCACTGACCTGTGGAACTCAGCCCAAATGTTACTGTCTTCCAACTAGTAGTCCAGAGGTTTCTGTCCAACAAATAGGAGATCCACTGGAGTCTCCTAGACAAGAACTGGAGTTCCTGGGTGGTGCAAACAGTTAAACTCTGAACTACAGCCAAAAGGTTGGCAGTTCAAACCCACCCAGAAGGTCTTGACAGAAAGACCTGGCAATCTGCTTCTGAAAGGTCACAGCCTTGGAAACTTGACGGAGCAGTTCTACTTTGCACACATGCAGTTGTCGTGAGTCAGAATCAACTCCACGAAAACTAACAAGAAGTCAAGGGCTAATGTCTACATTTCTTTTCACAGTGTATGCAGGCTGCCAGAACAACACTGGACTTCTCCAAGACATCCAGGCCAACTAGGGACTAAGTCCATCAAATGAATTCCAGAGAAAAACTGCCTCAAACCCAGATGTCCTGTGTCCTATGCTGTTCCCCAGACCCACTGTCACAGTTGTGTGGTCCCCATACCACGCAAATAGGTACACATGTCTAATTGCAAGCCCACCTCCATCTGTGAACCAGAGTGCCAAAGACTCAAGCCACTACATCAAAACAGGCTAAGCCTAATTCCTCTGAAAAACATGGGTACAGCTCAAGATTTCCAAAGCCCTATACGGTGACTTTAGCCTAGAAAGGAAAAGAGGTCATTCTTGGTATCCACAACTTGCTGGGTAAAGTCCACAATGAAGTCTCAGAGAGATACACGGACAGATAACCTCAACACTAAGTAATATGAACTGGGAAATAACTGAAGTAATACTGACCAGAATCTTCTTAACTATCCTCACCTCGGTTATCATTATAGCTTGCAGTCACCCACTATGAAGGGCTTCATATCCTGCCTCCCACCATGTCCATCTCCCTGGGGTGTCTCTTACCGTGTTGCTAAACAAGTGCAATCTTCAGCAAAATACGTTCAAAGCCAAGCCAACGTGTAGATAGAAATGTGTGGACCCGCAAACATAGAGGGCAGAATATGAAGAAATTAGCCCCTCCATTAACAGACATTGTAACATGACAGTAATTAGAAAAGAAAAAGTGCCAAAAAAATGATTGAGCTCTAATGTTTTCCTAGACAAACACAGACCCCTGCCAAATGGATGTTACCAGCACCCTTTTTGAACAGACTTTTGGGAGATTGCTAACTAATGACTATGTCTTAGGCTATGTTCTCTAGAGAAGCAAAACCAGTAAAGCATACAAATATATTTTTAGAAAGAGATTTATATTAAGGAAATGGAGAACCCAAGATCAACAAATCAGAGAGCAGGGCTCTGGCTCACAAGCTTCAAAGACCACCGAATCCCAAGATCATCAGGCAATACAATAAACTGCTAGCTCATGTCCCAAGAACCAGAGGTCAGACAGACAGGAGCCAGCTGCAGGATACAGAGCAAGCAAAATCCCATGAACCTTGCCAGAAAGTCTACTTGTATTTGATGCAGGCCACATCCCCAAGGAAACTCCCGTTCAACTAATTGGCTACTCACGGCAAATACCATCATGGAAGTGATCATATTCTATCAAATCTTATCGTGGAAGTGATCACAGCATCATATGTGCCAAACCACTGAGAATCATGGCCCAGCCAAGTTGACACACAACCTTAACGATCACAGACACTTGTCCCTGGCTGAGTGTCACAAGGTATCACCATCTCTGAGGATCACAAGGATCCTCCTCCTCCCTGCTATCAGAAGGCAAATCTTGCGAAGGGATCTTGGGCTGTACTCATGCAAAAGACAGGCGGTATTTTGGTGTAAGGATCTGGGGTATGGTAGGACCCAGCCTCTAGTTAGTGAGTACTTCTCTACTTACTTCCTGTAATGCAGGTTTTATAAATGACAAAGACTTAATTAAAAATTCTGAGTCTGCACTCTTTACCACAACAACTTCCAGAAAATGAAGAAAACTACATTTTGTGCACACCTGAGTTTGGTACTGAAATTCATTGCTGCTGCAAGTGCATGTGAGCAGAATTTCTAAATATAGGAGCGTGGGGCAGCTCCTAGTGGCAGCTTCTATGAAAACCAGACTGGCCAGTCTAAAGAGACCACGTTGAGAAGGGAGAGCCAGAAAGGAATCTCAGGGGGTCTGACAACACAGATGCATATAGAGCAAGACATGGGGCAGGCAGTGAGAAAGTAGGAGGGGCCTAGAAAGCTTCATTCCCTAAGCCAGGAATGTAGCACATTTTCAGATGCTTTCTGCAGACCTGAGCAGGTAAGGCCTGAGATCTGAAGATGCTTTGGACATGTTTTCAAAATATTTGTTTGACATTCATTTAGTGGGAGGGTAGGGGAAAACTAATTTTTCTATTACAAAAAAAGTCATTTATTTACTTCCACTGGCTCAAGAAATTTTAGCAGCACGTTGCCCACTTTTCTGAATTCTTGCTCTCCATTTGTCTCTTGCAAATTTCTGAGCCAACAAATTTCTTGAAAGTCATATTAAAGGGTTAATTATATTTTATAATTATATATATAATTTTATAATTATATATTAAAGTTAAGTTAATAAATCAAATCTTTTGTGGCCATTATCAGCACTATGCCATACATTATTATGTGTGAAAATTTCAACTGGTTGTGACTATAATGTGAGTTTGTGTTGTTTTGTGTGGGTTGGTTTCTCATTTTCACTCAAGGATGTTGTCTGCTTTGGAAGGGGCAGAACCAATTCACATGCCACTGGTTATGTGAAGTCCTGTATGGAAACCAGAATACACCGGCGCTATAGGGTCACTATGAGTCGGAATTGACTCGACGGCAATGGGTGTGGTTTTGTTTTTTTATATACTGAAATAAACCAACTGGTTTATTTCGGTAATATTTAGGACCCATTGAGACTGGCACACTGGAAAGACTTCCAGCTGGCTGCTTCTCAATTGGCCGCCTGGCCTGGGTGAGGGGATAATGCCCTGTGGGCTTGAGGGTACTGCTCAGGAGCAAACCCTGCATCTCCCTCCTGAAACAGGCCTCACTGTTCCAGCTCATTCCTGAGGAAAGTGGGGAACAGGTTCCCACGACTGATACTCTCCCAGCGGAGCAGGTACTGGAGGTGGCAGTGGCACTACCATATGCCCAGCACCTCCTTAAGTGTGCATTTTGATCCTCTCTACTAACAGCAGAAAGGCGCTCTGGTGGCACAGTGGTTAAAGTGGTCGGCTGCTAACTGAAAGTTTGGCGCTACAAACCCACCAGCCGCTCCGTGGGAGAAAGATGTGGCAGTCTACTTCTGTTAAAATTTACAGCCTTGAAAACCCTACAGGGCAATTCTACCTCTCCTATAGGGTCACTAGGAGTCAGGATCGACTCCATGGCAACACATATGGGACTGACAGCAGTACTTCGTGATGGGTAGAGATGGAACCACGCCAGTACGACAGGGAAGGGCAGGCTTGCCATGGACCAGGTAGAGATGGAAGGTGAAGGATATACACGGGGTGGGGGGCAGGGGAGCGGGTTGTAGCTGGAGAGGAAAACTCCTGTCCTGAAGCAAATCCATTCTATCTAACCCACTGAATAAAGGCACTGATAATAATTGTCGCCTGTCCTCTCCACAGTGGCACTTGAGTATTATCAGCAGAGAGAGGGGCGTGAGCAGAATTTGCTGCCTAGTCCCTTTTCCCACTCCCCCTCATTGGTAATGACATTGTCTGAATCCCCCCACCCACTTCTTCCCCAGACTGGAAATGACTACAAGTCTTTAAGGGAAATGAAAATCAGATTACGCTATGGAAAAGTTGAGGAGTTTTGCACAAAGTCCAGAAAATGGAACATTAATCCTAGGTGGTTAAATGAATTTCTGAAACAAATCGTGCATTTGGCCTTATTATCTGTCTATCCCAAGACAGACGACCTGGGGATAGCAAATGCATACATATGAAACACAAAAATAAAACAAGGCCATAAGCTAGAGACTGTGAGGTATATACTCTTAGACACGTCTAGCTGATGTGTACAGTCCCCAAGTGAAATGAAGAGGTGACCAATTTAGAGAGGGAAGGAAAGGTGACTTGAACTCCTAGCACAGTGGTCCTCAACCAGGGGCAATTTTACATTCCAGGGAACATTTGCCAATGTCTGGAGATATTTTTGGTTGTCACAACTAGGGAGGGAGGGAGGAGGGCACATGCCACTGACCAGGAATGCTGCTAAACATCCTACAACACACACACAACAGCCAGCAGGACAAAGAATTACTCAACCCAAAATGTCAATAGTGCCAAAGTTGAGAAGCTCTACCGTAAAACTTGAGGGTGTATCAGAATCCCCTGGATGGCTTTTTAAGCCCCAGATTGCTGGGAGCCACTCCCAGATTTTCTGATTCAGTAGATCTGGGGTGGGGCTTGGGTATTTTCATTTCTAACAAGTTCCCAGGTGATGCCAATGCTGCGGATCTAGGACCTGCACTTTTCAGACCCCTGCCCTAGTTCTTCCCAATGCTAATTGCCCTTTCAATTATCTACCTGCTGGAGAACCTGGTTAGCCCAGCATGCTCAGAAGCTTATCAGTGTTCACAAAAGGAGGAAGCGCACTACTCCCCTTTAAGCAAAGAGACATCCCAGAGACTTAATTAAGGTTTGGGAAAGTATCCCAGGAAGCGGGGGTGGCAGGGGGGTCAATAAAATTGATCCAAATAAATTCTTTGCACATACAAAATAAAACTTGCATGCACAAAAAGAAATTTGATCAATAAATTAGTAAATTCAGAGTGAGGAGGGAGTAATTAACAGGCCCATTTAAACTGCGGAATACATTAAATACAGAATGAGTGACTCCGCCGGGACCACTGAAGCAGGAAACACGGATGCGTTTGAGAGGCCTGGAAGATTAGAAACATATTTCAACCAGGAGAAAAGAAGAAAGAGAAGGAAGAGCCTGGAATGATGAAGATGCCAAGAGGGGTATATATCAGGGCCTTGGGAGCTTCAGACTTGGAAATCCTATGAAAAGTTTAATGGAATTGCAGCTGCACGCTGTGTATTTCCCAGACACAGGAAACTTCTAAGTCATCTGCTGCAGGAGCTCTCCAAGCCACACCTGGTCCTGAGCAGTTAGTATGTCAAGTCTCTTTACATGGGAGTAAACAAAAGGTTGGAACATGGCAGACATCATTGATCAAGACTTCTATAATGATCTTGAGCACCCCAGCAGTCTACAAGATCCCATGAGGGCAAGACAGACTCAGGTACCAGTACAAGCTAGAGCTGAGGACCACAAGCACACAGTTCATGGAAGCAAATCTCTGAGGGAAATAAAAGGCAGTCCTACCTCATACCCACACCCACATACTGAGCACATTCTCCCCATAAGGTGGGGCAGGAAGGAAACCAAATGTATGCTAAAGAGGCTGGATAAACTGAGGAATGGAAGAGCCATAAACGCATAAATTGCTACTAGGATGATGTTCCTACCAGGATATACCTAACCTTTAATTTAGATGTAGAGTACTTCTCAATAAAGGTCAGATCACTTGCTTTGAGGTTGGTTTCAAAGTCTAGTTCCCACATTCTCCCCTAAGTAAGTCCGTTAAGGCTTCTGTTGGCAGTGGAATGCTAGAATGGACAAGCCATGAATAAGAAACACTGTGATGATTCCTTTTTTTTTTTTATGTTCATAGCAGCTTTAGTCACAATATCCAAGAAGTGGAAACAGCCTAAATACCCACCAACAGCAATATGAATGAGCAAATTGTCCTATATTCACACGGTGGAATACTACTCCACAATAAAAAGAACAAACTATTGCTGTAAAAAATTACAGTATTTTATGCAAATAACGCGCATGTTGTAAGTTTTGTGCCAACAACGCAACCCCCTTGCATTATTTTCCTAGGCATGCTATGAGCATTATAAACGTGGGTGCACTATTTATGTGGGAACACTATTTGCAGAAAAATACTGAAATTTCACAGACATAATAATGTTGAGCAAAAGAGCAAAACCAGTCACAAATGAGTATATAATGTACAATTCTGTTTTTATGAACTTCATGAACGGGCATAACTAATTGATAGTGAAAAAAGTCAGAATAATAGCTAATTACTTCCAGAGGAGGAGAGGTGAATTCATTGTGATGGGAAGGAGTATGATGGCGCCTTAGAGAGCCTGGAAGTGTTCTAAGTCTTGATCTGGGTGGTAGTTCTACAACCGTATAACCAACTAGTCGCTGACAAGTCTATTCTAACTCATGGTGACCCATGTGTCAGAGTATAATTGAAC
This sequence comes from Loxodonta africana, assembly GCF_030014295.1. Taxonomy (NCBI): domain Eukaryota; kingdom Metazoa; phylum Chordata; class Mammalia; order Proboscidea; family Elephantidae; genus Loxodonta; species Loxodonta africana. The sequence goes on from NC_087369.1 coordinate 151,071,415, forward strand.
TCCATACGGTTTTTTAAATTTTTTAAAATATTGTTTATTTTATTGTTGTTGAGAATATACACAGCAAAACACCAATCCAACAGTTTCTATACGCACAATTTAGTGACACTGATTACATTCTTTGAGTTGTGCAACCATTCTCACCCTCAATTTTTGAGTTGTTCCTCCCCCGTTAACATAAACTCACTACCCAAAAGGTTCCAGTCTATTCTTTCAAGTTGCTGTTGTCAATTTGATCCCATATAGTTAGTTCTTAAAAGAGCATACTGCTCACAGAAGACATTCTTTACTAGTTTAAGCTAAACTATTCTTTGGTTTTAGGAATGATGATTCCTTTATATCCCTGGGGAACCAGACCTAGGCCAAGAATGGTGAATTAGCAAGATCCAGACCTCTTTGACATCTCTACCTCCTTATCCCACCCCCTCAGTCCTCTATGAAATTTAAATATGTTGTTGTAGTTGGTTACCTTCAGGTATATTCCACCTCATGGTGAGACTCAATGTGTGCAGAGTAGAACTGCTCCATGCGGTTTTCAAGGAAACAGATCACCAGATCTCTCTTCCCAGGTGCCTCTGCATAGGTTCAAACTACCAACCTTTCAGCTAGTAGTCAGGTGCCACCTAAAAAAAAAAAACCTAGGGACTCCTTAAATACTAGCTTCTCATCCCTAATAGAGCTCAGTATAGCTCCATGAATTTCACTCTGAATTACTGAAGGCGTGAGAAGTGATTTTTGCTTTCCATGGAACCCTGGTCCCTGAAACAACTAAGAATATTTCCAAGCCTGAGGAGCTAACTCTGGTACCACGGGAAGAGCACAAGTGTCTGATTCAGAAGACGTGGGGCAGGTGTGTCTTAAGTTCTCTGAGCCTCATTTCTTTCACAGGTATGTTGGGGGCCTAAGGTCCCTGGGTGGCACCGTTTGTGCTTTGCTACTAACCAAAAGGTTCGCGGTTCATATCCACCCAGCAGTGCCATGGAAGAAAAACCTGGTGACCTGCTTTCAAAAATATTATAGCCAAGAAAACCTGATGAAGCTCAGTTCTACTCTGTAACACATGGGTCACCATGAGTAGGAATCGATGGATTTTTCTTGTTGTTGTTTTAGTGTTGAGTGCAGGCCTTAACCTTAATGGAGTAGGTGGCAAGTTACTATGGGTAAAGCGGCCTCCTCTCTTTCCTAATTTGTCTCTGCTGCTTTCATCAGGCCTTCCTCATTAGCTGAGTGGGAAGGTTTGCAGCACTGAATCGGCAGCTATTCCCATAGGCAATGTTTTAGTTCTACTCTTTTCTCAGGCTCGAGGCACAAAAGCACATCCCAGGGTGAGGTGCTTTGCCACACATTTGGCTGACACCTGCCTCTGAAGAGAGACTGGAGAAACCATTTTCCCAGGGCAGCCCTGAAGCTCTCAAATCAGTAATGCCATCCAAGGCTTCCTTCATAGTTAGGCACAGATCCCCCACTGCAGATGCCAGGGAAGAATTCTTTCAACGTGCTGGCCCACCCTTTGCGTCCCCTCAAGGTGTGAGGTCAGCTGAAAGGCATGAAGCAGTAAAATTCAGCCTTTAAGAGGTAGAAGGAGGCTTGCAGGCTATTTGCACTACAACATCCCACCTTCGAACATCTCTACTGAGAGGAACTAAGGAGCCCTGGTGGTGCAGTGGTTCAGTGCTTGGCTGCTAACAGAAAGGTCAGCAGTTCGAACCCACCAGCTGCTCTGCAGCAGAAAGACGTGGCAGTCTACTCCCTGAAAGATTACACACACGGAAACTCCGTGGGGCAGTTCTACTGTCCTACAGTTGGGCTATGTGTTGAAATGAACTTGAAGGCAAAGGGTTTGGTATTTCAGACTGAGAGGAAGCTCGGCACCACATGAGGCAGCTCCTCCCACTGTGGAAGAGCTCTAAGTCCAGCCATCTACTCAATCCCCCATCTGCCTCCCTATATTCCCCATGGAGCTACATGAAATATGTCTGTCAACCCTGCCACCTAATGCCATGTTATTTGTGTACTGTCTTTGCAACTTTACTGAATGGTTTGTTAGGGCATGGACCATGCCTCCTCTTCCTTTTGCATCCCCTAGCATTGGTGATTAGCTCTAAGGCTGCCATGTAGTGTTCTTAGTTGTGCTCTCTTAGGGCTTCTGTTGAGCTTAGTTGGGCTTAGTTGAGTCTCTTCACTCTGGTCACCAACCCCTTCAAGTAGTGCCCCTCCTCCTTGTCAAGCCTGAGTTATGTTCATTCGAACTTCCCCACCTCTTCTCAGATCCAGAGCTACCATTGACAAGCAAAGTTCACGGCCATCCTTCATAAATATCCATGGTAAAGAGTGATTTGCTTCAACTCCAACCACACCCAACATACACAGACACACACACAAACCTATCACTACCACTATATCTAGGTGAATGTGGGCACCTATGAACTTTATAGGTATCCTCGAAGGAGGAAACAAAAATTGCAGAATGCAATATAAAACCTGAGGAGAGACAATGAAGAGACAAAAGCCAGAGCACTTTACATTTCTTCCTCAGACCATTATTAGCACAACAGCAGCCAAGTGTCTTTCTCCCTGAACCATTTATGAGTTGGTCTGCATTCACAGCAACATGGAACCCCACCCCTAAAATGTCAAGTGATTATATCCAAGGCACACCAGCAATGATTCCTGGAATGTTCTTTTCAGTTTGCTCTCCACAAACTCAATTCTTATTATCCTTCAAGTACCTTGTCCACTCTGACAACTTCTAGGAAGTGTCCCCTCCCTTCCTGAACTCTTATCAAGCTTCTCAATGCCAACACCTATCTTTTGAAGGAATATTAAATTTTATTTCTCATCAGATTGTTAAAAATGTTTATATTCTGCCACATGTAGGTTGCAGCCTTCGCAAAGGATGGACTATGATGGTGATACTTCTGCATTTACCACAAGGCCTAGGACAGGGATGGCCACACAGTCCAGATTTAATTAAATAACTGCGTGGTTTAGAACCATCTAGAGAAGGTAGCTAACAGTGAATCAGGTAGGCCACTTGACCTGTGATTCCTGCATTATCAACACATCCTTTGAGCACCTATGATGTGCGAGGCACCAGTCCAACTGAGTGTGATAGAATCCCCTTGGCAAAAATGCCCAAATCTTCTCTTTTTACAAACCCAGGACACACAACTTCTTCTTCACTATGTTGTTCTTCACATACAAAATTCCGCCTGGTCATATCTCGGTGGGCCCTATGAGCTGCATCTCCAGCAGTGAAAGTGCCTTTGCCTGAATCTTCCAAAATCTCATCCTCAATTGTGGAGAGACTATAACACTTATACACTGCTGAGGGGAATGTAAAATGGTACAACTACTTTGGAAATTGATTTGGTGCTTCATTAAAAACCTACAAATAAAACTACCATGTGATCCAGCGATCCCAGTACTTGTAATATATCCTAGAGGAATAAGAGCCTTTACATGAACAGATATATGCACACCCATGTTTATGGCAGCACTGTTTACAATAGCAAAAAACATGGAAGCAACCAAGGTGCCCATCAACGGAAGAATGGATAAATAAATTATGGTATATTCACACAATGGAATACTACCCATCAATAAAGAACAATGATGAATCCTTGAAACCTTTCATAACAAAGAGGAATCAGGAAGGCATCATACTGAGTGAAATTAGTCAATTGCAAAAGGACAAACATTGTATGAGACCACTATTATAAGAACTCAAAAAATAGTTTAAACAGAGAAGAAAATATTCTTTGAGGGTTACAAGAGTGGGGAGGGAGAGAGGGAGAACGGTTTTCACTAATTAGATAGTAGATAAGAACTATTTTAGGTGAAGGGTAAGACAACACATAATACAGAAGAGGTCAGCACAACTGGACTAAACCAAAAGCAGTTTCCTGATTAAACTTCGAATGCTTCGAAGGCCAGCATAGCAGGGTTGTGGGTTTTAGGACCATGGTTTCAGAGGACATCTAAGGAAATTGGAATAATAAAATCCATTAAGAAAACACTCTGCATCCCACGTTGGGGAGAGGCATCTGGGGTCTTAAACGCTAGCAGGCGGCCATCTAAGATGCATCAATTGGTCTCAACCCACCTAGAGCAAAGAAGAATAAAGAACACCGAAGACACAAAGTAATTATGAGCCCAGGAGGCAGAAAGGGACACATAAAGCAGAGACTACATCAGCCTGACAATAGAAGAACTAGATGGTGACCACCTACAACCGATGACTGCTCTGACAGGGAACACAACAAAGAACCCCTGAGGGAGCAGGAGACCAGTGGGATGCAGACCTCAAGTTCTCGTAAAAAGACCAGACTTAATGGTCTGACTGAGACTGGAAGGACCCTGGAGGTCATGGTCTCCAGAAGTTCCATTAGACCAAAACAAGAACCATTCCCAAAGCCAATTCTTCAGACAGGGATTGGACTAGACTATGGGATAGAAAATAATACTCGTGAGGAGTGAAATTCTTGGATCAAGTAGACACATGAGACTATGTGGGCAGCTCCTGTCTGGAGGGGAGATGAAAGGGCAGAGGGAGTCAGAAGCTGGCAGAATGGACACAAAAATAGAGAGTGGAGAGAAGGAGTGTGCTGTCTCATTAGGGGGAGAGCAACTAGGAGTTTATACCAAGGTGTATATAAATTTTTGTATGAGAGACTGACTTGATTTGTAAACTTCCACTTAAAACACAATAATTTTTTTTTTTAATCTCATCCTCAGGGCACTCAATGATCAATAGCCAAAACTTGTGGAAATGACAGGTGAGGTTGAAGATACAGCTTGGGGGAAAAGTCAGCTTTCAACAGCAAACCTCATGACATTCTCATTTAGAATCAGCCTGATTTCTCCATTCCCAAAGGCAACTCTTCAGACAGAGATTGGACTGGACAATAGGATAGAAAACGATACTGGGGAGGAGTGAGCTTCTTGGATCAAATAGACACATGAGACTATGTGAGTAGGTCCTGTCTGGAGGGGGGATGAGAAGGGAGAGGGGGACAGAAGCTTGCTGAATGAACACAGCGAATACAGGGTGGAGAGAAGAAGTGTGTTGTCTCATTAGGGTGAGAGCAACTAGGAGTATATAGCAAGGTGTACATAAATTTTTGTACAAGAGACTGATTTGTAAACTTTCACTTAAAGCACAATTAAAAAAAAAAGAATCAGCCTGGTTTCTAAGGGCCTTTTTTTTTCTTCCTTTTTTTTAAAAATTGTATATTAGGTGAAGATTGACAGAACAAGCTAGTTTCTCATCAAAAAGTTAGTACACACATTGATCTATGACGTTGGTTAAGAACCCCAAGACATGTAAACACTCCCCCTTCTCAACCCTGGGGTCCCTATTACCACCTTTCCTGTTCCCTCCTGCCTTCCAGTCCCTGCCCCAGGGCTGGTGTACCCCTTTAGTCTTGTTTTGTTCCATGGGCCTGTTCAATCTTTGGCTGAAAGGTGAATCTCAGGAGTGATCTCATTAATGAGCTGAAAGGGTACCCAGGGGCCATACTCTCAGAGTTTCTCCAGTCTCTGTCAGGTCAGCAAGTCTAATCTTTCTCTTTGAGTTAGAATTTTGTCCTACATTTTTCTCCAGCTCTGTCAGGGCCTCTCTATTGTAAATTCCTGTCAGAAAAGTCAGTGGTGGTAGCCAGGTACCATCTCATTGTACTGGACTTAGTCTGGTGGAGGCCATGGTAGATGTGGTTCATTAGTCCTTTGGACTAATCTTGCTCTTGTATCTTTAGTTTTCTTCATTCTTCCTTGCTCCTGAAGGGGTGAGACCAGTGAAATATCCTAGATGGCCGCTCACAGGTTTTAAGACCCCAGACGCTACTCACCAAAGTAAAATCTACAACATATTCTTTATGAACTATGTTATGCCAATTGACCTAGATATTCCATAAGACCGTGCTCTCCATAGCCCTCAGTAAGGGCCTTCTAAAAGCAAGCAAAAAAAAGGAGCTTAGTGTGTAAGGGAGCTGGTGTGCTTGGTTGGCCATGAAGTTATAACAATTCCTAATGAGACACTGTCAAGCATTAAGAACATCTATATGTGCAGAACTTGGCTCCTGAGAATGTGGTGTGGGGGGACATGCAACAGTCTGTATGCTCTGAATACGCTTCAACGGCTTTTGCACATCCTCTGCTTGGTACAATTCTTTTCAGAAGTACACTGCCAGGTCCTTCTTTCTAGTCTGCCTTAGTGGGAAAGCTCAGTTGAAACCTGTCATAGGTGACCCTGCTGGTATTTGAATACCAGTGGCATAGCTTCCAGCATCACAACAACAAGCAAGCCCCCACATTATCACGAACTGACTCACTGGTCTATGCCAAGAAGTATGGAAGACAGCTTCCTGGCCAACTGACTGGAAGAGATCCATATTTATGCCTATTCCCAAGAAAGGTGATCCAACCAAATGCAGAAATTATTAAACATTATCATTAATATCACATGCAATCAAATTTTGTTGAAGATCATTTAAAAGCAGCTGCAGCAGTATATTGACAGGGAACTGAGAAATTTAAGCAGGATTCAGAAGAGGACGTGGAACCAGGGATATTATTGCTGATGTCAGATGGATCCTGGCTGAAAGCAGAGAATACCAGAAGGATGTTTACCTGTGTTTTATTGACTATGCAAAGGCATTCGACTGTGTGGATCATAACAAATTACAGATAACATTGAGAAGAATGGGAATTCCAAAACACTAAATTGTGCTCAAGAGGAACCTATACGAAGATCAAGACACAGTTGTTTTAACAGAACAAGGGGATACTGATTGGTTTAAAGTCAGGTAAGGCATGCGTCAGGGTTGTATCCTTTCACCATACCTGTTCAATCTGTATGCTGAGCAAATAATATGAGAAGCTGGATTATATAAAGAACACAGCAACAGGATTGGAGGAAGACTCATTAACAACCTGTGTTATGCAAATGAAAGTGAAGAAGATTTGAAGCACTTACTGAAAAAGATAAAGATTCCAGCCTTCAGAATGGATTACACCTCAACATAAAGAAAACTAAAATCCTAACAACTGGATCAATAAGCCACATCATGATAAACAGAGAAAAGATTGAAGTTGTCAAGGATTTCCTTTTACTTGGGTTCACAATCAACACCCATGGAGTCAGCATTCAAGAAATTAAAGGACGTACTGCATTGGGCAAAAATGCTGCAAAAGACCTCTTTTCAGTTTTAAAACACAAAGATGTCACCTTGAAGAATAAGGTAAGCCTAACCCAAGCCATGGTGTTTTCAATCGCCTAATATGCATGCGAAAGCTGGACAAAGAATAAAGACGACCGAAGAAGAACTGACGCCTTTGAGTTATGGTGCTGGAGAAGAATACTGAATACCCCGTGGACTGCCAAAAGAACAAGCAAGTCTATCTTGGAAGAAGAACAGCCAAAATGCTCCTTAGAAGCAAAGATGGTGAAACTACATCTCGCATATTTTAGACATGTCATCAGGAGGGACCAGTCCCTAAAGAAGGGTATCAGGCTTGGTAAAGTACAGGGTCAGTGAAAAAGAGCAAGACCCTCAAGCAGATAGATTGACACAGTGGCTGCAACATTGGCCTCAAGCATAACAACGATTGTAAGGATGGCACAGGACTGGGCAGTGTTACATTCTGTTGTACACAGGGTCACTATGAGTCGGAATCGATTTAATGGCACCTATCCGAAACAACAGTAAAGACAGGGACCATGTCTATTTCACTCACCACTGTATCCCCCACAGAACCTACACAATAAACCAAAGAAAAACAAGCTCATTGCCATCAAGTAGATTCCAACTCACAGTGACCCTATGTGTTACAGGGTAGAACTACTCCATAAGGTTTTCTTAACAGTAATGTTTACAAAAACAGATTGCCAGGCCTTTCTTCTGCACAGCCACTGGGTCAGTTCAAACCAGCAATCTATCAGTTAGTAGTCAAGTATAAACCATTTTCACCACAGTACTCAAAAACCATTTTCAGAATAAATGATAACAAGACAGTGCAACAGAGTACAAAATGCAGGGAATTTCAAGTCAAGCGAGCTGGGCTCCAATTTCAGCTTAGCCATATACTAGCTGCCGGGTGATATCGGGTGAATTACCTAACCTCTCTGAGCCTTGTGCTATGGCTGCTAACCAAGAGGTTAGTGGTTCAAATCCACCAGGCTCTCCTTGGAAACTCTGTGGGGCAGTTCTACTCTGTCCTATAGGGTCGCTATGTGTTGGAATCGACTCGACGGCAGCGGGTTTGGTTTTCAGTGGGTTTCTGAGCCTTAATTTCCTCATTTTTATATGAAATAATAATATCTACTTCACTGAGCTGTATGAAGGGGAAAAAAGATAATGGATGAGAAAGTAGTTGGTAATCTATAGAGTTCTCTGCAGAGATGAATTATTTTAATGTTAGTGTTTTCTCTTCACAAGGCCTACCACAGGCACCTGAACACCCCACCATTACTCACACCCTTGGTTTTTTTTTTTTATATCTAGGAGACATAATACATTGAAAACCATTGTAAACTTGTAGCTTGATCATTTGACTTTCTCATTAGCTGGCAGAAAGGAGGGTCCTAATAGGCTGCGGTTCAGGACAAGCAGTTTTGAGGGAAGGGGTGATGTGTCTTAAGTTTCTAGAAAGACCAGGGGAGGGGACAACTGCAGTGGTGACCCTGGTAGAGCCAGGACACTGAGTTGACAGGTAAAGGGAAAACAAAAACGGAGGTGGAGGTGCCAGTTACGAACTTTCTGTGGCCCGTGTGTATTTCCGGGACACTTGACTATACAAGAGCTGTCTGTGTGTGCTACAGAGAGGGGAGGGAAGCCAAAGAGCAGGAAACGGACGCCAAGGGAGCTGTACTTAATCATAATAACCATTAGTATTGACTTTGGTGCCATCTTAAAGGAGCCATTTGTTACAAGAACCAATAGTCAAAACCCCAAGCCAGCCAGGCTTTGTCTTATGAGCTCTAAAAATAATGGTACTTTACTGTTCATTTGTTTTAATTTTCCAAATTCAAATGCAATTTGAAATCAATTCAAAAATTGATTTCTTTCTTCTAAACAAAGAGACGTTAAAACGAGGAAGGAAGGAAGGAAGAAACAAGGACAGACAGGGCTTTTCAGTGAATCACATAATAATATACCAAAAGCAGGAGCCCAGGGCAGTAATTATTCCCCTCACTGAGACGTATGAAAGGAAAATGGGTGAGAATTATGATCACAGGAACAATATATAAAACCTCTCCAGAGCAGAGGCCAACAAATCACCTACTGAGAGCTTCAACAACTCTGTGTAAAAGCTGGAGGAAACACAGTTAAGGTCAATCAGCTCCTGGTTTTTAAATGACCACGTCATTTTAATCAACTCTCCATGTCATTCTGCATCTCCAGCTGGCAAACTGGCAAAGAGAGATTAGAGTTGTTTGCTCTCTTTAAACAGCATGAAAACAGTTGTGTGATCTTCCAGTTAAAACAGCTTGGAAAAGGTCAGTGGATTATTTTCCAGCCAAGCCTTGGGAGGGTGTCTCCTGTCTCAGTATAGTCACTACAATCCAAAGTCTCGCACTCCACCTTATAGGACCTTGGTTCCAACAAATTCCCCAGCCTCTGATTCACAATAGCCAAACTCACAGTAAACAGACTGATAACCTTGACAGCCAAGTTGTTAATAGATAATGGTAACATGGGCCTATCCAACAACCAGAATACTTGAGCCACTATTCAGGTCTTCAGGAATGAAACCAAACTCATGAAGCAACTCTAAAGAAGATAAAATAAAGACGAACTTAGAGCCAGATAAATCTAGCTTCAAGGCCTCATGTAATTCAATTATTTGGGTCTTAGTCTTCTTATCTGTATAAATGAGAATAATATTTACCACATAGCACTGTTTTTGATGATATTTGAAAACACTTTGTGAGCTGGAGAGCATGGTACAAATGGAAGTGGTAATTTTGGGTAATAAGAAGGCAGTTTGGTGCATATAGAATCTGAGTAAGGAGAACTAGAGCTCTGTGGGCAATTTAACATCCAGTGTAGTAGTCCCTAAGGAGACCTGGTGGTGCAGTGGCTTACCACTCAGCTGATAACTGAAAGGTCAGCAATTTGAATCCACCAGACGCTCCGCAGGAAAAAGATGTAGCAGTCAGCTTCCGAAAAGATTACAGCTTTGGAAACCCTATGGGACAGTTCTGCTTTGTCCTATAGGGTCACTATGAGTCAGAATTGACTCGATGGGAATTAGCTTGATTTTTTCATTTTTATAGGAGTCCCTCGGTGATACAAATGGTTAACACACTGGTCTGATAACGAAAAGATTGGAGGTTCCTTCCAGTCTACCCAGAGGCACCTCAGAAGAAATGTTTGGCAATCTACTTTTGAACAATCAGCCATTGAAAATTCTCTGGAGCACAGTGCTGCTCTGACACACGGATCACCATGAGTTCGAATCAACTCGACAGCAACTGGTTTTTGGTTTTATGGTGGAACCCAAAGCATTATCCACACTACACTAGGGACTGCCTTCCCAGACTAAAATCCACCACATGTAGTTTCTCTCCCTCAGACCAAGCTGGAGATGGAGAGGTCCCAGCTCTCTAACTCACCTTTTTCAAAATTCCTTATCAAACACCAAAAGCATCTGTCTTCCTGACATATCCTCAGGAAGCACATGTTGAAATTAATGAGACTGCAGGGTATCTCCCCTGAATTTCCTTTCAGAGGGATAACTTCCTGGGGACATTTCTCTGCCCTGCATTTAGATACACCCATGTGTCATTTCTCTGTCTTAGGGGTGTTGGCCTTGGGCAAATTATTCAATATTTCTGTGCCTCAATTTCATCCTCTATATAATGGGAAGATGACTAATATCTATTTCATAGGGTTGATGTAAAAATTAACATGATATAAATAAAATGACTAGCAAGCCATGAATAAATTTTAGTTATCACCATCACTATCAAAGGGTACTGAAGGTGAGACTTGGACCTGCATCTTGTTATTACTCTCAGTTGTTTACAGCCAAGCAGATTAAACAGTTAGACAGATTAGCATACACAAATCTCCAACATGGCTCAGAAAACGGAGGGAATAAATACAAAGAGAAATATTTACAGACCAAAGCACTATGTTAAGAGACCAAAGTTTGCCGTTGGGAGCCGTAGATGGCTTTAAAAGTGGCTTCATCTGATGTCCTCAGACTTGGGTCTGGGGTCATGATTAGCAAGAAAAGGTTTATTTTCTGTGTTTGAGGCCTTATAGGGATTTGGCCTTAGGCAGAGATCAAAGTGAGCTCAAGGGTCAGGAGAAGCAATCCGGGACTCTTAGACTACAAAGCCTGCAGAATTTTCAAGGGGTTCAAAAGTCAATAAAAAAAAAAGAAAGAAAACATTGCCATTTTTATCGATTGAATTGAGTCCCCAAAAATATGTGTATCTATTTGGCTAGGCCATGATTCTCAGTATTGTGTGATTATCCACCATTTTGTCATCTGATATGATTTTCCTATGTGTTGTAAATCCTACCTCTATGATGTTAATGAGGTGGGATGGGGGGCAGTTATGTTATCAAGGCAGAACTCAATCAACAAGATTGGATTAAATCTTGAACCACTCTCTTTTGAGATATAGAAGAGAGGAGCCAGCAGAGAGACATGGGGACTTCATATCACCAAGAAAGCAGCACCTGGAGTAGAGTGTATCCTTTGGACCAGGGTCTCCTATGCAGAGAAGCTCCTAGTCCAGGGGAGGATTGATTATACAAGAACCTTCCTAAAGAGCCTACAGATAAAGCCTTCCCCTGGAGCTGACGCCCTGAATTTGAACTTCTAGCCTACAAGATGGTGAGAAAATAAACTACTGCTTGTTAAGGTCATCCACTTGTGGTATTTCTGTTACAGCAGCACTAGATAACCAAGACAGCCATCAATTCCCACTCATGTCCACCCCAGGTGTTACAGAACTGTTCCATAGGGTTTCTTGACTGTAATCTTTACAGAAGCAGATCACCCTGCCTTTCTTCCAAGGCACTGCTGTGTGGGTTTGAACATGAAACCTTTAGGTTAGCAGTTGACCATTTGCACTACCTAGGGACGTCTAAGGCGCCCTGGTGGCACAGTGCTTAAGAGCTTGGCTGCTAACCAAAAGGTCAGCAGCTCAAATCCACTAGCTGCTCCTCGGAAACGCTATGGAACAGTTGTACTCCGTCCTATAGGGTTGCTGTGAGTCAAAATCCAACTCCATGGCAACAGGTTTGGGTTTTTTTGTTGTCGTTATTGTTTTTTTAGGGGCCTCTATACCTTGCCTTGTCATTGTTAGTTATGTTGCCCTGTAGTCAATTCCGACTCACAGTGACCTCATGAGTGCCTAGTGCCTCCATTTTGGGTGCAAACAAGGAAAGGGAAATTGGTTTTGGTTTGGTTGTTTCTAAGCACTTTAAATTCTCTTTGAGAATAGACATACACTTAAAAATGGGAGAAGAATTTTAGTGTTGACTTTTACCGGGTGAGGGTCAATTTGGGGCAATGCATACATTATTTAATGCTTTCTGAAGAAGTTGTTCTAAGACTGTGAATAAAATTTTTAAAAAACCAAACCATACTCATTTCCATCAAAACGATTACAACTCATAGTGACCCTATGGGACAGAGTAGAACTGCCCTTTAGGTTTTCCAACGAGTGCCTGGTAGATTCAAACTGCCAATCTTTTGGTTAGCAGCCGAATGCTTAATGACTGTGCCACCAGGGCTCCATGAATAATATAAGCTGAAAACAGAAAAGAAAAGGCAGCTTTCTGTCCTAGTTTGGTAAATTTCAATGAAATAAAGCCCTGTCAAAACCTACTTCAAAAGCTTAGGGGAGGGGATACACATGAAAGAGACACAAAAAGTTTTAAGAAGCTAAACTCCCATCTCACTGAGCCCTACACCCTATAACCTCAAGGGAGAGGCTCAAGGATTTTCTTTTCATTCTCTCTAAGACTACCACACAGAAGGTCTTCTTAAGTCTCAAAATCAAAACGGCCTCCAAGGACCTAATTCATCCACCATGTTAGAAAGCACAGCTTCTGGTGGAGGAGTAAAGGGATTATACATATAGACCAGGTAAACTGCTCGTCCCACTGCTTCTCTCTCTTAGATCTAAGTCTTCCATCTCAAGCATCTAATCGAAGGTACCCTTATCGCTTGCAAGGCCCAACAGAATCATGGATGTACCCAGGACAAAGAAGCCTATCAAGGACAATTAAGGCCATCCCTTCTCTAGACTTTAGGAAGAAGGACTCTCTTTGCTTTGCTTTTGTCTTTCTGTGCTGCATTTGCAAGAGGAGTGAAGACATTGAGGGCCAAAACCAAAGTTGGGCCCTAGAAAAAAAATCAAGGAGGTTACTTGGTCTGCTTCTAGTCTAAGCCATAGTCAACAAGGATAAGAAGATTCCTTTCAAATAAATGGTTCAGCTTAACTAACCAGGAGAGTAGCTTTCAGAGAGGTTTTAAAAACCTGCCATGGTTGTTCTTGTTGTATGCCGTTGAATTGATTTCAACTCATAGTGACACCCTGTGATAAAGTGGAATGCCCCATAGGGTTTTCAAGGCTGTAATCTTTATGGGAGCAGATTGCTAGGTCTTTCTCCTATGGAGCCAATGTGTGAGTTTGAACTGCCATTCTAGCCAGTCTAAAGAAGATACCAGTGGTAAAAATACTAGACTAAAATCCAAGAAACATGGGTTCCAACCCTTGGAATACCACTGACTCTGTCCCTTACATCATTCAAAACTCTAAGTTCTACGAGGGCAGGAACTATTTGTCTTAATCACTACTGAGCATTCACTCAATAAATAGGTGTTGATTAGCTGAGTCGGGGGGAGTGGAACCTAGCCAGTAGTCAAAACAATCTGTCCAAACAGAGAATGTATAGCTTCCTGATTAAGATTACAGTCTCTGGAGCCAGATTATCTGGGTTCATCTCCCAAATCTAATACTTATTAGCTATGTGACATTTGGCATTTTCCTTAGTATCTCCACATCTCCGTTACCTCAGCTGTAAAATGCAGAGACTAACAGTTTCAAGTTCATAAGGTTGTTTTGAGGATAAAACGAAGTAATTCACATAAAGGGTGAATAACCATGCACACAAAAAATGTTATGTATTATTACAAAACAATCTGCCTTCCTTACTAGAAATATTCTTTGGTATGTGTAACAGAAGGACTGTACCCACAGAGTTTGGGATCCTTGGTTATGCAAACAGTAAGCACTCAGCTGCTAACTACAAGGCTAGCGAATTGAACCCATGCAGCGGCTCCATGAAAGACCTAGTGATCTATGTCCATAAAAATTACACCAAGAACACCCTATACGGCAGTCACATTGAGTTACTATGAGTCAGTATTGACTCAATGGCATGCAACAACAATGAACCTAGTTACATAGAGACTAGAAGACCACTATGCTACTGGTGTACATTTCCTCATTGCTCCCTTCCTACTTCTCAATTCCATCCCATGCATGTTATCTACCCTCCCTCAAGCTGAAATGCCTTCCCCCTCCTTCATCTCCACCTATCCAACCTTGCACAATTCGACCTCCTAATACTGTGCAATTTAACCCTTAATAATTGTCTAATCCTTTCATGCTGCCTATGTTAAACAGACCCAAGAATTGGGACATTAAATGCCACGATTCTTAGTAGGTGCTCAAAAAACGTACGGCAAGTTAAATCACAGAGTTGGCACTTTGGAAAAAGGTTAAGAGAGTGTGCAACCATGCCTCAGCAACTAGGTCATGATCAGACATTAGTCAAACACAGTTGATAGCACAATTTGGTCCTTTGTAGATCAAGGGCTCCAGTGTCAGACAACCTGGATTCAAATCCCAACTCTACTGCTTGCTAGCTGTACAATCTTAAACTAGTCACTTAACCTCTCTCAGCCTCAGTTTCAACTGTTTAATGGGCATGATGAAACAATCTACCATATATGATTGGTGAGAGGATTTAATGAGTTTGTATAAAGCATTTAGCACAATGGAAGGAGCCCTGGAGGCACAGTGGTTAAAGCACTCAGATACTAACTGAAAGGTCAGTGATTCAAACCCACCAGCTGCTCCGTAGTAGAAAGATGTGGCAGTCTGCTTCTTTGAAGTTTTATAGCTTTGGAAACCCTATGGGGCAGTTCTACTGTGCCCTACAGGGCTGCTTGGAGTCGGAATCGACTCAACAGCAGTGGGGTTTTTTGTTTTGTTTTTATTTAGCACAACACCTGGCAGATTTTAAGTGTTAGCTACTTATATTACTATAAATTTCTTTATTACATTAACTGAGGCAGGGCCTTCCAGGAATGGAACACAGGGGTTGTAATACTCTGATAGAAGAAATTGCTAAGAAGGGATCAAAGCCCAGGAAAAGGCATGGGAAAGATAGGCCCAGGTGAGGAGCCTTAGGGAGACGGCCTGGGGACCTGTGAGAAGTCATACTATGAAAGAAGACTCCTAAATTTGGAGCACCCAATGCAAACTTCTTCACCTTCACAGGTTTGCCTTCAGATGGTTCTTGCAGTAACTGGAGTATGCCAGCCTGGCCCAAATTGTACTATAAGAAAGAGAAGTGCGAATGCTGCACTTTTGAAAGGCGTCCCAATTGGTTTATTAAGTAATTAACTTCCTGATGCACAGAGGACAAAGCACTGAGGGGCCCTAAGAAGCCAATTAAAGCCCAAATGGCTGGATTGTTGCAAAGAAAGTATAAATGGGGGAAAGCTTTCCCTTTCTGAGGCTACCTCCCACCAATCTATTAATTAGACTGGGGAGAGGAAGAGTGGATGGCAAGGAAGCCAGGAAATTCCAACCTGAAAGACAGGTGGGAGACCTGGGAGCCTAAAAGAATTCAGGCAATGGTGAGTCTGTCGCTCAGTGAATGTTAAGCAGGAAGCTGGAAAGCACACAGCACCATGGCTGGCCCTCTGCTGGACTGGGATCATCGGCCCTCCACAGAGGCCCTGAGTCATCTTATACCGCCCTGTGATGTGGGTTAGCCACAGCTACTTTGGATCCCCAGGCTGGCCTTCCACTGCGTCCCAGAATGTACCTGAGAGGCTCCAGTCATTGGCACTCACAAGATAAACCTTCTAATATTAAGATGAATCAAGCATAACACAGAATATAAAGCCAAAAAGATGAACAGGTTAGGCTTCTATAATAGTTTTACTGTTCCATATTATTTGAAATAATATTTTAGATACACATTGCTCTCTCCAACCAAACCAAAAAGCTCCTTGAGTTATGAATCAATCCCTTACTCATTTTTCCATTTCCCATTAGTACCTAGCATAGTGTCTGCTCAAAGTACGCCTTCAATACATGCTTATTGAATTGAAATATTTTTGCACCTTGCAAATGGCTAAGAATGGAAGAGGAACAGAATTCGAAAACAGTATCCGGTCATCTGCAGCAACATTCCTTCTCTGGGGAGATTCCCTGCTCGACTAAAGAGGGCATGCCAAGAACTGTAGAGCAAAGCATGTGACAAGTTATACAAGGAATAGATTGCATTGGGATCTAGATCTCCTTACATTTCCCCGTCATCAACAATGGCTTGACTTCCTAAAAAGTACCCCTTAGAGTGAAAGAGAAAAACAGAAGACATATTAAGTTAATGTTAAAGGCATTTGTTTTTTAATTATTTGAGATTCAGATCTTATGTATGTAACTTGCAGCAGTGTTGAATAGCGGAAACAGCATGGACTTCCAACGGTATGACCTTGAACCAATTAGTTAACCTCTCTGAGCCTCCATTTCCCATCAGTAAAATGGCAGAATACTAATAAAGGCTATTTCATAGGGCACTTGAGGGCTAGCCAAGTTAACACGTGTAATGCACTTATAGACACTGACAATACTAAGCAGTTAATAAATGTTAGCAACTCTCTTTATGAGAATTAAATGAAATTCAATGAGATAAGGCATGTATAGCAGCAGTCACGACTTGAATATAATTGGATTAGGACTCAGACGTGTTTGGATACATCTGGTACATTCGTTTAACAGCCCTAAACAAGCCTATATCTACATGAGCCGAGAAGGCTCCTGGAGGAGAACTGTGGTAAAGGAGAGCACAGAGCACATTGACCTGGACCAGGGAATGGTGTAGGTGGGGTAAAACAGCTTAGTCATCAAGGATTCTGAGTACACTTTGCCACTTGGGTTTGATTCCTAGCCCAATCCCACAGGGTTTAAGTCCCAATATGTAAGAATGGAACAGGCAAGGTTGTTAAAGAGTATTACTAAAGCCGTAAAGGGGAAAAAGATCCTGATTTAGGTTACTTTGGGAGACGGTAAAACTAAAGGCAAAAGGAACTATACATAAGCACTGTACTCTGTTTGATAAAGCTGTTTCCCTAGGGGTGTGTGGTTAATAATTCTGATACTGCTGCACATGTATACTAGAACTGAACGATTAAGTAAATAGATGGCAGATGGTGGGAGGTCAGATCCTCTCTGTTGGAGTGGGAAGCTACAGGTAAGCAAGAATGATCCATATGGTGATAACTTAGAGTAGGAGACATCAGCATGAACTCATATTTAGCTAATATAGATTCAAATGGTTATATATCAAAATATTGAGAATGCCTAGTTACCCAGATCTTAATTTCTAATACCATTCTCAAAAAAAAAAAACAGCATTCCTTGGCAAAATAACTGATTCTGGAACTGGGGCAGGAAATATACAAGATTTGCTTGGAACTTCTCATACTGTCAAAAAGTAAGCAAGTGCAAAAAAAAAATTACACACATACACAATGATGGGGATATGTCAAATGGACATAGGACCCAACTGAAAGAGCACCCAATAGACAAACCTGGAATGATTTGAGCAGCAAAATAAATAACAGAATTATATTATAATCCAAAGTATAAAATAAACATCTCTGAGTCCATACCGATATAAATAAATAATTGAATAAATAAATAAATAAATGGGGAAGAAAAGACAAATCTCCCATGCCAACGAATGACAAATAATTGATAGCTCACCACTCCTTAAGTGTGGGCTAAACCTCCTTCCAAAAAGTATACTATGAATAGGCATTCCCCCCCCAAAAAAAGAGAAACTTTGCAGTAGAGAACCTGACAAACACTACCTCAGCCAGTGATCAAGGTCAACTTCAAAAGTACTAAGACATCCTGATAGTGTGCACCCTTTCTATCATGTGAAGAGAATAGCACTTTATTTCTGAGATCTCCTTCCCCAAGCCCCATAACCCAAGTCTAACCATTAGAGAAACAACAGACAAATCCCAATTGAGGGATGTTCTACAAAACGCTTGAGCAAAACTCCTCAAAACTGTCAAAGTCATAAAAATCAAGGAAAAGTCTTAAAAACTGTCACCAAAAAAAGAAAGAAAACAACCTGTCATAGCAAAGAGGAGCCTAAAGAGATAGAACTGTTAAATATAATGTGGTGTCCTGGATGGGATTCATAAACAGAAAAGTGATATTAGGGAAAAGAGGAAATATGAATAAAGTATGGATTTTAGTTATACTAATACATGAATATTGACTTATTAATTGTGGCAAATGTGCTTTGATAATGTAAGATATTAATGATAGAAACTGGGTGTGGGGTATATGGGAATTTCTTGTACTATCTTTCCAACTTGTCTGTAAATCTAAAAGTTTTGGAAATAAAAATACAACTCAAAAAATTTGTGAGGGTATCAGCAGTCCTGCTTTGGCACTTCTTTTAACAAAATTCTATATAAAGGGGAGAGACATAGACTCGCCTACTTTGAGACAACCTAGCCAGGTGCTCTGGCAACAGGGAGATATCTGGGCTTTGTTGTCAGGGGCCAGTAGAGCAACAAGAGGATCAGGTAGGAGACATTAGAGTCTGGGAGAATAGTGGCAGCACCTAAGAAACAGCAGAGCCTTATAAATAACAAATGGGTGACAGAAACCTGATAAATACCTAATTCAGCAGAGGCAGTGGTTCACAGTGGCTGCAACAATGAGCTCAAGCATAACGACGACTGTAAGGATGGTGCAGGACCGGGCAGTGTTTTTGTTCTGTTGTGCATAGGGTCGCTATGAGTCGGAGCCGACTCGACGGCACCTAACAACAACAACAACTTAACAATTCCTGTAAAACATTTACCATCACCTGTGCTCTTGAGGTTACTTGCTTCTGTACTTTCTGTGTAGTAGAAGTACTCTGTACTGCTGTGCTGCTGCCTGTCTCTTCCTGACTCCCCCCTTTCGTGATATCATATTGGGAGCTTGATGTTGGCCATTGTAGGAAGTGGCAAACATTACAAATTGTTTTCTTCATTGTCTAGACTTAAGAAAGTGAAGGAAAAAGTGTTTAACTTAAAGTGTATCCTTTCTGTAGCCACTACATTGTGACTAAAAAGAAAAAAAAGGAAGACATATTCTAGTATTTGCAAACCATTATCCGATTTAACAAAGGAGTAGCTCACATCAATGATAAATGAATGAAGCTCCCACAAGCATCTTCATAGTTTCACTTTTTCTCCTACTCACGACCATAAATGACAATATCAACCAACATTTATGTCAGACTATATGCATTCATCAATTGCAACAAGAGGTGGGCTACAGGTACAAAAGTTCAGCAGAAATCAACAAAAACATTATGTGAGAATAAACTGGCTATGTGAAATTTAGAATAAACAGTAGTGTACATATATTTTTTAATTGTGTGCCACACACCCTTTATATCAGTAAAATGTAGAAACGTATATATATACATACATACGGAGCCTGGTGACAAAGTGGTTAAGCGCTTGACTGCTAACCGAAAAGTCTGCAGTTGAAACCCACCAGCGCTCCTTGGGAGAAAGATGTGGTAGTCTGCTTCCGGAAAGATTACAGGGTCGCTATGATTTGGAATCGACTCAACAGCAAGGGGGTATACACACGAGCACACACATACATTTTTTTTTTCCCCTGGAGAGTCAGTTGTTAAACTTTTACTAGCACACAACAGATTCCTCTTCCCTTTGGTCCCAATAAGACTATATACATATATTAGCAGATGGTAGAGTCCTCATTCATTGCTCACCTTTCTCCAGGTGACTAGAGGTTTGCTGGGCAACAGCTCCAGCCTGAGAAACAAAGATAAGAGGGACCGCGTGGGACAGCTGGGCAGAGGCTGAGGAATGAGTGTGAACTACCTACAGAAAACTGAAGAATTCAGGACCAATGTCCCTCATGTTAAGTACTTCTGGCCAGGCTTAGTTCTAGCTGTCTTTCTGCTTCCCCCCACCTGGGCCAACTGCAAGCCAGCCCAGCTCCTTTAATTCAACCTTGTCTTCCAAGCTAGAGTAAACACATTTGATTTGCAGAAACTTCTCTGGCAGCAGAGAATGCTATATCAAATTGAGGGAAGCATTTTTTACATATATGTTATGAGAGCATGGAAAGAAGGTGAAATACAGGAGTGAATAATGTAGTACTTGTTTATGTTTAGATATTTCTGAGCCCTGTCATCTTTACCATAGCTAACGGAAAGATGACTCTATTATAACCAGTTTCTAAGTGGACCTGCCATCATCATGGCTGAAGCTTGGTGTCATGGATTAAATTGTGTCCCCCAAAAATATGTGTCAACCTGGCTAGACCATGACACCCAGTATTGCGTGGTTGTCCTCCATTTTGTGATCAGATGTAATTTTCCTATGTGTTGTAAAACTATATCTCTGCCTATGGTTAATGAGGCAAGATTAGGTTACATTAAAGAGGAATAGGGTGGGATGCAACCCCCTTACTCAGGTCATAGCCCTGATCTGATATAAGGGGAATTTCCTGAGGGTATGGCCTGAATCACCTTTTATCTTACAAGAGATAAAAGGAGAGAGAAGGAAGCACAGAGAGAGGGACCTCATGCAACCAAGAAAGAAGAGCCAGGAGCAGAGCATCCATTCTTTGCACCCGGGATGCCAGCGCTGAGAAGCTCCCAGACCAGGGGAAGATTGATGACAAGGACCTTCCCCCAGAACTGACAGAGAAAGGAAGCCTTCCCCTAGACCTGGAGCCCTGAATTGGAACTTCTAGCCTCCTAGACTCTGAGAGAATAAATTTGTTTGTTAAAGCCATTCACTTGTGGTATTTCTGCTATAGCAGCACTTGATAGTTAAGGCACTTGGCTTTCAGAGGGGCTATTGTACATTCACAGAGAGTAATATAGAACCAAAAAGTCATAGTCCTGCCTGTGGCTCCTGGCCCAGTTACTACTAAAAATTAGCCAGCACCCATCCTTGACACAGTCTTGATTTCATAGTACACATAAAAACTATGCAAGAAATATTTACATTTTTTGTCTTGTTTTTGAGTACTAAGAAGAAGCTTTGTATTTTAATTTTGGTATTTTTAGCAGTTGTATATGTGTTGTAATGAAAAATGAAAAGAAAAAGGGTTAAGAGCATAAAGTCATAAACTGTCAGGGCTCATGGCAGCAGTGAGCTAAAGCCAGCACTAACTGGTTTACAAGAGCAGATTGTGTGCATCTCTTCCCAACACCACATTCAGTGAGGTGACCTTTAGAGCCTGAAACTGAATTTGATGGGAGTATTTACACCACGGAAATTGGCAAACACTACAAATTAAGGGCAACCATCCACCCTCACCCCACAAGAGAGCTGGTTTATCAGCATACCACAATTCAGAGTGACCTTAGTCATCATCAAATGAAACCCAATAGAGAATACTAAAGAAGGCAGGTGGGATTGGGACACTAGAAGAAGGAAGAAATGCCGAACCTTGTGAGTTTGTATGGAAAAGTGATGTTCAAAAACTGCCCTCTTACCATCCCCTTAGTACTTCATTCTTGTTCCCTTTCCTTGGCCCTGCACTGTAGCGCGCGTGTGTGTAACAGAGAGAGAGAGAGAGAAAGCAGGAAAAAAAAATAGCCATAAATACTCCCCAGTGGAGCACCACTCACAGAGCTAAGCCCACCCAGCAGTGGAAACACAGCTTCTTCTGCCTTTAGTTTTGGTCTCCAGAGGGACAAAAAGGCAAAGAGGTCATGGGTCCCCACCCGGTGGCCAGGAGAACAAATCCCCAGTACGGCTTAATGCAATGGTCTCCGATTACAGATTAGAAAAAATAATTCACCTGCTGCTCCAAATTGCTAGCCTGGACTAAGGTGGCAATTCCCGAGAAAGAGAGGAATTAAATGACTGAGTTTATTCACATCCACCTCCTTGGCCCCTGTCATTTTCCCTGGGACAGTCAAATGCACACTCAGCAGGGACACACACACACTCAGGAAGGCTCCTACAATGCCCATGCCCCTCCTCTTTAGTTGTCAGATTCTAAAAGAGCTCAGGAAAGAAGCCCTTAATGCTGGATCATAATCAGCTAACACTCACTGCATGCCCTACATTACACAATCAGGCCTGGCAAGGCACTTACTGCAGTCTTCCTTTTCAGGCAGACTTAAATAAGACGCTCTAAACCACAAATATTGAGAGTACCTACTATGGAACAGGAGTCCCTGAGTGGCACAAACAGTTAAGCACTCAAGCCAAAACCAAACCAATCCCATTGCCTTCAAGTCAATTCCTACTCGGTGACACTATAGAACGGAGTAGGACTGCCCCATAGTGTTTCCAAGGCTGTAAATCTTTTAGGAAGAAGACTGCCACATCTATCTCTCAGGGAGCATTTGGTGGGTTTGAACTGCTGACCATTTGGTTAGCAACGAAGTACTTAACCATTGTACCACCAGGGCACCTTGTTAAGTGCTCAACTTCTAGCCAAATGTTGGTGGTTCAAACCCACCCAGAGGTACCTCAGAACATGGGCTTAGTGATCTGCTTCTGAAAGCTCATGGCCTTGAAAACCCTATGGAGCAGTTCTACTCTGCATACATGCGGTTGCCATGAGCTGGAAATTAACTGGATGGCAACTAACAGCAATAACAACAGCTATGTACCTGTGATATACAGATATATTCATCTATAGTGATACATAGATGAATAAAATATGGACCTTGGCCTCAAAGAGTTCACAACTAAGAACAGAAGACCCACATAAGACACTATATTACAAAACAGATGAAAATAAATGCTGAAGAGCAGCAAAGTCACAGAGATGTGTGTCTGGTACCAAGAAAGACGAAGGCCAAGGGGAGATATTATGAAAATTATTAGCTGATGTTTATTCAGCATTTACCATGCACCAGATTCTATAATAAGCCCTTTACATAAATCACTTATTTTAATCCTCACAACCACCAAGTAAGGTAGGTAACACCATCACCACTTTACAACTGAAAAAAAGTAAGGTGTGGAGGTAAATAAGTCATCTAAAATCATATAGCTGCTTAAGAGTTGGAATGGGGGTCTATCCCAGGTCTTTCTAATTTCAGAACCCAAAGCTTTGAAGCTGAAATGAGGTACCATTGGCAGTTTGAACCCACTCAGAGGAGCTTCAGAAGCCAGGCTGGGCGATCTGCTTCCGAAACGTCACTTCCTTGAAAACTCTGTGGAACAGTTCTACTCTGCACACATGAGTCACCATGAGTCGGCATTGACTCAATGGCAACTAACAACAAAAACCCTTGTGTAAGGATGTACAGACAATTTTATCACTGAAGGGCTAGCACCACAATACATTCATTCATTCTTCCTTCCTTTGTTCCTTCATTCCTTCGTTCCTTCCCTCCCTCCCTCCTTTCCTTCCTTCCTTTCTTCCTTCTTTCTTTCTTTCTTCTCTTTCGTCATGTGCCTAGTATGACCCAAGCACCATTTCAAGGTTACAGCCATGAAAACCCTAAAGAGCAGTTTGGCCCAAGCATTGTTTCAAGGCTACAGCCATGAAAACCCTAAAGAGCCGTACTACTCTGTGCACATGGGTCCTATGAAAAGAGATAAAATTCCCTGCCTTCATGGACATTACATTAGAATAAAAGACAATTTTTCTTATGGAAAAAGCTGCATGTATTGGGTCAAATACTTTAATAAATGCCTAGAGCAGAAGGCGACAAAACCCATCTGATAGAGACCACCAGAGACATCCTTGGAGTCTGACAGAATTAAGCTTATGAACTTGCCACAGGCAGAGGAACCATGAGGCAACTCACCAAACAAAGGAAGTGACAGGAGCGTTTTGGGTTTGTGGGCAAAGAAGAGAGTAAATAAAATTTAAATGAGGCAGTATTTTGATAGTCTCAAAGCAGAACAGGGCTCTGTGTAAAGGCCTTGGCTGAGAACCTGGCCCAGGGTCTTGTCTCTTTGAAAGCTACACAGTTAAATAAACATGGGTAAAGAAAAACAAACAAACAAACAAAAAAAACAGTTGCCATTGAATCAATTCCACCTCATGGCAACTCCATGAGTGTCAGAGTAGAAATGTACTCCATAGGGCTTTCAGTGGCTGAATTATTGGAAGTAGATCACCAGGCCTTTTTTCTGAGATGCCTCTGCGTAGACCCAAACCTCTGACCTTTTGGTTAGTAGCCAAATGCTTTAACCATTTGCACCGCCTAGGGACTCCAAAATGTGGAAATCAGTGTCCGAATTGCCCTCATCTGAAGCTCTGTATCTGGGTTGAAAATCACGGCTGCTTCCAGGAAAGAACAGGATATTCCATTTTTACTGATATGATTTCAAACTGAAAAGTTTCTGAAAGCCTACGATTTTATAGAACACAGATCCTCAGCATTATGTACTTGACTCACAAAAAGAACCTGAATCCCATTCGGAGCAAAGGAGAATGACAAAAACCAAAGACACATGTAAAATATTAGCCCAAAGGACTAAAGGACCACATGAACCACACCCTCCACCAGCCTGAGACCAAAAGAACTAGATGGTGCCTGGCTACCACCACAGACAGGTCAGACAGGGATCACAACAGAGAGTCCTAAACAGGAGAAAAATGTAGAACAGAATTCAAATTCATGAAAAAAGACCAGACTTACTGGTCTGACAGAGACTAGGGGTACTCCTGAAACTATGGCCCCTAAACACTCTGGTAACTCAGAACTAAAACCACTCCTGCAGTCCACCTTTATTCCACCTTTTAGACAAAGATTAGACAGGCCTATAAAACATACAATAAAACATGCTTCTTAGTTCAATCAAATACACGAGACCAAATGGGCAACTCCTATGGAAAGGCACGACAAGGAGGCAGGAAGGGACAGGAAGCAGACAAATGAACACGAGGAACCTGGAGTGGAAAGGAGGAGCATGCTGAAACATTGTGGGGATTACAACCAATGTCACAAAACAATATGTGTATAAATTTTTGAAGGAGAAATTAACTTCAGCTGTAAACTTTCACCTAAAGCAAAATGTAATTTAAAAAACACCACAACTCAGTTTTTACAGATTCAAAAGGTGATCTCCCAATCCTGAAGACCCAAGTCTTAACTGGCAACAAGGCCACGGAAGAGTGAGGAGATTGCTCTGTCAGTATAGAGATAGAGGGGAAAGAATTTAGAGTTTTTAGGCCAATATGGGAGGGAGGGATGAGGAGCAGAGAAGAGAGGGGGGCACAGTGAAAGAGTGAGATGGAGGAAGCCTATGAGAGTGGGAAGGGTGGGTGGGTGTTCTGACTCTGCCAAAAATACTTGGTGAAGCCTACAGAGCTCATGGATAGTTTGAGGGGTAGGGGGCAAGAGCTATGTTTCACACCAAGTGAACAGAGCGTGGAACAAGGACAGCATGAGTGCCCAGGAAGTATATGAGGTTCCCTTGCAAGTTATCAAAACTCTTTGAGATGTGTTTGAACTTCCACAGGCCACGAAATAATTTTAAGTCTTAGATCACAAGAAGAGGAAAACACCAAGATTTCACAAAACCTAGAGGACACATGACAAATCAAAGAAGTGTTCCTACAACCACAGGAAATAAATTCACAGAATACATAACCTCAAGAAGTAGACACCTGGGTTCATGCTAAACCTCTCTTAGTCATTAAATGCCAAATGCAGTGGACCCCCTGGGCGGTGCAAACATTTAATGCGCTTGGCTGCTAACCAAAAGGTTCAAGGTTTGAGTCCATCCAGGGGTACCTCGGAAAAAAGGCCTGGTGATCTATATCTGAGAAAAACAGTCCTTGAAAGGGGGAATAATTGTGTAGGGGGCACTAAGTTTCTGTTAATGGTGGTGGAACAACTTGGAAAAGGATAGTGTTAATAGTTGCACAACATGATGAATGTAATTGAATTGGTCAATATTTTATATTTTTTCAATAAAGAAAATATTTCAACTGTGTGTGTGTGTGTATATATATATATATATCTCCAATAGATCACAGTTCTCTGACACACATGGAGTCGCCATGAGTCATAACTGACTCAACAACAACTGGTGGTGGTTGCTTAATGCAAAAATAGACAGAGAAGTCACAAAGGCTAAGAAGTAAGCTGTTAAGACAAGTAAGATATTAAAAACTTAAGAAAACCAGGCTAGTTAAGACACTATTATTTCCAGGTACTTCTTCCTCAGATAGGAGATGGTTCCATGAGGCTCTTGTAGTCTGACCCTACAAGTGAAGGTAGGATAATCAGTTATATCTGGCTAGAGGAAATCAAGTGTATAGGGTCGCTACAAGTCAGAAACGACTCGACAGCAGTGGGTGAGTTTTTTACAGTTGTGTTTTGCTGAGAATGTGGAGAGGGAGCTAAGGCTATAGGCAGGCTGGGCCACCTATAGGCAATGAGACAGAGATCATTGTAAAAACTGACTTCAATCTTTTCTCCGTTATCTTGATGTTGCTTATTGGTCCAGCTGTGAGGATTTTTGTTTTCTTTATATTGAGGTGTAATCCGAACTGAAGGCTGTGATCTTTGATCTTCATCAGTAAGTGCTTCAAGTCCTCTTCACTTTTAACAAGCTAGGTTCTGTCCCCAACGGTGGCTTAAAAATTTTATCAACAAACTTTGCAACATTTAAAAAATTGGGACCTATCATGTTGAAAATCAGGTTACCTACTTCAAGAAATCAGAAGATCTAAAAAGATTTGGTCCATGTTCTCATGTAGAGGCTGCCTCCTTTATATGGGAAACGTATTCTCCATTTACCCACAGTCATCACCATTCTTATTTATATCACTCAGCAGACTCCTGAAGGAGTTTATAATACTTGACTAAACTTCATGGTACTTCACTGAAAAAATAGTGACTATATCCCACCTCTACCCTCGTATACTCAAATTGTGGTTTGGGGGTGTCTTTTCAAAATCTAATACTGTGCCTTGTAAAACTGTGTTTTCTGGGCTGTGCATAGGGAAATGCTACCCCATGCCCCAGGTTCCTGTCTTTGTTCTCTGTATGGTCAGCTTGGTGTCTTCCTTTTGGTTATCAGCATTTGTTTGTGAAGAAGGACAACGTGACCTCTGGGGCAGGAGGACCCTTAGAGTGAAAAAAGCTGTTAGCAAATCAATCCTAAAGTGATTTATTTCCAAGCAGTAGATGGCAAGGAGGCAGTGTATATTTATCATTTGGACAAGGCCTTAATAAAGATAAATTTGGAGTTTGAGTTCCTCTAAGGAAGTGGTTCTAACTTCCGACATATGCCAAAACGCACTTCACAGCTAATTAGGTGGTATTCACATATGCTTTGCAAGTGGGTATAGTTATGCGGTTGGAAGGGAATGATGCATTTGTCCACACTTAGATGTGCCATTGATGGTCTGAAAAATCAGTGGGCTTTGCAACTGAGGAACAAAGTCAAAAGTTAAATTCAAAGAGATATGCAAAGCCAATAATTAATGTACGCTCATCACGAAAAAAAATTTTTTTTTTTTTTTTACATCACAAAGTCTATTTCGAGACTTTGTTGAGCTGGTATGGAGGGCAAATGTACAGAATGCCAGTCTTACATTCATGTGCGAAATAAAATCATGATTGCTGGGTTTCATTCTTATTGTATCCTGTGTGCATTTGGAAGATCTCTGCATTCACAAAAACAGGGGTAAAGGGCTGACTCCATGATCCAAATGACCTCAGAATCTGGTACTTTGGGCTCTCTGCCTAGGGAATCAGGGCCTAGATTAGGGTGATGCAAGCAAGGCACCTAGAGAGAAAAATGCAAGGAGGTACTCACACTTGGAATTGGGCAAGGGCAGGGTCAGGGCCCGAGGGTGAGGACCTCTTTCAATTTTGTTCCCTACGTGCTTGGCTTGGCCTCACCCTAGTCCCAGCCCTACTGGGAATATTTTCACTCTTGAAGTGTAATGGTCTAAGGTCTCACTGAGGGAATGGGAAGCCCACAAAATGTGGAAGGCCTACAAAATCAAAAGCAAGCATATGCAATAGCAACTTATTAGGACACACTATGAAGACAGCACAGGTAAACCCTTATACAGTCATAGTAAAGACGAGGAGGCAGTCTAAACTAGTGGCACATCTGAATGTCTTTTTCTCAATTTCAGAGATTTTTTTCAGTGGGTTAGTCATGGAAACAGAGGCAATGGGGGGGCACAGAGGGGGGGACACATGACCCCAGGCGCAAGTCCAAGGGAGCAACAGACAAGGTGTGCAATGACATTCCGAGGCACCACAAATATTAAAGGCAGACGGAAAAGAGGGGGAAAGGCATTTCTGCTGACTGGTCACGATGCCTATTTAATTTGAAATTGGGGGAGGGGGCACAATTTAGACATTGCTCCTGGCCCTGGAATGGGGGGGGCGCACAACAAAGAGATTGCCCCGGGCGTTCGTTACCCTCCCTATGTCCCTGCATACAACTAAGGCCAAGGTGAAAAGTGAAGGATTCCAACTCTGAAGTTCTGTGATTTGTGACAGGTGCCTCAGTAGACTTTCTCAGGGGAACTGACAGAGACTAAAACTCATTCCTACAACTTGAATGAAGGGTCTCTAAAATCTTGATAACATGATTCATTTGCTTATGAAACCTTTTTCCATACAGAATCCAAAAGAGAGACCTCAGCCTCTTTCATTTACACCAAATGCCAAGTACAAAATGGTTCCAGTTACGAATTTCATCCTGCAGGTTGTAGGAGTAAGACAAGAGGCCTCAAATCTTCCAACTTTGCTCTACTAGATGGCAAAGCTTCTACTTTAAACCCTAGCCTACTTCATTACCTCTCCCTTCTTCCTCTTCAACCCGTAAGACCCAGAACGTAACTACATGTGTCAAGACTGAGAAAACAACAGGCCAAAATGGTGCCAGGTGGAGAATAGTCATTCTCATCCAGTGTTAGTTGGAACCCAATTTGAGACTTTCCAAATGGAAGATCATCGAGTGCTTCCAGGTGGAAAAAACCAACCACTTCTTCAACAGAATTGATGAAACTGGCTCATGATGCTTTGTGGGCACAGAATCCAATCTTGTTAAACAGAGAGGCTCTCTGGAAATGAATTCCTAACATTGAGGATTAGCATTTCCTTTGAAACGGTTATAGCACGTGAAGGGGAAAACTCCTTGATAAAATGCGGTTTCCATTTACTGCATTCCACTTAGCTCAGCGCTCTAGCAAGTCCTCCTTTAGTTTGGCAGGGCTATGTGGGAGTGGAGTTTTCAAGGGATCAGGTTCAAAGAAGTAATTGCAATAAGCATCATTCAGAACCAGACACAAGTGGTATTACTTTTGAAAGCTTATACTCCATAATCTGAATTAGTTGAAACTACTCATCAATTATTCAAATACTTATAAAGTACTTATAAGTACTGCTGTGAAGTTGATTCCAACACATAGCAGCTGTGATGGTTAAGATTGTGTGTCAACTTGGCTGGGTTAAGATTCTCAGTGTTTATACGTGATCACTCCCATGATTGAATCTGTTGTGAATAGCTAATGAATTAAAAGGGAGTTTCCTTGAGGGTGCAGCCTGCATCTGAATATAAGCACACATTCTGGCTTTTTTGCTCAGTCTGGATCCTGTGGCTATCTCCTGTTCGCCTGACCTCTGGCTCCTGGGACTTGAACTATCAGCTTATGTTGGCATCTCCTATCTGGAGGGGAGATGAGAGGGCAAAGGGGGTCAAAAGCTGGGGGAATGGACACGAAAAGAGAGTGGAGGGAAGTAGCGGGCTGTCTCATTAGGGGGAGAGCAATTAGGAGTATATGGCAAGGTGTATATAAATTATTGTATGAGACTGACTTGATTTGTAAACTTTCACTTAAAGCACAATAAAATTTTTTTTAAAAATTGTTGAATCCTGACCTACTGATTCAGTCTCAGGTTTAACAAGATCCACAGATGATTCTTATACACGTAAACAGTTTGAGAAGCCCAGACTAGAGTAATTCAGAGGAAGGAGACAGCACTTCCAGATGCTGGGCTCCAGAAAAGACTTAACACGGAAGAAGGTGGAATGGGAACCAAACATCAACAATGTGGTGTGAACTTCTAGATTATTCTCCTTTTCTTCCAGACATGTGGCTAGCCTACCTTCCCTAGCCTCCCTCACTGTTATGTGTGAGTGTGAGGCTAATTAATTTCCAATGGAATGTGAGCAGGAGTGGCATGTGTCACTTCCTAGGTCTTCAGAGAGTTGATATACCTCATCCATTCTATCTACTTCCTCCACTAGAACCTGGATGAGGTAGGCCAGCCTCAACCATTCACATTAGGGCCACATTCTAGGCCACAAGAGAGCAATAACTGGTTGACTTGACAATTAAAAAGAGCCTAAGTTTCTGAATGATCATGCGAAGCAGAGCTATCGGCAATTCTGAAATACTCACAAGAGGACCATTACACAACAAAAACATTATTTTTGAGTTTTTAAAGCCCCACTACTCTATGGTCTCTCTCTCTCTTTTTTTTTTTTTTTTACAAGAGCCTCCATTTACCCTAAGTTCGCTGGGTGGTGCAAATGGTTTGAACACAATTATTAACCTAAATATTGGCAGTTCAAAGCCACACAGAGGCACCACAGAAGAAAGACATAGCAATCTGCTTCTACAAAGATGAAACAAACAAAAAAACAGTTGCTGTTGACTTGGCCTCATGATGATGACTTCAGGTATTCAGGGTAGAACTGTGCTCCATAGGGTTTTCAAGGTTGTGACTCATCAGAAGTAGATCACCAGACCTTTCTTCTGAGGCGCCCCCGGGTGAGTTTGAACGGCCAACCTTTCAGTTAATAGTCCAACACTTAACTGTTTGTGCCATGCAGGGCCTCCTTCCATAGAGATTAAAGCTGATAAAACCCTATGAAGCAGTTCTGCTCTGTAATACATGAAACTGCCATGAACTGGAATTGACAAGATGGTAATGGGTTTTTTTGTTGTTGTTGTTTTATGTTTACCTTAAGAAATGCAATGAATACAAAAGATCAAAGAGGAACTGATGCCTTTGAATTATAGTGCTGGCCAAGAATATCGAATATACCATGGACTCCCAGAAGAACAAACAAATCTGTCTTGGAAGAAGTACAGCCAGAGTACTCCTTGGAAGCGAGGATGGTGAGACTTTGTCTCCCATACTTTGGACATTTTATCAGGAGGGATCAGTCCCTGGAGAAGGACATCATGCTTGTTAAACTAGAGGGTGAGCGAAAAAGAGGAAGATCCTCAATGAAATGAGTTGACACAATGGCTTCAACAATGGGCTCGAGTACAATTGTTAGAATGGCACAGGACTAGGCAGTGTTTCATTCCAGTGATAGATGGTGAGAGGAGTATTGCTGGTTGAGGCAGCAGCATAATCAGACACAGAGCCCTATGTACCACTGGATGGAACACTGTCCAGTCCTGCGCCATCCTCACAATTATTCTTATGCTTGAGCCCATTGTTGCAGCCACTGTATCAATCCATCTCATTAAAGGCCTTCCTCTTTTACGCTAACCCTGTACCTTACAAAGCATGATGTCCTTCTCCAGGGACTGATCCCTCCTGACAACATGTCCAAAGAAATAGAAATGTAGTGATGAAAATGCCCCCCCGCCAAAAAAGAAATCCGACAAGGCACTTTGAGGTCTCAAAGACGGAAATAATGATAAACTGTCATGTGTAGACTAAAACACTTGTGTTGTTAGTTGCTGTGGAGTCGGCCCCTGACTCATGGTGATCCTACACACAAGGGAAGGTAACACTGCCCAGTCCTGTACCGTCCCCATGATCAGGTGTAGATTAGACTGTTGTTTTCATTGGATGACTTATGGAAGAAAACTACCAGGCCTTTGGTCCTGGTCCATATAAGTCTAGAGGCTCCGCTGAAACCTGTTCAGCATCATAGCAAAACACAAGCCTCCACTGACAGACAGGTGGTGGTCGTACACGAGGTGCATTGGATGAGAATTCTACCCAGGTCTCACTCATAGAAGGCAAGAATTCTAACACTGAAACACCACTGCCCTCAGTCTAAAATTGTTGTTGTTGTTACGTGCTCTCAAGTTAGTTCCGACTCATAGCAACCCTGTAGGACAGAGCAAAACTGCCCCATAGGGTTTCCAAGGAGTGGCTGGTGGATTTGAACAGTGGACATTTTGGTTAGCAGCCGAGCTCTTAATCACCGTGTCACTAAGGCACCAGTCAAAAATTAGTCACTCCAAATTCTACAGAAATATAGTAAACTATCATAGACCTTCGAATGTGAACTCGGGCAAAGAAAAGTATTCATGCAACGACAAAAAAATCAAACAAAAAAGCATGAAATTACAGAATCAGAAAAAGCTAGCTAGGTATCTACATATACTTCTCTTTACTATCTGCATTTATAGAAGTTAAACTGAAACTGAATTTTAGTAAATAAAATTTACCTTCCCAGTGAGCACCTCTCACTCCTGAGCTGTTTTCTCTCTAATTGTGTAAAGTAAACATCCAACACCTGAACATGGCTACTTTGCCCAAGATGCTATTATACAGGTAAAGGAATGGGAAACAAATACATTGTTTACTAAAGTCAATTAAAAAAAATACATTTCAAATTTTTAAAAATGCTTTTATAATTTTGCTTTTCAGAAAACTATGATATTTGTATATGGGATATGGTTTAAGAGAATGCTCATCCATACAAAAAAAATAAATTCGTTTCATGATAAATACACAGGCTGGTGACTGGTTAGAATTCAAGGATTATAACAGGATCCAACTGAAGCACTCCTGAGGGTATGAGCACACAAATATTGAACTTGAAAATTACAGGCTTCAAGAGTGTAGAGAGTGCACTAAAGAAGTTGATTGAAATCAATTACCCTCCTGGAAATTGGGAGGTGTTCAGAGAACAATTAGGAAGAGTCCAATCCATATTCATTAATACAGAGTGGGTCCCCAAATGACAGAGAGATATGTGCTGTGATTAACAAAGAAGCTTAAAAAAAAAAAAGACAGCCTCTTATAAGAAATAGGCACAATAGACAGCAATACTCCTAAATCATATTAGAAAGAAGCTGCATTCTAATTCAGCATGAAATTCATTTAGAAGTAATGAGAAACGAGGGGCTCCAACTTAACTGTGTTTTCCAGTGCAGAGAGAAAGTGAAGAAGCCTCCCTTATTCCAGCCCATAGCCTACTTGATAACTTAATAATATTTCAGAGGCCAGAACAGGGCCTAACCATAAGCAGATGGAGCTAGGCTTCTGCCTGTGCGGTGGCATGGGGCATGGCACCAAAGTCCCTAGCCATAAGGCCCTCCCCTGCTGGACTACTATTGTTCTGGACAGTCTCAGAATTCACATCAGACCTTAAAACAAGGAACTCAAGACCTCTGGGTTCTAATCAAAGACCTATTACCTATTTGCTTAGGGTCTTTGAGGTGACCTTGAAACCTTGAGAAACCTATAAAATGATGACAATAATCCTTGCTCCCCACGTGTCTGTCAGTTTTTTCATACTGTGGGGGCTTTCGTGTTGCTGTGATGCTAGAAGCTATGCCACCATTATTCAAATAGCAACAGGGTCACCCATGGATGGAGGACAGGTTTCAGCTGAGCTTCCAGACTAAGACAGACTAGCAAGAAGGACCTGGCAGTCTAGTTCTGAAAAGCATTAGCCAGTGAAAACCTTATGAATAGCAGTGGAACATTGTCTGATATAGCGCTGGAAGATGAGCCCCCCAGGTTGGAAGGCATTCGAAAGATGACGGGGGAAGAGCTGCTTCCTCAAAGTAGAGTGGACCTTAATGACGTGGATGCAGTCAAGCTTTTGGGACCGTCATTTGCTGATGGGGCACGACTCAAAAGAAGAAGAAACAGCTGGAAACATCCATTAATAATTGGAACCTGGAATGTATGAAGTATGAATCCAGGAAAATTGGAAATCATCAAAAATGAAATGGAACAGACACACATTGATATCTTAGGCGTTAGTGAGCTGAAGTGGACTGGTATTGGCCATTTTGAATTGGACAATCACGTGGTCTATTATGCCAGGCATCACTACTTGAAAAGGAATTGTGTTCCATTCATTGTCAAAAGGAACATTTCAAGATCTAGTCTGAAGTACAACACTGTCAGTGATAGGATAATATCCATACGCCTACAAGGAGGGCAAGTAAATTTGACTATTATTCAAATTTACCCACCAAACACTAAGGCCAAAGATGAAGAAACTGAAGATTTTTACCAATGTCTGCAGTCTGAAATTGATCGAACATGCAATCAAGATGCACTGATAATTACTGGCGATTGGAATGTGAAAGTTGGAAACAAAGAAGAAGGATCGGTACTTGGAAAATATGTGTCCTTGGTTATAGAAACAATGCAGGAGATCGAATGATAAAATTTTGCAAGACCAACGACTTCTTCACAGCAAATACCTTCTTTCACCAGCATAAACGGCGACCGTACACAGGGACCGCGTCAGATGGAACACACAGGAATCAAATTGACTACCTCTGTGGAAAGAGAGGGTGGAACTAAGTATTTAGTGCTAACCGCTTAGTATTCATTAATGCTTTACTCCTTACAACTGCAACTGGAAACCCTGGTGGCGTAGTGGTTAAGAGCTATGGCTGCTAACCAAAAAGTCAGCAGTTTGAATCCACCAGGTATGCCTTGGAAACCTTACAGGACACTTCTATTCTATCCTATAGGGTTGCAACTACCCTATGGTGGAGTCCCTGGGTGATGGGAACGCTCAGCTACTAACTGGAAGGTTAGAGTTTCGAGTCCACCCAGAAGGAGGCCTGGTGCTCTCCTTCCAAAAAAATCAATCATTCAAAACTCTCCGGAGCACAATTCTACCCTGACACATATGGGGTCACAATGAGTTGGAACCCTATGGTAATGAGCAGGCGTGGATTATCCAATAGACAACGTCAGCAAGGAGCTTACTTTGCTTACCAGATCATCTATCGTGACCAATTTCACAATTTTTCACCGCCTTAAAGATTCTGCTTCTAGGTATGGCTGACATCTGTCTATCTCCCAAACCCACAGCACCTTCCTAAAGAATCAAAGCCTCTTTCCAAATTTACAATCCCTGAAAGGGCCAGATGACCCAGTAGGCAAGAAAAGCACAGGCTTACTTTTGCTTACTTACTAATCCATAGTGAACAATTTCACATGGGTTACCCTGCTTATTGGATCATCTGCCCCTGGTAATGCCTTCTATTATTATCCCCATTTTACAGGTGCGAAAGCTGAGCCTTAGCAAGTTTAACATGCCCAAAATCACAGTTAGTAAATGGTAGAGCTAGAATGTGAGGCAAAGCAGTTTGAATTCAGAGCCCATGCTCTAAACCACTGCACTGTACTCCCTCCAGGCACTGATATCTGACAACTGCATGGCATTTTACCTCCTCTGGGGTGTTTTTCCTCCTCTGACCTCCTTCTGTACTTTATAGCACATACTTTCTAACTTTATCAACACCACAATCCTGTGAGGTAGGGTGTAGAGTAATGCTATTCAGCTATATGCATCCCCTCCCTAATGAAGTCAGCTTTGCTCTTCCCCGAAGCATTCTGGGGATGAGTTTGGGATGGACTCAGGCTAAGGTACAAGGCCGGGAGTGGCATGACTGGGCCTGCGGCCAAGG
This sequence comes from Loxodonta africana, assembly GCF_030014295.1. Taxonomy (NCBI): domain Eukaryota; kingdom Metazoa; phylum Chordata; class Mammalia; order Proboscidea; family Elephantidae; genus Loxodonta; species Loxodonta africana. Next base: position 151,107,341 of record NC_087369.1, read on the forward strand.
CCGAGGAATGCCTTAGCAACAAGAAGGAAAACATCTGGGTCTGGACATGAAGTCCCTGGGAACACTGACTGCCCAAGGACGTGAGAGAAAACAATGAGCCTTAGTCCCAACTGGAATGGCATATAAGCTTGGGTCCCTTGCTGGGCGGCTGTGGAAAATACTCCAGCCGGCCGCCACTGCAGAGCAGCTGCTTGCCCGCGTCAGTAAGTTTCCCCGAATAAATTCATGAATCCGGAAAGGGCTACGTGTCCGTTCTTTGGACTATCTGCCAGGACGCACAGTGAGGGTCTTTCCTTGCTGGGGCAGTCCCCCGACACAGGGGAACCACCCCCCATTCACAGAGGGGAAACCAGATTCAGGGGAAATCATTTGACCAAAGCCACGCAACTAGTTAAGTGTTATGTGTTATCTGTTCTTCCCAATATTCTGAAGCTGCCTTACAAACTTGGTTTCCTGGGTACATGGAGATTAGGAAATGCTCCCCTGGCCAGCTGATGAGTATTCTATTTCCTAGAAATGCCTTTTGTTTACATTTTATCTGATTAAGTTCCCTGGAATTTAGGACTAGCAAGGCTCCTTCCGTATCAGGGCATAAGTCAGCCATAGTGAAAGTGAGCACCCAGGCCAAGTTCTAAGTTACTTGCCAGGATGGGGGATCTGACAGCACAATGCATTCCCAATGATAATCTGAGAAGCAGCTTGAACAGCTAGACCACTTTTTTTTTTTTTTTGGATAGACCTGATAGACTGCACCTCATAAGCCCTTCAATGGTAAATCCATATGCAACCATTATTCATTAGTATACTAAGCACAGCGCACAAAAGAACTCATCTGTGGAGGTTTTAAATGCAAAGAGTAATTTGTTTGAATGCAGAATTCAGCATCAGTCAATAAATGAAGGTCAAGATTTGGTGACCTCTCTCCAGCAGATATCAAATCAAGTGCCCTGAGTCCCAGCCCTCAATGCACTCCCCTCAAAGGCAACTGAAGTAAACAGGTAAGGCTAAGAACTAGGAGAATCTTGTTTGGGGCATGGCTTCATTCCCCTTCTGGCTATCTGCTCTCCCATGCCCAGTGCCCTCCAGCTGCCACCCCTTGCTGTGTGACATCTGGTATTGCCCTCCCTCCAGTAGCTCATGTCCCTCACCTCCCTATATCTATTTCAGTGACCCCTTTCCCCAGGATATCACATGGGATTGCATGCAGCTCTGAGAAATTAATTATTAAGTTGTTAATGGCTGAAAATGAGTTTTGTTATTCAGCTCCACACCTATTCTATCCTAGGTAACAGGAGGCAACATGGTACAACAGATCAACACTGGCCTGAAAATCCACTGGATTGAAAGTCAGAACAAAAGGGTCTTTACTGTTGGACTGTGTGATTTCTTCTCTCTGGGCATCAATTTTTTACCGGTGACCACAATTCATGGATTCCCAGGACTCCTGTACATGCCCGGAAAATCTATCCCTGTCTAGCCCACACTGAAGAGGACTTGGTTTTGGATTTCCATATGTTTTTCTACAGATAGAACTGACATTACCTGTGTAGGGTAATGCGATTCAGCTATATGCACCCCCTCCCTAATTGAGTCAGGTTTGCTCTTTCCCGAAGCATGCTGGGGATGAATTCGGGATGGACTTGGGCTAAGGTACAAGGCCGGGAGTGGCATAACTGGACCTGCGGCCAAGGCTGAGGAATGTCTTAGCAACAAGAAGGAAAACATCTGGGTCTGGACATGAAGTCCCTGGGAACACTGACTGCCCAAGGACATGGGAGCAAATGATGAGCCTTGGTCCCAACTGGAATGGCATATAAGTTTGGGTCCCTTGCTGGACGGTTGTGGAAAATACTCCAGCCGGCGGCCACTGCAGAGCAGCTGCTTACCCATGTCAGTAAGTTTCCCTGAATAAACTCATGAATCTGGAAAGGGCTACGTGTCAGTTCTTCAGATTATCTGCCAGGACACACAGCGAGGGTCTTTCCTTGTGGGGCTGTACCTCGACACTTGCATTTATACATAGCTCACTGCTCTCTAGGAGAGGCCCTCTCCTTCCTTAAATTGAATCTGACTCTACAGTTTGAAGAAGGAATGGAAAGAGAACGTCCAGAACATTCTTAGAGTATTTTAACTTAAGGCCCAATCTTGTAGAGTTATAAATGCCAAGATAAAAGCTTGAGATTTAATTCTCTAGGATAAGAAGAAGTCATGGAAGTTTTCTGAGCAGAAGAGTGACATGAATAAATGATCACTCTTACGTGCTAACATCCATGCTAAAAGCCTTACCTACTTACTTCCTTGAATCCTTAAAACAACCTCATGAACTAAGTATTTTCATCACATTTTACAGATGAGGAAATCGAGGCACAGAGAGGGTACAGAACTTATTTAAGGTCATGCAAATATTAAGGGAAAAGTATGGGATATAATCCAGGTCTGTTTGATTTCAAAGCCTATCAAGAAGAAAACAGATTACCACCATCCCATCCCACCAGTGCCTCCACCCCAACCCCCAACTGGCAGACACCGAAATGTTCAGGTGGAGAGTCAGGACCCCTTCTAATAGTGGCTAATGGAGCTGCCATCAGGCATTTTCACTTTGTGATAGAGCACTGCCTCATACTCTTCCTGAAGCAAGATTTGACAGCACTGGGACAGAAGAAAATTTGAGAGCCCTGGAAATCTGGAAGGGATGAAAAAGTAAGGCATAGGCCATCAAGGGGATAAAAGGCAATCAAGAAAAAAAGCCAGTGAAGGGGAGGGAGTTCCAAAGACAAACTTTGCTAGCTTCATAATTTTGCCAAGAGTTGGTTTATATATATATTGCAAAAAGAAGTACCTGTAATAACAAACAAACAAAAATTTTATAATAAAACAAGTTGAGCAACGTTCTCTCGGACTGACACTAGGAATAAAATAATGAATGTTATTCCATATTGCAATCCACACAAAATAGTTCAAAAATTATATTTTAATATAAAAAAATTGGTACAACTAGCTAAGAAGATGGATATCTCAAAATTGTTGCTATAGCTAATGGCATCTCAAGATCTCTGTTGTCATTTCTTAAACTGTATCTCAGTCCCAACTCACACACACCACCTTCAGCAACATTAAAGAAATTAGAGCCACCGGTAGCTTGTCTCCTGGTTTTGTGTTTTACTCTGGAAGCAGTGACAGTTTCTGGTCCTAATTAAAAGTGGCAGCCGGGGGATATAAGGGTCCAAACGGGAGTCCCTGGGTGGCGCAAACGGTTAAGCACTTGACCACTAACCAAAAGACTGGCAGCACAAATCCACTTAGAGGTGCCTCTGAAGAGATGCCTGGTGATCTGCTTCCAAATGGTCACAGCCTTGAAAACCCTAGGGGGTAGTTCTCCTTTGCGCACATGGGGTCGCCATGAGTCAGAATCGACTGACAGCAACTAACAACAACCAACAGTTGTGTGACCCTAATACTTTGCAGCATGTTTTCTCCTGTTCAAAATGGACAACAGAGAGCCTGACGTAACTAACGCCGTAACGATACTCTAAGTAACCTATACGTTTTATTTGCTCAGCATTTTGTACACTCACTTTCAACATCCATTTTATTACACCAGCTGTACTGGTCTCTTTCCAAAGGGGTTTGGGGCCTTCTAGGCTCTTGCAGCCTTGGTCTTCCTTCTTTTCCTTGTTCTCTTGGGAAATGGCCTTCAGCCTGCAAGGAGGCAGCTAGAAAAGCTGCTTGGTGCTTTTGGTCTGTAACTTTATTCTTGCTCCTTATCTCAAAGTAAACTTGGCAGACTAGTTCCACTAGTCCAGTCCAGATGTCCTACATCCATACTTTTAGTCTGATAGTTTCTTGTAGCTGTTTTGTAATATATACTCATTCAACCATTTGAGGGCTACCTGCTTGAAAACACTACGTAATTCTTGCAAAAATGATATATAAGCTCTGATGTAGAAATTGGAAACCCTGGTGGTGATATGGTTAAGCGCAATGGCTGCTAACCAAAAGGTCGGCAATTTCAATCTACCAGGCGCTCCTTGGAAACTCTATGGGGTAGTTCTACTCTGTCCTGTAGGGTCGCTTTGAGTCAGAACTGACTTGACGGCAAAGGGTCTGGTTTGGGTTTTGGACGTAGAAATTGCTTTTCAGGACTCTAGAAAGACAGCCTGGGTTGCTGCCCGACTGCCCGTTGGTGTAACCTCCTAATAAACTTTCTCTTTCTGACTTGGAATTCGGTTCATTGGCTTGACAGCTCCGGGGCACGGGCCCTAATCAGGCAACAGTTGCCTCACCTGTCTAGTGCAGTGCAGCCAGGTCCTTACAACATATGAGATGGCTTTTAAAAACCTCAGCTGAGCACAGATCCCAAAAGGTAGGGAAATGACAAGAAGAGTACTTGTGTATGTGTGTGCATGTGTCCATATGTGTGTGTCACAGAGAGAGTGAGATAGATAGCAGCAGCACCCAAAGACTCATAACTCACTGATCACAGAGAGAGGTGAGACCTTGATACAGAAAAGACTCTATGGCTGCTAGGCCTCGCCTCAGTGGCTGGGCTTTATGCAATCCCTGCACTCCTGTAGGGCTGTGTAAAATTTCCCTCTTAAAGTTGTAATTCAAAAAATGTTTTTAACCTCTTAGTATTTGCCAAGCAGGCACATGGGAGAAACATTATGGCCATAAAAAAAAAAAAAAGGCCATAGAGGTGAAGAAAACACAGTCCCCAATAACCTCCCTTCAGTGCCCCTACTCTATATATTACTGGACTCACAACTTCGCATCTAATCAGGAGGGAACATTCTAGAAGACAGAGAGCATCCTCATATCTCCAGTGCCTAATATAATGCCTGCTCCATTGTAAAAGCTCAATATACGTGGCCAACAAACAGGATTGTAAACAAAGGGAATTCTAATTTCTCACTGACTCCAAAGACTGATGGATTTTCCTAATAGGTCGTCAACGATCAATAGCTGCAAACATTTTAGTTTCGATTCTTCTCAATCAATGGTCTATGATATGTTAACAAAATATAGAACCACTAAGCAAACACCTTCCATTTTAAGGATGTGTTTTGTACATCAAAAAATAACTCCCCCAATAATGTAGCTGATCTTTTAGATGTATTTGGCAAACCTGGGCTTCCTAAAGCAGGGCCACCTGCAGCAGCAATTTCTTCCAGACCCTCTTCCAGTAAGCAACTTGCCTGATTTAAATATACCTCCAGAGGAAAAAATGTTCCCTCCCAGTGACTGTTGAGTGAACCCACAGCTGCTGCCTATTGTTAGGCACCAATGCAAAGCAATCAGGCTTTCTTTGTATCAGCTGAAAAAACTAGGAAATCGCACATGCACGCCTAACTGCCTTGCACCTGTGCTTGCAAAGGTAACAACAGCACTGAGAGCCTTGTGACTAAATCTGGAAAATTGTCTACTTCCAGCAAAGTGACTTTCAGTGTTTCTGGTAAGCTGCAAACCTCTCCTACTAGCTACATGTGATTGAGAATGCACATATTTGTTCCTTCCTCTTGGTAATCTTCCAAGACTGAGCTCTGCCTGTACAGAACTCCAAGATCCTGACTATATGCACAGATCCCAGGCACAGATTTTACACCGGTCAGTCTGCAAATTAGCAGAAAGGGCCTCCTTAAGTGCACAGACACCTTAAGAGAGAAACTGAAACTCAACTCATAAGGAGACTCTGTTTTCCAAGTAATAATGGCAACAATTTATTGAGTACCTACTCTAATTAGGCACTGTAGTGACCACTTACCATGAGTTCAAACAAAAATCTTATTAAGCCAATAACAGAAATTGATTGAAGTTTATTTAACACAGGATTTGCAAATCAGGGTAACATTTCAACTAGGGAGTCAAAAATGTCCCAGAAAGGAAAGAATTTTCAAAGATTCTTATACCCCATCTTATGGACATTGCCATGGAAATGGGGCCAGGAAGGTGTTTATATAATAACTGTTTACCCTAAAACACAGCTTCTAGCCTGACATTGGAGTTTCTGTTTCTTGAAACTGATTGTACATAGATAATTCTTCAAAAGAGCCCAATGCCCAAGGCAAAATGGCCTTTCTAATTTATCTAGACCATTGTTTGACTCAAAGGTGACTTTTAGGAAACAAATTTTCTCAAGGCTCAAGGTTCTAGGTACAAAAGCACGTCTCAGGGCAATGGTCTATGTGGGTCACCCCACCTCCATGGACCCCAGATATCTGGTTTGCAAAAGAATTAAGATACTATTTCTCATGTTATCACATTTTTTATAGGTAAGGGAACTGAGGCATACATATGTTAAGTAACCCACCCAGGACTGCACAGCTAGTAGATAGGAACTCAATAAATGCCGTGTGTTTCTCTCAATTTATTCATGAACTCAATACTGTTAACACAACTAAAAATACTTCTGTTAAACAAATTATTATAGTTCGATGATTTTTACATCAAGCCAAAAACCAAACCAAACCCAGTGCCGTCAAGTCGATTCCGACTCATAGCGACCCTATAGGACAGAGTAGAACTGCCCCATAGAGTTTCCAAGGAGCGCCCGGTAGATTTGAACTGCCGACCTTTTAGTTAGCAGCCGAAGCACTTAACCACTACGCCACCAGGTTTCCTTTTACATCAAAAGAGCCTTTTAATTACTATCATTTTTATTCTTTGCCATAGCACAGACAATTTCCTTTGGTCAGATAAATGGTGATGCCTGGGCTGTGCTACAAATTGCCTAGGCATGGCAATATTGGCAAAAATCATTTCAGATCTCTGTCCAGGCAGCTCTTTTCCCACCCCCATCTCTGTCAAAATCCTATACACCTTTAAGGTCTATCACAAATACTTTCTCCTCTCTGAACCTTTCCTAGTCACCTAGCAAGCTACAATGTCTTCTTCCTCATATTTCCCCTTTGGGAAACAGTTGTGATCTAGCTTTTAGTAGATATAGCGGTGATTATTTTATTATCCCCTACTGGTTGCACAATGGTTATACCTTGGCCGATAACCAAAAGGTCAGTGGTTTGAACACAGAGCGTGCCCCCATGTAACTAGCAATGCACAAATGTATGGCTGTAATGCACATATAGGAGTCCTGGTGGTACAAAGTTTAAGCGCTCGGCTGCTAACCAAAAGGTTGGTGGTTCGAGCCCACGCAGCAGCTGTGCAGGAGAAAGACCTAGCAATCTGCTCCTATAAAGATTACAGCCTAGAAAACCCGATGGGGCAGTTCTACTCTGTCAAATGGAGTCTCTATGAGTCAAAATTGACTTGACAGCATCTAACAACAACAACTCAACCATAAGTTCCTTAGAGGCAGAAAATGAATCATACTCATTTCTCTGAATCTTCTGCAGGACCTAACTCAGGGCCTTGCAAACACTGGATGCCTATTATATGTTTATTCAACTGAATTTTCATTTGAGAACTGCATGTACACGTTGCTATGAAACAAAGAAGTAAAAACAGCGAGAGATGGTAAAAAATGGAAAGTGAAAAAGATGTCAGAATTGTAAGAGCATAAGAAATAAGCCAAAAACAAATGTAAGAATACTAAAGGTGCATGTGAAAAAGGAAGCCAAGAAGGGTATGAACCAGGTGGTATGAAAATGTTCCAGGAGGAAAAACATGAGGTCATAAAGATGACAGCTGATATATCGCTGATATCTCTATCACAGGTCAAAGAGACAATGAGAATCCAACATGATCGTCAACTAAATAATTGAGATGGGTAAATGACAGAATATAAGTTCAAGAAGCGTCAACTAATGGAAATAAAATAGTTAACATGTCAAAACCATTCAGAAATTTTAACTACCTGATGCACTATAATAAGTGGTCAGGTGGATTACTGTCAAATTATTTCAGTAGGAAATATGGGAGAAAGTATAGTTTTGAGAGACTTGTCATTGCCTCTTCCAAGGCAGGGGAGGAGTTGGTTCATTTGGTGCTAAAGGAGTAATTTTTCTGATCAATCAGATTTTCATATCGCCATTAATCATTCTGTTGCTCTTTGGGGGGAACCCTCACTGAGTAGGCAGCAAACTAAAAAACCCAAGCTCTATGTAGATTTTTTTAAAATGCTTAGAAATTTTGTCAAAATCCTAGAATAAGAGGGCATAGACTAGAGGGAAGGCCCACATTTGCAATGAGGATTTGTGAAGAGGCCAGATTCAGAATTCCAGGCCCTACTATATTTCTCTTATAATTGGGTTCTGCTCAAAACTCTCAATCAGTGTGTCATGGATTGAACTATGTCCCCACAAAAAATATGTGTCAACTGGGTTAGGCCATGACTCCCAGTATTCTGTGGTTGTCCTCTATTTTCTGATTGTAGAGATGAAAGAGATAAAAGGAAAGGGAAGCAAGCAGAGAGTTGGGGACCTCATACTACCAAGAAAGCACCAGGAGCAGAGCACGACCTTTAGACACTGGGTCCCAGCACCTGAGACGCTCCTGGACCAGGGGAAGTTTGAGGACAAGGAATCTTCCTCCAGAGCCGGTAGAGAGATAAAGCCTTCCCTGGAGCTGACACCCTGAATTTGGACTTCTAGCCTACTAGACTGTGAGAAAACAAATTTTTCTTTGTTAAAGCAATCCATGTGTGGTTATTTCTGTTATGGCAACACTAGATAACCAAGACACAGTGGTTCCCATCTGCCAGCTCAAGGATCAGTGACAGTCTCTGGTGGAGTTTTCCCCTACCGGGGATGAAATGGAAACAAAAACAACAAAGACTCCATTTAACTATGTTTTTGTTGTTATTTTATGGTTTCCTTATTTTTTTCTTATTAATCTTATTTTGAAAATGACTAAGTCATGCAATTTAATGTAGCCAACTAATAGGGTTGTACTTTTATTTTAATACTCAGGCCTTCCTGTTTGTTGTTAAACTGCCTTTTATTTTATTAAATAATTGTAATAGGAGCTGGTAGTTATATGTGTGTGTGTATGTTCCGATCTGGCAAAATAAAATACTGGCAATTTAATATTGGTTCCCCAAGTATATACCTATATCTATCTACCTATCTACATACTACATATACACATATAATTTTTTTTTCTTTTTCTTTTTAACTGACTTGAGAACCTGGGCTCCAAAAGATGTTGATAACCTTAAGGAGCATATTCAAGGACTAGAACAAACCCATTCCAATCACCAGCCAAACTCAAAAGCCTTATCCTGCTGCTGGAGGGCAGCCATTCTCTTCAAGTACCAAGGACAGGGCATGTTATTTAGTTCAGTTACACAATGATATAAATCTCCTGCAAGAGTTTACCTCAGGAAAATCTATGAATTAATATTGTTAATATTAAGACACAACATTGATAATTATTGCATGTAACATACAGAGCTTGTAAAGAGGGCTTCTGAACATTCTAAAGGAACATGCATTGATATATTTACCCTTGAATCACACACTCCCATATTGCAGCATATTTGTATTTATAGATTGTTTTTTCCCTTGGAACTCAGACTCACAGACACTTCAGTGCAGTCTCTCGCCACCCTTTTGCAGCTTCCTGGTGGAGATGACATTTGCTCAGATAGAGAATAGACACTTTCTAGCTGAGTTGCTCATCACACTGATACCCCAAGGCCTGGCTGATTGGCTGTCAGAGGACTCCAGCTGTTTAGCTGCCCTGATGTGTCTTTCATAGGAAAAGACATTTCCTGCAACATCAACAGCTTGTTAAGAACTGGGGAATGCAGTGGAGAAAACTTGAAATTTTGGAGGCACTGAGTGGTTTGAAAGTAGAGGAGACATGAAGATGAAACAGAGAAAAGGGATGATGGGGAGCCTTTTCCCCCATCTGTGTTTGAAAGGCTCATTTTCAGAGCTAACCTTTCAATTTGTGATGAGCAACCCTCCACAGCTTCCAAGGTCAAGTGTTGGTCAGAGAAGCAAAGTCTGACTATTACATACCCTAGGGGTGGCCAGATCATACGGGCATGTAAAACTCATCAAAGAAGCTAGAAAACTCCTCAGGAAAGTGTCAGCAATCTTCCTTCAGTCTGATTTCCTTTGTACCTTGATTTCCTCTTCTGAGAATCAAGGGTGAAGGAAACTCACAGGCGCTGCTTATAAAACCTGGAGAACAAAAATTTGGCCAAAGATACCTGGATTCTAAAGGTCTCTTTGGGAAGCCAAGTTGGTAGCCAGAGCACGCAGATGGGAGGAACACATTGCTAACAAGGTCACGCTTGCCTATTTGAAGCCCATATGGGCCAATTAGCTCTGCTTTCTTCCACAGCCAAGGACTGACCCCTGAACACTGGTGAGACCTCTCACAGATCTGTGCCATTGGTCACTGGGGTCACCAAAAGAGAGTGTGTGGGCTGGCTAAGTAAAAACTAACTAGTAGAGTCATGGCTCCAAGTGTCACCTCTACATATGAGGGGCAGCACAGCAACTCTTTAGGGCACCAAGTACTGTTTAATGGCCTGGTGGAGTCCTTTTGCCACCTGTGCTGTCCATTCTCACAGCTCTTAGTCCCCTGTATCATCAGTGTCATCTTGCTTGTGTGTTCCTCCCACCAAACGGTAGGCACTTTGAGAGCAGAGATTGTGTCCAACTCAACCCTAAAAACCTGGCACCTCGCACTGTGCTGCTACATAGTATGTGCTCAATAAACCTTTAATAAACGAAGGAAGTAACATGAAGTGCCTACCTTCCAGGTTCCCAAACACGGCTTAAAAACAACCCAGTGGGTCCCCAATCACACATAAAGTTCTGAAAGAATATGCCAAAAGAAAATGCTTATAATCCCCTCCAAAAAAATTCATGTATAAATGCCTTTGCAAAAAAATTCCCTGTGTCAAAGGACAGAAGTGGAGTATAACAAATTAAATCGTCTGCCACGGTAGCCTCAGCCTCTAAAGGTTGTTATTCACTAGCTTAATCCTGACTCATTCAGCTGGATATTCAACAAAACAAAGCTTTTAGAATAAAAAATAAAACCATCATTTGAGTTTGCGATGAGGAATCACTACCATGGAATGGAGGTTCCTAGAAGGTGCTGATAGTGCTGTGTCAAGCCGCCATACTCAGCAAATGCACCAAGAAACAAAGAGTGGTCCTTTGACTTTTGATTCCAGTAATAAGTGAGCCAAGCTCTATCATCTGGCCTCCCTGATGCCTACGCCGAAACAAACTACACTCTACCCATGATTGCCCCACACTTGTCAGGATTAGTCTACTAGTTCTTTAATGCTTAACTCAGATGTCACTGACTCCAAGAAGTCTTCCCTGACCATCATCCCCAATAGTGTTTATTGCCCCTGCTGTATACTTTTATAGTAGACAGTGCTTTCTTCTTTTACTGCAACCATTACATTTCATTCCCATTTTTCCATTACCTGTTTACCTCCTCTGATAGATTGTGAGCTTGTTGAGAAATAAGATTCTACTTCTGCAGGTCTGGGGTGGATGAGTCAGAATTGACTCAATGGCAATGGGTTTGGTTTTTTGGGTTTGGGGTGGAGAGATCAAGGGAGGTTGGGAAATGCTGTTCCAATTCATTGTTCTGACTGTTTAAGAAAAATGGACCACCACCACTAGTCAACCCAATCGGAAACACAGTTTTGATTCAAAATTTGACCCTTTTGCTCCCAAGTATCAGTTGGGGAAAGGTATTGTTGCTGGGTGCCATCAAGTCAATTTTGACTTATAATGACCTCATGTGAAAGAGTAGAACTACCACATATGGTTTTCTTGGCTGCAATCCTTAAGGAAGCAGTTCGCCAGGTCTTTCTCCCACAGAGCCACTAGCTGGGTTTAAACAGTCAACCTTTTAGTTAGCAGCTAAGCATTTAAACCATTGAGACACTAGGGCTCCTTCGGGAAAGGTCAACCAACCAACCCATTGCCATTGAGTGGATTCCGACTCATAGCGACCCTATAGGACAGAGTAGAACTGCCCCATAGGGTTTCCAAGGAGTAGCTGGTAGAGTCAAACTGCCGACCTTTTGGTTAGTAGCCAAGCTCTTAACCACTGAGACACCAGGGCTCCTTGTGGAAAGACAAAGAGGGTAAAGTAGGTACTTTTTTGTCATGCCCATTTTACAGAGAAAAACTAAAGCTAAGAAACTTTACATGGTCTGCCCAGTCACTTACTCTAAGTGCCAGACACAGGATTTAAACCTGAGTCTTGTTTTTTTGCCAGACTCTCATTTTGAAAAATTTAAAAATACAAAAAAGTTGAAAAAGACTGAAAAACATATACTCAGCACCTAAATTCTACCATTAACATTTTACTATATTTTTTATGATATATACATGTCTACCCATTCCTCTATTCATCAATCAATCCATCTTAATTTTGATGCATTTCAAAGTAATTACATCAATATACTTCAGCCTAGATGCTATAGGACAATGCCATGCATATCATCTACTAGCTCTAGTATTAGTTTACAGGTTTGTTTTTTCTTTTCATGTAACATTTACTTATAACAAAATATACAAATTTTATACATACACTTGCTGGGTTTTAGAAAATACATACACCTGTGCTACCCAAAGGGAATCCGGATAGTACAGTGGTTAAGGGCTTGGCTTCTAACTGAAAGGGCAGTGGTTTGAACCAACTAGCTGCTCTGCGGAAGAAAGATGTGGCAGGCTGCTCTTGTAAAGATTATACCCTAGGAAACCCCACTGCGCAGTTCTACTCTGTCCTACAGGGTCAAAATGAGTTAGAATGAACTCCACAGCAATGGTGTCGGGGTTGGGTGAGTGGTACATAAATCACCTACAAAGATTTAGAACATTACCATTTCCCCCCAAAAGTTCCCTCACAGCCCTTCTCAGTCAATTCCCACCTCCAACTGAGAGAGGCAATCACTGGTCTGAAATTCTTCCATCATAGTTTACTTTCTCCTGTGGTGGTATGGTGTTTAAGACCTAAGGCTGCTAACAAAAAGTCAGCAGTGCAAATCCTCCAGTCGCTCCTTGAAAACCCTATGGGGCAATTCTACTCTGTCCTAAAGGGTCACTATGAGTCGGAATCGACTCAACAGCAACAGGTTTAATTTTGGTTAGAGTATATATAAATGAAATCAAAGTGTGTGGGTGTGTGAATCAGTATTTTGTTCCTTTTTATTGTTGAGTAGTATTACATGGTATGGATATACTCGTTTGTTTACCCATTCTATTATTGAACATGATTTACACTTTTGTTTACTATTATGAATAATGCTACTATAGGTATTAGTGTACAAATCTTTGTGCAGACATACATTTTCTTTGTTCTTAGGTAAATACCTAAGGGTGGAATTGCTAGGACATAGGGTATACGTGTTCAGTTTTAAAAGAAATTGCCAGGCCCTTTTCACAAAGCGTTTATACCCTTTTATATTCCCATCAACAATGTATGACAGCAACACATGTTTCCAAACACTTGGTTTTGTTGATCCATTAAATTTTAGTCATAGTGATGGTATCTCATTGTCAAACTCATGTGCATTGAAATTATACTGCAACATTCTTGCTTGAGAGAAGCAAGAGACTGGCATGAGTCCAAGTATCTGCTGATTTAATTGCCACCTTTCTCCATTGAGCAAAATGGGGTCCTCAGGGAACAGGACTCATAAAAAAGGAATGTTAAGAAGGTCTGCAACAGGAAACAGGCCCAGGTAGAGCACTAACTGATAAGTGCATGGGTGCCTAAGTCAGCTGCTCAAGGGTGTATGAATGGGAGAATGGGCCACCAGAAGGCAACACTGGCTGGATTCCTAGTTCGAAGACATTCCTGCAATTGAATTGCTGAGGTATGGCAAATCCAAAAGGCTAGGAATCACTGTCCTAAGTAATTAAGTTTCATCTGCAATAAACCAAAGCTTGGAAACTAAAAATGCCAGGATCACAAGTGAGGTTCCCAGCCTGGGAAATCTCACCATCCCCTGCATACCCATTGCCTTTGAGTCAATTCGTACTCATAGCGACCCTATAGAACACAGAAGAATTGCCCCCATAGGGTTTCCAAGACTGTAATCTTTACGGAAACAGACTGCCACATCTTTCTCCCTTGGAGTAGCTGATGGGTTCAAACCATAAACAGTTTAGTTAGCAGCCGAGAGCTTATCCACTGAGCCACCAGGGCACCTTCAGAGCCCTCTGCTCTCTCAAAATGCAGTACAGAATCACCAACGAGGCCCCCCAGCTCAGCTGTTGTTAGCATCTGCTGCACATATGTCAGTGTATCCAGTGACTGCCTGCTCCTTGGTTAAAGACACTGCCACCTTTCAGAGCACTGGGGGTGTAGGGGTGGATCTCATCTCATGGAGTGTCAAAGTAATGAACAGGGGAAGTGAAGCGGAGTGGAGCCAATGATCAGTAGCAGCAGGAGCTAAAAGGAAGCCTTCAACCAACCTTCACGCCTTTCACTTTAACTAAAGGGCCACCAAGAAAATGGTACCTGTGAGTATCTAAAATAAAAAACCTCAGAAAAGTGACACAGGGCCACATAGAGATGTTCAGTGATCAGAGGGTGCTATTTACATTTTTAAGGGATAAAAAACCCCCGCCCACTCCCCATTCCTTAGTATGTCTTTTCTTCTAAATGCATGAAACTCTCTCTCTTTTGTGCAGTTATACTTAAGAGAGGTATCTCTTTCAATAGGATCTGACTGTATACCTGCAAGTGTCTATAGCATGAACCATTGGCAATCCAAAGAACGAGCCCAGTTTACAGCAGAGACCCACTGACGTGGACACCATACATACAGATTCGGGGATGACTCAAACAGTGGATGCTGTTAACAAGATAATCAGGGGGATGCTGAATTTATTCAAGAAAATGCTCAGCTAACCATTTGTGGAAAACATGAGAATAAGTTTTTAAAGTGCCTCTCCTGAGGACCCACATCCCAGGTATTATGGATTGAATTGTATTCCCCCAAAATATGTGGTGTAAAAGGTAACCTCTATATACCTTGTGGCTCTGCAGAAGAAAGATATGGCAGTCTGCTTCCATAAAGATTACAGCCTTGGAAACTCTATGCTGCAGTTCTACCCTGTCCTTCAGGGTCGCTATGAGTCAAAATTGAACAGGCAGCAGTGAGTTTTTGGGGTTTTACACCTTGTGGCTGCTAACTGAAAGGCTGGCTGTTCAAACTACCCAGCAGCTCCATGGGAGAAAGACCTGGTGATCTGCTCCCATAAAGATTACAGCCTAGAAAACCCCACGAGGCACTTCTACTTGTCACATGGGGTCACTATGAGTCAAAATAGACTCTACAGCAATATCACAAAATAACATACCTTGTGAATGTAATCCCACTGGGAACAGGACTTTCTTTGTTCCATTAATGAGACCGTATCTGTGTAGAGTGTGTCTCAAGCCAATAACTTCAGAGGTGTAAAAAAAGGACCAGAGACAAGGAAGCAGAGATGGGAGAAGACAGGTGCCACATCACAAGAAGATCACCAACAGAAGCTGAAAAGTGACAAGGACCTTCCCCCAGAGCCCACAGAGAGTGAAAGCCTTCCATTAGAGCTGGTACCCTGAATCAGACTTCTTAGTCTCCTAAAGTATGAGAAAATAAATTTCTGTTTCTTAATGCCACCCACTTGTAGTTTTTCTATTAGAGCAGCACTAGATAACTAAGACCCCAGGCAATGCAACATTACAATGCTTCATTAATTCCAAAGAGCCTCAGCTCACAATCTCAATCAGTTATAACAAATCATTGATGATAAGCCTTAACTTCAGAAATATGGACAGTGATTTGGCTGCACAGGTATAGCAAATGCTAAGTGGTCCCAAAAACATGTGGAATCTGATTTCAGAGACTGAAAGCCCAAATAGACTCTGAAAATGTGGAGGGTTCTCAGAATTCAACCAAGGACACCCTCATGAGTTTTTTTTTTTAAATGAGAATCTTCATCCATCTTGGTTAAACACTATCATACTGAAGACAGTTTATATTTGTTAACTATCATTAGGGTCTGCACTACCCTGGGAAAAACACAAACTCTTACCTCTGTAGAGAGCTGAAAGAATGAACCAAATAGCTTTTGAAATGAAGTGGGCACCCTGCATTGTCTAATTCCCCATTTATAAGCAAAGAAGCCTTTCCTGAGAACTTGCTTACAAGGCTTTAAACACATTTATAGGAAGACAGACAGAGGAAAAGAGAGAGCAAAAAAGATTGAGCTCGAGGACTGGGGGAAAGAATTGGAGTCAAGACCCAGGATGTGAAGGCTTAGAAATCCCAGACCTTGCTTGCCAAAGTGCACCTAGGCTGTGATTAGCTGAACCAGGGGGGTTATTTATCTAATAAACGTGATCTAACCCATTAGATCCCAGATGACACTGGAAATGATAAAATAGAAAAAAAAAAGAATGCATCTCTAAAGAAGGAAGAATAGCTTCAGCTCTCAAAATAAACTATAAGGTGAGCAGTCCCAGTAATCCTGGTACAATAAGCAAAGGAAGAACAAAGGAATAAAACAATGGAGTATTTTCTCTTTATCGAGGAGTATGGAGAGAAACTGGTAACACGGACATGCCTACTCTGAACTATAAGACAGAGGGAACAATATAGAAGGGCAGTGTACCTTTACATTTCCCATCCAACCCAGCCTGCTTCAAGCTCCTCAGAGCAAGGAAAATGCTTTAGTTTTTTATAATGAAACAGCATATTACAATAGGCAAAGTTGTAGACTGAGAGTATGGCCCCCGAACACCCTTTTTAACTCAGTACTGAAGTCACTCCTGAGGTTCATCCTTCAGCCGTTAGACAAGCCCATAAAACAAAACGAGACCAGCACAATAGCCCAGGGGCAAGGATGAGAAGCAGGAGGGGACAGGAAAGCTGGCAATGGGGAAACCAAGGTTGAGAAGGGAGACTGCTGACATGTCGTGGGGTTGTTAACCAATGTCATAAAACAATACGTATACTAACTGTTTAATGAGAAGTTACTTTGTTCTGTAAACCTTCATCTGTAGTACAATAAAAAACAAAGAAAAAAAAATTGTAGACTGAGAGTCAGAAGACCCAGTTCTAGTTCAGCACTGTTCTTTTCAGGCTGCGTGACTCTGGGTATGTCAGTAAACCTCTCATGACCCCAGTTATCCTGTGTAAAAGGACATCTTTGGTGTAACTGTGTATGCAATGTAATTGTATAAAATTTATCTCGAAGCTCCCTCCAATAACAACCACAACAAAAAACCAAACCCATTGCTGCTGATTTGGACTCACGATAACCTCATGTGTTACAGAGTAAAGCTGCTCCATAGGGTTTTCTTGGCTGTAATTTTTTTTTTAATTTTATTGTGCTTTAAGTGAAAATTTACAAATCAAGTCAGTCTCTTCTACAAAAATTTATACACAACTTGCTATATACTCCTAATTGCTCTCCCCCTAATGAGACACCACATTCCTTCCCTCCACTCTGTATTTTCATGTCCATTCGGCCAGCTTCTGACCCCCTGTGCCCTCTCATCTCCCCTCCAGACAGGAGCTGCCCACATAGTCTCATGTGTCTACTTGATCTAAGAACCTCACTCTTCACCAGTATCATTTTCTATCCCATTGTCCAGTCCAATCCCTGTCTGAAGAGTTGGCTTTGGGAATGGTTCCCATCTTAGGCTAACAGAAGGTCTGGGGACCATGACCACTGGGGTCCTTCTAGGCTCAGTCAGACTATTAAGTCTGGTCTTTTTACGAGCTGGCTGTAATTTTTACCAAAGCAGATCACCAGGCCTTTCATTGAAGGCTCCAATGTGTGGGTTTGAACTGCCAAGCTTTCAGTTAGTAGTCAAGCATGTCAACCGTTGGCACCACCCAGGAATCTTCAAAAATATCTAAACCAAAAACCCAAACCCATTGCTGTCCAGTAAATTCCAACTCATAGCAAGTTAGATATTATAAAATGTTATATAATACTATAAAAGCTTTGATGTTCTATGATTCAATGATTTTAATCTACCCAAGAAAAAATTTGCAGACATGAGGGATTCAACTAAGGAGAGTATATAGGCGTTGTGCGCATACACATAGCAAGGAGGTGGAAGGCCAAGGAAAGACATGATTCATTATACGCATACAAAAAAACCAACAAGAAGAAAAGAGATGGTTTAAAAATAAAGTGATGTGTAGCTACTTTGATTTGCTCTAAACAAGTCTGCAACAAGGATGGGTTAGAGCTTAAAAAGTCCTTCTTGAAAGCTCACTCAGATCTTCAACAACGAATTCTGCCTCAAGTCATGCAAGAGAAATTCTCTTGTGAGTCTTTAAATCTCCACAGTTGATACATGAAAACAGGGGTTAGACGAGCCCCATGGTGGGGAATAAACCAAAAGGACCCTATTTCTGCACCACATAAATGCCTTGTAATTGCTTTTAGAGTATAACAAAAAGCTTGTTTTATTATTGCCAAGAGTATTATTTTTACAAGATAAATAACAAATCGAGATTCAGAAAAGGGACCAGCAAACATTTTCTGTAAAGGGTCAGATAGTAACTATTTTCGGCTTTGCTGTTCACGTACCGCCTTGGTTACATCGTCGTCTTTGTTTTATTTGTTTGCTTTGTTTTGTTTTGTTTTGTTTTTACAATCCTTTAAAAACATGAAAAACCATTCTTAGCTTGTCAGTACAAACAGCACAAAAACAGGCGGGACAGACCTGCTAGACACAGTTTGCAGTCCTCTGCTCTAAAGGAATTCTAAGCCACCAAGCAGAGTAGTGGTAGTGAGAGCTCAAATCTACCAGGTTTCTAAACTAATAAAGGTATGTTCCAAAAGAGGGGCATTGGTGATTCAATGGTAGACCTCTCCCTTTGCATGAGACAGACCCAGGTTCGAATCCCAGCAAATGCACCTCATATACAACCACCACGTATATGTATGTCACTTGGGGCCTGTGTGCTGCTATGATGCTTAACAGGCTTCAGCAGAGCTTCCAGACTAAGATGGACTAAGAAGAAAGGCCTGGTAATCTACTTCTGAAAATTAGCCAACAAAAAATCTATGGATCACAAGGATCCAATTTGGAACAGATCATGGGGATGGTGCAGGGCCCGGCAGAGTTTCATTCCATTGTAATATGGTGCTGCCGCGAGTTGGGGGCCAGCTTAACAGCAACTTGCAAGGACATGTTCCAAAAAGGCAATGGAGGAATATATAAGCAAAGCAGTTCATTGGGGACTTTGGAGAATGGCCAAAGCATTGCTTTAAGGTTTTAGTATGGATATTATTTATAGATAGGATTTGAATTTAGGCAGAATGATTCCAGAGCCAGTGCTCTCAGCCACGGTGCACATTATAGAAAAGCATCTTAAGAGTGGCTTCAAAGAGACATCTCACGTTTTGAAAAAACAGGAAGCTCATTACATTTTCTGTAAATCAACTCCTATTTTCTCACCAGTTTACATGAAAATTTGATGGACTGTCGATATGTACTTGTTCCTGACAAATTAGTCTTCAGCTTCACTGCCTCCCCCCGGTCTCCCCCAATCTCTGCCAAGTCCTTAATGATGTATAAACAAACACTTTAAAAATAAGTAACGCAACCCAATATTTGAAGGGCTGGTTTAGGAATTCTTTTATACACTAAACAGTACTTTAAAACTGTGAACGATTCCACAATAAACCCAAACACATAGAGGTATTTAGTATACACTGAAGCTGGTATTTCAATCCATGGGAGGGAGATAATTGATTAATTAAGTGGCATTGAGACAACGGGCTAGACATCCAGTTGAACCCATAACTCAAACCGAACCCAAAATAAATTCCAAATGGATCAAAGGTTTACCAGCAAGAATGAAACCATAAAAAAATACCACAATATACTACAAGAAAGAGTACAATATTTTTTATATATATAATCTTGGTGTGGGGAGAAGTTCTTTCTAAATATAACACCAAACTCAGAAGCCAAAAAAGACAGAGTCGAATACATAAAAATTTCTTCATGTCAGAATCTTCAATAAGGTTAAAAAAAATGACAATCTGGGAAAATATTTGCTTTTTATATCACAGAAAAGTCCTAACTTTCTTACTAGAAAAAGATCTACTGTAAAACAATCTCAAATGATTGACAACCAAGTTGAAACGGTCAAATGATAATGAACTATTTATAGAAAGTGAAATACCAAATTAAAAACGTGAAAAATGCTCAAATTCACCCATAATATGACAGATGCAAATTAAAACCTCACTGAGATATGATTTTCCACCTGCCAGACTGGTGATGGTGAAAAAAAAAAAAAAAGCTTTGATAGCACACTGTGATGGTGAAGGTGTGGGGAAATGGGCACTCTCATATGTTGTTGCAGAGAGTGTAAATTGACACAACCTATATGGAGAACAGTTTAGCATATCTATCAGAATTTGAAAAGCACTTTCTCACGTACCAATTCTACTTCTGGAATTTATTCCACAGATATGCCTATGCATAATCGATGACAAATGTATAACAATATTCATTGGAGTATTTTTGTAATAGCAACAGTTTAGAAATAACTTAAATGTTTATCAATAGGAAACTAGTTTATAAATTACAGTAGACTGAAACACTGGACATGTACATACTAGAATATGATCTTCAAAATATATACTTAAATGAAAAACCAAGGACCATAACAGTGTTTATAGTATGCTACCGCCTGTGTAAAAAATGGAGGAAAAGAATACATATATATGTTATGTATATGTGGGAGTCCCTGGGTGGCATAAACAGTTAACCCCTTGACTACTAACAAAAAGGTTGGTGGTTTGAACCCACCCAAAGGTACCTCAGAAGAAAGGCCTGGTGATCTGCTTCTGAACGGTCACAGCCTTAAAAACAATATGGATCACAGTGGTCCAAACAGCAACCCATCCTGGGGATGGCTCAGGACTAGGCAGCATTTTGTTCCATTGTAAATGGAGTTGCCACAAGTTGGGAGCAACTCTACAGCAGCAAACAACAACAGGTGTAGGTAGTCAACTTGACAGCAAATGGGTTGGTTTTTTGTTTTTTTTTTTGTTTTTTTTTTTTAGTGCACATGCAGAGCATAATGGTTAAGAGTATGGAATCAGAAGCCAAAAGCATGGATTTGAATCTTGGCTCTACCACTTAAAAACTGTGTGACTTCCTTGTGCCTCAACCTCTTCATCTGTAAAATGGGGATACTAACAGTACAGTGCCTACCTCATCAGGCTGTTTAGATGGGTAAATGACTTAATGCTTATAACAGTCTTAGGATAGTGCCTGACCTCTAAAAAAACCAAAACTACTAAGTAGTATCTAAGCATTTGTTAAATAGACAAAATTGCA
The DNA here is from genome assembly GCF_030014295.1 of Loxodonta africana. Taxonomy (NCBI): domain Eukaryota; kingdom Metazoa; phylum Chordata; class Mammalia; order Proboscidea; family Elephantidae; genus Loxodonta; species Loxodonta africana. The sequence goes on from NC_087369.1 coordinate 151,128,602, forward strand.
GAAAATATACCTGTCAGGGTAGAACGATACTCCATATGGTTTTAAATGACAAGTAGATTGCCAAGTATTAAAGCATTTACTTAGGAAGATGAAAGACTACAGCCTTCAGTATGGCTTAGAATTCAACATAAGGAAAACAAAAGTCCTCACAACTTGACCAATAAGCAACATCATGATAAACAGAGAAAAGATTGAAGTCGTCAAGGATTCCATTTTACTTGGATCCACAATCAATGTCCATGGAAGCAGCAGTCAAGAAATCAAACGATGTACTGCATTGGGCAAATCTGCTGCAAAAGAACTCTTTAAAATCTTGAAAAGCAAAGATGTCACTTTGATGACCAACGTAGCCCTAACCAAAGCCATGATATTTTCAATTGCCTTGTATGCATGGAAAAGCTAGACAATGAATAAGGATGACTGAAGAAGAATTGATGGCTTTGAATTATGGTGTTGGTGAAGAATATTGAATATACCATGGACTGCCAGAAGAACAAACAAGTCTGTCTTGGAAGAAGTATAGCCAGAGTGCTCAGTGGAAGCAAGGATGGTGAGACGTCATCTCATGTAGCTTGGACATGTTATCAGAAGGGACCAGTCCCTGGAGAAGGACATCATGCTTAGTAAAGTAGAAGCTCATTGAAAAAGTGCACGACCCTCCAGAAGAGGGATTGACACAGTAGCTGCAATAATGGACTGAAAGATAGCAACAATTGTGAGGATGGGGCAGGACCAGGCAGTGTTTTGTTCTGTTGTACATAGGGTCACTATCAGTCAAGACTAACTCAATGGCACCTAAAAACAGCAGCAACAACAACAGATTGCCAGGCCGTTCTTCTGAGGTGCTTCTGGGTAAACTCGAACAGCCAACATTTCACATAGCAGCCGAGCTCATCAACCATCTGTCCAAAACCTTGACTACATCCTCATGAGAGATACAGAGCTAGAACCACTCACCTAAGCCACTCTCAGGTTCTTGACCACAGAAATTGTGACATAATGAATGTGTGTTGTTATAAACTGCTAAGTTTTGAGATAATGTGTTATGCAACACCAGATAACATGTGTAATTGTCTGGGGTGGGGCCTGAAAACTTATAACAAGCTCCCAGGGCATATTGATGTTGATGCTGTTAGACCTTACCTGAATAGAAAGCCCTACGCCACTGCCAACAGCCTCCCAGTCATCCTTACCTCTATTATCTCTCTGCCCCAGTCCCATCACACCCTTGCTTCCCAATATACAGTGGTTCCCTATTGCCTACTGTGTAAAGTCAAACTCCTCAGCCTATCTTTCAAGATCTTCTGGAAGCCAGCCATATTTATGCTTTATAACCAATTCTCTCACTACTCTCCAAGGGGCATTTTCTGCCCCGTCAACCTAATCTCCTCACTGTTTTCTGAATTTTGTTGTTGTTATTAGATGCCGTTGAGTTGGTTCCAACTGATATGTATGACAGAATGAAACACTGCCAGTCCAATACCATCCTCACAATCGTTGTTATGCCTGAGCCCATTGTTGCAGCCACTGTATCAATCCATCTCATTGAGGGTCTTCCTCTTAGTCATTGACCCTCTACCAAACATGATGTGCTTCTCCAGGGACTGGTCCTTCCTGATACCATGTCCAAAGTACGTGAGACAAAGTCTTGCCATCCCTGCTTCCAAGGAGCATTCCGGCTACTTTCTGAATACATCATATTTTTTAGTGCTTCTGGGCTTTCTATTAACACTATCTTCCCTTATCCCTTACCCCTCCCCCGCGACCACCATCAATATAAACATAACTGGAAAGTCCTCCACCTTCTTCTACTAACCAAACTCAACCAACCTTCAAGGCCTAGCTCAAATCCCATTTCCACCACAAAACCTTCCCCACTTCATTTTTATCTAACAGCTTTCTGACTGGCAGTCTTACCTTCCAAGGTGGATTTGAAGCAACTTGTGGACAGGACTTGTATCTCATAACATTTAGTAGCCCCCTGGGCATGTGGCACAGGGCCAAACACACAACAAGTAAGTAGGTACCAAAGACCGAATCTGCCTGTCACAGTGAATGCGGCTGCCTGCCTACCATCACTGCCCTAATTTCTTCTGCAGTCTTACAGCAACATAGAGAATCCCCACAAAATCATCACCTTCTTCCCTGCCTACTTCCTCTGTACTAAGTTACTATCTCATTTATTCTTTCCATATCGCTGGCAGGCGAGGAGGCAACATATTGAGAGGGCAGATTTTATTATGGGCAGCAATGAAAGGGGAAATAATGTCACTGCTAATCCAAAAGCCATTTCCGTTTGGATTTGAAATTCCTTCTTTGATTAGGAAGGTAGGTGTCTGTGAACTCATTAGGGTTTTCCCCAGCAGTATTGAAATCATCCACAAAAACACACTGAGAAGGGAGTCAGGGGAGATAGGCCAGAAAACACTTTGATTGATAAAGGAAGGCTATCTGAGAAAGATGACTACTCCATAGATAACTTAGAAGGAAGGTAATGAACAAAACAAGGAATACGAAAGTGGAGAGAGGGAGGGAGGGGGTAGATGATATATATATAGAGAGAGAGAGAGATTGAGGGAAATATGACCTCTAGGCCTTACATATTCCACATAAGACCATATTACAAAAGAATAGCAGCCACAATTTTTTTCTTTAATTTTTATTGTGCTTTATGTGAAAGTTTACAAATCAAGTCAGTCTCTCATACAAAAATTTATAAACACCTTGCTATATACTCCTAGTTGCTCTCCCTCTAATGAGACAGCACACTTCTCTCCACCCTCTATTTCCGTGTCCATTCAGCCAGCTTCTGACCCCCTCTTCCTTCTCATCTCCCCACCAGACAGGAGATGCCCACATAGTCTCATGTGTCTACTTGATCCAAGACGCTCAGTCTTCACCAGTATCATTTTCTATTCCATAGTCCAGTCTAATCCCTGTCTGAAGAGTTGGTAGCAGCCACTATTTATTGACTGTTTACTATTTGTCAGATACCATGCTAACTACTTTAGACGCATCAATTTATGTTAATCTGTACAAACTCCTGTGAGATGAATATTATTGGTAGTCCCATTTCCCAGATGAGGAAGCTGAGACTTGTAAAGGCTAATTAATCAAATTCCCCAAGATCGTACATGTAGGACTTGGTTCAGCTGGAATTGGAAGCACCCAGTACTGTCTATACAGTAGTGCTGGTGACCTAATGGTTAAGAGCTTGGATACTAACCGAAAGGTCAGTGGTTTGAACCAACTAGCGGCTCCAGGGTAGAAAAGACCTGGCAATCAGCTCCCATAAAGATTATAGCCTGGAAAACAATATGAGGCAGTTCTACTTTGTCATATAGTCACTATGAGTTGGAATCAACTCGACTAACACAACAAGAACTGCCTATACAGTTCTGGGTTCAAATAAAGGGCTCGGCTGCTAACCAAAAGATTGGCAGTTCAAACTCACCCAGAGGCTTCATAAGAGAAAGGCCTGGCGATCTGTTCCTGTATATATTATAACCCAGAAAACCCTACGGGGGCAGTTCTACTCTGTCATTGTTACATGCGGTTGTTTTGAGTCGGAATCCACTCAATGGCACCCAACAACTGTCTATACTAAGCAAAAGCCTATATTCTTAAATCTCCACCCCCTAGGTCTAACCCTCATTCTCATTTTGGTAGGCATTGCATGGAAAGATCTAAAGCACTCTCGAGGGGATTTGGAAAACATGAAAAGTTGGCATTCAGTGCCAGTACACACCCAGGTATCTCATAACTTCCTCCTCCATGGCTTCCCTATTGGCTCCTTATCAGGCTAGGAAGATACCCTAGCTTTAGTTTTCCAACAAAGTAAAAAAAAAACCAAAACCACTTATTGCTGAGTTACTTCCAACTCATGGTGATTCCCATATACTGCAAAGTAGAACTGTGCTCCATAGGGTTTTCATGGCTGAGACCTTGCAGGAACAGATTGCCAGGACTTTATTCTGAGGCAACTGTGGGTGGGTTTGAACAGTCAACCTTTTAGTTAGTAGCCCAGCGCTTAACAGTTTATGCCACCCACGGACTCCTTGAATAAAGCATATTCATTCTGTATTTCAGGTCCTCAAACTCCACAGCCTATGGGGCAGCAATGAACGTGATGAAATAATCAATCCTGTTAAACCCACTGCGTTCGAGTCGATTCCGACTCATAGCATCCCTATAGGACAGAGTAGAACTGCCCCACAGAGTTTCCAAGGAGCGTCTGGCAGATTTGAACTGCCAACCTCTTGATTAGTAGCCGTAGCACTTAACCATTACGCCACCAGGGTTTCCATCAATCCTGTTATGAGGTAACTAATAGATTAACCCTCCCAGGTAATATAAAGCATTAGCTTCATTAAAACAGAAAACCCCTAAAGAGGAAGTCTAATGACAAGAATTTGGGTGCCTTGGCCGGCCCACAGGGAAGCAGGTTTGGAGCCCAAAGAGGAGCATGCTCCCCCATCATGCCTAGTCTTCCTTTCCGGTCTGATGTGTGTCTTCAACACACCACTGGCAGCACTCCTCTTATTTAACAACCAGCGGTAGAACAAAATATGGCTTCTTTAAAAAAAAAAAAAACTAATGAAGTTTCCAGTGCTCAATTAAAAGAAACATCTCTCCATCCATCTATTTATCCCTGCCAAGCGTTTGTGTTTTGAAGCTGGAACTTTCATTATCTGAAATTTGCAGGCAATTACTAGGTCTAGTAACTCCCAAGATGTGAGCATTTTTTTCCAACAGTCTAAAGCGAAAAGTGATTTTGAGTATGTGTGTGTGTGTGTGTGTGTGTGTGTGTGTGTCTGCTTAGAAAAAAAAAGGCAAGCTGAAGGCAGAAGGGGGAAGAGGCAGTGGAACCTTGTCTAGCCGTTTATTTGTGTAATTTGACACTTCGAATTCCAGAAGTATTAATGAGCAGCCCTCCAGTCCCAGAGGAAGCTTTTGGATTTACAGCTTTAAACAATCACTCATCCTCCTTTTAGTACCAACTTAAACCAAAATTTCTCATAGTTTATAACGCTTGTTAATGGAGAACATCAAAAATTAATGCTCGTTAGGGTGCTCATTAATATGCACGGCGCTCGCCAGTTTGACTTAATTAAGTGAAGCACCACTTCACAATAGTATTGTAGCCCAGCAGGGAAAGGAGGCTGTTCAGGTCTGAAGGGTGTTCCCTTGGGACAGCATTAGCAGCACTGCAGGGCGGGGCACCTGTCAGCCTCTTCCGGAAGCTTCCAGGCAGGTTAGAAAACAGGAAGCTCTTAGAAACAAGTGACTGTGGTCCCTGCTGGGATGTCTGATTCCACACTCCAGTTCTGTGTTTATAATGTTATTTGGTGAAATGAATTGAATTGAATTAGGGTCGGCAGTACAATCAGATTGAGGCCAAAAAAGGGACCAATAAAAAAAGAAGGAAGTTCGAGAGCTTAAGCTCAAGACACAGATTGTGGGGGAAGGGAGTCAATAGTTGAGGAGGGGAGAAAAAAGACAGAGCAAATAAAAAAAAATAAAAAACATAGGATAAAAGGGAGGAAAACAAGAGTGAGACAGAAATATCCAGAGAGCATCATCTTCCAAAGCAGAAGATATATAGCTGGGACCTTATTATTTGTGCAAGGATTTAGTCATTGTTTTCCTTGGTAAATTTGACGTTTTTGAGACTGTTCTTAAAATGTTCAGGGGCATTTCAGAATCATTAAATCCAATGTGCCATTTTAGTTAAAAACTAGTACTCGAGCTTTGAAACTTGTGGCCAGGAATTTCCAGAAAATTTTGACGTTGAAACAAAGGTACGGAACAAGGGAATAAACAAGAGTGGGACAGGGGAATATGAATATGAATCCCAGCTCCACTCCTTGAAGGAGCTACTTCCTGTGGCGAAGCCTGTTTCTTTGTAAAATATTAAGTTGAACCATATGAAATTGACATTTTGTTTCTGTAGACAGAAAATGCTTGAATATTGGCAATCTCATATAGTTTAGACTAATAAAAGCATTAAACAGGTTAACACATTTTAAAACCATTTTAAAAGGTAAAACACCAAAGATCACATACAATCAACTACAACTTCTGTTATTTAAAAAAAAAAAAAGAATGTGTAAAAGGTTATGTCATATCCATATTATATTACGCTCCACTAACAAGAGCAGCTAAATAAGACCAAATCTCTTATCCAAACTTTGCTAGAGGCCTTCATGACTCAGGATTCAGGATTAGTATATGTGCTACCGAAGCAAGCACAAGGATTTGGGATTAGGATAGCTGAAGTCCAGGTCTATTACTGTGAACCATTATTACTGACGCTGTGGTAGATTATTTTCAAATTTCCTGCCTTGCTGTGTTAGCTATTTAATAGAAAGTGATAAAAGTACATTTCAAATACACACATACGCCCTCAGCCATTCTACTATCTCTCCCCCAAATTGATCGAAAGCCTTATTGCAAAGAAAAGGTTAGAGTTGTAGGAGAGGCGGCCATAATGGCATTCCTCCGAAGCATCAGTTAACGCAGTTCAGGGTACTACCTAGGGGAGAAGGCAGGCCAGAGCAAATTTAGTCTAGATTATAAAGGATCCCTAGTGGTGCAGTGGTTAAGTGCTCAGCTGCTAACCAAAAGGTCACAGGTTCAAAACCACCAGCTGCTCCCCGGGTGAAAGATACGGCAGTCTGCTTTGGTAAAGATGACTGCCTTGGAAACCCTATGGGCAGTTCTACTAAGTCCTACTGGGTCACTATGAGTTGGAATCGACTCTCCAGCAACAAGATTTTATGCAGGTTCTAGATAGCAGAGCAGGTGATGGATCTGGGCCAGGTTGGCAAGCTAGAGTCACAGCAAAAGGCAACAGGGAAGGGGAGAGCAAGCAGTGAGTCAGAAGCCTGATAAACAACTGATAACGAAGAGACCACAAATGCTGAAAGACAGAAAGTGGCATATCCGTGAAAGGTAGAAATGTGGAGGAAGGGAAGCAACCAAATGCCCAGTAGCTAAGAGATGTAATAGGACAAAGAACAACTCAAATGCAATAAAAATACCAGTTTGGAGGAGCATATAATGTAATAGGGCACAATGTTGCCTCGGGAGAGTTGTATGCTTCCTGTGAAGGCAAGGATTGATTCTAGCATTGCCAGACTGAGGCTTACACGGAAAAATATTTAAACTACATGGTGGAAGTGAAGAAAGAGAGGATGAAGCAAAAGAGTATTTTTGATGAAAGGAGGATTGAGGGGAGGGGTTATTGGCAGGAAAGAGGGATCTGTCTATAGTGAAATGAAAGCAATACAGGAAGTATCCAGAAAGCCCGCACATACACACACTCCTCTGCCAATCAAGTGTGAAGGCTCAGAATCTCTCTGAGGAGCAGAATATGATATTGTATTAGAATAATTTGCTTTCCCGTTTGGCCCAGATAAGAGACGAAGGGCCTATTGTGCTGGGCATGCATCTAACAGAGATAATGCCGCCTCCTTTGATAGGTGCGTTGTATCGTGGCCGACCAGCAAGGAATCTAGGCATTTTGTTTCTCTCGCCTCCCTAAATCGAAGCTTCATTCTCAAGCAAACTGCCAGTAGGGAATTTCTGTAATGACCTGCCACCCTGCTTTAGCCCTTTCCTGCTCTGAAAATATTCCCTCTCTGGGCTCTTTGTTCAGAGACGTATTAGTCTGAATTTACATTGGTTGGATTTCATTGTTTCTTGACTCATTGTTGCATTTCAAAATGTAGCTAGCATTCGCCAAACTCAGGGTTTTGCTCACTGGATCGTCTTCCAGCTCATTAAGGTAAATAATAAGAGCCTGCTTTCCCGTGCAGTCTCCATTCAGAGCCATATTAATAATTCATTTCCAGCTTGACAAAGTCCTTTCAGAAGCTGCTTTGTTCAAGGCTTTGCTCCTCTCAGTACCCAGAGGTCAATTGTCTTATGGTGAAATTGAACCAGAGGGTCTGCGAAGGGCATTTGTATTCCCCGCATGTGACCACGGGGGATTAATGGTGTGGGGAAAACCCACCAGAGTCCACTTCTAAGGCTCCCTCTGGAGACTGGGCCTCTTTCCAAATTTGCTCTTTTTAGCATTAATTATGAAGACAATGAGCTCAGTGCCAAACTGTATGCCCTGAATCTCCAGTTACACATGAGGAAGGAAAAGTCTGTTTGTCAGTCAAAATACCTCTTCTTTCTCTAGGAGCTGAGAATGTGATGACCTAGGGAGCTCAGCTCAGATTACGGGGGCACGTAGTGGCTTCACGAACATCTGTCCCATAGTAGGTGCTTGGATTGCTGCTGACCGACTGGCTGAGTTACACTGTCCCATTGGGGAAATTGTTTCAGGGACGAGGACTGGTAGAGTAATACCCACAGGAAACATCACCCCCATTTTCCATCAGCATCATAGCAACATGCAAGCCACCAGCGTCCGACAAACTAACAGATGGGTAGGGGAGAACAGTGACTGGCACACAGTAAATGTTACGTAAGTGTTTATTAAATAAACTTAGTTTATTAAAATCTCTTTAGGAAGTTCAAGGGGAATCTTTAATGTTGAGGCTTCAGGCACTACAAAAGAAAGATATGGTGGAGCCCCTCTCCCATCACATTACGTGGATAATCGTCTACACTAATGAGGCCCTAACACCATTAGAAATCCACTCATCCAGGATAGATGGACCATCCATGACTCCCCACCTTCAACAATTCTTTTGCCATCCAGCAAACATATCCAGGACACAAGCTAAAAGGAAAAGCTTTGGCTTGCATGCTCTGCAGCTCTCCAGACCTTTGCCTCCTGTCTACCTTTGCAAAGTGGCTTCTGTCTAAACACATATCAGATCCAGCCCCATTAACAGCTCTGCAGACAACAGCTGAGGCTCATTGCTTGGCAACCTCCACCTTCCCACTCACCTCCCTGTATCCTGCTGAATCAACTCAGGCTCTAGCCCAGCTGGCTGAGAATAGGTAGGTCATTCTGTCCACAGGATGTGTCAATGGCTGACAGTCTGTCCTGCTGTGAGAGAGGGGAGGATATAAATGAACTAGAAGACAGTCCTTGTTCTTGGAAAGCAGGCAATCCAATAGGAATCAGAACCCAATGCTATATAAAAAGATTTGGCCTCATATGTAATAAGGAGGGGCAAGGGGCAGCCTGACACCAGATGTATTCTGTAAGAAAGCTATCACTTCCTTGTGACTAAGCAAAAACCTAGAAACGATGAAATTGATGGGATTTGAATTCTCCTGTTTTGCTACTAAGTTGAAGAATATTATAAGAAACGAGAACCTGGTGGAGGGCACAAGAGGGAGGGCTTTGGGAATATTTTTTGCCCCCTCTCCTTAATCCTAGTGGCATAGTGGTTAAGTGCTACGGCTGCTAACCAAAGGGTCAACAGTTCAAATCCGTCAGGCGCTCCTTGGAAACTCTATGGGGCAGTTCTACTCTGTCCTATAGAGTCGCTGTGAGTCGGAATTGACTTGACGGCACTGGGTTTGCCTTTTTTTGTTTTTGTTTTCTCCTTAATGAGCAGCCCTTGTGGAAAAGTGGTTAAGAGCTACGGCTGCTAACCAAAAGGTCGGCTGTTGGAATCCGCCAGCCGCTCCTTGGAAATCCTATGGGGCAGTTCTACTCTGTCCTATACAGTCGCTATGAGTCGGAATCGACTCAACAGCATTGGGTTTGGTTTTTTTTTTCTTGGGGGGGTCCTTAACAAAGTCAGATGACTGACAGAAATAGGCACAAAACTGGATTATTCACATTTTGAAGACACTCACCTGGCAAGCATTTTGGATACAGATGGTAGAGCCAGGGCTAGCCTGAAGTAAAATTGAGCCTGAAACACCCTTTTCATTCTTACTTCACTTTCTAACCCCTATCTCTCCTATTCTCGGTGCCCTCATATGGTCCCTGTGCATTCTAAAAGCCCTGTCCCCCCAATTTTTTCACCACAAAAAAACCTGACTTTTCCATCACTGCCCATACCTTGGCAATGTATTAACCTACCCTGCTCTATTTTGCTCCCCTGGCCTATTCTCTGCTTTCCAAAGTATTACCAATTTGAGGAACAACACTGTGCTAAGGTATCAAAGGCTGAAAATGAATTCATGTGTTATCTTTATTTTCTATGACAGAGATTGTTAACTGTCATTCCAAATCTAATCTCCTATTCTTTCCCTGGTAATATTCTTTTCCTGGGATTTTCAGGAGCTGATTTTCAGAAGTACATCCCAGGCCTTTCTTCCTAGTTTGATTTAGTCTGGAAGCTGCTGAAACCTGTTCATCATCATAGCAACATCACCAACATATAGATGGCTGCACATGAGGTGCACTGGCCAGGAATCGAACCCAAGATTCCATATACCCCACTGCCATCGAGTTGATTCCGACTCGATAGCAACCCTATAGGACAGAGTAGAACTACTCCGTAGAGCTTCCAAGGAGCGCCTGGCGGATTCGAACTGCCGAACTTTTGGTTAGCAGCCGTAGCACTTAACCACTACGCCACCAGGGTTTCCAGGATTCCATATAGAAGGTGAGAATTCTACTATGGAACCACCAATGCCCCCAGCCTAACCTACCCTACTAAAAAATCAGTTGCTGTCAATTCAATTCCAACTCATGCTGATCCTAACTAAGATACCTGGAATATAACTATTTTTACAGTCATCTCCTGTAGACATAATTCCCCATCTCAAAGAACTGACCCTCAAATCACTGATGGAGATTTTGGGGATAGAACTTTTTGCAACACCCCTCACACCAACCTACAAAGACAAATCATAGATGAGACCAGGCCCAGAGTATGATGGGAAAGGAAGCCGGACCAAGCAAAGACCCATTAACTAGAATAGGTACTAAGGGAACCTGAGCAGAATGCAGAGGCTGGCCTCAGCCAGAACAGTTGGGATGTCCAAAGCAGCATCCATAGCCTCAAACGATGGTCAGAAGGAGACAATCCAATCCAGCAACAAGAAATTCTAGAAAGGCTTCAACCCAGAAGTCAAGCATACTGTCAGTCATCATCATGATGTGGCCATATCTTGCCAGTTGTTAGGGGGAGATTGACAAGAAGTAGGCAAGGTTCATGGCGGGGTCTCAGCCCTAAGGGGAGATGATGCAGAATTAGTGGATAAGCTCTAAAGTGACAGCTAAAGTTACCTTTAAAGGCGAAGAGGGGAGCACTGCAACTGGGGGATAGAATGAATACATAAAACTAACTCCTTACTCAGTGTTTTAAGCCCCACCAAAGAGATGTGAGGTTGCTGGCATACTCCCTGTCATTGTCGAAACTGATTTAGTTGTTGGGGGCGGAGGGGGAAGGGGTCTAGGCCTGCTGGTAGGGTCCATCAATAGAATAGCAAGGAGCTAGGGAAGCCGAAGGCAAGGGAAATTTGGGAGGAACTGACAATTGAAAGATCCAGGTTTCACCTAATGTCATCGCTAGCCAACAAATCTTCCTATTAGTCAGAAAGGCAGGGCTAATGTCAAATCATAGCCGAACAATTACGAATGCATCACACCGTCCACATTATATCAGTACCATTACAGACCAGGACTATTAGCACATTGAACCATGCAGGACCAGTACCTCTCTTACCAGTGTGAGCAAATCCTTTGTCCTTGGCAAGATTCCACATTAGCCAGACTCAAAGAATTATCCAGCTAATGGTGGCCATGGCCAGAGATGGAACTTCATCTGTAGAAATTGCTAAAAAAAAAAAGTTTTTCAGTCTCATTTTGCAATAGTGATCATTTGTGACATTGAATTGTTTGTTGCAAATTTCTTATCTGTCTCCCTCTGAGCCCTTTCACAGCAGCTAAAGTACTCCCTCTGATGGTCGCTTGGTTTCACTCACAACTAACAACAGAGCATTGTTCAGGTGGATTTTTCCTTACACTGCTCCTAACAACCCCCAAAGCCTGAGTCCTGACAGCATTTAGTTCAAGCTTTGATTTAGCTATTTTGATCTTTTTTTTTTTTTTGCAAAGGAAACAAACAAAAAAAAACCTGGTTTGATCTGCATTGGAAGTTGGAATACACGTACACATATACCCTGTACATATAACATGCATAATTGAGTAACTTGCTCTCCCTGAATCTACAAGACTTTGCTTACAGAACACTTTACAAACTTCATATCAATAAAAAATATGCTGTCTGGCCTATATGGAATGGAGTAAGATCAGTGGTGCCTGACAGAGGAAGGAGAATTGCAGTAGCCAACCATTGCAACAAAAGAGTTGGTTAACAGAGTGCGATGTGAACAGCAAAACGCCAGCCCCACCATAAAAAGCAAAGCCTGAAAATCATTGTCAAAGAGCTTGCAAGAACAAGGAAAAGAACCTACAGGCATTTATTTCTCCTTCAACACAGGTTTATAAGACCCCCCTCGACGGCAGTGGGTTTTTGGGGACCAGTCCTTAAGGTGGCACAAACGGTTCGTGCTCGACTTGCTGTTGTGTGCCATCGAATCAATGCCAATTCATAGAGACCCAATATGACAAAGTAGAACTGCCCCATGGGGTTTTCTAAGCTGTAATCTTTAGAGGAGCAGATTGCCAGGTTTTCTCCAGAGGAGCTGCTGGATAGGTTTCAAACCTCCAACCTAGTGGTTAGCAGCTGAGGGCTTAATCGTTGCACCATCAGGGCTCCTTTGCTCTTGACTACTAACCTAAAAGTTGGTGGTTCAAACCAATTCAGAGGTACCACGGAGGAAAGGCCTGGCAATCTGGAATTTGTAAAGATTACACCCAAGAAAGCCCTGTGGAAAACTACTCTGTAACACACGGGGTTACTACGAGCCGAAATCAACTCAGCGGCAACAGGTTTGGTTGGATTTTTTTGGATAACCCTGTAACCCTGTGGCCCCCTCAACCACCATTTCCAACTGCTCTGGCCTTACTTGTCTTTCTTGTATTCCACTCATTCTTTTCTGTTTCCCCAAAGCCTGCTATTAGTGCCTGATCCTAAGAAGAGTCTCATAGTTTCACCCTGCTTGTTTCCATAACCGTACTTCACCTGACCACAGAAACTCAGGAACAAGAACCACAGGCCACCCTTCTAAACATCACAGCAATGCTATCACTTTAAAATAACAAGTTTTCAAACATTGGTTTACAAAATACTACTGGGTTTGTGATCAAGTTTCACAGTTTTGTTTTCTTTTGTACAAAACAAGAAAAATAAGGTCAGTGTAATGAGACTTTGCCATAAAGCTAAATGTATTCAATTACCAAAAAAAAAAAAAAACCCATTGCTGTTGAGTCAATTCCGACTCTTACCAACCCTATAGAACAAAGTAGAAATGCCCCATAGGGTTTCCAAGGAGCAGCTGGTAGGTTCAAACTGTCGACCTTTTGGTTAGCAACCTGAGCTCTTAACTACTATACCACCAGGGCTCCGCGTGAGTTGCTAAGAGTTGAAAAACGACTTGTTGACACCTAACAACAACAACATGATGAAGACAGATAGCAGCTGAGGATTGGATTTTTTTTCTTTACTTTGCAAAAATAAAAAATAAATTACCTAGGAGAGGTAAGAGATAAAGACATTAACTAGTTTCTCAAATACTTGTTTTTGGTTGCCACTGAGTCGATTCCAACTGATGATCCCCCCATGTGTTACAGACTAGAACTGAGCCATAGGGCTTTCTTGGCTGTAATCTTTTTGGAAGTGGAGCGCCAGACCTTTTCTTCCGTGGTACCACTGGATGGATTTAAACTGCCAACCTTTATGTTAGCAGGCAAGCACAAACCATTTGCACCACCTAGGAACCTTGTTTTTCAAATAAGCTGCTTTAAACATACAGGAATGAGTTTAGAAGGAGAAGGACAGTAGAATGGGTCTGCTTTAGTAGAAGGAGGAAAGAGAGGTCTGATGGGAAGACTCAGCTGCAGCACCACTGTGAGGCATATGCAAGTACTGCATCCTGGAAGACAATGAAAGGAGAAAGAAGGTAGCAGCAGCAAAAGACCGAGGATATACTGAGATAAACTCCTTTTCAATTTTATACTGAAGCCCAGCTCCAAGTGCAGCCCTCCCACTTGCCTAATTACAGTGGCTCTCAAAAATGCACACTGGGATACGTTGCACTGCCATCATTTGCAAATAAGGCTCAAATTTTATTCTGATAGCAATTAAATTCCCAATTACCTGGAAGGCAAACACACTTATGCAAATTATAGATGCAGGCTGCCTAATAATAGAACTCAAATGGTTATCACTTCAGAACTAGGCATTTCTGCATTTCCATCCCTTTTTTTAAAGGCTGCAGTGAAATTTAGTTTAACTGGACTTTGTGAGTTACAGGACTAAACTCCATTCATTTTCTGAATATAAAATGTTAGCTTATCTGAAAATTGATCTCCTCCCAAGGCTATCGCTCCTTAATCTTTTTCTCCCTCTATTTCTTCATAAATGTATTATCTAATTCAGTCACTCTATTACTTATCATCTATTATTATTTATTAATTCACTAACACTGTCACAAGTCAGCAATGGAATTTTTGTCATAATGCTTTTCAGAACATTTGCATACTGAATAAAACCATATTGATTCTTAAGGATTTTTATGCTCTAGAAATGCTTGCTGCAGACAAATTTGCAATCAGATCTTTATTTGGTTTCCGAAGACATTATTTTGACATGATTTCAACTGACGCCAACAAATCAAACCAAGTTCTGCAACAAATGCCTTCTTAATGGGTTTTGTGTTATTTGTTTTAGTTGACACCATTTATTATAATTTAACAGCATTTCCTTCCTAGGAAAGTCCAAAATCAATAAAAAATGGTGACATATGTTTGTATTTATTTGGAAACACCAATGCAACCAAAGGGCTCTGTCAGTATACGATTAATAGAGTACGAGATGTTGTGGTCTGGGGCATCTGATTGTCTGTCTCGTAATATGAATTTTGAAATAACCGGGATTCCTGCTCCTGGACTTTCAGGTTAGAAGAGAATTTCACATTAACGATAAATCACCCTGGATGTGTGGTTTCTATTTCAGTTTGCCACAACGTAGCTTCATCAGTTAAACAAATTGGGGAGGGGTGATGGGACCACACGTGGGATGAGAACAACAAGCCAGTAATAAAATATTAAGGCAAAGAAACAGACACATTTGAAATGTTATTACTGAGAGAGGTCATGGAACTGACATATCTGTCTTTTCTTCCAGCTACCATGGTGCACAAGTTGGCGATGAAAATCCCAAAGCCCAAGGTTTGGACTCAGAGGTTTAAAATCAAGTTCTCCTCACAACAACCCATTGGCCTTTTTAGAGAAATTTTTTTCCATATTGACAGCTGGGAAATATGATTAAGAATTCCAAGGAGAAAAAAGACTCTGCTTTGGGTCTGACTGCGAACCCTTTCACAAACACATTTGCAGACTTGGTCTGTCCCTTGACCCAGGTTCAGTCCCTTGGTTCTCTTCTACAGACCAGGTACAAATGAAGTTCTATCATAGAATTATAAAACCTCATGGTTAGAAGGATCTTAAAAGTCATCTAGTTCAGTGGCTCCCAAAGCCTAGTCCAGGGACTAGTGGCAAATCCTAATGACATTTTTGCAGCTCTGTGAGAAACAATGGCAATGTGGTAGAAAGTTAAACTTATTAAAAGACTGCTCATTCTGAGATTATGTCATTTGTACTTTTGGGGTATAAAATGATGGTATTCAAAATAGTATTTTTTTGGTTTGTTTTGTTTTTGCTTAATGTACTTGTTAGAAGGTGAATTTTCATTTCGTTCTCGTATCTCCATGAGGAGAGAGCCCACTTGAATAATACTCCCTTCTCCTCTTCCCACCCTTCCTTCACGCCTTTCCAAGGGGGGAGGAATGAACTAATTAATTTCATTGGTTTGAAAGAAAGACCTGAGCATCATCAACTGGGCCTCTTGTGTGTTTCTCACTTTATGGAGCTATCCTGTCCACAGGATGTTCCCATTCTGATGCCAGAAAGGAAAGGGGCCAACCCTAATAGTGAAGACCTATCATTGCCTAGCTGTGTCAATGATTGGGTGGGTAAGTTGATCAGGGGTGAAAGACTGGCATACCCACTTGGCTGCAGATATAAAGCTATGATTTCTATTTCAGCTTTCTCAGTGCTAAAAGGTGATAGTTTATCTTCTAGCTGACTCCTATAGCTATATCTCAATTAAGGACTTATAGCTTACAGAGGACTTATGATGAACAAGACACAATTCACATGTTTCACACTTGAGGCAGGTATGATTATCCCCATTTTACAAATGAGCAAACTGAGGCACAGAAAGTTTAAGGAATTGGCCTAAAGTCACTCAGCTAGTAAGTGGCAGAGATGGTATTTGGACTTGGGCAGCTTGGCTCTAAATTTCAATGGGTTCCAAACTCAGGAAAGGAAGGTATTAGCCATTGGCTCCCTAAAACCTTATCAGTCCTAAACTGGTTAAAAAAAAAAAAAAAAGCAGGAAACATACATCAAACTTTCATTTTTTTTTCTTGGGTGGGGGAGATCTTTACTAATCAACTAGATCAAGTACTCTACACCAGGTACTGACTTGGTCCAAGCATTCACGTGCTTCAGGAATCCCTTCTATCCTCTCCCTGCTGGCAGTTTACCCTGCATCTTTGTACCTAAAAAACCTACAACAGAAAACACTATTTAGGCAGATAATTCTCGTTAGAAGAGCTCAATTGATAGAAAATCTTTCCTTGGGTCAAATTGAAACCTGCTCCTACATTTGTCATAAGTAGTTACACGGAACAAATTTAATCCCTCTTATAAAAAAATTTTTTTTTTTTTTTATACAGAGCAGCCCTCCCTGAATATGTTTATCCCCCCTAATTAAACATCCTGGGTTTTTGATGTCATGGCTGGGAATCCCTTCATCACATTATGAATCCTCTTATGACAGTACTCCACTCTGATTATATTCCTTTGCAGGATGGTTTCCAGAAAGGAATCTAATACTCCTGGTGACGCCTGGTTAGAACTGACTACAGCAGGGCCATTACCCTGTTTGGGATTTTAAAACTTCTATAAACCCACCCCCCAATATTGCATGACTGATTTTGAGAGAATCATCTGGAAGAACATGGACCAGACCATAGGAGTCTCCTATTTTAGCCACTGTCTTGAAATCAACTGATCATCCATTTCATATGTGACAATAAGACTGGAGAAGTTACGAACGCCCACTTAAATATCTCACACCACCTGCTCCGGAGCCCTGACCCAGGTCTGCCATGTTCCCTACATACTTCCACAGTTACTAATATTTCATGCTGGCCTGATCTGATAATTGGTCTTGCTATGTCCTTTGGTTTCCCTAAAAAGGGATCTTCTTGAATGCCAGGGGAACTTGACAGCGCCCTCGAGCCAAACTGTCACAGGCATTTTTCCTTATTCAGTTTGCTTATTTGGTGTGTGCCTTTGGCTACATCTATAAAATGCCAAACCATCCCACTTATCCTGTCATGAAATCAGGCAATACACTGGGTGAAGATTAGTCAAATCAATTGCTTATTAGCATGAAGGAAAAACAAAGTAGTACAAGTATATAATACAAGAAGGTTACAAAAAGGTTGAGGTAAATTTTTTTAATGAGTTGGGGTGGGAGTAATTAAGATTATTAGGGATTGTGCCTAAGCTTTTTAGGTTGATGCCATGAAAAGCAAACATATCCATCTTCCCAAAAACCTGCTCTTTCCACCAGTTGAAGGTGGAATCTTGGGTGACAGAGAATACTTCTATGACTCAATCTGCTATATTTTAAATTCTCATAAAAACATAGAAAGGGACAAAATAATTCAGAGAAAGGGTATAAAAGTTCAGAATTCATAAACTAGTGCCTGTGAGACACCTTGAAAAACAAAAACACAGATTCATCCAAGAATGTCAAAGTGAGAATCTCTAATCATTCATCCATAAATTCAGGTATTAAAGAAAATAGGATAGTGATAAGTAATTATTTTAAATATTGCAATACAGAGGTTATGTAGCCTACAAATAACAAACCCTACAAATAACAAACACGGTGTATAAAATCTGAGACACAGGAAAGTAATTCTCAGTCCGGATGTTATCAATTTATAAAGACCAGATGGCTTCAGTTGCCTAAAGAATAAATCAGTAGCTATTTAGGATTGAGTATTTTTTTTCCATTGCCTAAAAAACAAATCCATAGTGATTTAGAATTGAATATTTTTTCTAACTACTTTATAAACAAAACCATAAGCATAAGCCAGGTAAAATCATTTTGACAAAGTCAATAAGATTTTCTAGTACTAATAAAGGAAAGGATGTGATAGAAAGCTGAGATTTAATGAAAATGATCCCTTGTTTTAAATAAATTCATTTTACCTGAGTTCTAATTTAGATAATGCATAAAGTAGGTCATTTAGTTTCCTTTTCCAAGCATCTAATAACATAACATATGGAGCCCTCGTGGTGCAGTGGTTAAAGTGCTGGCCCGCTAACAGAAACAGCCAGCAGATCGAACCCACCAGCCTCTCCGCAGAAGAAGATGTGGAACTCAGCTTCCATAATGTTGACAGCCTTAGAAGGCCTATGGGGCAGTTCTACTCTGTCCTATGAGGTCGCTATGAGTCAGAATCAACTAATAGCAACGAGTTTAATAATATGACATAAGGAATTTTCATGCTAGAGGCCTTGTGTTAAAACGCAGCACTAAATAGTGAGATTTAGCATTACACATACAGTTTCTAGGCAGGGAGGGATTATCCAGTAGGCAAGGTAGCCACGGGCTTACCTTCCTTCCTGGGTCATCTGCCCCTGTCAGGGACTGGAAAATTGAAAAGCAACTTTGATTCTGTAGGAAGGTGCTATGACCTTGGGAGAGAGACAGATGTCAGCCATACCTAGAAGCACAATATTTGATGTGGTGAAATTGTTTACTACAGATTACCTGGGAAGCACTGTGCTTTCTTTGACTAGTGGATAATCCACTCCTCTTTCTAGATACTATTTAAATCCGTAGAAAGAGTGAAGACATACTCAGGAAGTAAACTAGGCTTAGGAGAAATCCTCTTCCTGAAAATTGGTGAGAAGAACAGTGGACCTATAACAGAATGAAGACTCCAACCTGAAAATCCTTCAACATCCCCTCCCCAAAACTAACCACGACACCAGTACCATCCAAGAAATGTTCTCTTGGCAACTACTTCTCTTAATATTTGCAAAACATTCCATTAAGGGAAAGAGGCACATAGGAACACATCTCCAGTGTTCTAATGTAAGACAACAGCAAAATAAAATTGCTTTCACAGCCACATTGTTGGAATACACTGATTTGGTCAAGCAAAGAATACTGATAGAATGTTCAGATTCAAAAAATTGTCCATTCCAATGCCTTTCATGTCCTAAATATGAATTCCAGTCCTAAAGCTATTGCTTAGTTTAAATTAAAAAAAATTAGTTGAAGAAATGTGTATGGAGGTGGGGGGTGAGAGAAGAAAAATGACAATAGAAAGAAGCTTAATCATACTGAATTGGAAAAAAATACTTTAACAATAATTCTTAACAGTAAATCCTCAATTTACTTAAAATTTTCATGGCTGAACTTGTTATAAAAAGTGTACCTTTGTTACTATTCCCAAGCAATTGCCAGTTATAATACCCTGCAGCTATTCAACATGTTCACCCGTCACGTGTATCAATCAATAGATCTTTTTGATTTCACTACAGGCTACTTGGAGAAAAAAGTTTGAAATTACCAAAAGGATTTCCCATTTCCTACCTGGGGTTCACTTACCTACAGGCAGAACAGAACCTCAGTGAGGTCATCTCTCAAGAAGACCCTATGAATGACAATTTTGGGCTGAGGCCCTACCTACCCTACCTACACAATCTTTCCCTTTACTGCCATTGCTCCTTGAACTTCTTCAGCTTATGCTTCTCCCAGGTTGTTTAGGGACCCCACCTTCCCTCCTAACTAAATCACCTCAACAACCCTTTATTCATTACTGTTTCATTCCCTCAGTCTTTGTCTCTGATTTTCAGGATAAAGACAAAATATCCTAAAACAAAACTCACTACTAAGGAGGATTTAGCACAGTGGTTAAGAGTTCCAGCTCCACAATCAGACCAAAATGGGCTAGAACCCTCCATGTAGTAGCTGAGGGATTTCTGGGCAAGCTAATTAACCACTCTGAGCCTCCATTTTCACATAGCTAAATTGAGATAATAATACAGACATGGCATGGTTGTTGGGAGGAATGAATCCAGATTTTGAGCTTTAGTATCAAAGTTGGAGGGGAAGGTGATGGGTCAAGTTTTGAAGATATGTGCTTTATAATGCCTATAAGTCCCCAAGGAAGACCTGTCCCTGTGCCAGTTGCAAATATTGGTTTGGTGAGCAGAAGAGAAAGGTCACAGCTGGAGATACAGACTCAAACACCATCAACATATACTGATTCTGCAGAAGTGGACAGGATTGCCCAAGGGAAAGGTACAAAGTCAGAATAGCATATGGCCGTGGTCAGGGCTCTGTAGACCAGCAACAGTTAAGGAGTGTTTAGAGGAGGAAGCATAGCAGACTAATGGATAGCCTTGGAAAAGAAGAACCAGTACGGTGCGGTGTCAGAAAATGAAGAGAGAAAATGAGGTAGCCAACAATGATCTAATACCACAGAGGTGTCAGCTGAGATGAGGAACGAAATTAGTTTATTGAATTTGACAGCTAGGAGACAGTGACATGTGCCAGTAGTGTTCCAGAGGAGTGGTAGGGGGAGAAGCATACCTCTTAGATATGCATTTTGAAAGATTATGCAATTATATTAATGCATCCAGAAAATGGTTTCTCCCTGGATGCCTAGAGTATATTTACATTAGAAGTGATTGACAGGTAAACAGCAGACAGTCCTGGAGATAAGAGTCCAAAAACCTAGGTTGGCCACCTCCACAGAAAATGTTTAGGAAGAGAGTTTTGTTTAAACAGATTAAGCAACAGCTAACAACTCTGGGAATACTGCCTCTGACTATGTAAAAGGAGAAGCTGATTTGTGTACAGTGTGGATAATAATGAAAGAAAACTTTAAGCCTCTTGTTGCACACACTGCTTAAAATATTGTACAGAATTAAATGATCATGTTTGTTCTAATCTAGATTTTAGCCCACCCAAAATACGGATGTCCATTATGTGAACCACAAGCTGGTACTTTGTTTTAGCTTACAGCAAATAAAATGGTCTTTTTACTTAATTCAAGATATTTAATAAATAGGGCTGCGGGCAACATAGCTGAATCTTATACCCTAGAGCTCTTTCCCATAAGGGCTTGTGGTATGAATTTATACTTGAGGCTTGGCTAACTTTGCTAAAATGAAGAAATCATGTCTTGTGAGGAGTCGCTTGAAAAACTGGAGATACTTAGCCTGGAGATGTGCAGACTCAGATGAACCTAAGCATGTGACAAGTGAAAAAGTTATTAGAAAGTTCTTTGTGATACCCAAAATATTCTAGGGCCTTTGGGTAGAAACTACATAGAGAAAAATACATACTCAATATAGAAAATGTCCCATTTGTGCAGAGAATGTTCGTATCTATATTCATGAGCAATACTGGTCCATAATTTTCTTTTTTAGTGGTGTCTTTTCTGACTTTGGTATCGGGCTTATGCTGGCTTCATAGAATGAATATGGGAGTATTCCTTCCTTTTCTATGTTCTGGAATACTTTGAGTAATATTGGTGTAAATTCTTCTTTGAATGTTTCCAAGGATGTAAAAGCTGCCACAAGAGTTGGTAAGTTCCAGAAACAGAACAAAAGAGGAAATTTAAGAGATCATTAAAAAAGATTCAACAAAAGAAAGATTAATCCCAAGGATTAATGGTCCACGACTACCACAGCTTCCACCAGACTGAGTCCACTACAACTAGATGGTGCCCGGCTACCACCACTGACTACTCTGACAGGGATCACAATAGAGGGTCCTGCACAGAGCTGGAGAAAAACGCACAACAAAATTCTAACTCACAGAAAGAGCCCAGACTTACTGGCCTGACAGAGACTAGAGACACTCCAAGATTATGAACCCCAGACATGCTTTTAGGTCAACAATGAAGTAACTCCTGAGGTTCACCATTCAATAAGGAATTAGACCCATAAAACAAAACAAGACTAAATGGGCACAACAGCCCAGGGCAATGACAAGATGGCAGTAGGGAATAGGAAAGTTGATGATAGGGAACACAAGGTCAAGAAGGGAGGATGTTGACATGTTGTGTGGTTGGTAAGCAAAATCAAAAAACAATATGTGTACTAACTATTTAATAATAAGCTAATTTTCTCTGTAAACCTTCATCTAAGGTACAATAATAATATAAAAAAAGAGAAAAGAATATGAGGAAAAAAATTCCTAACAAAAAACTAGGCCCAGCCCAGTCACTTCACTGGAGAATTCTAAGAAACATTCAGAGCAGAGTTCACACCAATATTACTCAAACTATTCCGGAACATAGAAAAGGAAGGAATACTCCCATATTCATCCTATGAAGCCAGCATAAGCCCGATACCAATGCCAGAAAAGACACCACTGAAAAAGAAAACTATGGACCAATACTGCTCAGGAATACAGATGCAAAAATTCTCAGCAAAATTCTAGCCAATAGAATCCAACAGCATATCCAAAAAATAATACATCACAACCCAGTGGGCTTCATACAAGGTAGGCAAGGATAGGTCAAAATTAGAAAATGAATCAATGTAATCCACCACATAAATAAAAAAAAGGACAAGAATCACCTGATTATCTCAATCGATACAGTAAAGGCATTCGATAAACTCTAAAAACAATTCCTGGTATAAATACACACAGCATAATAGGAACAGAAGGAAAATTCCTCAACATAATTAAGGGCATACACAAAACCAACAGCCAACATTAATCTCAAGAGAGAAAGACAGAAAAGGTTCCCTCTGAGAACAAGAATCAGAAAAGGAAGACCTTTAATCACCACTCTTACTCAATATTCTCGCCCACAAGTTTGTCGTACTGTGCTGGATTGCACGTTGCTGCAATGCTGGAAGCTACGCCACCTATATTCAAATACCGGCAGAGTCGCCCATGGCGGACAGGTTTCAGCTGAGCATCCAGACTAAGAGAGACTAGGAAGAAGGGCCCAGCAGTCTACTTCTGGAAAGAATTAGCCAGCGAAAACCTTATAAAGAGCAGCGGAAGATTCCCTGATACAGAGCTGGAAGATGATCCCCCCAGATTGGAAGGCACTCAAAAGATGACTGGGGAAGAGCTGCCTCCTCAAAGTAGAGTTGGCCTTAACGACGAGGGTCGAGTAATGGTTTCGGGACTTTCTGAAGTGGCATGACTCAAAATGAGAAGAAACAGCTACAAACACCCATTAATAATCAGAACCTGTAATGTACAAAGTATGAATCTAGGAAAACTGGAAATTGTCAAAAGTGAAATGGAACGCATAAACATCAATATCCTAGGCATTACTGAACTGAAATGGACTGGTATTGGCCATTTTAAATCGGACATTCATATACTCTACTATGCCGGGAATGACAACCTGAAGAAGAATGGTGTTGCAGTCATCATCAAAAAGAACACTTCAAGATCTATCCTGAAGTACAACACTGTCAGTGATAGGATAATACACACACGCTTACAAATGAAGACAAATTAATACAACTATTATTCAAATTTATGCACCAAATACTAAGGCCAAAGATGAAGAACTTCAAGATTCTTACCAATGTCTGCAGTCTGAAATTGATCAAACATGCAATCACGACGCATTGATAATTACTGGTGATTGGAATGTGAAAGTCAGATACAATAAAGAAGGATCAGTAGTTAAAAAATATAGCCTTGGTGACAGAAACAATGCCGGAGATTGAATGAAAGAATTTTGCAAGACCAACGACTTCTTCACTGCAAATACCTTTTTTCACCAACAGAAATGGTGACTATACATATGGACCTTGCCAGATGGAACACACAGTAATCAAATTGACTACATCTGTGCAAAGAGATGATGGAAAAGCTCAATCATCAGTCAGACAAGGCCAGGGGCCGACTGTGGAACAGACCATCAATTGCTTATATGCAAGTTCAAGCTGAAACTGAAGAAAATCAGAGCAACTCCACGAAAGCCAAAAAATGACCTTGAGTACATCCCACCTAAAGTAGACACCATTTCAACAATAGATTTGACACATTGAACACTAGTGGCCGAAGAGCAGACGAGTTGTGGAATGACATCAAGGACATCATACGTGAAGAAAAAAAGAGGTCATTGAAAAGAGAGTAAAGAAAGAAAAGACCAAGATGGATTTCAGAAGAGACTCTGAAACTTGCTCTCGAATGTCTAGCAGCTAAAGCAAAAGGAAGAATTGATGAAGTAAAAGAACTGAACAGAAGATTTCAAAGGGCCTCTCGAGAAGACAAAGGAAAGTATTATAAAGACATGTGCAAAGAGCTGGAGATGGAAAATCAAAACGGAAGAACACACTTGGCATTTCTCAAGCTAAAAGAACTGAAGAATAAATTCAAGCCTCGAGTTGCAATCGTGAAGGATTCTGTGGGGAAAATATTAAAACAATGCAGGAAGCATCAAAAGGAGCTGGAAGGAATACACAGTCATTATACCAAGAAGAATTAGTAGACGTTCAACCATTTCAAGAGGTAGCATATAATCAGGAACCAATGGTGCTGAGGGAGGAAGTACAACCAACACTGAAGGCATTGGCGAAGAACACCGCTCCAGGAATTGACAGAATAACAATTCAGATATTTCAACAAAGAGATGTACCGCTGGAAGTGCTCACTCATCTATGCCAAGAAATATGGAAGACAGCTTCCTAGCCAACTGACTAGAAGAGATCCACTTTCTGCCTATTCCCAAGAAAGGTGATCCAACTGAATGTGGAAATTATAGAACAATATCATTAAAATCACACAAGCAAAATTTTGCTGAAGATCATTCAAAAGCAGCTGCAGCAGTATATCGACAGGGAACTGCCAGAAATTCAGGCCGGTTTCAGAAGAGGACGTGGAACAAGGGGTATCATTGCTGATGTCAAGTAGATCCTGGCTGAAAGCAGAGGATACCAGAAAAATGTTTGCCTGTGTTTTACTGACTATGCAAAGACATTCAACTGTGTGGATCATAACAAATTATGGATAACACTGGGAAGAATGGGAATTCCGGAACACTTAATTGTGCTCATGAGAAACCTGTACATAGGTCAAGAGGCAGTTGTTCGGAAAGAACAAGGGGATACTAGCGGTTTAAAGTCATGAAAGGTGTGGGTCAGATTTGTATCCTTTCACCATATCTATTCAGTCAGCATGCTGAGTAAATAATCAGAGAAACTGCTCTATAAGAAGAATAATGGGGCATCAGGATTGGAGGAAGACTCATTTAGCTACCTGTGTTATGCAGATGACATAACCTTACTTGCTAAAAGTGAAGGGGACCTGAACTACTTACTAATGAAGATCAAAGACCACAGCCTTCAGTCTGGATTACACCTCAACATGAAGAAAACAAAAATCCTCACAACTGGACCTATAAGTAACACCAAGACAAACAAGAGAAAAGATTGAAGTTCTAAAGGATTTCATTTTACTTGGATACACAATCAACACCCATGGAAGCTGTTGTTGTTGTTGTTAGGTGCCATTGAGTCAGTTCTGGCTCATAGCGACCCTATGCACAACAAAAGGAAACATTGCCCAGTCCTGAGCCATCCTCACAATCTTTGTTATGCTTGACCTCATTGTTGCAGCCACTGTGTCAATCCACCTCGTCAAGGGTCTTCCTATTTTCACTGACCCTATACCCTGCCAAGCTTGATGTCCTTCTCCAGGGACTGATCCCTCCTGACAACATGTCCAAAGTATGTAAGACGCAGTCTCACCATCCTTGCATCTAAGGAGCATTCTGGTTCTACTTCTTCCAAGACAGATTTGTTCGTTCTTTTGGCAGTCCATGGTATATTCAATATTTTTCACCAACACCACAATTCAAATTCTTCTTCAGTCTTCCTTATTCATTGCCCAGATTTCACGTGCATATGATGCAATTGGAAATACCATGACTTGGGTCAGGCGCACCTTAGTCTTCAAGGTGACATCTTTGCTCTTCAACACTTTTAAAGAGGTTCTCTGCAGCAGATTTACCCAATGCAATGTGTCTTTTGATTTCTTGACTGCTGCTTCCATGGCTGTTGATTGTGGATCCAAGTAAAATGAAATCCTTGACAACTTCAAACTTTTTTCCGTTTATCATGATGGTGCTAATTGGTCCAGTTGTGAGGATTTTTGTTTCCTTTATGTTGAGGTGCAATCCATAATGAAGGCTGTGGTCTTTGATCTTCATTAGTAAGTGCTTCAAGTCCTCTTCACTTTCAGCAAGCAAGGTTGTGTCATCTGCATAACAAAGCTTGTTAATGAGTCTTCCTCCAATCCTGATGCCCCATTCTTCTTCGTATAGTCCAGCTTCTCGGATTATTTGCTCAGCATACAGACTGAATAGGTATGGTGAAAGAATACAACCCTGACACACACCTTTCCTGACTTTAAACCAATCAGTATCTCCTTGTATTGTCTGAACAACTGCCTCTTGATCTATGTAAAGGTTCTTCATGAGCACAATTGAGTATTCTGGAATTCCCATTCTTCACAATGTTATCCATAATTTGTTATGATCCACACAGTTAATGCCTTCGCATACTCCACAAAAAACAGGTAAACATCCTTCTAGTGTTCTCTGCTTTCAGCCAGGATCCATCCATCTGACATCAACAGTGATCCCTGGTTCCACGTTCTCTTCTGAAACCGGCCTGAATTTCTGGCAGTTCCCTGTCAATATACTGCTGCAGCCGTTTTTGAATGATCTTCAGCAAAATTTTGTTTGCGTGTGATATTAATGATATTCTTCTATAATTTCCACATTCAGTTGGATCACTGTTCTTGGGAATAGGCATAAATATAGATCTCTTCCAGTCAGTTGGCCAGGAAGCTGTCTTCCATATTTCTTGGCATAGACGAGTGAGCACTTCCAGTGATCCATGTGCTGTTGAAACATCTCAATTGATATTCCATCGATTCCTGGAGCTTTGTTTTTTGACAGTGCCTTCAGAGCTTTTTTTTTTTTCAGAGCAGCTTGGATTTCTTCCTTCAGTACCATCAGTTCCTGATGTTATCCCACCTCCTGAAATGGTTGAACGTCAACTAATTCTTCTTGGTATAACGACTGTGTGTTCCTTCCAGCTCCTTTTGATGCTTCCTGCATCGTTTAATATTTTCCCTACAAAATCCTTCATGATTGCAACCCGAGGCTTGAATTTTTTTCTTCAGTTCTTTCAGCTTCAGAAACACTAAGCGTGTTCTTCCCATTTGGTTTTCCATCTCCAGCTCCTTGCATGTGTCATTATAATACTTTGTCTTCTCGAGAGGCCCTTTGAAATCTTCTGTTCAGTTCTTTTACTTCATCAATTCTTCCTTTTGCTTTAGCTGCTCGATATTTGAGAGCAAGTTTCAGAGTCTCTTCTGACATCCATCTTGGTCTTTTCTTTCTTTCCTGTCTTTTCAGTGACCTCTTGCTTTCTTTATGGATGATGTCCTTTCACAACTCATCTGCTCTTCGGTCACTTGTGTTCAATGTGTCAAATCTATTCTTGAGATGGTCTCTAAATTCAGGTGGGATATACTCAAGGTCATATTTTGGCTCTTGTGGAGTTGCTCTGATTTTCTTCAGTTTCAGCTTGAACTTGCATATGAGCAACTGATGGTCTGTTCCACAGTTGGCCCCTGGCCTTGTTCTGACTGATGATTGAGCTTTTCCATCATCTCTTTCCACAGATGTAGTCAATTTGATTTCTGTGTGTTCCATCTGGAGAGGTCCATGTGTATAGTTGCCGTTTATGTTGGTGAAAGAAGGTATTTGCAGTGAAGAAGTCGTTGGTCTTGCAAAATTCTATCATTCGATCTCTGGCATTGTTTAAATCACCAAGGCCATATTTTCCAACTACTGATCCTTCTTCTTTGTGTCTGACTTTCGCATTCCAATCAGTAGTAATTATCAATGCATCCTGGTTGCACGCTGGATCAACTTCAGAGTGCAGCAGCTGATAAAAATCTTCTATTTCTTCATCTTTGGCCCTAGTGGTTGGTGCGTAAATCTGAATAATAGTCGTATTAACTGGTCTTCCTTGTAGGCATATGGATATTATCCTATCACTGACAGTGTTGTACTTCAGACTAGATCTTGAAATGTTCCTTTTGACAATGAATGGAACACAATTCCTTTTCAAGTAGTGATGCCTGGCATAATAGGTCACGTGATTGTCCAATTCAAAATGGCCAATACCACTCCACTTCAGCTCACTAACGCCTAAGATATCAATGTGTATGTGTTCCATTTCATTTTTGATGATTTCCAATTTTCCTGGATTCATACTTCATACATTCCAGGTTCCAATTATTAATGGATGTTTGCAGCTGTTTCTTCTTCTTTTGAGTCGTGCCACATCAGCAAATGATGGTCCCAAAAGCTTGACTCCATCCACGTCGTTAAGGTTGGCTCTACTTTGAGGAAGCAGCTCTTCCCCCGTCATCTTTTGAGTGCCTTCCAACCTGGGGGGCTCATCTTCCAGCGCTATATCAGACAATGTTCCACTGCTATTCATAAGGTTTTCACTGGCTAATTCTTTCCAGAGGTAGACTGCCGGGTCCTTCTTCCTAGTCTGTCTTAGTCTGGAAGCTCAGCTGAAACCTGTCCTCCATGGGTGACCCTGCTGGTATCTGAATACCGGTGGCATAGCTTCCAGCATCACAGCAACATGATAGCCCCCACAGTAGGACAAACTGACAGACATGTGGGGGCCCATGGAAGCTGTCATTAAGAAATCAAAAAACGCATTGCGATGCGCAAATCTGGTGCAAAGGACCTCTGTAAAATGCCGAAAGGTAAAAATGTCACCTTGAAGAGAAAGGTGAACCTGACCCACACCATGGTTTTTTTAGTCACCTCATATGCATGCAAAAGCTGTACAATGAATAAGGAAGACCAAACAAGAACTGACACCTTTCAGTTGTGGTGCCGGCAAAGAATACTGACTATACCATGGACTGCCAAAAGAACGAACAAATCTGTCTTGGAAGACGTACATGCAGAATGCTCCTTAGAAGCAGAGATGGCGAGACTGCGTCTTACAAACTTTGGACATGTGAGCAGGAGGGATCAGTCCCTGGAAAAGGACATCAGGCTTGGCAAAGTAGAGGATAAGCAGAACAGAGGAAGACCCTCAAGGAGGTGGATTGACACAGTGGCTGCAACAATAGGCTCAAGCATAACAATGCTTGTAAGGATGGTCCAGAGCCAGGCAGTGTTTTTTTCTGTTGTGCACAGGGTTGTTATGAGTCAAATCCAACTCTATAGCACCTACCAACAACAACAACATTCAATGGTGTATTGTAAGTCCTAGCTAGAACAATAAGGCAAGAAAGGAAACAAACGGCATGCAAACTGGCAAGGAAGAAGTAAAACTATCCCTATTTGCAGGTGACATGATCATATACATAGAAAATCCCAGAGAATCCATGAAAAAGCTACTAGAATTAATAGAGGGATTCAGCCACTTGGCAGGGTACAAGATCAACATACAAAAATCAGTTAGATTCCTGTACACAAATAAAGAGAACTGTGACAGGAAATCAGGAAAACAATACCATTTAGAATAGCCCCCAAAGAGATAAAATACTTAGAATACAGCTAACTAAGAATATAAAAGGCTTATACAAAAAAACTACAAAACACTACTGCAAAAAACCAAAAGATACCTACATAAGGGAAAAAACATACCTTGCTCGTGGATAGGAAGACTCCACATTGTAAAAATGTCTACTCTGTCCAAAGCTATCTATACATACAATGCAATCCTGATCCAAATTCCAATGATATTTTTTAATGAGATGGAGAAACAAATGACCAGCTTCATAAGGAAACGGAAGATGTCCCAGGAAAATAAAGCATTACTGAAGAACAAAGTGGGAGGCCTCACACTACCTAATTCTATACCCTATTTGTCACCATAGAAGTCAAAACAGCCTGGTACTGGTATAAAAACAGATACATATACCAATGGAACAGAAATGAGAACCCAGACGTAAATCCATTCACCTATGAGCAGCTGATATTTGTATGAGCAGCTGATATTTGTATGAGCAGCTGATATTTGTATGAGCAGCTGATATTCGATAAGGGCCCAAAGTCAGTTAAATGGGGAAAAGACAGCCTCTTTAACAAATGGTATTGTCATAACTGGATATCCATCTGCAAAAAAAGAAACAAAACCCATACCTCACACCATGCAAAAAAAAACTATCTTAAAATGGATCAAACACCTAAATATAAAATTTTAAATGATAAAGATCATGCAAGAAGAAATAGGAAAAATGCTAGGAGCCCTAATACATGGCATAAACAGAATACAAAACGTAACAATGCACAAACACCAGAAGAGAAATGAAGTACCGGGGAGCTCCTAAAAGTCAAACACTTATGCTCATCAAAAGACTAAAACAACAACCTACAGACTGGGAAACAAATTTGGGCTACGATATACCCAATCACCGTCTAATCTCTAAAATCTACAATATTCTGCAAAACTTCAACAACAAAAAGACAAATAACTCAACTAAAAAATGGGCGAAGGATATGAACAGGCTCTTCACCAAAGAAGACATTCAAGCGGCTAACAGATACATGAGGAAATGCTTAGAATCATTAGCCATTAGAGAAATGCAAATCAAAATTACAATGAAATATCATCTCACCCCAATAAGGCTACCAATAATCCAAAAAACACAAAATAATAAATGTTGGAGAGGTTGTGGAAAGACTGGAACACCTATGCACTGATGATGGAAATGTAAAATGGTACAACCACATTGGAAAACAACATGGAACTTCCTTAAAAAGATAGAAATAGAAGCACCATATTATCCAGCAATCCCACTCCTAGGAATATATCCTAGAGAAATAAGAGCTGTCATAGTAATAGACACATGCACATCCATGTTCATTGCAGCAGTGTTCACAATAGCAAAAAGATGGAAACAACCCAGGGGCCCATTGACAGAAGAACTGATAAACAAATTATGGTGCATACACACAATGGAATACTATGCAACAGTAAAGAACAAAGATGAATCTGTGAAACACCTCACAACATGGATGAATCTGGAGGGCTTTATGCTGAGTTAAATTAGTCAGTCACAAAAGGACAAATATTGTATTGTGTTGCTATTATAAGAACTCAAGACAAGGCTTAAACACAAAAAAAGTGGTGTTTACGAATGTGGGGAGGAAGGGAGAGGAGAATTCACCAACTAGATAGGAAACAATGATCAACCTCAGTGAAGGGAAAGAGAACACACAATACAAGGGAAGTCAGCACAAGTGGACCAAAGAAAAAGTTAAGAAGTTTCCTGGACACATCCAAATGTTAGGGGGCTCTGGAGGCTGAAGACACTGAAGACACCTAATTATTTAGTATTCCACCAGGTATTAGGCCACTCCTGTTCACCTCCAAACCACTATACTCACCTCCTCTAAGTTGTTTTTCAGACCCTTCGGAGAGCCCTAGAAGAGTACGGATCTAACTGGCTCAGAGTAGCCTGACATGCTCAGAGTAGACCATGATGACCAACAAATGATCCTGTGCTGCCACGCATGCTCAATAACACAAGAGAACTTATCTCAAGGAACCAAAAGACTGATGCCGAGGAACCAAAATCACTGGAAATGCATCATCGGCAGTAGTCGAGCCCATTTCAAAAGCGTTTGGTCCCTCATCAAATGCAAGTCTTAGCCCCACCTGGTAATAAATAATCAGTAGAAACTATGAATAGGTAAATCCTCTGACCCTGCCTACTGTTTCCCTCCACCCCTGAATGAATATGTATAAGTATAAACTGTACATTGCTTGCACAGGTCACAGAACTCAATCTGAGGTGGATACCAATGTGTTCCCGCTTGCTAGCCTGCGAAATAAACTCGTTCTTCCTCTCAAAACCAGCGTCTGAGAGTTTGGCTTCTTGCACACTGGGCACAAACCCCTTGGTCTGGTTTCACAAACACTGTGGGGGACAGAGAAGCTGGGGCTGAGGCCTGGACACCATAGTTTCAGGGGATATCTAGGTCAACTGACATAACAACATTTATTAAGAAAATGTTCTGCTTCCCACATTGGTGAGTGGTGTCTGGGGTCTTAAAAGCTTGCAGGCTGCCATCTAAGATATAACTATTTTTTAAAAGCTTGCAGGCTGCCATCTAAGATATAACTATTTTTCGCTTTCCATCCTGAGGAAAGGATTGTGAAGAAAACCAAAGCCTCAAGAAAGCAATTAGTCCGAAGCACTAATGGACCACAGGAACCACAGCCTCCAGTACCTGAGACCAGAAGAACTAGATGGTGCCCAGCTACCACTACTGATTGCTCTACCTGGATCACAATGGAAGGTCCCAGTTAGAGTGGGAAAAAAAAAATGTAAAACAAAATTCAAATTCTTAAAAAAAAATAAAAAATAATAAACTTACTGGTCTGAGAGAGCCTGGAGGAATCCCTGAGACTATGGCCTTTAGACAGCCGTCTAACTGGGAAATGAAGCCACTCCCAGATATCACCGTCCAGCCAAACAGTAAACAGGCCTATAAAAAGTACTCCTTAGAATAATCGTCTATATGAGACCAAAAGGACAACATCGGCACAAAAACAAAGATGAAAATGCAGGAAAGGGCAGTAAAACCAGACAAATGGAAAACGGGAGCTCAGGGTGGTAACAAGAAAAGTGGTGACACATTGCGGGGATTGTAATCAATGTCACGGAACAATTTCTGTATAAATTATTGAATGGGAAACTAATTTGCTCTGTCAAACTTCACCTGAAGCACAAAACATAAATAAAAGAATTGGTAAGCTCCCTACCACTAGAAGTACCCAAGCCAAAGTTAAATGGCCATTTGTCCCACGTGTGAAGACAATATAGCTGGATGCGTTAGGATTAGATTCAGTCGTATATATCAGAAAGAAAGCAAACAGCAGAAAACAAAACAGCAGTAGCTTAAGTAATATAGAAGATTATTTCTCTTTAATGTGACAGAACTTTGGAGCTAGGTAGGGTGACTCCATAGGGTCATCAGAGACCTAGACTCCTATCTTTCTATTGTTTCATCCTACCACATGTCTTCCAGTCTCAAGGATGCCTCAGGGTCCCTTGGTGTTCCAACCGTCATGGCCTCAGCGTAGAAGGAAGAAAGGCAGAATAAAAAGGGGACCCTCTCAGATGTGTCCACTGTCTTCTACAAGCCCTACTGGAAGTCCAACATGACACCTTTCCTTACATATCATTGCCTCAGATTGTCTTATGTCCTTGACTAGCTGCAAGAAAGGCAGGAAAGCAGAATCTTTCATTCTGGGGAGAAAAGTGTCGACCTGAAAATCAGCATTCCGTGACTGAGGAGAAAGAGAAGAGATGCTGGGGTACACAACAACCATTTGTGATACAACAGCCATCTGATGAGTTTCGGTCAAGTAAAGTTGAAGGCCTTTGGCGTATGCAATGAGCATCTGTGAAACAACAACCATTTAGTGAGTTTGAGTCAAGTGTAGTTTAAGACCCTTTCCAAACTTTAGATTGTGTGAGCTCATGACAGGATTATGTGTCAGAAGAGCTATTCTCAACATATTCATGATCCAGGAGATAAGACTGTCCTTATATGTAACCTCGTCATTTGTGTAACAGTTTCCTTCTGTGGTAAACACTTAGAGTGGATTTCTTCTTTTTGGGTTTGGACCTGGATTAATGCAATGCCTGAAACTGTTAATATGATTGGTTAAAACATTCTCTCCTTAGAGAGTCTCTGAGACCATAAAATATAAAATAGGGAGGTTTTAGTGAGAATAACTGGGTAAGGAGAGGTATGCAGCTCAGAGGAGCATCATCAGTAGGAGAATAAAGCCATGAGAGTTTTCAAGGCAGCCAAAAGAGCAACTATTCATTCAAATGTTGTTTATTGTTTTTAGGTGTCATCGAGTCAGTTCCGACTCATAGTGACCCCATGTACGACGGCCTGGTCCTGCGCTGTCCTCCCAGTTGTTGCTATGCTTGAGCCCATTGTTGCAGCCACTGTGTAAACCTATCTCATTGAGGGTCTTTCTCTTTTCCACTAACCTACTACGAAGCACGATGTCCTTCTCCAGGGACTGGTCCCTCCTGTTAACATGAATAAAGTTCCTGAGATGAAGTCTCACTATCCTGGCTTCCACTATGTATCAGGCACTGCTGGGCACTGGACATATAATAGTTAACAAAACAGACATGGTTCCTGGCCTCAGGCAGCTTATAATTCATAGAAGAATGAGAGAGCAAAAACTTACCAGAAAATTAAGACGTTAGACTTGAGGTTGGGGATGTCAGGCTAGAAGAAAACCTCAAGAACCTGACAATTTGTCTTTGCCTTGATCATTGAAAGCAATTGGGGATCTGGGGAGTGATTCCAAAATGTTCAAGGAACACTGGCCTTGAAAATATTCCTCCCTCTTCATGCCTTCCTTTGTGATTTCTTAAAGGCAGCCTTCTTCTCTGCCCACAATTTCCCAGTCCTACTTTTCATAATCCTTTGCTCGCCTTGTATTGGGTTATGTAGCACTGTGTCAACCCATTGTAAATATTGCTGCATTTGCAAGTATAATAACAAATTCCATGCAACTTCACCATTCCATATTGTCTGACAAGAAGACCATTATTGTTTTAAATTTGTACTTACACACTGTAATATTTGCATTTTGCATTTAATCACTGTCATATTTTTGTGACGGGAAGTGGAGCTAGGGACAACAATGGATATTATATATTTTGACCTGAAATAGTACCCACAGATTGGATGTTGCCTGGACCCATACAGCCTTCAGTGATTCATAACGCAATGATCTTAATGTGTCCGTTGACCTTCCAGATAGTTCAGTAATCATTGCTTTGTACCTAACTTGCTTGAAATCTAAAACCATTTCATCCAAAGGGAAGAAAGCAGAGCATTTAAAGGAAGAATGTGTTTTATATGGCTTTGACGGCTACTCCCAGTTGCCTTTTCAGAGTATCCTGACTCCTGTTCATGCCCTTTGTTTATCTTCCTAGGGAATAATGTACAGTTTTGACTTGACAATCTGTGTTGCTTGCTAAATTCTCCTGTCATCTCTCTCCAGGTGAATTGTAAGCAATTAAAGACAGGACCAGGTATTTCAATCCATTTTTGGTCAATAACAATGGATTGAATTGTGTTCACCCAAAATGCCTGTTGGAATCCTAACCCTTGTACCCTTGGATGTAATTGTGAGTATGGTGCAGGAAATAGGGTTTTGTTATGTTAATGATACTATATCAGTGTAGGGTGTGTCCTAAACCTAATCACTTCTGAATTATAAGGAATATTATAGACTCTAACAAGTACATATGGAAGGAAGATAGATGCCACATGAACATTCCCGAGGAACTCAGCAACACAAGGCCTACAGGAGATAAGATAAGGGTCTTACAATAAAACCAACAGAGAGAGAGCCTTCCCATACAGGTGGTGCACTGAATTGAAATTTCTCCTCTCCTAAACTGTGAGAAAATAAATATCTGTTCTTTAAAGCCACCTACTTGTGGTATTTCTGTTACAGCACCACTAGGAAACTAAGACAGACACCCTATTGCTTCTTCCTCTTTTGGTAGGCCTTAGGTTTTATCACATTCCCCTACAACACCCCAACCTTCCTACTGCTAGGTCAAGTTGCTTAAATTCTCAGAACCTGTTTTCCTATCCTGAGAATGGATTTAATACCCACCTACTGGCATAGGGGTTAAGAGCGATGGCTAATAACCAAAAGGTCAGCAGTTCAAATTCACCAGCTGTTCCTTGGAAACCCTATGGATTTCTACTCTGTCCTATAGTCAGAATCGACTTGACAGCAACAGATTTTTGGGGTTTCTTAGTGTTGAGGCTAGAATGAAAGAGGATAAATTTTTAAACAACAGCATAGAAGGGGCTAAAAGTTAGTTTGTTTCTTCTCTCCCTGACCCACATACCATCTACAACAACAACAAAAAAAACTTATCTGTTCTGACACCCATAACCTTAGAGTTCTATCATCTGTTAATGAGAACATTCTAGTGCCATGTAATGTATTTCTTTTTAATTGAGTTCCTCTAGAGGCAATGGAAACCATGATGGCGTAGTGGTTAAAGGCTACCGCTGCTAACCAAAAGGTAGGCAGTTCAAATCCAGCAGGCGCTCCTTGTAAACCCTATGGGGCAGTTCTACTCTGTCTTTTAGGGTCTCTTTATGAGTCAGAATCAACTCGATGACACTGGGTTTGGTTTTTGGTTTAGAGGCAATAACTTGGAGCCCTGGTGGTGCAGTGGTAAAGCTGCTAACCAAAAGGTCAACAGTTCAAATCGAACAGCCGCTCCTTGGAAACCCTATGGGGCAGTTCTACTCAATCCTATAGGGTCGCTATGAGTCTGAATCAACTCGACAGCAATGGGTTTAGTTTTTTTGATTTAGAGACAATACCTTAGGTCTCAAATGAACTACCACATGAGAATGCTAAGTAGACCCCTTCCTGGAATCTTCTATCACTGTTCCCTGCTGCATTCATATTAATCATAACCAAAAACCAAACCAAACCCGCTGCCATTGAGTCAATTCCGACTCATAGGCTGTCTGTTCCCCAAGGGCAGAGGTAAGGCCTCTTTCTATCACCAATGAATTCCCAGGGCCCAGTAGGGTACCCAACACAGGGCAGACAATAAATATTTGTTGGATAGATTGATGAATGGCTTGAAGAACTAGAAAAAATAATGGGATAAAGGGAACATTATGGTGGAAATTTCAGGCTCAGTGTAAATGTGGTAGAGTACTATTTGGGGCTAACACGTTATTTGGCATCTTGAATTGTATGGATATAGAATTTTTTTGAAGAGGAAGGACTAACAAAAGGGTTGAGTGAGTAGAACACATGGATTTGTACAAACAGAAAGTAAGATATGTGTTGAGAATTTGCAAAGAAGATATTGTGTCTAAAAGGCACACAGACTCCTAAACAATAATATAATTCTTATCATCAAATACTTTCCATACAAAAACATCAGAAGAGCCCAGACATATATTGCATTTACCTCTTTTCTTTGTCTGCCAGGCCCAGAGTATACCATGAAAGCCCAGCTGCTCGGACCCCCATATTCTAACATGAGTCCTAAGCTTGTGAAGTGAAAAATATTCCACCACTGACCTGTCACAGCTGAGGAATCAGAAAACAAGTAAGGTTTTTGAGCTGTCGGGTTAAAAAGGATTTGCAAGCCCCTTCCCACCTACTCTATGCTATGAAGACAGGTTTCCAGAGGTTTGAGAGAGATTCGTACCATGGCTTCGAGGTTTACAAAATGCCACCATCCGAGGAGTTTGAATTATTCCTCCCCTGTATTTCATTTGTAATGTACCTTTGCCAGCATAAAGAGTATTAAAAGGGCATTTGAACCTTAATAAGGCCCTTAACACTTATGAGCAGCTATTTCCCTTGCAATGCAGTTGTGCTGCTGAAGGGAAATAACCAGTGGCAAACTGGATTAACTCCTTGTCTTCCAAAATCGAATGCAATTTTGTTTGTATTTAGGAGCCTTCCTGAAAGACACAAAAATGAGGGTTTTCAATTTAACACACTTAATTGGCTCTTTCTCTTCTCTACTCCCCTACTTCCTCCTCGTTATGAATTAAGAATAATTCACTCAAAAACCCAAAAATGGAAAACCCATCAAATTTTGGATAAACCTCCTGTGATTTCAAAACATCTGGGTGAGTCCATTCACAAATAAGAAACGATCTGAATTATATTTTTAAATAGCTTTTGTTTTCATGTGAGGGAGCAATAGAGTATAGTGGTTAAGAGCATAAATTTTGGAATAACGAAGAGCCAGTTTCAAATCCAGCTGTCTGGCAAGTCACTTTGCGTCTCTGAGCCTCGGTTTCTCAAATGTAAAAAGGGAATAGTACCAGTACATACTTAATACAGTTTTTGTAAAACCTCAAAAAGATAACCTATGAAAATACATAGTACATATGAAAATACATAGAACTGACATAGCCTAAGTGTTTGATAAATGTTAGCTAAGTTATTGATAACCTAACCAAGTGCTATTAGATAGTTACTTAGTCAAATGCCTTTGAATGGTTGTCTACTTGCTTTAATATCTTGTTTTATTAAACATTGACTGACTTCTAACTGATATACTAATATTGACTTATGAATGAGTATTTCTACAGTGCTTGAAATTTTGTCCTCTGTTTGGTTTCTTTACAAATAGTATGAAGAAAAACATTCAGCCAACTATCTTAGTACCACTACTTAATAAAAACCCACTACTTAATAGTGATACTATTTATAGACTTAACAAGGTTTAGCCACATTGTGATTTTTCAAAGTTCTTCCTGCCATTTAAACTACCAGAACATTCTTTTCATAGTCGTTTGCTCAAATGCAGACAAGAATCATACTGAAAGATGTCCACAGGCTGCAGGTGAAAACCTGGTACTTAGCCAAGACTTAATTCCGAGTCAATAAAGTAACACCCCTATGCCTAGGTAGATGTGTAAATTTTCTCCACATGATAAATAACCAGGCTGCAATTTCTATCAAATCAATCTTGGCTCCAGTCATTCCTTCTCTAATCAATAAATCTGAATGTGCACTGAAATATGAAGTCAATATGTGCAGGGTAACACTCACTTTAAACTCCTTCATCACAAGTACATAGCAATTTTTCTATTATTGCCATAAATTCAAAATACCAGACTTTTTCTTTTAAGTACCACTTTAAAGGGACGATAAGTTTCTGGGTCCTGAAAAAACTCTTGCTTGGATCTAGTTAGAAATCCACATATATTCTCTGACCCAATCAATGCAGTAGCTACACTCACATTAGAACTGCGCTATAAAGTGGAAACTTGTATGAGCGAGTATTAGCGCATATTGAGGCATTTGAAAGTTATTGCTTAGATACTTGGGGTTTTTATTAGGAATTCGAAGACATTGGAGGCTTCTGGGTAATGTGTGAATCACAGGGAAGGCATACACCATTTTCTGGCCAAGGTCATGGGCATTCCACTGCTTCCCTTAACAAGATTCCTTTCTTTTCATTGTATGCACATATTCAGCAGAGCCAGTCCCATCAACCCTTTCCCATGGAGTACATTCCGACTCATAGCCATCCTATAGGACAGAGTAGAACCGCCCCACAGGGCTTCCAAGGCTGTTATCTTTACAAAAGCTGACCGCCACATCTTTCTCCCATGCAGTGGCTGGTGGGTTCAAACCGGTGACCGACCTTTCACTCAGCAGCCAAGAGTTTAACCAGGGCTCCTCAGTCCCATCAATGCCTATAAGGATTTGCTCTGGAGTAAGTTTGTGCAAATTTGTTAGTGGGACATGTTGTCAGGAGGTATCAGTCCCTGGAGAAGGACATCATGCTTGGTAAAGTGGAGGGTCAATGAAAAAGAGGAAGACCCTCAAAGAGATGGATTGACACAGTGGCCGCAACAATGGCCTCAAGCATAACAACGACTGTGAGAATGGCGCACGACCTGGCGGTGTTTAGTTCTGTAGTACACAGGGTCCCTATGAGTTGGAACAGATTTGACAGCACCTAACAACAACCACGGAAACCCTGGTGGCGTAGTGGTTAAGCGCTATGGCTGCTAACCAAGAGGTCAGCAGTTCGAATCCGCCAGGCGCTCCTTGGAAACTCTATGGGGCAGTTCTACTCTGTCCTATAGGGCCGCTATGAGTCGGAATCGACTTGACAGCAGTAGGTTTGGGTTTGGAACAACAACCACAAGTTTGTGCAACTTCCTCACAATCTGAAGATTGCTGGAAGATCCCAGCCTGCCCATTCCTTCTCAATCACCCCTTCTTTGTATTTAGTAGCTGCTTCTGAAACTTTTAAGTGCAAAGTTGTAGATATTGATTCTTGCTATTACGTCATCACCACCACAAAGCAATGTGTGACCAGGATCAAACTTAGCCAAAGCAGAAGGGGTTATCATTAATTCTGAGTTAGGTGTTCGTTCACATATAACTAGCTATATTTTGAAATGTTGTCCAATACTCTTATATCAGGAGTTATTATATTAGGGGGATCCATGGATAGAATTTAGGGGTCTTGTAAATCTCAACGAGAAAAAAATTACATCTTTATTTTTAGGAAGGAGCCCTGGGTGCGGTGGTTAAGCGCTGGGCTGCTAACTTCTAACTATAATTTAAGGAACCATGGTGGTACAATGGTTAAGTACTCAGCAGCTAACCGAAAGATTGGTGTTTTGAATCCACCCAGCAGCTCCATGGAAAAAAGATCTGGCAATCTGCTTCCGTAAATCTTACAGCCTAGAAAACCCTATGGAGTAGTTCTACTCTGTCACAGGGGGTTGCTAGTGGTTTAAAATTGACTTGACGGCACCTTACAACAACAATAACAATAATTTAGCATTTCTTTCAACTATTAATGTACAAATCACAGTAATACTAGCAGTAACTGTTACTAGATTACCAACAAGAAATCACAGATATTTTAATATCATATCACTGGTGTTGTACATATATCAAAATAACATGTATGTTCATTGCAACTTCATAATTATGATAGTTATTAGACCTACGGACCAAAAACCTACTGCCATCAAGTTGATTCCAACTCATAGTGACCCTATAGAATATAGGACAGAGTAGAACTGCCCACAGGGTTTCCAAGGATGTAAATCTTTATGGAAGCAGACTGCCACATCTTTCTCCCAGAGAGTGGTTGGTGGGTATGAACCACTAACCTTTTGATTAGCAGCCAAGTGCTTTAACTACTGCACAACCAGGGCTCCTTAGACCTATTAGTAGATTTTATTATTTAATAGAAGGATCAGCAAATTATGCCCAATGACTGCTGTTGTAAATGAAGTTTTTATTGCAACACAGCTGTGCTAATTCATTTACTAATTCTCTGTGGGTGCTTTTGTACTACCATAGTAGAGCTGAATAGTCAGGACAGAAGTAATATGGCCCAAAAGCCAAAAATATTTGCTATCTTGCCCTTTACGGAAAACATTTGCCAATCCCTGATTTCACACATTAGTCCGGAAACACACATATTACTATATTACGACTTTTAAAAAAAATTATTTTAACTCTATTTCAAAATGATTGGTTTCCATTGTAATTCCATGGATTTCCTTTTATTAATTTAAAGACATTATGCTGAGAAAAGTTCCCTAAGTTTCACTAGACTAACAAAAAGCTCTATATAGGACAGTTCTATCTAAAACACATAGGGTCACCATGAGTGAGAATTGACCAGAAGGCAACTGGTTTTAAGTAGTAGAAGGTGAGATCAGAGAGATAATGAGTCCAGGAATTCTCAATCCTCCCTCCCCAGCCTCAGAATCACCTGCAAAACTCTTAAAAACTGCATATACCTGGGCCGTGACAAACATTCTGTCCACTGGGGATTTGGCTTCAATTTGTTTGGAACACTAGTATTTTGTCAAAGTTCTCTAGGTGATTCTAATGTGAGCAAGGGTTAATAACCGCTAGGGTAGGGCTTCATAAGCCATTGTACAGACACTGAATTTTGCTTAATGTGCAATGAGGAGCCACGGGAGGGTTTGGATAAGAAAAGTGGCATGATCTGATTTAGGTTTTAACAGGATCACTTAGACTGCTCTGGTTTGGAGGACTAAGGATAGAATCAGGGAGACCAGTCAAGGGGCTATTGCAATCATTCAGGCATGCCATGCTGGTGGCAACAGGGCTGGTAAAAAAAAAATGGTTATATTCTAAATATACTCAGAAGGCCAAACTATTAAGGTCATTTTTAGATTGAGGTTGGGGGAGGTTGAGAAAAAGGGAGGAGTCTAGGATGATTCCAAGGTTTTAGACTGAGCAACTGAAGAACGCGAGCCCTGATGGCAGAGTAGTTAAGAGCTCAGCTGCTAACCAAAAGGTCAGCAATTTGAATCCTCCAGCCACTCTTCAGAAACCCTATGGGGCAGTTCTACTCTGTCCTATATGGTCACTATGAGTTAGGATGTACTTGATGGCAATGTTTTGTTTTGTTTTTTTTCCTTAAGTGGAAGAACCAGTGGCCATTAATTGATATGGGGCAGAAAATGGGAGGGGCAGGTTGTGGGGAAAACAGTAGTTCAGATTTGGACATGTTAAGTTTCAAATTCCCAATAGACATACAAATTGGATACAAGTAGGCAGCTGGATATAAGAGTCTGGAGTTGAGAAAGGAGGACTGGACTGTAGGATTCTGCAGCATGTAGGTTGTATTTGAAGCCACAAGACAGGATTAGTTCACCTAGGGAATGATAATGGATAGAAATGAGAAGCAGTCTAAGGACTCTGCCATTAAAAAGGTGGGGTAATCACCTGGATCAAAGAAGAATGAAAAACACCAAGGACACAAGGTGATTACGAGCCCAAGAGACAGAAAGGGCCACATGAACCAGAGACTACATCATCCTGAGACCAGAAGAACTAGATGGTGCCCGGCTACAACCGATGACTGCCCTGACAGGGAACACAACAGAGAGCCCCTGAGAGAGCAGGAAAGCAGTGGAATGCAGACCCCAAATGCTCATAAGACCAGACTTAATGGTCTGATTGAGACTAGAAGGACCCCGGTGGTCATGGCCCCCAGACCTTCTGTTGCCCCAGGACAGGAACCATTCCCAAAGCCAACTCTTCTGACGTGGATTGGACTGGACAATGGGTTGGAGAGGGATGCTGGTGAGGAGTGAGCTTCCTGGATCAGGTGGACACTTGAGACTCCATTGGCATCTCCCGCTTGGAGGGGAGATGAAAGGGTGGAGGGGGTTAGAAGCTGGTGAAAATGACACAAAAAGAGAGAGCGGATGGAGGGAGCAGGCTGTCTCATTAGGGGGAGAGCAATTGGGAGTGTGTAGCAAGGTGTATATGGGTTTTTGTGTGAGAGACTGACTTGATTTGTAAACTTACACTTAAATACAATAAAATTATTAAAAAAAAAAAGATGGGGTGATGATGAAGAACCAGCAAAAGGAAATTGGAACAATCAGGGAGACAGGAAGAAAACCAAGTGTGGTGTCCTGGAAGCCAAGGGAACAATCTGCTATATGAAATAGTGTTGCGAGGTCAAGTAAGATGAGAACTGAGAATTGGCCTTTGCATTTAGCAATGTGGAAGTCATTGGTCGCCTTAACAAGAGCAGTTTCAGTGAAGTGACGGGGGCAAGTGTCTGACTGGCATGAACACATGAAAGAACGGGGGGAGAGAAAATTGAAATAGAAGCAGAGTTTTTGCTGTAAATGGGGTCAGAAAAATTGACTTCTTTAAATAATGGACATGATTACAGCATGCTTGAAAATTGATGGGAAAAATCCAGCAAAGAGGGAAAAACTGTTGATGTAAAAGACAGAGAGGGAAGAATTACTGGCAATTCAAATGATTTAAGGATACTGAAAGAGTCAAATTGCCTTGGTTCAAATTC
This sequence comes from Loxodonta africana, assembly GCF_030014295.1. NCBI lineage: Eukaryota > Metazoa > Chordata > Mammalia > Proboscidea > Elephantidae > Loxodonta > Loxodonta africana. Next base: position 151,172,188 of record NC_087369.1, read on the forward strand.
TACCTCCACCCCTTCAGAGTTGTGAGACTTTAGGCAAATTACCTTCACTGTGTCTCAGCTTTCACATCTTAAAACAGAAATATAATGGTCCTGATCTCACAGGTTATAATGAGTATTGATTTAGATATTTTGTAAACCACTTACTGGTGCAGAGTAGGTGCTCAAAAAAATGTTAGCTAGTACTAGTAGTAATTACACCCCTTCCCTGTAACAAAACAATGCTTAAGATTGCTATTTCTGTAAACCTTCCTCAGCCAGTAATGCCATTCCCGTCCCACGCCCAGGTACAGTAACTCTACTCGTTTCACCAACGATTTGGCACTTAATGGATATATGGCCATATGATGGTGTTGACGTTTGCTTCTAATTTCTATTCTATATGTCATTTCATTGTCTACACTCACACAAGAACCCTCTTTCCCCAGGACCACAGTACTTACTGCAGGAGTTAAGATCTTTGTCTTTCAAGTCAATGTATCTTGACCAGATTCCAGCTCTGTCATTTACTGGCTGTTTAACTTTACCCGTTAACTTTAGGCAATGTTATTTAACCTCTCTATCTCTGTTTTCCTATTTTTTAATAGGAATGATAACATTATCTACTTTACAAAGTCATTGTAATGATTAAATGAGTTAATACACAATAACTGCATAGAACAGTATCTGAGATACAACTAAATGTGCGATATATTTTTGCTATTATTATTCTTAGAGACAATCAACTATATCTTCCAAATATTCAGCACCAGCCCCTAGCCACCATCTACACAACCTGGTCTACATTCACCCTTGTCCGTAATCAAGACTTTGTATTCAGGGGCATTTGCAAAATGTAATAAAAGTCTTCTTTTTCTCCAAGTGACCTAAAAGAAGTTTATCAATGAGCCCTTTATTCCTGTATCAGTAGTGTCACTATATCTAAAAAAAAAGAGGGAAAAAAAGGCGTCTATGTTTATATACTCAAACCTTTTTAAACTAAAATCAATGTTTAACTAAATTGAACGTATTAAAATGAGATTTTGGTTTTATTTTTTCCCATTCCTTTTTGTAGACGAGAGAGGGACAGAGGAGCCCTGGTGGCACAATGGTTAAGGGCTCAGCTGCTAACAGAAAGGTTGGCACTGCAAATCCTCTAGCTTCTCCGAAGGAGAAAGATGTGGCTGTCTGCTTTCCTTAAGATTTATAGCCTTGGGAACCCTATGGGGTAGTCCTACTCTGTCCTATAGGGTCGCTATGAGCCACAATCGACTAAATGGCAATGGGAAGAGGGATAGCCTAGAAAATCCTATGGGGCAGTTCTACAGTGTCACATGGGCTCACTATGAGTCTGAACACACTCAATAGCAAAAAAAAAAAAAAAAAAGTACAAAATAAAATGCAAAGATATCAGGACAAAACCCATTTGTGATCAGATTAGGAAGCTAATTATACAGTGAGATTTGATGGAAAATTAGAAAGCCCCTGTCATGGGTTGAATTGTCTCCCCTCAAAATATGTGTCAATTTGGTTAGGCAATGATTTGGAGTAATGCATGTTTGTCCTCCATTTTGTGATTGTAATTTTATGTTAAAGAGGGTTAGGGTAGGATTGCAACACCCCTACCCATTTCACATTCCTGATTCGATGTAAAAGGAGTTTCCCTGGGGTGTAAGCAGAGAGTTGGGGACCTCATACCATCAAGAAAGCAGCACCAGGAGCAGGGTGTGTCCTTTGGACCTGGGGTCCCTGTGCCTGAGAAGCTCCTTGACCAGGGGAAGATTGAGAACAAGACCTTCCTCCAGAGCCAACAGAGAGAGAAAGCCTTCCTCTGGAGCTGACACTCTGAATTTGGACTTTTAGCCTACTAGACTGTGGGCAAAAAAAAAATTTCTCTTTGTTAAAACCACCCACTTGTGGTATTTCGGTTACAGCAGCACTAGATGACTAAGACAGCCCCTACACAAAAATATCTGTTCCACCAGACCATCTACTTCAAGACTATAGGTTGCCACTGGTTCAGAGTATAGGATGATAGGAAAAGGAAAGTAAAATTCATTGAGTGCCTACTATGTGTCAGGCATATTATATATGTGATCCTCTTTAATCTGATCCTCTATGGTGTACGTATAACTGCCACACTTTGCAGATATCAGAACAAACTCACCGCTGTGTACTCATGTGCCAAAGGATACACAGACAATAAAAAAAAACCCTGAGGATTTAAACACAGGTCTGCCTAACTCTACATTTGCAAGCTTACTATTATTCCACATCAACACCCAGGAGACAGATGGTAGACAATTAAGCAAAGCCATTACCAAATCAAAAAAAGATAGCCTGGGATTTGGCTATGTTCATGGAAGCCATGGTGAAAAATGGTTTAAGAGGTAAACAACCTGTTTAGGTACTGTGGTAGGAAGAATAATGGCCCATTACAGGTGTACATGTCTTAATCCCCAAAACCTGTGAATAAGTTCTCTTACATGGAAAAAGGGACTTTGCAGATGTGATTGAGGTTAAGGACCCTGAGATGGGGGGATTATCCTAGATTATCCAGAAGGACTTAATGCAATCACATGAGTCTTGTATTAGTTTCCTGTAGCTTAAGAAAGGGTTAGGAAACTAACAAATGATCACAAACCAGGTAGTTTAAGAAAATAGAAATTTAATCTCTCACAGTTCTGGAGGCCAGAAGTCTGAAATTAAGGGGTCAGAAGGGCCAGAATCCCACTGAATACTCCAGGGGGAAATCTGTTCTTTGCCTCTTCCAGCTTCTGGTGCCTGTCAGCATCCCTTGGCTTGTGTCTCCATCACTCCAATCTCTGACTCTGTTGTCACATTGCTTCTTCCAATCATCTGTGTCTTCCCTTCTTCTGTCTGTTTCAAATATCCCTCTGCCTTTCTCTTCCAAGGATATCTGTCATTGGATTAGGGCCCATCCAGGATGATCTCCTACCTCAAGATCCTTAATCACTTCTACAAAGACCTGTGGTTTTTTTCCCCAAAATAAGGTCACATTCACAGATTCTGGGGATTAGGAAATGACCATACCTTTTTAGGGGACACCACACAACCCACTGGAGCCCTGGTGGTGCAGTGTTTAAGAGCTACGGCGTGTTACCGCTCCTAACCATTCAAATCCACCAGCTGCTCCTTAGAAACCCTACGGGGCAGTTCTACTCTGTCCTATAGGATCGCTATGAGTCGGAATCGACTCAAAGACAGTGGGTTAACAGGCTATTCACCCCACTAAACCTGTTGCCGTTGAGTCGATTGCAACTCATACCGACCATCGGACAGATTAGAACTACCCCATGGGGTTTCCAAGGAGCAGCTGGTGGATTCGAACTGTTGACCTTTTGGTTACCAGCCATACCTCTTAACCACTACACCACCAGGGATCCATTCAACCCACTAACACTGTAAGTCCTTAAAAGCAGAGAACATTTCCTAGCTTTGGTCACAGGGAGAAGAGACTACAGAAGAAGGGTCAGAGAGATACAATGTTGTTGGCGTTAAAGATGAAGAATGGAGTCACAAGGCAAGGAATGCAGGTAGCTTCTAAAAGTTAGAAAAAGAAAGGAAATGGATTTTCCTCTAGAGCCTTCAAAGGATCACAGCCCTGCTGCTGTCTTGATTTTAGCCCAGTAATAACCATCTCAGACTTTTGACCTCCAGAACTGTAAGATAATAAATCTGTGTTGTTTACAGGAACCAAGTTTGCGGTAATTTTTTTTTATATCAGTGATAGAAACTAATACAGGTATTGAGGAAAGTCAGAGAATACTTTTGGATCAGAAAAAGTGTGTACACCAGACTAAAAAGGGCAGGTTGTATACTAGAATGAAGCAAATACTAGAGGGCAAAGCAGACCAGGTGGCAGGAAGTAGGAAAGCCAAAGGAGGGAGAAGGGCAAGACAAAGAAAAGAGAAGAACTGATTTGCATTACTAATACCAAAAGCACCTTGGGGATGGAGCCTCTGGCCAGGGGAATGACACTAACCTGAGGAGCCTAGGCCCTGCAGCAGTGGATAGTTGGGAAGCATGCTGTCAAGTTAGAATATGTATGGGCAGAAGAGAGTGGCATCATCTGGCAAGCATATCTCTGTGAAGTCGCCAGCAATGTTCACATTACCCACTCCTTTAGATTAAGGCTTTTAAGGTCCCCAATCAAGTGCCAGTATTACACTGTTGTTTTTGTTAGGTGCAGTCGAGTCAGTTCCAACTCATAGCAACTCTATGCACAACAGAACAAAACACTGCCTGGTCCTGAGCCATTCTTACAATCATTATTATGCTTGAGCTCATTGTTGCAGCCACTGTGTCAGTCCACCTTGTTGAGGGTCTTTCTCTTTTCCTCTGACGCTGTACTTTGCCAAGCATGATGTCCTTCTGCAGGGACTGATCCCTCCTAACAACATGTCCTAAGTGTGTAAGATGCAGTCTCACCACTCTTGCTTCTAAGGAGCATTCTGGTTGTACTTCTTCTAAGACAGTATCATACTAGTATTGACTATTTAATACAGAGAGAACTTGTCCCAGGTAGTCACCTAACACGGTCCGGAAGGGAAAGGCTCCAGAGTTGATAAGTAACTGTAGATAAGAGCAGGGCCAGATTAAGGGAAGTGAAGGCCCTAAACACTGATAATCTGTGTTGCCCCCTCCTCTGCTTACTCACACATTCGAATGGGATATGTAAGTTATTCGTATATATGCATATATGTGTGTGTTTTAGCAATCCGTCATATAACTTCTTATGTGCGCCTATATCAGTAACATAACACAAAAGTGGCATTTGCCATTTTAGTGGATGAGATTAACTGAACTATAAAAATTTTAGTGGATGCAGGGTACTAAGATTTTTACCATATACCACATTTTCTACAAAAAGAATATTCTACAACAACAAAAAAAAATTAGTGAACTTAGTTGTCTTAGTCATCTAGTGCTGCTATAAGAGAAATACTACAAGTGGGTGGCTTTAACAAAGAGAAGTTTATTTCTTCACAGTAAAGTAGGCTAAAAGTTCAAATTCAGGGCATCAGTTCCGGGGGAAGGTTTTCACTCTCTGTCGACAGTCTCATCAATCTTCCCCCAGACTTGAAGCTTCTTCATGAAGGGACCTCAGGTCCAAAAGACGCACCCTACTCCCAGCACTGCTTTCTTGGTGGTATGAGGTCTCCCTGTCTCTCTGCTCACTTCTCTCTTATATCTCAAGATACAATCCTATCTTGAAGATTGAGTCCTACTTCACTAACACAACCCCGCCCATTCTCCCTCATTAACATCATGAAGGCAGGATTTACAACATAGGAAAATCACACAATACTAGGAATCATGGCCAAGCCCAACTGATACACACATTTTTGGGAGGACATAATTCAATCCATGACAGTTGTTCCAACAATCCATGAAAAAATCTGTTGATCTCCTACAATGAAAAACTGACTTTCATCAATTTCGCTTTAAATGGCTCGTCCTTCAATTTATAATAAATGCTACAATTATAAATGAACAAATGAAAAGATGTCATAAAAGAAAGCTTCATGATCAGAAAACAAATATTCCAACAAATTACTATATTTCATTTTTAGATAGATCTTTTATCTCTAACATGTTATAATTAAAAACATTTCTTTCTATTCTTTGTTCTCACAAATCCTTCAATGATTTCATCACAATTAAACTGCCAAATAATATCTCCTTCCATACATAACAAGGATAATGAATCAAGTCTTTCTTGAATCATTGTTGTACAATGAGGGTTCCTGGGTCTCTTTAGGGATGAAAATGAGGGTTTTGTTGCACACTTTGTAATGATTAAAGTTAGGAATATGCATAAAGCAATTTCAACATTAGGAAATACTCATTGTATTTTATCATTTATTATGGAATCACACTTCCTGATGAGTAAAATCTGTCTTTAATGAATTTGTAAACTTAGACATCATTAAAAAATGAAATTGTTGCACTTCTCCATAAAGGTTTGTATTTAAGTCATCGGGATAAAAAAAAAAAAAAAAAAATAAGCCTACACTAATTTCTTGTATATCCACATTGTTTAAGAAGGAAAATCTATTTGAAAGAACTTCATACAATTTCACCCTTCTTTTCACACAAGATTCAAGGGTGTCAATAATAGTATAGTATGTGTTTATGTGAAATTGATCTCTGTCACTCAATACTTCTAGAGCACTTCTGCCTTTTACTTGTTTCTTTCTAATGCTTCTGCAACAGTGAATTGTTTCATAATCAGTATCTGACAGTGTTTGCTTTGTTACATTTTCAAAATCTTCTCTTAAGTTATATAAATACCCTGTTAGTGACTGGTAGAGATTTGGGCGCCCTCATGACCCTGCATGAGCTTTATTTCTGGCTAGCACATTCTTACGCACTGGCGCTGGTATCAATTTCCGTCTGCTTGGCATCTATGGGTCTTTCCTTTGGACAAATGGTGCCCCTATTTTGTTGATGCCCTAAGTGTGTACTTACCTTGCTTATTTGGTAATCTCTTTGTGGATAAGAGCAACAACTAAGAAATGTCCACAATATGGTTCATTAGCCAGGGACAAGTACTACGCCTGGTATGAACATAACAAATGTTTCTTGAATGAATAAATGAAAACACCAAAGACTCTGAACCTCTGTACGACATGATGTACTGAAAGAAAGAAGGCACAGAAATGGCTCTGAGGCTCCAAAGGCAATCTTGGCCTATGTAACCATTGTCTTAAAAACTGGTCACAAAGATGAGACTTATTGATCTGACAGAGACTGGAGAAACCTTGAGAGTATGACCCCCAGACTCCCTTTTAATTCAGTACTGAAGTCACTCCTGAGGTTTACCCTTCAGCCCAAGATTAGACAGGGCCATAAAATGAAACAAGACTAAATGGGCACACCAGCCCAGGGGCAAGGACAAGAAGGCAGGAGGGGAAAGGAAAGATGGTAACAGAGAACCCAAGGTTGATAAGGGGAAAGTGTTCACATGTCCTGGGGCTCAAGACCAATGTCACAAAACAATACGTGTATTGATTGTTCAATGAGAAACTAATTTGCTCTGTAAACCTTTACCTAAAATACAATTAAAAAAAAAAACTTGAAGACTAGTAGAAATGAATGACTGAATATAGGGAACTAGGATAGAGGTAGGACTACTACTTTGTATGGTAAACCTTTTTATATAATTTTGATTTCTAAACTGTGTTATTGCATTACGCATCTCAAAAAAATAAATACATTGGGGAAAGAAAAAAAAACTGATCATAACCAATACTTTCCCACTACTGAGCTCATAGGTCTTTTTATATGATTTATTTCTTTTCTTATAGAATTTTTATTGTTTTTGTATTTTCAAAAGTAATACATCTCAAAAGAAAAGACAAAAAGCATGCCTGCAATCTCATAACCCCAAGTTAACTACTTTTTAAAAAGTCTAGTCCTCTGCATCTTTGTAGATAACTCTGTGCCTTAATCTCTATGTGTGTGCTATTTATAAATATGATTAAAAAAATGATAGCATAATTTAATTATTATTTTGTAAACTGTTGTTTTTCTTGTTATTTTAACCACGGTACAGATTGTGATTACCTTTCCAGGTCAATAAATATTCCATTACAACATGATTGTATATGACTACTAAATATCTCAACAGTGGTATACATAATTTACTTAACCAATCTCCTACTGTGCTTTCCTCAAAAGTTTTCCACCATTAAAAAGAGTGGTGCAATAAACATTTCCATGACTACCACATTCCACGTGGCTCTAATGATTTCCTTGGAATAACTTCCTAGAAGTGAAATTATGTATTTTGAGGATTCAGATACATATTATCATGTTACCACAAAAAAAAGATATATCAATTTACATTCTGTGCTCAGGATACGAAAGTTCAGTTTCCTCAAAACCTTGTCATCACAAGTTATTATCAATCTTTTGAGAATTCAACAATGTGATGGATGAATTTATTTGGTATTTGCTTGATTATTTTTGTTGTTGTTGTTAAGTGCCATGGAGTAAATTCTGACTCATAGTGACCCTATGTACAACAGAACAAAACACTGCCCAGTCCTGGGCCACCCTCACAGTTGTTATGCTTAAGCCCATTGTTGCAGCCACTGTGTCAATCCATCTCACTGAGGGTCTTCCTCAATGAGGGTTATAAAGGAAGGTAAAGTATTTATATATTTATTAGCCATTTTTGCTTCTTCCTTTGTGAATTACCTATTTATGTCCCTTGTTCATTTCCTCATTTGTGTTTTTATCTTTTTTATTAACTTTCAAAAATCTGTTGAAGTATACCAATTATACTTAATATCTGCTGCAAACATTTTCCTAGGTTGTTTTCCCTAATTTTTGTTTATTATGGATTTTTTTTACATACAAAAGAGTTTAATATGTTTGCTTGTTTTTGTGGGATTTACTCAATCTTTTCCTTCCCAATTTATGCTTTTGCTGTTATGTTTAGAAAGATACTACCCATGACAAGACTACAGAAATAAAATAAATATATTTCTTTTAGTTATTTGATAGTTTCAATTTCACACTTTAATTTTGAAACCATGTAGCAACTTTTATTGCATAGTATAAGGTAAAGATCTAGTTCTAGTTCATTCTTAACAGACAGCAATTTATGAGACAGTGAATTTTCACTGGAAACTCAACCAAATAAATCCAAGAAAGAGTGTACTGAATCTCAAACTAGTAAAATATATTTCTTTAAAAACCTATATTTTCCATACTGTACCTCAGGTGTCAGCAAGTAATGGATTCTGATCTGCAAACACAGCCCAGCATGCCAGCATTTACAGATGTACCCATGAGCCAACCAAATAGCAAAGCTCTTTTGCAAGCAAAAGGTCAACTTCCCAGTGTGTAGTCTCCAGTTACAGACTAACATTCCTTCTCAAATCACCCAAACACACAGAAGTATTTACTCTTCACATGATTTATGGGTGAATTTCTGCTCTTGAAACAAAGTCAACAGTCAGATCTTGCCTCAGCACGTTGAAGCACATTTCACACTGGTCTCGGGATGAAAGACCCTCTGGTAAACTTGGGCAATGCTAAAAGAAAAGAGGGATTTTGAGATTACAAGAAAACACTCCCACTGTACTGCAGACAGCATCCTGTGGACATAAATACTCTCACTTCTAAGTTATATTTCCCAGAATATGTTACCAAGGCAAATGCTCAGAGAAATAGCAGCTGGAGCCATTGGAGGGTTACTAATTACAGGGCATCACAGATACAATTTGTAATCCTCCTTGACAGATGTGACCCATTCTATTAAGAATTATTGGCATGTTCTACAAGCCAGATGCTGGCTCAGAAGAGGTTGGTCTTTGAGTAGCACAGCTTTCTGGCCAGCTTCACCACTACAAGTAGCTCCGTACATATGTAGGAAAACAACTGCTGACACGACATAATTGCAGTATTTTTTTCCATGGCCAATTGGCTTTAAAAAAAAATCTTACCCACTCCATGAGGTATTGATATGCAAAGAAATGTCCAGACAGCTCGGTTAGATTATTAACTCTGCCTATATTATACAGTACCACTGATTTCAGCATTTGGGCCAATATATTTTCCTGCATCTGATCCAAAATGCTCCACTTAAAATATTTTGGAAATTAAGAAAATATTTCTAACGTTTCTGCTCTAGCCCATGCTGCAGCTAAGCAACATCCATACAATAGAGAAAGGAATGCTTGGTTCAAGGCATTTAGGAAGAGAAAGGAAATGTCAAAAAATCACTTCTTTCTAGGCCAAGGGCTGATTGAATGATTTTTAGACTTTCCAATCTTTAACCAAATGGCCTGGAGGTATTCCTTAGAGGGTCTGTTGTTGTTGGGAGCCATCGACAGATTCCAATGCATAGTGACACCATATAACAGAGTAGAGCTGCCCCATAGGATTTCCTAGGCTGCAGGCTTTACAAAGAGGAGCTCTCTTAGAGCAGCGGTTAAGCACTTAGCTGCTAACCCAAAGGCTGGCCTTTCAAACCCACCAGCTGATCCAGGGGAGAAGGATGTGGCCATCTGCTTCCATAAGAATTTACAGCCTTGGAAACCTTATGGGACAATTTTACCCTGTCCTATAGGGTCTCTATGAATCGGAATTGACTCAACAGCAATGGGTTTGGTTTGGTCTTTACAGGCACAGATTGCCAGGTCTTTCTCCCTGGGACCCGCTGAGTGGGTCTGAGTGGGTTTGAACTGCCAACCTCTCAATTAGCAGCCGAGTGTTTAACCATTGTGCCACCAGGGCTCCTTTTAGAAGATATAGAAGGTTCTTTAACCACAAATATAGAGAACTATTCTCCCATCCACATAAGCAATGAATAGACTCAAAGAAGAATCACGCATACCTCTAATTCTTATTTTTCTTAAGTTCTCCTTTAAAGATAAAGAAAACAAAAGGATAATTTATGCTTACAGTTCCGTGACACAAAAAATATAATTAAAGTACTAAATCTCTCCAAAGAAATGTGGTGTACAGAATTAAATTCCGCATTTAGCTGGAAAGGAGTCTCCTCGGACAGATCAGGTTGACATGTGAGGGATCAGTTTTGAAGCCCTGTTGCTGATTTTTTGCAAGGGGTGGTATTTTGGTCAAGCCTGTGCTGATTTCTCCTCACATTTGTTAGTTGGAATGAAATACAGGCTATAGTAACTGAACCCCAAGCTCTAGGTATATTAACAGGCTCTGATTTTTGTTATTTCCAATGTCATTTAGATATATAGAAGCCCTTTTTTTTTCTTTCCTATCATATTTCCAGCACCCTCAAACAAAGTAGTATTTAACATTTGCAACACAAGAGGGGTTTTTTTTTTTGCACTGAATTTCACAATACAGAAAGTTAGAGAGCTTGTTTATTTTGTTTAATCTTCTTTATTAGTTGCATAAAGCTGTCAAAAGCTTATGCTTGTCTTGAAAATATCAGGCAGATTTAAGAGAAACATTCCTGAGCTGGGAAGAGAGTGGAAAGAGGAGATAAGCAAATGAAAGAATACAAGATGGGTAAGGAGGATTTTTTTCTCTAATATATTTCAATCTATTTTTTTTTTTTTTTTTGGTGGGGGAACCATAGTTCATCCCTGTAACACATTATTAGCTCTAATAAGGATACCACAAACCCCAAAGGGTCAGAGTATAAGTTCTGAAGACTGGGTACGTTATTTACAGACTTGGGCACTGACCACATTTGCCTACATGAATCTTGAAGAGGTGTTTTTTGGCTTGTCTCATGAAAAATCTCTTGGGAGGTCATATATCTAAAACTGCTGTCTTCCCTCCTTGTAGGATGGGAGTCCCAATCAATCTTTTGTGTTATGACCAGGTGTAAGTTATAAAACAGCAGTTATTGCAGGTTATGGAGCTGAGAGCTCGGACACTCATGAGGAGGATAAGTTCATAATAGCCTTAAAGAGGAAACTATCCTTCAAGGTCCTGGGTTTCCACAGAGACTGCTTCAGTGATCTGCAGCCTTATTTCTTCTACCAATATTTCTTACCATTAGGAAACACTTCTACACTCACCACCTCAGTTAGATAACAAGCATTTCTCGTGTTCAGGGTCTTGTAGACTAGGGGAGTGTGTGGTAGAAGGACCTGGTTGTTCCTTGATGTCAACCTCCCAGGTTAGAGATGTGTGAGATTCAAGCATTTAACTGCCCCTCAGAACTCAGAATTTTTTTTTTTTTGGAACTCGAAGTGGGTCTTTTTCCACAGCTTTGAACCTTTCCAAAAATTTTATGTTCCCCAGCCCGCCCCTACACTTTTTGAGGTAATAGTCTTTTCTTTGTCCTAAATTTGCCTCTTAAAAATGTCAGAAATGGAATCCTTAGTTATAATATAATTGAAATGTGTTTTTAATGCCCCTACATCACGGCAACAAAGGGCCCAATTGTTCCCTAGGCCTATAATCTCTACCACCTTAATACTATACCACTCCAAGCCAATGAACAAAGGTGCGCATAGTCCACAATTGTTTTTGTTTCCCATAGTTCTTTCTGTGTGATCTCCACCTGTGAACTAGTTAAATTTACATGGCAACCTATACTGGTATAATAATGGAAGAAGACTAAAGACTCCAGGAAACTGCCATAGATGCACTTCTTCTGGGGCCTCTGGAAAAAGTGTCCCTGCCTTTGTTGTCTACTCTACTTTTACTAATTATAGAAAGGTCCAAGGCAGCCAGAGAGGTGGGCAGTAGGGTAATAAGAGCAATACATGGGGTATGCTGGGGCCTTTTAGGAGCTTCATCAAATACAACCATGTAGGTAGACCTGGGACCCTGGTGGTACAATAGTTAAGCGTCTGGCTGCTAACCAAAAGGTCAGCAGTTCGAATTCACCAGTGGCTCCTTGAAAACCCTATGGGGCAGTTCTACTATGTCTGATAGAGTTGCTATGAGTCAGAATCTACTTGACAGCAACGAGTTTAGTAGGTAGCCACCTACAGAGACATCTTTTTTGCGAGCTTTTCAGACAGCACAGGTCATCCCTTAAATGAATGAATGAATTAATTGAACATATAGTTTTTGACTGATATAATGATTACTTCATTTAACAAATGCTGTCTGAGCCCCTAGTCTGATGTGCCAGGCCCCAGGCAGGGTGCTGGGGATACACCAATTGTTATGGATTGAATTGTGTTCCTGGAAAATATGTGATGGAATCCCTATATCTGTGGATGTAATCCCATTTGGGAAGAGGGTTTTCCTTGTTATGTTAATGAGGCCATATCAGTGTAGGATATGTTTTAAACCTAACCACTTTTGAGATGTAAAGAGCAGATTAGGCACAGAGACAAGCAAGCACTAATGGGGGAAAGATAGATGCCACAAGGAGATCCCCAAGGAATCCTGAGAAGAACACTAGAGAAGCTGAGGATTTCGCCCCAGACTGGACACAGAGAGTTTTCCCCTAGAGTCAGCACCCTGGATTCAGACTTCTAGTCTCTGAAACTGTGTGGAAAATAAATTTCTGTTTTTCAAAGCCACCTACTTGTGGTATTTTCATTACAGCAGGAAAGTAAGACAACAATAAATCAACAAAGGCCCAGCCCTCAGGTAGAGCTTCTGGTGGGAGAGACAATCAGTGAAGCAGAGAAACACAAATCTCCAAGGGCACTGAGAAACAAGCTAGACACAAATGTTTGTAGATAGAATGAGCTCTGCATGGGGTGACATTTAGACCTGAATAACCCTGACTTGGGGAAATATATCTCTTAAAACAATAACATAAAATTATCTTACAAAATAGGAAGGGAGCTGCCCTTTTCTTTGGTTCTACCAAATAGTTTTATATGTAAATGAAGTTTCTCATGGGGCCCCTGACAAATCCCAGACTGAAGCAGCAGAACTTTGAATTTCTCAGGACAACATTACCTCTCAGCATTTCTGTGTTCTGGGAAAATTTCTTTTTTTGCATTTTTCTGTTATTATTGAGAGATAATTAACATACAATAAAATGCATAGGTCTTAAGGGTTCCATTCCATAAATTTTGGCAAATGTATCCACTCCTCAATAGTAACCACTACTCAAAAGAAAATACATAGAACATACTCATCACCTCAAAAAGAGCCCCCCGCCTTCTTCCAGTCATTTCGCACCAGGGATTCAAACTGGTTTGAACGAGTTCGGTAATGGCTGAACAAGTGAAACCGAAACAGACCCAACTTTTTACAAATTTGGGTGATTTTTACAAAAATTTTTAAAAATTTGTGTGATCCGAAATGATAACTGAAACGGGAAAAATTATGGGTCAAAGCCCTGGGATGGGAGACTCGAAACAAGCATAGTGACCCCTTTCAGGAGCCTGGTGCGTGAGATTGGATTATTGGCAGGACTTTCCAGAGCAACAAACATTTAAAACAGCATCTTTGAGCTGGGCACCACTGTTGCCAATTCTGCTCAAAACCTGACAGGCAAGAGATTTGGTTGCTATGCAATGCATACCTTGAGCTTGTTTTCTAAGAGGGAGATTAGGTTTCTAGCAGGGCTTCCACCTTTAATTTTTTCTGTTCTGGTTATAATTCCACTTCACCCAAATTCTGTTCCGGTTACGCTTTGTTCGCTATGACTGCACCAAGAAGAACAAGTTTGAAGCCCTGTTTACACACACAAACAGAAGAACACATGCGCACACACATACACACAGACGCTCAGAGACAATCACTGTTGTTAATTCTTCGATCACTGTGGATTAGGTTTGCTGTTCTTAAACTTCACATATAGAGAATCAAGCAGTATTTCTTCTTTTGCATCTGGGCCTACATACTTTTGAGCACTAGGATTTGAGACAGCACACTTGAAGGGATTAAAAGCCTCAAAGCAATATTAAACAGGTGAGCAATACATACAGTACAATTCCCACAACAATATTTCAGTACTTGCAGTCCCCAGGTTATGAAGTCCAACTTACGTATAACCCGTACTTACGAACCGACCCCTGTGGAGCCTATTATATTAAAAATTCAAGGTACATACAATGGATCGTAATAACAAATGGACGCTACTTTGTGAAGTACATCACGACATTATTATTATTATGTTAAAGATATTTCAGTGTATCTGGAAGTATTTCCTTAATGTTTTTTATGCACGGAAAAGTACGCTACATACTGAGATAAACATTTAGCTGACATTAGATACGATCCATACCTAACTGTTACGACTACATACAAATTCAACTTAAAGGCTGACTTATAATACCCACAGTCGTATATTCATTTGGCCCCCTCTCAGCCCTAAGCGGCTTGATTTAGACTGGTTTTGCCATAAGAAAATTTCTCATATTTTCCAGGACATACAGGAGCCTTGCTTGATGCCGGCCTGTCATTTTATGCCTATTACGTCTTCCTAAGCAGGCTGTGCCTGGATCTACTCTGATGCACCACATATTACTCTCAAAGTATGAGCCCTCAACTGTGACAAAAAGAAGAATTTACGTAATGATCAAAATTTCACTGTGCAACTGAGAAGGCTTCAAGGACATTGCTGTACCTTTGACAGTGGGTGACAGAATCACTGGGTAGAGGCATCCACGCTAAAAGAAATAAGCGCAATTTCCTCCCTGTACCAAGTTTTGTCCTACCTTCCTTTTCTTACGAGCTCACAGAATAACACTGCTCATCATAACTAGTTTTGCCAGTTGGACTTTCCCTGCCCCATCCAGCCCAGATGCTGCTGTTGTATTCCACTCTTTAATCAGAATAGAGAAAGGCACATGTTATGTGAACCAGAGAGAAAACAGAGTAGAAAAAAACAGTTCAATAGTCGAATTAACTCAGTAGGGAAAAAAAAGGAATTCTTATCATATCCATGACTCAAGCCTTATATATTTCCTTCTTTCAGCAATGGAAAATAGTTAAAATTATATGACATTCTGCATATACAGTATGCAAAAGTACAGAGCTATTATATGTATCAGCTTAAATATGTACACCATAAGAGACTAAAAACTGGTTCATGATCCCAAGGAATGAGAAGAATTCTGAGATATGTGACTGCTGCTTTCATTTATATTTTTGTTCTCATGGGTTATTTGTTGACAAGAGCCTTCTGCCTTCATTTTTACAACCCCTTTAATAGATTACTGATTAATCTATCTGTGGAGAAATGGGACTAGTGACTGACAAACACATTTTCAAACATTCTTTGTAAACTCAAACATTTCTTCTGTGGCTACAAACCCCTAGAAAAGGAGAGTCAGCTTAACCCCAGTTTAGCAATTTGCCCTTTGCTCCTCCCTGCTAAATATTGGCCAGTTTTAGGTCTTTCATCTCAATGTACACACAGGAAAGACTGGGACATCTAAAGCTAGCCTGGTTAATAACAACATCTCACAGTTTGGAAAGGTAAAGAAAAAATTGCTAAAGGCTATTTTTCAAGGCACAGTTATCCTAGATTTTGAAATTCTGAATTTGAGGGAGGATCCTAGGGTTAAATAAATATTATTATATTACATTACACTACACTACACTATATTATATTAAAAATTCAAGGTACATACAATAGATCATAATAACAAATGGACGATACTTCGTGACGTACGTCACAACATTATTATTACTCTATTATGTTAAAGATATTTCAGTGTATCTGGAAGTGTTTCCTTAATGTTTTTTATGCACGGAAAAGTACACTACATACTGAGATAAACGTTTAACTGACATTAAATACGATCCACACTTAACTGTTATGTTGCTGTTAGGCGCCATCGAGTCAGTTCAGACTCAAAGCAACTGTATAGGGAAGAACAGAAATGCCCATACAGTTTCCTAGAAGTAGCAGTAGATTTAAACTGCTGACCTTTTTGTTAGCAGCTGAGCTCTTAACCAGTATGCCACCAGGGCTTCAAAACCCATTGCCGCCCAGTCGATTCCGACTCATAGTGACCCTATTTGATAAATATATTGTAGCCCTGGTGTGCAGTGGTTAAGAGCTTGGCTGCTAACCAAAAGGTTGGCAGTTCAAATCCATTAGGCGCTCCTTATAAACCCCATAGGGCAGTTCTACTCATAGGGTAGTCCTGAACTGGAATTGACTCAACAGTGACAGGTTTGGTTTTTGAGTATACATACATATAAATATATATATATATATAACAAACAAAAAACCATTGCCTTAAGAGTCCATTAAGACCCAAAGTAATGCTGGAGGACAGGGTAGAACTGCCCCAGAGGGTTTCCAAGGAGCAGATGGTGAATTTGAACCGCCAACCTTTTGGTTAGCAGCCATATCACTTAACTACTGTGCAACCGGGGCTCCAAATGTCCACTGACTGTATTGGCCAGCAATCCAACCCAGATCAACTGCTTGGAAGACAGCTATGCTCACCACTATACCACCAATGCCACACACACACACACACACTATATATATATATATATATATATTTGGAAACCCTGGTGGCATAGCAGTTAAAATCTACAGCTGCTAACCAAAAGTTCGTCAGTTCAAATCCACCAGGTACTCCTTAGAAATTCTATGGGGCAATTCTACTCTGTCCTATAGAGTCACTAGGAGTTGGAATCAACTTGACGGCGATGGGTTTGGCTTTTTTGTTTTTTTTATATTAGTACCTACTTCTACTAGCAGAATAACCACTAGTAGAGTACCTGGTGCTAATGGTTAACATGCTCAGCTGTTAACCAAGAGGTTGGTGGTTTGAACCTGCCAAAAAAGCACCCTGGAAGAAAGGCCTGACAATGTACCTCTGAAAAACCAGCCACTGAAAACCCTACAGAGCACAGTTCCATTCTGCCACGCTGGCATTGCCATGATTTGGAACCAACTTGATGGCAGCTGCTTTCTTGTGTGTGCTTTTTTTTGGTTATAGTACAGCTGCAATTTCCTACAGATATCAGTTAATGGCAGGGACAGATTACCCAATAAGCAAGATAGGCACAACCTTACTTGTGCTTACTTACTTACTTATGTCATTGAAAAAAAAAAAACAGGTGAAATTGTGCACTACAGGTTAATAAGTAAGCATAAATAAACCCACGCCTACCTTGTTTACTGCTTAATCCATCCCTGGTTACTGGACTCAGTCATGAAATAGAGAACCTCATGATAATCTTAGTATTTCTTCGGTCCCACTCTGGGTCTAAGGGAGCAAGGGCACCATCCCTTAAAATACTCTACTTGGGTACGGAAGGCCACTTAGCCCATTTTGCTTGGGCTGGACGCTACAGCCGAGCCATTTCTAAGGCTTGCCCTCCCCGTCCCACTACAAAAACCCAAAAGTACATTTAAGCCATGATACGTCTACCTCGGAGATTCAGGCTTGCAGGATCCAGCTTCCAAGCAGTATAGCGCTTGGCAGTGCCTGTGCGGACATGGAGGCCCGAGAAGCAGGGTGCGAAAAGGGAAACGGCTTGTCAAAAGTCAAGCAAATTTCTCCCTGCACTGAGCCCAGGCAGCCTAGCTGATATTTTTCTGAATTTGGTCTCAAAGAGGGATATAGCTACAGGTATAAATTGAAAACAATCTGGGAGAAGACAGAAGAGAAGAAACCTGGGTGCCATTTACCATTATATTGATAAAATGGCAGTGACACACACTCCTCCTGCCACAATTAGCATGATAAATGCCCTTTTCTTTGAGGCTTGTTTGAAAGTCAATTGTGCAGATTATTTGGAGAATACTGACAGATGGCCTTCTTCCCCTGAGGAGACAATGAAACTCAACTTGGATATGTGCATGGAAAACACTGTTATTTCTCAAACACAGAGGCCTCCCTCACAGACCCACCAAAGGACCACAGGGAATTTTGCCATTGGCCTCTTTTAATGAACCCTCCCCTTGGATTGTTTCTTTCCCAGAACTCCCCTTCTACCACCCTCAATGGAAACTTTGCTTCTTTTCATCTTGTACTCAAATATTGATCCTCCGACCTGTCCTTAAGGTTTTGATTAAAACAGATGATTGCCACGTAAGCAGCTTTTTGTTTGTTTTCAGCTAATTCATTTTTTATTATTCACTTGCAGCAGTAAATCTTACTTTTATTGTCCAACAACTGAACAGAGAAAAATGGATTGATCTCAGAAACTAAATAATTCAGGCTGCAATGTGTGGAGAAAGGTGGGGGAAGAGAGGAGGGCTGAAGGGGAATCTGAGAAAGCTTGACGCAACATTGTCCTTCAAAGTTCTTAGTCCACCCCGAACCCCTACACAAGCAGTAACAATTTTGATGAGACTGTGAAGATAGTTGGAGGAGGTGGTACCGCAGTGCTACTTTACAGCAACAAATGTTTAGAAAATATTTACGTAAAAGTCTTTCTCCATTTATACACCAATGTTCACAGCTGCATTATTCACAATAGTCAAAAGGTGGAGACGACCCAAATGTCCATCAATTGATGAATGGATAAATAAAATGTGGTACATACATACAATGGAATATTATTCAGCCATAAAAAGGAATGAAGATCTGATACAAGCTGCTACATGAATGAACATTGAATACATTATGCTGAGCAAAATAAGTCAAATACAGAAGGGCAAATATTGTATGACTCCACTTATTTGAAATATCTAGAATAGGTAAATACATAGAGACAAAAGTAGACTACTGGTTACCAGAAGTTGGGGCAGTGGGGAATAGGGACTTACTGCTTAAGGGGTATAAAGTCTCTGTTCAGGGTAATGAAAAAGTTTAGGAGATAGATAGTGGTGATGGTTGCATAACATCATGACTGTAAATAATGTCACTGAATTGTACACTTAAAATAATTATATATATACCTTCACCAAAAAATAATATTAATTCACCAAACAAGATGTATTGCTTGTTACTTTTGTAATATTAAGAATTCATTTGGCATAATTATTTCAACCCAGAGGGCTTTTTTATTCCCCTAAAAAAACACAAAACAATCTCCTCCATGGGCGTTTACTGGTAACACCAAATACATGGGCAGCAGGCCAACAGGACAGAGCCAAAGATGTCCAGATGTAAAACTGAACAAATTACAGCTAAAAGCAAACAAACTTGTCAATTAAAGACATAAGTTTCAGAATAGAGAAAAAAAGAGAGAAATGGAGAAGAATGAAGGGGCTGTTTGTTCCCTGGTGGCACACTGGTTTATGGGGCCATTCTACTCTGTCCAATAGGGTCGCTATGAGTGAGAACTGACTCGACAACAATGGGTTTTTTTTAATCCTCTGCTCATTCAGCCCTCTTTTTCCTAAGGTACTCAGTATGCTCAGGGCTCCTCTTAAACAAAACATAAAAGTACACGCTATAAATAACAAAGATGAATAGGTTTCACTACATGAAAATTCAAACTTCTGTTATACAAAATACATCGTAAACACATTAAACCACAGACTAGGGGAAGCTACTTGCAATGCATATAACTGACAAAAGATAGAGATTCAGAATATATAATGAGTTCTTACAAATCTATATGGAAACCCTGGTGGCGAAGTGGTTAACTGCTAAGGCTGCTAACCAAAACGTCAGTAGTTCAAGTCTGCGAGGCGCTCCTTGGAAACTCTATGGTGCAGTTCTACTCTGTCCTATAGGGTCGCTATGAGTTGGAATCGACTCGACCACAACGGGTTTGGTATTTTTTTTTTTTTTTAACAAATCTATAAGAAAACAATATGATAGGAAAATGGGCAAGAGTTTTGAACAGTCATTTCACAGAAGAGGAAATGCAAATGCCAAGTCTATAGATAAAGTATGTTCAACTTCGTTATTAAGATAATACAAATTAAAACAGCAAGGCACCATTTCCACAAGAAATGGAGAAAAGAGGAATTTCATACACTGCTGGTGGGAATATACTTTGACAACATCTAATTAATTTGAAGCTGCACCTTCCCTAATGCCCAGTAATTACACTTCTAGTTATTTATCTTAGAAAATCCTCCAGGAAGTCACACATTCAAGAATGTTTGCTGCAGCATTTTTTGTTGTTGTTGTGCTTTAAGTTAATGTTTACAAATCAAGTAACAAAACTTATATATATACACTTATGTACTTCTGGAAACCCTGGTGGCATAGTGGTTAAGTGCTACAGCTAATAACCAAAAGGTCAGCAGTTCGAATCCACCAGGCGCTCCTTGGAAACTCTATGGGGCGGTTCTACTCTGTCTTTTAGGGTCGCTATGAGTCAGAATCGACTCGCTGGCAGTGGGTTTTTTGGATTATGCACTCCTAGCTGCTCTCCCCCAATGAGACAGCACACTCCTCCTCTCTCCACACCGTATCCCCAGTGCCCATTCAACCAGCACCTATACAACTCTGCCTTCTCATCTTGCCTTCAGACAGGACCTTGTGGCAACATTTTAATAGGAAAAAAATCTAGATGCTCATCAAAAGATAAATTAATAAATTGTGCAGTAGTCACACAGTTTAATACAAGACAAGAGGTAAACTAAACGATCTAGATATGCATGTATCAACATGGCTAAGTATTACAACCATAATGTAAAGTGAAAAAACAGCAAATCGCAAAGTAACATGCACACAAGAAGTCATTTATATAAATTTTAAAAACAGAAATGGCATTGTACATTGTCTATATTATTTATATGTATCTGTACAAAACACTAATGTGTGGAAAGCATACATACCAACTACACGATAAAGGCTATCTCTAAGGAAAGGGGAAAGCAATATAAACATACAGGAGTACAAAAAAGGCTTCAGCTCTATCAATAACACTTTATTTTGTACCAAAAAGTGACACCAAGCTACTACAGCCAGACATTATTAGCATTTATCAAATTTGAGTTTTGAGTCATGGGTGTTCATAATATTGTTATTTATACTTTTCCAATTGAAATATTTCAAAATCTCAAAAAAAAAATCAAATCTATTGGATCCTGCCCCCCATCAAAATGTCCACTCCAATTCACTTGTCTCCTTAGCAAATTTCTTCTAAGCATTCAGAAAATGTTTATTGAATGCGCAGTACGAGGTGTCATTTTTTGTGGCCTTTCTCGCCATGGTCTTATAACTCCCACCCAAGTAATTGGGTGGGACTGTGCAAATAGGGTATTGTAACCCACCAAGGCGTTTGGTCACTTTTGCCATCCTGCCGGCCTTGAAATGAGCCCCCCCAGAGACAGGAAAGAGAGAATCCCACCACCACCAAGTAAGTACAGCCAGGAGCCAGCACAACCTTTGGACCTGGGATCCCTGTGCTGAGAAGCTCCTGGAACCAGGAAAGAGAGAGAGCTGTAACAGTTAAGGCAGTGAGAAGCTGTGGCAGAGATCCAGCAGCAGGAGACGGGATGGTGGGCTTCCCAGCCCAAGGAGAGAGAAAGCTGAGTGTCTTTGGGCAGAGGCCAAGGGCTAGGTAGAGGCATGCCTGCTAGCACTGCTGGAAAGAGGCTGTCTTGATGGAAAAACTGTATCCTGAGTGTTCCTGAGCCTGAATTGTAACTGTTTCTTCCGTAATAAAGTCCATAATAGTATTGTCTGTGAGTTCTGTGTGGCCATTGCAATGAATTATTGAACCCAGCAGAGAAGTGGAGAGTGCCATGGGAGGGATGGTTGGTGTCAGAATTGGTAAAGCTGGCGAAGAGAGAAGGCCTGTCTGACCTTCGTCTCACAGGAATCAGCCTTGGGTTGTTGATCCATATTCTCCTTCCCACTTTGTGAAGTTAGAGAAGGTCAGACTCCGCCCTATGCCTTTTTTTTTTCCCACGAAGTGCCTACTATATACCCATGGATTGCAATTTAAGACAAGTGATGTCTTGAATTCAGATAAATGAATTTCTAATGCTAGGGTTTCTAGTACCAGGAAAGGACAAAAGTAAGATTAGAAACTGTTAGCAGGAGCCTTCAAGGCACAGCCTGCCCTCCATATCCATGAGTTCTGTATCCTCGGATTCAACCAACTGCGGATCAAAAATAGAAAAAACTGTACAAAAAGCAAAACGGGAATTTGTCGCACAATGAGCAAAATGCCGAATCCCCACAAATGACGTGATGTGTAGCATGCCCTGTTGTAGCCTCTGACCATTTCACAAATTCCCAGTCTCTCTCCAGCACTCTTCGTTTGAGCAGGGTTGCATTCATACTGAATGTGTGCAGCCCTTTTTTTCCCTGTCCTTATTCCCTAAACAATACAGTAGAACAACTATTTACATAGCATTTACATTGTATTAGGTATTATAAGTGATTTGAAAATGATTTAAAGTACAAGGGAGGGCGAGTGTGGGTTATATGCAAATACTACACTGTTTATATAATGGGCTTGAGCATCTGCAGATTTTGTGTTTCCGCACGGACTCCTGGAATTAATCTCCCATGGATACCAAGAGAGCAAAAAGAAGGAGAAAAGCAAGGTGAAAAGGTTAGGGGGTGAAAGAAAAACTGACATTCAGGGATATGCCTGCCCCGGCTGCTCTCTAAGGTTCATTCCAGCTGTGAAAGGCCCTTTGATGAGCACGAGCACAATAGACGGAGACCCTGTTGGTACCAGAGTTTCTATCAAAGGATATGATCCATGTATGTAATCATATCATGATTAACCAAAAAGAACGGAAAAGACTTACAAACCTGACCCACTTCATACCCAAAGCAATGCTTTAGTAAATACTTTTTTTTTGTAATAGCAGGAATCTAGCAAAAAGCATAGAGGGCAACAGTGGTTCAGTGATAGGATTCTCACCTTGGGTGCAGGAGACCTGAATTCAATTTCCTGCCTACGCGCCTCATGTACAGCCACCAACCCTCCATCGGTGGAGTCATGCCCGTTGCCTTGACACTGAACAGGTTTCAGCAGAATTTTCAGACTAAAGAAAGGTCTGGTGATCTACTTCTGAACATCTGACAATGAAAGCCCTGTGGATCACAACTGTCCACTCCACAACCCATCAGGGGGATGGTGCAGGACCAGGCAGTGTCCATCATGCATCCTGCCGTGAATCAGGGGCTGACTTGGCGACAGCCAACGAAAACATCGGCAACAGCAGAGTACAGTATATTTGATGAACCTAGGCTATAATTGAAAAGGAAAATGATTGTCAATCAGATAATGAAGGCAAGGATACTTTGCTGCTGAAGTTTGAAAGTGATTGGATAGACAGACTGAAAGAGAGATAAAGAGCAGAAGCGCGCAAGCTCCGGCAGCTAAATGGTCAAGCACTCAGCTGCTAGGGGAAAGGTGGGCAGATCAAACGCAACCCAGCGGATCCACAGGAGTGATTCCTGACGACCTGCTCCTGTAAAGATTACAGACAAAACAAACCCTATGGGGCAGTTCCACTCAGTCACATGGGGTCGCTAGGAGTCAATACTGACTCAATAGCACAGAACAACAACATAGATATATGAAAGGACGAAAACCCATGCAGAAAACCATAAGGACATAGTTTCTCACTTAAAATACTTTCTTGTTTGTGTATTCTTAAATCATGCCAGAAATTTTAGAAATAGAAAGGAAAGTAGTCATGATTAAGTGTAATGGGATTGAGAAGCACGGCACTAGCTAGCCCTCTGTCCCCTTCAGGAGCCCAACACTACATCGATCATTTCAGGATTATTTATTCTCTTTCCTCATCTTGCACCATTAGGCCAGAAAAATTGTTAACAATTCCTTTAACCCACCTATAATTTACCATGACAATGAGTGTGTCAGCCTTGTCATTTCGCAGGTTATTTGCCAGGTAATAGACACACGTTCATTTAGCTTTCTCTGCTTCTGTCATTCATAACAAATAAAATCAGTTACTGGAGCAGTTCGTGTGAATCCAGATAACTAAGAACATTCATTTTGTCCCTGGACCATGTGACCTTGAGCAAGTCTTTATCCCGACTGGGCCTTCATTTCCTCCTCTGTAAAATAATTGGTTTGACCTGGATGATTGCTGAAGTTCCTTTGAGCTCTAAAATTCTCTCAGTCTACTTTGCACTATAATTCAAATTACCAGAAAATTATACACTTTATTTAAAATCCCCTTTCCCACCTACACACATTCTATTTTTCTAAAAAAAATTTTTTTAATCCTTAACGATCAAATTTTAGCTGCAAGAAAGGAGAAGTAATTAAACAAGCATTCACACTAACAATCCTTTCATTAATGTTATTTCAGGTGGAGACTAAAAAATGAAATAAACAAAAGCTGGGGTGATAAAGATAGCTTCATAGCTTATAATTTTAAGTGGAGAGATAGAAATATCAGCTTCTCTGATTTCTTGTGTGCATTTCAGCTTTCCCAATATTTTAGTCTCTTGCTAATAATATTTTAATCAATCACTAATATTTATGAAGAATCTACTGTATGCTCATTCCTGTACCAGTTACTAGAGAGAATTAAAAGAGACTTCACTGACTTCAAAAACCTCCAATTGAGGCTGTGGAAACAAAACTTAACACCAAGAAACAATTTTAACTGTTGCTTGCTGTTGTCGTTAGGTGCTGTGGAGTTGGTTCTGACTCATAGCGACCTTAAGTACAACAGAATAAAACACTGCCTGGTCCTGCACCATCCTCACAATCGTTGCTATGTGTGAGCCCACTGTTGCAGACACTGTATCAATCTTGTTGAGGGTCCTCCTCTTTTTCCCTGACCCTCTACTTTACCAAACATGGTGTCCTTTTCTAGGAACTGGTCCCTCCTAATAACACGTAGTCTCCCCATCCTTGCTTTTAAACAATTAGAAACAATTAGGGACTTTAAAAAGAAAGAGCACCTGCTCTGGAGTCGATTTCAATTCATGGTGACCCCATTTGTGTCATAGTAGAACTGCGTTCCACAGGGTTTTAAATGGCTGAGACCTTCCAGAAATAGATCTCCAGGTCTTTCTTCTAAAGTGCCTCTGGGTGAGTTCAAAGAGCCAACCTTTCAGTTAGTAGTCAAACCCAGCGCCGTCGAGTCGGTTAGTAGTCAAGTGCTTAACAATATATATAATCTGGTGCTAAATTGTAGAGTTTAAGCCAGCAGTCCTTAACCTTTCCCCCTCTACAACACATATCATGAACGTTTCCTGTGCTTTGAATACAATAAATGCTAAATAAGTATTTATTGAATGCATATCTCAATGAATCTTCACATGCTTAAGATAATCACACAAGAGTATCCAAGATTATAATAACTCCAGCCCTTCCTTCTCTCTTGCCCAAGAAATCACATCCATTAGAATACAAGTCATGAATAAGTGATGTCTATTTTTTATTATATGACTAATTCATGATAGATAGATGTATATAAAGTGTATATATATATATGTATATATATATATATATATATATATATATATATATCCTTCCCAAAATAAATATATTCTTACCAAATTAAAATACATTTCACAATCTGTGTACAGCAATAGCTGGGCATAGACTGTAGGTGTCATAGGAAAACAGAGATTACTATGGGCTGAGGGAGCCTTTGTGGAGAAGGAGGAGGAGAAGGAGGAGGGAGAGTAAAGATCAGGAAAATAGGTTGTTGTTGTTAGTTACTGTAGAGTAAGGTTTTGATTCATGGCAACCTTATGTGTAACAGAACTAAACATTGCCAAGTTCTGTGCCATCTTCATGATTGTTCCTATGTTTGAATCCATTGTTTCAGCTATTATGTAGTACCTTTCAGTCCAGGGGGCTCATCTGCCAGCATTGTATCAGAAAATATTCTGTTGTGAACCATAAGGATTTCATTGAATAATTTTCATTAGTAGATTGCCAGGCCTTATTTTTAGTCTGTCTTAGTCTGGAAGCTCCACTGAAACCTGCCCACCATGGGTGACCCTGCTGGTATTTGAAACACCGGCAGCATAACTTCCAGTATCATGCCAACACACAAGACGCCACAGGACAACAAGCTGACAGATGGGTGGAAAATGGGTAAGAAAGCTACTGATAGGCAGCGAGCAGTGGAAACAGGGAAATAACCATGGAGTAAGCAGAAAGCAGTGAGACTGTGGAACTGAAGGATCTTTGCTAAGGACCAAAATGACACAGATTTGCGTAGGCAAGGTACTGCCACTTTATGGCAGGCCAAAAAACCAGGCTGAAGCATTCAGATTAGATCCAAATAGCAACAGAGAGCTAGTGTAGGGACATAAGCAAAGTCCAACAGATAGGGGCTCAGTGTATGAGTCGGAATCAACTCGATGGCTTTGGGTTTGGTTTGGTTTGTCACAAATGTAAAAGACAGGGTGAAAAAGAAGAGCAAGGCAAGATTTATCTTTTTTATAGACATTTTCTAAAGGAGTAGCAACTGAAGCTTGGCATTTTAACAATATTTTATGAGGCTTTATACATTTTAATTAATGTTAAACTGATTTATACCCTCAGAGGGTATACACAAATGGCACAATCAAATAAAATAAAAGAAGACACATGTATACAAGTTTGCATGTGTCTACACGTATTTATACAAACATCCTTCAACTACATTTGATGATGCTCCTGTTAGGAGTGCCAGGCTCCACCACATGCCAGCTCCCGTGGCTTCCATCAGGAAGGCAGAGTTAACAACACACAACAATTTCGGGGGCTTATTGCCCGTTATTTGATATAAAGCAACTTGAACAGTATGAAAAAGTGCTGCTCGAAGAGGAAACGAGAGATTAGTCACATAACCACTTTCTGCCCCCCGGCACTGCACTACCAACTGTAGGCTGCATTTATTTTTTCCATACTAAATTTAAATTTCTTGAAAGCTTGACATGCAATCACCTGTGTTTCCCCTATGAGAAGGATGAAAACAAGATTTCTTTACACAATACTGAAGAAAATGTTGTTCGGCTAGAAGTGTGTATGTGGATGGGAAAAGGGGATTCAGAGAGGGGAATGATGAGAAACTGAAATGGCTAACTTTTCTAATCCCATGAGCCCAGCCCTAATGACATGCAGACCTCACAGATTCCTTAGTGGTAGGTGGCAGAGGCCCATAAGTGAGGGGAGGAATGAGAAGTCTCCAAAACATAATAACAAGCCTTTGAATTTATAAAGCAAGTTTTGCTTTATATCTTTTATGTCATCTGATCTCATCCTAACCATGCATGGTAGAATGCACAAGGATCGTTATTTCCTATTTTGACAAAGGAAAACACTGACATGAAGAAAGCCTAAGTGACTTGCCTAAATCTCACAGACAATATATATATATTAGAAAAGCTTTATTGAAATGCAATTCACATAACTGCACAATTCACCCTTGTAAAGGGTACAATTCTGTGGATTTTAGTATATTCACAAGGTTGTGCGACCAATCAGCACTATCTAATTCCAGAACGTTTTCATAACCTGTAAAAGAAACCCACATCCATTAGCATTCACTTCCCATCTCACCTGTCCCCTTACCTCCGGGCAATCAATAATCTAAAAATTTGCATATCCCGGATATTTCATATCAATGAAATCATATAATATGTAGCTTTTTGGTTTTGCTTATTTCCCTTGGCATTTTTTTATTATGACTTACCCATATTGGACCATGTATCAGTACTTCATTCTTTTTTTATCTATATTATACAGATATTCCACATTTTGTTTATCCATTAATTGTTGATAGATATTTGGATTGTTTCCAGCTTTGTGGTTATTATGAATAATACTGGCAAGAACATTCTTTTACAAGTTATTGTGTGGACATATGTTTTTATTTCTCCTAGAATGGAAAAGAATCGTGATGGTAAATCTATACTAACTTTGTAAGGAACTGACTTTTCCACAGTGGCTACACCATTGTTCATGGATGAGAGGTCCAGCGATGTATGAGAGTTCCAATTATTCCAAAGCCTTGCCAATTCTTCTTATTTTCCTGGGTTTTTATTTTTTTATAACACTAATCCAAGTGGAAAAGAAGTCTTATCTTATTGTGGTTTTGATTTTCACCTCCTTAATACCTGATGATGTTGAGCATCTTTTCATATATTTCTTGGCCATTTACATATCTTCTTTAGAGAAATGTCTATATAAATTCTTTTCCAATTTTATAATTGAATTATTTTTCTTTTTATTATTGACCTGTCAGGGATTCTCATGTATTCTAGATACAAATCCCTTTTCAGATACATGATTTTCAAATATTTTCTCACATTCTGTGGGTGGTTCTTTCACTTTGTCGATGATGCCCTTTGAAACATGTTTTTTTTTTTTAATTTTAATGAGGTCCAAGGACATTATATAATGATTAAAGGGACAATCCACCATGAGGAATTAACCATAATAAATATATATGCACACAACAACATGGCTCCAAAAAACATATTCTAACAGCACTGAAAAGGGAAATAGACAGTTACAAGATAATAACTGGAGACTTCAACATACCACTGAAGGTAAAAGACAGAACATCTAGAAAGAAATTCAGCAAAGATACCAAAGTTATAAAAGCCAAAATCAACCAACTTGGCCCCATAGAAATATCTAGCACACTCAAACCAATGGCAGCAAACTATACATTCATTTCCAATGCACATAGAACATTCTCCAAAACAGACCACATTTTAGGCCACAAAGCAACCTAAAATGAAACCCAAAATATCAAAATGTTGCAAAGCAGTCTCTCATTACACCATCATAAAAATAGAAATCAATAACAGGAAAAGTGAGGAAAAAAAATCAAATACCTTGAAAATGAATAACACCTTGTGTAAAAAGAAATTGACTAATGAAAGAAATAAAAGATGGAATCAAAAATGACTAGAATTAAATGAAAATGAAAACACATCATACCACAACTTTTGGGACACAACAAAGGCAATGCTCACTGGTCAATTTGTAGCAATAAATGCACGCATCAAAAAAGAAGAATGGGTCAAAATCAAAACGTTCACCCTACAACTCAAACAAATAGAAAGAATCCCATAGCCATCAGAAAAAAGGAAATAATAAACATTAGAGAAGAAATAAATGAAATAGAGAACAGAAAAATAATAGAATCAATGAGCCTAAGAGTTGATTCTTTGAAAAGATGAACAAAATCAACAAACCATTACTCAAAATGTGAAAAGAAAGACAGGAGATGAAACAAATAACCCAAATTAAGATATGAGATGAGGGACACAACAGATCCAAAGGAAATAAAAAGGATCATAACAGAATAGTATGAAAAACTGTACTCTAACATATTTGAGAACTTAGAGGAAATGGACAAATTTTCTACCTAAACTAACACAAGCTAAGACACAAAATCTGAACAGAACCATAACAAGAAAAGAGACTGAAGAAGTAATAAAAACATTCCCAATGAAATACTTCCTGGCCTGGACGGCTTTACTAAAGAAAGAATTCTACCAAACATTCACGGAAGAGCTCACACCACTACTACTCAAACTATTTCAGGACATAAAAAAAGAAAGAATACTCTTGAATTCATTCTATCCACCCAAAACAACCACAATACCAAAGCCACACAAAGTAAAAAGAAAATTACAGACCAGCATCTCTCACGAACACCCTGGCAGCATACTGGTTAAGAGCTTCACTGCTATCCAAAAGGTTCGAATCCACCAGGTGCTTCATGGAAACTCTATGAGGCAGTTCCACTCTGTCTATAGGGTCGCTATGAGTCAGTATTGACTCAATGGCAGTGAGGTTTTTTTTGTTTTGTTTTTGTTGACCTCTCATGAATATACATGTAAAAATTCTCAACAAAAACTCTAGCCAATACACTTCAGCATCACAAAAAAGATAATACATGATGACCAGTTGGGATTCATATGAGATATGTGAGCATGGTTCAACATTAGAAAATAAATCAAAGTAATCCACCACATAAATAAAACAAAAGAATCACATGAACATGTCAAGCGAAGCAGAAGAACCCATTTGATAAATTCCAACACCCATTCCTAATAAATACTCTCAATAAAGTAGGAATAGAAGGGATATTGTCAACATAATGAAGGGCATCTATACAAAACCAACAGTCAACATCATTTTAAAAGGAGAGAGGATAAAAGGATTCCCCCTGTGAATGGAAACAGGAGAAGAATGCACTTTATTAACACTCCTTTATGACATTTGCTAGAAATCCTAGCTAGAGCAATAAGGCAAGAAAATGAAATATAGGGGATCCAACATTGAAAGGAAGAAGTAAAACTATTCCGATTCACAGGTGACATGATAGTACATATAGAGAATCCCAAAGATACCACAAGAAAATTATAGGAACTACATAAGATAATTACTGGAACTAATAGAAAAATTAAGCACAATAGGAAGCGACAAGGATACAAGATCGACATACAAAAAAACAGTTGAATTCCTATACACCAACAAAAGAAAGGTCAAAATGGAAAACAATATCATTTACAATAGGACCTAAAAAGATAAACTTAGCAATAAATCTAACAGGTAAGAAAAAGACCTATACAAAGAAAACTACAAAACACTATTGCAAGAAAGCAAGAGACGTGAATGGAAAAATACAACATGCTCATGGATATGTAGACTCAACATTGCGAAAACGTCTATACTACCCTAATCAATCTATAGATATAATGATAATGATCAGGAATCGATGGTACTGAAGGAAGAAATCCTAGTTGCACTGAAGGCATTGGTGAAAACCAAGATTCCAGGAATTGATAGAATACGAAAAGAGATGTTTCAACAAACAGATGCAGTGCTGGAAGTACTCACTCGTCTACGCTAAGAAATTTGGAAGACAGCTACCTGGCCAACTGCCTGGAAGAAATCCATATTTATGCCTATTCCCAAGAAATGTGATCCAACCGAATGAGGAACTTATCAAACAATATCATTAATACTGCACTCAAGGTAACTTTTACTGGAGATCATTCAAAAGCACCCGCCACAGTACACAGACATGGCACTGCCAGAAATTAAAGCAAGATTCAGAAGAGGATGTCAAACCATGGGTATCATTGCTGATGTCAGATGAATCCTGGATGAGAACAGAGAATACCAGAAAGATGTTGACCTGTTTTCTATTGACTATGCAAAGGCTTCAACTGTGTAGATCATAACAAACTACGGATAATATTGTGAAGAATGGGAATTCCAGAACACTTAATTGTGTCCATGAGAAACCTTTACATAGATCAAGAAGCAGTTGTTTGAACAGAACAAGAGGATACTGCGTGGTTTAGTCAGGAAAGGTACATGTCAAGGTTGTATTCTTTCACCATACCTATTCAATTGATATGCTGAGCAAATAAACCGAGAAACTGGGCTATATGAAGAACAGGGCATCAGGACTGAAAGAAGAATTATTAACAACCTGCGTTATGCAGACGACACATCCTTGCTTGCTCAAAATGAAGAGGTCTTGAAGCACTTACTGCTGAAGATCAAATACCACAGCCTTCAGTATGGATTACACATCAACATAAAGAAAACAAAAATTCTCACAATTGGACAAACAAGCAAAACCTTAATAAATGGAGAAAAGATTGAAGTTGTCAAGGATTTCATTTCACTAGGATCCACAATCAACACCCATGGAAGTAGCAATCGAGAAATCAAAATATGCGTTGCATTGGGTAAATCTGCTGCAAAGGACCTCCTTAAAGTGTTGAAAAGCAAAGATGTCACCTTGAAGACTAAGGTACTCCTGACCCAAGCCATAGTATTTTCAATTGCATCATATGCATGTGAAAGCTGGACAATAAATAAGGAAGACCGAAGAAGAATTGACACCTTTGAATTGCAATGATGGTGAAGAATACTGAATATACTATGGACTGCCAAAAGAATGAACAGATCTGTCCTGGAAAAAGTACAACCAGAATGCTCCTTAGAAGCAAAGATGGTGAGACTATGTCTCACA
This sequence comes from Loxodonta africana, assembly GCF_030014295.1. Taxonomy (NCBI): domain Eukaryota; kingdom Metazoa; phylum Chordata; class Mammalia; order Proboscidea; family Elephantidae; genus Loxodonta; species Loxodonta africana. The sequence continues at coordinate 151,204,388 of NC_087369.1, forward strand.
TACTTTGGACATGTTGTCAGGAGGAACCAGTCCCTGGAGAAGAACATCATGCTTCGTAAAGTAGAGGGTCAGTGAAAAAGAGAAAGACCTTCGACAAGATGGATTGACATACTGGCTGAAACAATGGGCTCAAGCCTAACAAGGATTGTGAGGATGGCCCATGCCTGGGCAGTGTTTCATTCTGTTGTACATAGTGTTTCTATGAGTCAACTTAACAGCAACGACAACAACCCAACACGATCTATAGATATAATGGAATCTTGATCTAAATAACAACAACATTCTTTAAGGAGATGGAAAAACTAATCACCAACTTTAGAAGGAAAGAAAAAGGCCCAGATAAGCAAAGCATTATTGAAGAAAAAGAGCAAAGTAGGAGGCTTCACACTATCTGATCCCAGAACTTACTAAACAGTCACAGTAGACAAAAGAGACTGCTACTGGTACAATTGACACCAGGGTGGATTTTCCTGAGGGAACATCAACAGCCTGTAGCAAACAGCAGAATACCACACCGTGGAAAAGAACCTATTATCTGTAATATTAATCAAGGCTTGCTTAGCTCACTTAACTGAAAGGCTGTTTTCTTGAGCAACCAGATGCCAAGCATGCATAGTAAAGAAGGAGATGACCGCTGTATGACCCTCTACTAGAGACAAGTGTGAGCAAAAGTCCCTCACAGGGAAACGAACTACGATCTTAACAAAAGAACCTCAACTAGGCATTTCCAAAAATGACATGGCAGGCACTTTGCTGAACGAGAGTGACTCCATCTTGAAAGAAATATACGAGCACACATCATTATGATAAACTACATCCTTTCCTAGAGGACCATACCTATTCCCAGAAAAGCCATGAATAGGGGTGTAACCTCCCTGACTCAGTCTTTTGAAGAGGTTTACTCCCATGCTGACACCTTTTACTTGTCTCAAATAAAATAAACATGATATAAGTTGCAACCAACTCTGTCTCCCTCGTGTATTCTTACTTGGGGAAAGACAAGGAACCTTTGTGTCATTTGGATATCGTTAACACAATGATAGACAAATAAATCAATGAAACAGAATAGAGAAAACAGATGTAAATTCATCCACCTATGGCCAGCAGAACTTTGCCAAAGGGTCAAATACCATTAAATGGGGAAAAGACGGTATTTTTAACAACTGGTGCTGGCAAAACTAGATATCTGTAAAAAAATGAAACAGGATACATACATCAGTCCATATACAAAAACTAACTCAAAATGGATTAAAGACCTGAATACAAAAGCAAAAGCATTAAAGATCATGAAAGAAAAAATAGGGACATTGCTAGGGGTCCTAATACATGGCATAAATACAATACAAAACAAAACTAACAATGCACAAATACCACAAGATAAACTAGATAAAATGCCTACATTAAAAAAAAAGAATAAAGATTCAATGTCATTAACTAAAACCAACAACTTGAACAAATAGAAAAGGAAGAGCAAAAGAAGCCAAAGGCTACCAGAAAAAAAGGAAATTATAAAGATGAGGACACAATAAACAAAACAAACTAGAAAAACAATAAAAAGAATCCACGAAACCAGAAGTTAGTTCTTTGAACAGATCAACAAAATAGGCATTCCACTGGCAAGACTGACTAAAGAAAAAAAAAAAAAAAAAGGCAAATAACTAAATTAAGAAATTAAGTTGGCGACAGTACAATCGATCCAACAGAGATAAATAATATCACAATAGCTATTAAAAACTGTACTGTAACAAATTTTAAAAGCTAGATGAAATGGACAAATTCCGAGAAAAACATTATCTACCCAAACTAACAAAAACAGAGGTAAAATCTTTAAACAGAACCATTACAAAAAAAGAGATAGAAAATGGCATCAAAAAACTGCCAAAAACAAAAAGCCCAGGACTAAATGGCTACACTGGAGAATTCTACCAAACATTCAGAGAAGAGTTGACACCAATCTTACTCAATCTCTTCAAAAACACAGAAAAGAAAGGAACACTACCAAACTTGTTCTGTGAAGCCAGCACAACCTTAATACCTAAACCAGGCAAAGATAAAACAAAAAAAGTAAATTACAGACCAATATTCTTCTGAACATAGATGCAAAATTTTTCAACACAATTCCAGCGAGCAGATTTGAGAAACATATCAAAAAAAATCATACGCCACTGCCATGGATTGAATTGTGTCCCCCAAAAATATGTGTCCACTAGGCCAGGATTCCCAGTACTGTGTTGTCCTCCATTTTGTGATTGTAATTTTATGCTAAGAGGATTAGGGTGGGATTATAACACCACCCCTACTCAGGTCAACTCCCTGATCCAATGTAAAGGAAGTTTCCCTGGAGTGTGGCCTGCACCACAGTAATCTCTCAAGAGATAAAAGGAAAGGGAAGCAAGCAGAGAGTTAGGGACCTCATACCACGAAGAAAGCAGTGCTGGGAACAGAGCGAGTCCTGTAGACCCGGGGTTCCTGCGCAGAGAAGCTCCTAGTCCAGGGGAAGATTGAGGAGAAGGACCTTCCTCCAGAACCCACAGACAGAGAAAGCCTTCCCCTGGAGCTGATACCCCAAATTTGGTCTTTTAGCCTATTTTACTGTGAGAAAATAAACTTCTCTTTGTTAAAGTCATCCACTTGTGGTATTTCTGTTATACCAGCACTAGATAACTAAGACAACCACAATCAAGCAGGATTCATACCAGGATTACAAAGGTGGGTCAACATTACAAACTCAATCAATGTAATCCACCACATAAGTAAAACAAAGGAAAAGAACCACACTATCATATCAATTGTTGCAGAAAATGCACTTGATAAAATTCAACACCCTTCCCTGATAAAAACTCTCAACAAAATAGGAATGGAAGGGAAATGTTTCAACTTAATTAATGGCATATATGCAAAACCTGGTGGTGTACTGGTTAAGTGCCACAGCTGCTAACCAGAAGGTCAGCAGTTCAAATCCACCAAACGCTCCTTGGAAACTCTATGGAGCAGTTCTACTCTGTGTTATAGGGTCACTAAGAGTTGGAATTGACTCGATGGCAATGGGTTTTTTTTAATGCAAAACCAACATCTAACATTATACTCAATGGAGAAAGGCTAAGAGCCTTCCCTTTGAGAATGAGATAGAGACAAGAATGCTCAATATCACCACTGTTATTCAACACTGTACTGGAAGTCTTACCCAAAGTAATAAGACAAGAAAGGTACAATAAAGGTATCCAAACTGGAAAGGAAGAAGTAAAACTATCTCTATTTGCAGATTACATGATCCTATACATAAAAAAAAAAAAACAGATCCTCAAGATTCCACAAGAAAACTGCAGGAACTAATAGAAGAATTTAGCAACATTGAAGGCTACAAGATAAACAGACAAAAATCAGTTAGGTTACTCTACACTAACAAAGGCTACTCTGAAAAAGAAATCAAGAAAACAATACCTAGGAATGAACTTAGCCAGGATCATAAAAGACTTGCCGTTAGGTGCTGTCAAGTCAGTTTCAACTATCAGCAGCCCTATGTACAACAGAACGACAAACTGCAAAAAACTGCCGGGTCCTGAATCATCCTCACATGATCTGCATTCTAGTGAACTGAGTAGCTTCTGGGGTCTTAAAAGCTTGTGAGCGGCCACCTAAGAAACAACTACAAGTCTCTACTTGCCAGGAGCAAAACAGAAGGTAACCAAAAGGTCATGAGAACAACCAAGTCTACACCAGCCACAGCCTCATCTAGCCTGAAACCAGAAGAACTCGATGGTGTCCAGCTACTACCACTGACCATTCTGACTGGGGTCACAGTAGTTAGTTTCAGGAAGAATGGGTGAAAAATATGGAACAGAGCTCAAATTCATATAAACAAAAAAAAAAAAAAGCCAGCCCATCTAGAACAATAGAGAACAGAGGACTCCCTGAGACTTATCACCGTGGGACACTTTTTAAGCCTAGAACCAAGCCTGTCCCCTGAGATCATTTTTCAGTGAAATAGAGTGGAACACAAAGGATATTATCGGTAAGATTGGAGCCGTACTTAAAACCAAAAGGTCAACAATTACTAAAAAGCAAAGATGAGAAGATAAGGAGGTAGGGAAACTAGACAGACCACTGGAAAGGGAACAAACATAAGACACTTAAAAAGAATGCTGACGCATTAAAAAAAAAAAAAACAAACAGACCCTACAGAGCAGTTCTGGGGACCTGTGCCTCCCTAGCACTCCTCAAATTAGTCAAGGTCATCAAAAACAAGGTAAGTTTGAGAAACTTTTACAGCCAAGAGGAGCTAAGGAGACATGCCAACTACATGCAATGTGGTATCCTGTAACAAAAAAGAGATTATACGTAAAAACTAAGAAAATTTGAATGAACTATCAACTTTAACTAATAATAAAAACAACAATACATCAGTAGTGATTCATTAACTGTAACTTATGTACCATACTAATGTAAGGTGTTAATAATGGGAGAACTGGGTACCGAGTACATGGCTCCTTACGCATATCTTAGGAAAAAGTTCCTTCCCTCCCACGGAATTTAAGACTCTGGCCAAGGGGACACAGAGAGGTCTATCAAGTTTTCTGAATGTAGTTTAGTTTTTATGCCAAGTTACAAGCCTGTTACTTGTAAGGTTCCTTAGCATTGCTAAGTTGGGTGAAGAATTGCCACCTGGGGACCTCACATCCAGCTCTGACACTCTAAGGCCCTAGAAGAGGATTAACTCTTACAGATTCTCGTCCTTGGTAGGATTCAGGCCCTAAAGTCAATATGTGAGACACCAAAACGACATTGAACTTTTCTATGGTTCATTCCTCTGAGAAATATTAATTTTTAGTTCATGGATTTTGAAAAATAAGAATAATGTCGATGGCTTTAAAGAGGGGGAAAAAAAGACCTTACTTTCTGTTGCAGTAAATAAGAAATTGAAGATTCGATAATCACATTAAACTAACGCTTAATGATGTATTAGTAGATTATCACGTAACATCATGTTTTCATCCAGTTTAAATGCATATTTCATTGGCATGCTCCTAAGAGTATGATACTGATCATGTGCATCTCAGACAGGCTGATGAGTAAGAGCCCTTTCAATTGAGGCAGACTTCTGGTGCCATTCACATCATCCACCAGTTCTATGTAATGTGCAAGGCCGATCCTGCTTACGTAATGCAGTGTTTCCCCAAATTCAGGCATTCATAACTACTTTCACAATTCATTCCATATCCATGCATTACCACTACTATAATTTTCCATGTATTATGCATCAAAATAGTACTGTTATTAACTTAATATTTGCTTCAAATTAACATTTATTTAAATCTACTTTAGCCTCATTCTATGCTGTCATGTTTGAAAAATCATGGGTCAATTTGTACTAGCTGTAGTTTTATAATATACATTAAAATGAATCCATAACTACTGAAACAAAAATGTTAATCTGTGAAGAGCTTAAAGGATATTAATGTACTGCTAGTGGTACATAGGAAATCCTGGTGGCATAATGGTTAAGTGCTAGGGCTGCTAACCAAAGGGTCAGGAGTTTGAATCCGCCAGGCGTTCCTTAGAAACTCTATGGGGCAGTTCTACTCGGTCCTATAGGGTCGCTACGAGTCAGAATCAACTCAATGGCACTGGGTTTGGTCTGGTTTTGGTTTTAGTGGTACACATACCACACACTGGGAAACACTAAGTTAGTCCAATGACCTCATTTTGAAGATCATGCATTTTCATCAAAAGTAAGAAATTTGCTAAGGTCAAAATAATATATACAGTTCAAAAATATTTTAAGGACTTGTTCTCCATGAACAACATCATTAACAGTGTCACTGGATAGGCAGGCCTTGATATTCTACAGTAAAATACAAGAAATGACTGACCAGGCTTCTCTGAAGACCCTGGAGACTCCAATCTATGGGGGTTAGTCATGTATGCCCAGTGTTAACCACAAACCCTAACTCATATAATAAAGTTTACATTAAAAGTCAAGTATTTGATGAATCTCACACTTGGAAGCCAGTTAAGTGGACTGAAGCCTAAAAGGAAGACACAATTTCCCATTGTCTAATTGACTTGCAGCACCTTCAAGGTAATATATTTGTCACATTGAATTATTAATGAGAAACCAATATTTGATTTCCTGCTTTGAATAGAAAACAGTTCATTACCGAGTACCATTGTTCCTTCAATATAATGAGTCTGGCACTAGGGAAGTTTAGGGGCAATGTGATTGAAAACTGTATTTTTCTTTATCACTATATTTCCCATACCATATACCTCTTAAAAACAAAATCTAATGATCAATCTAATGGGGAGATATTTTCTCTTTTATTGGGAGTTTAATTTGCCATTAGTTCTTCTGGTCATAAACTCAATAGGTCTTTCCAATATTTTCAAATACCTAAACATATGCTTGTGATCAGAATAATATTTAGTATTTTTTTAATCAAGTCATTCATTTACTTTTTATACCTCTTAAGCCATAATATCCATGAAATCATAGGGTTGTTGTAAGAGTTGTAAGGCTTTTCAACTGTGTATTAAACTCAACACATGACTGTTAAAAATATAAATTACGAGTCTGTGTACCACATATAAATATCATGTACACATCTTGGGTAACAAAGTAAATAGCACGTTATTTGAAACACTGCATTAAATAATATACATTAATCAATGTGGGTTCTGAAGAAAATAAGGAAGCAAGAAAACATCTAATCTAAAAACTCAAAATTTCAAAACAAATTCTATTGGCGGAGAGATTTCGAGCCTACTTTATTTGTTACTGCTTGATTAAGAAATCCATTACAACCTTAGGGGGTAAGTAAGTTTATGTTAACGGGGCAGGAACAACCCAAAAAAGGAAGGTGAGAATGGTTACACAACTCGAAGAATGTAATCAATGTCACTAAATTGTACAAGTAGAAAGTGTTGAATTTATGATTGTTTTGCAGTGTATATTCTCAAAAACTTCAAACTAAAATTTAAAAAAAAATTGCTCTGAGACCAGGGGCCCTGGTGGCACAGTGGTTAAGCACTTAGCTGTTAACCAAAAGGTGGGTGGTTTAAACCCACTAGCAGTTCTGTGGGAGAAAGATGTGGCAGTCACTTTCTGTAAAGGATAAGTAAAGGATACAGCCTTGAAAAACCCTACAGGACAGTTCTATTCTCTTCTATAGGGTCGCTGTGCATCAGAATCAACTCTATGGCAATGGGATATGAGTTCAAAAGGTCAACAATTACTCAAAAGCAAAGATGAGAATAAAGAAAGCAGGGAAACCAGAGGACTGGAAATTGAAACACTATAACTAAGTTAAAGAGAATATGAAGAATCGTGAAAAATGTAATTAATGCTAATGAACATTCTGCGAAGAAACTGTCGAAGGGGGCCCTAATGTGCTGTTTAAACTTTAGCCAAAAACACAATAAAATATTTTTAAATAAAGAAATCCATTACCATCATCCCACTGCATATTCCTCTTTCTTAAAGAATTCCTTCATTCCCCCAGTCAGTTCTGGATTTGTATTCCTCTGAAATCAACTACTATTATACATATTCCTCTTAAGGCATTTGGCATATTCTGAGACTAGCTACAGTTATACTTCCACTGGACCTATTCTTCTCATCAGACATTGTATCCTCTAGAGTACATAGCACAGTACTTTTAACACAATAGGTGCTCAATAAATATTCCTTGATTTGAAAGATTATGGCACAAGCCAGAACACAGTGTTAAGTCTAGCAAACCTCACAATGTTCGTTTATTGATAACTTTTAAGGGTCATCATCTGAACACCAAGTATTTATGGGCAGACATGGATAATGGCGATGCAGGTATAAGAGATTAGGGTGAACACACAGAGATCTTGTATGTCTTATGTGGGATGCTAAGAGTTTCATTTCAGCTTGTTACAAGTAGCATCAGGTGGCTGATTCTAATGCTCTTTTCATAAGCCTGCCTACTGGGACAACATATCTTGTTTGATGGATTCAGCAAGTAGCAATTAGATTTTTTATACATGGGCCACATTTCTTGATCACGTCTGTGCTGTGTTCATTAGTCTCACTCCCTAGACATCAATAACTCAATTTTAAAGAGCATCCGATGCTTTACAGGGTATTATGCAAAGCCTTCTGTTTGAGCAATGCAGTTTTTTCCTTGCTCTTGATTAGGTATAGTTCTTCCATGGAAAATGACGAGCTTACTGAAAGTGAAGAGGACTTAAAGCACTTACTGATGAAGATCAAAGACCACAGCCTTCAGTATGGATTACATCTCAACATAAAGAAAACAAAAATCCTCACAACTGAACCAATAAGCAACATCATAATAAATGAAGAAAAGATTGAAGTTGCCAAGGATTTCATTTTACTTGAATTCACAATCTACACCCCAGGAAGCAGTAGTCAAGAAATCAAAAGATGAATTGCATTGAGCAAATCAGCTGCAAGAGATCTCTTTAAAGTGTTAAAAAGCAAAGATGTCACCCTGAAGACAAAGGTGTGCCTGGCCCAAGCTATAGTATTTTCAATTGCATAATATGCATGTGAAAGCTGGACAATGAATAAGGAAGACCGAAGAAGAATGAAGCCCTTTGAACTGTGGTGTTGGTGAAGAATATTGAATGTACCATGGACTGCCAAAAGAACAAACAAATCTGTGTTGGAAGAAGTACAACAAGAATGCTTCTTAGAAGCAAGGATGGCGAAACTATAACTCACATACTTTGGCCATGTTATCACAAGGGATCAGTCCCTGGAGAAGGACATCATGCTTGGTAAACTAGAGGATCAGCAAAAAAGAGTAAGACCCTCATCGAGATGGACTGACACAGTGACCGCAACAATGGGCTCTAGCATAGCAAAAATTGTGAGGATGGTGCAGGACCGGGCAGAATTTCGTTCTGTTGTGCACACGGTCACTATGAATCGGAACCGACTCGACGGCACCTAACTACAACAACAATTTTCTGAAGAGATGATCTTCTTAGCCTTCCTTAACCCTATCTCCTAAACCTAAATATATAAATAGAAAAAAGAAATTCATAAATCAGGTATAATCAGGCCCAGGTATAATCTAAGTTATTTTTAAATATACACAATCAAGAGAGCAATTTCATACCCCCTCTTCTGCTTAGGCAAAGAACTAGTGAGAACATATATAAGTAAGCACCATTCCCTGTACAATAAGACACATTAAACCTACTATAGCAGACAAGCAATGCCAGGATGACAATGACTCTACCCAAAAAAAGTGGAAGAAAAAAAAAAGAAAGAGGGCCCTATGGAGCACAATTCCACTCTGACACACATGGGGCTGCCATAAGTCAGAGTTCACGCAATGGCAACTCGTTATTGGTTTAACCAAAAAAGGAAGTGGAAGAGGAGTTCTGGGACTGGTGCCTGCATACCACAATGCAAAAGGCCACTTAGCCAACTTGCTCACATCCACTACCTAAAAAAAAAAAAAAAATTTTTTTAACCCACTGTTAAAAGCATTAATGGTTTTTTTCCACTCTGATTTATATTTACATTTGGTAAAGGATCTCAGACATCTTATAACTAAAGCTATAAAAGAGAAATAAAGAAATACTGAGCCAAGAAAGACAGAAAAATAGAGCCAATGTTTTGTACTAAAGGAAGAGGAGATAGAGATATTTGCAGAAGAAAATATAGATTAACGATAGATACAGCAATTCTGTGGGAAAGAGCTCTAAGTTTATTGGCAGCCAATGGAAGAGGGGTGTAGGGTGAATCACACAACACTCATTATCTAATATCAACGAGAATCAGGAAAACTAATTTATCCTAGCACTGAACTCTAAGAATCTTTTGGATGACTTTTTTTTTTTTGGTAGAAAAATAAACAGTATAATTTTTTTTTAATAATTTTTATTTTTTTTTATTGTGCTTTAAGTGAAAGTTTACAAATCAAGTCAGTCTCTCACACAAAAACCCATATATACCCTGCTACACACTCCCAATTACTCTCCCCCTGATGAGACAGCCCACTCTCTCCCTCCACTCTCTCTTCTCGTGTCCTTTTCGCCAGCTTCTAACTCCCTCCACCCTCTCATCTCCCCTCCAGGCAGGAGATGCCAACATAGTTAAACAGTATAATTTAATCTACCAAACCTTTACTCAGCAGGAACCTGGACTTCAAAAACAAATAAGACTTAATCACTGAACAGTAAAATTTAAAAAAAAAATTTTTTTTTTAGTGGGGTATAAATCTGTACATGTGTATACATATTTATCTGTAAATATATACATGATTTGGTGTGCCCAAAGGGAGATCCTAAACGATGTATGCTAAAGAAAAATTCTCTTATTGCTTAATTTTATCTAGGGCCAGATAGGTATATAATAACCTAATGCGGTGGTTCTCAAAATGTAGTCTGGGGACCAGTAGCATCTGTATCACCTGGGAACTTGTTAGAAATGCAAATTTCTGGAATTCATCCCAGACCTACTGAATCACAAACTCTGGGGGTGAGGTCCAGCAATCTGTACTTTAACAAGCTACAAATAAATTAAAAAAAAAATTTTTTTTCAGGTGATTCTGATGAACCCTAACGTTTGAAGGCCAACGGCTTAGTAATATCCACCTCTAAACGTTATCAACAATTTTCCTTAGTAGGGTCCAGATCCTGACTTCGTTCTCTCCAACTGGAAATCCCGATTGCCTAGATGTTCTGATATGCTTGGCCGTTCATCTCCTACTGCTGCTCCAGAATGCTTCCAAAAGAACACAACATAAAGACTTACTCATATTCTAAAAACAAATTTCCCAAAGCCCACTCCACGCCTCACACAGTGTTGAATCTTCAGAAATCCCTGGCACAATAAACCAATTTTAAATGTAAATTTAATGTGTTTTGAAGGTAAAACTATAGCTGTGGATCAAAGAGTGTAAATGATTCTAGCACTGGCATTACAAATTTTAGGAGTTTCCTTAGACATTAAAACAACTGCCAAACAAATTATTCTATGAATGAAGATCACAGAAAGACAGTAATACCTCATGTTTCATTCAACTGGAGATCACTTTTACAGAAGCCTCACCATTCTAGAATAAAGGCCAAATAAATAAATAAATAAAATGAAACAACAAATAACAAGTTTCTGAGAAGCAAAACTAGATGTCACAGTATTTATGTTGAAATCTAAGTTAAATCACTCAAACAGTACTTTCTAAAGCTGATATTCAGATACCATTTTATTTCACATGTACTTTTAATAATCATAGTTTAGTTTCTCAGCCCATAGCTAAGAAGCGCCAACAATTAAAAGAACTTGAAAAGTTGTTTGCGGTAACCTGTTCACAGGAGTAAGAAATTTAAATGTAGGAAACAGAAGAGACCAGAAAGGGGGAGATAATCACCTAAAAAAAGAAAAAAGGGATTGGATCGGATGGTAAATTGAGTATATGTATTCCCCTCCCGTGTAACATCGTATCCTCTTTGCATAACAGAAAATAAATTTTTCAAAGCATAAACATATTTATGGAAAATAATAAAAAAGGAGGCTATTTGTAAAACGAGGACCCCTGGTGGGACAATGCTTAACCACTCAGTTGCTAAATACAAGGTCAGTGGTTCAAACCCATCCAGCCACCCTATGAGGAAAAGACATAGATATCTGATCCTGTAAAAATTACAGCTTTAGTGACAGAGCATGCGCCTACCTCCCACATAAACCACCCCCAAAACCAAAATGGGTAGCAACCAAGTGCATGCCCCCCCCGGCCACCCCTGAAACAGGAAGTAGTGCCGACCACGCCCCCCATCCCCACTTACCAGCCACTCCTAACACACCTGCCCCACCGACCACCTGGCAAGTACCACTGCCCACTCTGTCACACAGGATCAACCTGGCGAGTACCACCGCCCACTCTGCTGCAAAGGATCAACAACAGATGACAGCCAACACACTCTCCCCACCCTTAGCTGCTCCACACTAAAGAAAGCCACGCTAAAACTCACATCCTCTACCCAACCGACCCAGATACAGGTGGTAAGAGCTGCAGTGCTGCAAGACTAGCGACCAGATTATCACACCAGACCTACCCACCTAGAAACATGAAAACAAGAAATCAGGAGGAAGCAAATAAAAATACTATAAATAAATACAATAACACCTTCGTGACTCAGACACAACAGGCAACATCAAATCACATACGGAAGGGGCACAAGATGGCTCAAGAAAGTGACCCAAGTAAAAGGCCAGAAAACCTTCCTGAGGAAGAAGTGATAAAAGAACTACTTGATGTGGAATATAAAAGACATATATAGGGTCGCTTTGAGTGGGAATGGACTCCAGACAATGGGCTACATACACGATCCTATAGCCTTGGTGGCCTAATAGTTTAAGAGCTCAGCTGCTAACCAAAAGGTTGGAAGTTTGAATCCACCAGCCACTCCTTAGAAACCCTACGGAGGAGTTCTAGTGTCTCCTATAGGGTCACTAAGAGTCAAAACTGACAGCTATGAGTTCGTTTGTTCCTTTTTCAAAGAGAGAAAAAGAGACGAAGGAAAACATAGATAAGGCCAAAGATGGCCCTAATGGTATTTGAAATACCACAGGCAAAGCTTTCAGTATCACAGCAATACACAAGCCACCACAGTACAACAAACTGACAGACACAACAATAATACTATAAGACTTCAACACACCACCTTTGAGGAAGGTCAGAACAGTTAGGGAAAAGCAAAGATACAGAATATCTAACAATCACAATCAAGAAACTTCACCTCATAGACATATAGAGAACATTCCACCCAAAAGCAGCACAGCACAAGGTCTTCTCCAGTAAACATGGTACTGGATAGACTAGAGAAAAAAACGTGGAAAAAAATTCAAATTCATAAAAAAAAGACCACATTTGCAAATGTGAATGAAACCCTGAGACTATGGCCCTTAGACACCCTTCTAACTTTTAACTGAAGCCATTACAAGAGAATACCTTTAAGCCAAATATTAGATAGCCTTATAGATAAACAATAACACCCATGAAGAAAGTGTTCCTTAGAACAATCATCTATATGAGACCAAAAGGACAAAATGTGCTCAAAATGAAAGACAAGAAGGCAGGAAGAAGCAGGAAAACAGGTCAAATGAAAATGGGAAACTCAGGGTGATAATAGGGACAGTGTTGACAAACTGCAGGGAGTACAACCTATTACATAGAAAAACTTTAGTATAAACTATTGAATGGGAAACTAATTTTCTCTGTAATCCTTCACATGAAGGAGGAAAAAAAAGATTACACTTTTGGAAAACCTATGGAGCAGTTTCATGCTGTTATACAGTCACAATGAGTAAGAATCAACTTGATGTCACACAACATTTACAGAAGGAGAACTTTGAGTAATTCCTGGAAGATAGAAAAGAAATGGGAATGGACTGATGGCAATATGAAAGGTGAGAAAAATCACAGCCCAAAAGAAAACTAAGGGCCATCCTTCCCAATGAAATGCATAGAAACTTCAAGCTCCAAATAAAAAAAACACAAAAAATATGAGAAAAATTAATATATGGCATTCAGAAAAACTGGGACAGTCAGGCCCTTCCTGGTACCTCTAGACACACTGAAGAATTAGCAACAAATATTTTTCCCTGGAATAAAAACCGAAGAATTTTTTCTAAGAACAGTAAATGATCTGCCTGGAGAGACCAAGAGCATAGGGATGGGGCCAGAGAGTACAAGACAGGGAAGGAAAAAAAAACACAAAATAAATGTCAGAAAACACTCTCAATCTTGCTTTTGAACATGGAGTAGCAAAACCAAATGAAGAAATGGTGAAAGTAAAGAGCTGAGCAGAACATATCAAAGGGTGGCTCGAGAAGAGAAAGTATTATAATTACATGATCAAAGACCTGGAGATAGAAAACAAGAAGGAAAGAATATACTCAGCATTTCTCAAGGTGAAAAAAACTGAAGAAAAAACAGAAACGTCCAGTTGCAATATTAAAGGATTCTACAAAGAAAATGTTAAATGACACAGGAAAGGTCTAAAGAAGATGGAAGGAATACACAGTGTCACTATACCAAAAAGAATTGGTCAAAGATCAACCATTTCAAGAGGTAGCATATTATCGGAACCAATGGTACTAAAGGAAGAAGTCCAAGCTGCACTGAAGGAACTGACAAAAAATAAGGCTCCAGGAATTGACGGAATACCAATTCAGATGTTTCAACAAAGAGATGCAATGCTGGGAGTCTGCACTTCTCTATGAAAAGAAATATGGAAGACAGGTACCTGGCCAACCAACTGAAAGACATTCATATTTACACCTATTCCCAAGAAAGGAGATCCAACCGAATACAGTATTATTGAACAATATCGTTAATACCATACACAACCAAATTTTTTTTGCAGATGAATGAAAAGCTGCTGCTACAGTACATTGACAGGGAACTGCCAGAAATTCAAGCCAGATTCAGAATAGGACATGTAACCAGGTATTATCACAACTGGTGTCAGATGGGTCTTGGATGAAAGCAGAGAATACCAGAAAGATGTTTACCTGTGTTTTATTGACTATACAAAGGCATTCAACTTTTTGGATCAGAACGAATAATGGATAACGTTGCGAAGAATGGGAATTCCAGAACACTTAATTGTACTCATGAGAAACCTGTACATAGATCAAGAGGACATCGTTCAAAGAAAACAAGGGCATACTGAGTGCTTCGAAGTCACGAAAGGTGTGCATCAGGGTTATATGCTTTCACCATATCTATTCAACCTGTATGCTGAGCAAATAATGCAAGAAGCTGGACTATATAAGGAAGAACAGGACATCAGGAGAGGAGGAAGACTCATTAACAATCTGCGATATGCAGATGACACAACCTTGCTTGCTGAAACTGAAGAGGACTCGAAACATATACTGATGAAGAAAAAAACCCACAGCTGTCAGTTTGGGTTACACCTCAACATAAAGAAAACAAAATTTCTCACAACTGACCCAATAAACAACATCATGATAAACAAAGAAAAGACTGAAGTTGTCAAGGATTTCATTTTACTTGGATCCGCAAACAACATCCATGGGAGCAGAAGTCAGGAAATCAAAAGATGCATTTCATTGGGCAAATCTGCTGCTAAGAACCTCTTTAAAGTGTTGAAAATTAAAGATGTCACCCTGAAGACTAAGGTGTGCCTGACCCAAGCCATGGTGTTTTCAATTGCCTCAAACACGTGCAAAAGGTGCACAATTCATAAGGAAGACCAAAAAATTGACGCCTATGAATTGTGGTGTTGGCAAAAAACACTGAATATGTCATGGACTGCCAGGACAAGGAACAAATTTATCTTGGAAGAAGTACAAGCGTAACGCTTTTTGGAAGCAAGAATGGCAACGCTTCGTATCATGTATTTTGGATATGTTGTCAGGAAGGATCAGTCCCTGGAGAAGGACATCATGCTTAGTGAAGCAGAGGATCGGCAAAAATGAGGAAGACCTTCAACGAAACGGATTGACACAGTGGCTGCAACAATGGCTCAAGCATAACAACAACTGTGAGAATGGCACAGCACCAGAGAATGTTTCATTCTGTTGTACATAGGGTCACTACAAGCTGAAACTGACTCGACGGCACCTAACAATAACATAAGATTACTGCTGTAATTTTAGATATACACACACACACACACACACACACACATTTTTCCCCCCTTTGGTGGTGACAGTTTCCTTCTTCCATTTAATTTTATGTGCTAAGTTCCTTTTATTTATTTATTCTCTTCTTCATTATTGTTGATTTTGCATTTGCTGAGTCTTTATGTTTTCTTTCTTTTTTATTTTGATGGGTAGGTTTGTTAGCTTTCTTTGTGGTTACCTTGAAATTTATGTTTATCTTTCTAAGTTTAATCAGATCTTTTATTTCTTCTTATTGACTCTCCTTTGTAGGTGACTTTTTGTTTATTCCTAGCTGCTTTTAAAATTCTTTACCTTTGGTTTTGGCAAGTTTGATTATAATATGTCTTGGCGACTTTCTTTTAACATCTAACTTATGTGGAGTTCAATGAGCATCTTGGGTAGATATCTTCTCATCTTTCACAATAGCAGGGAAGTTTTCTGCCAACAAATCTTCAATAATTCTCTCTGTATTTTCTGTTATCCCTCCCTCCTCTGGTACCCCGATCACTCGTAGGTTATTTCTGTTGATAGAGACCCACGTGATTCTTAGGGTTTCTTCATTTTTTTAAACTCTTTTATCTGATTTTCCTTCAAATATATTAGTGCCAGGTGTTTTATCTTCAGTCTCACTAATTCTGCCTTCCGTGTCCTCAATTCTGCACCTCTGGCTTTCTATTGAGTTGTCTAATTCTGAAATTTCATTGTTAATCTGAATTTCTGATTGCTGTCTCTCTATGGATTCTTGCAGCCTATTAAACTTTTCATTATGTTCTTGAATAACCTTTTTAATTTCTTCTGTGTGTTTCTTGGCTTCTTCCGTGATTTGCCTGCTCTTCCTCCTGATCTCCTGAAGAATTTGGTATATTAATCTTTTGTATCCTATATCTGGTAATTCCAGGAAAAACTCTTCATCTGGAAGGTTCCTTGATTCTTTGTTTTGAGAGCTTATTGAAGCAATCGTAGTCTGCTTCTTTATCTTATTTGATATTGGCTGTTCTCTCTGAGCCATCTATAAGTTACTGAGTTAATTTAAGTTTGCTTACTGGATCTTAGCTTCTCGGTTGTTTGGTTTTTGATATGCCCAGATAGGCTGCTTAAGTGAGCTAGCTTGATTATTTGCACCTTTGAAGCTCTAACATCCTGTCACCAGATGGCTAGAGCTGTTACCAGGTATATGAGCCAAGGAGTTCACTCAGTTTTCTTGTATGGATTCAGTTCAGGTGTCCAGGTGCTTGGTCATCAAGTGTGTGGGACAGGCCCTGTCTTATAGTCTTAGAAGGGCAGGGGTGATTGCTGTAGGCACAAATACCTGGTTGCAGCAGGGGACCATGCTCTGAACAAGGCAGGGGGCTGACAACCGTCTCCCAAGTATCTGTGAAAAAAGCACATCCCTGCTCCCTAGAGTGCACAGATGGGTAGCTTCTGAAGCTGGACCACAGGCACCCAGTGCTTTTCATTGTAAGGACTAGGAGACACCACTTATCCTTGGAACACTGTCATACGTGGCTAGGTAACATGGGTGGAGCCACCAGTCCTCAGGCCCCTGATGTGCGTAGGTGAAAAAAATTTAAAAAAAGGTGAAGACCCTGTTTAATAGGCAAAGTGATGTCAAACATCAAAAACCCACCGTTCCACCGCACAGCCAAAACAGTTTAAGTCAGATCTCAAGCACATACAAACTTGCAGTCTGCCAAAAAGAACCTAATCTCCTGAAATGGGCCCACATAGGTCCATGCAGGGGTGAAAGGTATTCAAAGTCCACGGACCATTTATGCCTGGACAAAAGCTGCTTCTGTCCTGAGCTACCCAGCTTAGTGGAGCTGGCAGATTATCTTTTCCCCAAATTATTAATCTCTTCCTTCTCCAAGGCTGGGAGAATGGCTCAGGGCACACAACAGAAACTATCTAAGGCCCAGGGAAATCAACAGCCACTGAAACCGGCTTGGGGGCTGCAGGCATGGTAAAATAAATGCAAGCACTTTGATTTTGCTGAGAGTGCTCTTCTTCTCTGGTTCAGAAGGTGTGAGTAGACTGTGAGGCTCACTGTCTCTCCCGGAGGAAACCATGTCCCAAACACTACCGCCAGCTTCACCACAGTAGCTCCAGGGGATCGTGCCTGAGGGGTGTCCAGTTTCCGGTACAGCAACTCCTCGCTGCTTCTGAACCATCTCACTTTCCCCCTGCAGCTCAGTCCGATTTCCTAACCTTGCTTTTGATGTTCAGGGTTCCTAGCTTGTCATATAAATCTTTTATTTCTTGACAAAGCCTTAACTTCCTCTTCATATAGAAGTTCTATGAGTACACTGTTTATTCCCGCTTATTTGTTTTGACGTTGTCATCAATTACATATTGACATCTCTGGTTCCCTATGCTCAGTCTTTTGTCTTTGATTTCCCCCTCGTGTCTGCCAGTTTATCATATTGTGGGGGCTTGGATGTCGCTGTGATGCTAGAAGCTATGACACCAGTAGCCAGGTACCAACAGAGTCACCCATGACAGACAGGTTTCAGCTGAGCTTTCAAATTAAGACAAACTAGGAAGAAGGACCCGGCAGTCTACTTGTGAAAAGAATTAGCCAGTGAAAACCTTATGAATAGCAGCAGAACTTTATCTAACATACTGCACGAAGATGAGCCCCCAGGTTGGAAGACACTCAAAAGACAACTGGGGAAGAGCTGCCTCCTCAAAATAGAGTCAACCTTAATGATGTGGATGGAATCAAGCTTTTAGAACCTTCATTTGCTGATGTGGCACAACTTAAAATGAGAAGTAACAGCTCAAACATCCATTAACAATCAGAACATGGAATGTACAAAGCACGAATCTAGGAAAACTAGAAATTGTCAAAAAAGAAATGGAACACAAAAACATCAATAACCTAGGCATTGCTGGTCAGAAATGGACTAGTATTGTGGCCATTCTGAATCGGACACTCATATGTACTACTATGCTAGGAATGACAACTGAAGAAGAAGGGCATTGCATTCATCATCAAAAAGAACATTTCAAGACCTATACTGAAGTACAATGCCAATTAATATGACTATTACTCAATTCTATGCACCAACCATTAAGGCCTCACATGAAGAAATTGAAGATTTTTATGCTTCTGCATTATGAAACTGATTAAGAATGCAATCAGGATGCATTGATAATTACTGGTGATTGCAAAGTGAGAAAAACAAAGAAGAAGGATCAATAGTTACAAAACATAGCTTCGGTGACAGAAACGATGCCGGAGATGGCATGACAGAATTTTGCAAGACCAACGATGCCTTCGTTACAAATGCCTTGTATACTAACATAAACAGTAACTATATGCATTATACGCATGGACCTCGCCAGATAGAATACAATGCCAGAATCAAATCAACTACATCTGTGGGAAGAGAAAATAAAAAAGATCAATATCATCAGTCGCAACAAAGCCAGGGGCGACCACGGATCAGACCATTGATTGTTCATGTGAAAGTCCAAGTTGAAACCGAAGAAAATTAGAACAAGGTTAAGAAAGCCAAACAATGACCTGGATTATATCGTAAGAGAATCGAAACACCATCTCGAGAATATATTTGATGCATTGAATTCAAATACCCGAAAACCAGACGAATTGTGGAATGACATCAAGTACATCATCCATGAAGAAAGCAAGAGGTCGTTAAAAAGATAGGTAAGAAGAAAAAAAAAAGACCAAAATGGACGTCAGAAGAGACTCTGAAACTTGTTCTTGAACATCGAGAAAAGAAATGATGAAGTGAAATAGCTGAATAAAATATTTCAAGCACAGCTCAAGAAATCAAAGTAAAGTATTATATGACATCTGCAAAGAGCTGGAGATAGAAAACCAAAGGGGAACAACACACTTGCCATTTCTAAAGCAGAAAAAACTGAAGAAAAAATTCAAGTCTCAAGTCTCAACAGTTAAGGAGTCCTTGGAGAAAATATTAAATGACGCAGAAAGCTTCAAAAGAAGATGGAAGGAATATAAAAAGTCATTATACCAAAACGCATTTGTTGACGTTCATCCATTTGAAGAGGTAGCATATGATCAGAAACCGATGGCCCTGAAGGAGGAAGTACAAACTGCACTGAAGGCATTAGCAAAAAACAAGGTTCCAGAAATTTACAGAATATCAATTAAGATGTTTCAGCAAATGTATGCAACACTGGAAGTGCTCACACGTCTATTCCAAGAAATCTGGAAGACAACTACCTGGCCAACTGACTGGACGAG
This sequence comes from Loxodonta africana, assembly GCF_030014295.1. NCBI lineage: Eukaryota > Metazoa > Chordata > Mammalia > Proboscidea > Elephantidae > Loxodonta > Loxodonta africana. Next base: position 151,224,262 of record NC_087369.1, read on the forward strand.
ATCCATATTTATTCCTATTCCAAGAAAGGTGATCCAATCAAATGCGAAAATAATCAAACAATATCATTAACATCACATGCAAGTAAAATTTTGCTGAAAATCATTCAAAAGTGGCTGCAGCAGTATATTGACAGGAAAGTGCCAGAAATTCAGGCCACATTCACAAGAGGATGTGGAACCAAGCACAGAATACCAGAAAGATATTTACCTGTGATTTATTGACTGTGCAAAGGCATTTGACTGTGCAGATCATAACAAATTATGGATAACATTGTGAAGAATAGGAATTCCAGAACCCTTAATTGTGCTCATGAGGAACCTGTACCTAGATCATAAGGCAGTCATTTGAACAGAACAAGGGAATACTATGTGGTTTAAAGTAAGGAAAGGTGTGCGTCAGGGTTGTATGCTTTCACCATACCTATTCAATCTGTATGCTGAGCAAATAATCTGAGAAGCTGGACTACATGAAGAAGAACCGGACATCAGGATTGAGGAAAACTCATTAACAACCTGCGATATACAGACGACACAACCGTACTTGCTGAAAGTGAAGAGGACTTGAAGCACTTACTGATGAAGATCAAGGACCACAACCTTCAGGATGGATTACCCCTCAACATAAAGGAACCAAAAATCCTCACAATTGGACCAGTAAGCAACATCATGATAAATGGAGAAAAGATTGAGGTTGTCAAGGATTTCATTTTACTTGGATCCACAATCAACACCCATGGAAGTAGCAGTCAAAAAATCAAAAGACGTGTTGGGTAGAGCAAATCTGCTGTGAAAGACCTCTTTAAAGTGTTGAAAAGCAAAGATGTCACCATGAAGACTACGGTGCACCCAACCCAAGCCATGGTATTTTCAATCGCATCATATGCATGTGAAAGCAAGAAAACAAACAAAGAAGACAGAATAATTGACGCTTTTGAAGTGTGGTGTTTGCAAAGAATATTGAATATACCATGGACTGTTAAAAGAACAAAAAAAAATCTGTCTTGGAAGAAGTACAACCTGAATGGTTCTTAGAAGCAAAGATGGCTAGACTATGTCTTACATCTTTGGACATGTTATCAGGAGGGATCAGTCCCTGGAGAAGGGCATCATGCTTTGGAAAGTACAAGGTCAATGAGAAAGAGGAAGATCCTCAACAAGATGGATTGATACAGGGGCTACAACAATGGGCTCAAGCATGATAACGATTTTGAGAATGGGACAAGTCCAGGCAATGTTTTGTTCTGTAGTACATAGGGTTACTATGAGTCAAAACCAACTCGACAGCACCTGACAAGGACGATAACAGCTTCGATTTCCTTTTGTTAATTCCCTATCTGACTTGATAACTGGTGATGTGTCCTGTGCTCCAGTCTTGGATTGTTCACTGAAATTGTTCTCTATCCAGAAGACTCCCTTTAATATTTCTTGTAATTTTGTTTTGGTTTATACAAATTTTCTTAATGTCTCTTTAACTGGAAATAACATAATTTCGCCATCGAATTTCAGAGACAGTTTTGCTAGATGTATAATTTGTGGCTTGCAATTTTTATCCTTCAAGGCTTTATATATGTCATCCCATTGCCTTCTTGCCTGCATAGCTTCTTCTAAGTAGTTACAGCATAGTCGTATTGGTTATCTTTACGGATGATTTTTCCTGTCTCACAACCTGCTCTCAAGATTCTATCTTTATCTTTGGATTTGGAAAGTTTGATCATAATATGTCTTGGTGACTTTCTTTTGGGGTCTACCCTGTATGAGTTTTGTTGAGCTTCTTGGATAGATGCCTTCTTCTTTCATTATATCAGGAATGTTTTCTATCAACAGATCTTCAACAATTCTGTGTTATTAGTTATCTCCTCCTGTTCTGGTACTCTGACCACTCATAGGTTTTTCCTCTTGACCATGTCCCACATAATTCTTAGGCTTTCTTCATTTTTTAAAATTCTTTTTTTCTGATTTTTCCTCATATAACTTGGTGTCAGGAGACCTGGTGGTGTAGTGGTTAAAAGCTCAGCTGCTAACCGAAACGTCGGCAGTTCAAATCCACCAGCTCCTCCTTAGAAATCCTATGGGGCAGTTCTGCTCTATCTTATATGGTCGCTAAGAGTTAGAACGAAGTTGACAGGACCTAAAAACTACAACAACAACAAGGGATTCATCTTCAGTCTCGCTAATTCTGACTTCCATTGCCTCAATTCTGCTCCTATGACCTTCCAGTGAGTTTTCTAATTCTGAAATTTTATTGTTAAAATTTTGGATTTCTAGTTGCTGTCTCTATGGATTCTATCAGAATGTTAATTTTGTCAGTTTATCCTTGTATTGTTTCCCTGAATTCCTCTATTGCTTTGTCCGTTCCTTGGCTTGTTCTCAGTTTTGCCTGATCCCTTCCAGATCTCTTGGAGAGCTCTGTATATTTGTCTTTTTAATTCTTTGTCAGGTAGTTCCATTATTTTGTCTTTCTCTAGAAGGTTTTCTGGTTCTTTATTTTAGTCACTTGTTGAAGTCATCTTGACCTGCTTCTTCATGTAATTTGATATTGACTGTTGTCTCCGAGCCATCAACAAGTTATTATATTTATTTATTGTATGGTTGTTTACTGTGTCCTAACATTTTGTTTTGTTTAGATATGCCCAAGTAGGCTGGGCATGCGAGGTACTTTTGTTATTGGCATCTTTGAGGCTCTCATGTCCTGTCTCCAGTTAGTCTAAGCAGCTACTAGGTGTGTGAGCACAGGAGTTTGTTCACTTTTCTTGTGGGGGTGTGGAACAGTTGTCTAGGTCATCAGATGCCAAGTGTGTGGTGCAGACTCTCACCTAGAGTCATAGACAGGCAGGGCTGCATAGGGCTCTTCAAAGCAGGCACAGGAATCCGGAGGCAGCAGGGGCCTGTGCAGAGGAAGGCAGGGTGCCTGGGCGGAGGGTGTGTCCCTGTCCCCAAGAGTGCATAGAGGGGAGTTATTCCATCTGGGCCATCAGCACCCAGTGTTGTTGGCTGAGGAACTGAGAAGCACCACTTATTCTTAGACCCCTGTAGTGGGTGTCCAGATGGAGTGGTGATACCAGCAGGACTTAGGACCCTGGACGAGGTTGGTGAGTCCCCTGTTTAAGGAGCAGGATGATGTCAAATGTCACAAATTTGCAGCTCCCCCTTGGATGCTGCACTTGAAAGTGGGCTTCAGTCATATGCTCTCAATCGGCCATACAGGTCTGGGTGGGGTGAAGGGAGCTGCAAGAATATGGGTCCCTTATGCCAATGGCTGAGCAAAGGGGCAAGGCCTCCAGACTTGCGCTGAGTTCCCAGCATAGAAGGCATGGTGTTTTGTAAAGCTGCAAGACTGGTGTGGGCATGGAGAGCCCTGATTTCTTGGCTTAGTGGGCATGGCAGTTGTTGAATACTGCCAGACTGGTATGCAAGCAAAGCAGGATAGGGGGTGGGTGAGGGGCATGAAGCACTTCCTTGCTGTGAAACTCCGGAAGGAGGAGGTGTTATTTTACCCCTGTGCGGTAGGTTAGAAGCTTAACTTACGTAACTTTCGCAGGTCTGGTGTCAATCCTACTTGGTTCTAGAGCTATGTGCAGATGAGTTCTTGCTTGGTTGCACCCAATGCAATGGGGATTGTCTTTGGATGTTGCACTTGCCGCAGCTCATGTGTGCTGTGCAGACTCAGCTAGCAGGGTGCTTGCGATCTCACAATCTTCACCTCTTCCCTGTGTTTAAATTGTCTTTCCTTCTACCTGCCAATCAGTCCAATTTCTGAGCTTTTTCTTTGATGATTAGGGTTCCGAGACTGTCGTATATAATCAATTCACTTGTTTCTTCAGGTCTTTGTTGTAAGAGTGATGACAGGAAACATCTGTCTATTCCAACATCTTCCCTTTGATTCCTTGATTGCTGCTTCCATGGACGATGATTGTTGATCTAACAAGAACGAAACACTTGAGAATTTCCATTTTCTGTCCATTTATCATGACGTTTTTTCTGAGTTCAGTTCTGAGGATTTTTTACATTCAGGAGTAATTCATACTGAAGACTACATTCTTTTACCTACATCAATAAGTGATATAAGTCATCTTCATTTTCAACAAGCAAGGTTGTGTCACTTGTGTATTACAGGTCATTAATGTGTTTTCCTTCAATCCTAATGCCACGTTCTTCTTTGTAAAGTATGGCTTCTCAGATTATTTCTTCAGGAATAATATCAGGAACATATAAAAACTCCTACACTAGGAGAGAAATGGTGGAATAAGGATCTCTGAAAACCCTCTCCTCCATAAAAGCAAAAAAACACTGCCAATATTTATCAAAATAAAGTTCTTCAGAACTCTAAAAATTACCAAAGACCAGCAACAATATAAGGAATAATTATTCAAGAAAAATGTCTGAATAACAACGAGCTTTGTGACATTTTAATGTTCTCTATTCCCTTTTTTATTCCCATCTCACTTTTCCCAACTCCACAGTAGCCTTGTAGACCAACAACCTCAAAGTCATGGTAGCCATGAAAATCACCCTAACAACCACCGGAGAAACAGAATGAGTTTGGAGCTACCCAAAAGCCTTATCCCCTGAGAACTGTCACTATCTGAACTGGCTGATGTAAATAATAATATTCATACTGGCTCAGAGATTGCTAAGTGTGAATAGCTTTTTCCCATGGACTTTGCATAAGCTAGGTTGTGGTTTCACGATGTGGTCACTTTGTAATAACACACTGAATTGTATTCTTGTGACTTCTCATTTCTATATATACGTATTATAATAAATGTTCATTTATTTTAATTTCTTTTGACACGATTATCTATGGTGAAGAGAGGGAACAAAGTTGAGGTGAGAGGGATAGAAGTTTGATTTCTCTGATATACCTTGTACTTTAGATTTAGAACAGGATATTTCAATATTTTACATAATTATTAAATTACATTTTTTAAAAGCAGTCACAGTTCCGCCACGGGCTTATAGGAGAGTGTAGGTCCTGGTTCCATGGGAGGTAGATACGAATTGGAGCTGACTCAACTGCCAGCTACCCACATGCAGCCGAAACTTCTGCACCTGAAACTGTATAGTATGGCATGGTGCAACATCAAAGAATCTGCCCACAGTGGGTTGGCGAATGGGCTGCCCACAGCTATGGTGCCCAGGATGACCTACCACCGGAAACCACTGCCACCACCAAGCCAGGTATAGAGCACTGGTGTGTATGTATACATAGTTCCAGAGACAAACATAAATCAATATCTGAGTGAAAGTACATGAGAACTCTTTGTAGTACTTTTCCAATTTGTCTGTAAATCCCATTCTTTTAAAATAAAAGTTTGAACCACAAAGAAAAAGAAGAAAAAAAGCACTTTACTATAATAGAAAGAAATGAACCTGCATATAGAGTTGGTGCTGTAACAATGAAGAGAAGAGCTATTTGCAGTAATTTTAAAACACAGAGAATAATTTGACTATCGCTAATGGGATCTATCTTAAGAACAGAACTAATTAAAAAATATTAAACTATTCTCAGTAGTCCTGGTATCATTAAGGTATAAAGTTAGTAGGTAATCGTGTTGGTATTGTTGAGAACCAGGATTTTTGTCATGCAGAAAAAGAGATACAGATGAAAACCTAGAATGTCAAGTAAAAACACTGTAGTACTGAACTTGAAGGAGAAATAAAACTATATATTCATGATGCTTTTAATATTTAAGAAATTATTTTCTAGTCCTGTTCACAAGAAAAAAAAAAAGCCTAGTGACCAACCCAATAGCAATGAGCAATCCTAGCAAAAAAATTGTTGCCTCTAAATACCATTTCCAACTCAAAGGAACCAAAGCTCCTTGGACTAATTCCAGGTTTGAGACAAGAAACATTCAAGTTGAGAGTGGATCATCTTGTTACAACAGATAGAAGGAAACTATTTTAAAAATAATTGGTGATTATTTTTTTCTTAGTTATCTAGTGCTTCTATACCAGAAATACCACAAGTGGATGGCTTTAACAAGGAGAAATGTATTCTCTTACAGTCTAGGAGACAGTGCATCGAAATTCAGGGTGCCACCTAAACGGGAAGGTTTTCTCTGCTGGCACTGGGGTTATGGTCCTTGTCATCCATCTTCGCCTGGTCTAGGAGCTTCTAAGCACAGGGAACCCAGGTCTAAAGGAAGCACTCTGCTACCAGCTCTGCTTTCTCTGTGGTATGAGGTCCCCGTGTATCTCTGTTCAAAACTCTCTTTTATGTCTCAAAAGAGACTAACTCAAGATACAACCTAATATTGTAGATTGAGTCCTATCTAATTAACATAACTGCCACTAAACCTGCCTCATTAACATCACAGAGGTACAATTTACAATACATAGGATAAATACATCAGATCACAAAATGGTGGACAATCACACAATACTGGGAATCATAGCCTAGCCAAGTTGACAAACATTTTTAGGGAAAACAATTTAAGCCATCAGTTGTGCTGTAATTTTAAAATAATAAAAAATTAAAGCACCACCACCAACAACAAAAATTTAACAGTCATGTTGAAGAACTCAGGTGTCCACATGCAGAGGCTTCCACTGAAAAATTTTAGAACACTGAGCATCAATAAAAATAACTGCAATGTATTGACAGAAACACATAAAGTTTATTTAAAATGTGATAATAATAGAAAAATAAAAGTAACTAGTCACTAGTGGAGGATGCCAGTGAACCAACTCATCGTTTAAAAAACTGATCAATGAAAGGAAAACAAATGAAGAATTTATCTTGCCCTTCCTATGTGATGTATACCTTAGGGAACCTTAATATTCAATAAGGGGAAGTTTGTCTTTTTAGAGTCATTTAAACTAATAAATGAAGAAGGAATAATAGTACTACAAAATAGACATTTTGCAACCCCTATGAATCTACACAATAAGCATCAGTGGCCACTAACATCACAAGAACAGAGACAAACAACATTTTATGCTTCCTGATGGAAGTATATAAGACCATGTATGAAGTATTCTTCTCAAAATATCAAACCTGATCTTGATAAAGCATCCGACTCTAACTACCACCTTATAGGAGAAAAGAGGCACATGAATACATTAAGGGACACCATTGCAATGCAATTATGAAAATATTAACTGTGGAAAAATCTACAGAACAAATGACCAGGCTTCCTCAACAAATATATTTTAAAGAAGAAAAAAAAAAAAGGAGGGGAGAAACTGAAGAGACAGATCACCAATTTGCCATACATGGACCACATTTTGATATTTATTGAAACCAACAAAATAATGTTTAAAGAAAATTTATGACAGAATCAGTAAAATTTGTGTACTGGTTAAATTATCTGATGATAGAAGGCAGAGCCAAGATGCTCGGAACGCTCAGATGCTTCCTGTGGTCATTCTTACAACAAAGATGCATAAAAACAAGTGGGTTGATTATATATGACAGTCTAGGAGCCCTGAACATCACAGACAAAGCTGAGGAGTCAAAGTGAAGAGAAAGGGTAGGCAGTGATAGATGAGAAGCAGCAAAGAAGTCCCATACCTCTCCTAGCTGACACCCTGAAGGCTGGGCCATTTGGCACACATTGACTGAAGAAAGTAGTAGTTCTCAGGACATGATTTACCATGTCAGAAGAAATTCACTGGTGAACAGTCTGTACAAAACCTCAGACACAGTGGGAAGCAGTGGTGGTTCTGCAAAAGTTAGGTGCAAGTGTCTAACCTGCAACGCAGGATAAACATAACCCTTTCCCCTCTGGAACTTCCATAAGGGAGAAGTGTCTCTCTTCCCCACACCTGCTCTGTCCCCGCTCTGCTCTGGGGCCAATCTGGCAATGTTCAGCAGTTGCCGTGCTCCCTAGGCAGGAAGCGGAACCCAATGCACCTGACTTTGGGAAGAGAACTAACAAATGAAAAATAAATAAATAAGCCACCAGCTCTCCTGATCTGGGAGCTCAGAACTCACCATACCCAAACCAATCTCAAAGCTTAAAAAAAAAAAAACACCACACCCCTCAAGCTGGGAAATCATACCAGGCACTGCCCCTTTGCCTAGCAAAGGCATAAGGGCTCCATGGACTTTGAGTACCTTTCACCCCTGCCTAGACCTGTGTGGGCCCGCCCATTCAACACCTTGATCAAATACTACTGGGTTATAGAAGAAATCAAGAGCAGAATAAACAAATCCATAGAATCAAATGAGAATGAAAATACATCTTACCGGAACCTTTGGGACACAGCAAAAGCAGTGCTCAGAGGTCAATTTATAGCAATAAATGCACACATTCAAAAAGAAGAAAGGGCCAAAATCAAAACATTACCCCTACAACTCGAACAAATAGAAAGACAACAGCAAAAGAAGACCTCAGCACCAGAAGAAATGAAATAATAAAAATTAGAGCGGAATTCAATGAAATAGAGACTAGAAAAACAATTTAAAGAGACAAAACCAAAAGCTGGTTCATTGAGAAAATAAAAAAACAATAAACCATTGGCCAAACTGACAAAAAAAAAAAAAAATCACGAGAGGAAGCAAATAAACCAAATAAGAAATGAGATGGATGATATCAATACAGACCCAACTGCAATTAAAAGAATCATAACAGAATGCTATGAAAATTGCACTCTAACAAATCTATAAACCTAGAAGAAATTGAGAAATTTCTGGAAACAAACCACCTACCAAAACTAACAAAAAAAAAAAAAAGGTAGAAAAACTAAACGAACCTATAAAAAAAGAAGAGATTGAAGAGGTAATAAAATGACTCCCAACAAAAAAGAGCCATGTACCTGACGGCTTCACTGGAGAATTCTACCAAACTTTCAGAGAAGAGTTAACACAACTACTACTAAAGATATTTCAGAGACTAGAAAAGGATGGAAAACTCCCAAACTTATTCATCAAGCCAGCATAACCCTGATATGAAAACCAGGTAAAGACACCACAAAAAAAAGAAAATATACATAATGAACATAGACGCAAGAATCCTCAAAAAAAAATTCTAGCCACCAAAATTCAAAAACATATAAAAAAAATAATTCATCATGACCTAGTGCGATTCATACCAGGTATGCAAGAATGGTTCAACATTAGAAAAACAATCAATTTCAGCCACCACATAAATAAAACAAAAGAAAAGAAACACGTGATCTTATCAATCAGCTCAGAAAAGCCACTTGACAAAGCCCACCACCAATTCATGACAAAAACTCTAAGCCAAATAGGAGTAGAAGGGAAGTTCCCTAACATAATAAAAGGCATTTGTACAAAGCCAACAGGCAACATCATCTTAAATGGAGAGAGTCTGAAAGCATTTCCCTTGAGGACAAGAACCAGACAAAAATGTCCTTTATCACCATCCTTATTCAACATTGTGCTGGAAGTCCTAGCCAGAGCAATTAGGCTAGAAAAGAAAAAGAGGGCATCCAGATTGGTAAAGAAGAAATAAAAGTATCTCTGTTTGCAGATGACATGATCTTATACACAGGAAACCCTAAAGAATCCTCAAGGAAACTACTGACACTAATAGAAGAGTTCAGCAGAGAATCAGGATACAAGATAAACATACAAAAATCAGTTGGATTCCTCTACACCAACAAAAAGAACATCGAAGAGGAAATCACCAAATCAATACCATTTGCAATACACCCAAGAAGATAAAATATTTAGGAATAAACCTAACCAGAGACATAAAAGACCTATACAAAGAAAAGTACAAGGCACTACTGTAAAAAAACAAAAGAGACCTACATAAGCGGAAAAACATACCAAACTCATGGATAGGAAGACTCACCATTGTGAAAATGTCAATTCCAACCATAGCAATCTACAGATACAATGAAATCTCGATCCAGATTCTAACGACATTTTTTAAAGAGATAAAGAAACAAATCACCAACTTCATATGGAAAAGGAAGAGGCCATGGATAAGTAAATAATTACTAAAGAAGAAAAACAAAGTGGAAGACTTCACACTACCTGATTTGAGAAACTATTATACCACCACAGTAGTCAAAACAGCCTAGTACTGGTACAACAACAGATACATAGACCAATGGAACAAAATTGAGATTCCGAACATAAATCCACCCACATATGAGCAGCTGATATTTGACAAAGGCCCATAGTCTGTTAAATGGGGAAAAGACAGTCTCTTTAACAAATGGTACTGGCATAACTGGAAATCCATCTGTAAAAAAATGAAACAAGACCCATACCTCACACCATGCACAAAAACTAACTCAAAATGGGATCAGAGGCCTAAATATAAAATCTAAAACAATAAAGACTATGCACAAAAAACTGAGACAACACTAAGAGCCCTAATACATGGCATAAACAATATACAAAACATTACTAACAACGCACAAACACCAGAAGAGAAACTAGTTAACTGGGAGCTCCTAACAATCAAACACGGTCATCAAGCCATCACCAAAAGAGTAAAAAGACAACCTACAGACTGGGGAAAAAAAAACTGGCTATGACACATCCGGTCAGGGTCTAATCTCTAAAATTTACAAGATACTGCAACACCTCAACAACAAAAAGACAACTAACCAAATTAAAAAATGGGCAAAGAATATGAACAGACACTCCACCAAATAAACACTCAGGTCGTTAACAAATACATGAGGAAATGCTCACAATCATTAGCCATTAGAGGAATGCAAATCAAAACTATAATGAGATACCATTTTACTGCAACAAGGCTGGCACCAATCCAAAAAAAACACAAAATAAGAAATGTTGGAGAGACTGGAACACTTATGCACTGCTGTTGGGAATGTAAAATGGTACAACCACTTTGGAAATGGATTTGGGACTTCCTTAAAAAGCTAGAAATACAAGTACCATATGATCCACCAATCTGACTCCTTTGAATATATCCTACAGAAATAAGAGCCTTCACACAAATAAATACATGCACACCCATATTCACTGCAGTACTGGTCACAATAGCAAAAAGATGGAAATAACCTAGGTACCCTTCAACAGACGAATGTATGAACAAATTACGGTAAAGACACACAATGGAATTCTATATAACGATAAAGAGCAATGATGAAGCCACGAAAAATCTCACCACAGGGATGAATCTGGAGGGTATTATGCTGAATGAAATACTCAGTCGAAAAACGACAAATATTATATGAGCGCACTATTTTAAGGACTCAAGTAAAGGTTTAAACACAGACGAAAACATTCCTTGATGGTTACGAGGGTGGGGATGGAGGGAGAGGGAAATCATCTTATGTGAAAGAAAGGACAACAGTACAAGGGAAGCCAGCACAAATGGACTAAACCAAAAGCCCAGAAGCTTCCTAAACACAACCAAACATTTTGAGGGACAAAGTGGCTAGGGCTGCAGTCTGGTGGCCATGGTTTTGGGGTACATCTAGGTCAGTTGGCGTAACAAACTTTATTAAGAAAATGTTCTGCATCTCATTTTGGTGAGGGGCATCTGGGGTCTTAAAAGCTTGCAGGAGGCCATCTAAGATGCGTCAATTGGTCCCAACACACCTGGAGAAAACGGCAATGAAGAACACCAAAGACACAAGGAAAATATTAGCTCAAGAGATAAGAGGGCGACATAAACTAGAGACTCCAGTAGCCTGAGACCAGAAGAATTAGATGGTACCCAGGAATGACTGCCCTAAGAGGGAACACAACAGATTCCCTGACAGAGCAGAAGAAAAGTGTGGAACAGAACAGAAATTCATGTTAAAAAAAAAAAAAAAAAAACAGAGTTAATGGAATTACTGAGACTGGAGGAAAACCCAAAGCCATGGTCCCCAAACACTTTGTTAACCCACAAATAAAACCATTCCCAAAACCCACTCTTCAGACAAAGATTAGACTAGACTATAAAACATAAAATAATACTTGTGAAGAACGTGCTCCTTAGTTCAAGCAGATACACGAGACCAAATGGGCGGCACCTATCTGGAAGCAGGATGAGAAGGCAAGAAAGGACAGGAGCTGGTTGGGTGGACATGGGAAACGTGGGGTGGAAAGGGGAAGTGTGCTATCACATTATAGGGATTGCAACTAGCGTCACACAACAATATGTGTATAAATTTTTGTATGAGAAATTAACTTGCGCTGTAAAATTTCACCTATAACACAATTAAAAAAAAAGAATATTGTTGTTGGTAGGTGCCATCTAGTCGATACCAACTCATAGAGAACCCATGTACAACAGAACAAAACACTGCCTGGTCCTGCACCATCCTCACAATTATTACTACGTTTGAGCCCACTGATGCAGCCTAGGTAATCCTACAAAGCAGTTCTACTCTGTCATGTAGGGTCACTATGCGTTGGAATTTACTTGACAACACACAACAATAGGAACACATGCTACACTTCCACATGAGGAAGCTCTGCTGCAGTGGATCACACTTTAAGTAGCAATCTAAGCCCTGAAAGCTATGTAATTATCTTCACCTGCGGGATGTACAAGCAGCTATTTGATACCATGAAGGGTGACTGCCACTTGACATATTCCTGAGCCTCGCTATACTAAAATAATCTGCTTTTTTCTCAGTGTTCTTTATGTTCGCTTGATTTGTGCCTGACCTCAGAAACAGGGTGGTCCTGTTTCTAGCTACACAAAAGGGGTGGGATGAAAAAAAAATCCCTTTCTTTACAGCCATGTACATAAAGAGGCTATTCTTAAAATGTACTGAATGTAAGCCAATGCCCTTCTAAAGTAAGATTGTTCAGACCTCAGAATTATCATTAAAAAAAATTTTTTTTATGATAGTGATCATCAAATTATCATTGAGCAGAAAACTATAAAGACTATTGTTGGTATATAAGCGTCAGGTGAATGTCTTAAGACAAGAAGACACAATTTCCAAAGGCGTTTGGGTAATAGACGTGGGAGTGTTTTCCTGTTTCTTATGAAGAGCTGAGAGTACATCCACCTAATTGAGGAAACTATCAATTATATACACCTTAAAAGCATCCAACTGCAGTTTTGTTTTTGTTTTTCCTTATTCTCACTACTCTCTAAACTTTTGTTTCGTGAAAACCACAAGATGAAAAAAGAAGCTGCTGAAACTATTTATGGAGAATTTATGGTCTCCCAAGTGCACCTCTCCATGCTGTCTATCTAGCTTCCTCATTGTTCTGACTTACTCCATTCCTTTGCTATCACTTTTCTGAATCCAATGGTGGCCCAAAAGCTGAGCAGAATCCACTCTCTTTGTACATGTGGGAAGGAGAGGGTCAGAATAATACTGGACCATATTTCTCTCCACCCACCATGAAAAGGCCAGGACTAACCTTCATACCTCAGCCCTGGAGAGATTCCGGGGCTCTCTCTCCCACCCCAAGAGGAGTTAGCAGAAATCCAAAAACAAAACCCCTGATGAGGAGATTTCCACCTTAGCATCCTATCTCTAGATTGAATGATTTTAATCTCATTAACTTTCAGTTGTAGGAAAATGAACTACCTGATTGTCCCCTCAATCAGCCACTGCAACTTCCAAAACTCTTCGCTCCTTCTCACTTTTTCTTTTCTATTGTTATTCGTATTACGTTTTATTTTGAAATAGTTTGACTCACAAGAAATTACAAAAAATTATAGAGTTTCTGTGTAGCCTATACCAAGTTTCCCCCAATAATATCCCACATTGCCTAAACCTGGAATTTGACACCGATAATAAAAAAAAAAAATTTTTTTTTTAATATCTACACAGGTGTACGCTTTATTCATATTTTACCTGTTTTCACTGCACATATTTGTTGGTACATAGTTCTATGAGATTTTACCACATATCTAGACATTGGTAATCATCACCACAATCAGAATAGAGAACTGTTCTATCTCCAGAGATTACTCCGTCATGTTGTCAGACCCTCTCTCCAGCTCTAACCCCTTAGTGACCACTGATTTGTTCTCCATGAGTATCAGTTTCACACTTCAAAACATTTACATATAAGAATCCTACAGCGTGTAACACTTTGAGATTCGCTTTTTAAACTCATCCAGCCAAGTTATTGCACGCACCAGTAGTTCGTTCCCTTTTATTGCTGAGTAGTATCCCACTATATAGATAGACTGCTTACCAATTCACCCACTGAATGACATTCGGAATGTTTTCAGGTTTGGCAATAATAAAGCTGCTAGGAATATTTATATGCAGGCCTTTATGTGATATAAGTTTTTACTTCTCTAGGACACATACGGAAACCCTGGTGGCATAGTGGTTAAGTGCTACGGCTGCTAACCAAAGGGTCGGCAGTTCGAATCCACTGGGCGCTCCATGGAAACTCTATGGGGCAGTTCTACTCTGTTCTATAGGGTCGCTATGAGTCGGAATCGACTCGAAGGCAGTGAGTTTGGTTTTTGGTTTGAGGACACATACACAAAGTGTGTGATTGCTGGGTCATAATGTAAGAGTATGTTTACTTTTATAAGAAACTGCCAAATTGTTTTCAATAGTAGCCGCAGCATTTTACATTCCCACCCACAATCCACGAGATCCAGTTCCTCTGCTCCTTGCCAGCACTTGGTATTTATCACCAGTGTGTTTTATTTTAGTCATTCGAAGGGACGTGCATCATAAGGTGGCACAGTGGTTAAACGTTCAGCTGCTAACCAAAAGGTAGACAGTTCGAATCCACCAGCTGCTCCTTGGAAACCCTATGAGGCAGTTCTACTCTGTCCTATAAGGTCGCTGTGAGTCAGAATTGACTCGATGGCAACGGGTTTTGGTTTGCTTAAACGCTAATGATGTTAAAACTATTTTCAAGTGTTTATCTGCCATCCATTCAGTGAAATGTCTGTTCAAGTCTTTTGCCCATTTTCTAATTGATGGTGTGTTTTCTAACTGATGAGTTTAGAGAATTTATTATATATCCTAGACCCAAGTCTTTTTCAGAATGTGATTTATAAAAAATTTATCCAATATGTGTCTTGTCTTCTCATTCCTTTAACAGATTCTTCTGCAGAAGAAAAGGTTTTCACTTTAATAATGCTCCGTTGTGTAATACCTAAGAATTTGCCAGTGACCCTAAGTCACAAAGTCTCTGATGTTTTCTTCTAAAGGTTTTAGAGCACGTTTTTTTATTAACTTTTATTGAGCTTCAAGTGAACGTTTACAAATCAAGTCAGACTGTCACATATAAGTTTACATACACCTTACTCTGTGCTCCCACTTGCTCTTCCCCTAATGAGTCAGCCCTTCCAGTCTCTCCTTTCATGACAATTTTGCCAGCTTCCAACTCTCTCTATCCTCCCATCACCCCTCCAGACAGGAGATGCCAACACAGTCTCAAGTGTCCACCTGATATCATTAGCTCACTCTTCATCAGCATCTCTCTCCTACCCACTGTCCAGTCCCTTCCATGTCTGATGAGTTTTCTTCGGGAATGGTTCCCGTCCTGGGCCAACAGAAGGTTTGGGGACCATGACCACCGGGATTCCTCTAGTCTCAGTCAGACCATTATGTCTGGTCTTTTTATGAGAATTTGGGGTCTGCATCCCACTGATCTCCTGCTCCCTCAGGGGTTCTCTGTTGTGCTCCCTGTCAGGGCAGTCATCGGTTGTGGCCGGGCACCATCTAGTTCTTCTGGTCTCAGGATGATGTAGGTCTCTGGTTCATGTGGCCCTTTCTGTCTCCTGGGCTCTTAGTTATCCTGTGACCTTGGTGTTCCTCATTCTCCTTTGCTCCAGGTGGGTTGAGACCAATTGATGCATCTTAGATGGCTGCTTCTTAGCATTTAAGACCCCAGACGCCACATTTCAAAGTGGGATGCAGAATGTTTTCATAATAGAATTATTTTGCCAATTGACTTAGAAGTCCCCTTAAACCATGGTCCCCAAACCCCCGCCCTTGCTCCGCTGACCTTTGAAGCATTCAGTTTATCCCAGAAACTTCTTTGCTTTGGGTCCAGCCCAGTTGAGCTGACCTTCCGTATATTGAGTATTGTCCTTACCTTCACCTAAAGCAGCTCTTATCTACTAATTAATCAGTAAAAAAACCCTCTCCCACCCTCCCTCCCTCCCCCACTCGTAACCACAAAAGTATGTGTTCTTCTCAGTTTATACTACTTCTCAAGATCTTATAATAGTGGTCTTATACAATATTTGTCCTTTTGCCTCTGACTAATTTCACTCAGCATAATGCCTTCCAGGTTCCTCCATGTTATGAAATGTTTCACAGATTCGTCACTGTTCTTCATCGATGCGTAGTATTCCATTGTGTGAATATACCACAATTTATTTAACCATTCATCCGTTGATGGACACCTTGGTTGCTTCCAGCTTTTTGCTATTGTAAACAGAGCTGCAATAAACATGGGTGTGCATATATCTGTTTGTGTGAAGGCTCTTACTTCTCTAGGGTATATTCCGAGGAGTGGGATTTCTGGCTTGTATGGTAGTTCTATTTCTAACTGTTTAAGATAACGCCAGATAGATTTCCAAAGTGGTTGTACCATTTTACATTCCCACCAGCAGTGTATGAGAGTTCCAATCTCTCCGCAGCCTCTCCAACATTTATTATTTTGTGTTTTTTGGATTAATGCCAGCCTTGCTGGTGTGAGATGGAATCTCATCGTAGTTTTAATTTGCATTTCTCTAATGGCTAATGATCGAGAGCATTTTCTCATGTATCTGTTAGCTGCCTGAATATCTTCTTTAGTGAAGTGTGTGTTCATATCCTTTGCCCACTTCTTGATTGGGTTGTTTGTCTTTTTGTGGTTGAGTTTTGACAGAATCATATAGATTTTAGAGATCAGGCGCTGGTCGGAGATGTCATAGCTGAAAATTCTTTCCCAGTCTGTAGGTGGTCTTTTTACTCTTTTGGTGAAGTCTTTTTAGATGAGCATAGGTGTTTGATTTTTAGGAGCTCCCAGTTATCTGGTTTCTCTTCGTCATTTTGGTAATGTTTTGTATTCTGTTTATGCCTTGTATTAGGGCTCCTAAGGTTGTCCCTATTTTTTTCTTCCATGATCTTTATCGTTTTAGTCTTTATGTTTAGGTCTTTGATCCACTTGGAGTTAGTTTTCGTGCATGGTGTGAGGTATGGGTCCTGTTTCATTTTTTTACAAATGGATATCCAGTTATGCCAGCACCATTTGTTAAAAAGACTATCTTTTCCCCAATTAACTGACACTGGGCCTTTGTCAAATATCTGCTGCTCATATGTGGATGGATTTATATCTGGGTTCTCAATTCTGTTCCACTGGTCTATGTGTCTCTTGTTGTACCAGTACCAGGCTGTTTTGACTACTGTGGCTGTATAATAGGTTCTGAAATCAGGTAGAGTGAGGCCTCCCACTTTCTTCTTCTTTTTCAGTAATGCTTTGCTTATCCGGGGCTTCTTTCCCTTCCATATGAAGTTGGTGATTTGTTTCTCTATCACCTTAAAAAATGACATTGGAATTTGGATCAGAAGTGCATTGTATGTATAGATGGCTTTTGGTAGAATAGACATTTTTACTATGTTAAGTCTTCCTATCCACGAGCAAGGTACGTTTTTCCACTTAAGTAGGTCCTTTTTAATTTCTTGTAGTAGTGCTTTGTAGTTTTCTTTGTATAGGTCTTTTACATCTTTGGTAAGATTTATTCCTAAGTATTTTATCTTCTTGGGGGCTACTGTGAATGGTATTGATTTGGTGATTTCATCTTCGATGTTCTTTTTGTTGATGTAGAGGAATCCAAGTGATTTTTATATGTTTATCTTATAACCTGAGACCCTGCCAAACTCTTCTATTAGTTTCAGTGGTTTTCTGGAGGATTCCTTAGGGTTTTCTGTGTATAAGATCATGTCATCTGCAAATCGAGATCATTTTACTTCCTCCCTGCCAATCCAGATGCCCTTTATTTCTTTGTCTAGCTTACTTGCTCTGGCTAGGACTTCTAGCACAATGTTGAATAAGAGCGGTGATAAAGGGCATCCTTGTCTGGTTCCCGTTCTCAAGGGAAATGCTTTCAGGCTCTCTCCATTTAGAGTAATGTTGGCTGTTGGCTTTGCATAGATGCCCTTTATTTTGCTGAGGAATTTTCCTTCAATTCCTATTTTCGTGAGAGTTTTTATCATAAATGGGTGTTGGACTTTGTCAAATGCCTTTTCTGCATCAATTGATAAGATCATGTGGTTTTTGTCTTTTGTTTTATTTATATGGTGGATTACATTAATGGTTTTTCTAATATTAAACCAGCCTTGCATACCTGGTATAAATCCCACTTGGTCGTGGTGAATTATTTTTTTGATATGTTGTTGAATTCTATTGGCTAGAACTTTGTTGAGGATTTTTGCATCTATGTTCATGAGGGATATAGGTCTGTAATTTTCTTTTTTGTAATGTCTTTACCTGGTTTTGGTATCAGGGAGATGGTGGCTTCATAGAATGAGTTAGGTAGTATTCCGTCATTTTCTATGCTTTGAAATACCTTTAGTAGTAGTAGTGTTAACTCTTCTCTGAAAGTTTGGTAGAACTCTGCAGTATAGCCATCCAGGCCAGGGCTTTTTTTTGTTGGGAGTTTTTTGATTACCGTTTCAAATCTCTGTTTTTGTTATGGGTCTATTTAGTTGTTCTACTTCTGATTGTGTTAGTTTAGGTAAGTATTGTTTTTACAGGAATTCATCCATTTCTTCTAGGTTTGCAAATTTGTTAGAGTACAATTTTTCGTAATAATCTGATATGATTCTTTTAATTTCAGTTGGGTCTGTTGTGATGTGGTCCTTCTCCTTTCTTATTCGGGTTATTTGTTTCCTTTCCTGTATTTCTTTAGTCAGTCTAGCCAATGGTTTACCAATTTTGTTAATATTTTCAAAGAACCAGCTTTTGGCTTTGTTACTTCTTTCAATTGTTTTTCTGTTCTCTAATTCATTTAGTTCAGCTCTAATTTTTATTATTTGTTTTCTTCTGGTGCCTGATGGATTCTTTCGTTGCTCACTTTCTATTTGTTCAAGTTGTAGGGACAGTTCTCTGATTTTGGCTCGCTCTTCTTTTTGTATGTGTGCATTTATCGATATAAATTGGCCTCTGAGCACTGCTTTTGCTGTGTCCCAGAGGTTTTGAGAGGAAGTATTTTCATTGTCGTTGCAGTCTATGAATTTCCTTATTCCCTCCTTAATGTCTTCTATAACCCAGTCTTTTTTCAGGAGGGTATTGTTCATTTTCCAAGTATTTGACTTCTTTTCCCTAGTTCTTCTGTTATTGATTTCTAGTTTTATTGCCTTGTGGTCTGAGAAGATGCTTTGTAATATTTCGATGTTTTGGATTCTGCAAAGGTTTGTTTTATGACCTAATATGTGGTCTATTCTAGAAAATGTTCCATGTGCGCTAGAAAAAAAAGTATACTTTGCAGCAGTTGGGTGGAGAGTTCCGTATAAGTCAATGAGGTCAAGTTGGTTGATTGTTGTAATTAGGTCTTCCGTGTCTCTATTGAGCTTCTTACTGGATGTCCTGTCCTTCTCCGAAAGTGGTGTGTTGAAGTCTCCTACTATAATTGTGGAGGTGTCTATCTCATTTTTCAGTTCTGTTAAAATTCGATTTATGTATCTTGCAGCCCTGTCATTGGGTGCATAAATATTTAATATGGTTATATCTTCCTGGTCAATTGTCCCTTTTATCATTATGTAGTGTCCTTCTTTATCCTTTGTGGTGGATTTAACTTTAAAGTCTATTTTGTCAGAAATTAATATTGCTACTCCTCTTCTTTTTTGCTTATTGTTTGCTTGATATATTTTTTTCCATCCTTTGAGTTTTAGTTTGTTTGTGTCTCTAAGTCTAAGGTGTGTCTCTTGTAGGCAGCATATAGACGGATCGTGTTTCTTTAACCAGTCTGAGACTCTCTGTCTCTTTATTGGTACATTTAGTCCATTTACATTCAGCGTAATTATAGATAAATAAGTTTTTAGTGTTGTCATTTAGATGCCTTTTTATGTGTGTTGTTGACAATTTCATTTTTCCACTTACTTTTTTGTGCTGAGACGTTTTTCTTTGTAAATTGTGAGATCCTCATTTTCATAGCATTTGACTTTATGTTTGCTGAGTCATTACGTTTTTCTTGGTTTTTATTTTGAGTTACGGAGTTGTTATACCTCTTTGTGGTTACCTTAATATTTACCCCTATTTTTCTAAGTAAAAACCTAACTTGTATTGCCCTATATCGCCTTGTATCACTCTCCAGATGGTAGTTCTATGCCACCTGTATTTAGTCCCTCTTTTTAATTATTGTGATCTTTTACATATTGACTTCAATGATTCCCTGTTATGAGCATTTTTTTTAATTAATCTTAATTTGTTTTTGTGATTTCCCTATTTGAGTTGATATCAGGATGTTCTGTTCTGTGACCTTGTGTTGTGCTGGTATCTGATACTGTTGGTTTTCTGACCAAACAATTTCCTTTAGTATTTCTTGTAGCTTTGGTTTGGTTTTTGCAAATTCACTAAACTTGTGTTTATCTGTAAATATCTTAATTTCGCCTTCATATTTCAGAGAGAGTTTTGCTGGATATATGATCCTTGGCTGGCAGTTTTTCTCCTTCAGTGCTCTGTATATGTCATCCCATTGCCTTCTTGCCTGCATGGTTTCTGCTGAGTAGTCTGAACTTATTCTTATTGATTCTCCCTTGAAGGAGACCTTTCTTTTCTCCCTGGCTGCTTTTAAAATTTCCTCTTTATCTTTGGTTTTGGCAAGTTTGATGATAATATGTCTTGGTGTTTTTCTTTTTGGATCTATCTTAAATGGGGTTCGATGAGCATCTTGGATAGATATGCTTTCATCTTTCATGATGTCAGGGAAGTTTTCTGTCAGCAGGTCCTCAACTATTCTCTCTGTGTTTTCTGTCCTCCCTCCCTCTTCTGGGACTCCAATCACACGCAAGTTATCCTTCTTGATAGAGTCCCACATGATTCTTAGGGTTTCTTCGTTTTTTTTTTTTTAATTCTTTTATCTGATTTTTTTCCAGCTATGTTGGTGTTAATTCCCTGGTCCTCCAGATTTCCCAGTCTGCATTCTAATTGCTCGAGTCTGCTCCTCTGACTTCCTATTGCTTTGTCTAATTCTGTAATTTTATTGTTAATCTTTTCGATTTCTGCATGCTCTCTATGGATTCTTGCAACTTATTAATTTTTCCATTATGTTCTTGAATAATCTTTTTGAGTTCTTCAACTGTTTTGTCAGTATGTTTCTTGGCTTTTTCTGCAGTTTGCCTTATTTCATTTCTGAGGTCATCCCTGATGTCTTGAAGCATTCTGTAAATTAGTTTTTTATGTTCTGTATCTGATAATTCCAGGATTGTATCTTCATTTTGAAAGATTTTGATTCTTTTGTTTGGGGGGTTGTAGAAGCTGTCATGGTCCTTCTTTAGGTGGTTTGATATCGACTGCTGTCTCCGAGCCATCACTAAGATATTGTAGGGATTTATTCTATATTTGCTCACTGAGTCTTATCTTGTTTTGTTTGCTTTCAATATACGTGGATGGGCTACTAGATTGTGCTGTCTTGATTGTTGTAGCCCTTGACTTACTTATGACCTATTACCAGCTGGTTCGGGCTGTTGCCAGATATATATGCCTGAGTCTATTCACTATTCTTGAGTAGAATCGGATTTTGGGTCATCAAGTGTGTGCTGCACCCTAACACCTATCCACCTTGAGAAGTAGTGGTGATAGTTGTGTGCACCAGATTCTATTAGTAGCTGGGGTTCACACTCCGGGGGGGCAGGATGCTGACAGGCTTCCCCCAAGTGTCAGTCAGGTAGGTATGTCTCTATCCCTAAAGCACCTTGGTGGGAGGGCTCTGCAGCTGTACCTTAGGCCCCCAATGCAAGTACCTCTACTGATTGGTAGGTGTCACCCTCCTTAGACCCCTAAGGCAAGAGGCTAGGTGGTCTGGGGGGAGCTTCAGCCCTCAGTTCCCTGTTGTGGGTCAGTTAGGGCTCTGTTGAATAAGCGGAGATATCAGACCTGGGAAACTTGTTTTTCCAGTAAATCCACTAAAACAAATGCAGTCAGATCCCTATCAGAAATGCCTTTGCATTATAATATCCACCTTGTTCCCTGTAGGGATGAAAGCCCAAGATATGGATCATATATGCTTGGCTGGAGCTGGTTCTGTGTTTTTAGTCCAATTAGGGAAGGATTTTTGGCCCCTGGTTTTTTTTTGGTTGGTTCTCTCAGGCTGGAAGAATGGGTTAGGAAAAGACCAAAAAAAAAGGGAAAAGAAAAGCCGTGGAGCCGGAGCCGTTCTCCCTCTGGCTCAGGAAATTCCAATGTTAATGAAGCCACCTTGGAAGGGGAGAGGAGGGTTCAGAAAACAGGAGAGAGTAGCACCCCGGAATATAGCCAAAGTTGCTTATCTTGCTTGGGATGACTATTTTATCTGAGATTCCTGAGGGGCATGTCGCCTATGTGTGCTGGCTGTGTAGAGATTGCCCCCGAGGGTCTGGCCCACAGAAGCCGCGGTCATTTCCTCCGCTGCCAGTCCAAAGCCCAGCGTCAAGGTTCCCCGGCTGGGACGCTGCACTCCCTGGCTCCAAAATCAGTCGCTGCCTCCCGGGGACTTCTCCTCCCGCCAGCTGCATTGCCGCGCCACCCGCGCTGACCAGCTGGGCCCCCTCCCGAGGTCAGTTCAGGGGGGTAGGGCTGCGCCCCGTGATTGCACCTTCACAGGATGTTCTGCTCAGCTCACCTGTGCCCAGTCCAAAGCCCCACGCCAAGGTTCCCTGGCTGGGAAGCATTATGTTTTATAAGTATATTAATGATCCATTTTAAGTTAATTTGTATATAAGGTGAGAGGTTTAGGTTGAGGTACTTTTTTGCGTATGAATATCCAATTTTCAGCACCATTTGTTATAAAGACTCTCCTTACTCCATTGAATTACCTTTGTGCCTTTGTGAAAAATAGATAAACTCTACTTGCGTGGTTCTATTTCTAGGCTCTCTATTGTGTTCCCTGATCTATTTGTCTATGTCTTCTCAAAACCACAGTGTTGAACGCTATAGCTTTACAGTAAGTCTTAAAATAAAAAAGTATGGTCTCTACAACAATATAACCCCCCCCAAAAAAAAACCCAGTGCCGTTGTATACATCTTCCAAAATGATTTTTACTATTCTAGTTCATATATCATTCAAAACAAAATTTAGAATGAGCTTGTCTATATCTACAAAAAAACCATTAAGGCTGAATTTCTTTAGTGTAGTTCCTTTTTATTTTTTTCTTCCCTCTTCATCTCTTTTTTCCACCAGCATTAGCTCTCATTCCCAATTCCCCCACCAATGCGTATAAAGCCCCCAGGGTGTACCCTTCTGTACTTTTCTTAATGTGCTTTTTAACCACAAACACACATCTTCACGTACATATGTATACACACAAATGTGTATAAATATGCCTACATGTGAGAAAGTGCCGCTATTTTCTTTACCCCCTGCAATGAAAAAATTATATCATGCAGACATCTTTGCATTTTACCTGTCTCTCCCATTAGTATTACGATATTCCACAAATCAATGTGGCAAAATTCCCACTATGCATAATTTATTCTAACATAATATTTCCAGTATTTTACCCCCAAAACAATATTTCCATAAACACCCTTGAAAATAATATAAAAATAACAGAAAGACTATAATAATCAGTAGAGGATGTGATGCTTCATACACTTACCCACAGGAGAGCTGAGAACCTTAAACAAATAGTGATTTTTGTGCCTGCCTCTCCTTGTCTGCCAAGGAGCCTAGCTCCATTCTATTTAGATGCCCAATCTCATAAAAGCAAAGCAAGAGTCCTATTATGGTAAGGATCCACCCAGCTAAAGCATTTGTTGAGCCCTATGAACAAGGTAGCAATCCTGCTTCTACTCCTCTCCCCCCATCCCCATCTGCTCCCCCTGCTGATTGTTGTCTCCTGGACACTGGGTCTATTGGAACCACCCAACACACTTGTTTACAATGCAGATTCCAGGGCCCCTCGTGGATGAAGCCACCAGGCATGAGGCCCAGGCAGCTTCTCTGACTATAAACTGCAGGTGACAGGCTCAACTCACAAGAATTTCTCAGGAGAAGACTACTTCTGAGGTGCATGGGAGGGGACAGGTGGAAGAGAAGCACTTAAAATTCACTACCAGGGTAAGAAATTACTCTGGTGCCATCCAGAATGAACTACTGCCAGAAAAGGCGACACACTTTATTGAAGATCATGCTGAGGGATGACTACATTTGCCCTTGGTGCCCTTGTGCTCCAAGGCCTCCAGCTGTCCCGTGTTGTGCTCACGGTCCTCTAAAAGCATCTTCTCTGGACCACTGATGGCCCATACTCCATGAAATCGGCAGAGGTGACCCACTTTTGCCTGAAAGTGCTTAGAGAAGTGACAACGGATGCACCCATCCACGCAGAAAAACACCTATCAGGAGAAGCCGTGACCTTGATGGGGGTCCCTTTGGAAGCTAACAGTTCCAGCTCCTTCAAAAGGCGTTCCTCAAGGCCAGGGAATAAAGTGGTGCCCCCGGCCAGCACAATTTCTGCAAAAAGGGCCATCTGAATGTCGATGTCGCAATTCATGATACTGCTGGTAACCATTTTCGAAAGCCCAGGGCTATGGATGCCCAGCTGGTCAGGCGCAAAGAGGACCTCGGGCACCCGGTACAGCTGTTCCCCGATACAGAACACAGTCCCATCTGGCAATCTGTATTCCTTCAAAACTTCCTCCGGCCTCTTGCTTAGCTCCTTCTCTATATCAAAAGCCACGTAGCACAGCTTCTCTTTGATGTCACCAACCAAGCCCTTGTTAAGTATGCAGGGGCAGACACGCCCACTGGCCAGAAGGAGCTGGGTGAGATGCTCTGTGAGGTCCCTTCCTGCCACGTATAGCTTGGTGACAGCATGAGGCAGGGAGTATCCTTCAAAGACAGGGACAGTGCAAGTGACCCCATCCCCACTGTCCACCACCAGGCCTGTGACGCAGGCAGAGGCATAGAGGGATAAAACTGCTTGGTTACACAGATAGAAGGCAGGAGCGTTGAAGGTCTCAAACATTACCTCTGCCATTTTCTCACGAATCTCCCTTGGGTTCCAGGAGGGCTCAGTCATAAGCACGGGGTGGGCACTGGGTTTCACACCCAGCTTGCACTCAAAAAGGTGCTGCCAGAGCTTCTCCATGTCATCCCAGCCACTGATGAGGCCACGCTCAATGGGGTAGTGCAGATGTAGGGCATCATACTTGGACAGGGCATCTTCCCCCACATAGTACGTCTTCTGAGTGGATCCAGCTGAACACAAGTCCAATTTTGGATACCCCACAACAGAGTTGATGACATGACGGGGTCCAGTCTCTCCAGACAAGCCTGCTTTGCACAGCCCAGATCCATTGTCAAAAATTACGGCTGGAGTGTCTAATAGGTGTCGATTAAACATAACTACAGCAGCTTCTTCTGAGCTTCACCAAAATAAAGACAGAACACTTGGGCCACTTTGTCACACAAGACCCACTTCTGGAAACTCAAAAGCCAGAGGATTCCACAGTTCTCAAGTTGTTCTCTAGGTAGATCTAGCAATCCTCAGGAAAACCCCATCCTCAGCCCATGAATCTGTCCTCCTTTCACATGGCCCAGGGCCTACTGCGGCCTTTTCAAGGATGGTTGTCACTATGTAACAATGTAACCAGGCAACAATTGTCCCCAGTGAGCATCAGAGGGACCTTAAAGGGGCGGGGCTCTGACCCACCAGCATACCCTGCTGGATGAGATACAAAGCAGAAAACCATACCTACCTACAAGAGGCTTTCAAAAACCTGTGAACCTAAATCAGAGGCCTACCCTTAGATCCAAGGGAAGCAGTACAGCTGTAGGCTGGTCCCAGAGAACTGGCTTCTCTGATCAGCTGAGCTGCTATTTGGAGGATGACAAAAACACACTTCCCTTTGCTAAGGGGAGGCACTAAGCACCAGACTCACAGCTGGGTCAGAGTAGCGACACCGGAAACCTAGTTCCAGCAGACACTCAGATTATTCTTTCTTATTTCCCCCATATTTGTTATCGTTGTTGTTCAAAAGCTACATGAAGATACAATTCACACACCGTGCAATTCACCCATTTAAACGTACAATTTGGTGGCGCAGTGGCTAAAGTGGCTAAAGGTCAGCAGTTGGAATCCACCAGCCACTCCTTGGAAACCCTTCGGGGCAGTTCTACTCTGTCCTATAAGGGTCTCTATGAGTCGGAATCAACTCAACAGCAATGGGTTTGGTTTTTAGTTTAGTATATTTACGGATATGTTCCGTCATCGCCAGAGTCAATTTTAGAACAGTTTCATGACCTCAAGAAGAACTCCCCTATACATTAGTTATCACTCCAGTATCATCCCATTCCCTCAGTCCAAAGTAACCACTAACCTGCGTTCTGACTCTATAGATTTACCTCTTCAGGATATTCCTTATAAATGAAATTATACAATACATGGCCTTTTAGGTCACCAAATATAGCCATGTATTAATGCTAAATTGCCCACATCAATTGAATAAAGGAGAAAAAGATGGATGCCTTAGTAGATGACAACACTGAATTTTATAAATTTCATTATTTGTTCCTTAGGTAAAAAAACTGGAAATGGAGAGAAGTTTCTTTATATATATATATACTATGAACACATGCTAAGGAGCCCTGGTGGCTCAGGAGAAAAGTGGGGTGCAGAACTCAAATTCTAGTAAAAAGACCAGACTTAATGGTGTGACTGGGACTGGAGGAAACCCAGAAGACATGGCCCCCAGACTGTCTGTTAACCCAGAACTAAAACAATAATCGAAGCCAACTCCTCAAACAAAGATTAGAATGGATTGTAGGACATAAAATGATACTCATGAACCCTGTGCTTCTTAGTTCAAGTAGATACACAAGACTAAATGGGCAGCTCCTGTCCTCAGGTGACATGAGAGGGTAGAAAGGGAAAGGAGCTAGTTGAATGGACAAGGGGAAATCCAGGGATGGAAAGGAGGAATATGTGGTTACATTATAGGGATGGCAACTAGGGTCACATAACAATGTGTGTATAAATATTTGTATGAGAAGCTAACTTGAGCTGTAAACTTTCACCTAAAGTACAAAATAATAATAGTAATTTGACGATAACAGCTACATTCTTAGGTGTGATAGTGGAAGTGAGGTTAAAAATTTTTTAAATGAGTCCATATCTTTTAGAAATACACGACGTAATATTTACAGATGAAATGATGCAATGTGTTGGACTTGGGGTAGTGGAGTTCTATACATGGAACTAGAATGGCCATAAATAAATTGATGCATGCTGAACTTGAGAGATGGGTTCATGGGAGTTCATTATACTATGTTCTCCACTTTGATAAATGCTTGAGATTGGCGATAATAAAAAAATATTTGAAATATTCGTATGAGAAAAATAAAGTTTATTAAAATTGCTGGCTCTCCCCCGATTAACCTATAAACCTCAGAATGTCAAGATACTTAAAGATATAATTAATTGCAGTCATAATGAGTACTCACTATGAAAGACGGAAAGAGTATAATGAATGTTCATATCAAGGGAGCTCAACCTGGACTGAGTTATTCATAATATGGTTGTTAGTGGATCCACATTTTTTTTTGTTTCACTTAAGTTGATCATTTTATTTGCATGAAAGTTGTTCATTATGGAAGAATGAGTCCAGTGCATCTGTGTAACTTCCCTCTCTCAATAAAGAGAGACGGCCAACAAAGAGGCAAGTAATATGTATAGTTTATTAATTTCACTTTTAGAAAGATGGACAATGGTTTCATAGCATCATTTTAAAATGAGTTTTATGGGAAGTTCAATCCCTTTAGATCACATCAGGAGTACTGTGCTTGGTCCTGGGTGCCATATTTTAAAAGAGAGATCAACAACTGTGGGTGCAGCCAGAGGAGAATGGACACAATTATGAGGCGATCTAGAAACTCTGTCACACAAAAAAGAGTGGAAGGAACCAGGAATATTTAACTTGGACAAGAAAAATCTTAGAGGTACATAAAAACTCCCTTCAAATAAATGAAAGGCCAATTCAAGAAAGCCAATAATGGGTTAAAGTTGCAAAATAAAGAACTTTCCAACAGTATCCAGCAGTGGACTCTGCTGCCCTAGGTAAAAAAAAAAAAAACTGTTCTTGAAATTGGGCAAAGAGACAAGACAACACAACATCCCAGGTCTTTCCCAAACCTACAGTTCTGAACCTAAGTTGCTCAACAAAGGTCTGCTTACCAAGTTGGAAGCTTCCTTTGCTTAAAAAAGTTTTACTTGACCAGACAGGCACCTGTTTATTCAATAAACACAAATACAGAGGAGATATGGAAAAAATCAATACTTTTAAAGATAAAACCCATCGATGTTACTTATGTCAAGTGCCTAGAGTAAATTAAGTTTAAAACTTCAGCAGACTGTCATGTAAAAGTGTGGCAGTGACTAACAAATTGAATTACCATAGTACTACATCACTCACAAAAGTATTATTGATAGTGACAGAGAGATATTGAATTTAAATTATTCATTTTTATTGATTGCACAGAACATCTTAACTAGGAAACAAGAAGGAAAGAGCCGTAACGTTAGACTTGGATTTTACCTCCCATCAGGAAGGACTCCAAAATAATATGATAGGTATATGGCATTGAGCATCAACTGCCTGAAGTGTTCTCTGGGTACCCTTCTGTCCCTGTCTTCTCTATCCATGCTCACCTCACCCTCAGCTACCTACCCAGAGCCCTGTGCTTCAGTGTCCCCGCCACTGCGAGCTCCCCCTTGCGCTCTGTCCCGGTTACTCTCATATACTGAACACCTTCTCTTGCTAGACACCATGCTAGGCTTTGGGGATATACAGATGAGGACAACTTTCCTTCAAGGAAGACACAATCTCACAGATGGAAAGAGATACAGAAAGCAAAACAAAACAAAATGCAGTGAAGTGTTGTACATTTCTCCCCTGCCATTCAAAATTCCCTGTCCTATGCTCTGTCGTCCTCGAATCTTAGCCTTTTGGAGAGCCACAGCTCGCATCCAAGGATTTTACGTAAGCTATAAAAAAAAAAAATTTTTTTTTTTATGGACTCACTCCTTAGGGATGAAAAAAACCACATACGTATGTAAAATGTTCATAAAATGTTTGGGAGCTCAGAGGTCCCCTGAAGCCTAAATAAGAAGCTCAAGGGTTAAAGTCCCCAGTCCTAAGGTGTTCATGGCTATTAAGTAGTTTTTTTTTTTTCCACAATTTCAGGTACTTTACATTGTCGTGGGGAATTTCAGGAATCCAAATGCATTAAGGCAACAGAATGAAGTGATTATGGGAATTTTATGATTTTTCAAAGACTAGGAAAGGTGAGGGATTTTGGCCTTGTCCTCCCCACTACATCACCACCCAGAGCAGATGACCTAAATAAAGAGATGTACTATGCCTAGGGGAACCCTGGTGGTATAGTGGTTAAGTGCTACTGCTGTTAACCAAAAGGTCAGCAGTTCGAATCTGCCAGGCGCTGCTTGGAAACTCAATGGGGCAATTCTACTCTGTCCTATAGGGTTGCTATCAGTCGGAATCGACTCGACAGCAGTGGGTTTGGTTTTTTGGTTTAGTGTGCCTAGACTGTTCAACAAACAAGAATTCTGTCCTCCAAGTTCTCTGCAGCACTTTCAGCCATCTGTCTGTCACCTCTGAAACCTCCCTTGTTTCATTTTTTAATTAAACAGAGACATGAACATTATTCCATTCTCCCAGAAAAACAACAACAACACAACTTACATGCATGAATTTTACAGTTGCGGAGATGCTCTAAATCGATTCAGGATCAGTTTTAATTAAAACCTGTACAAATGTATGCACAGTTGTCGCTAGAGCTTGAAAACTAGGAAGCTACCATTGGGCCTCAGGCAAGTAATTTTCTCTGCAGCGGTGGAGCAGGTAGCCCCTGGGAAACAGTAATCATTTAGCTAGCTCTGCTCACTGCCCTTTTTTAACTTAAATAAAGCCTTGCTACTCAAAGTGTGGTCTCTAGACCAGCACCATGAAATTGCCTGGGAGCTTGAGAGACATGCAAAACCCCAAGACCATCACATACCCACAAAATCTGAATCTGCATTTTAACAAGATCCTCAGGTAATTCATGTGCACATTAAAGCCTGAGAAGCACTTTCTTAAAGGACAACTTAGTCTACATTTTAGCAGCTGTGATGGGACTTCCAGGCCAAGGGAACTTGGACTGTTGGGCAAATGGGTTTGAGTATTATGGTGCTTCCACTGGTGTAGCAGAGTACACAGAGCCTAAGAAACTACAGTAGATATTTGCTTATTGAGCCATTTAAAAACGATTTGTTGAGCACCTACTATGCATGAGAACTATGCAAGGCAGAGTG